>NW_026125811.1:0-1435276 GCF_943737965.1 Phodopus roborovskii
TGATAATATATAATGTATTTTGATCATATTCACCCTGTCACACTATTTTGTCCCCCTTCCACTAACCCTTTTCTCTTCCTTATGAGTCTTCCTTCTATATTTATGTCTTTGGTTGTTTTTGTTTTTCTTTTGGCATGGCCCAGTGAGTTTCATTAGGGTTGCTTATAAAAGCACAGATAAGGGGGTCCTGTATGGGAATATGGGAACCTTATTAGAAAATTTCTGAAGAAAATCTCTCCCATCTCTAGCTACTATTAACTGCCTATAGATGCTCAGGTAGGGCTTCATGAGCTCTTTCCCCTTCCATGAAAGATTTTGGTGGGCCCAATTGTGTACTGATCTTGTTCAGGGAATTACAAATTCTGTGAGTTCAAAGGTGCAGTGATCATGCCCTGTCTGGAAGTCAGCATTCCAGTTCCTCTAGCTCTTACATTCTTCCTACCCTCTCTCCTGTGATGTTTCATAAGTCCTGTAGGGGGTGCTGTAGATGTCCCATTTAGGGCTGCACATTTAATAGTCACTTATTTTCAACACTTTGACAGTTATGAATCTCTGTATTAACCACCACTCACTGCAAAAACTAGCTTCTTTGACCAAAGTGGACAGTTGCCCTAGTCTATGGCCATAAACATAGTTTCTTATCAGGCATTATGACAGGCACATCATGTCCATTAAACAGAAGAACAGCAGTAGCTTCCATAATGGAGCCTACCACTTTCCCAGGCACTGGCTTTTGACTACATATATGCAATGTTTTGAAGTTAGTATTCCTCTTCCTTCAATAAAAATGACAATATCTTCATACTAATTTTGCTATGAAAAAGCCTCATTAGTTAACAAGGTGATACCACTCTGGATGTAAAAAATTAACCTGGTACTTTGTGTATTGCCATGGCTGATGAGACAATATGGCCTTTGTTCAGTTAGCTTAACAGAAAAAGCCATAGGCCCAGAGAGGCTAAGCATTTCTGTGCCTTCATTTATTCACTTACAGAGATTTTTTTCCCCCTCTGACATGCCAGGGACAATGATAATAGTATGAGATATAGGAATGAGGCAAATAATTGTCAAAGTCTGCATGGTGTCCCACTTAGATCACCTTTTTTTATAGATGGCACACCCAATTCAGTGCTCTGAGTGCTGACTACTAAGGTCTTACAGCTGCTGTCTTCTCATGGAGAAAGACTGTCTCCCAACCCCACCCTCAGAAGTCCACAGATAATGACTCACTTGTAGACAGATATAAAGGTAAGTTTCTGAGATGTAACATACATACCAGTATCCTACTATGTAGATCAGACTTAGCTCTTTCCCCTTCATCATGCTTCCCTCCTCTCTGTTTTTGTTTGTTTTGTTTTGTTTCGTTTTGTTTTCCTGGTAAGCTCTCCCTTAATAAATCCCTTTCTAAGAATATTTACCTCAGGCCCTGCTTCTAGGTAAGCTGACAGGAGGCACTACACAACATACTCCCAGAAGAGGGGACTTCAAGTGTTCTTACACACCTTCCACTGGTGTTCACTTTTGCCTTTGTATCTTTCTGTCTCTTGTATCCATTGTCTTGCAGAAAGCCAGTTGTCATATTACAAAGGACACACAAGCAGTCCTATCACGGGATCTAAGCAAGGAATTGAGACTCCCTGACAATAGCCATCTTAGCAGTGGACTCTCCAGCCCAACTGACCTTCTTCTCTCCTTGATAATTTGACAACTTTAAGGAAGACTGTGAATCACAACCAGCAACCAACCCACTCCCAAATACCCCATCCAGAGACAATTACACATGTTAGTTAGTCTAGTTTTGTTTGTTGAAGGCACTCTAATGTTCCAGAG
This sequence comes from Phodopus roborovskii, assembly GCF_943737965.1. Lineage (NCBI taxonomy): Eukaryota > Metazoa > Chordata > Mammalia > Rodentia > Cricetidae > Phodopus > Phodopus roborovskii. The sequence continues at coordinate 1,831 of NW_026125811.1, forward strand.
TTGGAGATCTGGTTATGGTAAAGTAAGGAGAAGGTATAGGGAGAAGAATGCTAGCAGGGATGGAACATGGACTCACTATCTAAAACATATCTGGTACTATTTCCCACGTCTTTTCTTTTCCCTACACTGCAGCAGTAGAAACATGAGACTGACTAATCTGTTTGGATAAATGACATTTCTTCCACTAAGAAATAGCATAGCACTTCCTGCTCTCCTGGCCAGACTTAGCCCCATATATGTTAATGTTGAAAACTGGTAGCTTAGCCTGAGGGCACTGGGACTACTGTCAGACTTTATGTAGAGAGTGACCTGATTTGCTATGCATTTTCAAAAGATTATTCTGGATCCAATGAGTAGGCAGGACTGGAAGCAACCCATACAAAGCAAAGGAAATTCCATTATAATGCTGAAAAAGAAAAGGAGGCAAGAGGTGAACGTTAAGTAAACCACGTGGCTGTGTATACCTGTGATCTCAATACTGCAGAGACAGAGGCAGAGAAACTACAAGACCCAATCTCAAGAAACTAAAATAAACAAATAAGTCAATAAAAGAAGCCAGGTTGACAAGAATGGGAACCATCAGTTATGAGTGCTATTTGGACTAGAAACTGGATACATGCTTGGTGACTGATGAAATACAGTTAAGTGAAAGAAAAGAACAAAGATAAGAATCTCCAGTTTTGACCTTGGATGATGGGTAAATAGTTGAGAGAGAAAATAGCTCAAAGCAAGAGGAAAAATTACGGGCATACAGAAACTGAATATAATTAAGCAGGTGCATAACAACCCTGGGGTAGAATAAGCCACATAATTCCCTGTGGCAGTAACTCTCTAATGCAGCTACCCAGGGAAGATTAATCCATGAACTGCCTAGAGCAGGGACAGGCAAGCTTTTTCCATAAAGGAACAAACAGTAAATATTTTAGGATTGGGAGATGGCAGTCTCTACTGTAACTTTGCCACAGACAATACAATGAATAGACCTAGCTGTGTTCCAAGAAACCTTATTATAAAAATTGACAATGGATAGACTTGGCCATAGATCATAGTTTGCCAGCTCTTGATATAAATGGAAAATATATAAAGACCAGCTTCATAAGTACCACCTTGCTATCTTTTCCTTAAAGCTTCATGGAACACAGTATATACACCATGTTCTGAAGGGGAAGGAAACCACTTGCCTTTGCTTACCCACAGTATTTCTTAGACTTACTGGTTTCATTTACTTCCTTTCATATTAATCCTATTAGCATCCAGCACAAGTAATGCTCTATAGAACATGCCTTGAGAACACTGAGACTGGGTATTACTGGAATGAATAACATACTATTTGACTTCAATGTCATGGCCCACTGTGCCAGCTAGTTTTTTTATGTCAACTTGACACAAGCTAAAGCCATCTAAGAGGAAAGAACCTCAATTTGGAAAATGCCTCCTTAACTGGGCTGCAGGAAAGGCTATAGGGCATTTTCATAATTGATGTTTGATGTGGGAAGGCCAGGCTGACTGTGAGGGGGAATGCCCCTAGGCTGGTGGTCTTAGGTCTATAAGAAAGGAGGCTGAGCAAGCATAAGAAGCAAGCCAAAAGTCAACACTCCTTTGTGGCTTCTGCATCAGATCCTGCCTCCAGGTTCCTGCTCTGATTTCCTTCAATAATGAACAGGTCTTAGTTACTTTTCTATTGCTGTGAAGAGACACCATGACAAAGGCAACTTATTTTTTAAAATCATTTAATTGGGGGTTTGCTTACAGTTTCAGAGAGTAAATCCATAACCATTATGGCAGGAGGCATGGCAACAGACAGGCAGGGAGGCTGTGGGAGCAATAACTGAGACCTTAATTCTGATCCACAAATTGCAAACAGAGTAAGACTGTGACCTGGCATGGGATTTTGAAACCTCAAAGTCCACCCCCAATGACATATGTCCTCCAACAAGGCCACACCTCCTAATCCTTCACCAAACAGTTCTACCAACTAGGAACCAAGCATTCCAATATATGAGCCCATGGTGCTCATTCTGATTCAAACCATCACAGAAAGTAATGTGGAATTACAAGCAAAATAAACTTCTTCCTCCCCAAACTGCTTTTGGTCATGGTGTTTCATCACAGCATTAGTAATCCCAACAAAGGTACCCATAGTCCGTCCTTGATCAAAAATATAATAGACCTTCAAGATGGCTTAACCAGTAAACAATCTAGCCACCAAGCCTGATGACCTGAGTTCAAGACACAGAAATTACATGGTAGAGGAGAGAACCAAGTCCCAAAAGTTGTTTCCTGATCTCCACATGCTCAACACAGGGCATGCACATACACATATATATGTGCACACACGCACGTGTGCACACACACATGCACACACACACACACACACACACTTGTAAAATAAACTTTAAAACAGAGAAGAAATCATTATAAATTATGGATTTTTAAATAACAACACAATACAATCAAATTCTTGTTCCACTGAGGCAAGCTAGCTTAACAAATGTCCTAGTCCCAGATCTGAGCCTAGATCTGCTCATCATATTTCCTACTTGGCCTATTGCAAAAGCTTAAGAAGATTTTTCCCTAGTCTTTAGTTTTTTGCCAAGACCAATGCATCCTGTATGGAGTAATTCATCTTACATCTCATTTTAACTCACAGCCATATAGTGGGACCCTAAGGTTTGCTATACACACACACACACACACACACACACACACACACACACACACACACACACACAAACCCTCTACCAGACAGAGTTTTTCCATCATCTGACTCATAACCAGTTTCATTCAACCATATAGAGCCTGCTCTGGGCATAGTTACATTCCAAATCTTCCAGCCCAGTGGTTCCCAAATATAGCTGGCAGAAGAGAATTACCTAGGGAAGTTTAATAAACTACACATATCAAGACAGTGCTGCAGACTTTCTTCATTGGAATTCTCCTAGGAGTAGAGCATTAGAAACTTTGATTTTTAACAAGTCCCTGTGTGATTTTTATACAGCCAGCCCAGACCAACTGGGGGGCACTGATGAACCAAATTCTTCATTTAAGAGATGAGAAAATCAAGTCTCCAAGATGCTAGTCAGGACTGGGCCACATGTGTTCTTCCAATGCCTGGCTAGGCTTCTGAATTGTTTGCTTAGCTACTTACGTATGGAATGTGAGAGTAAGTCATAAAATGCTATAAATGCTATCACCAGTAAGAATTTGTTTTAAAGTTGATTTTGGAACAAAAAACATCCAATTTTATTTTTTAAGATAACTGAAGAACTTTGCCAAGGTATAGATAACTGGGGACTTTTAAAATTCTTCATTATCCATGCTATTGATGGGTGAAAAAAGAATCTCAAGCTTTGTTTAATGCTGAAGATCCCAGAAACAAGAACTAAATTCCAGAGAGATAACTAGGCAGCTCTGCAGCAGCCTTCTGGGTATTTTCAGCATCATTTTAGCATCCTGAATGTCAGTGAGTGCCTGATTTTCACCTGGCCACATCTTTGCTCAGCAAGGCCTCACCAGAATACCATGCAATGAAACCTAGACATAGAAGATAAAAAAAAAAACAACAGCCAGCAGCACTCTAGCCACAGCACTCAATTATCCACAAGAATGTTTACTAGAATCCACAACCCAAATCACCTGCAAAATAAAGAAACAGAATTGAACTGTAAGCCCCTGGAAAGCACAATGTGTGCCTTGCTTTGTTATCATTTCCCCAGTGTCTAACCTACTTGCCATCAAACATGGAGTGTTATAATCAACAAGTGGGATGAGATAGCAACGAACTCAACAAGTTTGTGTGCCACTGAACAATAGGCAATTGGAATAGCAGAAGAAAGCAGGTACTGGGCACATACTGTGGAGTCAAATCTAGTGTGTGTCCATACTACATGCATAAGCGGGTCATATACTTGGCCTCTCTAAGCTCAGCAAAATGAGGATAATCAAAGCACTATGAGGATTAAGCAGAATGTCTTGTCCAGAATGATGAGCACAAATACATAGTAACTGTTCAATAATGGCAGGTACTATTACAATTAGGTCTAAAAGTACAATTGATTTCTCAGGTATAGTTTCTGCTATTGTAAATAAGAGCCAATTCAATGTAAGGGACATTTTCTCTTTTACTGAATAGATAGAAACCTACAGCAAGAATATGCTGGCTCCAGTTTAGAGTAAAAGTGACAAAATACCCACAACCTGAATCTGTGTCACTGGGTATTATTCCTATCAGTACTGGAGGAGAGAAGCTTAAAAATACAATTGCTTTAAACCTTTACACTTCACGACTACCTCCACCACAGTCATCTCAGACAGTTTTCACTGAGTACCTCAGAAGCGCCCCTTCCTCACAGTAGACCAATCCAACATGGGGGACACCAGCGAAAACACTGCCAAGGGCCCCAGACACACTTCATTGATAGCTAAAATCAATAACTAGAAACTAAATCCTGGGTCCAGCAGTCACATGGTCAAACTTCTTGGGGACAACATCCATGAAACAACTTGTACTTACAACTAAAGGGAGGTGCTTCACTTGAGGATATTTTTTTCACCATGACTGAGGTTTGGTTTCTTCTATTAATGTAACAGAGATCTGACCTGAATCTGCACATCATTTTCTCCATCACACACTTATAGTAGAATCCACAACACAGTCCTCACAGCCACAGTTGTATACTCCACCACTCAGAGACAGCAGTGGAGGAGAATCAATGTGGCTTTCCCAAGGCCTCATCATGAGATGCCTTTTAATTGAGTTCCTGTTTGGGTAGGCAAGAAGCTTGCATAAGGAATCTTTATTCAATTTATGGGCAACTTAACTCTCAAAAGAAACCTGACAAGGACATCTGTGGCTGTGAGGAGTATTAGAATAGTATACTCTCTAAATTCTTTTAGTTCACAGTCAAGAGATTACTATTCAATGTCTACTTAACAGTGATACTATTTAATAACTATCACTATTAAATATTATTATTATGAAATATCCATAGGTGGGCTGACACAGCCCTTTCTGGATAAGCCTTATCTATGAGAGGAATATGGCTTTAAAATTTCAATTAGGAACAGCTTATCAACAAGTAACTACAAAACAAAACTGTGGAGGAGTTGGGAAACAGCTATAAATTAGCACTGATGGCAATGTGCAATCCAGGCGGCTAGAAAGATGGCTCAGCAGTTAAGAACACTTGGTGCCCTTGCAGAGGACCTGGGTTGGATTCCTAGCACCTACATGGGGGCTCACAACCATCTACACTTCTAGTTCCACGGTATCCAGCACCCTCTTCTGACCTCCTCAGGCACCGGGCACACTTGTGCTGTAGAGACATTTATGTTAGCAACGCTCATATACATAAAATAGAATGCATAAATACAGCCGGGTACACTGATGCATGTCTTTTAATCTCAGCACTCAGGAGGCAGAGACAGGTGGTTGGTTCTTCATGGGTTCCACATTGCCTGGTCTACATGAGAGTTCCAGGCCAACCAGGGATATATAATGAGACTTTGTCTCCAAAAGTCAAAAATAAATAAATTTGAAGATAAAGAGAATACACAAGTGGAAATGGATGGCCACCAACAAAGTATGCCTGCAATAAAATCTTGTAAAATTTCTGTAGTATCTACAAAAGCTAAACATATTCCTAGTTTATGACCCAGAAAATTCTACTCTTTATACCCAAAATAAAAAAAAAATACAACCACTCAACACCTTGAACATAATGGTGCAGAGTGACACTATTAAAATTCGTCAAAATCTGAAAACTATTCCATATCCATCAACAAGAGCAAGTTAAGATATTGGCATACATCATAGAATACTATACAGCAATGATTACATATGATATTTCAAACATCCCTTAAGCAACAGAAGCCAGGCAATAGTACATTGTACACAATTTAATGTGAGTAAAGTAAAAAAAATACAGAGATAATCTGTATTGTTATATGTCACAATAGTGCTAATCTTAAAACTAAGAGATAATTATAGGAAAACAGCATGGGGTAGAGGGTACTTCTGAAGTATTGATTATTATAATCTTGATTTGTGTGTATATTACACATGTGTATTATTAATGTTTTCAAAATTCATTAAGTTGCGCATTCAATGTACATTTTTCAATATTCCTACATTATACATCAATAAAAACTATAAAACATAAATCCAGTCATGCCAATTTCCTGCAATGTCCCTAAAGTGCCACCTAGTGGTAGTAGCTAAATACATACAAAAGAGAAGTTTCACCTCAAGCCAACTGGAAAGGTTGTCTCTGTCTTTAACAGATGTACAAGAATTGGGTTAAAACAGTACCCTAAAGTAAAATCACTATTGTGATCCCAAGGGGTGGATGCTCATGCTGCCTGCTGTATCGAATATCCAGGAAAGAGTTAGAGGCAAGTCAAGCTCCAGCACATAGCATACCAGTGAGCTGAAGATACACACACACGCACACACACTCACTCACACCTCTCTGCTTGTAATCTAGTAAAGTGTGGCCCTATAGTCAGTCCATTCCATTCAAACCTGATGAAGTTACTACACAAACAAATAGAAGTGGCCAGAAAAAAATTCCAGCAAACTAAGATTTATACAACACGACACTATGAGGAGCATAATAAAAAGGAAGGCTAATTTAAAAAAACAACAACAAAATACAAGTCACTAGTAGTGGGGTAAAGGTAAGCCATTTTTAAAGTTTTTAAAAACAAAATATATTCCTAATGTGTCCAATTGGTTAGTAAGAAAATCACTATGATTTACAATGTGATGGTTTGAATGATAAATGTCCCACACAGAACTATGTATTTGAACACTTAGGCCCAAGTTGGAGCCTTGCTGAAATAAGTATGTCATGGGATGAGCTTTGAGATTTTATAGCCATGCTCCCCTTTCTTCCTCCATCCTTTCTTCTCTTCATCCCTCCCTCTCTCTCTCTCCTTTCCTCCAAGTGGATTGCTACTGTGCCTGTCTGTACCTTGCCCTCCCCCACCATTATGGACTCTAACCCTCTGGAATCATAAGCTAAAATAAAGCCTTTCCTCCCTAAGTTTCTTTTGTTTATCACTGCCATGAACATTAGAAGGATCAAGTGGGTTAGAATCTGTAAAGCACCTCAAAAATCATTGTCACATAAGCACTAAGTACCTCATAAATGAATAAATTAAGGAAGGTTCGAAGGTTCTCTATGGTTGTAGACTTCTCAGATCAACTCTACAGTGTACAGAATATTTATCATACAAAAGTTGTATCTTTTTGCTCCCTTTGGAAATCACAATAAAGGTTATACCTAGCCTTTTGCTACAACAAATATGGGCCACAAAGCAGGATTAGAGGTTTTGGGGCTGGGCAAGATGATTTTATCAGCACTGGGGAAGGTACTTTAATAATTTTTGATGAAGAGAGGAAATACTTCACATTTAGAAAATGACTGGTGAGCAAGGACTGGAAATTCTTGTCACATATTGATTAACACACCTCTAGTTAATTGGTGCCATGCAGCAAATTATTTTATCTCCATCTAAACATTCATCATAAAATTTCTAACACTTTCTCCAGAAACTTTTTCCAGCTCTCTGTGTCTATAGGAACAGGATCTGTCACCTACTAGCTAAGTGACTGTAAGTAGCTCACTTCCAATTGCTAAACCTCAATTTCCTTTATGGTAGAATGATATGAAATGATGCACAAAAGCATGATCATGAAAGTGTTCATATTAAAAAGACTTAGGATATATGCAGGAGCAAGCAAAAGGCTCCTATAAGTTAAGTCACAACTTGGTAAGACAAATTGAGGTTTCTGATATGGATAGAGGCAGCTGCACATTTGTGTATAGCACAATAACACAGAATTAAAATGCTCATATGGACAACAAGATGGGTCGCTCAATGGGTAGAAGTGCTTGTTGCACAAGTCTGATGACCTTAGTTCACTTATTGGAACCTATGGTGGAAGGACAGAACTAACTCCCAAAATCTGTCGTCTGGCCTATATACACATATGCACACACTGTGGCATATGTGCACAAGCACACACACACACACACACACACACACAATCATACACACACAATAATAATAAAATAAATCATTCCATGTAAGATAGGAAAGTGATACCCTTGAAGCCAGAGGTTACAGCAGTGCTTTACTACCCATTGTACTACAAAACGGGACTAGTCTGTGAAAGTGTTCAGGCTGTGCACTTAAGAATAGAATTGATAAACAAATAAGTAGTTCCTGACTTACCAGTGCTTTAACTTGGAATTTTTCAAGTTTATAAGTGTTCCAAAGCTTCCTAGTAACCAAATTCTGCTTTTCACTTTCAATAATCTAAATTATATGAGCTAGTCAGTACTTTATCCAAAACAGGTTTGTGCTATATTGTTTGGGACCCCTGTAGCCTAATATAGATATTCTGAGTATATATGAGACAGGTTAGGCTAAGTTAATGTTCAATGTGTCAGAAGTATTAAATGTATTTTTAATTTATACTATTTTTAACTTACAATGAGTTTGGAGGGACATAATCTTATCATAAATCAAGAGGCATATGTAGCTATCACAGCATGGTAACTGGGCTAAGACACCATCACCCTCTGGTACCATCTTTCAGAACTCTTGATAGCCAAACCAGATAGACATGTTAGATCTCAAGTCAGAGAATTGGCTCCACATTGAAGGCCATATATGGCTTTGTGACAGCTCCAAAGTGCTAGAAAGAAAGAGCTTAGAGAACTGAAAATAAAATTTAAACCCAAAGTTCAAAATAAATCCACAAAACAAAAATCAAAAGCAGAGGAGACAAAACCTAACACTAATACTAAGATGATTGGTGCAGGCATGTAATCCCAGACCTAGGATACAGTGGCTAACAGACAGAGCTTGAGCTCAGGCTGGGCTACATATCAAGTTTAAGGCTATCCTGGACAATTAGTAAGACTGTCCCCTAATTCAAAACAATGAAAACCCCACATGCATCCTAAAATCAAAGAATACTGATAGAGGTTTAAAAACAAAATCAAAACCTATTAAGTTAGGGCTGAAAAGATGGCTAAGCAATTAAGAATGCATACTGCTCTTGCAAAAGACATGAATTCAGATCCCAGCATCCACATTTGTTGGTTTGAAGGCTCCTGTACCTACAGTTCCTGTGGATCAAATGGTCATTTCTGGCCTCTAAATTCACGTGTGCATAGCCCCACACAGATACTCATACACATTATTTAAAAACAAACCTTTTTTAAAAAAATTCTAGGCTGTAAATAGTTATTCAGAGAGTTAAATTAGAAGATAACCATTTCATCTGGGGCCAGCACATTACTAGAAATAATAGATGTGCTGAAAGACATAGAATAATATAGCCAAATGGCATTCAGGAAGAAATAAATAATAGAGCAAAACACACGTAGATATGGCTCAGAGTGTTCTAAAATTAAACACATGATTTTCCAGATGGAAAATGTACACTGTCACCTGACTCAAATAAATTTAAATCTATGACTACTCACATCACAGTGACATTGAAACAGAACATCAATGCACAGTTTTAAAAGCTACCCCCAGAGAAAAGGCAAAGCCACTCCTAAGGAACAAAAATAGACTGGCAGTAGACTCTACAACAGTAGCCCAATAAATGACAAAGAAGGAGGTGATGCATCCTAAACAGCAAAACTAGCACTTAGAAGCACGGGTACTAAGTTTACCTATCCAGAGACTTAAATGAGAACAACTATATGACCTGTTTCCAAAAACTGCTTATTTGAACCCAACAACTGCTAGAATTGCTGCAACTAGGTAATTATACAATTATACAATTATCTCTATTTCTCAGAGCATGCACTGATTCCAACTGTCATTTTATTCTGACAAAGCTCCAAATGACTTTTTAAAATTCTAGACATCATATCAGAGGACTTTTCCCTCCATTCTCTTCAATCTCTGATTATAAAAAAGACATTTTCCTTAACATTCCATTTCTCCCACCATAGCAGCTACTTAAGCTTCTCCCAGTTCATCCATGCTACACCTTCAAACGCTTTACAGAGCATAGATCTGTTTCTTTCCAGGGCTATAGGTGTACAGAAAGCAAAGCAAACTGGCTTAAACCATCTATCTCTCAACTGCCCTTTATGACTTTTCATTTATGTTACTTAATGTAACACATACTCAAAGGTCTTCACAATAGGATCCTCCCCTGACCCCATTGATTCCTCTCATTTTGCAGAAGAAGAATAAGTCCAAGGGCATAATTTGCACAGTCCCTCCAAGGTCACAGAGTTACACAGCAGGAGGACTAAGAATAGCCCACAGATGGATGGACCCCTTCACGTTAGCCCATTTGACAGTGCTGTACAGCATCATCCTAGATAAAGATAAATCCCTGGTTTATACATTCTTACCCTAATCACTTAAATGCTCAATAACATACTGCTAGCCCTCATTGTAGCACAAAACAGACACACTTAGGACAAAAGTGAAAAAGTAGCATCCTAGGTGACAAATTTTGTAAATTCACTTCAGAATAATTTAAGTTTCTCATAAATAAAAAACAGCTCTTTTTAAATTTTTTTAGTTTCATATATAACATTTTCTCTTCTCCTCCTCCCTCTAACTCCTCCCATGCCCCCTAATTGTCAAATTTGTGGCTTTTTATTCTCTAATTATTATTACATGCGTACACACACACATACTTAGAAACTTATACAGTCTGCTGAATCCTTTTAGAGTTGCTCATATGTACATGTGTTTAGGGCTTACCACTTGGGACTGGATAACCTGTCAGGAGGCTCATCCCTGGAGAAACTGAATCTCTCTCTCTCTCTCTCTCTCTCTCTCTCTCTCTCTCTCTCTCTCTCTCTCTCTCTCTCTCTCTCTCCCTGCAGCCATTAATTGTCTGTAGTTTATCATCTAGGGATAGGCCATGTGAGATTCCCTCCACCCATGATGGCATGTCAACTGGTTCTGTCATCTCTCAGGTCTTGTTTAGGCAAACCTACTTCTGAGATTCCAAGGTGTCATATATAGAAAACACTACCATGAAGCAGATATCCTAATCCTCTGGCTCTTACAACTATCATTCTCCCTCTGCCTCAACCAAGTGTAGGAAGTTGTATTATAGATGTATCAATTAGGACTGGATATCACAGTCAGTCATTTGCTGCATTTAACTGTGGTAATATATAGTTTGTACTCAATAAAGGTCTGGAGGCTTGTACAGATATACAGATAGACAGGAAGTCAGATGGCCAGGCCAGAGAGAGGAATATAGGTAGGAGGAGACAGGAACTTGGATCCTTTTCAGTCTGAGGATTTTGTAGGGGTAAGAGCTCTAGTGGATGGCTCTGCTTCTCTGATCTTTCAGCTTTCACTCCCAAATATCTGACTCTAGGTTTGTATTATTAAGACCTATTAGAACTCGTGCTACATTTAACCAGCTGTGGCTTTCCATAATGATCTCCATCTGATGTACAAAAAAGAAGCTTCCTTGATGAGAAGTGAGAACTATACTTATGTAGCTAAAGGGATGTTTATTTAGAATGTAGTTAGAAATTATACTGGTCTAAGTGGCAATAGTAAGTTCTCTAGGTTCCGTGGCCTCCTCAACCACAACCAGATAGTAGGCTAGGATTACAGTATCAGGTATAAATTCCCTTCCACTGAGAAGGCCTTAAATCCAATTATACAGCTATTGGTTTCCTCCAGTAAACAATGCCACTATTGCATCTTTCAGGATATCTTGTCATTCTGGTCATGGTTGTGTTCTATAGGCATTAAAGCTGGGTAGAATTACTGCTCCCTTTTCTTCTTTGAGAGTTTCTAGTACTATGAAAGTTATTCCTTAGGGAGGAGACTTTCAGGTCAGATCAGCTCAATTACTCTAAGTTCTGTGTCCAAAGTAAATGGTATCTTAAGTAATAGGGTTTTACCTTCAATTTCTGGGAGGCAACCAAGGATAACAGCAATAGCCTATATTGCTTTGAAACTCTATAAAACATTATACTTCATTTAATGACCCTCTTATTTGTGGTTCATAGCTCAAATCTTTAGATATGAGTATATAAGCTGGAGTAACTACAAATACAAGGAAAGTAAAAGGAGGAAATGGGGTGGGGAAGATGGAGCTCTATAAAGGGAATTCTAGGATACTAATTCTAAGAAGGGAGAGATGAGAAAAAAGGTAAGGGAGGGGCCTTAACTGGGTAAGGATGATGGAATACAATACATAAGGAGAGGAAGGGAGGAGAGATAAATATCACTAATGGTGATTTTAAAAGCCTTGGGGAATCATATTATTTCATGTTTACCTAAAAATACATTATATATATACACTCTGTGTGTGAGAGAGAGAGAGAGGGAGAGAGACAGAGACAGAGAGTGAGAGAGTGTTTAATTTAGATGATGTTCCACCACTTCGGATGACAATGCTCCCCCAAAAAGCCATAAACCATCTAACAAAAAACCTCAGTAGCAGGCATGAAAATCCTCCCTTCAAATTGTTGAGTAAGGCACCTCTTGACACGTATTAAATTTATATGTTGAGAACTAAAAATTAATAAGTGACATGTACTTTTGAAAGCCAATAAATATGTCAGTTTGAATAGTGGTGCAAGGCACGAGTGGGAAGTGTTATCTTGGTTTGTATCAAACTAGCCTTTTCTCTCTTGTTCTAGCTTCAGCACAATTTGAAATGGCTGGTTGTGAGGCTGAGGACAACTCTGGAAAAGCCGAGACAAAGATGGATTCCTGCTTTCAGCCTGCCAGCCTGAAGTTGTCTGTGGGCGGCATTCAAGGACATCTGAAGTCTCTGACAAGCACCCATGAATGTGTGGGTGCAACTGCTGCAGTGCACAGCATAGCCACCCTGGACTAACTGTCTACAGAGTAACCACACTGGCAGAAAATGTCCCCAAAGACTTAAAGGTAACATGTATTACCATGCATCATTTACAACCTGTTATTTGGGGAAATGAATAATTAGGTGTCTCATCAAGATTATAATTGCTGCTGGCGTGTCACCTCACAAATCTCTGACTATGAAAAAAGGGGGAGGGTCAACAGAAGATAATCTAAGGATGCCTGGACTCCACTCATTGCAGTCATCTACTGCTGGTGATTCCAGCATACTGTATCGCTATAAAACATAGCTTTGTCTTTGGTAATTGTAACTAAACAGGCTGGATATTTACTTCAGTTTCTAACCAAACATCTGTATTCAAATCTTAATCATACTTAACAGTAACTGTACCTTCAAAGAAGCTACTGATGATGCTGAAATAACAGGTTTGGAATGAGCTAAGTGGTTTTTAAAAACTATATTTTCTGGGTGAGATGGAGGGATGGCTCAGTGGTTAAAAGTATGTACTGTTCTTGTAGAAGATGGCCCCCCCACACACGGCAGCTCACAACCTCTGGAATACCAGCTTGAGAGGATCCCACACTCTATTCTAACCTCTGTGGGCACCTGCACTCATATTCACCCATATATAGACACATATAATAATAAAATAAAGTTTTTTAAAACTCGATTTTCACTGTGATACAGAAGTTACAATAACAAACATGTATATATGTATTCCAAACTTAGAAAAGAAATACAGAAAGCTCATATGTCTGTTATATAGACACAGTAAGTATGAGCTAGTCTTCTGTGCACTGCACGGTTAAAAATGTTATATATGTGGATATTATAGCAAAAGGTCTCAAAATTTTGTTTCACTATTTTTAATTCATAAAAAAAGTCATGAAAACTTAAAATTAGCAACATTCTGTGCTTCCCATGTTAAAGAATTTTTCTTGTTATTTCATCACAGATGTTAGAAAGTTGCCAATGAGATACTACCTCGTTTTTGTTTATTAATGTTGTTGGGATGTTACCAAGGGCTTGCACAGGCTAAACAAGTGCTCTACCATTGAACACAGCCCCAGCCCCATATTATTCTCTTAGAAATATATCTGGCATTGCTAAAGATGGACTCACTTAGAAAAATTACATTAGTAGGCTCTCCTCTGCTGTTCCCAGAGAGAACTCTCTTCTTGAGGACTACAAATCTCCCACACTTCTGTAAGCATTCAGACTGCTCCTCCCTGCTCCCTCCACAATACCCACTTGAGCTCTCTTCCCTGATGTCTGTCTTCCTGAATCATGGTTCCTTGAATGACCCAGGACCTTTCACACAACTGTTTCTTTGCATCAGGCTTTTCCTATACAGTATATAGGGTCTCCTGTTTCTTTAAAAGTCCCTTCACTGGTCACCCTGCTCACTGCATGAGTCTTCTTAGTCTGGAGGCCAAAGGCATTAAGATGGCAGTTCTTCCCTCCTGCCTTCATTTCCAGTGATATTTTAGTAATCAAAGCCCTGCCATGAGGAGTACTTGCTGTGAGAAGCAGGGAAATGAGTGTTATAAATAGAAAAGATCCTGGGCACATTCATCTAGAGGAAGCCCCAATTCATCAACACACATACCAACTTTTTCCTTATTAAACATAGTCATGTAAAAGCCATGGTTCTGAAGTAGGCCTCCTGAACATCGGTGCCAGTTGGGGGTCTTGGGAAGTCTATGAGGCCACTGGCAGTGAATCAGTATTTACCCCTATTATACAAATGGAGTTTGGGAGCCCACTCCACATAGAGGAATACTCTCTCAGTCTAGACACATGGGGGAGGGCCTAGGCCCTACTCCAAATAATATGACAGACTTTGATGATCTCCCATAGGAAGGCCTCACTCTCTCTAAAGAGTGGATGGGAGTGGGATGGGGAGATGGTGAAGGGAGTGGGAGGATGGGAGGGAAAGGGAACTGGGATTGGTATATAAAATAAGATTGTTTTAATTTTTTAAAATATCTTTTTAAAAAGTCATGTCTCTCTATCACAACTGGCATAAGATCAATACTATTGAAGGGACTTAGCTATTCAAGTATCAGATAATCCCTAAGGTTAAAAAGAAAAAAATAACCCTTTAGCAGAGTATTGACCTATACAGCAAATGCAAACTCTGTGGACAGAATTTTCCTTAGTTTATATGTGAGCAAACAAATTGAACTTTTACTTAACACTGCTCTATATAAAATGGTTTACTCTAATTGCCATTTGGTTGCATGTGCTATGAATAAGTCATTTAAGTAGAAAAAGAAAATCACTTCCTCTCTACTGAGTCATACCCTGGATTCTGGAAATGAAGAACCAAGCATCTGATTCTTTCTTCACTTTGTACTCCTCGATCTTACCTATACTGGAAAAAGTTAAGATGTGTTTCTTAGAATGTACTCCCTTTCCTAACTCTGGAGCCCCATATGCATAATTTAATCCAGATGTTCATATCACTGTGGAGCTTGATGTAAGAAGAGCCAGATACTTGATGCTGAAAACTGCCTCATCTCTCTCAAACGTTAAAAGTGCATTGAGTCTTTTGCTTTATTTTGTTTTGATGTTTGTTTTGCAGTGCCAAGGAAAGAAATAAGAACCTTTGTACATGCAAACAAGTGGTCCACCACTGGCATACTTCCCTAGCCCTACATATAGTTTTCCTGTTTGTAGAACATTCTGAGAACATGGAAGCATGTCACTATTGACTAATATGCATTTAAAGAAACTGTTCCTTTGGAGAAAATAAAAAATATTCCTATTTGTTACAATGTAGTCTTACTCATTTATATTACAAAACATGAAATTTTTAAATCCAAAAAAAATCTAGAAAAATTTTAAGTCTTATTTATAGCTACTAATAAATGAAATCATTTTAATTGTACCTTGTTGGTTTTTCTTCTAAGTGCCTGGTGATGCTACTGAAATCTAAACCTCAGAAGAGTCTTTATGGATATATTTCCATAATCACAGGTATATTTCCAAGGTCAGATCGATGGTCCATATATAGCAAAAAAAAAAAAAAATATCAAAACCGTGTAACAGAACAAATGCAGAATTCAGAAATGTAAGTTCTTTATAATAAAATCTGCCATGAGGCAATAAAAATGACCTAATGAGAGTGAACAAAAAGAAGCAAAGAAGCGAAGAAAGACATGAAACACACTGAAAACCTGGACAATTTGGAAGTCGAAGCCAATGCATGTGCATTCAGCTTTTACTTTCAATTCTTTGAGGGAAGCGATTACTGTAACATGTAGACTGTAACTTTAATCACATAATATAGAAATTGGGTAGCAGATGAGAGCAATTTGGTAACATTCAAGCAGGACTTTAAGGTGGGTGTTCTAGTGTTTCCTAACCACTAAGCCCTGGAAACAGTAATAAGTGTTTTTGAAATAGAGAGATGATTGGACAAGCTAGAAAACTGTCAGCTTCAACAAAACTGACTTTTGTTTTGTGTTTTGCTATAGGACTTCAAAGCTTCTAGTGGGTTTGTGTGCAATGTCAATCTCCTAGTGGGGGGTAGGTGAAATGGCTTGCAAATTCATCTTACTACAGAGCCCTATTAATATCTACCAGATTGCTTCATCCCAAGTAGTTTTGGAAACACTCTGATGTCACATGCAGGTGGCTATTTAGCTGTTCCTAGTTTGGCATGGCACAAAACTAAATACAACCACATGTCTATTACTTTATATATTAAATAGATGTGTCCCATTTACAGTGAACAAAGGAGAGCAAGAGGAGGGAAGTAGTCTGGGGGTTCTCTGCCTACATTTCTTACACACCTGCTCCTGTTGTCTGAAATCTGGAAGTTGGGGCTGAATGCTAAGCTCAGTGCTTACACTTTAAATCTGGTAGACAAGGAAACAGACTTATTCATTAATGTTGACTTGAGAATTCCCAGTCTCCCTGTCAAATCTTCCATCATTAAGTCCCAAGCAGGCAAGATGCTCCAGGCAACCAGCTCTGATAAGGGCAGCTGTTAGTAGCAGTGCTTTCCAGATAAGCATCCCAGAATGCCTGCTAATGTTATTGTGACCAAGTCCAGGTTTGCTGTTGATGCAATGTGGGAGTCTCAATTTCTCCATGCAGACAGTCTCAGTTACAAGGGAACACAACAGATCTACTCTCTGTCTTGATATAGATATACTTAGACTCCCAGGATTGAGAGAAAGAGGGTATAAAGACTTCAGTTTGGGAGGGGCTCTACTATTTTCTAGATATGGCCTCTTAGTTAACTTGCTTAAACCTGGCATGCTCCAATTTTCTTGTCAATAATAATATTAGTATCTATTTCATAAGGGCTTTGGGGGATAAAATTATGCAATTAAAGTGATTAGTGTAATGTCTGGTCTGACACAGATGATCAATTAACACAACTAATAATTTTGAAAGAGCACTAAGTATAACAAAGGAAACACATGGGGTAGAATTAAGGTTTAATGTTAGACAAACAGCATGTAAGGTTTTATGTTAGACAAACAGCATGGACTCAATTTCCACTTATTAATAGATCAATTTCTCTTAAAGCTTTAAGAATTTTCACTTGTTTATATGCAGATCAGGAAGAACTGGGCTCTCTATAACCCTTCAGACAGAAGCAAGAAGCCAATACCTCATGGGTTTTGTATGTCCTGATTGAGTGGCTGCTAAAGACCATGTAACTGTCTGAAGAAAGGACAAGCAAATGTTGAAAATGGTTTCCAAAACTGATCCTGAGACTATCCACGTGGAGAGGTGTGTTATGATCCACAAAGTAGCAAAATAAAACCTGTGATTCTCTGTAGAGCAAATTCCCGAAATCTTCCACCAACAGCTAGAAGGCCTCTTTAAAGACAGGTGTTTCCTTGCTAGTAATAATGATTGATCTGCAGCACTATGTACACTACTCCATGGATTTACTGCCCATTCTCATTTTCAAATCTTGATAGGGAAAGCCATGGTAGCACAGGGAAAGGTGGCACACTTAATTTACAAGTAAAACACACTCTCCCTCTCCAGATGTTTCAGGTTATTAATCTGAGTGGAAAAGGCATCCTTAAAAAAGTACTATAGGCCCAAACCCATGCTAAGGGACACTTTTAGTGTGTGTGTGTGGAATTAACACAGCTCCTAAACTGCTGCTGAACATATGGCTACCCAGGTTCTATGTACTATACAGAAAAAACATGTACCCTGACCCCAATTACAGTCACATTCCTTCTACTTCTCCTTGGGTAGAGAAACCACACAAAACTGTCAAGAATGAGAACTGAAAGTGTGGCTGGTAGCATACTAAAGAAACTCCATTTCCATATGAGGCTGTGAAGCTACTGGAATTTGGAGAAATCAGCTGCTCTCTATTTCCTTACTCCAGAAATTATCTGGTGGCTCCAATGTGGTGTGGTGATTAATCCTTGCAAAGCAACATAGTGGTAAGACAACAGTTTGCAGAAATCAAATATGTCACCTACCTGTGTTAGGCAAGGTCTTGGAGGAAGTGCCGGTGGTGGAGGTAACAATCCTGAGTTAGCAGCTGAAAAAAAAAGAAAAGAAAAATATACTACTAAGAACCACCTTCCCCTAAAGAGAGGGGAAAAACTGTATTCAACTAATAACATGTTTAAGTTTGTTAAATCCCATTGAAGGCTTAATTTTTTCAACAATAGCAAAATTATATTATAAGCAGATAGATGGATAGAGAAACTGTGACACACATACACAATGGAGTCTTAGTAATAAAGAAGAATGAAATTATGTAATGTGCTGGAAAATGGGTACAACTAAAAATCATCATATAAAGTGAAATAAGTCAGACTCAGAAAGACAAATACCACATGGCTTTTTTCTCATTTATGAATCCTAGATTGCACATAGATACATAAATGCATGGGAATAGAAGGGAAACTAAAGAGAGCAGCCCCAGCAGAAGGGGTGAAAGGGAGGGGGCTACCAGGAGAGAAGGAGATGAACATGGTCAAAGCACATGATATACTTGAAAGAGAGAAATTAACATACAATAAATATAGTCCTATTTATTTAAAAAAAAAGAGTGCATGTTATTTCTAATCCCCTTCGCATCTTACCCAAAATTCATGTATTGATATAACTGGTACTGGTTAAGACAGGAGAAAACGGTAAGGAAAACATATTTTTTGAACAAAAGACTGGATTTAGCATGGAAAATGTGGTCAAGTCCTTATTCTGATGTTAATTGCTCAGTTTTAAATAAACCAGGTTCAAATAAATGAGGTCAGAAAGAATCTTCTTTGGGTTCTCATATTTCTCACAAGCTTTCAGCCATTACTGCTCATTAGTTTAGTGCTTAGGCTGCAGAAAAGGATGAGGGCCTGGACTCAGCAGCTCTGCTATCTGTGAAGAAATGGGGTATGCACCAGTAGAAGAAACCAAAAAATGATGGACTGACTTTACTTATTTCAACGATTTCTCTTTCTTTCTCTCTCTGATCATTACTATCAAGGATAAACATGTTTCTAAAATAATATGACCACATCTAGAAGATCTTCTGAAATAAAGCTGAAGTCTAACATTTTTCTTATTTTTACAAGATACAAAGAATATATGAGGAAGCCAAGAGCATCTGAATTCTAACTTAACAGTGTACATAAACAGCTGCTATGGAATTATAAATAAAATCCATTATCACACACACAAGAAATAAGTTTAGAACTATACACTAACAAGTTAAACCACATTCTTCACATATTATTCTGAAAACACCATATCTATGTAACTGTACACAGTTTATTCAGAAGTCTGTGATAACAACTAATATTAGACAATATTCTGTTCCCTAAAAGCAAGTAGCCCCCACAAGGCCCAAGGACCATCATGGAAGAGAGGGAAAAAAAGACTGTAAGGGTCAGAAGTTGGGGAGAACTGAAGCAAAACAGTATCTTCTACCCTTAACAGGACTGCTGCCCTCATGAATAGTTGCTACCCAAGAGCTGCCCAAGGCCAAGCCAGTCAACATTCCAGCATGGAGAGAGAAGGAACTCATGAAGATAAACTGACAGTAGATGGCTTCTGGGGGACAGAGAGTTAGTTTTCATTCATATGTGACCCTTGGGAGATCCACCATGCTCCAGTGGAAAGCACAAATTAAACTCAGTGGGTTATTAAAAAGGGGTACATAAACTTGGGGGAGTGAGAATGTGGGTCATAGATCAAGGAGGAGTGGGAATAAATATGATCAAAATACACTGAAATTCTCATAGAATTAATAAAAGTATTATATTTTTAAAAACAAGTAATATTAATGTATCAAGACCATGGCTATCCTTGTAATTTTTTACTTGTTTGGCCTTTCTGGATCAAACAGGCATAAAGATGGAGCTTGGTGCTTTCCACACATGTAACTCAGAATAATACCACAGAAATGTTTATACATGGCTAGTGCATGGATATAGTACAACCAGGTGTGTCCACCTAGGATCTGATTTTCATTACAATTCGTAACTCCACAAGCTGAACAGGCATCAGTAATAGCATGCAGCATAAGAGAATGTCCACAGCCATAAGGAGAACACATCTCAGGGCCCTAATGTACAGGTAATTACTACTAGCTACTCTTAAAAGAAATAAACAAGCAAAATTTGTGCACATTTCTAAAGAAATATCCAAACAACTGTACTAGAATAAACAGTGCAGTTATCAAAAAAAAAAAGACTGCTCAAAAAATGACAAACCATTTAAATAAACTGACTCAACCAAGATGAAGTAATAAATACCACATGTCCTCAATCAGATGAAACAACCAAACACAGAAAAATATGAAACAATTCTCATGATACTGGCACAAAACATATAAGAAGAGTTTTTGAAACACAAGAAAACTAGGCAACAAAGATGGTGACCTTTGAGAGAAAGGAAGCAAAAATAAGGAGGGGGCCCGATGACTCACCCTACTCACTATCTTGAGAGCTGCTAGAGAAATAACATATATCCATGTCCAGGGCTGATAATGGTTTTCAAAAATAATTATTCAATTTTATTGACTGGCTTTGCTGGAAAAAGTGCCCCAATCATGAAGAAACAGATTTAAGTTACAAAATATTAAGATCATTTAAAATGGAATCTTAAAATTAACATGGGTATACACACCTATAATCCAAGCACTCAGGAGCTGAGGCAAGAAGTATGCCACAAATCTGAAGCCAGCCTGGGATACTGATACTGAGACCTTGTCTCAATCAATCAATCAATCAATCAATCAAACAAACAAACAAACAAACAAACACAAAGATAGGGGGAAAGGGGAGAGAGAGAGCCATATTGCAGTTTCTCACAACTAAACTTCAAGAAGCAAGACAGTAGCATACGGTGTGTGTACTCTTCACTCTGAATCCTTTGAGAAAATGCATTTAGTTATTTTCCTTAGTAAATACTAAGGTTAAGGGAAAACAAATATGCTGTATCATAAATATTAACAGATTTGTTTCCTCTTCCCTTTACTACTTTTTTCTAGTCATTCATACTTAACTAACACATACCATAAAGATGAATTTATTTTCTAATATTTATTAAAAACAGCACTGCTGTTTTTCCTACATACATGTCTGTGAACCACATGAATGCAGTACCCGACGAAGCCAGAAGAGGGTATCAATCCCCTGGAACTGGAGTTACAAACTTGTGAGCCACCATTTAAATTTTGGGAGTTGAACCCAGGCCCTCTTGCCATAACAGCTAGTTCTATTAACCACTGAGCTATCTCTCCAATCCCAAAGCAGAATGTAAATGGTAATAATGGGAGCTGGGCAGTGCTGAGGTAGCACTGTGACTCCAGCACTGAGAAGGCTGACACAATAGGATCTTAAATTCAAGGACAACCTAGGTTATACAGCAAGACCCTGTCTCAAAACAAAATAATTTTTTAAATGACAACAATGGGCATATCATTCTCTTTTCCTTCAAAGAGAAATATCTATGGCTTCACCCAACAATATTTCCCATAGGTTTACTATAGACATCTTTTAATAGATTATGAAAATTACCATCTATTCCTATTTTGATATTTTCCCATGATGGTGAATTTTAACTAACACTGCAATTGCATCCACTTATATGATAGTATGATATCCTATAATATGATAATGTGCTAAATGGCATTATAGATTTTCTAACATAAAAACAAGTCCTAATTCAAGGTAGAGTTGGCTAATATTTTGTTTAGGATATTTTGCAGCCATATTCATAGGTGACAATGACAGTCATGATTTTCCCTTCTTATATGACATGCTTAGAACAAGTTATATAGAGTAAGAATTTTTTTCTCAAATATCAAGTTAAAACTTTCTAGTAGAGACATCTGGAAGTAAATGGTTCAGACTTTCTAATTCAGACTATTCAAACTTTCTAATTCTGAAGCCATTTCTGGAAAATTGGGCTCCCTAGGTGTTTTGGCAATTGATCATATTATGATCATCTTAACCTCTACATATATAACTATGTTTTTCCACCCCTCATGTTTGTGTCATTGCTTTAGTTTTCCTTCATTAATCACATCTGATATCTGCTATGTGTTATATTACTCTTTTCAAAATACCAACTTTTAACTTTTACAATTTTGGTGGCTATTCTTGGTTGTTAACTTGACTACATCTAAAATTAACTAAAATCAGCCAGGCAGTGGTGGTACACTCCTTTAATCCCAACACACAGGAGGTAGAAGCAGGCGAATCTCTGTGAGTTTGGGGCCAGCCTGGTCTACAAAGCTAGTTCCAGGACAGATTCCAAAGCTACACAAAGAAACCCTGTCTCAGAAAGAAAGAAGTTATAAAAGTAACTAAAATCTAACTGGAGGGCACACCTGTGAGGGATTTTTTACTTAATTAGAAGCAAAAAAAGAAAAAAAAATAACCTACTTCTTTTTTGTTGTTATTGTTTCAGTTTTGGTTTGTTTATGGGTTTTTTGTTTTGTTTTTTCAAGACAGGGTTTTTCTACGTAACAGCCCTGGATGTCTTAGAACTCAGACACCTGCCTGCCTCTGCTTCCCAAGAGCTGGGATTAAAGTCATGTGCTGCCACCACCTCCAACAACTAGAAGATCCACCCCTAATCCAATCTTTAAGTAGGAGGACACACCTTTAATCTAGATCTTTTGAAATGGGGAAAGATACACCTTTAATCTAGACCTCTCGAGGCAGGAAGACACACCTTTAATCTGGGCTAAATCTTCTGCTGGAATCCTATATAAGGAAATGGCAAAAGATAGCTTATGCTTTTTGCCTGCTTGCTCTGGCCTTGCTAGCAAGTCTGTTCCTTCACTGGCTTTAGAGCCTACTTCTTCAGGATTCTAGTGTCTACTAACAACCAACTGAGATATCCACCTCATAGACTAAGCAACTACTGGATTCTTGGACTTTCTGTTCACAGGCAGCCATTATCAGATTAGCTGAACCAAACCTTAGAAATCATTCTAATAGATCCCCTATCTATAGAGAGATAGATTCATTCTATAGTTCTGTTACTCTAGAGAACTCTGACTAATACCACAATCCTCTATATTGTGTGCTTCTTTATATTTTATTAATCTTTCATTTACATGCAGTGGGTTTGTCTTGTTCTACCTTAAATTGGTTGCTTAGATTATTGGCTTACAGAATTTTTATAATGTAAGATAGGATTATAAATTTTATTTTAACTACTTTATTAAAATCTCATATTTTATATTTAATTAAAATCTCCTATTTTGTATGTATTGTTATCATTTAGATTTTTAAAACGTAATACCCCTTCTGATTTCTTTTATGATGTTACCTTCTATCTTGACTGAACCCTGAGTTTTCTATTAATAGCAAATTGGTTATTAAGATACTATTTTCTCATAGCATATTGAGGATATAATTTCACTGTCTTTTAACTTCCATTATTACTGTTGAAAAATCAACTGGTAGTCAAATCATTATGCTTCATTAGATATTAATTTTCTCTATGGTTGTTTTTAAGAACTCTCTTTCTGATACTCTAAAATATCAAACTTCACTGTATCTGCACTTATAATAGTAATATCTTTCTCCTTTCTTACCTACCTGAAATATGTGGCATCCTGAGTTAACTTTGGCCAATCCTCAGTGTTTCTTTGAACATTGTCTTCCTAGCATTATTTTTTTTCTTTAAGAGCTTTGTCTAATGTGATATTTGGAATAATTTTCTGAGATTTGTTGCCCAATTAAATAATAGTTTCTTCAGCTATACTTATTACCCTGTGAATCCAGTCCCTGAATTTTAGAAACCAAATATTTTGCTTTGTCATCTTCTTGGGTTTTTTTTGTTTGTTTGTTTGTTTTGATAAATTTTTGAGACATAATCCTTTTATATACTCCAAGCTGACCTTGAACACACTTTGTAGCACAGGCTAGTCTCAAACTTTCCATGTTTCATGCCTCAGTCTCCAAAGTGCTGAAATTCCATAAATATACCATGACGCCTGACTCCCTGACTCCTGCTTCTAACATACTAAATATACTTAGTAATTCTGTCATCTGAATCCTTTGCATTTGCTACTATTTTTTGCTTCAGCTGGTTCTCACTGTGTTTCCTAGTGTCTGGAAACCTTTGAGGTTACCTATTCTTCAGAACTTTGCCTGTGAGTAACTTGAGGTCTGGGTACAAAATGGTTCCCTCATCTTTTGTTTCTGCCAGATACCTGAGGATGTTACCAATCTGAAGTAGAAGAGAGATTAATTGCTAAATTTTGCTATCTAATCTGAGCATATACTAATATTTTTAGTACAGATAGCAGCTTGAATACATGCAACTAATCTCTCTAATATAAAAGAGAAGCAAGTTGTCTAAATGCTCTCTAAGTTTGGAACTGGCAAATTAGAAAAATGATGGATAGGTTACTGCATAAGTTTGAGAAGGCAGTTGAGTAAGAAAAAAATGTATATGCTCTAGATGTTAAGAACTTCCAGACTTTTTCCCTTCTATTCCCAGAGAATGACACCCAAAGATTAAAAGAATGTTTTCCAAGGAATCTGACCAGCCAAGAAAATATATCAAAAGCTACTAATAGAAAGGGACCACCAACAATATAATCTTGCCAGATCCCACTACTGTTATGCACACATTTGACAAGTCCCATCCATTTGTTTATATATTCTAAGATATTCTCATTCTTAAATATAACTAGGTGATTATTACCAGGTATCCACAGAAAATATTCTAGCATAAGGTACCATGAGAGCCAAAGTTACATTTTAAGTTTCAATTACTGTGCCTATGAGATCCAGGAAAACAAAACGCCTCTGATCTGCAAGCCTCTTGCCAAAGGATAGATACTTCCTGAAATACTGGAGGCTATTGTTTATGAGAGATAACAAGCCACATTTTTTCATTCCACTAAACAAGTTTGTTTGACCCATCTGCACCTGATATGTTTGCTCATATATGGGCAGGAGATTCACAAGCTGGATGTAAGTCAGGATATATGCTTGCCCCTGATTGGGCCTGATGGGAAAATGTAATGAATTATGGGTTCTCCTTCTTAAACCTCTACAAACTGTGATTTTGGGACATTTTCCTCTGGAACCTGGGTATGGGCCTGACCAGAGCCCATCCACCTAGCCAATATTTATTTAAAGATTCCTTCAGATTTGCCTTTCAACTGTGGTAGTAGTCTTATTGTCAATCAGTGGGGTTAACAGTACAGAATAAATAATAGGAAAAATTATTTCAAAGAGACTAGACCTGAACTAAGAGAACACTTTAAATTATATATTAGTAGTATCATAAGATTGGTCATTAAGATATTCCAAAAATTTTAAATAAGTATTATATACTAGGCATTGTTTGAGGTGCTACAAAAACACTAGTGGGGAGGCAGGGGACGAAAAATAACTGTACCCTTACAAATCTTATATGCTACTGGGAAGATAAAAGATAGAGGGTGAGAGAAGAAATCTTAAGGAGAGTTATCAAGTAAAGTTGCAATAAGAGGCACTGTGTAGAAAGATGAGATAATTGGAAGCTATTGAAAAAAAAGAACATTCAGAAAATTAAAAAGCACTCAGAAATTAAAATATGATAGCAGACAAAAAGTGAAAGCTCAATAGAAAGTTTCAAAGATACTCTCAAGAAATTTCCCAGAAAATGGGGTAATATTCAAATAAAAGTTCCACAGAGAGATAGAAAATATGAAAAAGGAATCAATTAAATGGTTTAATAAAAATTTCCAGAAATGAACAGTATGAGTTTCTAAATTAAAAGGGCCCACTGAGCACCCAGAACAATGGAAGAAACAAAGTATGATATAAAAGTACTAGAATTTTAAAATGTCTACATGCTTTTGGCAGGGAATGGGAGAGAAGGGCAGGCTACATACAACGTAAGAGAAATCAAAAACATTTTAGAGTTTTTATGTACCTTTAGAACATAGAATTCATTGAAACAATTGCATCAGAATTCCAAATAAAATTTAGATCCTGGCTATATATTTGCAATTTGAATGTGAATATCCTCTCATAGGCTTCCGTGTTGGAACACTCTGTCTCAAACTGCTGGTGAAGTTTGGGGAAACCTTGCTACAGAAAGTAGGTCATTAGGGCAAGCCTTGAGATTTTATAGCCCAGGCTCACTTCCTGAACTCTCTTTGCTTCCTGGTCCATCTCGATGTGGAGATAAGGTTCAGTTATTATAAACTTCACCATGCCTTTCCCACCACAATGGCCTGAACCTTCTAAAAACTATGATTTGAAATAAACCTGTCCTCCATTAAATTGCTTTTGGGAATATTTTCAGGAAGAATATGCAAAAGTCTAGAATTGTTGACTAGAGAAGCTCTTGGATTGTATAGTCAGGGTTTATGAGCCATTCTGAAGGGGGCTCATAGGACTGGAATGCCAACAGACATATAGACTTTAAAGACTAGGCTCATGGAGCTTCAGAGGGAAATAAGAGTTCTACTGGGACCAGAGCTAGAAGCCATTCATATTACCTTTGGTAGAAAAAACATATCTGATTGCATTCTACCCATGTCCTAGAAGCCTGAGTTAGGTTGAATTAAACTCTAATGGATTAATGTATTTGGTAGAGGAAATTTCACAGGCTGTGGCATGGCATGTTTGTTGCTTATTATATTTATTTAGATTTATAGTGCAAAAGATAAGAGAATGGAGCTTCAAGAAATGGAAAATGTGCAATTTGGTGAGGAAAGGAACATAAACCTAGTTAAGGTCATGGAAAGAAATGTGAAGTTTGGTGAGGGAAGAAACTTTAAGTCAAGTAAAGCTGAGAATGGGGGATTGAGGGAAAAGTAACTATAGTTATTCAAAAGTTTAACATCATTAAAGAGAAACCTGGACTTTGCTATGAAATAACAAAAAAAGGTATCCAGAGAATAAGACCCAATGTAAATAAGCTCCAATATAAATAATGTAAACTCATTTGAAAGGAGAATGACTAAAGAGAGCTTCCAAGGTTCTCTGTAGAAAAGAAAAAAAAAGAAAAGAAAAGAAAAGAAAAAAAAAAAAAAAACCTGCCATCGAGGGGAAGGTTTTCCCAGGTTATCCAAGAAGAGTTATGAAGGCCATTGCAGCTATTATCTGTGGGAACCAGACTACAGACCGGCATTATCTACATGCTGCTGCTCCGTAGGCACGCAAATTGGAAGAGTTAGAGGGTCATAGAAGCTTGCACCAAGGTTCCCATACTGTGGTATTCCTACAATGGCTGTGCGTGCAGCTGTGAAAATAAAGCATACATTGTCATAGAGATAGATCCCAGGGTACTAGAGAGATGCCAGAATCATAAAACACACAAAAATAAATTCCAAGACACCAAGTATACCCTATCCAACAGAGTCACTACACGTGCTGTGGGCAAAAGAACTAGAGAGGTAGGGCTATACAAACCCATTGGAACACAGATAGGACCATAATGAGCCCAGGTTATCAAATATGGACATGCCGGATTTGGTGTTTGTACTGCTACCTGTAGATCTTCTTTGGTCTGATATTGATGTATCTCATTCCTCCATTTTGGAATGGGAATATTTACTATATGTCATTGTATATTGGAAATATAGATAATCTCTTTTATTTTTACTTTACAGAGGCTCAAAGTCAAGAGACTGAATTGGATCTGAGAAGAACTTTTGAACTTTGGAACTGTTAAAACTGTTAAGGCTGGGTAGGGGGAGTGAGAACTGTGGTTGGTAGGTAAAATGAATTAAAAAATTAAATTTAAAAAAGAAATTGCTAAGGCCATGCAGACTGAATGCATGAACTGGATACATTTTATATGAGATGACCATGAAACTGTGGAATATTGAGGTTTGAGAATGAAATGCTCCTTGCAGGTTCATGTTTGAAGTTTTAGTCTCCAGGTGATAGCACTGTTTTAAGTTATTGTGGAAATTCTAGGAGGTGAAGTCTCAATATAAATTTGTCCCTGGGAGTGTACCTCAAGATTTTATAGTTTGGCCCCACTCCTTGAGCAGCTTCCTGGTCTGGAAATGGTGTGCAGAGTATCAACTACATGCTCTAGTGGCCATGAACTCCACATGCCTTCCATGTCACCACTGCAATGGGCTGGATCCTGTGAAACTGAGAGCCAAAACAAACCCTTCCTCCCTTGCATGGTTTCTTGTCAGGTATTTGGCTACAGTGATGAAACAAGTAACTAATTCACTACCCAAACTAGCAGCCTAAACAACAACATAATTTTAAAAAAATGAGCTCTGGGTCTATATCCTTTCCTGGGAAACCATGTAAGGGTATATTCTATCACAACAAGAGAGAACACAATGAAAGAATAAAACAAGGGATATAAGATAAAAGAGATTCAACATATCTGAATGAAAAGGGGAGTCCTGTGATAAAACATGGAAAGATATCATGATGAAAAATATATGATAGGTACATAAGACCATAAGTTTATATTTCTCTGAAATGGTAAAATTTATGGAATACCTGATATGTGAGAAGTTCGTAAGAGGAACGACAGAAAACTGATGGAATCTGTGCTTGAATTAGGGGAAAGTACATTGGAAAAACAAGTTGTATTATTAACTTTAAGATGAATTAAAACCTATACAAGCACAAAAGTTAAATTAGCTATATGATTTAGTGGCCATAATATAAATACTAGATATGTATTCTAATAGAAATTGGAATACAGCTATACTGAAGACTTAGAAAAGACAGGTGATGGAGACTTGGAGAAAAGACGGGTGATGTGCAGGAAGAAATAACAATACAATCAACATTAGCAATCTTACAGTAGAATGCCCACCCCCCACACAACTCTGTAAGTTTGTAGAGGCATGTCAGTGGCCCAGGAGGAACTCCACAGATATTTTTTAGCCCTTAGTTTAGCATAGGACTTCTAGGCTATTCCCTTTACCATGTCAAGATGTAAGCTATGGTTATCTTATAAGCTTCTTCTTTTCTTCCAAAAGTCATGTCTATAACCCTCAATCAAAAGAAGGGAAAATGAAGAGATACATTCGTTTTTCTTTGTTCCAGATTTGGGATCTAAATGAGGAACCACAAGACTCATCTACTGGCACATATGGATTTTGCATGGAAGCAGACAGTCAGGAATATACGACTATGCCCAGATTTCTCATCCATCCTATCCTCCCCCACCACACACAAATGAATGCTGTAGGGAAAAAAAACAACCTTTTCCTTATGTTTATGGTTCTATGCTCATTTCATTTCATGGTGTGAGGTATTTATCAAGTCTCATTCCACCAATTTTATATCTAATCCATCTGCCTCCCACAGCACCTAAGCACATTGCCAGACTTTATCAAGCTCTTACACAATGCTTTAATAACTAGAATTGAACTTAGTGAAGAGTCAGCCTTCTCTTACATTTGCAGTTCAGTTAAAATTATTTTTATTCTATATGTCTTAATCAATCAAAACATACACCTTTACAAAAATAGTGCAACTTTAAAAATACTTCTGCTGGATAACAGTTTGTACATTTGTAAATGATGACATTGTACCTGTTAATAGTAATGGTACCATCTCCAGAATGGAAAAAGAGATAAGAAGAAAGGAGGAAGAAGGCTTTTCTCTTTTTCCCCCTTTTTTATTATTTTTCTTATTTTACATATCAATCCCAGTTCCCTCCCCAATCCCATGCCCCTGACCCCACCTCCTATCCAATTCCCCACCCACTCCCCAGGGAGGGTGAGGCCAATGAAGGGTTTTCTATACACAAGTTACTATCTTCTTGAAGCAATTGCAGGCAAAAATCCTTGTATGAGAAATCAGAAAAAGTAATACTCAAATAATAAAAGCCAGATTGAAAAGTTCAGGTAAAGAATTTGCCTTTCAATACTAAATTCACATAACATGTTAATAAGCCTTCTTGTTTAAAATTATTTTCTTGGACTGGAAAGATGGTTCAACTGTTATAGGCTAGGCTCACAACCAAAAATATAAAGTTATTTCTCAAATTTATTAAGCCTGATCCTCTGGACTGCACCAAAACACTAACCTTTAATACTTTTTTATCCTCTTACATCATATTATACTTATAAATTTCCAGTCATAGTGGATATAGTAGTTCATATTTATAATCCCAGCATTCTGGAAACTAACATGGGCTATATAATGAGTTCTGAGACAGCCTAGTCTACAGAATTGAGAGTTTGTTTCAAAAGAATATTCTCAGCAAAATGCCATTCATAAACATAACTATTTACTAATTTCGTTTGGATTTGTAAAAGGCCCAAACCATCAGATAAAGGAACACATGTTCTAATTTAGTGAGTGAAAATAAATCAGCAGATATGATGACTGGAAGCTTCAAGAACAGAAGGAATAACCTGGGCTATGGAAAGAGCTCTGGTCCCCCTAACTAAGAATAGTTTATGAAGAAAATCAAAGCATTCAAACTCCAATGGGGGCACCCAAAAGAAGACCCAGAGTGTAAGCACCGATTAAGTACAGAGTCAGCCATATGAAAAGCTTCAGGGGTCTCATCAGGAGAGACCCTTTCTCTTCTTGACAGTTTCATAAAGTGGTTATTTCACAGTAATAGAAATTGTTCATTATTTTCTTTCTAGTCACAAAAGTATTTGTGATCTTACATTATGGTGGCAAATACCTATGTACTTCACAAAAGGGTTGCCAGAAGTGTCTTCCTAATAATCCCTACTTCTATTCCTGTTGGTTGTCCATATGCACATATCCCTAAAATACAAGCCTATTAAATTCTAAGTCAAACAGGACACAATTTTGCCATCATTTAATAGATGAATTTACATGTGCTTTATTCAATAAGGATAATACTAATGACTTAGTTCGCAAAAGTAGTAAGATCAAATTCAATTCTTCTTTTGTAGGTGAGAATATTAAGGCCTGGGGGAAATAAAAGAATAATGTCAAGTTTACTGTCACTATGGAACAGTAATCGATTTCACATTTTGAGCCTTCAAGACAGGTAAAGAGCAGAACCATTCAGGGAGGTAAGAATAAGTAGCTAGGTGGGGTTATGGAGATCTAAACCCAAGAAATGAGCATTTCAAAAGGCTTCAGAACAAGAATATGTCAGATCACAGTAAAAGGATGCTCCTTATAATTCTATAAACCAGACTCAAAACTAAAACTAAGATAGTGATATGGCTCAGTGGGTACAAGTACTGCCTATGTAAGTTTGGCAAACTGAATTCAACCCCAGAACTCACATAAAGGTACAAGTACAGACACACAAGCATGTAAGTCCACACACATTATACACAGCAACAATAATTAAAATAATTCTTATGACATCAAGAAAGCTAAGGACCAGTGACATGATTCAATGGATAAGAGAGCTAGCCATCAAGCCAGATGACCTGAGTTGATCTCTGAGACCCACGTGGTGGAAAGACAGAACTGATTCCCCAACTACCCCAAGTTGTCCTCTGTCCTATGACCTCCATACACATGCTATATATAGAGAGAATAAATGAATATATTTAAGAGCTCTGCTTCACAAGAGGGAACCCATGCCTGCTACTACAAACGCAGCTAAAAACACATAGGGAAATCTGGGCCCAGTGGTGGGGGAGTGACTTATTACTGTTGTTTAGTTAAACACCTTCTAAAATTATGTTTATATTCATAGACAAATGTTATTCTCAGCTTCAACCAGAGAATCTTCTCTTTACAGGGAATGGCCATTAATAGAGAGACGCATAGCTGTTTAGAGAAAAAGTAATGGTTTGGCTACCCCTAAACAGGACGCTTATACCACTTCCTTTAAAGCTCAGGAAACATCGCAGAAGAAGGGTTGTAGAATTTAAGAGCCGAGAATAGGGAGAAGGGTTATAAAATATCATCTTCAAGGCACAATACACTCATTGCTGTGTGACAAACTCAGCTTCTGAGATTAAGCTACACTGAGTCTGCACAAAACGTGGCCTTGTCAATAATTAGCCACTGATGGATGTGGATTCATGGAACTCTACTTCGCGCTGAACTATTAAGTATTGATGAATCTGGGAAGAGAGAATAATTGTCTTCAATTGTGTATCTACTGGTGAGTCTGCTAAGCTCCAATGAGTAGTTCTAAAGCCTTGGTCACAGAAAACAAAACCAACGACATAAATTTGGGAAAGGGATTTGTAGGAAAGATATGAGGTTGGCAGACATAGAAGGAAGATGAGACATGGTGAGGTGACAATGGTTAGAATACATTATTTATGTATGAAAATGTCAAAAACACATTAATAAAAGTAATTTTCAATTTTTAATAAAATAAAAATGCTATTAATGCAAGCATTTAGTCATGTGGTCACCTATTCACAAATCCAAAGTTCTATTCCCAGCACCCACATGGCAGCTCACAATTTTCTGTAACTCCAGTTCCCAGGAATTGGATACCCTCTCCTGGCCTTTGCTGACACTTATACAGATATACACAAATATATAACACAATAAATCTTTAAAAGTATATATGCAATGCAGTACTGACATAAGAATAAACATACAGAACAAAGCCTAAAAGGAAACCCTTAGAAGTCAGATGATTCTCAAGAAATGTTCCAAGGCAAGATAATAGACAATGAAGAGCACTTTCTTTGAAAAATGGTTCTAAGAAAGCTGGACATCCAAATATAAAGAGATTAACTTGGGTCGTTACCTCACACTTATGCAAATATAAAGCCAAAATTAATTACGAGTCTGAATACAAGAACCAAAATGATGAAACTTAAAAGGACCTAGAGAATATGTTTAAGACCTTGGGTTTGACACAGATTTCTTAGATGCGATCCATAAAAGGAAAAGACTGACCAAACTACAACTTACCAAAATTCAAACTTGTGGCCAAGTGTGACAGCACATCCTACAATCCTTGTACTTTTTAAGTCAATATTTTTATTACAGCTGAGTAATGGAGACAGACAGAAAAAGAAAGAGACGACCTGCAAAAAAGTTTCTATCATCTGGAACTCTCTTTTCTACTATAAATTTCAAAAAAAAAATTATGATAGTAGTCAAACTAAGTAAGTCTTAAATATTCCAAATTGAGTTGACAACTAATCTACACTATAGGCATCAGGAATAATGCTACCATTCCAACTCTTCCTCTAAAACTTAAGTCCTTATAAATGTTCCTTCCCTGATCATCACTTTTTCTTGACCATAAAACAGACTGGAATCTTCTTATTTCTACTTCCTATAATATATTCCAACCTGAGAATTTCAACCCACGATACAGTTCTCTTACTGAATTTGTATATTCTTGTGATTTCAATTTCAGTACTAGCAGGAATTAGGTGTTGACATAACAGTCTTGAAGGTTATAAGTAGGGAAGCAACCTCATGGATACACTTGAAAAAAAATGAAACCTGTAGCTCCAGGATACCAAATGAGATTAGAAACTACTATAGTAGCCTCCTGGGCAACTAGCAATGAGAAATGAACAAATGCAGATGTCAAAAAAGAATCAATAGGATTTAACTTCAAAAATATTATCTGAGTTTTGACATCTACTTCAATAGCCTTGTATTCCCTCTGCCTACACATTTACTGATCATTCTAACTAGCAAATGCCCAGGTTCAGTTTCCTTCTCACAATCACATGTCATGATATTAACTAAGAGAGTTTAGAGTCATATTAATATTCCTCTTAGGATTCTGCACAATGCCAAGCCCACAATAAGCACTCATTAAATGCTGATAGAACAGATGCAACTCTTTCCCTGACTACTACCACTAAAGGTTATAGCAATTTTCAGAAAATTCTGTAAGCTCCTACATATACTAAAAGTTACATAGCATTATGGTTTCCTTCAGCTCACAAACTTTAGAGTAGTCAGGAACTTAATGTCCAACAATAAGAAAATGACAAAATGTGCAACAGTCATAATTACTAAAGGTCAAGTTAACAAAATATAATACCATAGTTTAGAAATGACCAATGAAATAGTGGGCCTGAGCAGCAGTTTTCTAGAAAACTTGTGAGCACCTGCTGTGTGCACCTGTTCATAGCTCCATACACAGTGACACATCATTAGGTATGAACGCTTCCAGAGCAGGAGTATTTACACTATAAAATTTGGTAAATGACAGGTTTTAAACATTTACCAATATATTGCTACATATAGACAACAATGATCAATGGCTGATAAAATCATTATGTGGAAGCTTGGGGGCTCTCTATCACATCACATGGATCATGCTAGTACTATAAGAATTCATTAATGAAGAAAACTCCAAATTAGAAATGCATTAAATATCAAGAATCTCCTACTACAGGTAGAAGAAACATACAGCATCACTAGGAAGCATTCTTGTTAAACAAATCTGATTCTAATTGAGTCTAGATATACCTACTAGTTCATGGGAAATACAGCAGATGGAAGAATAAGCAACCAGCCAAAACCCTGAAAATTGAAGACAACAGGATGAATGATTTTCTTATGAATGAATGAACAACTACAAAGGGAAAAATGACTTAGGAAGAAACCTACCAATTAAGAGACAGACTATCGAAACAAAAATAAATGCACATGTAGTCATATGTC
Source organism: Phodopus roborovskii (assembly GCF_943737965.1). Taxonomy (NCBI): domain Eukaryota; kingdom Metazoa; phylum Chordata; class Mammalia; order Rodentia; family Cricetidae; genus Phodopus; species Phodopus roborovskii. The sequence continues at coordinate 36,673 of NW_026125811.1, forward strand.
TGAATCTTGATTTGAACAAACCACTACAAAAAGACATACTTGGGAGAAATCAGGATACTGGCTGAAGAGTAAATGGTATTTAGGAACTATCGCTAATTTTATTAATTAGAAGAGGAATAGAAGGAAACCAGAGAGAGGAGAAGAAGAACAATAGTGTGTAGTAAGGGGGAGAATATGAGTATTGCATGGGCAAAACATGTCAATGAAACACATTAAGTTGTACAGTTAAAAATTTTTAAATAATTCAACAGTCAACAAAAAATTAATAAAAATAAAAGCAGTATTCTCTCACACACACAGAATCTTATAGGGATTATAATATAGTTTGGATTCATAGCAAAATAATGTATGGAAATGGCTTACCAAATTTGAAATTTTCCAAAATACATTTTTAAATAAAGTAGTCAGTGTACTGAATGTATGTATAAAAGAAAAACAAAACTATCAGTATAGACATAATCCTATCTTTAGGAAATAACATTATCATGAAAAAGTAATGAAGAAAGCATGCATAATGGTCTCAAGTATTTTAAAGACACAAAACCTGAAGTTGAGTTTATAGGGACACATATACATTCACAAACACACTACCAAATGTCAGGAGGCACTGCCTGGGGTTAGGTGGCACACAGTACTTTGGTGGGGGATGAGGTCAAGAAAGGGAGCTGGGCTATGGTGGTGCATATATTTAGGAGGCCCAGGCAGGTGGATCCCTGAGTTCCAAGACAGTCAGAGCTATACAGAGAAACCATCTTGGAAAAATAAAAGGAGGAGGCGAAAAGGGCTCAGATTCAATTATACATATAAGAAAGAATTTTTCTACTACTGAAATGAGTTTTTTGGTACACATTTTCAAAACGGTGGTCACTCTAACTATTCCTACTTCACTCCCCAGAGATTAGAGTCCTATTCCTCCCCTATACAACCTCCTAAAAACATTCACCAGTCAGGAATCTCCATAAAACCAGCGAGTAGACAAAGAGAATGTGCTCTGCCCAGCAGCAGTACTGGCTTAACCCCTGTACTGGCAAAGACTTGTTAAATCCTCAGGCCCAAAACTACGGCACTTTGATAATAGAGAAAGGTGCACAGAATTTGTTGGAGAAGAAAAGATCTTCTAAATAAAGATGATGGCAATCAGCAAAGGCCAAAGAAGCCAAGGACAGACACTTTGCAAACACTGCTTTTCATTTCAATGTTCATGCTGAGTCCTGGCACACCCCAGCTTGGAAACAACCTGGACTATTTTCATAACTCTGAAAAGTTTCATCTAGGCCAATGTCCAAATGTACTTCTAGTTGTTTATATGAACTTCTAGACTTCAAATCTCATGCCAAAGGAACACTATGCTGCAGCCAATACTTTTTATAATCTCTCAAGTACTGAAACCCTCAAAAAGACACAATAATGTTCTGTCAATATAAATTCTAGTTGTGTTACTTCTTAGAGAAGACCCTCTATGACAAGCAAGATTAACTCTAAAAGCAAGGATTCCAATTTGGAAAAACAAAAAGGACCCTTAACCCTTCAAAGACAGGTGAGTGCACTGACAGCCAAAGGTGTGAGTCTCAGTGAAGGGGAGTTCTCATCCAGCTGGCTAGAAAACAATGGGTGGTAAATGAGTAAAAGAAGGAACAGCTTGATATCTCCTGTTCTGTAACTCTACCATCAGAGGAAGCTCAGCAGGCATTCCTAGGAAATGTATGACTGAGCAGATGAAATGGGAAAGGTAAGTGGAGGAGACAGGAGAGAAATATTGCCCCCTTTGCTATTGCAAAATGGGACCCTATCATTTCAACACATAGTTAAGATTCTAGTTTTAACTGCTACTGGCTCAATGACCTTGGACAAACTAACTTGCACTCATAGTTCTATATCTGTAAAATGAGGAGTCCTGTGAATATTGGCGATAACACACACACACACACACACACACACACACACAATGCTTTAAATGTGTCCTCTGTATAAAGTGAGGTACAAATTCTTGTCACTCATATCTATTATATTTGGTGGCAGGCAGTAGTGAGTGAAGTGAAAAACCAGGAAGTATAAATAGGGAAGGCTGACTTAAGGTAGGATAGTCACTTTTAGATAAAGTATATATTACTTAATAAATGGTCATAGAGCAATGATTTCATACACAACAGAAAAATTTCAGCTGAAATCATATTACATTCATTAGTGATCCTACTGGTGTCTTCCAAGCACTAAAAAGGATTTCATCTTGAATTTGTGAAGGATTATTAGCTAAACTGTTAGGAGCTCAATAATAATGTGCCCCACCTCACTACATAAACTTCTTAAGACACTTTCAAAAAAATTTGATGAGGTTACAGAATTCATGATAAATAAACCAAAGCCAACTGTATTTCTATACATTATCTATCAACTGAAGACTTTGAAAATTAATTTTCCTTCAAAAACTCTACTCAGAATAGAATCAAAAGGAACAAAGTTCCTAGGAATAAATTTATCAAGATAAGTATAAGATCTGTATGCTTATAAAGTATAAGACACTATTGTAAACAATTTAAAGACCTAAATGAATGAAAAGCCAGTCTGTGTTTGGGGAGTAGAAGACAATATTATTAAGATGATAATACTAACCAAACTTATCCTATATATTAATGCAGTTCAATCACCAATCAGATTTATTTTTTCAGGAACTGACAAGCTAATCCTAAATTTCCTATGGAAATGCAAGACAATCAGAATAATGAAAAAATACTAATAAAGAATAAAGTAGAAGGTCTTTTAGTTCCTGAAACTAAAACATACTATAAGAGCTATGAACTTGAAAAAGAGTAGGGATGGTTTGGAGGGAGGAAAGTGAAAGAATAAATGTTGTAATTAAATTACAATCTTTAAAAAAATGTTTTAAAAAGCTGGAGAGATGTCTCAAAAGTTAAGAGCTCTGACTGCTCTGCCAAAGCACCTGGGTTTGATTCCCAACACCCATATGTTGCCTCACAACTGTCCAAAACTCTAGTTCCAGGGGATATAATTCCCCCTTCTGAACTAACATGATGCACAAACACACTTGCAGGCAAAACATCCATATATATAAAATAATTTTTAAAAACAAAAGAACTACAAATACACAATTATAGACACTGTGACATTCACATGAGTACAGACATAAAAATTACTGGGATAGAATTAAGATTCTAGAAATAAAAACATACTTGTATGGTTAGTTGACTTTCCATAACATTATCAAAAAAATCAATAGTCTTGAGCAAATGATACTGGGAAAACTGTACAAACACATTCAGAAAAATAAAACTGGACTTCTGTCTCAAATGCAATGATTAACTTAAAATGGATTATAAATATAAATTTTAAAATCAAACATGAAACTTTCTGAAAAGTAAATTTTTGCAGCCTTGAGCTAGGCAATGATTTCTTAGATAGGATATTGGAAAGCACAAGTGTCAAAACAGGTCAACTGAACCCTATGGCAGCTTTAAAAGGTTGTGATTCTTTAAAGGATACCATCAAAAATGCAAAATATATGTAGATCAAGATTTGCTGATTCTGCTAAAATTTTAAATTTTTCTAATGAAACAATTCTTTTCCCTGTTTTCCAAATCATCTGGTTGATTTGTTTAGGTTGCTCATTGGTACTGGTCTCAGCTAGAACTGGATTTTTGTTGTTGTTCTTTTAGTGGCCTTTTAAATTGAAATAGTATATTATTCAAAATCTTTTCCTTTTGAACACCTTTTTACATGCTAAAAGATGAGTAGTTTTATTGTTTATTCATTTATTTAGTTTACATCCCAGACTCAGCTTCCTGACATCCTCCCCCTCCAAGTCCCTCTCTTTCCCCCATTCCCCCTCCACCTCCTAATCTCTGCCTCTCCCATCTCCATCCAGGAAAGGGCAGGTCTCCCATGAGTATCAATAAAACATGGTATATCAAGTTTCAGTAAGCACCTCCATTTGTATTAAGGCTGGGCAAAGTGACCCAGTTAAGAGGAATAGGGTCCCCCAAACAGGTAAAAGAGTCAGTCAACCCTGTTCCCACTGTTAGGAGTCATACAAGAGGACCAAACTACACAATTGTAGCATATATGCATCAGAAATGAGAACACTGAAGTCTACTAAAAAAAAAAAAAAAAAAAAAAAAAAAAAAAAACCCTGGAAACCAAACCAGTCTCAAAACACTTGACCTACAATCTGTCATGTCTACAAGATGTGCTGGGACAATCAATGGTGGCACAGAACTTATGGGAGTAGTCAACCAACTACTTGAAGCTTAACTTGAGGCCCACACCACAATGAGCCCATGTCTGAAACAGACTGGATGGCCAGGGACCCTAGACTGGATAGCCTGGAGATCTATAGTAGAACCAAACACTACTGGCAAAAAATTAATATTAATAAATGAAAGCATTCCTACTGATATTCTGCTATACTCATAGATTGGTGCCCTGCCCAGTCATCATCAGAGAGGCTCCCTCCAGCAGCAGATGAGATCAGGTATAGAGACCCACAGTTAGACATCATGCAGAGAGTCTAAATTTTAGGTCTCTATCTAGTATTCCCCCACCCCACCTCCATCAGCTCTGGGAACCCCATGGAAGAATAAGAGGAAAGGCGTAGGAATTAAAGGGGATGTAGGATAAAAGGAGAACAGGGCCCACTGAATCAACTAAGCAAGGCACATATGAGCTTACAGAGTCTAAAGCTGCAAACACAGGACCGGCATAAGTTTGTACCAGGTTCTCAGTGTGTTATGACTACTGGTGTTTCGTAGGATTTCTAACAGTGGGAGAGTATGTGTCTGAATCTTTTGTATGCTCTTATAACTCTTTTCCTCCTAGTGGGTTGCCTTGTACAGCCTCGATGAGGGCTTTTGCCTTGGCTTATTGTATCTTGTTTTGTCATGTGTGGTTGCTGTCTCTTAGATGCTTACTCACTTCTGAACAGAAACGGAGGGGGAGTGGATGTGGGGGAGAAGGGCAATAGGGTGGCTAGGAGAAGGGGAGGGAGAGGAAACTGGTCGAGATGTATTGTTTGAGAGAAGATTGTATTTTCAATAAAAAAAAAGAAAAAAATGTAAAAGACAAACTCACAGAATGAGAGAAAATACTTGTATATGAAAGATTAGAAAATAAAATTCTATCAAGAATGCCCTTACAAAAAAAACTTACAAATTAATAGTAAAAGACAAAATACCCAAATTTAAAAAGGGGAAAGTTTTTATGGATTTTTTTCCAACATGACATATTATAGACTCACTTGTTAAAAATCTAAAATGAAAAAGTGCTACTAAATATGTTGAGAATGTAAATGAACTGCAATCCTTTATATTACTAGTGAAGTGGTAAATTGATAAAGCTGCTTTGGAAAACAATTCAAGAAACTCTCAAGATATTCAGTATATTGTTGTTATATGAACCAGAAATTCTACTCCTGTGTATATATCCAAGACAAGCAAAAACATGAAAACTTGAACACAAATGATCAAAGAAGTATCCAGAATTGTCAAAAGGTAGAAACAACCCAAACACTCATCAAGACATAAACAATGAAAACAAATGTGATATATCCATCACAGTATAATATGGATGAACACGGAAAACTTTAAGTTAGATGAAAGAAACCAGTCTCAAAAGAGCACATTTTATATTAATACAGAATGTTCAGAACACACATATATCCATGGAAATATAGAGACTGGAGGGAGAAAAGGGTAAAATGAGAAATGACTTGTAATGGATGAAGGTTTCTTTTGGGGGTGTTGAAAGTATTCCGAAATTACAGAGTGTGGATGTATATTTATAGTACAGTACTATAAATACACAAAGGACATTGTACTGTATACTTTTTAAAAGGTAAGTCAGACAGTGTGTGAATTATATCTTAATAATACTTCAACTTATAAAAACAAAACTGCTCAGACTGGATTTGTATCATGAGCCTCAAATGCTGCATCTCTTAGTTCCCAGGAGCATTTTGTATCTCAAATTACAGAGAGAAACAGTCAAATATAAAACATGCAGGACAGATTTGTCCCAGCTCTCCACTGAGTAAACAACACTCACCTCTCCAATTAAATCAGAGCCCTTACCTGAGCAAACATCTCACAATGGAGGCTTTGGGAAGTCCTCCATTGCCCTGTACTGAACAGGAACAGAAGAGCAATCTGAATAATACAGCAGCACCTGGAAGAATTCTCCAGAATGTTTCTGTCATTTCAGCTGCATTCCAGGAGGTGGTAGCAGATGGTTATAAAGATACTCTGGAATGGTAGGTAACTTTGAGATGGGTGAATTTAGCCAGAAAATAATACCTTTGGATTTTCATGTACCATTGCTATATCTTACAGCATGATATACAATGTGTATATAAAAGGCAATATTTAAAAGAATGAATGAAAATAAGACTGTCTCTCATTCCTGGCCCCAGTCATACTGTTCCTTTCCTAGAAGCAACCATCACTTACCAGTTGTCCTGAATCAGGCATAATAATCATAGTAGTTTGAAGGTGGAAGCAGGCAAATCTGGAATCCATATGCATTGCTAGTAATGGGTTTTGAGACCCTATTTCAATAAAAAGTAGTCTTCTGGGAATGTTCTATACATTTATAAGCACAAATATTCTCTGGTATGTCTTTTTCATTTAATTTATCTTGGATGTTGTCTAAGAAGTTTGCAGACATCATTCTTTTGAACAGATTCATAAGATCTTATGGTATGCGTTGTTATTTTAATTATAGAATGAATTTTATTGTCAATATTTTTTAAATAAGGTAGTATCTTAGCTTCTTTTCTGTTGCTGTGATTAAAAAAAACTCTGGCAAAAGCAACTTAAGTAAGAAAGGGTTTATCTTAGCTCACAATTCCAGGCTATAGTGCATCATAACAGAGAGGTCACAGCAGCAGCAGGAGTTTAAAGCAACTGGCCAAATCACATCCCCAGTCAAGAAGCAGAGAGCTTCAAATGTCTACCTCTGCTCAGTCCCCCTCTCAATTCACAGTCCAAGACCACAGTCAGAGAATGGTGCCTCTAAGTAGATAGAACCTTCCCACCTTATGCCTACAAGCCAACCTAATCTAGACAATTCCTCACTGAGACTCCCTTCCATGGTAGCTCCAATTTTGTCTAGTTGGCACATAAAAATACCCATCACTGGTAGGAAATTTGCTACTCAAAGGAAACCATTACCCATGAAAGTATTTTGTTCACCCATAACAATGGTTTTAATGTGTGGAAATTAATGGATGCAGCCCTAGGAAGTACGGTAGAAAAAGCTATCCATCAATATCCACCCTCTTCTTTAATTGTAAAAAGGTACCATTAGAAAACAGCTACCCTGTTTCACAGATAGATCCATGGGACCAGTTTTCATGCCCTAGGATATAGTAAAAGTAGCAGAAGTCACTAGTATGAATCTTTAAAGGAATAGCTTTAACTCCTCACAATCTCCGTGCTTCTGCCAGGATGCGCAATAACAGGAATAGATAGGGCTGTTGTGATAAAGGCAAAACTAAAGCTTTTTACCATCACCATGGAAACCTCATGCTGCAAACCTTAGACATGGCTTTGAAAGAAGAGGTCAATAATGGAAGGACAGGAAGTTCTATCCAACAGAAGAGGGGGAAAAACAATAAAAAAAATGTATCATTGCAACAAGAAAGCCAGTTCAATTATGAAAAGGATCAGCCTCGTTGTGTGATTTCTCTTACAAGAATTTCAGTAACAGATGCTTCATGGCTACAATAATAGGCCTACAAAACCAAATAATCATCCAGTAGCCCCAGGCTTGACGACCTCTAGGTTTTGTAGATCTGTATCACACATGACTTACACTCCCTCATGTAATTACTACATGTATTTATGTATTTGTGTGTGCATGTGTGTGGGCCCACTCTCTCACATTTTTATCATTTTTCAAACATGGTGTCTGTGTAAGACTGGTGAGTAAATAGCTTCAGGAGCAGGATTAGCTATAACAAATTATGCAATCAGATTATGTCACCTTCTCCTATAAATTATACATTCTCATATTCCTTGCAACTCTCAAAATTGAAGCCTATTGATTATATTTCCAAACTTGCCCTTATTCATTTTTATTGATTGTTACTTCTTTTGGAGAGGAAGGATCAAGACATAGTTTCTGAGTATAACAGTACCCTAGCTGTACTGCAACTCACTCTGTAGGCCAGGCTGGACTCAAACTCACAGAGATCTGCCTGCCTCTGTCTCCTAAGTGCTGGAATTAAAGGTGTGCACCAACTTGCCTGGTGATTGTTGCTTCTTGTTGGATATAAACATTACTCTTACCTAACTATCTCCTCTTCATTTCCTCTTGCAATCTGCATTCTCTTTCTGTCCAATTTCTCTCTACTTTCTTTTTTTGATGGTGGTTGTTTGAGAAATGGTCCCACTGTAACTCTGGGTGGGCTTGAACTTGCTTTGTAGACCAATCTGGTCTTGAACTCACAGATATACACCTGTATCTGCCTCCCAAGAGCTAGTATTAAGGTGGTATACCCCTATTCCTAGCATCTTAATTGTTATTTTAGATTTATTTACTTTATTTTATATATAGTATTTTGCCTTCATGTATATATGTGCACCAAATGCATGCCTCATGCCCATGAAAGTCCGAAGAAGATGATGGGAGTTACATGAGCAACCATGTGAGTACTGGGTTCTGGACAGAGCAGTCAGTGCTCTTTGCTGCTATGTCATCTCTCTGGTCCCTTCTCCATTTCATTACATTTTAATAAGCTACTCTGTCTTACCACCATCGTGGCACACACTGCTTTCAAGCACCCCATTTTTAAAAAAAAAAAAACACAAAGGATTTGTTTTAGCTTTGTTTTTCAACTCAAGTCCAATATTTTGCTTCATCTCAAGCCATCTTCCCTATTTTCCTATACCTTTCCTTAGTCTTGATTTTATGAATAGAGCAGTCCAGATAGACTTTGTCTTAAGGGAAAAAAACTTAGCAGAAGGAGAAACTGGAGGGATAAGTATGTAGCACAGCAGAAAATCATATCAGCAGCCAATGCTGACATTCTTAGGTGCCTTGGATAAGAAAAGTACAGAAGTTCTCAGGCAAAATGGAAAGATACAATATGTAGTACCTGTGATTAGTCAACATAAACTGGGTGGACCTTGTAATCATATGAGTCACAAAAGAAGAAATAATGGCCAATACTAGTATAGAAGGATGCTTGATCTTACCAGGAAAGTTTTTGCCTGTATCAAAAAAAAAATGAGGACTGAACCGGGATGGTGTAAGGGAACACTCTAATACAATGATAGAAATGAAGTAAGCTGATAGGTTTTCTGTAGCTGTCTAGCAACATACATCTATACTTTAAACATCTACTACTAGCTGGGTAGTGGTGATGCATGCCTTTAATCTCAGCACTCAGGAGGAAGAGGCAGACAGATCTCTGAGTTGGAGGTCAGACTGGTCTACAAGGTGAGTTCCAGGTCAGCCAGGGCAACACAGACAAACCCTGTCTCAAAAAACAAACAAAAAAGTAAACATCTACAGTTTGTTTTCTCAAAGCTCCTACATTTAGGATTTAGCAAAAGAAAATAATCAGATGAGGAAACAAAAGTGTGGGTTTGAAATCACTGATAATTTTTGCCTTGTTTGTAAGCAAAAAGCAAGGTAGGATTGTGGAAGAGGAGAAGAGGTTTGTATCTACTGGGGGAATTCTCCACCACTACATAATCAACTATGGTACAACCATAACATGCATGCATTAAAAGAAATGATGCAGTTCTTTATTATGAAATGGAAACATGGCTAATTGGAAAAGACAGAACACAGACTAGCAAATGTAATCTGATCCTTTTTACCTAAAATGATGTCTAAAGTCCTGTGCAATGAAGATAGTTCAGATAAGTTCTCTTAGGTGGACTCCTCTGGGAGGTTTAGTCTCTACTTTAGGCATTTATGGTTTGTCACTTTTTATTATTTTCTAGAAATGTGGACCATAAAAAATTGCAGAGAATTCAGAAAAAAAATTTTCTTTTCTGTAAGAGTGAACTAACATACAAACAAATTAAGTAGATGCAATGTGTGGTGGGTTGAATGAGATATCCTCCATATTCTCCACTTCATCCTCAATTGGTGGCCCTGCTTGGGCAGACTTAGGAAGTGTGGCCCTGCAAGAAGTATATCACTGAGAGCAGGTTTGGAGAGCTTAAGCACTTGTGCCATTTCAGTTTGCTCTGTTTCCTGCTTGTGGTTTAAGTTGTGAGCTGCCAGTTCTCAGCTTGCTGCTCAAGTTGCAGTGACTGCCCAATGTCACACTTTTCCACCACAATAGTGATGGACTCTTCTTACTCCTCAGGATTTATAAGCCCTTTTCAAGTTGCCTTGATCACCATGCTGTACCACACAAATAAAAACCAGAGACATGGTGATACCATGTTTTTAGACTACAGAAATGTCTATTCTTCATGAGACAAATGTAAACTGCTTGTTAAGCATTCATTTCTGTAAGCTTTTCGTGCAAGCTTGGTATAGTGGCTCATACCTGTAGGTCCAGCACTTGAGAGACTGATGCAGGAGGATTCCCCCCCACAAGTTCAAAACCAGCCTGGGACTACATAGTGATTTCGAGGCCATCCCAGGCTGAATAGTAAGATCCTGTATGAAAATCAAAACAATTCAGTTGTGTAAACCTATTCTGAAAAGATAGTGGGATTAGGCTATGAATGCAGATCTCTCTGCCCAGCTGTTATTTCCATCTTTATTTATTTATTTATTTATTTATTTATTTATTTACTTACTTACTTACTTACTTTATTATTTTGTGTGTTTTGCCTGCATGTAGGTCTGTGAACCACGCACATGTAGTGTCCACAGAGGCCAGAAGAGAGCATTGGATACCCTGGAACTAGAGTTGCAGCAGATTATAAACATCCATGTGGGCACCAGGAACTGAACCTAGGTTCTCTGGAACAGCAGCCAGTGCTCTTAACCACTGGGTTATCTCCAGCCCCCCCCCTTCAGCTATTTTTTTATACAACTTAGATTTATCTACACATACCACAAGGACTTTCTCTAAGAAATTTATCAAACCTGTTGGGGACCATCACCATCCTTACTACCTCAGGCCTCAGAGATAGAAAATTACTGCCTCTTAAGAAATAAGCAGAATATACAGCCATTTTGGAAATCAGTATGGCAGTTCCTCGGGAAAATGGGAATCAGTCTACCACAGGACCCAGCAATCCCCCTCTTAGGCATATACCCAAATGTTCGACATCCATGCAACAAGGACATGTGTTCAACTATGTTCATAACAGCATTACTTGTAATAAGAAGAACCTGGAAGCAACCCAGATGCCTCTCAAATGAAGAATGGATAAAGAAGATGTGGCACATCTACACAATGGAAATGCGGGGGAAAAAAAAAATGAAATCTTGAAATTCACAGACAAATGGATAGAACTTGAAGAAACCATCCTGAATGAGGTAACTGAGTCACAAAAAGAGGAACATGGTATGTACTCGCTCATATATGGATTTTAGACATAGAGCAAAGGATCACCAGCCTATAATTCACACCGCTGGAGAGACTAGAATACATGGAAGATTCTAGGAGATTCATATAGGGTTCCTCACAGAGGGGAAAGGGACAAGATCTCCAGAGCATATTGGGAATGGGGGGGGGCAGTGAGTGGAGAGGGAACTAGGAAAAAGAGAAGGGGAGGAGAGGAAAGCACGTGGATTTAAGAAGATTGAGTCAGGGGAGGAATAAAGGAGAGAGAGAGAGAGACAAAGAGAGAGAGAGAGAAACATAAAAGAGGGAGCCATTATAGGATTGAAGAGAAAACTGAGCCTAAAGAAATGTCCAGAGACCTACAAGACTGACCCCAACTAACAATTTGAGCAACAGTGTAAAGGCTACCATAAATGCCCTTCCCTGATAATGAGATCAATGACTAACTCATCCCCCATCACGGAGCCCTCATCTAGTACCTGCTGAAGCAGACACCCACAACTAAACACTGAGCCGAACTGGAATCCAGATGCAGAGAGGGAGGACAAGACCACGCTGCAGAAACATATAGAAATAGCTTACCTGAACAAGGAGGTGCTAATGGGCCCCCAGACTGATAGCTTGGAATCCAGCATGGGAGTGACTCAGACCCTCTGAACATGGCTAGAAGTCCTGAGCAGTCTAAGGGACCTCAGACAGTGGAACCAGGAAGTATTCTGGTGCACAAAAGGACCTTGCAGGCACATCCCCCATGGAGGGATACTCCCTTAACCTAGAGGCAGGAGGGAGGGCCTAGTCCCTACTCCAAATGACTTGACAGATTTAGATGACCCCTCCTAGAGGGCATCACCCTCCATGTGAGTGGGGGGAGATGGGAGGGGAGGGTGGTCCGGGTGCATGTAAGGGTGGGAGAGAGAGAAAGAGGGAGGGAGGAAGGGAAGAATGGAAGAAGGGAGGGGGAACTGGGCTCGATATGTAAAATAAAAAGTAAAATAATATAAAGAAGAAGAAGAAGAAGAAGAAGAAGAAGAAGAAGAAGAAGAAGAAGAAGAAGAAGAAGAAGAAGAAGAAGAAGAAGAAGCAGATTGCTTAGCAGAGCATTCCTAGATACAGGCTTGCAGTTTTACAACCAGTTAAAGAATAGCTCAGGATAGTCTTCCTGTTGTAGCTTTACAACCAGTTAAAGAATAGCTCAGGATATTCTTTCTGTTGCAGCTTTACAGCCAGTTAAAGAATAGCTCAGGATATTCCTCCTGCTACACTTTTACAGCCAGTTAAAAATTAGTTCAGAGCATTCCTTCTACTGACCCTTTCATCCTGCCTACTTGCAAACCCTGCTCACATTCTGCCTATATGGCCCTATATAAGCCTCCCCTGACAAAATAAAATTTGGCAGCTTGATCAGAGTACTTTCTTGCTGTCATCCTTTTTTTTTTGTGTGTGTGTGTGTGTGTGTGTGTGTGTGTGTGTGTGTGTGTGTGTGTGTGTGTGTGTGTGTCCTTGTCCTTCAATTCTCCTAGGTGTTTCCTGGTTCGTTGTTGACTGCCCCGCGGGTCAGGGCACAAACCAAAACATTTTTCATCACGCAATGCATGTCATCATTGAAGATGTTAAAATATTACTGCCTAAATTCAAGATCTTCCTAACGCAGCCTTGAGATGGGAACTAGAGAATGTATTTTATTTGGCTGTGGGCAAAGTGAGATGGAGCTGAAGGAAAGAAAAAATAAAAGACCTGTTAACAAATGGGTACTATGACAGGTTAAACTAGGTCACTCTAGAAACCTTCTGAAAAACTTTCTAGAAAGAATTACAGAATTGTCCACTGTCATCAAGGAATCATCCTTATCACACAAGAACAAAGTATCAGGGTTGCTCCTGAAACTTTCCAGCCTTGAAAATATGAGCCTTGGGTGCATATCAAGGTGTCTGGGCCAGACAGCGTGGCATTTGCAGCACATTTACCAACTATACAAAGTTTTCCAATCCCATGCAGTCTATATTGGCCTTACTTTAACGATAAAGAATCTGAGGCACAGAAAGACTACCTCAATCTGTGAAAAACAAACAGGTCAAAAGCAGCTAAGCTGAGCACCAAATACACTTAGAGATGCACACACATTTCCATTCTCAGTTCTTGCAAGGGAAAGATACTGACACAGCTATCTTATTTTAATCTTCTTGCATCCATAGCAAAGTCTTCTAGTTCCTAATCTTATAAGCAAGTAAAACTTTCATAACATCATCAGCCATGGCTACTCTTACCCTAGAGACAAGTCACTATGAAATTATATCAGTATTTGGATCAAAGTGTGGGGGGAAATTTTTGTCTGATGAACTCATTGCAGAGAATGAGTTTCATAGAGAGTTCCAGATTTGAGTATATTAAAACATAATCTATAACTTTACTATGAGGAGAGTACTTTATTAGAATAAATGAAACATCCTGAGCACTGCCAGAACACTGAGATCATACTAATGTGAGAGCCAATGGGACCTTTTGCTTTAGTAGAAAGGATAATAATCCACACATCACTAGCAGCCAAGTCTGCCTTGATTTAAACTGCACACATATTGAGAAAACATTTAAGAAAACCATATTGATAGTTCCCCTACATATGTCAGTGGAAAGGCCCTTGTAGCTCCCCAAATGACATCTGAGGCAGTGCTATACAGCCTATACTGTCACCTGTCCTGAAGCAAAAGCAAAAGCATGTCTCTTACACTTTGTTCCTTAGTTTCCTAAGACATAGCCTACCTCACAGGAAGTAGGAGAAAAGGCAATCCTCTCTGACACCCCTCAGCCCCAAGGCAGTTTTTGGCTCAAAAAAAAATCCCAGAAACCCCAGAGGAGGCCACCCACAAGGCCCCTAGCTCCAGACCACCCCTCCACCCAACCATTAGTCAGATTTGAAGCCTTCTGCTAAGAACACAAGGATAAACTGCCATAGAAGGTTCTGGCTAGGTGCTAAACACGGAGTTCTGACCCTAACCACACAGTGTCTCAGGAAAATTGCCATAAATATAGGACAAGGCTGCAGTCAAGCACACCATGGGCTGCCTGGAATTGAAGCATTTTTATTTTCTTAGTAAAGCAGAACTTCATAATTCTTGTTCTTCAGCAGTGTGGGAAAGTCTCCAGGCACATATGCTATGTATCTGTCTGGGAGTTTTCCTGCCCAAGAATATCACAGCAATATAAAGAGTTGCACGGCAAGGAAAACTGCCAGGTCTGTCTGCTCTTTTCCCTGACACATGGGGACCTTTGCAGCAGAGGCAATCCTGGCTCCAACAGGAAAGGGGTGGACTTGGATGGGAAGGTGGCACTTCACCTGGCACACTGGGCTGGAAGACTTTATTCAGATCCAAGGAAGAGGCTCTGGAATGGGTTTTCTGTGGCCGCGGTGGTGGGGTGGGAGGGTCCTCACCCCTTTTCATGGTCTCATCTATGGAGGTACTAGAGTAAGATCTGTAGCAAAATAAGGGAAAGTCAGAAGGAAAGAGTAGAGCTTTAATCCCTTAAGCTGGGTTGAAGTAGAAAATACCCCAAAGTCAAAATGAATGTAGAGAACAGAAAGGCTACCAAAAAGCAACTAAAAATCCTGCTGTTCCTTAAATGTCTCTGTGTATAATAATTGTTCAAACTCAGCCATGATTGGGATCTTTTGCCCTTATTTTGCCATAGGCCTAAGGGTATACTCTCTCCAAAAATGTTTTGTATAAATTAAAATTGGTTTCTGTTATAGTTACTATTAAGAATTGTGTGTAAGCCTTTCAGCTTGCATACTTCTGTGCTTTAGGGACAGGGTTTCATGTTATTAACTGAGATTTTAAAAAAATTGGGTTTATTTGCAATGTGATTGCAAGCACATATGGAATGGGGACAGCCATGCTGTGACTAAAACTCAAATGCAAGAAAGAGAAACACATCAATCAGCTTCAGGGGGTTAGCTAGTCTTGCCTTGAGATATAGTGGTTTTGTGGAAATTTTCAAAGCAAAGACTTTATTTTAACCTTCTTTAAAGTGTAACAAACAAGGCACAGCTAACTTGAAGACTTCTAACACTATAATAATGACATTTAGAAAAAAATGAACGAAAGGATGGAATGCTGCAAACTCCAGTCTGTTTCTCTTTCAACTTTTAATGTGGTGTTTCAGTGCTCATGAAGCACAGAAGAAATTTTTCTGCAGTGGCAGCTAGGATATTTATTGGCAACTTACTTATTTTCTGTATTACTTTAACTCCATACTTTGGTCTCATGCTATGGACAGGATCCCTATATGAAAATCAGGAAAATCATGAAGGAAGTGTATGTATCCATCTCTTCCACTCAGGTTCTCAGCTGACTTCATGTCAAAGAAGAATCACAGCTACATCTGAGAAAGAAATTCTCTTCAGAAAACTGGCTTCTGTGTTTAGCTATTACAGTCGTTCTTCCTGAATTAGAGTTGATCAATGGCTATTAAACCCCTTTAGTGTGGGTAAAGTTGTTGTTCTTCACAAAGCAAAGTTTTGTTTGCTTTTAACTTTTATTAAGTTTGTTCTTTGACAACTTCATACATGTATAAAGTGCATCAGATTATTACAAGTCCCTCTCTAATTACCCTCCCATCCCTATCACCCCTGCTTCTTCCCAAGTCTCCTTCTCACATTCATCAGGCTTTGGGGGGTGTTGTTTGGTTTTGTTTTTGTTTATAAGACCCTCTGTGGTTTATGTGTGTGACTGTGAGCTTAGAACCATCTACTGATGTCTAGTGAACTCTGGTAAATATACAATTCTAGGCAATGACTGTTCCTCCTCCACTACCCATCAGTAATCAATAGTTGAGCAGGGAAGGGCAGAGTCCCATAAGGTTCAATTCATAACTAACTTGCTAGGCAAGGTTTTTATTTTCCAAACCAAAACAGTTTCTCAAGGTCTCTCTGTGGTGGCTGAAGGTTTTGTTTGTTTTGAAACGACATGGTCTTTAAGCAACCATAATAATGGTATGGGGCATGCTCTTGGGTTGGTTCTAGTACCTTATCTGGCCAGACAGATGAGGCAAACACAGGCAAGAACAAGGGGGGAAATTACCTAACATTGTCAAATAGAAACAAAAAGAATCAACATAATAAGATAACCAAGTTTTAAAAGATCTATTTCTCTGTAAAGAATGCTGAAGTCCCTCGCTAGAAATTTAAGAAAAAAACTTTTGTATGCCACATAGCTTTGGTGACATTTTCTATCCTAGAAAGAAAGACTAATATATGTGTAATAGTTTGTGTGTCCATACACATGTGTATGCACATGCTTGAACACACATATACATACTTTTCCATACCACATACCTCCTTTCCATATATGATCTTCATGTTTATATTTTTTACATGGAAAGGTACTGAATACCAAATAAGTGAGACTGTATTGCAGGACCATAACCAAGTAAAACACACTATGCAAGGAATTGCAAATGATGAACAACGTATCAAAATGTTAATTTTCCTCTTTCCTGTATACTTCTGCAAGTCCTTACAATTTGAAAAAAAATGAGAAGATGGATGGACACTCCTCATCTCTGTAAATAGCCAGTTTGAGATTTTACAATTTCATTCATTTTGAGGAGATAAGAACTCAGCAGAGCTATATTTATGAAGTTCAATTTATGACTAATATGGCATGTATCAGCTCATTTCTGCAATTTCCAGAAGGCTTTTCTCATTACAAAAGTGGGTAAATATTATCACTTCTATATCCCAAAACTAGTACAGACTAATATGTAAAGGGTCTGCCAATCCTTAGAAAAAGAGAGAGAGAGAGAAAATATGACCATCTAGAGCGAGTGATCATGCTTTTCTTCCTACTCAAATGAATTTTTGCTCAGAAATATATAGGAATATAAATATCTGTGGTTTATATGAACAAGAAACCAAACCTCAATTCTTTGATTTGCACTGAGACACTATGTCCTTAAATTTCAAGAGCATAAAATGTGATAAAGTTTAAGTCCACTTTTGGGGGGGATGTAAATAGAGAAGCTGAGCCTGAAGGAGAAAAAAAGTCAGAAAGACCACGTGGTAGTCTATCTTCCACTGCAGCTGCTGCCTTAAAGTGGCAGCAACACTTCTTGACTTTAGTGGACAGACTCTGTGTTTCTGTATTTTCCCTCTGCTCCTCCCTTCCAAGTCTGATAACAGCCACAACTCTGCTTTCTTGGTTCTCCCTCTTTCATTCAGGGATATTTTAAAAATGTGAAGCTAAGAAGAGACACTAAGAATGACTCAAAGATACCCTAAGTAATGCTTACCTGAAGCCCAGCATCTCCTTGAAGTCACCATAAGCATTTTCCCTTCTCTAGATTTTATGTCCCAGACTTCTCTTTTGGTGCTCACATTCACAGAAACTTTAATTGTTACCTTTTAACCCTATTTCCCTCTTAACAAAGCTAAACTCCTCTGACTTATCCTATACCAACTCAGTCATTTTACACAAACTTCCTGTCAGGGATCTAGATAACAATAGCCACCATCTTGTAGCACTAATGTCCACAAAGGCTAAGAGGCTTTCCAACATCGCTATATAATCAAAGCAGGCCACTCACAGGAGTGAAATGGCCCAGGTCTTTAGAGTCAAGTCTAAAGGCAAAGCAGATAGTGGTTTGGGTATGGGTGTAGGATTCAGGATTGATTTTGAGGCAGGGACAGGGTACAAAAGGCATCAAGGGAGAAATTAAATAAACACTACCTGGATCTTGGTCTTGCTTTGAGACTGTTGCAGTCCTTAGAAGTTGCTGAAACAAAAGATTATTTGTTGGTTGATTGGGTTTTCAGTTCTCAGTTAATCAGGGTGGTAAGTAGCAGCTGGGCTAGTACAGAACACAGAATCAAGACTGAGGTTGATGTATCCATGTGGAAATCTCATGGGCTTCCACACTTTGATAATTCTCTGACTATTTTTAAAGCTAAAGGCCCAATGAAAATGAAAGAAATCCAGCATGTTTTCTTTCATTAAGACATTGACAGGCCATGCTCAAATCTAAATGTATTAATGGAGACATTCCAAGATAAAAAGACAACCCACTTATGAGGTTATCTTTTCATATAATGGTAGATTCCCACCCGAGGGTTTCATGGTCTCTCATGATAGTCTAATAATAGACTTAAAATCAGTATCCCATGAAGGTTAGGAAGAAATATATCTAGCTGCATATTTTCTTTAAATATATATTAACAGAGTTAGATAGAGTGGCTAATACTTGGAATTGGGATTCTAGAGGCAGAGACAGGATGACTGGCACAAATTCAAGGCCAGATTTGTCTACATATTGTGTTCTAGGCCAGCCAAGGATAATTAATGAGAACCTGCTCAAAAAAGTGTGTGTTGTGTGCACTTGTGTGTGTGTGTGTGTGTGTGTGTGTGTGTGTGTGTGTGTGTGTACAGAGCACCATGGTCACAAGAAAGCTGAGCACTTACAAAATAGTTAAAAGAAGTTGTAAAGCTTTTCCTATGAGAGATCACCACGGTTTTTAGAGCAACCTGGGCAAACAGTAAGTTCCAGAATAGCCTGGCTAAGCTACAGAGTAAGACCCTATCTCAAAAACCTCCCTCCATTAAAAGAAAAGGGAAAGAAAACATTCTTGTTTCCTTGTCTTTGTAACCAAGTCAGACAAATATTATGGAATGAAACCATTAAAACATGTTTCAACCATACTTTCCCTCATCAAACCAATATCAGAAGCTAATGTGCTCACCCATGTCCAACACCCATGGAGCCCACTTTCCCATCAGAAGTTGTGACGAGTAATTAGAAACACAAAAACATCAGTCCCATTTTTGTGTTTCCACTCATTTGTGGAAAGTGCCTTTAGAAGCTCATAGCTCTGCTATGGTTTTGCAAACACTGCAAGTTTTCATCATAAAAGTCTACATGAAGAGTGCTGCTTATGGGAAGAATATAATTTGTTTCCTTGTTTCACAAAGTTATCTGAAAGCAAGTGTCTTGCCGCACTAGTCCATCCTCATTTACACTGCTCCGAAGATAAAAGCCTCCTGTGATAGAAAGCAGCCTAGATTGATGATGATCATTAAAACCCATGGGATAGATGAGCAAGGCAGACAGGGGAGCTGAAAAATCTCATAAATGCCAGCAATGCACAAAGCAAACTCCCAAGATAGCAAGCCTCTCCTTACATGTGGTCAGCTGTGTAAAAAGAGCCATTTCTCCTGACCTAAGCATTTTGGCTTGCTGCAGCAAGAAAAGGCATGTTTCAGCTTCTAACTGAAACGCTGCCATCACCCCCTCCCCACCAATGAAAGTATGGAAAAGCTAAAGAGCTAGAGACTCTCCTTGCTCATACCATGCACTCATGCCTAGGCAAAGAAGAACCAACATCACCCTATCTCCTACCAACTCCAGGCAGCAAGGAAATGCAACCTATATGGTGCCCCCCACAGCCAACAACATTGCCCTTGAGCTAGAAAGCCAACATGTGGCCATACTCACGGCAATGCTAGAGGCAGGCCTCTGAGCAGACCCACTACTGCTCCTCTGTGTTCTTCTTCGGGCCTCACTGCTTTCCAGAAATATTTGGGGAGCAAAAGTCCTAGTCATGTTAAAACACTGTTTCCAGACCATGGTAACCGTTAATTCCTTTATCATTTATCTTTATCTTTGTGCTAGTGCAGGAATGGGTGTGGAAGGAATGGTGAGGTCTGCTAATGAGAGATAGACAGACAAATGGAGTAGGGGTGTGGATGAGCAATGGAGAAAGGAACGGGGAGCGGAGACCCCAGGTGCTCCTCCTAGCCATCTCACTAAACTGCTGAGCTTGCCTTTCCTCACCTATTAAGCAAGTCCCTCGCTCTTGGGGACAAATAGTAAGGCTGGAGTCCTAGGAAAAGTGAATGTCCCACAGAATTACAAAGTGTTCCTTTTATAGAGACACAAATTAAGACTCATAGTATTCTAGGCCTGAAAATCTGGGTTCTGAATTTAGTTCCTTGAAGGACTGAAAAAAAAGAGGTACAGATGGGAAACTACTGCATTATAGAAGAACCTTGAGGTGGTCACTAGCAATGGAACAGCATGTGGAACTGCCTGCCGCAGTCTGGAGACCACACTGAGCAGGAACACCTTGTCATGACCTAGAAACAAGAAGAAAACTACAGCTGTGCACTATGTGTGCTTGAATTAAGCTAGAATGGAACATGGGGCATGAAACCTATTAAGACTCCACTAATACACATCCATTCAACAACTAAAAGAGTAAGAGTATGTGGGAATGCTTGACAAGGAGTCTCCATTCCCTGATGACTTGGTACCCCTCATCTATCATTCCCTCCCATATCACCTTTACCGTTATCATTGTTATCACCACCATGTATACTAAAGCAGAGCAGACACATGCTTTTCCCTCTGCCTGCCGAAATGTATCCAAGGCACAGCTTAGCAGCAGACTAGGTTTCAGGCTACAAAAGGTTCAACAGTATTAGTGTAGTTAAATCTCCCATCTACTACCCATACAACGCAAATCAGCTCCCCGGAGATACTCATACCTCACATGAGTATCTGCACAAATGACAAGGGAACACTGTGTTGTAAGCTCAAGCAAAAGCCAATGGATGGATCGCAGCTTCTCATTTAGCCAGAGAGAGGAGAAAATGACAACTTCCTGGAACACTCCAGGCATGTCATCTTTCATCATCTTTCCAGGAAATAAAAAAAGGAAGAGGACATAGATCTAATGATTGACCTTCTAAAAGGCTGCAAAAGAACTGAGAGAAACTGTCTTCAGTACACTGACTACCATTCAAAATTATAATTACCCTCTTGTGACTCTCCTATCACCCAGGGGGAAGACTGTGGTGTCTTCGCAAGAAGCAGGCTGAAAATATGTTTGAATATATTGAATCACATCCACAAGGGGGCAGCAGTGGGAAGACCAAATCAAAAAACACACAGCATTTTCCCAGGCTGTGTGTAACAAATTTAGATATACTTCATGTGCTATGGCACACCTGTTAGGTTTTTTCTGGTGGTACCAAGTCCTAGTCAAAGAATGTTAAAAATGAGAACCAAGGCTTATTCTGAAATCTCTGGAACAAATAGAAAGATTTAGGATTCTCAAAGCCAATAGAAGAAGCATTAATTTAACACTCCTAATTGAAATAGCCTTTACTAATACCATGTCATGAAATTTACAAAAACTGCAAAGCATCCACCTTAACAGCTGAAATCAGAGCCAATAAGAATTGGCCACAGGTGTTTAGACTATACAAATAGAGCATTTCTCCCATGATGAGTAGATCCAAATGTTTCAAAAGTCAAAATTGGGCTTGAGAATTCCCACAGATTTTGAAGTCATGATTGATTTACCATCTTGATTTCCTATTTCACAGCATTGATTTTTTGGAGGTAGTGGTTTCCAAATAGGCTACATACCAGAATCACCTGGCAGGGCGGGGTGGGGGGGTCTCATGTCTAGCCCCCTCTATCTCCTCCTTCCTCGTTCTCCATCCTACTCTTGCTTTTAAACTTCAAATGACTTTAGTGTTTGGGAAACACATTTATTGCAGCATAAGCTTCAGCAATCTACTGATTTCTCTGTTGCAACCTTAAACAAATAAGCTCAGGATGATAGGTAGCCAATCATAAGAAACATTATTTTCATTCTAAATATGCAAGAGCAATAATAATAAAGAAGAAAGCAGAAACTTCATTCAAATCCTCATAACCAAAGATCTAAATAAGAAGGCTTTCTGGAGCCACTTGATCTTCAACATGGTTCATCTTGCTTCAGTGATGGCTCCATTTGGAGAGCTAAAGGGGGCTGGCTAGAGAGATGGCTCAGCAGTTAAGAAGGCTTACTGTTCTTGCAGAGGGCCTGGATTCAGTTCCAAGCACCAATATTGCAGCTCACAACCATCTGTTCCAGGGGATCCGACACCTCTTATTGAACTCCATGGGCACTGCGCACACACACACACACACACACACACACACACACATAAATAAATAAATAAATAAATAGAGACCCAAAAAAACTCAGGCCCAGACATTTTCTAACATTCTTTTTGTTTTCTTAGTCACGTTTCTAGTTCTCCAAGAAATGGACCAGCATAACTTCTACTTTCCTTCTCCTTGGAATCTACTCCATGTTTAACCAGTAGCTTCCTGGTAGGGAAGGAGTATAAAGATATTTAAGACGAACATTTTGCTAATGAAATACCAACTCTTGGTCTCAGGTTAATCCACCTTATAAGCTCCTTACTTTACAAAGAACGCACAGGAGGTGGGCATTGGTGGCACATGTCTTTAATCCCAGAACTTGGGAGGCAGAGGCAGGAGGATCTCTGTGAGTTCGAAGCCAGCATGCAGCATGATCTACAGAGCTAGTTCCGGGATAGGCTCCAAAGCACTACAGAAAAACTCTGCCTTAAAAACAAAACAAAAAAGGAGGAGGAGGAGGAAGATAAGAGGAGGAGAAGGAAAGGAAAGAAAGAATGCACAGAAGTTTATCTGAATCACTGAAATTCTAAGGTGTCCTAATTTTATACTTCTAAATTCAAGCTGAGTGAAATCTAAAGTCAGACTCTTCTGAAGACAGGGAAATGGTAGAGCGTCTAAGGCTTCTTGTAACAAAATGCAAGCCAAAGATCTAGAGACAAACGAACACACTATCACAGACACAACAATCTTCAGGTCACCAAACAACTGAGGTTTTTTAATTTAGAAATTATTAGACAGAGAATACATTAAAATGGGTTTCTCCTACCTGTATCCTCAGCCACGTCCTTTGGTAAAGGTTCATTTACAGTACTTTTCAAGGCTAGAAGTATTTTGGTTCATGTTTAAGGAAGAAGAAAGAGAAAGGAGAAGAAAAAGAAAACAAAGGCCTTGTAAAATTTTATTTCTGGGATACATGACATTAAAACAAATAACCCATATCCATCAGATACAAAAGTGTTACAACCCTCTAGAAGTTGCTATAGCATTTCTAGAATAATAGAAACCTCATAGAGCATGGAAACGGGGTCTCCACCTACAGAAGGAAGGCATATTTTCAACTATTTTAGAGAGACAACCACTAGCAGTAAGGAGGGGTATTACCAAAAAAGCATCTCAAATTTCTCCCACTTTCCTTCCTAAAAGCTAAATCAATGATAGGAGAATGTTTGGGATTTAAACTCAAGCTTCAATATTCTTAGAGCTTTGCAGCCACGGCAAAGATCAACAAGTCAGGGAAGTGATCAACAGCAGATAGTGTCTAGTTCCACTTGAATAGCCTAAACAAACATTTACATAGAAAGCAAGAGACCATCAGTGCTTAATGGAAGCCTTCTTTTTCAGGTTTAATGTCTCTGTGAGGCTGAATTAATGGCAGGGCTCAATAATAAACCCTGAAATGGCTTCCCTTCAGACTGGCTTCTCCCACTTGTGAGTGGTGAATTGATATAACAGATGGAATACTGGCTTAAGACAGAAAATCTTGGTTCCTGTCCCAGTTCTTTCTCTTCTTGTATAAGTACATGATTCATACTGCCTGCATGAGCTCAGTTGCTTATTTCTAAATGTTAAGTGATTTCAAAAGCATGAGTTTTGTGAGGTCTGTAAAAAGACGGTATATGAGGAAGAACCTGGTAAATTATAAAAGGATAATACTAAGTATGGGGTTCAGAGCAGAGGGTCCTGCCTGTACTTCTGGATATAGCAGGCAAATTAATCCCCATGCCTGAGGGTATCTCTAGCACTGGACATGATGCTGCATTCCTTCTCAGCTACCCAGTAAAATAAGGATTTATTGAAGCCAGGCTCCATATCACACCTCTATAACCACTGAACCAATGAGAAATACGTATAGCTTTAGGATTGACACACTGTCTGAAAGAACTTCTTCTTGGATTAGACCTGTATGCAAATATACATTAATGGTGGTTTATTATTTTCAAATCATTTATGCCAACACTGGATATTAATCTTACAATTCTTTTCATTTCCTCACTATGGGACCAGAACCCAATGTAAGGTGTCAAAGCACCCTAAAATTAACAATGAACAATGAATTAAGGCAACTCAGAAACTTCATACTACAACTTTGTGAATTATAGACTTCTGACAACAGTTTAAACTACATGATCTATCCAAATGAGTGTACATTCTAGAGAGACAGCCACTAGCAGTGTCTGTCGTATGATCTGGAAGCTGTTCCCAAAAAATAGATGAGGTAATATAGGAAGGTATGCTTATAAGAATAAAACTAATTCTTTTCATACCTTGTTTGTCATCACCAGTAGTCACATCTTGGGTAGGAACAGGAAAGTCAGCCATGTCTTTAATAGATGACTTCTTGGAAAAGAAAATTAATTATATGGGTTGAAATAAAAAGTAAGTGATAAGCACACATGTATATATGTTTTGAAGGTAATATAATTTATGTCAAAATTTATGTCTTCAGTAAGTCCTGACATTTAATACTATTTTATTAATTTGGTTTCCTGATGAAGTATAAGTAAACTTGTACTAAAATAGTTATATACATAATGGAAAGAAATAGGTTTGAGAAACATAGAGATTCAAATTAAGGCATATCATTGAATCTTACATTAAATTTGAATCTTTAGTAGGATTCAACCAGAGGTTTTTTATTTGGTTGGTTGGTTGATTTTTTACATTTGTCCACTCAGCCATCAACAAGCTGGCCTTTATAAACTTTTTCACAAACAGAGAGGATGTGATAATGACCCTAGAGTGAGACAATCTGCCAGGACCTTTTATGTAGTGGATGTACCTCCTTGTGGTAGAGTTAAAAAAAAATACTGATGGGTCAATCAAAAATGTCCCCTAAAGCTGGGCACAGTGGCACACTCCTTTAATTCCAGCACTTGGGAGGCAGAGGCAGGCAGATCTCTGTGAGTTTGAAGACAGCCTGGTCTAGAGCATGAGTTTCAGGACAGGCAGGGCTGTATAGAGAGACCCTGTCTCAAAAAAATACTTCTAACTCATAGATAAGTAAACTTCTCAGTATACTAATAAGTTGAATACACAAACGGATCACATATGAATCGTATTAAAATAGTGTAAAGTTTACTAACTATAAATTTATTTCCAATAATATCTACAAATATGTACTCTAACTATAGCAATATATAGTATTCTTAAAAATTTCCAAAAGAGCAGACCTTCAATCTCCACTGAAACCAAGCCATTGCGTGCAGCGATGGGGGAACAAGGTGGCTTTCACTGTGGTAATTGTTTCACAATGTGTGTATGCCTCTATACATGTATCAAAACATTATAAACATCTGCAATTATACTGGTCTACCTCAAAGCTGGAACATTTGTTCTCTAAAGCCTCTGCTGTGATTACAGAATAATATATATTCATATCTGTGTTATGTTTATGTGCAAGCTCTGTAAAGGTATCTAAGAATGAAAGAATGGCTAGGTGGGTGGAGAAAGAAGTGACAGGATGACTTGTCACCAAATACACTTTGGTATTACATAAATTTTAAACACATTTGAAACTTAAGAGATCAATTATAAGATGCAAAGGAAGGTGATTAAATTCATAGAGGTATTTGGTGTCCAATGGTGAACTTTAGTTTGCATCTCAGAACTCAAACAACCACAGAGATAACCCATGCTTCTGGTTTTCAATTGTTCCAAAATAAAATGTTACAGTACTACTTGGTGGAAACCTCATCAAAAGTCTAACAATCCACATCTAGGTGACTCTTTAAGTGTTACTATTGCACTCAGAAGGCAGAGGCAAATGGATTTTTTCTCTATGAGTTCGAGGCTTTTAAAACATAATGTAGTATATATTAACTCATTTTAAAGTAAGAATATTTTACGTACAACTCCAGAGAAATCACTACACAGACACTTCCCATATCCACTGAGTTATATGAGAAAGTAGAAAGTATTTTCTGTGTAGAAAATGCCAAAACATTATAACATTTCCCAGGCTATACCAATAAGTCCATTAAAACCAAATAGTAGCTGAATTATACATACATGGATATTGTTTAAATTCTATGATGCAGAAGAAATTTTAGCTGCATTTCTTGAAATATCCATGTTTTACTTTGTGTACATAAAGTTCCAAGTAATCTTTCCCTTAATTTTTAATTTATTTTTGAGATGTTCATATATAAATGCTGCTTATATCATTTCCACCACATGCTCTCCTCCAATTCTCCCTAGGTCCTCCCTATTCCTTTCAAATTCATGAACTCTTCTTCGTTCATAATTACTTTATGAACATATGGAGATATAACAAAGCCTACTAAGTCCATCTAGAAGTGCTTGTATATACATGTATTTACAGCTGAGTACTTGGTAATGGATAACCTATCAGGAATCTTGTCCCTAGAGAAGACTGATTCTCCCTCTCTTAGCAGTCATTCATTTCCTGTAGCTCTTCATCTAGAAGTAAGCCAATGTATGACACCAGTTGACATCCAAATATGGAAGGAGGAAAGCTCACAAGGCCCTCTCACTTCTTGATTTATGCAGTATCATTTTTCTGTAGGCTAATCCACAGTCCACATCTACATTTTAGCCATTCCTTCTGAAAGGCAGCTAACACGTCCTTAAATCTGCTTGACATGGCATGCATTCCTATCCTAATAGGCGATTCTCCACACTACAATGAAATTCCCAGAAGTCATTTCCTATTCACCACCTGTTATCTCCAGTAAATTATTGAAGAAGTCTTTTTTGTTTGTTTGTTTTGTTCTTGTTTTTGTTTTGTTGTTGTTGTTGTTTTCTACAGTGCTGGGGATTGAACCTAGAGTCTCATAGCATTCTAGGCAAGTGAATATGCCACCAAACTATATCCCCAACCTGTTTTTCTGTTTTTCTTCTGAGGCAAGGTCTCAGTAAGTTTCCCAGGCCAGCCTTAAAATCACTCCATAGCCCAGATTAGTCTTGAGCTTATAATCCTCCAGTCTTAACATACCAAACAGCTAGCAATACAAATGTGGCCAGACAATAGTGCATTGCTTTTATTGTCTTCTCCTACCTGGACGACAACATTAGAGAAGAAAATGGTCTAGGAACAAAAAAAGAAAAAAAGAAAAGAAAAGAAAAAAGCAGAAAAAAAATAAATCCAAAAAAAATCACTGAAAAATCTTGCTGAAGATAGAGGTCAGTGGTAAAGCACTTGCTCAAAACACCAAAACAAACAAAAAGCAAATAAAATGCACACAGGATTTTAATAGCTGGAAAAATACACAAAGAAAATACTCAAATGGCTAACAAGCACATGAAGAAATGTTCAACATCACTGATCATTTTCAAACTGAAACTACAATAATATAAAGGATGGTTAAAATGAAAATGGCAGGAACAAGGGTTAGCAGGGTTGTGAAAGAACTGGAGCCCTCAGACATTTCTGGATGGAGAACTGAACTAAGCAGTTGCTTTAGGAAGCAGTTTTGTGGTTCCTCAGAAATTTAGCACCTCTTTGGTACTATCCAACAATTCCACTATTAAATATAATGAAAAGAGAACTGATCATATTTGTTCACACAAAAATTTACACATGTAGGTTCATAGTTGCCAAAATATGCAACAAGGAAAACTAAACAAAATGTGGCATATCCATACAATGAATACTATTCAGCAAAAAAAAAAAAAAGAAGAAGAAGTACCTTCAAAACACTGTAATAAGTGAAAAATACACTCACAAACCACACGTAAACTATTATCCTATTTATAGGAAATTCTAAGAATATACTAATCCAGAAACAGAAACGTTAGTGGGAGCCAGGGAAATGGATCAGTTGGTAAAGTTACTTGTTGCCAAGTATGAAGACCCAAGTTTAATCCTCAGGCCCCACATTGTAAAAAGAAACAACTGACTGCAAGCTGCCCTTTGATCTCCATGCTGAGGTCATGATATGTGTACCCACCCCAAATAAATGAATAAATACATTAAGAAATTTGACTAGTGATCATCAGAAAATGGTGGCAGGGAGTGTAGCAAATGAAAACATGGTTTTAATTAAGAGTGATAAAAATGTTTTATGCCTAAGGATGAGGTAGGCGTTTTAGTGATACAGCTCTCTTTAAACCGTCCATACTCTGTAACTCCACACCTGTAGTCCTGTAAGGAACCCCAACAAACTCACTACTTCACTAAAAAAAAGTTCTATGATTAGATTATGTTGATGGTTGAACCGTGTGCTTTAAATTGGCATGGTATGGTATTTCTCTATAAAGATATTTTTAAGAAGAAAAAGCTATTAACCTAACATACTAACATGGAATATACCTGAAACTATAATCCTTAATTTTTTTAATTTTTATTTATTTTTTGTGCATTGGTGTTTTGCCTGTATGTATGTCTGTGTGAGGATGCTGAATCCTGAAGTTATGGAACTGGAGAGATGGCTAAGAGGTTAAGAGCACTGACTGCTCTTCCAGAGGATCTGGGTTCAATTCCCAGAGCCCACATGCCAGCTCACAACTATCTATAAGGATGTCTGGTGCCCTCTTCTTGCCTGCAGGCAGAACACTATATACATAATAAATAAATCTTAAAAAATAAAAATTTAAAATTTAAAGTAAAAAATTGTCATCATAGTAATCATAATAGTGATAATGATGATTATGGCAATAAAAATAACCATACCAATTCATAGTTATTAAACTGTAGCTAAAGATCACTTAACACAGGGATAAGCCTTCCATTAATTGTCCAATATCATGGGAATTTGCCAAATTTCTTTTGGAGAATCATCCAAATCCATCCTCATTAATTTAAAGGTTTAAAGACATGAGGTATCTTTAAATGTGATTTAGGGCCCCTTACACACTTCTCAAAGCTCTTTTCAAATTTTTTCAGGTTTGTTATACCTTGCTAATGCCCAGCAATTAAAACTCCAACTTAAATTATTTACTAAGGGACTATAGAACAGGCTCAAAGGTTAAGAGCATTGTCTGTTCTTCCAGAGAACGTTGGTTCAATTCCCAGCATCCACAAGGTAGTTTGAAGCTATCTGTAACTCCAGTACAAGAGAGTTACAGACCTTCTTCTGGCCTCTGTAGCCACCACACACACACATGGTGCACAGACATGCACACAGGTAAAACGCCTATACACACAAAAACAAACAAATTTTTAAAAAATTATTTACTAAGGACTTAAAGCCTGGTTAAAGTAAAGAACTTGCCTAGCATCATCTGCCTTTGTTTGGCTGTACATAATTTCACATCCAGAAGCTCAAGTGATGTTGGTATTATCTCACATACTCTACTTTTATGAAGAAAAAGAATTATACACATTACTTGGTGTGTATATTTGAAAGGCCAATCCTCAAATGAAACATGAAAAGAAAAATGCTATAAGAGCTCATTTTCCAGCATTTGTAAAGACATAAACTATTATTTACTTCTACATACATCCTTACTAACATAGGAAGTTTTTTTTTGCTTGTTTGTGTTTTTTTTGTTTGTTTGTTTGTTTTTATTTTTTTACCTCCATCCGATTCAAGTCACAGGGTGGTTGGTTTGCTGGCATTGACTCAGAATAAGAATCAAATATTGCACACTCCCACTTGGATTTCGGGAAAGCTAGTAAAGAAGGTAAAGAATATGTAAGAATATATAATACAGCCATAGTGGAATTTCTTAGCTGTTAAATATGACACCTAAGTCGGCTCACTCATATGTACTACCAACATCACTAGTTGTAGTGAAACAGCATTTGAAAGTCCTTACAACACAATCTATTATTGGCATTCCCATTTTATACATGCTGACACTGAGGAACAGGGAAGATAATAATTTACTCAAGGACACACAGTCAGAACACCTGACAGGTCAGCAGAGGAGTTGTTGCTCTTGGAAACAAATGTTACAATATAGTAGCACTTTGACATGCTGACTATCATATGTTAAGTTTTAATCATACTAAACACAATTTTAGTGCAATAATCATAAAGATAGTTTGAATACTAGGAACATTAAATAAAAAGTATTTCCTTTTGAATATTGCTAGAAATAAGCAAGACACTAAAATAATATATACTAAACATAACTCCATGAAATATTTATCCTTTGTTACTAGGAATAACAAAAATGAAAGCATACATTCTTACTGACTGACAATAAATAAAATAACATTACAAGTCTCTTCTACCATACAACAGCAAAAGTAGATGTGAGTTGGGAAACTAAGTAACTGGACATGAAGAAGAAAGCATGCTATGAGAAAAGCTAACAGCCATGTTACTTCTTAGGAGCAGATCTACCTTACCACTGTAACATGAAGTAATTAACAATGAAATATCACAAGGACTTTTAAAAGTTGCTAATATTACAAAAAAGAAAAGCAGACTGGGGAAGATAATAAATAGAAGCTGTAAATCAAATCTGTCAAGACACACTGTTAGGAAGTCAATTTTTAATAAAATGCTTTTTTAAAACTGAACTGAATGTTAAAAAAAAAGACTTTGTTAGTTGATGAGAGAGGTCATTCTGTAAATATGTTTCTCGTATGCTTAATGAATAAAACACTGTTGGCCAATAGGAAAGCAAGATAGGCAGGACTAGAAAACTAGGTGGAAAGAGGAAGTGGTAGGGAAGAGATCCAAGATGGACAATGGAGAGAGAAGAACGCCAGCCCCTCTCTCTGGTAAGATGAGACCACGTGGCAGTACTTAGATTAATAGAAATGGGTTAATAATTAAGACAGAGCTAGCCAATAAGAAACTAGCAACTGGCCTACAGCATTATATCAAATACAGAGTCTCTGTGTATTATTTGGGGCTGGTGCAGCTGTGGGTTCAGGCCTGCAGGGAAAACCTACTCATAACAGTTAGTGTCTTGTGAGGAGTGGTTCAAGACAAGGTTTCTCTGTGTAATCTTAGCTATCCTGGAACTCAGATCAGGCTGGCCTCAAAACACAGATCTGCCTGCCTTTGAGTGCTGTCATCACTGCCTGGGGCCATTGTATACTTTTAATTTAATTTTGACTATTTGAGTCTAAGTTTGTAGCTCTACCTAGCCTTGAGTGCACTATTTAGAACAGGCTGGCCTTGAACTCACAGAGATCCGCCTGCCTCTGCCTCCAGAGTTCTGGGATTAAAGGTGTGTGCCACCATCTGGCAATTGGTGTCATTTTTCAGTCCTTACTCATCTTCCCACCACTGCTGTGCACTGAAGTGCTGGCTCGGGTACCATGTGGAGGCGAACAGAAGGCAGTCTTCCTGAGGAAGCTAACACTTTTCAAAGGCTACAAATGACAACAATTAACAGCCAACTCTCTCCATCCTATATTCTGTCTCTCCGTGTCCACTGTCACCTCCCCAGTCTGAGTCCTTCTCTCCTCTTGACTAGTTATAGTCTGTGGTAGGCAACCCATAGAATCTCTGCAGACAAGAAATGTAATTTTGTTACTTCCCTGCCTAACACAGGCCAATGCTATTGCTCATGATATGGTTTCTGCTCTTCTCTTTTGCCTCATCCTGGCCTCTTCTTTGTTCTATACTCTCCAACCACTGTGGCTTGAAGTTTCTATCCCTTGGGTGTTCCAAACCCCTTCTCAGTACTTCTCAGCATACTGCTGCTCCTCTCTTCCCAGACCACAGAGGAAATATAGCTCCTCTCACATATGCAATGTAACCTTACAAGTCTGTCCTCTCATTTGGGAAAATGGATTAGTTCTATATTACAAGTAAAATGACATCTGATATAATTCCTATCACCTTATTAAAAAACAACCTTATAGATTTGAATTACCTTACCCAACACCACTTAATGATACTAGCATATGTCTCAAGATGCCAAGCTTGTAGTTAATGCTATAAGATTTATTTTCTATTGACAGTGGGGTTCAGTATTTGCTGTCCATGACTTTCATGAAAAGAGAAGTGGCATTAATTCTAAACTACCCAGAGGCACCAGAAACAGAAGAACAGATGGCTCATACTCCCTAGACCACCCCTATAACTCATATTCTAACATGTGAAAGTCTGATATAAATTAAAGAAAGTATCTTCAGATGGCAAGGAGTCCCTTATGTTCAGGTACCATTTTAAGAAATAAGAGTTTGTTATTAGGCCTCCATGAAAAATAGCTAAGGTTAATGGTGTATGATGAGGCCTTACCTGCTTGCAAATATTCTGACTGCAGAGTAGGAGGCAGGCCCTCTGGCAGTGGATAGCCGTTCTTTCGTGCTACAATGAGATGAAACGCAGCACAAAACTCAGGCAAGGTCAGGGCTCCATCACAGTCAGCATCACTGAGTTCCCTAAAGATAAGAGATGTTATGAGTACCTGTCATGCAGCGTCAGACTCAAGCATGCATACACAGTTCCCAGATTCCTGCCCATGGCCTGTGGTACTCAAAGTTTCCTAAGGAAACCAATGTGAAATCCCAAGGGCCACCCAGAGGAAGAAAACAAACTGATTTTTAGCAGTATCATCAGTGACACTTTGTAAATGAAAATGGAAATTCTTCAGGCTCCCTGATAGGTCTGCTTTTCAACACTGAGACAAGGCATAGGAAACTCTAGAGAGAAAAGAACAGTGATGTCTGGGGTTCTGAAGTTATCTGACAGTTGCTCGATAAGTGCAGGCAGCACAGTGTGAAGAGTACTGGAATTAATGCTGGAAAAGAGCCAAGGAAGTAGAGACTCAGCCACTAAGGAGTGTTCATTCAGAGCATGGACATAGGCAGTTCTTTAGTTTGTTGTTGATGTTGATGTTGCTGTTATTGTTTTGGTTTGTTTTTTTCTTCAACTTTAAGGGAAAACCTTAAACAGTGTACAGTTTAGTAGTAAATTAGTCTGCATGAAAATTTCATCTTAGAGAGCTGGGCATGGTGGTACATACCTATAAGCCCCACACTTGGGAAGCAAAAGGCAGGCTGATCAGGAGTTCATGACTAGTCTTAGCTACATAGGAATTTCGAAGCCAGCCTGAAGTACATGGAACCCTGTTTGAGAACACAGAGGCAAAAGACAGGATGGGTCAAGGGACAAAGAAAGAGGGAAGAGATGAAAGGGGAGAAAGGGACAGAGAAAGCGAAAGAGCAAGAGAGAACGAGAGTAGGAGGGGACAAAGAAAAGCAAGTGTGTGTGTGTGTGTGTGTGTGTGTGTGTGTGTGTGTAGAAGTACAAATAGGGGTTGTGGCCTGTAGGAAAGGAAAAAAGACAAGACCTAGTAAATTGAAAGCATCAGGGGCAAGAGAAGAGTAGAAGGGGAGTGGGGAAAATGTATAGCTCAATCAAGAAAGAAAAAAAAATAGAAAAAGAAAGACAAATAGGTTCAAGAAATACTGGTTGCATCATATTTTAATACTAAAGTAGCAACTAGAAAAGGCTGGAACTGGGAAAGACAAACGAAGAAAAGGAATCTTGAAAAGGCTTGTCTTCACTTCAGTCACTGTCTCACACTAAAAGACACAGACTTATTCACTGAGCACAAAAGAAACCCATTTGCTAAAAGAACTAAGACCCCTTAAATACCAACATCTCTGTGGTGTACAGACACAAGCATACTTGTATTAGGACAAGTATAGAGATAAGACTTGTGTAAAACTGTACTAAAAAGATGTTGCTATTGGAAAAAAATTAAAAAAACCATCTCTGAGGGAAGGTCTGTAACTTTGCTTTGAACCATTTGCATCCTCCTATTCCCCATGAGACTCTTGCTCTAATTCAGAATTCACCAGCCCTGAAACAGCTGCTCCCAGGAGGGAGGTGTCTGGGAACTGCTTCAAATGCTGGATGGAGAATATGCCATTTAGCTTTCATGCATTTGTCTCAACAAAAAGACAGGAAGCCTCACAGGGTGATGTTAAGGCAGAGTTCTGCCAAAACAGACTATATTCTTTTTTAAATGGTCACATTTTCCTACTCTTAAAATCTAACATAAGACTTATTGGGGGGGAAAGGCCAGAGTACATGTATATGGCTGAAGAACCTAAATCCAGCTCAAAATTCCAGCTACAATGGCATGTATGGTATGACTGGGATAGTTTTTCAATAAGATTGCACAATATATGGTGTGCAATTCTAAATTCCATCACAGTTTTGTAATGTCTCATGAAAAGCTTTACATAAGTATTCCAATGTTTTAATATATATTTATGACAGCATGATCCACAAAGGCAGGAGTTTATGGTGCTGAGCATTTTCATAGATGCAAAGAGAACCATCTGGACCATTGCAGCACAGCCCTCCTGGAGCTACAATTGTGGCAGGACTCAGTAGCAAGGCAGAGCCGACACTGCAGCTGCACAGGCTGAATTAGAGCCCAGCTGTGAAACACCTGCCAAATTTACAAAGTTCACAGGCATCTAGAATAGAAAAATTTAACTTCGTTCCAAAATGCTCTTGGACCTTATGTTCACCCTACCTTATAAAATGAAGAATGTCTTTTCAAGGTACTCTGGCTTCTAGCCTCACACTAGGATGGATGGATGGATGGATGGATGGATGGATGGATGGATGGATGGATGGATGGATGGATGGATGGATGGACGGACGGACAGACGGATGGATATATATATATATATATATATATATATACATATATATGAATGATAATGTCTCACATGTGCACAACTGCCTAGACTGAAATCAGGATGAGAAAAGACCAATAAGCAGGAAATGACTTTTACATATATGTGTCTATCTGTGTGAGTATGCCATATGAATACAATGCCCTAGGAGGCCAGTCCAAGTGTTGAATCCCTGGAATTGGAATTACAGGCAGTCAGGAATGCCATGTTGATGCTGGGAACCAAAATTGGCTCCTCTAGAAGAGCAGTCATGTCTCCAGCCTGAGGAAATTACTTTTAAACTAGTAGCTAACACTTATGGTTCATAGTATACACCTGATACTGTTCACTGTGTTTTTCATATGATAATTTATTTAATCTTCATACCAACAAAATCCCAAGTTCTATTTACTCTCAATCTATTTAAAAAAAAAAATTCAAAGAATAAACCTCAGGGCTGAGAGTGTAGCTCAGCAGTAGAGCACTTACCTGATATGTGTGATGCCCTGAATTCAAATCTTAGCACCACTAAAAAAAAAAAAAAATCTAAAAAACAAAACGTACTTGAGAGGCTGAGGTATGGCACTTACTACAAGACTGAGACCAGCCTGGGCTACACAGTAACTTACAGGTCAGCCTGGATCACAGAGTGAATCTCTGTCTCGAAGCAAACAAATATCACATCTTTCAAATCACTTTCAAAAGTGCTAAAAGATGAGCATATGATACCACTTGGCAGTGATTGTACTCACCAGATATACGAGAGCTCTGGGATTGAGAGCTTTGATTTGGTGAAGAAGTTCTTGGCCACAGACCCTGTCAAAAGCCATTGTTTAAATAAACCATTAGTCCCTTGTCTGGAGCAGCTTTTATATGCAAGCCTAGCATCACATTTTCATTCAGCAATTTCTACAAAAGAACCACAAATGTGTTTATTCTACAAGCAACAACAAATCACAGAACTTTCTGAAGAGCACCATGTGGCTTGCCTAGCACCTCTGAGAGCCAAAGACTGACCTTCATTGTTGCAAAAAATGAGAAAACTACAAATAAAAGAAATATTGAATATATAGAAAGAAGCAATGACAATATACTCACGGCAATGCAAACCATATAAATTCCTGCTTTGCTTCTACCAAAACTGCACGTTTTTACTAAAACCTTCAAAATTACTTAAGTAAAAATGATGTGGAGTGTTATACTTAAAGAATGGAAAAGCAATACAGAGCATGGGAAAATGATAAGCATAAAAATGGTATCATTAATCCTATCAAAAACAAGAGAGACATCTTGAGAAATATTTTTGATGAGATTTAAGATCTCTTGATGGTGCTTTGAAGAATGCTTCTAGGACTCTTTTCATTGTAAATTTACCTACGTCAGTTAAAGTTAAGCTGACATCCCATTGTCCCTGCTGTACTTGAAATATTAGCCTTCACTGAGCTCTTTCATGTTTCCAGCTCTCAATAGCTTCACAATTCAAAAGCCTCATTTCTAATACAAGAGAGCATTAAAGCACCAAGTTGTTCTAAGCTAAGTCAAAAGCCTCCCAGAGCAATTATAGGTTTTCTATTAACCTTAAAGCAATAGCAATAGCTGGGAATGTGGTTGGAAGCAGAGCACTTGACTGCCATATGCAAAGCCTTGGAATACAAGCTCCAACACTATAAAAAACAAGCTAAAAGCAGGCCAAGCATGGCTCACACACCTTTAATCCTAGCACTCAATAGATAGAAACAGGCAGTTGTCTGTGAGTTCAAGGCTAGCCTGGCCTATATACCAAGTTACAGAATTGCAAGGGTTACACAGTGAGACACTGTCTCAAAAATAAAACAAAATAAAATAAATTGTAAAGGGGGTTATAATGAATCCTAAAGAAATATTTACTTTCTTCTGATAAATTATTTTTGGTTGTGAGCCTAGCCTTTAACAGCTAAGCCATCTCTCCAGCCCTCTTCTGATAAATTATTAAGGATCAAAAGCAAAGTAGCGATAAGCCAATGAGCCTTCTCCTCAAAGGCGACTGTCAATAATGCTAACATGTGACTCTTGCCTACCAATGCAATCAACCACCTTGGGCCACCTGACAGAACTTGTCAACTATGCTATAGCAACCAAGATATAGAGACATTCCCTTTGTCCTACCAGTATGTTTCCTGCTGGATCCTCTCTCTTCAAAGCACAGTAGATCCCTACTAGCTAATGCTGGCTTTCACGTAGGAAACTATTGTACCTAGAGTCTCGGAAAAGTTAGGTGGAAGGAACTGGGAAGCTGACAGCTATCAAATTCAGCTGCATCCCAGATGCCACCAGCTAAAGAAGGGAGCTAAGGAGAAAGCCTAAGTGTTCTCTCCTTTGAGTGCACCAAGTGAGACATGCTCAGGTACTTTTACTCCAGCTCCACCATCAAGCCACCAGAAAAGAGACTCCATTTATATGAAAAGCCCAGAATATGTAAGTCTGGAGGGAAAAAAAAGTACATTAATACTGTCCTAGGACCAAGAGATGGACAAGAGAGGAGTAGGTAGTAACTGCTGCTAAATGGGTAGATTGTAGAGGGGTGATGGAAAGGTTCTAAATTTAGGTTATGAACCTACCCTGTGGATGAAATAAAGTCACTGGACCGTATGGTTTAAATGCTAAGTTTTATGGTATATGAATTATATCTCAACTAAGATTTTTATTTTAAAAGACATCAACTAAATGTCTTTTATGAATTGCTTCATTGTGATCAAACTAAACATTTAAAGATCAAACTAAACATTTTAAAGAAACTAAGAAGACAATCAGAAAAAAAAATTGAACAATGAAGAACTTATTGTATTAAAGAATCAGTGACATTTTACTCACATGTACCAGTGAGTTCTGGTTATGTGTTTTTAAGAGACCCAAAGATATATACTGGAATATTTTTCAAATCAAATGGCCTAGCAATTATATTTCAAAATAATCAAAGATGGGATGGAATAAAGACAAAATTGCTAGCACATGTCCATGGGGATTTGTTATAGTGGCAAGTCAAGATGCAGCTATACTTGAAATTTTGCAAAAATAAAAAGATTGAAAGAAAATTTTAGAAAACATTTCTAACAACTACTTATCCATATTTGGCTAAATATCTGCATATGTTGTGAAATGACTTAGTTGAGAAAGAGGTAAGGTTACCCTGTTGTCAATATACATAATCTGGATTTCTGCTTGCCTTTTCTAAATCATAATGTTAAAATTCATTTGCTATTTCTATACTATTCTACCTTCCATAATGCCATTACCACCAATCACCAAAATGATATATGAATATATATATCTTCATATATCAATTATATATGTTAATTCATAGAAAATTAGTCTTAATTCATGCTTCACTGTTAGTTTAGAATGATCAAAAACATACTGTTATTTCTCTAAAATCAAAGTATAAAATGAAAGTTTTATAAATTTTTCTTCTAGACTCACTCTACTATTTTACTTTTTGTTTAGTCTTTCTCCCGGTAAAATGTAGGCACATGGGAATTAAATCAATTCCTCTCAGCTTGAATTTTACATGTGGGCACAACAGGAATGCAAATAACCAATGTTAATCCAGGAGAATTGACTGAGAATATGCTGGTCAGTTTTCCTCTCATATCCTAATTTCAAAAACCAGGGAAGAAAGACTTGTGCCAAAATAAATGAGCATAAGCCTAAACTTATAGGGGGCATAAACCATAAGGAGACCTGTGCTGGAAGGCTATACTTTGTCTTTGCTCTGACTCTGATACAATGAGTAAGCAATTAAAGGTGTCCTGGCACTATCATCTACTATTCCAAGTGCTTTGGCTGAGAAGGTACAGGGTCTGGATCAAGTTCCCCCAAATTCCTATTTAACCCTTCTGCAATGGCAGTATAATTTTCCCAGGTCATTACCATTCCTTTCTGCATACATATATTTGGTAAGAAATTCCACCTTAGAGGAATACAAACTGGAATCAGAGATTGTAATATTTTCATTTTGTATCCACTGCTTCTCAAGATATTCTCCATAATTCACACGGGAACCATGTTCCAGGACACCATGTTTCTCTCACCTGAAATGAAGGAACTTGGATCTGGCTGGAGGGAGCGAAACTGATTGACATAGTATTCCCGCTGTTCTTCTGTTATCCTCCAGGGCTCATCTGGGTAATTACTGTTGTTGTCCTGCAGTTCTCTCTCCACTGAAAAGGACTTTAAAAAACAGTGCTCACAGAACCTTCCTTACATGAGATGAGGTATGAGACTTAAACACCGATGAGAATTACTTTATATTTCTCATAAATTTTCCTCAAGGAAATAAACTTAACTACCTCATAATAAGAATTTAACCAAATTATAAACTATGATAGATAAAAAGTAGATATCAAGCTTTATGCTTTCTTGTGCCCTCAAAGTTAACATGACTGACCATGAAATACTGAACAGTTAAAGAATGATGAGATTTTTCCAATGTGTTAAAAGATGGGTTTTAAAAAACAACAATTCTTCTGTTATTCATCATATTTTGATACTTTTAGATTAGCTAAGTGGATAAGAAAAGTATGTTTTTTTTTTCACAAGTATGTGTGGTGGCACATGTATGTGGAGGCCCAACACTGATATGAGGAGTCTTCCTCAATAGGTTACCACCTCACACATTGAGTCAGGGTCTTGCAACTGAACCTTGAGCTCTCTGTTAAAGCTAGCCTAGCTGGCCAGCTTATTCCCAGTCCCCACACGCCAAGCACTAGAATTGCAGGCAGGCGAGCATGGCCTGCAGACATTAAATGGGTTCTGGGGATCTGAATTCTGGTCCTCGTGTTGGCATAGTGCTTTATCTAGTGAGCATCTCCCTAGCCTCAGATTTTCTTCTGCCCTGCACAGAACATATGGCAACAGCTATAACTGCATAATATTTTATCTTGTCTTTCTTTTTTCTTTTTCTTTTTTTTTTTTTTTTTTTTTTTTTTTTGAGACTTGGTCTCATACTGTAACCCATGATTGCCTAGAACTTAATATGTAGCCAAAATTGGCACTAGATTTTCTGTAACCCTTCCTCATACTCCTGGGTGCTGAGGTTATGGGCTGAGCTATAATATAAGTGGGTTAATATTTTCTTTATTCCTGCTGCATTTATATTATATAAATCCAGGAGTCAAAATTCCTAATGCAAACTCATATCTCTGGTTCCTACTTAAGCAGCAAGTCAGTCTCACTGAATTTATCCTTCACATGTGTGAGCTGGGAATATTTACTAAATACAAAGCTGAGTAGAGAACAATCATGGTATTGCCATCAGCAGGGTAACGAGAGGGTGCATCAAACCTGCCACTAGAGGGCAGGCATGCCAAATTTGAATATTTAAGAGCTTGAAAGTCCAGAGACCCAATACAGGAGAAAACAAAAGCTAGACTAGGCTTTGGGGACAGAAGCAAAATGGAAACCCAGAGAGAAACATCTGGGGCTTTGATCCATCCCTCCCATCTACACCAAGAACACATATTTTTACCAAAGGCCATGTCCATGGAACCAAGAGGTGGCCACAAGGAAGGCAAGAGAGGGGGGTAGGGGAGCAGGTACCACTACACAGACATCTCTGTGCTAACTGCTGAACTGCTACATTGCCTGGTACTAAATGGAAGTTCCTGATCCCCTAGAGTGCATTCCTTCTCTCCTTCTCTCCTTCAGTCCTGAGAATGAAGCCACCCTAGCTAGTTACTGTTCATGTTAGCCACGGCTGCTCTTTCTCCAACCTCATAAGCAACTACTTTTTTCCCTACCTGTATCATTTCATGCCTGGGTAGTGTTAGTAGCTTCTTAATAGTTCTCAGTCAATTCTCCAGGACCAAAACCAAACTTATAAGCTTATCTGTTGCTTATCAAAATAGTCTACCTCCTCTACCTGGCCTCGGGACTTTTATACTCCAAGCTACTCTTTGCTTACTTGATAGGTTTCCCACTGCCCATGTGCTCAATTGTCTAATGAACCAAACTTCATCATACCTGGTATCTATCATCTGGCTAGGTTGGAATAATAAAGGGTGGGCACACATTACACTGGCCTATAAGATGCTTTGGCATAGAAAGTTCTTTTCTTGAAAGAACAACTTGTGTGAGATGTTCCTCCTTAAAGATATAAATAATAAATATACAGACCAACAAGCAGAGAAATCAAAACCTGAACATATACACAGACAGACCAGGATTCAGAGCAAGGGCCAGGTATAATTTAAAGGTATGAAAAAGCCAGAAGAATCTGTGAAATTGAGAGAGAAGTGATATAGAGAAAGGAGTGTGGTACATGCCTATCATCCCTACAACCAGGAGGCTGAGGCAGGGGATCATGAGTTCAAGGACAAGATTAGCTGCATAGAGAATTCAAGTTCTACATGGTAATATTGAATCTCAAAAAAAAGTAAGAGTAAGCAATATAAGCAATAAAAGAGTAATAAAGTTGAGTGGAGCAGTGGGGAGAAGGGGGTATAAAAGACCCATAATGAAGGAGTATGAAGAGCAAGAAGAGAAGCTGCGTCTGCAAAGACTAACTGATTAGAATTGCAGGACTATGGGGAGACTGGAATGTTACAGGTCCAAAGGCTAGTTACCTTATCTCGGGCTAAGTTCTAACTGTCTAGAACAGCCATCCCTTGCTCACTACCTTTGTATCAAAACTGACATCTTGGGACTAATAGCTAAAACACTTTTGGAATCTATTTACTTAGCAGACCACTAGTATCTACCAATCAAAAAGCTAAGCATGTCAACAGATAGCATCTTGAGCCTATAGAAAAGCTTCCCCTATCTTAGAATAAAGAAGAGCAAGAAAAGACATACCTTAATAGAGGGAACCATTATAGGTATAAAGAGAAATCTGGCACTAGGGAAATGTCCAGAGATCTACAAGGATGACCCCAACTTATAATATCAGCAATAGTGGAGAGGCTACCTTAAATGCCCTTCCTGATAATGAGATTAATGACTATATTATACCATCCTAGAGCCTTCATCCAGTAACTGATGGAAGCAGAAGCAGACACCCACAGCTAAGCACTGAGCCAAATTTCTGGAATCCAGTTGTAGAGAGGGAGGAGTGATGAGCAAAGGGATTAAGACAAGGCTGGAGAAACCCATAGAAACTGGTGACCTGAACAAGGGGGAGCCCAGGGACCCCAGACCAACAGCTTGGAAACCAGCATAGGACGAAGCCAGGCCCCCTGAATGTAGATGTCAGTTAGGAGGACTAGGCAGTCTATGGGGCCTCTGGTAGTGGAACAGTATTTATCTCTAGTGTATGAATGGACATTGGGAGCCCATTCCCCATAGAGGAATACTCTCTTAGCCTAGACACATGGGGGAGGACCTAGGCCCTGCCCCAAATGTTATGACAGACTTTGAAGATCCTCCATCCCCCACCTTCAGAGAAGGTCTCACTCTCCCTGGGGAGCAGAAAGGGGATGGGATAGGGGGTTGGTACAGGGCAGGAGAGGAGGGGAGTGAGAGGGAACTGGTAATGACATGTAAAACAAGTTTGATTCCAATTTAAATTTAAAAAAAAAGAAATGTCTCCAAATATATTTTTTTAAGTTTGAGCTCTATCAAGTATGAATTGTTTGTCTTTATACTTCACTTATTGTCTAATCCTTGTGGGAGTTTATGTGTTCCATATCTACTGAGTTATTTCAAGAACAGATACATAATGGCATACTGAGGAAGAAATTACTTTCCACACTTCATGAAGGTGAAATAGTCCCCCAAACCTATCCACTGGAAGCCAAATAAGTTAAACTTTATTGCATAAACAGTGACATGTTCATTTGCCCATTCAACCGATACTTACTGAATATAAACAAACCCAAACCTTAAATGCAGGACACATACTGAAAGACAAACATATTCTTTTGCTGAGAAAGTTCAGTGCCAGTAAGGAAGAAAGGCACACAAGCAATCTAAAAACAGTAAGGGAAGTGTTTTGTAACATGAGGTAGGTACCCTGGTCTTTCGTACTCAAACTCTGGTCCCTACACATATCAGCATGAGTAGGGGACTTGTTAGAAATGCAAGTTCTAAGGTCTAATCCCAATCTCCTAATGAACCAAACAGTCTGTGAGTAGGACTCAGAACTAGATTTAACCCTCTAGGTGATTCAAAGCAACCTCAAGTACAAGAAGCAAAGCCACAGTATGCAGGGTAAGGCAAGCAAAGAGAGTGGCATTCACAAAGATATCAAAAGATAGAAAATGGTCATATCCTAGAAGCAGCTCCATTTTGGGTCACATAAATACTTCCAGTGCATTAGGGACATGGGCAGAGTTGCCTCAATATGGTCCATGTGGAAAGCAGAGCACATAGGTAAGAGACTTAGAGTGTATCTAGAGGACAGTGGGGAGCCACACACAATATTCAACAGGGCAATCGGATAATCAGATCCAAGCACAAAGTGATGATGCTTTCATTGAAAATGACTCAGGGAAGGCTAAAGACAGGAAGAATATTTACAACCATTTGAACAACTGAAGCCAGAG
Organism: Phodopus roborovskii; assembly: GCF_943737965.1. Taxonomy (NCBI): domain Eukaryota; kingdom Metazoa; phylum Chordata; class Mammalia; order Rodentia; family Cricetidae; genus Phodopus; species Phodopus roborovskii. The sequence continues at coordinate 80,174 of NW_026125811.1, forward strand.
ACAATGTGGTTTACAGATAAGGAGGCCTAGGAGGAAAATGAAAGAGAACAAAACCCACAGGTAGCCATCAAAGTAGAAGGCCCACTCCAAAACCAAACTGGCAAATGAGTGCCTCTTTATCAGTGGCAAAGGGCCATCTTAATGCAGGACCCAGACACATAGAACCATCACCTCTGAGGTAACCCCCAATCAGCCACAGCAATCAGCATAGTGCTGGAAAGTCCATCACTTAAAAGAAAACAGCGAAGTCTGAGTGCACTGAAAAGTAGGAGTGAACATTTTGTGGCAACTCAGCCACCCAAGCAGAGAGGGAACCAGGGAAGGCTCTACCTTCAAACACATCCTAACAAGCCTGCCTAGTTCAACCCTAGATCTATTGGTTTTGTTAGCTTGGCAGAGATATTTGCTACTTGAGCTAACTTTGAGCCCTGCCAGTATTTTTAAGAAAAAGTCTGTGAGTAGCCAGCTGTGACTGTACACATCTATAATCCCAGCATTCCGGAGGTAAAAGCAAAAAGACCAGGAGTTTAAAACAACCCTTGACCACATACTGAGTTTGAGATCAGACTGGGCTACATAAGGCCTTGTCTCCAAAAACAAAACAAACAAAAAAACATGAAGAGAAAGAGAAGTCTTCCACATCAGTCTACAATCTATCAACATATGGCTCATTATCCAGTTTCTCTAGACACAGGAGAATTATATTTGCTTGTATTTAAAACATTCAACTCCTTTTGTTACAAATGAAATGTAATATTGGCACTGGAAGTTACTATCTCTAGGGAAAATGTGCTGTTTGTAATGAAAGAGACATCAAAAGACTCATTAAAAAGTAATACTATTAATAAAATTCCCAAAGGTGAAGTTCACCCTCAAAGTACCTTAAAAATCACACAAAGGTGAATATGAATAATTACAAGGAACTATTGTCCAGTTGAATATTTAAAGGGTGTGTATACTCTTTCAGCCATAGAACAGCTTGCTTAGACAAAAAGACTACCCTGAAGGACTCCAGTAAATGCTGCTGCCTTAAGAGTTAAGCCATTTCACCCATGAAGTAGAGTGACAAAAATCCCTCGGAAGTTTTAGCAAGAACAATACAAAAACTACTTTTAGCCATAGTTCTCCAAAGTAATTTAGGGCTCTAATTTTACCATCTTAGGTCATGGTTAAACTGCCAAAATCTCTCTGAGCCCAATGTGCAGCACAAAGTTGCTAGCTCTAAAGATAATGTAAATTTTCACAGCAATGACTAGTCTGGCAAGATATGCAAGAATGTTATAGACGTAGCCAACCACTTTCTGCATGCATGGTACAGTTAACTGGGCCCAAAATCCATGGCTAGCTAAGTCATATGCCTAGGAGATAACCTAAAACTATTATTACTATGCTAAATGAATACAGTAATAAACTACCTCCTAGATTAGTCTATATCTCAACTTTCATCAGAGAAGATTCTTGCTGCAGTAGACAGTGATTAATACAGGGATTCACAACTAGTCAATGTATAAAGAATATAAGACTTTGGAGTGCCCAGCTCTAAATGGATAACTACAGCATACCCCTTGTTCTCAAGGCTCAAGGATCATCATGGAAGAGAGTGGCAGAAAGAATGTAAGAACCAGAAGTAGTGGACATCTGGAGTGAAATCATGTTTGACATGACAGTGTCATTGCACACATGAACTCATGGCAACTTTGACTACATAAAGACCCACACAAAATCAAGCCAGCTAAAGGGGTTCATGAAATCTCACCCCAACTGAGGAGCTGTTGGTAAATGATGGCTGCTGTGGGAGGGAGAGTCAGTTTTCTTGGATACTCGTGCTTCAAGAGACTGTCCTTCACTCATGCACATAGATTCAATGGAATCTTTAAAAAGAGTATATGGAGCTGGTAAGAAATAGTGGTAAGGACATAGGGGAAAACTGGTGGGGAAGGAAAAGGGGTAGTTTTATCAAAATATATTATATGCATATATGAAATTCTCAAAAGAAAGCTATCCCCAAGAACACAAATGAATGTTTGGTAACGTATTCGCCACTCTACTAAATGGCAGGTACTATAAGTATCTAATATGCCTATTTTCATCCTTACAATAACTCTACAAAGTAGGTTCCATTATTTCCAATTGGCAGAACAGGAAACTGAGGACTCAATAAAGTAAATAGTTTACCAAGACCACATGCCTAGAGAATAAAAAGGGCAGAACACAAACTTTTTATCATCCAGTAATAAAGAATTGTTTCCTTTTCAGAAAGAACTTAATGGCAACACCTAAATCGGTTCTGCAGATCAAGGACCTTCTCTTGGGATGTGAATGACTATGTTAGATTTATACCCTCCCCCATCATTTTAGGCAGTTTCAGACTATAGCTGATAGACTATAACTTTAAACACATAACTTTTTTATGTGAGCAGTATTTGGCATGTTTTCACTGTTTAAAGAATCTGGAAGTTGGGCTACAATGCACATAGTCAATTAGTCATTTGTTTACTGCTATTTTCATTTGTAACATTAATTACTATCTCCTTTCTTCCTCCACAAGAAGCCAAGGTCTTCTCCAGAAGGAGAGATGTCCTTTGCAATTATCAGTGTTTTTCTTGTTGCTTAGAAGAGAAACGGGGAAAAATAAGAAATCAGCAGTAAAAGGAGACTTTGTTAAGGCTACATACTTTCAGAAATACTGTAACAATGTTCCACCCTCCCCATCCTTGTAGGTCAAGTCAAGCCTGCCTGTCTTTGCCAGGATATTCTCCCTTTCGGCACTCAAGATAGCCTAAGGCCAGATGGGAAACAGATGCTCCAAGAATCCAGGCTGAAAATAAATACTTCTGAGATTTAGGGTACAGACTGAGAGTATGAGTAAAGTGAAGGTTCCAGAAGTACTAAGATTGGTGTTCAAATTTGTGGTGGCCCCTTATTAGTTAACTTCTAAGCCACCTGCTTCCCATACCTAAAAAGAAACCCCAAAACCCATGGGGTCCTATCTTGATCTCCAGCCTCATCTCCCTCCCACTCCAGGCTCTAGTTACATCAGCCTTCCTTTAGTTCAAGTGTCTGTTCTCTATGTTATATGTGGCAGAATGGCTCACTCGAAATACATTTACCACATCTTAGCATAACTCCTCATGCTACACAGGCTGCCTAGCTAAAACAAACAAACAAGCAAACAAACACTGCACTATACAAACACTTGGTGCTTGAATTCCAAATGGGACATGGATTCCACTAAAGAAGTGCACCCATGGAAGCCTGATTCAGATCCAAGTTGCAGGGTGAAAGAAGTGGTGAATAAGGCCTTCATGTGGCTTGTTGAGGTCACACACAGTGCAGAAGTGGCAGCATTTCCAAATCCTGTAGCCTTCCGACTATGGCAGAGCTGTGCAAGGTTCCCTTTGAAGTTTGTCTTATCTGTGAGACTTGAGGTGTTGTTCCTCTAGGGTTAAAATTTCTTGACGTCTTTCAATGATTTAATAAGTTATCCATAATCCGTGCTATAAAGCAATTCTGCTAAATTAGTCAAAGGAGCTCCTACTGTTCACAATTAAGAACCTGCCCAGTAAATGTCTCACCAAGGCTCTTGCCCAACATGAAAGATTGCTATCCCCACCTTAAAGCTCCATCCTTGCCTGGTCAACTTAAGTCATACATCATGTTTCACAGCTCAACTTGAGCATCACTTCTGGGGGGGAAGTCTCCTTCACTTTGTAGTCCTATGATTTTTTCCTGTTAAATGTCACTAAAAGACTCATTCATCTTTGAAGTGATTCTTGGTTTTCAATTCTACATACATTAATGAGATTCTATGACTTGAACCCATCTCCACAACTTGGTTACAAGTACCTTGAGAACAAGTTTGCAGTCCTCAATGTAATACTGGAATGGTTTCTAACTCATGAAAGCTACTTAATAAAATTTTTAAAAAGAAAGATGGATGTAATACCTACCCTGAACAACTGTTGGAAAGACTGAAAGGGCCAAGCACTGCATTGAGACTAAATATACATTCAGTCAGTAGTCACTACTGCTGTTGGGAGATAAGACATGACACTACTGCTCATTTCATATCAAGACTATTGATGAGCCAAGGGCTAAAATAAGTGTCCTTATAAAGGAGGCTTACCAAAGAGTCCTGTCTAAGAACTGGCATTCAGTCAGGTGTTTTCAGCTAACATCTAAAACACTAGATCAGAGGAGCTTTTATCTAGCAAATCAATGTGCACCCTAACTATACCTCAGAAAGGTCTGGCTACAATAAGTGTTCAGTGCAATGCCTCACACCTCACATTAAAATAGGCTATTGTCTATTAACATTCTCTCAATACCCACTATCTCTAAATAGGAATACATTTAGGATTTAAGGCAACACTGATCATTTCTAATACTGCTGAATTAATATCTTATTTCTATAAATACCCTTCACCTTCTCCCCCAGATATAAACTTCCCTTGTGAGACAGAGACAAGTGGATATCTGTGAGTTCAAGGCCAGCCTGGTCTACAAAGTGAGTTCCAGGACAGGCAAGACTACACAGAGAAATCCTATCTTGGAAAAAAAACAAAAACAAAAAAAGAGCCAAGTAGATAGGCAGTGGTGGCACACAACTTTAATCCCAGCACTTGCAAGGTAGAGGCAGGCAGATCTCTGTGAGTTCAAAGCCAGCCTGGTCTACAGAGCTAGTTCCAGGACAGCCAGATGTGTTATACAGAGAAACACTGTCTTGAAACACCAAAACTATATATACATATATATATATATATATATATATATATATATATGAAAAATGCTGAGTATATAATAAATGTATAATGGGTTACTAACCACATGGGTAAAAGGCTGAACCATATACTTTGATTATACTATATATAGTTACATATGTATTTGAATAAGAGCCATATACAATATTAAGTAAAACAGGATATTTGTATACAGCTATACAAAAGACATAGGTCATAGTTGTTTCTGAGATGAGTGCTTGAAGGTAGGAGTGAAAGGGCCATTTTTTACTCTGCACACTTTTTAATATTTTACTTTGTAAAAATCTTCAGGGTTCAAGAAAAAAAGTATTTTTACAGTGTTTTATTTATATTACAAACAATCTTGTTTTGCATGTCAATCCCAGTTCGCTCTCCCTCCCCTCCTCCCTTGCACCCCCCACCAACCCTCTATCTCATCCCCTTTCTGCTCCCCAGGGAGAGTGATGCCTTCCATGAGGGATCATCAAAGTCTGTCACATCATTTGGAGCAGGGCCTAAGCCCTCCCCCGACGTGTCTAGTCTGAGAGAGTATCCTTCTATGTGGAATGGGCTCCCAAAGTCCATTCATATACTAGGGATAAATACTGATCCACTAACAGAGGCCCCAAAGACTGCCCAGTCCTCCTAACTCACACCCACATTCAGAAGAGGTCACAACACACAGCCTCAAAATAACACCTGCAGTATAGCGCTCACTACATAATATGAAACAGTTTGGAGTGCAGACTTCCCTCCCAATGACCCTGTTAGCAGCAAACTGACCATGAAGTGGCTCATTTGTCCCAGCATAAATTTGTTTAACTTAAGTCATTCATAAGCAAGCACATCATCCTGACTTCCATGGAAAGTACAAGAACACACGAGAACTAAGTGGAGAAATAACATCATGCTGAAGTAGCCACTGGGGCTCTTCAATAGTCAGGATGAGTGTTCTCAGACAAGGGGGAAGGGAAAAGATTCAAAAGGAAGGAATAAATAAAGGCCTGAGGTCTAACTCAACATGTGTGTGGGACACCCGCAGAGAGACCTAATGATGCCTGAAAATGAATTTCTAAAAGCCTGCTTGAGCTCTGATGACTCTAAGTTGCCTTGTAGGCCACTTCACTTCTAAAGCTAACCAGTGGCTGAGACAGTGCTTGGCATGCCTTTATTTGGTGACTTGCTTTCTTCTTTTTGCCAGCACCAACTCTCTCATGAGGCCACTATGATCACTTGAGCCGGCCCCCTCCCAATCTTTCAGCCACTCTCTATGTTCTGCTCTACTTACTTTGCCAGAATCCCAATCCAATCCACCCACAAATAACTTTCATAGCACTCAAGATTTAAAACAAAACAACACAAAACAATTATCTCAGTGTCATGTTACCCCTCCCCACAAAAGACTATAGCTTTTTTCCCCCATCAAAAGTATTACAGAAACAGTTTACCTGTGGTACAAGCAATTCTTTCTGACCTATGCCCTCAATATTCTAACAGACTTATGAGTGTTTCTTTCTTTTATCATCCTGACACATTTGCTATTTCCCTTGAGAACTATTCCAAAAGGGCTCAAGGAGTAGGGAGAATTTGTTTCTGTCCCTGAGTATCTAAAGTGAAGAAATTTCATTTGCCAAATCAACATCCCTAAAAAGTCAGGGTTAAAAACATAAAATGAGAGAGGGGTATTATGAATTCATGAATTCAAGTGCACATGTACACACAAACACATGAATGTGCATGCACACACACACACACTATTTGCTTGGGTCTGTGTAAAATGTTCTGGGAACAATATAAAAAAAATCTTTAGTTGCCTTTAAGATGGAAATCCATAATGATCAGATCCCCATTTGTCTGATTAAGTTTCACTGATAAACATGCAGTTGAGCAATAAGCTGTTTTTGAAGTATGAAAACTATAAGCATTACATGTACATGTGTACAGTAGGAAACTCTCCTACTGCACGCTGTCCATGGAGGAACAGAGCGGGGATGAATTCAGGCACAGGTAGGGCAAAGGAGACAACAGTATAAAGAAAAAATAAACTCCCCACTAGAGAATGCTGACCACCTGAGAAATGACAAGAGTAGCTGCTGACCAGTGTGGTGAGGGTGAAGCAATGACCTATTCTAGCTGAAGAGGAAAGCAGAGACTAAACAACACAAGAGCCATGTTCAAGAATGTGAATTAGATATGGTAAGAACCATGAGCAGAGTGTCAAACTCAAAGTCAGTATAGGATGAACAGCTACAGGACAGAAAACTAAATTTGTTTTTAACTAAACTTAAAAACATAAAATTTGTACATTAACAATGAGTACTATGTGGTATTTCAACACATGTACACATTGCATAATATTTAAATCTCTTGCATGTCTGTATTTTTAAAATCTCTTTTGTTGCCAAGCATATGGCATCAGTGCCTTTAATCTCAATACTCGGTAGGCAGGGGCAGGCAGATCAATGAGTTCTAGGCCAGCCTGACTTACATAGCCAAGGCCACATGGTGATTTCCTCTCTGCAAGAGGATGATGACTACAAGAATGCAGGTTATGAGTTAATATCACAGATTCGGTGACAGGTTCCAAGAACAGACAGACGAGCATCTGGCATATAGAATTATCAGGACTTGGTAACTGAATGGGCATAAGGGATGAAGGAAGAGTCTAAGACAATAACCAACATTCTGTTTCATGGTAATGGATGATGGAGCCAGGAGAGCTGGTTCTGTGATGAAGACCTATCAATTCAAAGGGACAGTGAGTTATCAAAATAAGGCTGTCTGGTAGATGGGGGCACATCACCATGAGAAATGATTTCAAGGGTCACTGCATTAGGGGCAGACAGAAAGGAAACTATAAAAATTTTCAGCAAAGGTAGTCAAAGAACCAAGAGGATAAGGTATCATGTGCACCAACAATGAGGACATTCCAAGAAGGGAAGCAGTGACAAAAGCTGCCAAGAAATTGAGTAAGATGAGGACTTGACCCAGTGTAGCTTTCAACAATCCCGGTGAAACACAGCCTGCAGAGCTAAGTGGGACCAGAAGATGTAGCTCTAAATGCTATGTGGGCAGAATCAGAATCTACATGTAAGATTCCAGTATGGCTTATGAAAAATGCAAACCACAAATGGTATCTGAAGACTGGTAACAGGTGAAAGAGAAAAGACTTCTAATTTCTTTGAAAACTCCTATCATCCATCTACCAAAAAGGTATCCAAAATTTTAATGAGACAAAAAACAAAAATCCATCATTCGAACAAAAAGGTGACTAAAATATTAAGGAAAAATAATTTGATGTGAACACCTCCAAAATGCCAAGCCCATGGGCTAAAATAGCACTTGTCATGGGTCCCTAAAGGCCAACCCTAGGACTCAGAATTCATGCCCCCTTTATGCCCCCTTCTAACTTTTCCATGATGGTGGTAGTGACTTGGAGTCAGGGTCTTGAGATATAGTTCAGGTGTGCTGGGCTAAGGCTGGGATACCTCTGAACTCCTGGCCTTCCTGCTGTGTGCTACTGTTCGCACTTTAGGAAAGGCTGTGGAATCAAGCATGGGTTCTTATTATGCTAGTCTGGCACTATAACCACTGAATTACAGCTCCAACACCTCACTGTAATTAAGCAGGAAAGGTCTGCATAGAAGGCCACAAATAAAGCTAGAACAAAGAGAACTGATTGACATCAGCACAGAAACATGGCACCATGAGGGGAATTAGTCACTCCAACGACATTATTAATTCAAATTGGCATTTTGCTTTCTGTAACATGGAGTCCAGCCAAAGCAATGTGGCAGGCATAAGAAGTAAACCTAGGAGTTAAAGAAAGGAAAATAACCAGCCACAAAAAATCACAGACTGCCATCCTGGGCAAGAAAGGACCCTTGCTGTCATCTAAACAGAAGGCCATGCTTCAAACAGGTGGAAGGAGAACAAACATTAAGAGAATCAGACTGGCACACTGCTGAGATATGTTGCTAAATCCACACCAAGATGTTAGTGCAATAAGAGAGAGCGAGACAAACATAGAACTCTCATTCACCTACTCTGGGCTGTATCCAACACTGAACTTACAGCACCAGGGTTTTTCGTCAGCACCACATTTTGTTCAGTGCTTCCTTGCTTAAGGTGACATCACCATCTTCCATCCAGTTGCCAAGTCAGTAGCTGGAGGAATGGTGTCCAGTGCTTGAGTTCCAGTCCATGCAATTTCCAGCTGGGAAACCCCAATAAAGTAAATACACCTCAAGCTTTGTCATCTAAAATCCAGGCTATAGTGTTATCCCCTTACTCCCCCATAACAGTTGTGAGCACTGAGGTGATATGCACAAAAGGCTAAGGACACAGAAAATGTCTTTGTACAAGTAGCTCAGTCTGCTTTCTTACCTGCTCCCAATTCTTAACCCTTTACCTCTACTCCTTCCCACTTCAAATGTTATGTTACTCCCCAAAGAAGCCCTTCTTGACTAATGTCTAAGATGCAGCATAATTTTCCTTCACAACTACATCCATATGTTGACTTGGTGATGGCTTGGTTAATAGTCAACTCCTAAAATAGCCTGAAAATCCCATGAGGATGGGACCTATTCATGACATATCTCATATAACACAGTATATAGCCTTTACAGGTATTTGTTCACTAAGTATTTGTCAAGTGAAGGGTTCAAGAAGCATGCTTCTCAGCAGAAAGAAACCTAGAAATTTAGAAGAAGAATCACAGGACACCAATACAAGTAAAGGTTCATGGCCTTGCTTCCAGAGGGTTTGATAGAAAGAGTCCCATGAGCCCCATCCCACTGTTGAGAAATCAAAGATTCACTGCTAATTTGAGCAGTGTTTCTACCCATCCAAGATTTCATCTCTACAGGAACAGCATACTCTGCAGGAACCTTGAGTCCACACCTTGGAGAGCTTTGAGAGGAATCCCTCCAATCCCTTTCCTAATGTAAACATGCCTTCCAAATTTGTGTGATTCTAGTGTTTAAAGGCACATATTTTTATACCATGGGATCTTTAAAACACAGCCAACTACTACATCTGGGGCTCAGCTGAAGAAACAACCTTCCATTCCAACTTGAGGGTAAAACTGATCTGTACTGGCCTTAATAGAGAATGTCTTTGTTTTCCTTCTTTTTGAGTCAGGGTCTTGAGTTTTAGAAGTTGACCTTGAACTCACTATGTACACAAAGATAACCTTGAACTCCTGACTCTCCTGCCAGATATACTCTGCAAATGACAGACTTTCAAGAATACTTTTGGGATGAGGATGTAGTGGAGTAGTGGAGTCCTTAGCTGACATGGGCAAGGCCATGGAGACTATCTCCAAGTACACACACACACACACACACACACACACACACACGAAGGAGAGTTATAACATCTAATTAATGTTCATTATGTGATCGAGCCTTCTTATAATATGGGACTCTAATATTGAGCTAAGTGTTTAATTTGCAGACTGGCATTGAACTCTCCTAAACTCAAGTTCAGGTTCTGCAACATAGTAGATATGAATGAAATCTTAGATTTGCTGTTTGACCTCTCTTAGCCATCCATCTGTACTAATAGAGACAGCAGTGCCTAGAACTCATGGCTATAGGAAACATTACACATATCACATACGGCTTAATTATTATCTTTTAGAGAGAGTTCTTTGCAAACAGAGCTCTGCTTTAAAAGATCAAGTTCTGTGCCATGTCTAACATCGTCGTATGCCCAAAAGGCATTCACTGTGTGAACTCCAGGATCTTCTTCAGACTGTTTATTCTCTTCTAAACTAGCAGCCCACTTCTTTATGGGAGTGCCTGACTGTACTCTTCTATTTTGAGTAGCGCTGCCTGTACAGAAACGGTCCTTCTTCCTGAGTTCCACAATTGAAATGTTATACAAACCACCACCCACTTCCTTTTGTCTTTCATGTTAAATAATAAGCCTAACTTTTTGATAGTTTCTCTCTTGCACATGTACATATACACATGCATGTGTGCATACACACACACACACACACACACACACACACACACACACACACACACCTTTCTTAATAATATACTTTCCCTAAAAAGGAACTTAGAGATACTACACAAGACAACAGCTATGGACAAAGAAAAAAATCAGAGCTTTTTACCCAAAGGAAAACACAGAAGAATTAGAAGCTGAAACTACCTAAGCTACGGTGTGACCAGAAGAAACTGAACATCGTTATACCTGTGCCATAATATTTTGTATCTATTCCATGCAAAAAACAGAAGTTGCTTATACTTACAGACCAATCGCTACCTAAATGGCATTGTCTGAGGCACTGAGAATACAGAACGACTACAGCCTTCCAAAAGCTTACTACATAATTGGAGACACACAACAAATGGAAAACAGTTAGTTAGGCATTAAATGAGTAACAATAAAGAGTAAGGCAAACAGGAGACGAGCTGCTTTAGGAAAAGGTGCTCCATGGTTAAGTAGGTAGAAGGGTGGGGATGCTTTAGACACACTGAAGATCAACAGCTACCCTATGGTTTATTCTAGAGACTGAAAGGAGACATAAACAGAAAAGATTTAAGAATAAAAAATGCACAAGCAAAAGAACGGAAAGTGTAATATTTGAGTGATGAGGTAATTTTATACCTTTCTTGCAAGAAAATAGAGAGCGATCAAAAAGCCATGCTACTCAATAGAAGACAATGAAATACACCTGACAAAAAAGCACAAGAATGGATGATTTGGGAAATACAAACTAAGTATGACATACATACATACATACATACATACATACATACATACATACATATTTGTGTGTATATATGAAATGTTACAGTGACCCATGCCTGCAATCTCAACTCTTGGAAGGTGGAAACAAAAGGATCAGCCTCAGATACACAGGGAATTTGACATCATTTTGATGAGACCTTGTCTCACCCTACCCAAAAAAAGAACATGTTAAAATTAAGCCTATTAACAAACTATAGAAATGATCCCTGATCACCAGCCTATAATTCACACCTCCAGAGAAAAAATGAGGAGCCTAAGAGATTCATATAAAGTCCCTCACAGAAGGGGAAAGGAACAAGATCTCCTGAGCACACTGGGAGTGGGGGGGCAGTGAGTGGAGAGGGAGCTAGGAGAAAGAGAAGGGGAGGAGAGGAAAGCACATGGGACTAGGACGATTGAGACAGAGGAAAAACAGACGAGACCAAAGGAAGAGATATAATAATAGAGGGAGCCATTATAGGTTTGAAAAGAAAACTGACTCTAGAGAAATGAACATTTCTCTAGATGACCCCAACTAACAATCTGAGTAACAATGGAAAGGCTACCTTAAATGCCCTTCCCTGACAATGAGATTGATAACTAACTTATATGCCATCACAGAGCCCTCATCTAGCAGCTGATTGAAACAGAAGCAGACACCCACAGCTAAACACTGAGCCGAACTCCTGGAATCCAGTTGCAGAGAGGGAGGAGTGATAAGAAAAGGGGTCAAGACCAGGCTACAGAAATCCACAGAGACAGCTGACCTGAACAAGGGGAGCTCATGGATCCCCAGACTGATAGCTGAGAGGCCAGCATTGGACCGACTCAGACCCCCTGAACATGGGTCTCAGTTAGAAGGCCTGGGCAGTGTAAGGGACCTCTGACAATGGAACTAGGATGTATCCCTGGTGCACAAAAGGAATTTGGGGGCACATTCCCCATGGAGGGATACTCCCTTAGCCTAGAGGCAGGAGGGAGGGCCTAGTCCCTACTCCAAATGACTTGTCAGATTTTGATGATCCCTTCTGGAAGGCATAACCCTCTGTATGGAGTGGAGGGGATGGGATGGGAGGGGGGTCAGGGGACATGGGAGGAAGGGAAGGAGAGAGAACTGGGTTTGATAGGTAAAATAAGAAAAAAGTAATAAATATATACATATATAAAGAAAGCTATTGAAATAAAAATAGATAAATAAAAGTAAGCCTATTTGTATGCTAGCTTTAAAATATTTAATAATTTTAAATGCTATATTTCTTTCAGGATTTTATTTGTAAAATTTGTTTTTATTTTTAAGTACATGTATGCATACATATCTGTGTGTGGGTATATGAACATGCATGCAAGTACCCATAGAAGCCAGAAGAGAGTGTTGGACTCCCTGGAGCTGGAGTTACAGGTGGTTATGTACTGCCTAATGTGGGTGCTAGGATCTGAACAATAGTCCTCTGAAAGAGCAGTAAAGGCTCTTAACTGCTGAGCCATGTCTTTCTCCCCAAATGCCATATTTCCACAGTACAAATTTTCTCCCAATTCTGTCACTGACATAAGCCCACATCATTACTTACCCGAATAAGAGATGCCTGACGACGAAGGGGTTTGGCTCCTGGACCCTCTGATGAGGATCCTTCAGGCTGGCCAATGGGCTGCCTAGTTTCATAAGGACCTGAAAAACAAGAGAGAATCTTAGCAGGGTATGAAAGATTCTACTCCAAAATTATTATTTCACACTCAAACTGATATAGCATGTGCTTTTCAAGGAAAAGGTAAAGAAGGCATTGATGTGTATAATCTGAGAGCTACCTAAAACTCACAAATCCTGATCCTCTTGCCTACATAATTTCACTAAACAATCTAAAGATATCTAATCAATATCATGATAAGACCCCCCAAAAAAACCTCACATCAGGTTAAGATTAGGATTAGGCAGGAGTTGGTGGTGCATGCCTTTAATCCCAGCACTCAGGAGGCAGTGGCAGGTGGATCTCTGTGAGTTCAAGGCCAGCCTGGTATACAGAGTAAGTTCCAGGACAGGCTCCAAAGCAATACAGAAAAACCCTACCTCAAAAAACCAAAAGAAAAAAAAAAGGAAAAAAAGGAAAAAAAGAAAAAAAGGAAAGAACGAAAAAGAAAAAAACAAGATTAGTAATAAAATGAGAAAGTAATACAGTGAGAGCCTCAATGACATTTAAAATGAGTGAATCAATAACTAGAAACATGCCACATTACAAGTATTCATTTTCTTACTCCTGCTTTTTGTGGTATCTTAGGCCATGCTCTGAAGTGGTGAGGCTCACTTTTGTGTTCATTCATGGTTTCAAAGGACATGACTTTAGCCTAGAAGAAACACTGCAGTAGGTCAGAATTAAACAAAGGACTGATTTGAATGATCAGCAGCGGCAGCCTTATAAACTGCATCTAAGAAATGATGGTACTTTGCCTGGATGGCTGGTGGGCTCTTTTGACTTCCTTCATCTTTTCTTCTAGTGGGATCAAAATTGAAGCATGCTATACATTATTCCCATTGAAACTTCTATGTCTTAAAAAACAATGAATTAAGATAGCAGTTTCTCCTTACCAATTTCATGCCATATTCAAATTACGTTTACATTCATTTGGGAAAGAAAAGTAAAAGGTTTAATCCAATAGCCTTGGATTAAAAAAAAAAAAAAAAAAGACTTAGGAAAGGAAAAACTCAATTGTGCATCAAGTGGAAAACTCAGAGATCCAGAATAGTTTTTCCTTGGTTGGATGTATACATTTTTTTTCCCTTCCAGTTAAATACAAGAACTACCCTATACATTTTAGATGGACTGAAGAGTGTATTGCCTATATGATGTTGGCCTAATGCTTATATATATCTCCTATACCTACTAAAAAGTATCATTTTATTTTGTGTTTGGATGTTTCACCTGCATATATTTCTCTATAACATGTATGTGCTTGATGCCCATGAAGACATTGGATCCCCCAAGACTGGAGTTATGGGCAATTGTAAACTTCAGTGTAGGTGCTGGAAACTGAACACAGGAATGCTAGAAGAGCAGTCAGTACTCTAAACCAATGAGTAATCTCTCCAAACCCAAAGGGTATCATTTTTAAATAAAGAATTTGCTCTGCAGTCTATATTTATGAACTCTTTCAGTAGGAAAAGGGAAGGGGTTCCCTCAATTTTTTATTTTGCAATGATTTTTTTAAATTAAGTTTTCTGAGTGCTGTAGATGTGACTTAGTGGTTAAGAGTACTGCTTCCTTTTTCAGAGGACCAAGGTTCAATTCCCAGTACCCACAACCAAATATAACTCCAATCCCAGGCAATCCAAAGCCCTATTCTGGCCTCCTCGGTGTATAGACATTCAAGCAGGCAAAACCCTCATACACATAAAATAAAAATGAAGGTTAAATTTTTCAAATAAAAATAAATCTTACCTTTTAAAAATTATAGATGAAATATCTAGTTATAATTTATATATGCTTCCCTATTTAAACAGTCAATTCATCATATAAGCCCAAAGAAAATTAATGTGAACTTTGAACACTAAAACTCAACATTATTGAAGTAAACTGTTATCTTCTTTATATTGTACAGAATGCAAAAACAAGTATATGAAAAATGAATACATGTACTGCATGTTTATTATTCTGTAAATCAATAACCAAAATATTTTAAGTGATTTTACTACCTTCAAAATAAGTTTCTAAAGGCCGGGCATTGGTGATACATGCTTTTAATTCCAGCACTCAGGAAACAATACAGAGAAACCTTGTCTCGAAAAAAAACAACAAAAAAAAAGTTCCTAAACCACAAAAAAAGAATGCTATTCTTTACTTCTTACTTCATAAAATAATGACCTTGCCAATATGGTAGCAAGACGGTTAAATATAACCAACTCCAACAGAAAGGAGAAATTAACGCCCAAAATGAAACTATTTCTCATATCTGTGGGCTAACACTTTGAGGATTTAAAATATATAAACTGCTTCTTTCTGTAGCTTACTTATAAATAAAATTGGGTGGAAAGCAGAGGTGGCTGTTATGATGCCATATTCAACATAGTTTGATATTTTTTAAAATAAAGAATATATAGCAATAGCACATAAAGAACACCAAACTGGCTGGACATTGTGGCACACACCTGTAAGCTTAGTAGGCAGTAGACCAGACTGGTGTTCATGAGACCCCATGAAAGAAAGAAAAGAAGAAGGAAAAAGGAAGGAAAGAGAGAAGGGAAGAAGGATGGAAGCAAGCAAGCAAGCATTCTGGCTCACTTCTATTTTGCATTTCTTCCTAGCAACTAGAACACAAAATTATGACACATTAAAATATCTAAATGATTGCCTAGCAACATATGTAGTGCATTTTAGACCCTACTAGGAATAGATACAAATGTAAATACTAAAAATTAAAATTCATAGAGAGCACATGATCTGTGTCTTCGAAAGTAATTTTTCAACTTGTAGGCAGGCATTGTCTTCTGACATGATTTTTTAAAAATTACTCCATGTGGATGGAACCACATTATACTCTTCATACCAACTGAACATTACCAAAGATTTTAAGCACGGTAATCCAAAGTATGGCTAGGATCCTAATGCTCATGTGCTCAAATGGACTCCATGGGCCTATGATTCCCATAAAAGAGATGCTATGTCTACTATCCAGAGAAGACCCACTGGGGAGGAGGGTACCATGTGACCCTTAGCTCAAATCCCTCACCCACAGGGGCCTTACTGTAGAGGGACAAATATATTTCACCAGCCAGGCTTCGATGCAAACTCAGCTACACAGGAGCTTACTTTGAGGAAGTAGATTTTCTTCTGTTACTATAGGGAAAGACTGGGTTGGCCTAGGCTGCCTGTGACAGAAAAATCAGCCATATATCTAAAGGGTGTGCTACATTTAGCTACATGAGCAACAAAGCTGATAATTAGGCCAGCAGTAATCTGATTTCTAACTAGCTCCTCAACTGAATCTAAACTCAGGGAAAGGGTACATCTTACCTATTACTTCAACTCTTTTCCTTCCCAAATAAAACCCACAACACACAACTCAAAATCAAACCACATAACCTTTCAATTTCTTTAAAAGGAATTGAAATGGAAGTAGACATATCATCTTTCTCCAAGGAGAAGACTATTTTTTAAAACCATAAAGATTTCATCACTCTGAAGTTCAATATAAAAGTAGAACCGTGACTGTTTTACATACCTACCCAAAAGATTCTACACGTGTCAGAGAAATGGCAACCTAAGTCACAAAAATTTTCATGAACAAATATTTTTGGTATTGTTATTCATAATAGCCAAACACTACAAACTACCTAAATATTCATCAACAGGAGGTGACAAGGGATGTTCTTCTGTAGGCTGTGAATATATGTTTCTCTTATTGATTGGTGAATAAAGCTGTTTAGGCCAATAGACAGGCAGGATTTAGCCAGGCAGGAAATCCAAACAGGGATAGAGAAAGGTAATGGGCAGAGTCAAGGAGATGCCATGTAGCTGCCAAGGAAGCAAGAGATAAACAGACTAATAGAAATGGATTAATAATTAAGAAAGAGCTAGCCAATAAGAAGCTTGAGCCATCACCCAAACAGTTTATAATTAATATAATCCTCTGTGTGTTTATTTGGAACTGAACGGCTGCCAGACCAGGCCTGAAAGAAAATTCTGCCTACAAGAAGGACCAGTAATCCATGATTATCTGTGCACAGGAACTACCAATAAAGTGATATGAATTTTGACTGTTATGATGAGGGAAAGATAGCAGACACAAGAAGAATCATTCTGCATGTTTCCTTTGACATGAAGTTCTAGAAGAAATAAAACTGATTGGCAATGATAAAAATCATTACAGTCCTGTATTTCAGGACAGGAAGTACCTGGGAAGGGTCATCTGTAGTGCAATGGGAACATTTTTTACCTTGATGATAGCTAAATGAGAATATCCATTTGTTAAAATTCAAGTTAGCTACTTAAATATGTACATTTTATCATACATAGATGTTGCCACCTTAAAACAAGTATAAAAAGGAATGAGGGCATAAAGAGCCTAGGCATCAATTCCTCAGAGTCCAGAAAGAGGGAAGTCATGGTCTCTTCAGTGCTGCAAGAATGGGAGCCCACAAAGAATAGCATGAGAGGATTGGGCAAGAAGCAGAAGACACAAACAAGGACTATCAAAGGTAGAATTTAAGGATAGGCTGACTTACTAGACCACAAATAGATTTACCTATGAAGTAAACATTAATTTTGAAGCCCAAATTAGATTTGAAATCAAAGAAACAATTCCACTTCTTTTAAAAAAAAGCAAATCATACCATGGAAACTGCAAGAGGAAAATGAAGACATCTCAACCATGTGTAGTTTCAGACACCAATGAGATAACCAATTTTCAGGATTTTTTGTCTTATTTTGTTTTACTATCCATTAGGAACACTATCTTGCATTGCATAGAATATAATTTCCAAATGAGTTTACACTGATATTCCCATTGTGTCCTTCTAACATTCTCATCATTGTTTAAAAGAAAAAATATGGTTCAGAGACACAATAACTTGCATAAAGTCATGCAGGGTCCTCCCAAACCCAACCTTCTGATTCTAACCCAAAGCTCTTCCCATGTCCTACCTGCTTCTCTCTGCAAAAGGACAGCCTTCTTCAGTTCAGCCTAGCATATCTGTATTTCTATGACACCCCCCCCCCGAGAAGTCACCATCTTTTTTCAGTACAGCAAAATCCTGTAGAAACTGGATCGTTTCAATTTGCACCACATCCCACAAAATGGGCAGGAGCTATAGAACACTCTACTCTAGACTGCATTCAATTGGTCATATCTGAAACTAGAAGTGTGGAGCACAGAAGGACAAGGTGCTGCAGTGAATTTATGGAGCTTCACACATTGCAGTCTGGGCAGCCAACTCTGCAAGTCATCCTGAGAACCAACTCACATATTTTACCCCTGAAATGACCAGAAGAACATAAATATGAGCAAGCAGACAGCCCCATAACTGTGCATGCTGCATGATTTTCAGCAAAACAGTACCCCTAGCATTTCCCTTATCCTTGTCCTAAAACATAAAAGTTCAATACTTTTATTTATGTCCCCAGCCTTTAAAGATTGGATCAAATCTCTTGCTTTTGCATAGTTTTATTTTTAAAGAATTTTCATAAAAGCAATTATCGAGTAAATATGTTTAATGTTCTTGTAGAAGGGAATAACAATTCTCAAAAAAAAAGTGCCAACCCCTAGCATGCTACATTCCTCTAATGAAATTTGTATATGAAATATTAAATCATCTAAATAGTTGTTTACAAATCTAAAGACAAACCAGTTTCCAGGCTAAGAAACAAAGAATTGCTGAGATATACTTAATTTCATTTTTTTAAAAAAAATCTTAGCTTGAGAATATAAAATGAAATTGAGCCATGTTTCCAAAGACAAGAGTAATTAAATCAGGGAATTAAGCAGCTGATAGCATTGTTGCCTGGTAGATTAAGGAGACTCTAAGACATTGCCTGTGACAGCTGGCCCCCTGGTCGCATCTTACCTGGATGCATCTGTTCTGTGCCGCTCCGCAGTTTGCTGTAGCCATGGCTCAAGGACACCCTCTGGTAATGAGGCGGGGAAGAAGGAGGGGAGGCGAGGGGTGACATCGTGGGAGACTGTGTTTCCTGCTTCAAAGAACCAGAGCAGAGTTCAGAGGCAACCACTGGAGAAGCCTGGCATTCTGAACTGCAGTTTAAGAAGCAAAATGTGACTCTGCAGCTGGTGACCTGGCTGATTTAACAAATGGGGAGAAATGTTTCCTCAAAAAGGCAGCACAGCAAAAGGGTAGTATTGAGGATTCAAAGTCACTACTAGTGCTGTGCCACCTAAATTACTAATACCGGCCAGAAACGCATTCAGTTAGTTCAATATTTTCCTTTGGATAATAAAAGGCACTGGTCACATAAGAGAACATTTATAACCCTCAATTGTGGACAGATTCTATTTTCATTCAATTAATAAATTAACGAGCCTTCTTAAGACTCCTATTTATTGAATTTATATTCAAGTATAAATCCATAATGTACAATAACATTTATATTTTCAATGTTTAATGGTGGGTATTTTTGAAGTTTACTATACAAAATTAAATGGTGGGGGAGTTGTTTGTTTCATATGGAGAGACTCCAAAACAGGGCCACCCCATATAGTATACTCCAAAATACTAAGATGAAGCCTTCATAAGTACAATTAGAATCCCAACTCAACTACGAACCTGATACAGGACTCTAGACCAAGTAACAGCCTGAGCCTGGCTTTCCTCCTTTTTTCCACTACCACTTACCACTGTAAGCATGGGGTACCCAAAGAACAGGGCAATGGTGCTTTTTATAACACAGAGACTATCCTGGCTTCTTTAATTTAAAAACAAATATGCAATATGAGAAAGAGATTAGCCCTGAAAACTTCCCAGGAAATCTGCCACTGTGTGACAGTGATTCCTCAGTGCTGTTGAAGTGTACCGATAATCCCAGCATTAAGAAAGCAGGAAGAACATGTAAGCCTGATACCAGCCTGGACTACATAGAGAAACCCTGTATCAAAAATAAATAAATAAGGGCTGGAGAGATGGCTCAGCCATTAAAGGCTAGGCTCACAACCAAAAATAAATAAATAAATAAATATAAAAATAAACCTGCAACTTTGAATATCCAAGACCCATCAAAGTGAACCATGTAAGTTATTTTCGTGTATAACCTTTTGATATTTATTACATTTTAAAAACATCTTGATTCATGCCCAAGCAGTGGTGGCAATATGCCTTTAATCCCAGCACTCAGGAGGCAGAGGCAGGTGGATCTCTGTGAGTTCAATGGCAGCTGAGTCTACAATTAAGTTCCAGAACAGCCAGGACTGTTAAACAGAGAAACCCTGTCTCAAAAAAAAAAATCTTGATTCAGTTCTTCCTAAAATATAGCATATTTCTTTACCTTGCAGAAGATTGAATATGACTTCTCTGCATGGCTCTTTAACAGAAGCGAGCATTATATCATGATGTCCTTGGGGTTTATGAACATGAAAACGATCTCTTCCTAACAGGCCCACTCTAAAGGCATCCTTTTGTCTTTACTAATCACCACCTGATGAATGCAATCAGTGGCCTGATTTTAAAAGCCCATCCTCCAAATTCTCACTAAGTGGGTAATAGCATTTATTTCAATGCTGGTCTACATATGTTTCCCAAGAAAGGATTCACTGGTAAAAAGAGTTTGGTGAACCCAGATCTCCATGTCTCTTTACAATAGAACCTGCCTGTCAGTGTGCACCCTTAATTCACAAGGCTGATTACTTAGTCTTTCCCCTATGAATGGGACATGAGGACATACTTTCCAAACATGCTTAATCAGAGAACCATTTGGGGCTTCTTTTTGGAGGGGAGCACTTGCTAACTCCTAGGCATTACATTTCTTCTCTTTGGTTTTAGCTTTGTTGTTTGTTTCCATGTTGTTTTAGAAATTACTTGTGAATGAACCTATTTAGAAAACCACTGACCTAGAGAAATCAAGTAAGTGTATTAAATCAACAGCATTGTTTGAGGCACAATTCTACACTAAGGCAGATTCTAAAGGGCCAGTGGGTGGCTAGCTGTAATTCCTATGTGTCAGCTTCTTGCTACAAGAAAACTTTCCTGGCTCACTTCCAAATCTGTAATTGTGTTCCAGATGGCAAGATTTGCTGGGAGTTTGGCAACAGACCAGACTGTGCTCCATGAGGCTTCACGGTCAGAATCAAATGAACAGGCTGAATCACACTCTCACCTGTTTATCCTCATTGTCCATTCTTTTGAGAGAATTTTTTTCCATGAGTGTGTATGGAATCTGAACCTTCTTTCCATGCAGCTCAGCTGGGTTCCCAAAGCGCATTTCACCATCACTCTTTGACATCCCAAAGCGAGGCAGAGGCAGCTCTTTAGAAGCAGAAGCAGAAAGGCTTACGTGAGGCTTTATCTTAAAACTGTAAAAAAGGGATCCACCTTTGAGGGAAATTTTCAGAGTACTAAATATAATTTAAATTTTAGTTTAGGCACAATAGAGCCTCGTATAATAATGTCATGAGAAAAAAAGATGTAATGCTTAACCAAGGTATTCCAGCTTAACATTTCCATGCTGCTATATCATCACAGAGAAAATTCAGGTTTGGGACGAGCTCCCACTTGATCCTGCAGAGAAAGGATGTGAGTTTTATCAAAACAAGAGGCAACAATAGCCAGCAAAGCTTATAACCACTTAAATACACCAGATGCAGCATTAGGGGCCCGCAAATACCAACCCCATCTATCTTCACAGCAATTTTGTAAGATAAACTAGCATTAACAACCCCCTTTACAGCTGTAGAAACTGGTGGGAAGAAGCTACAGAATGCCCCCCCAGGACCACACAACTAATCTCTGGGCAAAACAAAGTTTGAACTCAAGCGAGCTGGTTCTTACCAGTGCCCTACATTAATGTCCACCCCCTTCCTGGAACAAACTTACTGGGTTGAATAGGTTCCCATTCAATATAATTCTTTTATGAGTTTGCACTCAATCTCTGGTTGTCTATTGATAACATAATGAAGAAAGTATTATGAAGTCAGAGCAATTGTTCTAACATTTAGCCAGATTCTAAGGTCAAAACCACCCACAGTTCAATAAAAAAAAAAAAAAAAGCTGTGGTATATTTACTTATCTTTCAAATTCTGACATAACTATTCTGAAAATGAAAATGGTGCTCTGGTATGCCTCTAATTCTCAGCACAGCAAGTCACCCATAAGTACATGACACAAAGATGCACACAAAGCAGGATAATATTGTGGATTAGGCATAATGATTTGCATCTGTAGCCATCGTTCAGGAGAATTCCCAGAGTGCACTTCTGTCATCCCTCCACTCCAAAAACACAGCTGTGCTTCCAACGATGGATGCTGTGCTAAAGCCAGGAAACATCTTAGCAAGAGCAAGTATGCTACTCCCAAGGCAAAGAGGGGCTGGTTTTCTAATATCCACATGTTTAGTTTTAGTTGCTATGTCCACATTTGTCTCAAAGAAGTGGACAATTATGACAAACCCCTGTGGGACCAATCAGCTAAGGGCCCAAGAGTCATAAAGAGATAAATCAATCTGAAAACGTAAAACGAGATTCCTATCTAAAGAAAGATGGTCACCATTTCTAATGTTTTAATGTTTCCCAGCTGTGGGCAACTCTCCAGCACTAAAGGCAGAAATGGATTTCAAAAGGAAAAAGGTAAAAGAAACTCCAGAGTTTTAGTGAGTCACACAGAAGCCTATGACACTGTTCACAGAAATATCTCTTTCAGCTGGGTCTGGCAAATAGATCTAGAAATAGGGGACAAGAGCTTACAAAATACTTTCTCTACTCTGGCCTGCCCATGGGACTATTAGTCTACTTCAAGTACTTCTTCAAGAAAAAAAAAGATTCTTGGTATTCATAAGCTCCCTGGCCAGTGCTTAACCGGCATTTGGTCCAGGAAACAATGGAATACAAGTGTAGCATTACAAATGTTAACAGCTGTACCAGGACTCCCAGATACCCTTAAGGATACTGTCACTTCACACATTCCCCCAACTTGGTTATGGGCACATCTCCAGAATCACTTGCCTAGGAAACAAGCTTTTGCCTCCAGAAGGACACCAAACAGTGAAAGACAAAATACAGCTGAATTCTTCCTATACTTTCTTCAGTCCTATGATTTTTGAACAACTCTCACTTAGTGGAATTTTAACCATCTATCTTACCATGACAGTATCATCTCCCTGCAACTGCTACAAGCTATTTCAAAAGGTAAAAATCTGTAAGTCTTCCGTATACTCATTTTTCTTTGTTGTCTGTATACTGAATTCGATGGTGAAATTTTATTAAAAAAGTAATCAATAAAGCACCTACTGTACAGTGATGTGTGCAGAGTGTACTTGCTATTTTTGTGTGTCAACTTGACACAAGCTAGAGTCTTCAGAGAAGAAGGAGCCCTCAGTTGAAGTAATGACTCCCTGAGATCCAGCTGCAAGGCATCATCTCATTCAGTGATCAATGGGAGAGGGCCCAGCCCATGGTGAGTGGTGCCATCACAGGGCAGGTAGTCCTGAGTTCTATAAAAAAAAAGTGGGTTGAACAAGCCATGGGAAGCAAGACAGTAAGCGGCACCGGTCCATGGTCTCTGCATCAGTTCCTTCCTCCAGGATCCTGCATGAGTTCCTGTTCTGACTTCCTCCAATGACTATAATCTGGAAGTGTAAATCAAATAAACCCTTTCCTCTCCAACTTGCCTTTTGGTCATTGCTTTGTCACAGCAACAGAAACCCTAATTGAGATACTGGGTGATTTCTGTTTGGTCTCAAACCCAGGACAAATGGCTGTGGTGCCTATTTAACATATCAAAACAGATGATGGCTGTCAGGTTCTCCCCAGCCCCTCAGCCACTACCTATTACAGGATATGGCTGGTATACACCACCCCCTACCCTAAACTTCTCCAGCTTGCAGGGGTTCTGGCCTTCCCTGCCCCCAGCTGCCCTTCTGGAACAATCACAGAAGATCTTTCTGTAGTAGTTGCTTAGAATCTTGTCTCCAAACTTAATTAACACATGGGAAAGAAATTAAGAACAGAAAATATCCTTAACTGCTGAGTCATCTCTCCAGCCCCCTAGAATTTTTTGTTAGGTGATGAGGCTGGGGAGATTGCTCAATGGATAAAGGCACTTTTCTGGGAAATCATGAGGACCTGAGCAAAAAGGTTAAAAAAAAAAAAAACAACTCCAGGGTCTTCATGAATCACACAGAAGCCAATCCTGTGACTCTGTTCACAGAAAGTCTTTCAGCTCAGTCTGCAAAAAGGATCCAAAACATAAGACAAGAATATACGAAATACTATCTACCTTGCAGTAGATAACTCTACTGTAAGGATATCTACAGGGAAAAAAAGCCTAGAGATTCTTGGTATTCTTAAATTCCCTGGCCAGTGCTTTAAGGCATTTGGTCCAGAGAACAATGGAATACAAGTGTAACAACATTACAAATGTTAACAGCTGTACCAGGACTCCCAGATACCCTTAAGGACAGTGTCACTTCACACATTCTCCTACCTTGGTTATGGGCACATCTCCAGAATCATTTCAAATCCCCAGAACCTATGTAAAAGTCTGAGCACAGCTGTGTGTACCTGTAACACCAGCACTATGGAAGGAAGCAGGAATATTCCAATAAATTGCTGACCTCTACATACATATCATGGTGTGTATCTACAAGCATGTGTACACACAAGCATCTGCACACATGGACACACAAATTTAAATGTAATTTTAATTTTTAAAAGATCAAAGATTCTGTCGAAGAATCTTATAACAAGTATAAATGAATAAAGGTACAAAGCACTGCTCATAAGGTTGAAGATGACCTTGGGGAGGCAGGAAGCAACAAACAGCTGAGGACCATAATTATGTGGAGATATGAAATGCCTAGAAAACAGAACTGGCCAGTTGTACAGTGGGGGACCACTATGCATATGGGAATTTGTTCAAAGGAGCTCTAGCTCCCATAGGAAGGCTGAGAAAGGGAGAAGGTATGAAGAGGGCTGCTAAAAGAGCCACTGAATTTTAAAAAGGAAAAGAATTGAGATGAATATTAGGCAAAAAAGATGAACTGACCTCAGCTTAATGGGAATCCCCAACATAATATTTTGTATTCAAATGTCCATCTCTGCTCAGGGAAGGAATTACACACAACCAGGCTCACTTGGTCACATCCCTACCTCCTGGGATCCTCACTCCACCCCTGGCTATCCTATCCCACCCACCCTAAGGAGTTGTCTTTTCTACAAAGCCCCAAACTGGCTGTCCCATTCAAAATATCCATCGTCTAGCTTTCAAAGAAAGGTTTGCCAAGTAAGAACAACACAGACTACTCCTCCCACAACCCTCTCAGTTCCACCAGAGAATCTCTGCTTCTGTTTTGGTTTTTTGTTTGCTTGTTTGTGGTTTTTTGTTTGTTTGTTTGTTGGTTGGTTGGTTTTTGTTTTTGGATAAGATAACTCTTGTTTGAAGAGGGGGAAAGCCCCTGAAACAAGAGCCACTGCTCCAAGATCTTTCCACCTCACTCAGGATCTAGAGAGGTGACAAGATTAGGATCCCCACTGTGCCTAAAAAGGTTTGCTTTTCATCTTACCTGCAGCTTCCTCAGTGTCATTACTTTGTTGCATATTAGACTGGACAATTTTTAATTGTGGGAGAAGGGACCCTGATCCATACAGTGCGGGCATTTGGTACCATCACTGGCCTCTACCCACTGCAAGCCTATAGCATCCTCTCTACAGTTATGACAACCAAAAAATGTTGCCATACACTGGCTAATATCTCCTGATGGTACAAAATCCCCTGGGTTGAGAATGGCCATTTTCCAGCAAGGAACTAGGCAAGTAAAATGGTTTGCCTAAGGACCTGTGCAGTAGTAGGTTTGAAATTATAACATGGCTTACACATTTTGTGATTACACAGAACAGAAAAAAATTCTACTATCTCACCATAGACCAACATAAAGTTGACAAATTTTTACTTTGCCAAGAATTTAAAGCCCGGTGTCATCTGGGAGTCTGAAACAGATGGATAGCCATGAGTTCAAGGCCAGTTTGGCCTACAGCGTGAGAACCAGCCTCAAAATACAACAACAGTTTTATCCCAAACTATAATTTATTTTAAGTTTGCTAAAAGGAGACCTAACAATAGGGGGGAAACTCTTAGAAGTAAACACATTCATGCTATATATAACTTATCTTCCCTCCAAGTTCTCTCTCCTTCCATTGCAAATAGTGCCAGAGTACCAACATAACATGAATCATTCTGGAAAAATACAATTCTGAAGACAGTAGGAATCACACCATTGCACTATTGGGGCTCAGAGATCCCAAGAAACTGTACAAAAGAAATCAAGGAGTCTGTTACCTAAAAAAGAGCAGAAAAACCCACAACTGTATTTCCTCTACCCTAACTGAAGTTAAAGCCTTTCTTTCCATTAAGCATGGAGGCAGCCAGCCCTTATGGCATCATTATAGTACTTGCAACCTTCCAGTTTGTTTTTATGTCATTACAGTTGTAAACAGATTGGTGTATTTATTTTACATGCTCATTACTGCTCTGCAGGTATGATAGCTGTTTCAAACACTGTGGGGTCTTTTATTTAATGCATTTAATAAAGACATATATATATATATATATATGGATATGCTAATATAATTGCTTTCCTTTATAATCCTATGCCTTTGTACACATATGAATATAGTTCTGGACTGGGGTGGAGCTCAGTAAAAAAGCATATACTTAGTATACCCAAGGCCCTGGGTTTGATTGCAAGAACCCTAAAAGGAAAATAAATAAGCCCAAAAGGTATTCAATTTGCTAAAATGGTTTGTGGCACTCACCAAAAGATTAAAAACCCAACCCTGTATCCTGCCTTACTCTCCCTTAGTTCTCACACATGCTCAAGTTCATTCCCCAGAAAGGAAAGATAAAAGGAATCCTCTGTGTTCCACAGTTTGTTTTCCCACCCACCCCTTAAACTGTTCAGCTACTTGTTTAAGTCCAGTTGCAAACAGGAAACCAAGATACTTAGTACCAACATTAGGGAGGCATTAACTGGTAAGGTCATGTAAATGCTTACTTAGCACTTAAACAATACTGATATTAAGTGTTCCCTTAAATGATATGCCCTATAGTGAAATATATTTGTGCTGTTAAAAAAAAAGTTCTTGATAATGTTTCACATGAACGTTCATGAGAAGAGCTATTCTCAACCTTGGTTCCACGTAAGAATCATACAAAGCTCTCAGAAGTCCTACTGCTCTGGATGGGCCAGGCTAATTAAATATCAACTTCCTAGATTTTCACTTTGTGTTTAAAGCCATCCAGGTGATTCTCAAGGGAACTGAGCTGGTTGATAAGAGCCCAGAAGGACTTTTGCATAATTTCCTTAGGAATTTTCAGGAAATCTGAATTCTGATTGATTTTGTTTAGAATAACAACTGATTAATTAAGATGCCATCCCCATGTGCCACCACCTACATTTTCAGAACTCCAAGAAGGCTAAAGATGTAGCTCACTGGTAGAATCTTTGTCTAATATGCACAAAATGCCCTGGGTTCCATCCCAACATGGCAAAGGGCAAAAATCAATGAAGAACTCTTGAAAAGATACATTCTGCCAAAATCTTAGTAACCCAAAAGTCAGAACAGTTCACTCAGGAACATGGAATTAAAAGTTGAGCAGATAGGAATGGGAGAGAGAAAGGGACAGCCAGTTCCATGTAACTCTTTCATTATGCCATCCTAATCCCTAACAGAGCCTTAAATGATATTACTGCTACCTCAAGTGGAAAATTAAACTGAATGGTATTATTTTGCCACAGGCTGGAGAATTCCTGTCCCAATCTCATCTCACTAAAGAACAAAAGCTATCTTAATTGCCAGTTACAGAGAACTAATCCTAGGTCACTCTATGAATTTTCCCTCATTTGAAGAAAAAAAAAAAAAAAAAAGAAACCAAAGCTACCTGATAAGTTTTCTTATTGTATTTAACACTGAATGTAGAGAAAGCTAGGAGAAATTGCACAAAAGCTCATAAAGCAGCCCTTAGGCACACCAAAAAGAATTCACACAAATAAAACAAAAAAAACTGCTGTGCACAATAAAACATATAAATATGAGATACTCACCACATTTAATACTCTCTGTCCGCACAGGGAGGCCAGACTGTGCTGCAGCAATCAATTTCAGGGCAATGTAAAACTGTGTTGGACCAAAATAACCAACCCGCTTTGCACCACACAGTTCTGTGATCTGAAATAGACAAGAAAAATGATGCTGTAAACCCCATTTCATAACAGGAAAAATGAGACAAGGCTATATGATGAAACCTTGAGACAGCATAACCAAAAAGTCCCTTGGGAACCTACACGTATGCAATGGTTGAGGGCTTTCACCCCTCTGATTTACAGAGAGGGTTTTTTATGCAAAACATTAATTTCTACCCACTCTCAATGTTTCAGAACTGATTATTCTTCCTCCTTTGAAGACAACAGTAAAGATGACAAACGATGGCTGTTACTCCTCTCATAAAAGAATGGATGACTTTTCATGAGGGTAGATTCTAATGTACAAAGTCTAGAAACTCATTGGAGTGAAAAGAGAACAGATTAGTCATTACCATTACTTATGTGTTATCCTGGTTTCCCAAAATTGAATGTGAATTAGTCAAGAGCTAGGGATGAATCTCGGTGGTAGAACACTTGTCTACCATGCACAAAGCCCTAGTAGGTTCAGCTCCAGTATCACAAAAATAAAGTTCTCAGGCAAAGTCACTTATTATTAAATTATACTTCAGGTGCCCATTTCAGAGAAACAAAAAAATCACCATGCACATAAATACTTTACATTGCAGTAACTGTTGGTCCCATTCTGTCACCTACAATTAGAATACCCTTCCTCCACATTTAGACTGAACTCAACTGTTTCTCTTCTACAGATCCTTCCTAAAATCTTGGGTATAATAGTTTATTTTTCCAGTGCATTCTGAAAGCACTCTATTCAAATATCTAAAAATGCCTATCCCATGATACACTGTCTTGGATGTACTTCAAATAAGAAAGGGAGAGAAGACTAAGCATGTGGGGGAATCAGGCATAACTAAGAGTTAATAATTGTTGAAGTGAGTGAAGTTTATAGTGGTTCATTTTCCAGATTCAAATTTGTATACTGTCCATTTCAGCATTTACCACATTCTACTTTAGTTTTCCATTTTGCTCTGCCTCCAGTTAACAAAAAATCTCTTCAAGACAACGGGCAATTTTCTTTTACCTCCTAACACAGAAATAGACACCCAAGATGCAATCAACTCTCAATCAAGTGTATGAAATGTACACTAAAAATAAAATGCAACTGAATTTTATAATGTGTTCACTCCCATGAATATGTAAATCATACATCCTAAGTTATAGAGATGGAGAACATGGACAACAGTACTTGTGTTGTTTCAGTTTGAAGATAGTTGTCTTACAGGATAATTCATAATAGAAATTATAGTCCATAGCAAGTGAGCAAATGAACTGTATTTTATAAAGTGAACAATTACATTTGAAAAAAAGTGTGAATTTAGGGTGTCAACAAAACATTTCAGCAGATAGGGGTACCTGCTGCAAAACCTGACCACGTCAGTCATATCTCTAGGCCCTAAATGAAGAAATGAGATAACTCCTATAGGCTGTTCTCTGATCGCCACACTTGCACACCATAACACAGACATCCACGGCATATGCAGCCACACATGAAGCAAATAAAATGTAAAAAAGAACTTTTTAAAAGGTGTGAATGTACTACTAAATTGACTTTGAACAATTCCTTTACTGTAATTACTACCTCAAACTGGGAAGGTGCTTTACAACAGGTAACTGAAATTGCTGGTAACATTGCTGGTACTTTAAGACTTGCCTTATCTGACATCAGAAAACCAACTTGTTTTGTGTGATGTTTTACTCTTTTGGGTTTTTTGTTTTGTTTTGTTTTGTTTTGTTTTGTTTTGGTCCTTTGGTGTAAGGGGCACCACCCAGCTCCCAAGTAAATCACAGATGGAGTCTTATTCTTAGTTAGGAATGCCTGACCTTAGCTTGGCTTATTTCTAACCTGCTTTTCTTAAATTATCCTGACTACCTTTTGCCTCTGGTATTTTATCTTTTCTTACTTCTGTACATCTCACTTTCACTCTTACTCCATGGCTGGCTGGCTGGCCTCTTGCCTCCTCCTCCCCTTGTTCTCTCATTGCTCCTCTTCCTCATTACTCCTTCTATTTATACTGTCTGCCTGCCAGCCCCACCCATCCTTGTTGCTGCCTCGCTATTGGTCATTTAGCTCTTTATTTGTCCATCAGGTGTATTACAAACAGGCAAAATAACACAGCTTCACAGAATTAAATAAATGCAGCATAAACAAAAATCACACACCTTAAAATATTCCCCATCAAACATATTTATATTTGCTTCTATATTCTGATTATACTGCTAGAATCTCTGCATTTCAGACAGAGAAGTATATACACACAGAAGTACAGTAAGCCCTTAAGTCTTGCTCTTTGTACACCAAACCTCCCAGAGATATGCCAAGACCTTTCTAAAATACATAAGGTGAGAAAACAATTCTAAACCTGCAGAACTTACCTATGGAGCTCATCAGCCTGATATTTTTCAATCCAAAATGCAGGCTAATTTTAGAAGTTTCTGTTCATTTGTTGTTTGGTTGGGGTTTGTTTGTTTGGCTTGATTTTGTTTTGGAGTTTGGTAGGGTTTTTTTTTTCTTTAGTTCATTAGTATTTTCTGGTTAAATTCTCCACAGAAGCCAGGCTCTGGTGGTGCATGCCTTTAATCCCAACAGTCAGGAGGCAGAGGCTGACAGATATCTGTGAGTTCAAGGACAGCCTGGTCTACAGAGTTCTGGGACAGCCAGGACTGCTACACAGAGAAACCTTGTCTCAAAAAACAAAATTTCCATGGTTAAGTTCTAAGGTGTGGGTAGAAATATTTTAATGATATCTAAAGAAGAAAGTGATATACCCAGATACTCAATTAGTAGGAGATATTTTATAAACTGGCTCCTTCATCCCTCTTCTTTAGTTTGCTCTAAATGTGTAACACACTTGGCTGGATCCATCTTAGATTACATATTGTGCAGTTTTCCAGTATAGAATGAGAACCTATGGAGTAGGATGTTTTCTCAGGTAGGAAGCAGGAGATGGAAAAGAGGAATGGATGAAATCAACTTCTTAATAACTTACAGATGTACACCAAACTGAACATTGGATACAAATCAGTAATATTCACTAGCCTTTTGGAAAGAATCTGGACATGGTTCCAGAAGGAGGTTGAAGATCACTAAAAAGCTTCCCTCCTACCTAATTCTGTAAAGATTAAGTGACTGTGCTAAGTAACCAGTCCATATATGCTCCAGTTTGCCTGAAATAATACTTTCTTTCCTAGCTGAAAGGTAATACATTTTTAGAATAGTTCAACGGTTTGAATATGTTTCTCTCTTTCAAGTATTTTTAAATGTCTCCACAAAATGGTCTACAAAATTTTAAACCCTTAGTATAAAGGGGGCTAAAAGGATTCTCCAAGACTCTCCTCCCCCACTCCGCCTTCCCACTCTCTCCTGCAGCTGGCAAATTCAAACTGCTCTCAGCTTATGAGGTTCAAGTTCTGCTCTAGACTGTGCTCCTTTATCCACCAGCCTCAATCTTCACTCCACAGTCTCTTATTAGAACCAGGCCCCTTTCAGTTCCATATCACTTCCCAGGCTCCTCATGTCCTTCCAGTAAAAGAACCCTGAGTATGGGTTTTGAGGTCCTTCTATCTGATCCAAACCACCCTTGCAACAATCCCCACCCTGAAACTAACTAAGGCTCTAAGCACACCAGACACCAGTCTGTTTCTCAACACCCATTAAGGAGTCCTCTACATAGAAGCCAAATGTGTCTTTGTTTCTTTGCCTGCCAGGCTTGTTCTTCAAGTTACCCAATGACTGTTACCTCTGAAACCTTATGCACGATGTCAGACTTTTCATCAATGTGACAAAATGCCTAACACAAACAACTTAAAGGGGGAAGGATTTCAATCCATTATGGACAAGGCATATATCGGGGCAAGAAGTCTATCAGGCAGGCAGATCATCTCATTCCTGACAAGGAAGAAGCACAACGGGAAATGCACAATTGGTACTGTTAAGTGTTTCCATTGCACCTCACCCTATTTTGTCCTCCATATCCTCAGTGCCCAGCACAAGTCAATGGTGTGGCTTTGTCATGACTGTGCCCTAAGAGTCATACTTCATGATGGTTGGTCTACATTGTACCGCTCATTGAATGTCTACTGGGTTAGGTTTCACAGCCTGTAGAGTTCTCTCTTGTGTTGTAATTACTTTTATGAGTGGCTACTAAATTATCTTTAATCTTATCACACCATATAGCCAACAGTTCCTACAAGAATATAAGAGATTGTGAACTGCTCCATTCCCCCTTATTTAGCCAGGAGAATACTGGTTCAAACCTAAATCTTCACTATTATTTATCCTAGCCCTGAGATTCAGAACACAGAATATCGCAGTGGTGCTTTGCCACTCGAGAGACCCACTTTCTTGTGTTCAGCATACCCCAGTGGATGTCAGTAGGCACACTCAACAATAATATGGAAGAGAGCTTGAAAGACACAATCATAAACTATACCCAAACCCCTTAGGAAACAAATGAACAGACAAGTCAACTACATACTGGCTTCCTCTTTTCCATTCATTTAACCTTTCTAATGTCATTTCAGCAAGCCACTATTATCGTATTGCATAATATGTCAGACTGCAGTATAAGCCTAAACCAAACCACCTCACTAAAGAGAAAGCAGACATACAGGGCTTAGGTGTGATTACAAACAGCAGATTATTTTCTATACTTTATGTATAGCAATATAATATACACTAAATAACTATAATAGAATGCTCTCTAAATATATACAAATAAATCTCCCAGGTTAAAAAAATTTAATTGAGTTGGAATTTTGGTTGGGATGGCATTGAGTCTGTAGACTGCTTTTGGTAAGACAGAAGCAGTAGAAGCATAGCTTGAATTGGCTATCTCCTGTGGTTGGATTGGTGATTACCCCAGTTGTCAGTGGAGAGCCTTCATCCAGTGATTGAAACGATAGAAGCAGAGTCAAAGACCCACAGCCAAACATTGGGCCAAGCTCAGGGAGTCCTGCTGAGGAGGAGGGATTGTAGGAGCCAGGGAGTCAGGGACATCAGAGGGAAATCCACAGAAACAACTAGCCTGGCTCATGAATACTCACAGATACAACTGACAACCAGGGAGCTGGCATGGGACAGACCTAGACCCTCTACATATATGTGTAGTTGTGGAGCTTGATCTCTTTGTGGGACTCCTGGCAATGGTAGCAAAATCTGGACCTGGTGCAAACTCAGGCAAATCTCTGTGAGTTTGAGGCCAGCCTGCTGTATGAAGAGTTCCAGGACAGCTAAAGATGTTGCACAGAATAACGCTGTCTCAAAAGAACAAACAAAAAAGTACAAGAGGTGCTGTATGCCTGTAACCAAGCACTCAGGAGGTGGAGACAGGAGGGTCAGGACTTCAAGGTCATTCTTAGCTGCCTGGACAGGAAAGCTAAAACTTACAAATAACATAATTCCCCCCCCCAAAAAAAGGCAAGTAGAACACAGCTCCAATCAAATGGCTCCTAGTAGGGGGACAGGAAGCAGAAACCTCATCCAAAAGTAAGCCAGATGGAGGTGGCCTTGGTGAAAAGAAACTGGCAATCCTACCCATAGGACAAATGACAAGCCTCAAGTCTAGTTGTAGGCTTTGATGAGACTGGTTCTTCCAGCAGATGGGCCAGTAATGGAGAGGAATCCTAGTTTGTACTCTATATGATTTGAAAGGCAATGCAGCCAGGTGCCATCTTGAAAGAGAATCTTTTGTTTAAAATTCAGCTACTCCCATCCAAGTACTAACCAAGCCCGAACCTGCTTAGCTTCTGAGATCAGACGAGATCAGGAGCGTTCAGGATGGTATGGATCTCGAAAGCACATGGGGAGTGGGGGGGGCAGTGAGTGAAGAGGAAACTAGGAGAAAGAGAAGGGGAGTAGAGGAAAGCACGTGAGACCTCGAACAGTAGAACCAGGATGTATTCCTCGTGCACAAAAGGACTTTAGGGCACATCCCCCATGGAGGGATAGTTCCTTAACCTAGAGGCAGGAGGGAAGGCCTAGTCCCTACTCCAAATGACTTGACAGATTTAGATGACCCCTCCTGGAGGCATCACCCTACATGTGGAGTGGGGGGGGGAATGTGAGGGGAGGGTGGGGGGGCATGAGAGGGAGGGAGGGGGGAACTGGGATCAGTATGTAAAATAAAAATAAAATAAAATAAGAAACTTTAAAAAATAAAATTGAGCTACTCTAGAGGAAGAGAGAGAGAGAGAGAGAAAATAACAACTCAGACCACCAAAATTTAACCTATCTCAGTCCACAGGTGATTATAGAGAGTTAGCGGACCATATGTTAACAAGCATAAAACTCCAGGCAGTAACGTGCATGAGCCTCCCCTTCAGTAGCCAAGAGCAGATTTCATCAACTGCAAATAATGCAGCAGTTTGCTACTCATGAGTCTGAGATCAGCAGGTGGATCAGGCTCTGGAGCCAATTACCTGCTATCCACTGCTGTAGAACCTAAGAACTCTAAACTGCAGCCACCAGCAGGTTGGCTAATATTGGAAGTTCTCGCAAGTAAGAAGACAGGTCCCCTTCTCTGTAGAGCTCACTACAGTGATTACCTCCCACACTCCCAACATACTTGAGAGATAATCCACAGCAAGATACTAGCTACTTCAGGGAGTCTTGGGAAGATGAAGAGAACCTGCACAGCTCCAGACTACAAAGCTGAGCATGTCCAGTAAAGGTCCCTGGTATACAAAGAAAGGAAGTTATCAAAGTGAAGACAGCCATGGTGGGCATCAGGCACTTATCCAATACCAGCTTTGAGACAGTCACATGGTCTCATGTAGCCAAGGCTAGGCTTGAATTTCTGATACTCCTTCTTTCACCTCCATCTCTTGTTCTGGGATTGCAGATGTGAGGTACCATGCTTGGTTCTAAGGAAATTTTTTTATTATGCACCTAAATTTGAAGAAAATGGGGACTGGTGTAATGATTTCATTGATGCTGCTCTCTTGTGACTTTTTTCAACTAGGCCTTGTTTGCCAAGCCAATGTCATGACTTTTAAAACTGCCCAGATGGCTGCAATCATGTGGGTATTTATCACCACAGGTTCAAGGGTTCCTCAGAGCTGGCACATGCCTGGGAAGAAATAGGGATCCAACAATGAAAAGGTCAGCAAGGGGGAGGTGGGCCATGAAGTGAACTGCCAAGTCACAAAGGGCCCTCTCCATCAATTTAGAAGAATAGAATAGCAGGCTCCACAGTAATAAATAAAATTGACTAAGGACAGACTGTGCCAGGCACTGGCCTAAAAAGCAGAAACTAATGAAATGAAGAAAACACAACACATACACTCAAGCAGTCTTGACGCTAGAACTGAATTAAAATGCAATTATAGCACAGATTATTAGAGAAAATTACTTTCAGGATTCTGGCCCAAGTTTCAGGGTTTTGCATAGCACAGAAGTTCTGTGTGGCCGGAAGCACAGAAATCTCAGGTGAACACAAATGAACTGCCAGAATTATATAAAACTTCTGCTGCTTCTGGCAACTCACACTTAACTCACAAGCCAAAGGATTAGCTTTGCCGATAGTTCATTTTCTAACGTTTTTAGTGCTGTTCGAAAACAAAAGCCAGGCCTATGGTGGCATGCCTTTAATCATAGCACTCAGGAAGCTAAGATAGGAGGATCATCATATATTGGAGGTCAGTTTGAGCTAAATAGTAAATTCCAGGCTAGCCTCAGCTACATAATAAGACTCTGTCTCAAAAGATAAAAAAGAGCCAAGCATGGTGGCACACGTCTTTAATTTCCAGCACTGGAGGCAGAGGCAGATGGATCTCTGTGAGTTAAAGGCCAGCCTAGTCTACAGAATGCAGCCAGAGTCACAGAGTGAGACCCCCATCTTGAACCCCCATCTTGGAAAAAAAATGCCAAAAAGGGTAAAATTACAGTTTTGGGTTATTTAGAATTTTCCTGAGTTGATTTCAATATGTTCTATATTTGTGCAGAATGTTTTAGGCACACATGTTTCTTTAAAAAAAAAAAACAACTAATACCTTAATAACAATAGGACATACCAGGGCATTTCTAGTAAGTGGATCACTAGTATTATACAAAGATCTTTGGCATGCTGGCAGAATCAATAAGTGTAAGTTCAGTCTAGGTCACATTGGAGTTCTCCTCTTGACTCAAAACCCAAATAGACTGAAGGAGCTAAACATATTCCAGAAATACCTGCCTTGGATGAACTAAGTAATCTGACTTCAGTTATTTGGTTTCTTTTTCAAGTTCCTAATGAAGGCCTCATCCAGTTGTTATAAAATAACAAACACATCTCTCAACTTCCTGCCATCCTGGCAAGCTCTCAGCTGAAGAGCCCAGTGGCATCCAAAGCTCACTACATCTGGGTAAGGACCCTTCTTCCATATTCAGGGTCACTCTCTCCAACAGCATATATTATTTGTTTCACTGCTATGACAAAATACTCTGACAAAAAGCAACTTAAGGAAGGGTTTGCTGTTGCTTGAATTTGAGTAATCCATCATGGCAGGGAGTCAATGTCTATAGGAGTGTGAGGCAACAGGTCACACAGTATCCACAGTCAGGAAGCAGAGTGAAATGAATGCAAGAGTTGCCTGGGTGATACTAAATTCTTTCAAGTTGACAGGCAAGACTGAGCACCACAGTGGCAGAGTACTTCCCTTGTTGGCATAAGGCCCTAGACTCCATCCTACCAACACCACAAAACAAACAGAAGATAAAAACAAGTGTCACATGAACCAAATTCACTGTACAACTAATCAACCTATAGACTCAAAAAGGTATCAATCATTCAATGCCTATAGGGAGGACATTATGAAATGAATGGAGTATCTTTGGGTCAAGCAACTGAAAGATGTACTGTTCATACCTCAGTTGCCAGAGCTATATGTAAGTTAGGTCCCAGTAGCTTCAAATGTCCACCAGCATATATCTATGAAAGGAAACCACAGCTAGGGTACAGCCTCAGAACTGCTTCCTGTAGGAACTGTAGGAACAAACCACAAATCCAGCTTCATCTTGTGTGAAAAGCAACTGAGTTGACCAGCATACAGGGTAGAACTAATGAACATTTGCCATTTTTCTTTTGGCTTCCTAGCATCAGAATCCTATCACTATTCATGAAGTTGTCCACCTGCTTTCAACTAAATAAGCTAAAAATGGCAGCTACTTTCTTTTGTGTGTGGCTAGGGAACAGAATGCACAGCCCTCTGCATGCTAAGCAAGCACTCTACCACCAAGCTACAACCTCAATCCACATACTTTCCTAATTTATTGAAAGTCAAAGTCTGGGTACAGGACTAACCTTGGCCAGATACAACCCATATCTTAGTGAGCCTATAGGTTGACTAGTTGTACAATGAATTTGGTTCATTTGACACTTGTTTTTCTTTTCTGTTTGTTTTGTAGTGCTGGGAGGATAGAGCCTAAGGCCTTATGCTGATAAGGGAAGCACTTTGCCACTGTGGTGACCAATTATGACTGTCAACTTGATAGAATCTGATAGATAACAGGCATTTGAATCTTTGATGCAAAGTGGATAACTGCAACACCCAGATCTAAGGACAGTCCAACACCTGTGTAAGAAAGGCAATGTTTGTATTGTATTTGGGGCAGCCAATCTTCAGTAGCTAGAATACCAGCATCCTCACTGAGCTAATTCTGTGGTGTGAGTAGGCTGTAGTTGTGGCCCCTACAGCCCTCTGCCTGTGCATCTTTCGGATCTCCTCTGAAGCTTTCCTAGAAAGAGGTGAAACTACTGAAAAAATCCTGCAAATAGCATCTTTTATCCTTCAATTAAGCACAATTATTTCTAGATACTGTTAGTAAGAATGTTGGGAGTGACAGAAGATATGTTACAGATGAACCTTGATCATTCAAGAGCTTCCAAACCTGGCTATAGCAATTACCAACCACTGGATAACAAATCACCCCCAAAGTTAAATGCCTTAAAGCAGTGCTTCAGTTCAAAATTCTGGGGCTCAGTAATTTGGGCTGAGTTCAGCTGGGCAACTACAATGATCTAGGCGAAACACCACTGATCATCTCAGGTGGACTCACTTAGGCTTGTGCATTTATGCTATTGGGTTAGCTTGGTACTGACATTTTCCTTCACATGGACTCCCGTACTGCAGCCCATGCCTGTGGTTTATCCACACAGTGACAGAGTTACCAAAGCAGTAAAAAAAACTGAAATGATTCTTCGTGCCTGGGCTCAAAGCCTCCACAAGGTTACTTCTACTATAGACTATGGTCAACCCAAGTTAGAAGGCCAGTCAAAATACTAAGAATTAAGAAATGGTCTCCACCTCTTGAAGGG
Organism: Phodopus roborovskii; assembly: GCF_943737965.1. NCBI lineage: Eukaryota > Metazoa > Chordata > Mammalia > Rodentia > Cricetidae > Phodopus > Phodopus roborovskii. Next base: position 118,814 of record NW_026125811.1, read on the forward strand.
AGGAGTTGCAAAGCATTCTCAGTCTACCTCACCTGACTGATTTGTAAAGGAGAAGTTGTCACAATAGAGATAAACTTCTAGGGGATTTTCACTTATTTGGATTGCTCGCACCTAGAATCTGTGCTCTTACCAGCATTTCCACTCACCACTCCCATCTCCAGCTACAGATTCAACAACAGAAACTAAAAGAAATAAACACACATGCTGAGCCAGCCAGCTTTTAACAGCCTATCAATAGTTTTATGCAGGTCTTTCATACCATAGGGAAGGTTAAAGCACATGGACTAGGTGGGCACAATGGCTAATCCAAGTAAATCTCAGCACTTTGAAGGCTGAGTCAGGATTACTATAAATTTGAAGCCAGCGTGGCTACACACATAAAGCTCAAAGCCACCCAATGCCAGTTCAAGACCCTGTCTCAAAAAACAACCCACATGTACTAGAACCATGAGGCATTTGACATCGATTTTCTGGAGTTAGCCTCTCAGTTTTGGACCTCAGTTTTCACCCCAAAGCTCAAAAGAGAGAAAAAAAAAACAAGTACTGCATATGTATAAATGAGCGGTCTGATTACTTCAGACAGAATATTAGTTGACATCCGTGGGCTGCAGGAAAATGTAATATAATTCCAAAGGGACTAAACAAATTATGCTCTGAATTCATAAGGCTGTTGAGGAGATTTAACCAAACCCCTTCCATGAGCTGTGGAAATAGGTAGACCCCACAAACTGAAACTAAATGTTTCCCTGACAACTGAACAAAGGAAGGGAGGTCTCCATGGAAACCACCCAGTGCTTGCATCTACCGTTCACGTTATACTTTGCCTGGCATTCAAGCACATCAAATAGTGGTAAAAGCACACAGAAGCTGGAAGAGAAGGCTTTAGAAAAATGAACAATTTCCATGTTTGATACTGTGAGATTTTTCTAAGAAACACGAGGTACAGCCAGTCCAAATGTCTCAGAACGCAAATTAAGAAATCTTTGCATGGACAGCCCATTTTTAAATACACCCTGACTTAATCCATTTGGGCTTTAACAATAAACTGCCTTAGACTGGGTAATGCATTAAGGTTAGAAATTTATTTCTCCCAGTCTGGAATCTAAGACCAAGATGGCAGCAGATTCATTTTGCTAAGGGGTATGAGAGGCAGAGCTCTCTCTCTCTCTCTCTCTCTCTCTCTCTCTCTCTCTCTCTCTCTCTCTCTCTGTATCTCTTTCATTCCTCCCCTCCATAGAGGGGTGTTTCCTTGCTGTTTTCTGCCACAGTAGAAAAGACAAGCTCCGTTCGGTCTCATTAACAGAGATACTAAACACATTCATTAGAGCTCCATCTTTATGACCTAATCACCTAATGACACACACTTAAGAATGAAGCACCCCAAGGAACTGTAAAAACACTGTACTTCTTTCATAGGTCTGTATAATCATGCAGACTGCATGGCTTAAAATAAGAGACCCATATTTATTGTCTTACAGCTCTGGAGGTTGGAGCCAAACACAGAGGTATGAGCAAGCCCTCCCTCCAGAAGGCTCTAAGGGAGCATCTGCTCCATGCCTTCTGCTAGCTTCTCTAGCCCCAGATGTTCCTTCACCCAGCAGTTCTCAACTTTCCTAATGTTATGACCCTTTAATACAGTTCCTCACATTGTGGTGACCCCAGCCATAAGATTATTTTCATTGCTACTTCACAACTATAATTGTACTACTGTTATGAACCATAATGTAAATATCTGATATCCAGATGGATTTAGGCAATCCCTGTGGATGGGTCATTCAATGGGTCATTCAATTCCCTGAGGGGTTAAGAACCAATGGCTTAGATGCATCCCTCTGACAGATATGTCACATACATGCTCCCTGAATCTGTCTTTGTGTGACAGTCATAGAGCAACACTCCAAGTGTCATAGTTCTTTTTCCTGAGGTGATTTTCCTTGTTGCTTTTTATGATAGATACTTGTCCTATTCCCATCTGAGCACAACTGAACTAAATGACTTCTATAAAGACCCTGTTCCAAAGAAGACCAGATTTGTATGTGCTGAGGTTAAAAGATCAGCATATCTTTTGGGAGACATAGTTCAACACAGAACACACCACATTTATAGAAAGTATTTTAATTGATCTATTCACCATTGTTGTTTTTAAGTAAATTGATAGCTCCATTTATTTTGTAACTCAATCAAAATAGAATGTCTTCATTTGGTCACAGACTCACACATCACTACAATGAAATCTAGGCAGTACAACCTTCACTATGGGTGGTCATAGGCCAAACTCAAAATGCAAAGTTCTGTTTAAAAGGGAAGGGAATGAAAGTTGGGGGACAAGTAGAAATCTCTATCATACAAGCAACAAGGAAAATCACCCCAGGAAAGATAACTCTAACCATTTGATGAAAACTTACTGCAAAAGTGAAATCTTAACAGTTAATCAAGACATGACAGTTTCCTAAACTTAGGAAAGATTCTGGAACTGAAATTAAGAAATCTGTTTTATGTCTAACAAAAATCAAGAAGCAGGAGACAATGGATACATAAGGAAGAATCTCCCAAATCTGCAGTGTTTGAGGAGTCACATGAACCAACATGGTACTGTCTGGTAAAAACACTGAGCCGGGGCTTTGGAATATGACCAGACACAAAAGTGTATCTGTACTTCTTAGTATCTGTACTTCTCACACTAATCCTTTCATATCCAAGGATCTTTTGTTTCTGAAGTATATGTACAATTATAAGAGATGGTCCAGCCTTCCTGCTGCCTACTCCAGGCTCCTCGTGCGGCACTCAGCCCCCTGCTCCGACCATGGCCACACTGAGGGTCCATCCTGAAATCCAAGCCAAGGTGGATGTGTTTCAGGAAGATGTGTGTAGTAAGACAGAGAACCTGCTTGGGAGCTATTTTCCCAAGATCTCAGAGCTGGATGCATTCCTAACGGAGCCAGCTCTCAATGAAACAAACCTGGGCAATCTGAAGGCTCCATTGGACATCCCAGTACCTTTCAAAGAGAAAGAAGACCAGAAGAAACAACAGGAGAAAGAAGAGCAGGATGAGAAGAAAAAAGGGGGAAGATGAAGACAAAGGCCCTCCCTGTGGCCCATTGAACTGCAATGAAAAGATTGTGGCCCTCCTGCAGTGCCTAAAGCCTGAGATCAAGGATGTCCTTGAGCAACTCAATCTGGTCACTACTTGGTTGCAACTACAGATACCTCGGATAGAAGATGGGGATAATTTTGGAGTGGCTGTCCAGGAGAAGGTTTTGAGCTGATGATCAGCTTCCACACTCAAATCTCTAAGTACTTCTCAGAGAGGGGTGATGTGGTGACCAAAGCAGCCAAGCAGCCCCATGTGGGTGATTATCGGCAGCTGGTACACAAGCTGGACAAGGCAGAGTACTAGGAGATCCATCTGATGGTCATGGAGATCCATAATGCTTATGCTGTATTATATGACATCATCCTGAAGAATTTTGAGAAGCTCAAGGCAGCCCATGAAGAAACAAAGGGAATGATCTATTGAGCCCCCTCTCACAGTCTGTGATTGGTACAACAGAGACCTTCCTGCTCTTTACCAGGAACTATAGACTGCACCCAATCTTCTTCCTGCTGGGGTTTTCCCCTTACTCTGCCTCCCAAACACAATAAATACATGGTTGCCTGGAAAAAAAGAGATGGTCCAGAGAACCTTTGTATTCTTTATTCCTTTTCTCTGAATGATAATTAGGAATGCTGCTGTATAGCATCACATCTATAGTACTGACATTGATATACTCATGAACAGAATATTCCTATCTGTGCTTCTAGTTATAAGCTTTTTCTTTTTATGAATATAGGTGTTTTATCTGCATGTATGCCTGTATGCATGTCTCATACCTGAAGAGCAGAAAAGGGCATTGGATCTCCTTGATCTAGAGTTACAGGCAGTTGTTGGTGTGAAATATTACTTTAACTGTGTAAAGATGTGTTACATTTGTTTATGTTGCACAATATTACTTTAACTGTATAAAGGTGTGCTGCATTTATTTATGTTGTATTTGTTTGATAATGTAAAGATGTGTTGCTTTGCCTGCCTAAGGCACCTGACTGGTCTAATAAAAAGTTGAACAGTCAATAGCTAGGCAGTAGAGGAATGGGTGGGGCTGTGGGCAGAGAGAATAAGAAGGAGGAGGAATCTAAGCCAGGGAAGAAAAAAGAGAAGGGAAAATGGGGGAGAGAGAAAGATGCCCAGAGCAGCCAGCCAGGGAGATGTCAGCAAGCCAGACATAGAGTAGGACATACAGAATGAAAGTAAGGTAAAAAGCTCCAAGGCAAAACATAGATGAAGAGAAACAGGTTAATTTAAGTTAAAGAAAAAAAGCTAGCCAGAAATGAGTATAAGCTAAGGATGAACATTTATAACTAATAATAAGTTTCCATGTCATTACTTGAGAGCTGGTTGGTGGCCCAAACAAAGACTGCTACAAATTGTGAGCCATCATGCAAGTGCTGGGAATTGAATCTAAGTCCTATGCAAGAGAAGCAAGTACTCTTAACTGCTGATCCATGTCTCTAGCTCCCATGTATACTTTATATTATAAAGATTCTATAAACTTTTGTGTCCTGGTTTCTGTATTTACACAAATATACCTTTCTCTGAGATAAATTCCCAGAAGTGCACTGTTGGATTATGTGCTAGTAGCATGCTTATTGTTTTGTAGGAACAGATGAGCCATTTTTAGAGAGCCCTTATATATATTCTATCAGCATTTCATAATGCTCTTGTTTTCATTTTAGCCATTCAGATTGGTATGTGTCAGAATATGCAACTATATCTCATTGTGACTTTAGTTTTTACTTCCTTAAATGCTGAGATGTTGGGCATCCTCCCATGTGCTTCTTCTCCCTCTGTATATCATTCTCGATATAATATCCCTTCTTTGTGTCTCTAGCCTATTTCCTAATTAAACTGCGTCAGTTTTCATGTTGAATTTTTAAAGTTCTTTTATACTCTAGCTATGTAACTTGAAAATATTTTCTCCCAGTCTGTAATTGCCTTTCATCTTCTGAGGAGGTCTTTCTCAGTGTAAGTGGGTGTTTTTTGTTTTTGTTTGAAACCTAATTCCTCCTTTATGGAATTATAGCTTTAGCTTCAGATCTAAGAGATGCCTAGTCCAATGTCCTGAGGTTTTCTTTTTCTTTTTTTCCTTCATATTCTAGGGATTGAGCCATATCTGCCTCCCACTCTGTTTTATTAAGTTTTAAGTTTTACATTTACATTTGGGATCCATTTTTTAGTTGGTTGGCTTTTAAATGGGGAGGGGAAGGATTTTGTTTGCGTGTTTTTTGTTTTTGCTGTAAAACATGAAGTTCAAGTCAAGGCTTATGGTTTTGGTTAACAAAAAGACAATCAACAAAACTGGGGAAAATATTTGCCAACTATTCATTTGTTACCAAGTTAATATCCAGAGCATAGGCTGGGCACAGTGGCTCACACCAAAACTCCCAGCACTCAGGATCATGAGTTTTGAGGATAGCCTGAGATATATAGTACGTTCCAAGCCAGGCTACATTTTAAGACCCTGTCTCAAAAAAAGCACAACATCTAGAATATATAAAGAGCTCAAAGAACTAACAACAACAATAAAATAATCTAATTTAAAATAGGCAAACCATCTGAAATGGCTAGATCAGACTGGCCCCTGGCAATGTCTGTGGGACACTGTCTTGATTGGTGATAGCACTATTCCTTGGAAGGTGGGTCTGGGCTGTATAAGAAAGTAAGCCAGAAGCCAAGCACGGAAGTACACACCTTTATTACCAGTACTAGGGAGACAAAGGCAGGCAAATCTCTCGGTTTAAGGTCAGCCTGGTCTACAGAGTTCCAATTCAGCCAGTTCTACACATAGAAAGTAGAAATCTTGTCTTGAACAAAAGAGAGAGTAAGGGAGGGAAGGAGGGAGGGAGAGAGAAAAAGAAAAGGAGGGAGGAAGGGAAGGAGTTCCTGCCCTGACTTTTCTTTATGGTACACTATTACCCAGAAGTCTAGCTGGAATAAACCCTTACATCCCCTAAGTTGTTTTTGGTTATGGTATTTTATTACAGTGACAAAAAAGTAACTACAACAGAACCAGAGGGACTTTATAGTAAGTAAAATGAGTCAGACATAGGACAAGCATAGCACATTTTTCTTTTCATAGATAGGCACTAAAGACAACTTGAAAATATAATAGAATTACTAGATACTGAGAATGTGGTGGAAATGGAGTGGTTAGATTTAATCAATTCACACACTGTGTGTGTTTGTGTGTGTGTGTGTGTATATACATACATACTCTCAAACACACACTCACATACACACACACACATATATTTATTTATTTACCACCCTAAGATCCACTATAATACATACAATTAAAATATGTTAGTAAAAAGTTAAAAGTGCTATGTGCCTGTAGTCCCAGCTACTCAGAAAGCTTAGAAAGAAGATATCTTAAGCCCAGCAATTCAAGACCATACTTGGCAACATGAGAATTCATTTCAAAAGTAAATTAATAAATAAATGGGTAAGGACTCTATAGTAGAGTGCTCTTCTAGCAAGCACAAGGCAATAGGATAACAGCTGAGTGCCAGCATCCAAGAAATCAAAAATAAGTGGGCCTATTTCTAGGTTCCTCATTGTGTTCCATTTATCAGTGTTCACCCATTGCCACAGCCTTGACTGCTGTAGTTATACAGTACATTTTGCAACCATGTGACTAATTCCTCCTAACTTATACTTCTTTTGTAAAATATCATTAGTTGTTCAATATCCTTTGTAGTTTCATATAGATCTTCTTGTTGTTGATGGTGTGTGTGTGTGTGTGTGTTTGTGTGTGTGTGTGTGTAAAAATTTTTAGGGCTGGGGAGATGGCTCAGCAGTTACTCTTAAATGGTTACTCTTCCCGAGGTCTTGAGTTCAATTCTCAGCAACCACATTGTGGCTCACAACTATCTATAATAGGATCTGCTGCCCTCTTCTGGAATTCAGGTATACAAGCAGAGCACTCATATACAAAATATAAATAAATTTAAATTTAAAATTAATATTTATATATTAAAATAATCTTGCTAGGATATTTATAAAATTATCTTAAGCCTGTTTCTCAATCTGTAGAGAATTGAAACTAATTATTCTGAGTCTTCCAAACATGACTATATATATTTACATCTATTAAGATTTATTTCAACAGTGTGGTTTTTAATACATGTGTCCTTCAAATGCTTTGCTAAATTTACTTTTTATACTTTTTGACTGATGGTATGTGGTATTATATGTATTCTCATTGTGGAATCTAAAGCATCATATATACTCAGCTGTTAGTCTATCATTGAAACATACTCTCAATCCAGGTAGAATATTTTTTCATCTTTACTGTTTACGTGTTCATAGCTAGTATATAACATATTCATTTTGAACATTTATCTTGCATCTCACTCCTTCCTGGATTCACTTAGTAGTTCTAGGAATTCTTTTACTGGTTTCATGTTTTTTTTACATAGGAAATCTATAAATAGGGAGTATTTTATCCTTCTAATTTGTATGTTTTCTGTTTCCCTTGCTTTATTATAATACTGGCTAGGAATCACAACATAATATTGAAAAACAATGATGAGAACAGATACCCTTGCCTGAAATTATTCCAGGGGCTGGAAATGTAACTCAGCAGTAACACATGTTTTCAGTATATGTGAGACTCTGGATTAATCCTAAGTACCAAAATAACAGATCCTAGAAAGAAATTCAAGCGTGTAGCCACAAATAACCATGTGTAGTGGAATGCATCTATAATCCCAGAACCTTAGAGGAAGAGTAATGAGGACAGGAGTTCAAGGCCAGCTTGCACTGCAGAGCAAGCTCAAGGCCATCCTAAAGGGGATGTGGGAGAAAGGAAAGGATAAAGAGACAAGGTAAAGGGAGGGGAGAAGGAAAAACAAAAGGAAAAAATGTCAATGACTTTAAATTAGGAAGTGTCCTGTGGGCCAAATTTGCCCTACCGTCTGTTTATATAAATAAGTTTCATTGAAAATTGGCATGCAAAGTCATTTGTATATTTTCCATGGCCACTTTGGCACTACAATAGTGGAGTTGAACAGTTGTGACAGACCATATGGCCTGCAGAGACTAAATATTTACCATCTGGCCTTTACAGAAAAAAAAACTGCTAAACTCTCATCTGAAGAAAAATGACTGCATAAAATAATAATGTCACATAGAGTACTAAATATAAGATAAAAATCACATTTTGGGGGGGAAAAGATAGGTAAAGTTAACAGTCCTTGTGACCTGGGTATGGTGGCACATGCCTGCAGTTCCAGCTATTTGGTAGGCAGAGACAAAGATTTGGAAGATTCAAGCTCAGCCTGGACAATATATTGAGATCATCATCATTTCGGGGAGGGTAGTTGGGCATGACAATACACCTATAATCCCAGCACTTACATGGTAGACACAGGAGGATCGGGAATTCAAGGTCATCCTCAATGACCCAGTGAAAAGTCAGTCTGTGCTACATGAGACCCTAATTCTGAGGGGGGATTGGAAATATAGTTCAGTAATAGAGTGCTATAGGGAAGAGGCCCTATGCTCAATACTCAGCCCTGGGGGTGGGGGAACTTCTTTGCATTCTCCAGAAAAAAAAGATAAACACTAGAGCTAATACTTCCATTTTTACAAAATATCCCCTAAATATATGGTATTAAGTTCTTTTTTTTTTTTTCAAGTCAAATAGCAACAGAATCACTTACCTGATAGCACAAAAGGGACAGCAAGGAACTACACATCTACGATAAATCCCTCTTGAAAACATCCACCAGTACAAAAAAATATATATATCTACCCTTTGCTTTTCGTTGCAAGTGGTCCATGCCATGCTAGTTTGCTTGCAACTGGGAGCTGGGGTCCTGAGAGATTGAATTTACAGAGCTGAAACTACAAAAGTTCAATTTTGTCCTTTTACTTCCAAAAGGCCATACTAGTGAGATCCTATGCCATTTGCTTCCATTGAGCAGGTTAGTTCTAGTGACCAAGTAAGCAAGTCGCCAAGCAGAAATTCAAGTGCTGAGCCTCACCTACCAAATGGCAATAACAGCTTTTCCCCAAATGAGCCCTTTGAAATCACATACATTCTTTGGCTCCTCAAAGGTGAAGTGTGTCAAAAAGTAAGCTGAAATAGAAGAGTACACAGATACATTGTCAAGCTCTGTTTTCTCACTTTTTAGATCCCAATGTCCTGCAAACTGATACCAGTATGTAGCACGGTAACAAAATCTATTTTAATCTAAGAGAATTGGGAGACTTCCAAAGAGCACTGACCTGAAAAATCTTGACAGAGCAGAGGAAATTGATTTTTTTTCCAAAGCCATGCAAAGGATTACACTCAGATTTAGGCCAATAAAAGATTTATATTCCACCAAGATCCCAACATAACATTACACACACACACACACACACACACACACACACACACACACACACCAACAACACGCTTATGAACCACAATAACTGACACACATCAAAAAGCCCCAAACAAAATTCAGCTCTTTTTTTTTTCTTTTAGCTTGGTTTTCTGAGACAGGGTTTCTTCTATGTATCTGTCCTGTCTGTCCTGGAACTTGAATTCACAGAAATTCACCTGTGTCTGCCTCCCAAGTGCTAGGACTAAAGGCATGCGCCATGACTGCCTTTAGTCAGCTCCTTAGGAACACTACACCCCAAAGTAAAAAGATAGTATATACAGTCCATAAAATTTTCTAGAATAGAACATTTCCAGCATTTCAAATGGATGTTGATAATTAATTTTTATCCTCATCCTAGTCCATTTCCAAAAAGACTGTCCATAAAACCTCAGTAACAGAAATTAGCATTGGCCACATTTTTAAGATGACCAAAAATATTCTCCAGTTTCCCAATTTTCAAATATTGGGCACCAACTCTATTCCCACACCACTAACCTACATATACAACTATTTTATTATATCTTGTTTTTGCTCTAACCTCTATGAATTATGGTAAACACGTTGGACCCAAGTATGCTTAAAAGACGTATTGGCACCCTGCTTGACAATGATTGCCCTGGCCACCTACACTGGAAAGTGTGAAATGAGAAAGCAAGTCTTCCCATCAGGAACTCACCTTTCTAGCTACAGGGAAAATTAAAACCCAAACTTTCTCTTTCACAGTGCTTATCACTTTTGCAAGTTTTCTTCAAATCATTAAGTTTCTTTTTTTATCTCCCCTATATCTAAGCAAGGAAATATAACACTCAGGCTGCCAAACCAGAGATATGAATCAAGAAAAGCTATCACTGTGTTTAAAAAAAAAAAGACATTGGGACAGCAGGAGTCAAGAAGGTAAGCAAGTAAGCCAGAGCCTGGGGAAAATTGGTCACAGCCAACTGAACACAATTTGGAAAGAAAAAAGGAAAACGCTTGAAGGAAGCCAAAAGTTTTAAGCTACTGCATTACACAATGGTTAGAAGCAATGTGATGATTCCTGGGGTGGAAACTTTTTTATTTTGTGGGTGCATGATCAGACACAGTAAATCCATATACCCCACACCCTGTCAGAGCCCTCCAATTCCTGAAAGTAGAAAACTAAGTACATTAAGCCAAAGTATAGCTCAGCTGAGTCAGGAAAAGTACTATTAGCCATTCTCAATTTTCAGGAAAGCAATCTCAGTGCTAATTGTTCAAAGTCTCTTTCCAAGAGCCACTTGAACTAACAGACACCACATGTTAACAAAAAGTGGATGGCTCCCAGCTTTGCATCTACAAATCACCTTATACTTTGGTTGGCATTCATGCACATCAAATCAGCAGTGAAAAGGGCTAGGGATATAATTCAGTTTATAGAGTATTTAGCATGCACAAAACCCTAGGTTAAATCCCAAGATCATATAAAACTGGGTGTGGTAAATGACTATAATACCAGCACCTGGGAGGCTGATGCAGGAGATATGCCATGAGTTTGAAACCAGTCAGGACTACATAGCAAAACTCAGCTTCATTTTAAATAGTCAACCTAGCAACACCTCATTGAAAAATGAATCCTGTACCAGAGTGGGAATGGTTGATAAGTCTGGAGATGCAGCTGCAGAGAAGCCATAATGTCCGATATTTGATATCAAATAGCGTAAATAACTGTTAGTGATTAAGTGTCCATCTCAAAATACCTAGAGAGAGAATTCTGGATACTCCTAACACAAAGAAATGATAAATATAACATACATTTACAACTATGGTCTGGTCATTACACACTGTGTATATGTACTGAGGTAAAACTGCATAAGTATGTTCCAACTTAAAACAAAAATATATTCTAAATCCCACAAATGAAGCATTTTCACCATATTTATTATATTAAATATTTTATTTTTTTCCATTTGCTAAATATTTACAAAACTAAATTTATATTTTCACTCATATTTTAGATAATCTAAATATTTTGACAGGATATCTCTATCAGTCCTGACTGTCTTGAAACTCTCTATGTGGACCAGGCTGACCACAAACTTACTGAAATCTGCCTGCCTCTGCTCCCCCACTCCCAATGCTGGTACTAAAGCTGTGTCCCACTACACCTGACCAGTCTAAATGTTTTAAAGTACAGAATATGTGTTTGGAATTATAGAATTCAGAGATCTGCCTGCCTCTGCTTCCTGAGTGCTGGGATTAAAGGCGTGTACCACCAATTCCTGGCTACTCTGCCCTCTTCTATTGGTCACATTCCTGACATAATGTGGGAGAGCAGGTGTTATGGTACCAGGTATTGTGAATATCAAGAGATAGTGATCATTGGGAACTATATTAAGATCCTCTTTTGCCACTATTATCAAAAATACATTGTTTTTCATTTTTAAGTTCTATAATTATTTTCTTTTTTAAAGAGATTCAATTTATAAACATAAGAACAGTACTTAAATAATACTGATCCTTAGGAAAGTCTAAAAAGATCAATTTTTCATAAAAGCAAGGGAAGACCTCAGAGCTGTTGCCAGGCTCTGCCACATAGTTATAAAACAAAAGGCCACCCCATGTGCTAAAGTGTTTTATGTAACTTATTTGATCTTCTCAACACCTTTGCATTATTAACTAAACTACACTAATGCAGGGCTTTTCAACTGACATTGGAGTTAAATGATTCTTTATTTGGACTTTGTGATCACTAGGTATGCGTCACTTCCCTAATTGTGATAATAAAAAAAAAAATCAGCAGACATTCTCAGATGCCTCAAGGTATATGGGGCTAAATAGTCCCTGATTAGGGACTATCATGTTAAAATATCAAATAGTTGACAAATATTAATGGATGAAAATAATATCATGTACTTACTCATACTACAAAACTTACTGGGGTTCTGACCACTATCATTCTGGTACCCAAACTGATGGAGCTGTGTTCACCTGCAACATCACCAGTTGTCATGGCAGAAAGGAAGAGAAATAAACCACTTGCTTAAAGCTGTTGCTTGAGGCTGAGAAAGTAGCTCAGAATTAGACATTGTCTACCAGAGTTTCATCCCCAACACTGAGGAAGTAAAGCTTCTGCCTCGACGAAGACAAACACCTTTAGCCTTCACAGGCCACATGCTAAGGCAAAGCCACAGCCAAAGCAAATATTAAGATAGGACAGGCAATTTTTAAGGAGTAGTGCAGTCCATCCAACCTTGAAAAATACTAAGTTGTGAACATTTTAAACATGAAGAAAACTGATAAAACTCCCCATACCTTATAAACCAAGAATCCAATTCCCATCTACCCAACACTCACACAAAACCAGTAATATTCTCTCCAATTCAACACCAGGTTGTGTTCCATAGAAGTAAGTAATTTCTAAAAGTGCTTCAGCGATTCTAAATTTTTTAAATTCAAATGATATTTTAGGTTTTAAAAATATATCTAAGGAACTAGAAAGCTGGCTCAGAAATTAAAAACACTTGCAAAGAACCCAGGTTCAATCCTCATCAACTACATGATGGCTCACAACCATCTGTAACTCCAGTTCCAGAGGGTCCAATGTCCTCTTCTAGTATCCTCAGGCACCAGGCATGTACTTTCTACATATATAAATATGCAGGCAAAACACTTATAAAATAATAATAATTTTATATAATATTTAATACTATTTATGTGAGTGTACTCAAGAGAATGGAAAATGTGTTCACTAAAAATATACATGAATATTCACAGCAGCATCACTCAAAATAGTTCAAAATTAAAACAATACAAATGTCTATATTATTCATAATAGCTCAAAGTGGGAAAATGCAAATATAAGAAATATGGTATATTCAGAAATCATGTCATTTGGCCCTGAAAATGAGCTTCAAGAGCCCATTTCCCAATGAAAGTTACTCCCTTAGTCTAGAGACATAGGGGAGGGCCTAGGCCTTACCCCAAATGACTTGATAGGTTTTCATGATCCCTCCTGGAAGCCTCACCCTCCCTGGGGAGTGGATGGGGGATGGGATGGGCAGGTCAATAGGCATGGGAGGATATGGAGAGAGAGGGAATGGGATTGATATGTAAAAGAAGATTGTTTCTAATTTAAATAAAATTTATTAATAAAAAAGTTAAAGCTGAAAAATACATAATTATTACAGAACTAAATAACAACTATGTACAGCATTCTGCCAGCAAACAGTAAAAAGAAGGAAGGGAAAGGGAAAAAAAGATATATACAAAACTATATTTGAATTTCAAAAAATAAAAAGGCTACTAGGAAAAAAGGTTCAAATAAGATTACTTTAGAGTGTACTCTATTAATCAAGTAATAGACCAGAGAGATACTCTCTCATCATAGAAAATTCGCTTGCAACCTTTCACAAAACAATGTTAGGAGAAAGCCATGTAGGTCATTTCATTTTCAACTCTCTGTGACACTTTTGCCTGTTTTTTGCATTCTTAGTCCCTTACATGAATACTCATGGTTTCATGAAGAAACCTCAGATAAGTTCCTATCAGGCTAAGCTAAAGAATGGTTCTAGAGGAGACACCATGTAGCTGCCAAAGGACTAACATGCCAGAAAATTACCAGATAATGTGGTTTGATCAAACAAGACCCCCTAAAACAATGACCCAGGTGATCCAACATCCACAGCAGCTTTAGGACTGCTGACTGAGATGACCAACAACATGAAATACACCAATCAGAACTTGAACATAATTTTAAATTTTCTAAGGACTCCCATAAGATCACCAGCGATCCCAACCAACAGAAAGGAGTCTAGAAAATTATGCCCAAATTCCCAAATATTGTTTACATTTTTTTTTTCATTTAAGTGGGGTTGGCTAGAAATGGTTAATGATCACAGTCAATCTCTTTCTAAAGGAAAGGAAAAAATAGAATATGATATAAAAGTGAATACATTGGTATGGATTTTGCCTTATCAATACGATTTAAGGTCAATTTTGTTATACTATATATAGTTATACTCTTGTTTAAAGTATTATGTTTATGCAGTTCATTTAAAAATGTAATATACAATTAAGAAATACAGATTAATAGATAATCATCTATAATAGCCAAACTCATTATGGAGTTTGCCTTCAGTGTCGCAGGGCTAGCCATCTGGGCAAGAAACTGCTCTTTCCCAGACTGTTTGATGGTGTGCTATATGAACTAAATATACAGGACCCACAGGAGAGTGACTGCTAAACTTGCCAAGATAAGACAGGATGGTCTGTCAGAGTTCCTGCTTCACAGAGAAAACTGCCAGACATTTTGTTGGACACAGAAGAAAGCAATTGACAAACTTTGCCAGTACAAGGCAGAACAGATCTTCAAATTTCCTGCTTCACTGAGAAGTCTGCCACACTCTGGGCCTATAGACTGAAGATGGATGGCCCAATGTTTCAGAAGAACCTTAGGAAACTGTCCAGGCAGCCAGAGGTCTCTGTCATTTCTAGAATTTTGGAAGTTGCTTGCAATGAACTTCTTCTTTACTTAGGTAATATTATATCCTTCTGGGGTCTCTGATGTAGCTGAACACTAGATACTTATAATTTTCCTTAGTTATGATGAAAGAGAAATTAAATATAAAATGTTACACTCACAAAGACAGGCTAGATGATAATTTTCTTTAATTTTGCCAAATACAAATAGACTAAGCAATGTAATTATTATTCTTGCTTGATAACCGTTTTGTCATATATAATTTTACAATGTTAAAGTTAAAACCTTCCTTTTTAATTAGACAGAAAAGCAGATATGTGTAGTGAGATAGTCCTTTTGTGGCACTGACCACGCCCATTGGGGGTGGAGCCATGGGCAGAAGTGACCTGTGGAAGGAGGTCCGAAGAAGAGCTGGGAAAAGCTCTCTTGCTGGCGGGACTCGGACAGGAGAGCATCCGGTGGAATTTGCTGGTGTTCATCTGTTATAAGTTATTTCTCCCTGAATAAACATCTATTCAGCCTATTTGTTTATCCTGATCCTTATTTAACAGCGATAGAGATGATGTGGGATGTCCTTCTGTGTGCTACAAATATGCATTGCTTTTATTGATTGATGAATAAAGCTGTTTTAGCCAATGGCCAGGCAGAATAGAGCCAGGTGGGAAATCCAAACAAAGGTGCAGAGAAAAGGAAGGCAGAGTCAGGGAGATGTCATGTAGCTGCCAAAGGAGAAACATGCCAGAATATTACGGGTCAACAACAGCCACATAGTGATGCACATATTAGTAAAAATAGGTTAATTTAATTGTGAGAGCCAGGCAGTAATATACCTGAGCAATTGGCCAAACAATTATATTTAAAAAAAAATGGCTCTACAAGAAAAAGTTGGGAGTTCCAATGTCCATGAAACCATCAGATTCCCACATCTGCTTCATAGAGTAGTGTGACAGAGGAAAGGGGGTAGCAAATGACAGTGCTTGAAGAAACTCTGTGAGAGTGGCAGACCCTACCACATGAAACTGAATAAAGCTTTTTTTTGCCCTATGCACTTTACAGCATCCTGCTGAATGCCACCCATTACAGACTCAGATCTCTTTTACCCTTAAATCTCTATTGAGGGCAATAATAGTCACCTGAAGACAAATTCTCAGATGAAAGTCAAGCGTAAAGACTGCAAAGCATTTCTTGGTGGGAGCCACACAGCCAGCAGAAAAGAACTCCCTTAGGCTGTTAGGATTCTTAAAAAACAAAGCAAACACACACAAAAAAACCCCACACTTTTCTACATGCAGGGGTGACAGCTCAATCAGTAAAGCACTTATTTCACCATCATAAAGATGTGAGTTCAATACTTAGCACACACAGAAAAACAGAAAGCCAGGTGTGGTCTGAAATATGTTTATAATCCTAGTGCTGGGAAGGCAGAAACAGAAAGTCCTAGGGCCTCGCTGACCAGATAGCTTGTACTACACAGCAAGAATCTGTGTCTCAAAACCTTATCTGCAGAAGCTGTGGTAAGATATTTAAAATGTCTGTGGTTTACTGTTGTTCTATTGCTGTGAAGATACACCATGACAATGGCAGCTCTTATTTTTAAAAGGGCATTTAATTGGAACTAGATCACAGTTTCAGAGGTTTAGTCCATTATTGTCATGGTGGGGGCCATGGTAGAATGCAGGCAGACAGACATGATGCTGGAGAAGTTGAGAGTTTACATTGGAGTGTACAAGCAGCAGGTACAGAGTGACACTGGACCTGATTGAGCACTTGAAACCTCAAAGCCCACCCTCAGTGATACACTTCCTCCAAGAAAGCCACATCTCCTAATAGTGCCACTCCCTATAGGCTTATGGGGACCATTTTCATTCAAATCACCACATTTACTTAGACACAAGCACAGCTATGGCTGTGCACTATTGTTTGTTGACTACAATCACTGATGAAAATACAGAACATAGGAGAAAGAGAAGGGGAGGAGAGGAAAGCACGTGGGACTAGGAAGATTGAGTCAGGGGAGGAATAGAAGACAGAAAAGAGAGAGGAGAAGGAAGAAAGAGAGAGAGAGAGAGAGAGAGAGAGAGAGAGAGAGAGAGAGAGAGAGAACATAAAAAGAGGGAGCCAATATTGGTTTGAAGAGAAAACTGAACCTAAAAAGAAATGTCCGGAGACCTACAAGACTGACTCCAACTAACAATTTGAGCAACAGTGGAAAGGCTACCATAAATGCCCTTCCCTAATAATGAGATTGACGACTAACTTATCCACCATCATGGAGCCCTCATCTAGTAGCTAACTGAAACAGAAGCAAACACCCACAACTAAACACTGAGCCGAACTGGAGGCCAAGCCCAGGCTGCAGAAACCCACAGAGACAGCTAACCTGAACAAGGAGGAGCTGGGAATCCAGCATGGACGGACTCAGACACCCTGAACATGTGTCTCAACCTGAAGGCCTGAGCAGTCTAAGGGACCCCAGACAGTGGATGTATTCCTGGTGCACAAAAGGACCTTGCGGGCACATCCCCCATAGAGGGATACTCCCTTAACCTAGAGACAGGAGAGAAGTTCTAGTCCCTACTTCAAATGACTTGACAGATTTAGATGACCCCTCCTAGAGAGTATCACCCTCCATGTGGAGTGGGGGGGAGATAGAAGGGGAGGGTGGTCGGGGTGCATGTGAGGGGGAAAGAGAGTAAAAGAGGGAGGGAGGGGGAACTGGGACCGATATGTAAAATAAAAAGAAAAAAGAAAATACAGAACAGCCAGTTACTCAAAATGGTCTATTTTTTCTCCATTCAAGGTCAGGGTCCTCTTGAACTTCTCGTGACAGATTCTCAGAGATGAAAATTAAGGTGAAGAACTATTGTCTATTTTTTTAAAGTTGTTTAATACATAAATCTTTCCAAGACAGATCAACTGTGAAAACATCTGCTATCTAGAATTTGTTTTTCACAAATGACATACATACAAAAGGTTGCAATTCTTGTTTTTGGACTGCCAATGCCTCATGCCTACAACATAAGAAAGATAATGTTAATAAATAAGTTATAAATACCATTAACTAAATGTTAATGAATAAAGAGATAACTTATGTTACCTTTTCTTCTGAACTATTTCTTGATGGAAATCCTGTTGTTAGATTTTGGCTAATTGCCTGGAGTATTTTTGGACTATCCTTTAACCAGGGGGAAAAAGACAAATTTTATACTGTCCTCAGAATTTATCCTCCACCTATATCCCACATTTCTTGAAATGGTTCTCAGATTTCTTAATCAATATTGAAAGATGTAAAAACCTCCTGTGGCTATGAATTTTGGCATGCTTAATGGTATCCATAGAAACGTCCTAATTGAAAACATTCAGCTCCCATTGGATCATCTCATACCATGAGGCATTAAAGAGAATTTATTTAAATTCCCCCACATATTTGACACCATATAAATAACTTTTAAACATAAGTAATACAATATATGTCATGGCAGAAACCTTCTAATTTGACCATTCAAAATAATTTTAGGGAATTGCTTCCAGGCACTCAAAAACCTGACCTGAGATACGATTAAACACTTTATAATTTAGCGGTTTGTCTGTTGTGTGAATGGCACACTGAAGTTGGGCAAAGCCTATCAGAAATTTGCTCTTTCATGACACCAAAAACTATTTGCTTATTTACCCCACAGAAGAGAAGGTGCTATAAACTAGGAATCACTTGTTTCTCACCTCTCCTGATAATTTTACCTCACATCTTAAATGCCTCACGATTCCTAATTAGAACCAGCATCACTTTTATGATTTGAAAAACCACTACAAATGATAAACACACAGTCATTAAAGAGCTAGCTCTATTTCACTCTTGACAGAGGAACATCTGTTTTGTATTTTCAGTTGTTACTATGGTGCAGAAGGTAGAGAATCAAACACTGACCTTTAAGAGGCCAGTTTATCCTTATGTTTTTATATTTCTGCCTTACCTGTAAGATATACATTAAGACAGCATGGCACTCTTCTATGAAAACTTCAGGAGGATTAGCGTAATTAAATGTGACCTTACCCTTACCACTTTGTACCAAGCAATGCCACTCCTCCTGTTAGAGTGCCAAGCATCCATCTGAAGTCAGCAGGAATAGCTCAAGGAAAAAAAGAAGAAAGAAAGAAAACACATGGGCAGAAGGAACATGGAAAGCAGCCAAAGCTGACAGAATTTCAATAACCTAGGATTTGAGAAGCTGTACAAATGTATTTATTATAAAGATCTTTCCGCTTGTTATTATTATTAGCTTGGTTTTTTTTTTTTTTTTTTTTTTTGAGTAAAATATCTGTGTTCATGCCAGATGACCGAAAGAGCATAAGGAAATTGTTTCTGAAGGATGGTGCTCAGTAATCCAAAACAAGCCAAAAGTTGAGCCCCTGCTATTTGAGCAACACATCATTCACACAACAACAGAGAAAGTAAAGCATTCTTCTTTCTTTTAGGTTTTTAACCTAGCTGGTTTATGACAAAAAAAGAAAATGACAAGTATCTGTGGAGTGTTCAGCCACAATTGGGAGATCTAGATCACATGCATACATGTGCAAGAACACGCACATACACACACACACACACACACACACACACACACGCATGCATAAATGCATGGCTCAGCGACCATTGATGGAAAGGAAGTGGAAAGACTATAATAGCCAGAAACTAGGAAAGACTGAGGTGAAACAATGTCTTCTGGTCACTACAAATCCTCTGCATTCATCAATTCATATCATTAAGGTTACTTACTGAATCACAAAACATAGAGAACTCAGATGAGTACTGACCTGGAAGCTTTATACTTACTGGCTAGCTTTAATAGTACTGGTCTATGCATATTAACATATGAGAAAAGTAATCATCAATATTACCCAGCTGTGAAGCTATGAGCTACAACAATAACTATATTGGCAAGTTTTGCCCACTAGGGAAATGGTGGCATGGATGTTATAGGAGTAACCAACCACTTTCTGATTGAATTTAAAGCCTGCTGTATGAGCTGGAACCCATATCTGGCACTATTATCAGAACCATTATTAGATAGGTTACAGGACCTATGGAAAACCTAGTATTATTCTGCTAAATGAACATAGTATTAAAACAACTTCTAAAATGACTCATTGCTATATCCATAGATTAGTGCAACACTCATCAGAGAAACATTTTTTTTTTTTTTTGCAGCAGATGGCAATTAAAACCAAGACCCACAACCAGTCAATGTGCAAGTATAAGAGACTGCAGAGCAGTCAACCCTATATAGGATGTTTATATCCTACTTATTCCCTCCCCTTAAGGCCCAGGACATTTGAGGAAGATGGGGCAGAAAAGTTGTAAGAATAAAAAGTTTTGTTTGACTAAAAGGAAATAGTGCTTTCTGAACACAGCAGGACAGTTGCACATAAGAGAATTCACAACAATTGTGGCAACATGCACAAGCTCAAGACAGTCAAAATCCCAGTATGGAGCCAGAGGTTGGGGTGGGAAGGTTGTCCCAGCCCTAGCTGAAGAGCTAGTGGCATTTAGTAGTTCCCGGGAGAGGAAAGCCTTACACCAAAGAGTATTTGGGTAACACAAATTAGATTCAATGAGCTTGAAAATAAAAGGAGAAAACATGAAGACTGGTGGGTAGGGAGGTAGGGTGGATCTGGGAGTTGAATGTTATCAAGATACATTTTATAAAATTCTCAAAAAATTAAAAATGTCTTTATAAAAAGAAGACTGGAAGTTAAGGGGGTAGAGAGTGTTGTAGAGGCAAATCTGGAAGTAGTTGCCAGAAGGAATCAGAGATGAATATGATCAAAATACATGGTATGACACTCTTCTGTGGAAAGTTAATGCAAGAAATAAATGTAAGTCCCATCTAATATCTAAAAATTACAGAATCACATTTAAAATGTAAAAGAAAACTCAGAGCACTAAGTGTATATTAAATTTAAAGTCTTATAATCCTCAGATTATCATTTCAACTGTAATTAGCCAATGTAAACCTTATTGAGATAGTTTCTATTCTGTTGGTCTTAACATTTCTAATTAAATAACATTAATATAAGTTTTATGTTTGGGTTTACCACTTTAAGTGTTCTATGACAATAGAATAGTTAGTGGTTTCATTTTGAACAGCATAGGTCTACAGTTTCATTTATTATTTCTGTCAGTTTTCCTATCTGTACTGGCTAGTTTTATGTCAACTTGACACAAGCCAAAGTCATTTGAGAGGAAGAAGCCACAACTAGGAAAATGCCTCCATAAGATCAGGCTGTAGCCAAGCTTGTAAGACATTTTTAAAATTAGTGATTGATGGGGTAGGGCCCAGTCCATCATGAGTGAGACCATCTCTGGGCTGGTGATTCTGGGTTCTATAAGAGTACAGGCTGAAAAAGTCATGAGGAGCAAGCTAGTAAGCAGCACACCCCTCCATGGATTCTGCATCAGCTCATACCTCCAGGAACCTACCCTTTTTTAGTTCCTGTCCTGAATTAATTCAGTGATGAACTGTGATGTATAAATGTAAGCCAAAAAAAAAAAAAAAAAAACATCGCTCCTCAAAAAAATACATGGTATGACATTCTAGAGGAATTAGTAAGAACATTAAATAAAAAATAAGTTTATTAAAATATACATTTTTTAAAAAAGAAAATTACAATATTAAATACTCTTACCAATACTAAGTCAAATTTGAAAGAAAGACCTTCACTTTCATCACTGCCCTTTGAGAAGTACAATTTACCCAGGGACCATGATAGTATGACTATCCAACATGTAAGCCACATGGAAAGCCCTGAAGGTCATGACACATCATGAAAAGAGGCTGGCCACAGACATTAAGAAGCCATTCATAATGATGATGAGGCCATCCTGGAAACAGAACTTCCAATCAACAACCCAGTGTCACATAGAACAGAGATGAACAGCTGAGCATAAGCATTCTAAAATTCATGACCAATATAACTTTGAGAATGGCCACTACAAGACACTGGGAAGGGCTTTTAGGCATCTAAAGCACATAGTTACCATGTTTTGCATGAACTTTGGTACAGCCATAGAAGTAACAATAAGGGAGCCTGAGTCTTCAGACAAGAATAGAAAGTGAATGAAAAATCAAGCCAGGTACATGCCTGTAATCCTAGCATTTGAGCAGCTGAGGCAGGAGGATCACCTCAAGGAAAGTGGATCCAGGGAAAGGGACAAAAAAACAAAGTGGAAGGGAAAGGAAAAGGAATGAAGAAAAGAAAAAGGGGAAAGTGAAATTCTGAGTACCTCAGAATTTGAAAGTTTTACTCCTAGTCAATTCCTGCTAATAGGAATAATGGGGCTCATTACCCTGTTACCCTGCCCAGGGGAAATTCCTTCCCTTTTTCAGAAAAATCTATGGATATTCCTCCTTTTTAGTATCCTAACCCTCCTCCCATTTCTTTCACCATCTTTAAGCTCTGGATGCCCAACAGAAGAGAAGTTTCTATTGAGAGTTTACCTCCTGATGGGGGATGTCCTTCTGTATATGTGTTTCTCTTACTAGTTGATGAATAAAACACTACTTGGCAAATAGAGGCAGGAAGATAGACGGAACAAGCAGACAAGGAGAATTCTGGGAAAAGTAGGCAGAGAGAGGTGCCAGAAAAAGATGCCATATAGCTGAGGAAGGAGTAACCCTTCTCCAGTAAGCCAAGACCATGTGGAAATACATAGACTACTAGAAATGGGTTAATATTTAAGACAAAGCTAGACAATAAGAAGCCCTAGCCATCAGCCAACAGTTTTAAAATTAATATACGTCTTTGAATGCTTATTTGGTGCTAGGTGGGACCTGGTGGTAAAGAAACTCCCCCCCAACAACCTCCCACTTCTACTCTTGGCAAAGAATAAAATGTCTCCACTGGAGACAGTGGTACAGGCCTATAATTTCAGCTGCTAAGGACTACACCAGAGCCTGGGGCAGTAGGACTGAAGTTCAAGGACTAACTGGGTTACTGTGTAAATTCAATACCAGCCTAGGAAACTTACTATGATTCCATCTCAAATTTAAAGTAAAAAGGGGCGTGGGGAAATAGCTCCGTGCTTGTCTAAAACATGTGAGACCCTAGGTTCAATCCCAGTACCATAGCATAAAAATAAATAAATAAATAAATAAATAAATAAATAAATAAATAAATGCCTCTTTCAATGCTCAATTGGGAATCTGTCTCATTTTAGTTCTACAAACTCGGAATGAAAAAGGACCCAGAATGTCGGCTTCAAAGAATCTAAAAAGCCAGGTATAGTGGCTCACATGTGCAATCCCAGCACTTGGAGGCTGGCTGAGGCAAGAGTATCTTTGTAAGTCTGAAGCCAATTTGGACTACATAATGAGATTTAGGAGTGCCCAGCTACAGTGTGAGGCCCTCTATCAACAAAAGCAATTCAAGAAAGAAAGGGTTTGCTCTGGCTCATAGTTAAAGGTTACAGCCCATCATGACAGGAAGTCAAAGCTGCAGGCACTTGAAGCAGCTGCTCACATCAATCCACAATGAGAAAGCAGCACTGACTATGCATGCTATTTCTCAGCTTGCCCTCTCCATTGTAGACTGCCCAGGGAATGGCCCTGCCCAAAATTAAATTATGTGTTCCCATATTAATTAAGATAATCAAGATAATCCCTCATATTCTCAGAGGCCAATTTTAATCTAGATAATCCCTCATGGGTCTGCCCAGATGCTTGCCTTGGCAGGTGATTCTAGATTCTGTCAAGTTAACTGCAGTATCGAAGCGGTTACAAAAATCCTGGAGGTGAGAGATCTGCCTACCAACTGGACAACCACCCTTGCTACCCACTGAATTCTGTTCCCCCAAGACCCATTCCACCATGCAACCCCACATATCCCATCACTCTCCCTGTGGCCAGCCCTTCTTTGCAACTCCAGCAGACTCCATAGGCAAAGATACAGCCCACACCAGTTGGAAGGACAGGTAAGTAACCTCCCAACTGAAATGCCCCAACCTCCAAACCCTAAACCCCAAGGCACATTCCATGCCACTCCCCATCCCTCTCAGCATGAGCAAGGCAGCTGAGCCTTGCCTCCAACACTGTTGGAATTCCACTGCTCTGGTGCAGTCTCCACCAGCCAGGTGAGATGCAGGTGAGAGATCAGTCAACTAGACTGCCACAACCCACTGGATTTTGTTCCCCCCAAGACTCACCCAACCCCACCCACATCATCATCCTACCAGTGGCCAGACCTTCCCCACAACTCCAGCAGACTCCACAGGCCCATGAAGACAGACTGGATCTAGATACCCAACTCCCCCACCCTCCACAAACATCAGCTGAGACAAGCCTAAGATCTGGCAGACACCAGAACCCTTGGCCATTTAGGCCAGAAGACAATAAAGGAAACATAAAGGAATAAAACACCCATCCAACAAAGACAAACACAGAATCAACATCTAAACCTATAATCATCCCAAATCCAGATGCCTTATCACCAGTGTAAGAACACATTCAATAACAGAAAGGGCAATATGGCACTACCAGAACCCAGTGATCCAATGACAGCAAGACAAGAACATTCCAACACAGTTGAAGCACAAGAAAATGATCCTAATAATAACTTTACAGGAGATGATAGAGGCCCTTAAAGATTAAATGAAAAATTCACTTAATGACATAGAGAAAAAGACAAAAAATTGAAAGAAATCAATAAATCCCTTAAAGAACACCAAAAGAAAGAAAGAAAGAAAGAAAGAAAGAAAGAAAGAAAGAAAGAAAGAAAGAAAACACAAACTGAGGGAATTCTGGAAATGGAAAATCTGGGTAAACAAACAGGAACTACAGATGCAAACATCACCAACAGAATACAAGAGACAGAACAGAGAATCTCAGGCACTGAAAAATACGACAGAAGAAACAGATTCATCAGTCAAAGAATATATTAAATCTAAAAGATTCCTAATGTAAAATACCCAGGAAATCTGGTATACCGTGTAAGACAAAACCTAAGAATAATAGGAATAGAAGGAGAAGAATCCCAGCTCAAAGGCACAGAAAATATATTCAACAAAATCATAGAAGAAAACTTTCCCAATCTGAAGTAAAGAAATACCTGCCTATAAAGGTACTAAAAGCTTAAAGAACACCAAATAGACTGAACCAAAAAAATTTCCTCCCCTCAACACATAATAATCAAAACAGTAAACATACAGAAGAAAGAAAGACTATTAAGAGAGCTGCGAAGGAAACATGTCAAGTAACATAAAGGCAGACCTTTCAGAATTATACCTGACTTCTCAATGGAGAATTTAAAAGCCAGAAGAACCTGGACAGATGTTTTGCAGACATTAAGAGACCAAGGATGCCATACCCAGAAAAACTGCCAATCACTGCAGACAGAAAAAATAGGATATTTCATGACAATATCAAATTTAAACAATACCTATACACAAACCCAGCTCTACAGAAGGTATTTGAAATAAAAACTGCACCAGGATGTATCCCCTGGTGCATGAAAGGACTTGGAGAGCACATTCCCATCGAGGGATACTCCCCCAACTTAGAGACAGGAAGGAATGTCTAGGCCCTACTCCAAATGGCTTGACAGATTTTGATAATACCTCCCTGAAGGCCTCATCCTCCCTGTGGAGTGGGTGAGGAATGGGATGGGAGGGGAACTCTGGGTGCATGGGAGGGAGGGAGGGAGAACTGGAATCAATATGTAAAATAAGAAAAAATAATAAAAAGAAAGAAAACTACAACCCAAGGAAGTTAGCTGCACCTACAAAAACACAGGCAATAGACAATCTCACACCAACTAAACCCAAAGAGGGGAAGCGCGCACACACACACACACACACAATCACAACAACAAAAAAATAACAGGAATTAATCACTGGCCATTAATATCCTTTAATATTAAAGGACTAAAAAAAAAGACACAGGCTAACAGAATGGATATAAAAACAGAACCCATCCTTCTACTACATACAAAAAACATACCTAAACTTCAAAGACAGACATTACATCAGAGTAAAGGATTGGAAAAAGATTTTGCAATCAAATGAACCTAAGAAGCAAGCTGTCATAGCTATCCTAATATCTAACAAAATAGACTTCAAACTAAACTTAATAAAAAGAGAAGTACAAAGAACATTTCATATTCATCAAAGAAAAAATCCATCAAGATGAGGCCTCAATTCTGAACATCTATGCCCCAAATACAAGGGTACCCACATTTGTGAAATAAACATTACTAAAGCTTAAATCACACATCAAACAACACACATTAATAATGGGAAACTTCAACACCTCCACACTCTCACCAAGGGACAGGTCTTCCAGACAGAAACTAAACAGAGTAATAAGGGAACTAACAGATGTTATGATTCAAAATGGACGTAACATACATTTACAGAACATTTCACCCAAATACAAAAGAATGTACCTTCTCAGTACCTCATGGAACCTTCTCCAAAATTGACCATATAACTCAACCACAAAGCAAATCTCAATATACAAAAAAATTGAAATTACCCTCTGTATCTTCTCCGATCATCATGGGCTAAAGTCAAAGATCACCAAAAACACAAACTACAGAAATCCTACACACTCATGGAAATCTACACACTCCTGGAAACTGAACAACTCTCAACTGAATTACCAACAGGTCAAGGAAGAAATTCAAAACTTCCTAGAATTCAATTAAAATGAAAGCATGCACACCAAAACGTATGGAACAAAATGAAAGCAATGGTAAGAAGAAAGTTCCTAGCACTAAGAGCCTACATAAAGAATTGGGAGAAATTTCATACTTGCAACGTAATAACACACCAGAAAGTGCTACAACAAAAAGAAGCAAACAAACCCAAGAGGAGTAGACAGCAGGAAATAATCCAACTGAGGGATAAAACCAATAAAATAGAAACTATGAGAAAAATACAAAGAATAAGTGAAACGAAGAGTTGGTTCTTTGAGAAAATCAACAAGATAGACAAACCCTTATGCAAACTAACTAAAAGGCAGAGAGAAGATCCAAATTAACAAAAATCAGATACAAAAAAAGAGAACATAACAACAGACACTGAGGAAATCCAGAGAATCATTAAGTCATACTTCAATAACTTGTACTCCACAAAATTGGAAAATCTAAAAGAAACAGAAATATTTCTTGATAGGTGCCACATACCAACATTAAGTCAAGACCACACAATTTAAAATAGACCAATAACCCCTAAGGAAATAGAAGCAGTCATAAAAATTCTCCCAACCAAAAAAGCCCAGGGCCAGATGGTTTCATCAAAGAATTCTACCAGAAATTTAAAGAAGAGCTAATACCAATACTTCTCAAATTGTTCCAAACAATAGAAACAGAAGTAACATTGCCAACCTCTTTTTATGAGGCTAGTTTCCCTGATACACAAACCACACAAAGATACAAAAAAGAAAAAATTACAGACCAGTTTCCCTCATGAACATTGATGCAAAAATACTCAATAAAATACTCTCAAACTAAATAGAAGAACACATAAAAAATATCATTCACCAAGCTCAAGTAAGCTTCATCCCACAGATGTAGGGATATAAACAAACTGAAAGAAAAAGAAAAACCTTTGACAAAATCCAACACCCCTCTTTGTGAGATCAGGGATACAAGGACATATATACCTAAACACAGTAAAATATGTATACAGCAAGCCAACAACCAACATCAAATTAAATGGAGAGAAATTCAAAGAAATTCCATTG
Source organism: Phodopus roborovskii (assembly GCF_943737965.1). Classification (NCBI taxonomy): domain Eukaryota; kingdom Metazoa; phylum Chordata; class Mammalia; order Rodentia; family Cricetidae; genus Phodopus; species Phodopus roborovskii. The sequence goes on from NW_026125811.1 coordinate 146,456, forward strand.
AAATGAGGACCAAGATAAAGCTGTCCATGCTGTCCACAATTATTCAATACAGTACTCAAAGTGCTAGCTAGAGCAATGATACAATTAAAGGAGATCAAAGGGATACAAATTGAAAAGGAAGAAGTCAAAGTATAATTATTCACAGATATGATAGTATATCATATCGTACGGAACTCTTACAGCTGATAACAACTTCAGTAATATGGATGAATACAAGATTAATTCAAAAAATCAGTAGCCCTCCTATGATTAACAGGCTAAGAAAGAAATTAGGGATGCAACACCCTTCACAATAGGCATAAATAATATAAAATATCTTGGTGTAATTCTGGCCAAGCCAGTAAAAGACCAATATGACAAGAACTTTAGGTCTTTGAAGAAGGAAATTGAAAAAGATATTAGGAAATGGAAAAACCTCCCATGTTCATGGATAGGTAGGATTAACATAGTAAAAATGGCCATCTTACCTAACGCAATCTATAGATTCAATGTAATCCCCATAAAAATTCCAACACAATTCCTCACAGACCTTGAAAGAACAATATTCAACTTCATATGGAAAAACAAAAAACTTAGGATAGCCAAAAACAATCCTGTACAATGAAGGAACTTCCAGAGGTATCACCATCCCTGATTTCAAGCTCTACTATAGAGCTATAGTAATAAAAAGCTGAATGGTACTGGTATAAAAACAGACAGGTGGATCAATGGAATCGAATTGAAGACCCAGATGTAAATCCACACATCTATGAACACCTAATTTTTGACAAAGAAGCCAAAATTATACAATGGGGAAAAAAAGCGAACATCTTAAACAAATGGTGCTGGCAAAACTTGAGGTTGACATGTAGAAGAATGCAGATAGATCCATATCTATCACTCTGCACAAAACTCAAGTCCAAGTGGATTGAAGACCCCAACACAAATCCTGTTATTCTGAACCTGATAGAAGACTAAACGGGAAATAGCATAGAACACACTGGCACAAGAGACAACATCCTGAATAGAAAACCAGCAGCACTGATACTGAGGTCAACAATTAATAAATAGGACCTCAAGAAACTCAAAAGCTTCTGTAAGGCAAAGAACACTGTCAATGAGACAAAATGGCTGACTACAGAATGGGAAAGATCTTTACCAAACCCACATCTGACAATGAAAAAAAAAATGGGGTACAGATCCAAACAGAGAATTCTCAACAGAAGAATCTCAAATGACTGAAAGACATTTAAAGAATTATTCAACATCCTTAGCCACTGGGGAAATGCAATAAAAATGATTCTGAGAGTCTATCTTACATCTGTAAGAATGGCTAAGATCAAAAACTCTGATGGCAGCTTATGCTGGAGAGGATATAGAGTAAGAGGAACACTCCTCCATTGCTCCAGTGCAAACTTGTATAGATAGCTACTTTGGAAATCAATATGTCAGTTTCTCAGAAAATTTGGAATTAATCTGCCTCAAAACCCAGCTGTATCAAATTCAGGCATATACCCAAAGGATGCTCAATCATACCACAAGGATACTTCCTTAACTGTGTTCATAGAAGTATTATTTGTAATAGCTAGAACCTGGAAACAACCTAGATGCCCCTCAACCAAAGAATGGATAAGGAAAATGTGGTACAATCACACAATGGAGTATTACTCAGCTGTTTAAAAAAAAAAAAAAAACAAGGACACCAGGAAATTTGCAGGCAAATGGATGGCACTAGGAAAAAAAACCTGAGTGAGGTAACCCAGACCCAGAAAGACAAACATGGTATATACTCACTTATGAAACAATGTTAGCTGTAAAGAATAACCATGCTACAATCCATAAACTCAGAGAGGCTAGATCACAAGGCAGGCCCGAAGAGCAACACATGGATTTCCCTAGGAAGAGGAAATGGAAGAGATCTCCTGGGTAAACTAGGAACAGATGGAGATGGGAACATGAGGAATCAGGTTGGGATGGGTTTGAGGGGGAGATGTAGTTGGCTTATTTGGTTTGTGTTTTACTCTTTGCAGCCCTCCACCCAGCTCCCAAATAAATACACAGAGACTTATTCTTACTTACAAATGCCCATCCTTAGCTTGGCTTGTTTCTAGCCAGCTGTTTTAACTCAAATTATACTGTTTCTCTTTAACTACATTTTGCCTCTGGGCTTTTTACCTTTCTTTATTCTACATATCTTTATTTCCTTCTTACTCTATGGCTGACTGTGTGGCTGGGGGATTGGCCCCTGGTGTCCTCCTCTCCCCCTTTTTGTGCAACTTGATCTCTTAACCTAGATTTCTCTTCCTATTTACTCTCTCTGCCCACCACCCCCGCTTATCCTTTCTCCAGCCTAGATATTGGCCATTCAGCTCTTTATTAAACCAATAAGGTGTTTTAGGGAATCAAAGTAACACAGCTTTACAGAGTTAAACAAATGCAACATAAAAGAATGCAACACATCTTTACATCATTAAATAAATACCCCACAGCATAAATAAATGTAACACATCTTAAATTAATATTCCCCAACAGGGAGAGTACTGAAAGAGATGTCTTGCTTTGTTGGGGGAGTTATTTCGGGGTAAGGTGGAAACTTGGTGCAAGGGAAATTCCCACAAATCTACAAGGATGCCCCCAGCCAAGACTCCTAGCAATAGTGAATAGGTAGCCTGAACTGGCCCTCTCCTACAATGAGATTGATGAGTACCCTAATTATCATGAGAGCCTTCATCCAGTAACTGGTGGAAACAGATGCAGAGATCCACAGCCAAGCACTGGGCCAACATCCAGGAATCCTGATGAAAAGAGGGAGGAAGAATTGTAGGAGCCATCGCGGTCAATGACTTCACAAGAAAACCCACAGAAACAACTAATCTGGGCTCAAAGGAGCTTACAGACTCTGCTAAGGACCCCACATGGGACCGACCTAGTCCCTCTACATATGAGACACTTGTATAACTTGGTCTACTTGTGGGACTCCTGACAGTGGGAGCAGAGCAAGTCCTGATGTTTTCCAGGTGTCTGGGAATCTATTCCTCATACTAGGCTGCCTTACCAAGCCTTAATATAAGGGAGAAGAGGAGCTTAGTCCTACTTCAATTTGCCATGCTTTGTTGACATCCATGGGAGGCCTGCCCCTTTCTGAACAGAAACAGAGGTGTGGATTTGGTAGGGTGAGGGCAGGGAGGAGGTCAAGGGAGGGAATGGGAGGAGAAGGAGAAGGGGAAACTTTAGTCTGAATATGAAATAAGTGAATAAACTTAATTTTAAAAAGAAAAATAATAATGAAAAAGAAGAAGTACAACAAAAAATAAAATGTGGGTACAAATAGATGTTAGCAATGGTTGTGTAATATTTTTAGTATGTTTAATATTGAATTGTATGTAGGCTTAAAATGATTAAAAGGGAAAATTCAATATATATTTTACTATAATAAAAAGACTTATCTAAAATATTTAGTTAAGATATGAGAAAGAAAAATATCTGGAATTTAAAAACATCTTTACAAAGACAAATGCCTATATAAAGAAATAAAATAAAGCCAGGTGTGCTGGCATATGCCTTAATCATAACACATGGGAAGGTGCTAATATAACTGTGTAGCAAGTCTAAGGCTACAACTGAATAGCAAGCTCAAGGCCAACCTGGGCCACATGAAACAATGCTTCATGTTTAGAATCAAACATTTGTCCACCTTTTGGATGCAAAGTGTTCAATGTCCATATTTTCCAGTGCTGTCCTCCATGACATCCACCTCATTCAGTGGGTGACCCAGCATTTCTTAATAGCATCCATAACCAGGAACTGGAACTGTCAGTATTCAACTCTATAGTTATATAAAGCTAGCCTATTTTAACTTCTGCTTTAGAACCTTGCTTATTACTAAGGGGCAATTCAATCCCTACCAGCCCTATTCCCAGATTCTTAGCTCCTATCTTTTCTCAAGCCACTAACAGCCAGTCTGAAAGCTTAAATGCCAATTAAGATACCACAAATCATTAAACACACTAATTTTGGAGGCATGGGCTGTATTCAAAATAGGTGAAACATTCAGATCTGGTGGCAAATGCCTGTAAATCCAGCACTTAAAAGGCAGAAGCAGGAGTGATGCCTAAGTCTGAGTCCAACCTTGGGCTACATTCTATATTATCCTATCTCAAAAGCAAGCTAACAAGACAAACTAACAGGGAAACAGAGCCCAAGAGGAGACACAAGAATCAGAGACCCACTTTGTTTTATCCTATTACATTTTATCTCTTAGATTCCTGTCCTTTTCTAATGAGAGAAAGAAAGGAGGTGGATCAGGATGGGAGAGGAGGTGTGGAAAAACCCGAGTAGGGAGAGGGGAAACTGTAACCAGGATATATTACATGATTTTTAAAATCTATTTTCAATAAAAGGGGGAAAGACAAAAATGAGCTAACAAGATTCAAAAATGAATCAAGCGAGAGATACTAGATCAGAGGTAGAGCATTTGCCTAGTTTGTGCAAGGTCCTGGGATCAATCCTCAAAGCATCAAAACCCTTTTTTGAAAAAAATATAAGTAGATGAAACAGGACAGACATGTTGGCACATACACAGAAATTTAATCCCAGCATTCATTTATTACTCAAACACTAAAAGAGAAGTAAGGAAAACGTAAGTGTTCAAGGTTTCCTACAACTCTAAATTCACATTTAGAATGAGACATATGTCTGCCTTTTGGGTGTAGGATGGTCAGTTTCCATATTTTGTGGTTCTGTCCTCTGTGCCATCTACTTCATTCAGTGGATCTCTATGAGTTCAAGGCTAGCATGGTCTAAACAGTGAGTTGCAGGTGGGCCGGGCCTGTATAGAGAGACTCTTTCAAAAATAAATAAAACAAATCAAGACACTATAGTACTCAAAATGATGACAGAAATATATCACAATGAGATAGAACTCACAGCCAAACATATACTCTTACATTTACAGACAATTGATTGTAAACAAGGTTCCAAAAGAATGTGATAGAACAAGGAGTGGTGGTACATTCCTAAGTCCCAGCACTGGGGAGGTGGAAGCTAGAGGATCAGAAGTTTAAGGTCATCCTTGGCTACAAAGCAAGTTAAAGGCCATCCTGGAATACATGAGACTCAATTAAAAAAAATAGTCAACAAATGGTGCTAAGACAACTATGTATGTACAAAAGAATAAAGTTGAACCATTACTTCACAGAACAAAGACATATTAACTCAAAATGGATTTTAAAAAACGTCAATATGTGAACTACAAACATAGGGGGGGAAAGTAGATGTAAATCTTTGTGATCTCAGATTAGGCAATGGTTTCTTAAATATAATACCAAAGGCCAGCAAGAGGGCTCAGTGTATAAAGGTCCTTGCCAAAAAGCCTAAAAACCTGAATTTGGTCCCCAGAACCCACATGAGACAATGAGAGAACCAACTTCTTAAAATTGTTGTCTGATCTCTGCAACTGTACCCTTCCCAACACGCAAATAAATAAACATAATTTAAACTCTAAGTTTTGTGGGATATTATCTTAACTAGGCAATGGGTTATATTGGTTTATGCTGCTGAATATTACTTTAACATTTGTTTCTGCTGCCTTTGTTAATGATGTAATGATGTACATTTGCTTGTGCTGCATTTGTTTAATTATGGAAAGATGTGTTGCTGTTTCCCCTTGCCTGCCTAAGGCACCTGATTGATCTAATAAAAAGCAGAACAGCAACAACTAGGCAGTAGAGGGATAGGAGGGGCTTGCAAGCAGAAATAAGAGGAGAAATCTAGACTTGAGAAGAACATAGAGAACAGAGGAAAAAGAGAGGGAAATGGCCAGGGCCAGCCAAGTAACCACCATCCAGCAGACAGAGTTGGACACAAAGAAAAGGTAAACATCACTGATGCAAAATGTAGATAAATAGAAACAGATTAAAATAAAAGCTAAGGCCAAATATTCATAACTAACAAGAAGTTTCCTTGTCATTATTTGGGAGCTGGTTAGTGGGCCAAAAGAAAGCCTGGTTCATTTAAGAGATTAAGCTTTTTAAAGAAAGGGTTTTTGGGTTTTTTGTTGTTTTGTTTGTTTGTTTGTTTTTGAGACAGGTTTCCTCTGTGTAGCTTTAGAGCCTGTCCTGAAACTTGCTCTGTAGACCAGGCTGGCCTCAAACTAACAAAGATCCACCTGCCTCTGCTGGGATCAAAGGGTGCACCACCACTGCCCAGCTAAAGAACGTTTTTAAGAGTGAGGTGTCGTGGTGCACACCTTTGATCCCAGCACTCAGGAGGCAGAGGCAACTGGTACACTGTGAGTTTGAGGCCAGCCTGGTCTACAGAATGATTTCCAGGACAGCTAGGACTGTTACACAGAGAAAACCTGTCCCCCCAAAAAAAAAATTAAAATAAAGAATGGAAATAAATAAAAATTGTAAGAAATACACCAAAAACACAAGGGACAAAAAAAGTAAAGTTTTACATATCATTGGTATCTATATACAGAATATATTTTACAACCTTTACACTTCAAGCACTAAAGAAAATGGACAAGCATTCTGAATACATATATGTCTCAAGAAGATCCATACAAGGCTGGGGATGTAACTCAGTCAATGCTTTCCTAGGACACACAAAGCCCCTGGTTCCATCCTCAGAACCATGTAAGTTGGGTTCAGTGGTGCACACCTACAAGCACTTGGGAGGAATAAGCAGGAGGATCACAAGTTTGAGATCATCTTCTATTACAGCTAGCATTAGATATCAGCCTGGACGACATAAGACACTATCTCAAAAACAGTGAAAATATACAAGTATGCCAAGACCCTGGAGGCTGAGGTAGGATTACTGTGAGTTCAAGGACAGCCTAAATTAAATAGTGACTTCCAGACCAGTAAGGCTACTCTATGAAACTCTGTCTCAATGCACTCCTAAGTGGGAGAGGAATGGAAGAAGTTCAATATTATAAATCATCTAGGGACTACCTTCAGTATGAGCCAGGCAAGGTAGTGCAACACTCAGGAAGCAGAAGCAAGAATATCACTGCAAGTTTGAGGCTAGCCTAGTCTTCAAAGAGAGGCACCTTGTTCCAAAACCATTAAGTATAATGAACTACCACTACACACCTAGTAAGCTAGCTAAATTCAAATCAGACAATAGCAACTGTTAAACAGGGATGTGGAGAAGTGGGAAGCCTCACATGGGTGGTAAGAAATAAGACACTACAGCAGCTTTGCAAAAGAGTCTGGGACTTCCTCAAAAGGGTATCCACAGAATAAAAATGTGATCTAACTCTGCTCCCACATATAATTTCAAAACAACATGTCCACACAGAAACTCACACACAAATGTTCACAGAAGCACTATTCACAACAGCCAAAAGGTAAAACAAAAGCAAATGACCATCAATTGATGAATCAACAAACAAAATGTAGTGTATCTATACAATGGAATACGACTGGGTCATACAAAACACTAACACATGCTACAACATAGATGAAACTTAAAAACATGCTACAAGGACTTGGTCAGTGACAAGTAACTATATATTATATGACTTCATTTCTTTTGGTTTGTTTCTTTTTCTTAAAACAGAGTCTTTCTCTATACTTCCAGAAGGACTTGAAGTCACTATGTATCCAAGGTTAACATCAAACTTGCAGGGATTCTTCTGCCTCAGCCTCCCATGTGCTGAAATCATGAGTTCACCATTTTGCTCAACTTTATGATTTCAATACTATGAGATGTCCAGAATAGGAAATGAGTGGAGACTATGTCATCTTAGTCATGTGAGTGATTTGCTAAATTACAAATTCACCTCAGTCCAGGTGGCTTAATTCAGATTATTAAACTGTCAATGTTTGTTTATATGTTGGCTGAAAGCCCCAAAATAGAAAGCAATATGGTTAAAAACAAAAACATCTGGGGAGATTACAATTACTGCTCTAGCAAAGAAAACATATAAACTAGTGTAATGATAAAGTGCATTACTCTAATCCTCACTGGGGAGGGTGGTGCATATTTACGATGAAAAACTAATATGGGTACAGAAACTAAACTGAAACCAAGCATATTTGAGATAGGCCATAGTACACAAAATTAAATTTAGTGGAAGAAAGGGGAAAATGGACCAAATGAGAATTTATGTGCTTATGAACCTGCACATGATATGTTTGGACTCTTTAATACAAGCTCCCATTCTAGATGATTACCAAGTGAGAGCAGCAAAATGTTCCTGCAAACACTTCAGGCCCTGCTAGCTGTCTGGTCTCTGCTACAATTACTCAACTCTGATACAATTATACAAAGGCAGCCGTGAGCAACATGAAAATAAATTATTGTGATTATGTAACCATAACACTTTGTGAATGGAAGCTGAAATCTAGATTTCACATAACTGCCACATGCCACAAATTACTTTTCTTACAAAATATAAGAACCATTTTAAGGGGAGAGATAGCTCAGCATTAACGAGCACTGGCTGCTCTTCCTGAGGACTCAGGTTCTATTCCAAACCCCTACATGGGAGTTCATACCTATCTGTAACTCCAGTTTCAGAGGATCTGGCACACTCATACAGGCATACATGTAGGCAAAACACCAATACACATAAAATAAAATTTTTATTTCATTTATTTTTCTTATTTTACATATCGATCCCAGTTCCCTCTCCATCCCTCACTTTCTTCCACCCTCCCATGCCCCCAACCGCCCTCCCATTCCATCCCCCTGCAACTCCGTATGTAGGGTGATGCCTTCCTGCAGGGGTCATCTAAATCTGTCAAGTCATTTGGAGTAGGGACTAGGCCCCCTACATGGGGAATGTGCTCCCAAAGTCCTTTTGTGCACCAGGGATACATCCTGGTCCCACGGTCAGAGGTCCCTTAGACTGCCCAGGCCTTCTAACTGAGACCCATGTTCAGGGGGTCTGGTCCAATGCTGGATTTAAAAATATTTTAAAACTATTTTTTAAAACTGGCACTAGGGAAATGATTCCCAGGAATCCATAAAGATGACCCCAGCTAAGACCATAAGCATCAGTGGAGAGGGTACCTGAACTGGCCTTCCCCTGAAATCAAATTGACGACTTCCTTAATTGTCATCATAGAACCTTCATCCAGTAGCTGATAGAAGCAAATGCAGAGATCCACAGCTAAGTACTGGCCCAAGTTCCCAGAGTCCAGGTGAAGAGAGGGAGGAATGATAACATGAGCAAAGGTGTCAAGACCAGTTTGAGGGTACCTACAGAAACAGCTGACCTGAGCTAGTGGGAGCTCACTGACTCTGGAGTGACAGCTGGGGAACCTGCATAGGACAAAACTAGGCCCTCTGAATTTGGGTGACAGTGTGGCTTGGGCAGTCTGTGGAGCCACTGGCAGTGGGGCCAGGATTTATCCCTAGCAACTGAACTGGCTTTTTGGAGGCCATTTTCTCTGGAGGGAAACCTTGCTCACCCTAGATATAGGGAGGAGGGCTTGGTCCTGCCTCAAAGTAAGGTGCCAGAGTCTGTTGATACCCCAAGGGAAGCCTGTCTCTGAAGAGTGTATGGGGAATGGGGCGGGGCGGGGAAGAGTAGGTAGCAGAAGGAGGGGAGTGAGTGGGAACTGGGACTGTTATGTAAAATGAGAAAAGATTGTTTTAAAAATAAAAAATAAAAATACATTTTAAAAACATAGGACTGTAAAACTTATAGAAGACATGGGAGTAAGGATGTCTGACACTGGCTTTGGCTATTTGTGATTGATACTGGAGTATTACTGTATAACCCAGTGATCCTTTTGCATATCATGTCCAAAGCACATAGTACAGAAGCAAAAACAAGTTATTGGGGTTGGAAAGATGGTTACGTGGTTAAGAGCACTTGCTGCTCCTCCAAAGGACCTGGGTTCAGTTTCCAGCATCCATGTGGTACCTCACAACCATTTGTAGCTCTGATTCTAGGAGATCTGATGACCTTTTTTGGTGTCTGTAGGTACCAGGCATGAATGTGATGCATAAATACTCACATGCCAATTAATCTCTTCATAGATATGAAATAAAGACAAACCTTTTTAAAACAACAAGTTGTTCTTATCAACCTAAAGGACTTCTGTACTACAGAACAAGAAAGTAGACGTTTATGAGGCTGCATAGGGTGGCACATGATTTTAATCCTGGCACTGGGGAGGCAGACACAGGTGCATCTCTGAATTCCAGCTTGAAGCTAGCCTGGGCTGTATAGTACATTCTAGGACAGCCAGAGCTACATAGTAGAGAGATTCTATCTCAAATAAAAGGAAGGGAGGGAGGGAGGGAGGGAGAGAGGGACGGAAGGAAGGAAGGAAGGAAGGAAGGAAGGAAGGAAGGAAGGAAGGAAGGAAGGAAGGATGGAAAAGACTGCCTGTGAATTGGGGGAACATAATTACGAGGAAAACAAACCAATTAGAACAATAGACAAAGGTCTTGAGGAAACAGTTTTCCCACAGACAACATACAAATGGTCAAGAGGGATGTGAGAAAGTATTTAGCTTCAGTAAAGCAAAATGAAAATCAAAACCACCATGAGATATCACCTCACAATTGTTCTGAATGGTGATTATAAAAAAGACAAGTGATAACACATTGGTAAGGATGTGGAGAAAAGGCAATGTTGGTAGATTGTTGCCTAAAGAGTAGATTAACATAGCTGCTATGACAAAGAATATTGGGCTTCCTAAAGAAAACATGAAAGGCAATAAGAAAATAGGGCTAGGGGATAGCTCAGGTGGATAGCACTTCCTTAGCAAACACAAGGCCCTGAGTTTGATGCCCTACACAATACATATGCACTCACACACATGGACTACCACACAATTCATCAATTTCTTTTCTGTATGCTTAAGAAAAATCTGCTCTTAAATGTTCCTTGCATTTTTCCACAATTGCTGAAATATGGAAGCAACTTTTAAGTGTCTGTCAGATGAACAGATGAAGAAATTATGGCATACACGTACATATGTATACAATGAACTATAATTTAGTCTTTCATAAGGTTATGTCACTTGTGACAATATTGGTGAACTAGGAGGACATTAAGCTAAGTGAAATGAAATGATCTAGACACATAAAGAAACCTATGATATGCTCTCATTTATATATAGAATCTGAAAATGTTGAGTACATAGAAATAGAATAGAACCATGGCTAGCAGGGCCAGGGAAAGGTAAGAAATAGGGAAGAACGTAGGTCAAAGGGACCACAAACTTGAATTTATGTAGGATAAATAAGCCTAATAAATCTAACATACAGCAGGATATTGGTTAATGATGTGTTGTATATTGAAAATTTTACTAAGAGAGTAGATTTTATGCATTCCCACTTCACACATTTATCTATGTGCATGCACACATACCAGCATGCACATATGCTGACACATACAATGGGAACAATGGAAGGTGATGGAAATGTTAAGTTACTTGACTCTAGCTATAATTTCAGTATGGATATGCATGCCAAAACAACATCTCATATGCCTTTAATTTATACAATAAAATGCCCGTAAGTATATATGCATGTACTGAGGATTTCTTTGTGTCTTCCTTATGCCCATTAAGGCCCCAATCTGACACCCTCATATATTTTAAAGGCAAATGCAAAGAAATAGCTTTGTTCTCTTTTGCATTTTTTACAGATTAACATATCTTCTGGAATACTTGTTGCCATGGCAATAAGTTTTATCTATCTCTGTACTGTACTGCATAAAAATAGCCCTTTGTGTTGGAGAATGATGATAGTGACAGGTGGCTTTGTCATGAGCAGTTTCCCAACATTCCATTGTTTAAAGTAGTGAAATCAAAATGAGTATTGATTTCCCCTCTCAAAATGTAACTTTATCTAGCAAATGCAGGTACCGGCATACTGGCACTCTGTTTGGCTATGAATTGTAAGCCTTCCTTTATAGGTCATGCCAATATGATGATGGAAGCTACCCCATGGTGATGAGTAACACTTTTCCCCTTCTTTTGCTGGAGATATAGAGTGTGGAATACAAGGTTGGTGTAGAGGGCCAGTAGTGGCAATTTTTTCACTCTAGAACCCAGCTTCTTAGATTGTAGGTCACAGCCCTGTATGAGGTTGTATAACTGAATGTGCAGTAACCAAAAATTAATTCAGAATCAAATATGCAGCAAATCCTAGGTATTTTTGGCAGCACTCACCCACGTTGTATTGCATGCCTTCACTGCAGTCTCAGTTCTGAACACTGTGCACCTTGTATTCTACAGCCCATCACACAGCCCCAACGAATGTTGCCTGAAGCACTTTGGCTCAGATTTGAGACTCTTGTATGCTATGAATTATAGTAGGTACCACCCCACCCCCCATGAATGCAAAATGCTCGGTAGTTTAAATATGGAGAACGAAGATTTAACATACCATTATTGGGCATGTAAACATCAGCTTAATATACTTTTGGGTTATATTGTTTGACTTAAGCAAGGAGCAGTGGCTCATGCCTACCATTACTGGGCATGTAAACATTAGCATAATATAGTTTGGGGTTATATTGTGTTTGACTTTTAAGCAAGGAGCAGTGGCTCCTTCTTCCTTACGCCCCCCCCATCTACTCCTCAAGGAAAGGCTTCCCATGGGGTGTCAACAAACTCTGGCACCTTACTTTGAGGCAGGACCAAGCCCTCCTCCCTATATCTAGGGTGAGCAGGTTTCCCTCCAAAGAGAATGGCCTTCTAAAAGCCAGTTCAAGTGTTCAAGTGCTAGGGATAAATCCTGGTCCCACTGCCTGTGGCCCCACAGACTGCCCAAGCCACACTACTGTCACCCACATTCAGAGGACCTAGTTTTGTCCTATGCAGGTTCCCCAGCTGTCACTCCAGAGTCAGTGAGCTCCCACTAGCTCAGGTCAGCTGTTTCTGTGGGTACCCTCAAACTGGTCTTGACACCTTTGCTCATGTTATCACTCCTCCCTCTCTTCACCTGGACTCTGGGAACTTGGGCCAGTACTTAGCTGTGGATCTCTGCATCTGCTTCTATCAGCTACTGGATGAAGGTTCTATGGTGACAATTAAGGAAGTCATCAATTTGATTACAGGGGAAGGCCAGTTCAAGTACCCTCTCCACTGATGCTTAGGGTCTTAGCTGGGGTCATCCTTGTGGATTCCTGGGAATTTCCCTAGTGCTAGGATTCTCAATAGCCCCATAATTACTCCCTCAATCAAGATATCTCTTTCTTTGCTTCCCCTCTCTGTCCTTTACAGTCCCAGGTTTTATATTTGGGTCTTTTATACACTTTGATCATTTTGAATATGAAAAACATGTTTTAAGTTGATTTTTATATATGTTATAAAATGAGGGTCTGGTTTCCTTCTTTATAATACATGTAAAATATCCAGCTTAATTTACTGATAAATATTCCTTTCCATTGTACATCCTTGGTGGTGTGGCCAAAACCTAATTAATCAGATATACTTGAATTCATTTCTGGGCTGGCTACTCTGCTCAGTTGGCTTACAAGTCTGTTTTTATGCCATTCTGATTACCTACTGCCTTGTAATATAATTTGAAATAAAGAAGTGTAGTGTCTCCAACTTTGCTTTTCTTTCTGAAGACATAAACAGCACATAAATTTTAGAGTTATTTTTCTATTTCTATGAACAATTCTTTAAAATTTTTATAGAATTACATTAAATATATAAATCACATTAGATAATGTGGACATTTTATTTGGGTTTTCTGCTGGGTAAGGGCTCTCATGAAGCTTGAACTAACCCTAAACTAATTATGTAATTAAGGATGCCCTTGAACTCCTGTTCCTTCTGCCTCCACCTCTTGAGTACTGAGCTTACAGGCCCAACCAATGTGGACATTTTAATAATAATAATTCTTCCAATCAAAAACACAGAATATATTTCTACATACATGTCTTCTTAATATTTCATCAATATTTATTATTTTCAGCAATTAGGTCTTTCACTTCCCTCAGTGAAATGTATTCCTAATTGATTTTTCTTTCTTTTTAAGATTATCATAAATAAACCTATATATAAATCAGGCATGGTAGCCCGTGCATTTAATCCCAGCACTTGCAAGCAGAGACATGCATATCTCTTTGAATTTGAGGGCAGCCTGGTCTACATAGTGAGTTCCAGGCCAGTCAGGACTACAAAGAGAGACCCTGTCTCAAAAAACTGGAGATACAGCTCCGTGGTACAGAGAGCACTTACATAGCACTCATAAGGTTCTGGGCTTGGCCTCCAGCACTGCGGTGGCAAAAAATTACAATTGACTTCCTGTGTTAATTTGGTATTTAACAACTTTTTCAGAATAATTTCTTACTGCTAGAAAACCGTAGTGTTTCCTCCAATCATGTCATCTGAAAACTGGGTAACTTTACTTCTTCTTCTCTCATTTAGATGCCTTTTAGATATCTTTGCTTCCCCTTATTGCCCCTTTTTAATTTTTTTTCATTTTTATTTTATGTTCCTGTTTTGCCTGCCTATGTTTGTGCACCAAATACATGTATGCAGTACCCAAGGAGACCAGAAGAGAGTGGTGGAGCCCCTGGATGTTACTGATAGTTGGGAGCCACCATTTAGGTACTAGGAAATGAACCTAGATCCTCTGGAAGAACAGCCAGTGCTCTTGACTACCGAGCCATCTCTCTAGCCCACTCCTATGTTCTTTTTTTTTTTAAATTGGGTTCTTATGTAGACCAGGCTAGCCATATTTTACAATTCTGATCCTACTGTGTTTACCTTCCAAGCACCAGGGTTACTGGCTTGACCAATGCCCCTGACTTGCCTGACTGTTCTTGCTAGTAATTTTCCATATGTGGTATTTGGCTGTTTGTTTCTTTGGTTGGTTGGTTGGTTGGCTGGCTGACTGGTTTTTGTTTTTTTCAAGACAGGGTTTCTCTGTATAACAACCTTTGCTGTCCTGGAACTCACTCTGTAGACCAGGCTGGCCTCGAACTCTTGGAGATCTGCATGTCTCTGCCTGCCAAGTACTGAGATTAAAGGTGTGTAAACCACTAAATGGGCATTCTTGCCTTGAATATGATCTTAAAAGAGAAGCTTTCAGTTGTCAGCACTGATTTTGATATTAGCTGCAGACTTTTACCCATAAATGTCCTTTATTATGTTGAAATTTTTCTTTCAATGCTTATTTTGTTGTGGATTTTTAACAGGAAAGGATGTGGAACTTTGTCAAATGGTTATTAAACATCTATTGAAATGACCATTCACCCTTTTACCTTTCATTCTGTTGGTATAGTATGTCACATTGTTTTGTGTGTTTACAGCAAGCCTGTATTTCAAGATAAACCCCCACTTGTTTGTAGTTTATGATCCTTTGAATATGACATTGGATTCAGTTGGGTAGCATTTTAGTGAAGATTTCTGTGTATGTGTTCATCAGTGATGTCGACCTTTAGTTTTCTTTTCTTGAGGTACCTGCATCTGACTGTGGTATCAAGGTGACACTGACCTAGGAAAGTGAACTTGAGAGTACTACTTTTTCTTCTATTTTTAGAAGAGTTTAAAAGGGATTAGAATAGGACATCATGGTACTTGCCTTTAATTCCAACTATTCAGGAGGCTGACGCAGCAAGTTCAAGGCCAGCTTGGACAGCAATGTGAATTGAAGTCCAGAATGAGCACCACATCTCAAGGAACAAACAAACAAAAGTAAATGATCCAGAAGGACATGGTAGTCCAAGCCTAAAATAGCAACAATAAAGAGGCTGAAACAGTAGGACTACTATGAGCTCAAGCCCAGACTGCTGTACACAGAGAGTTTCTGAACAGCTGGAGCTACAGAATGAGATGCTGTCTCTAAAATAGTATTATTATTATTATATTATTAATATATACTATATATATTAATAATATAATAATAATAATAATGAAAGGAAGAAGGAAGTAAGAGAGAGACAGGCCATACCCTTTACTGAGATACATACATGTAAACATACCTTTAAATAAGAAATTGAACATCTGCAGAATCGATATAAAAACAGTACTATCCTCCTCTAAGACAATATCAGGAATGACATCAAGTGGGTAGAGATCACAGATGTCAGACATTCTACATGCACAAGACAGCCCCTCACAACAACGTGTCAACCCCCCCACAACTTCTTGGATCAAAAATGTCTGTAGCACAGAGGTTTAAAAACCTTGACCTTGGAACAAAGAATAATTTAAGAAGCTAAAGAATCCACACACTAAAATTTGCATAGATTATTCTAATTTCCATCTCTCAATATTACAACTATGAAAGTACAAGAATATGTGCAAAGGAGTGATGATAAAACATTTCCAAGTTGAGTGTGGTGGTGCTCACATTTGGAAGGTAGAGAGAAAAGACTAGGCAAGAAGTGTAAGATCATCCTCCACTTCAAGGCCAATTCAGGGTCAACATGAACTACATGAAACTCTGTCTGGGGAAAAAACCCTAGGATCAGGGCAAATTATATGGCTCAGTGGGTAAAGGAACTTTGTACCAAGCCTAACATTCAGAGTTCAATCCCTAGGACCCACATGAAAGAGAGAACCAATTCATAGAGCTGAACCTCACACATACACACATACATGCATACACACACACACATATGCATACACACATATATATATGTGTGTGTGTGTGTGTGTGTGTGTGTGTGTGTGTGTATAAAAAGGAAAAAATGATATAATTCCAAAGATAAACTCAAAAGAAAGAGCATACAAAATGTCTCTGAGAGCAAAAAGCTGTTGGTGTACTGACATCTGTTTCTCACAAGCCTGACTCTGAACTAGGAGAGACAAAGAGATTATTGTGTTAAGTATAACCTTTTGAAAGTATTTGGGGCAAACATTACATGTTTCAAATAGAGTGCCTTTAAATAAAATTTTTGTAATATGGGGAATTGAACCCTGAACCTTGCACATGCTAGAAAAATACTCTACCATTGAGCTATATGCTCAATCTTCTTAAAAACATTATTTTGAATGTTTGAGACAAAGTTTCTCTAAGTTGTTCAGGCTAACCTAAAGTATGCGACCAATGGAGACCTTGACTTTACCATCCCCCTGCCTCAAAGCCCCAAGTTACAAGATTATATCTGTACTACCAGGCCTCCTCGTTCAATAAACAAATCTTGATTGTTTATTTATTTATTTGTTTGTTTTTCAAGACAGGGTTTCACTGTATAGCCCTGGCTGTCCGAGTACTCTGTTAACCAGGCTGGCCTCAAACTCAGAGATCCACCTGCTTCTGCCTCATGAGTGTTGGGATTAAAGGCATGTGCCACCACTGCCCAGCTATTAACCAATCTTAATAGCTGGCATTTATGGGATTTATTTTAGTTATTCAAGAAAGTCATACAGGTAGAACCCCAAGAAGACTCAACCAAACTATTCTCTCCAAAACAATAGCAAAATGCTAGCAGTGAATTAAGTCAAAACTAACATCTCCCATTAGCTTAATGTTATGAGCCTCTCCTAGTCCTGAATTACATACTGATGGAGAGCAGTGGTTCTCAACCTGTGGGTCACAACCCCTTTGGGGGTGGCCAGTCCTTTCACAGATATGACTCTTTTACAGGGTCACCTAACACCATCCAAAAACACAGATATTTATATTTAAAACCATAACAGTAGCAAAATTACAGTTATAAAGTAGCAAAAAATAATGTTATAATTTAAATAAAATTTTAAAAAGAAAAAATAATTTTATGGTTGGGGGGTAGTCAACACAACATGAGGAACTATATTATTGGGTCGCAGCATTAGGAAGCTTGAGAACCACTGATATAGAAGATAGCTGAGTTTCTCAGAACTGTCAAAATGCCTTTTGCCTTCCAGTGTGTTACAGCTAAGGGCTCTCACATAGAGAGCATAAAGAAAATTAGCCCAGCAAGCAGCTGGCACTCACTCCAGAGTGGCTCTCCACAGTCTGTCCTAAGTCTTTGTCCTTCAGGCTGCACAATGGAGCCATCTGAGAAGGCTAGACAAAAGGTAAGAAGCACAACTAAGAGATAGGATTGCAATGACTGCCAGGGACCTGAAGAAGAAGCTGAGCATCCATTCGCTCTAGTTTTCCTGCAGGAGAGCCTGGCAGCAGAAGGACCCCAGCAGCCTTACAGAACTTCACTCCTAACTTGAACAACAATAAGCTAAGAAGAACAGATAGATATTCCTATGCCTAAAACCATGCAGCTCTTCAGAGCAAAGCCTCTTAATTTTGTACCAAAAAATTGTATCTAAAGGCAGTGTTTTTGAAATGTGTAATGTTTGCCCCATATACTTTCATAGTGTGGTATGTGGATGTCTTCTAAAATTAAATGTTTTAAATGCATAAAACATTTCAAATAAAACACATAAAAATATGAAAACTATAAATAAATATAAAACATCAAAACAATAAAAATGAAATATGTAGTAGGAATACATGTTTTTACCACAATGAATAAGATCAGCCAATGTCTATCTGCTGTAATCCATTAATGATATATTTCTAATAAACATATAATCTAAAAATTCTTTGTTTTCTTGAAAGGGGATCTAACTGTGTCATCCTGACAGTACTCACAATTACAGCAATTCCCTGCCTCAGTCTTCTAAGTGCTTGTAAAATATGTGAGCCACCAAACACAACTAAACATCTTATTTCTATAAAAGTGCTGGCATTGTTGTAATATGTTGGCCATCTATATAAGGAAATGCTCAATTTTGGTTGTGGAGGCTAATAAAAATAAAGATATGGAGGGTTGCCACGCATAGTGGTACAAACCTATGATCTAAGCACTTGAGAAGTTGGGGCAGAAGAATTACATCAATTTTAGTCCAGCCTACACTACAGAGACAGTACCAAGCTGGCCAGGACTACACACTGCCAGTCAAGACAACATAGCAAGAGCATGTCTCAAAATATGTATTCTTTTCAACATCCAAATAGACAAAATCTTGAATTGGCCCCAAAGTCCAAAGTTTTGCTTTTTAATTTTTTGCAGAAGTCTAACCCACCACCCACATGTAAGGAAAGTATTCAATCCCTGAGTAGCATTTTCTGTGCCAACATAGGTTTTTCTACTTCTTTTTCCTACCTCCTTTGAGTTAAGAGAAAAAACAAATTACCTAAAGATTAAAACAGATCCACTGGCAGTGGAACCAGTATTTATCTCTAGTGCATGAACTGGCTTTTTGGAGCCCATTCCCTATGGAGGGATAGATACTCTCTCAGCCTAGACACATGAGGGAGGGCCTTGGTCCTGCACCAAATGATGTGACAAACTTTGATGAGCTCTCTTGGGGAAGTGGGAGAAGAGGGAGAAGGAACTGGGATTGGTATGTAAAATAAGATGGTTTTAAAAATAAAAAAAATTAAGTCAGGTGTTGATGGCATACGCCTTTAATCCCAGCACTTGAGAGGCAGAGACAGTGGATCTCTGTGAGATTGAGGCCAGCCTGGTCTACACAGCTAGTTCCAGGATAGGCTTCAAAACTACACAGGGAAACCCTTGAAAAACCAAAATGTAATTAATTAATTAAAAATTTAAAAAAGAGTAAAACAGAAAATATCTAGGAAGATAGACTTACCAATTCTACTTGGGATTAAAAAAAAATTGTATGTGAAAGCCAACCCAGCACTCAGGAAGAAGAGGCCATGGTCTTGTCAGAGAGGGTGAGGCAATCAACTTTCCTTCCTTCCTTCCATCCCATCCTTCCTTCTTTCCTTCCTCTCTCCCCCACCCCTCCTTCTATTTCTTCCTTCCTTCCTTTCTTTCTTTTTTTTTTTTTTTTTTTTTTTTTTTTGAGACAGGGTTTCTCTGTGTAGCCCTGGCTGTCCTGATCTTACTCTATAAACCAGGCTGGCCTCAGCCTCAGAGATCCACCTGCCTCTGCCTCCTGAGTGCTGGGGTTAAAGGTGTGTGCCACCATGCCTGGCAGAGTTTTCTCTGAAAAAAAAAAGATATGTTCTAAATTAGTTACTAAACTCTGTGTGTGTGTGTGTGTGTGTGTGTGTGTGTGTGTGTGTAAGAGAGAGAGAGAGAGGGAGGGAGGGAGGGAGGGAGAGAGGGAGGGAGGGAGGGAGGGAAAGAGGAGTGGGAGTGGCTGGGTGTGTAGGTAGGTGTGGGTGTGTTTGAGCTAGTTCCAAAAAGCTAACTGGGTTGAGTAACTTGAAACATGCTTGAAACAATAACACATGGGAGGCTAAGAGAGGACTAAGATTTTGAATATAGCCTGAGCTACACAGGCTAGCCTGGGCTACACTGGGAAACCCTTATTCAAAAAGACTTTTTAATGAAAAGCTAATCACAAGAATAATGTTCTATTTCAGATAAAACATAGAAAGCAAGCAGGGTACAAAGACCTTAAGTTATTCCCCGCCCTACCCCCAAATAATTCTTACTTCCTATCATTAGTATTCCCTGAGTACTGATAGAACCTGTGGCCTGCTTCTAGACAACAGAATACATAGCTGGTTGGAGAGATAGAGTCTCCCATTAGCCTTAAAGAAGCAAACAGCTGTGTTGTGAATTGTACAGAGAGGGCCATACCAATGTTCTTAAGGAGCAGGCTGGGATTATGGCTCAGCAGTGGGGGCTTGCCTAACATGGATAAGGCTCTGGGTTCTATCCCAAGCCCTGAAAGAAACTTCCAAACCACAAGCAACTGCATTATACTAACAACTACGGAAGGTTGCATGAAGCAGGATGCTCCTCAGTCCTGAGTGGATCAGGCTGACTGGTTGTCTGCAAGTAGATATGCAAGAAGAACAGAATGCTATTAATGGAAAATATAAATTACTTGACTATAGAAAACTAGAAGGGGGCTAGAAAGGAACAAAACTAGCTTGTGGAAGTTTCAAATAATTAGCAAAATAACCCAAGATTCCTTCAAAATCAATTTTCTATGCTGTTAAAGCAGGCCAATCCCAAATTAGGAGTGTGAAACTAGGACAGTTTTCAAAGCTGTCTTTTATTTCTGGACTTCAGTTGGTTACTTTCTGATCTCTCTATTGCTTTCTCCAAGTTAACTTCATCATTGCATTTTCATATGTCCTTATCTATCGCCCTTGCCCGTGTCTTATTAGTCTCCTTGTTCCCAACAGATTCCATTTCTTCTGCTTTCATACCACATGTATTCCATTAATCTCTTTTGACCCCTTCCTAGTCCCTTCAGGCACATGCACACAAATGCACACAAATGCACACATGCATACATGCACACACGTACACCCACACATGCCAAGAAAAAAATCTAGATTCTGCAGGAAAGAAAACATATTTTGTCTTTCTCCGTCTGGCATATTTCTCTTAACATACTGATTTCAAGTTCCATCCATTTTTCTGCAAATGTCCCATTTTCACTTCTCATTATAGCTATATAAAGTAAAATTTCAGTGTGTGTGTGTGTGTGTGTGTGTGTGTGTGTGTGTGTGTGTGTGTGTATATCACATTTTCTTTATCTAGCCATCTGTAGGTGGGCACCTAGGCTTGTTCCAGTCCCTGACTATTGTGAACAGTACAGCAATACACACGAATGTATAATTAGCTCTGTGGTATTCTGACTTAAGAGTTCTTTGCCTATATATACACAACTATTGCAAATCTGCTCTCAAGCAACATTAGCCTACTACCAGTAGCTCAATGTAGAAAATCATTGTCAATGTTACCATTTAACCACAGGCTATAGGTGCCTTTTCTGCCCATCTCAATGCATGCTCCCATCTCCTCCTGCACACTCCAGGGTTCATTTCTTGAAGATAAAACTTAATCAAATATATGTCTGAGACTTGCTTTACAATAATAGAAAGAATGGACCAGAGTTGGAAATGTAGATTAATGGTGCTGAGCCTTTGTTGTTAGTTTCAGGGAGATCTACTACATTACAGTATCTGTTTGAGATTTTATGAGGTTTGTTGTTGCTTTGGGTTGTGTGTATCTGCTGACTCCTATTTGGCAAGAGGTCCTGCAACAAAAAAGAAACAAAGAACAAAAAAGGAAAAGATATAACCCAGGGTAGCCTGAAAGTTATAATCCTCCTGCCTCTCATCCTTTTCAGCATTTGCCTACCAGCAGGCACCACCACAACCAGCAAGGGTTTGTGCTTTAAAAAAAAATAGAATTCTAGTCAGCAGAAAAGAAAATGAAAATTTCAGGGTAAATGGATATAATTAGAAAATACTATATACTAAGTGAGATACCCCAAACCCAAAAGGACAAATGCTACATATTCTCTCTTATATGTGTATCATAACTCCAAATCTTTAGATCTGCATGCATGACCTGAAGTAACTGCAGAAACCAAGAAAATAGAAAGGGACCATGAGAAGAGCAAGGGAAGGAGTTGTACATGGGGGAAAAGAGGAAAATGGGGGGAGTCTTTAACTGTGGATGGAGTAGGGAGGGTAGTACAGAGAGAAAGGGAGGCAGGAAAGATAAATAACACTTTTTTTAAAACACTGTTTTTTAAAACCATAAGGAGCCAGGTGGTGGTGGCATACCCCTTTAATTGAAGCACTCGGGAGGAAAGGGTAGGTGGATCTGTGAGTTTGAGGCCTGCTTGGTCTACAGACTTAGTTCCAGCAGAGCCAGGGCTACACAAGGAAATATTTTATAAGCTTACTTAAAATATATACCTTATATTGATATGTGTACAAAGACAGACAGACACAGAGAGAGCATTTAGATGGAGTTGTGCTACATGAAGTGATAATACTACCTGCAAGAGCCATAGGCATCTAACAAAGACCCCAGTATCAGGCATGAACAACTTTCTAGTTGCTGATCAGGGGGATCCAGAGACTCCCTAAACAATATAGTCTATTACTATTGCCCTTGGCTGCCTCCCAGAAGTTGAAGATGAATCCCCATTGCTGAACACATGAGTTGGAATTTACCAAAAAGCCTTCCTCTCCAACAGGACCAGCTTTCATAGTTTCAGAAGGTGCTAGGTAAGCTGCCAAAGGAGAAAAAAAATAACAATCAATAGTCCTAGCCAGTTGTAAAGCCTCTGAACAACAATGACCAGCTTAGCAAGATTTCACCAATGGTGCAATAACAGCACTTTTATCTTGGGAGGGGGGTAATAAAACTGTCTAATCGGACTTAAGGGATGCTCAATATAAAGGATTTCATGTCTGGTACTGTAAGCCTAGCCAACTATCCATGGCTGGAGAAGTCATAGATGCAGGGGGAGTATCTACTGCTGCCATTTTTCCTAAACCAAAATAATTTCTAGCTGTATTCTAAATGCTTTACCTACAGATAAGTATAGCTCTCACACCTCAGCAAAGCAGCTTCTTTTTTGCAGAAGACAGAGTATATACTACAGAGATCCACAACTGGCCAAAGTGTAGAGAATAAATGAGCACAAGGTGCCAACTCCAGTTAGTACAATATAGCACAACTCCTCCACCTAAGGCTCAAGGAAAATTGAGGAAGAAGAGATGAAAAGGTTGAAAGGGTCACAGGACCAGGACACCAGCTGACAGACTCTGCCATGTGAGGCAGAAACTTTGCCCATGAAATCTCAAGACTTTGGTTGCATAAACAAAACCTGAAGAATGACACTGATTGACATTCCTTTTTGTCCTTTCTTTTCTGTTTTTCATTTTTTTTTTCATTTTACATACTAGCCCCAGTTCCCCTTCCCTCTTCTTTTCCATTCCCCCACTACCCCCCCTTGCCATACCCTGTCCACTCTTTGGGGAGTCAACAAAGTCTGGCATACCCCTTCAATTGAAGAATGGTTAATGAAGATGTGGCACATCTACACAATGGAATACTACTCTGCAGAAAAAAATAATGGTATCTTGAAATTCGCAGGCAAGTGGATGGCACTTGAAGAAACCATCCTGAATGAGGTAACCCAGTCACAAAAAGAGGAACACAGTATGTACTCACTCATATATGGATTTTAGACCTAGATCAAATGATCACCAGCCTATAATTCACATCACCAGAGGAACTAGGATACAAGTTGTATTCTAAGAGATTCATATAAAGTCCCTCACAGAACTGGGAAGGGACAAGTCCCCCAGACCTCAGGTATAGTGGGGGAGGACAGCTAATGGAGAGAGAAGTAGGAGAAAATGAGAGGGAGGAGAGGAAGGCATGTGCGACTAGGAGGATTGAGCCTGGTTAGGAATGGAAAATAGGAAAGAGAGAGAGAGACAGAGACAGAGAGAGAGAACATAAAAGAGGGAGCCAATATTGGTTTGAAGATAAAGTTGAACACAAAGAAAGGTCGAGGGAACTACAAGACTGCTCCCAACTAACAATCTCAGCTTCCGTGGAAAGGCTATCATAAATGCCCTTCCCGGAGAGTGAGATCAACAACTAACTTCTCCATGGAGTCCTCAACTAATGCCTGTTGAAAACAGGAGCAAACACCCATACATAAACACTGAGTCAAACTAGAACCCAGAAGCAGATGGAGAGGACAAGACCATGCGGTAGAAGTACATAGAGACAGCTTACCTGAACAAGGAGGAGCTAAGGGCCACTAGACTGATAGCTGGGAAGCCAACAGGGGTCTGACTCGGACTCCCCTGAATATGGGTCTCAGCCAGAAGGTCTGAGCAGTCTAAGAGACCTCAGACAGTGGAGCCAGGATGTATCCCTGGTGCACAAAAGGACTTTGCAAACATATCCCCCATGGAGGGATAACTGCCTTATTCTAGAGATAGGAGAGAAGCCCTAGTCCCTACTTCACAGGACCTGTCAGATCTACATGACCCCAACTGGATGGCATTCCCCTACATATTGTATTGTGGTGGGGGGTTGGGAGGGGAGGGTGTTTAGAGTGCATGGGAGAGGGTAGAGAGGGCAAAAGGGAGGGAAGGAGGGAGGGAGGGCTTGGGGGGAGGGAGGGAGGGAGGGAGGGAGAGGGAACTGGGATCGACATGTAAAATAATAAAAAAAAAAAAAAAAAACAAAAAAAAAAAAAAAAACAAAAAAACGCTTTGACTCCAAAATTTAAGTTGAAGAACAAGTTACTGGGGAAAAGTATTTCTATTTTGTTTCCACAGAAAATGAAAAGATGTGGATTCCTTCCAGACTAATGTGGTTTGATCACACCAGACCGCCTGAAACAGAGTACAAGCTGATCCTACATTCCAAACAGCTGGACAAAACAGCCCTACAGACTACAGCTAGGATATCTGAATCTTCTTCGAATCCCCCAAGACAGCGCCCCTTACCAGCAGGAAGTAGTTTGGAAAGAACGACGCCCAAATTCCCAAATATTGTGTATAAATGTTTGTTTTCATTTAATTGGACTTTGTTATATAAAATTAAATAAAAAAATACTCTATATGCAAAAAAAAAAAAAAAAAAAAAAAAAAAACAAAGTCTGGCATACCAAGTTGAGGCAGGACCAAGCTCCTCCCACCAATGTGGATGACAGAAATTCCACAAGGCCCCACCTATAGGCAAGTAATGGCTGCTAAGAGAGCAAAAGCAAGAGACAAAACAAGAATAAGACCTAGAATCTATTTTCTCCAGGGATAAGACCCCTTATATAAGTTATCCAATGCCAAATGGTCAGCCCTAAACCCATGTACACATGGGCAACAATAATTCTATTTGTGTGTGTGTGTGTGTGTGTGTGTGTGTGTGTAAAACAATAATTGAAGATGAGGCCATGTGAATTTGAAAAGGAGAAGGGGGGATATGGAAGGAATTGAATTAGGGGATGAAAATTATGTAAACTTTAAAAATAAATAAAAATGCCATGTAACACAACAGAAACAGAACTGTGCTACAGTTTTTTTGAAATGCTGTTGGTGGTGGTGTGTTGGGGTGTGTGTGTGTGTGTGTGTGTGTGTGTGTGTGTGTGTGTGTGTGTGTTTGCGTTTGTATTTTGGGTTTTTTTGTTTTTTTGAGACAATGTCCTGAGTCCTGCTGTGCAGCCTCAACTGGCCTGGATCTCATTTTGTATATCCAGCTGACTTTGAACTCATAGAGATCTGCCTTCCTCTGCCTCCTGAATACCAGGATTAAAGACATGCACCACTACATTTCTTTTTTTCTTAATGGAATGCACTGGATGTCTCTACAATTTTTTTCAGATGATTGAATAACCTGGAAAAGCTGTTGCTGCTGCTATTGATACATGACATACTAATATATATGCTTGAGTATGTATGTGTGTGAATCTAAATTTTTGGAAACTTTGGTTATGTTACTAACTTTGGAAAAAAGTACCACAGTTTGCCATGTTGAGTTGGCATTATACATAAACTAATAGCCATACTAGTCTAGAAATGTTAAACTTAGGGGTTCCTTCCATTTATGTAGGGATAGTGTACTGTAGTAAATATGTATATTCTTATCATTGTGAGTTTGATCACAGAAATTTAGATAGAGTACTATCTAAATAATAAAAATGCCCATGAAAGCCTAGTTATATTAAAAGGCCACCATCATCCTCAAAAACATCAGTGTGCAATCCACTACCTGTGGGGTATTTTTAATGTTCATGTGTATTTAGAACAATCCCCCAGTTGTGTGACATTGTGCATAAATCAGGAAGGTCACTAACTTTCCTTTGGCATAAAGATCTCTATAACATTACAATGATGACTCACTGTAAGAATGGGTAATAAAGTTCTCAAAGGGAAATAAATGAACTGACAGGACATGTGTCAACAAGGACAAATTCCAAAAAAAAAAAATATCAATAAGAGGAAAAACAAGTTACAGAAGGTTATGTACAATACGATGTCTCATTTTAAACTGAACTAACATAAAACTATTTTGTCTTATTGATCATATATGTGTCACATACAAATATATATAATTAGAAAATAATTTTAAATCATGCATACTGAAGTATTATCTCACTATGCAGACCAACTTGGCTTCAAACTTGCTATTCTTCTGCCTCAGCATCCCCAGAGCTGGGATTATGGGCATGCCTCTGCCTACACCATACTTCAAATATCCTTTTAATCAGACAATGCCTTGAATCTGGTATTGAATCTGATACTTACTCTATATTCTCTTTCAGAAAAAATAAACTTGGCATGATAGTACATACTTGTAATCCCAGATCCCACCAGGAGGATTAGGAGTTCAAAGTTATCTTCAGCTACAGAGTGAGTTTGTGGCCAGCCTTGGCTACGTGAGTCCTTGTCTCAAAAAACAAAAACAAAAACAAAAAAACCTCCATTTTCAAACAGTATCCCTAAACAGTACTACAACATTATGTTTTATTGTGTTACCCTCTTATCTCCCTCAAGTATATGTTACAGTGACACATAATTGTAATCCCAGAGCTCCAGAGGCTGAGACAGGAGAGTTGATACAAGCTAAAGGCTAGCTTCTGGGTTAGTCAGGGCTAGCTACTACAAATGAAAACTTGTCTCAAAAAATACATGCCAGCTATAAAATAACATTATCTAAAGAACCAAAAGTAATAAATTAATTCATTTTATATTTTAAAGATTTTACTTAAATTTAAAGTATGTATATATGTGAGGATACACATAAATATAGTATCCACAGAAGCCAGAAGATGACATCATATCCAATGTGGGTCATGAGCCACCCAACATGGGTGCTGGAAACTAAACAGTATATGTGTTCTTACCTTCTGAGCCAGCTGTCCAGCCCCTCATTTACATTTTTTTTAAAAAACACTTATGGCTAACTATGAACCACAACAACCAGCATGGAAAATAACCCCAAAGGTACAGTAGTGATACTCATACCTTAGCGGTAACCAAAACAAGTCTAACTGAAGTACTCAACAAGAAGAAAAGCATGCCTTGTACTGGAAACCTAACCAAGTAATGACCCTTGTTTAGTGCAATCATAGATCTTAGATGAAAGCCTACAACTACCACTTTACTAAACCAGCATAATCCCTACCTACATTCTAAGTATTTTTGCCTATACCCTCATCAAAGAAACTTCTTTTTGCAACCGATAGAGACCATTACAGAAAACCACAAGTCATTGTGCAGATTTGTGGAGCCCAGGCCCAATGGATACATCCATAAAACATCCCAATACCTAATACTCGGGGATCATTGTGGAAGAGCTAGTGAAATGGTTCTAAGAACCAAAGGTCCAGGGAGTTCACTATGACTGTCTCCTAACACTCTCAAAAGTTATACCCACAATGTCTCACCACCATGATTGCCTCAACACGAGCTGATCAAAGACAACAACAATATACAGAGATGACAGAAGAGTCCAAAAGGCCTAAACCCTACACAAAGAACTAAAGCAACTGAGAAATGCTGAGTGGATTCTCCCCTAGAGAAGAGCACACCAATTAGTTATCCAATACCAAATAGTCAGCCCTAAAAACATATGTACAAGTAACATTATACAGACTGAGTAGGTTATATTTAGGAAGATAGATAGATAGATAGATAGATAGATAGATAGATAGATAGATATAGATACACACACGCACACACAGAGAGAGAGAGAGAGATACATATATGCATGTAACAAAAATGAAGTCAAAAGGAGGCCATGAATTTGAAAGAGAGGAAGGAGTGGTATATGAGAGGGTTTGAAGGGAAGAAAAGGAAGGGGAAATAATATAATCATATTACCTCAAAATAAAAATAATTGAAAAATTAAAGGAAATAAATAGATCTGCCTAATAACAAGAAAGTTTTCCTGATAAGGATTTTGTTTGTTTCCTTAATGATGAAGCAGTTTCTTCAAAGTTTGTTTTAATTTTTAAATTAAAATTACATATCTGTAATCCTAGGAGTTGGGAAGTAGTGGCATGAGTTCAAGGTCAACTTTTTCATATAGAATATTTAAAGCCAGCTTGGACTATAAGAAAGCCTGAGTTGAAATTTTTAATGACATCTCAGAGATGAGATTGTGAACAGAAATTTAAAAAAAACACAACTGAGCTGGAAAGTTTGCTCAATGGTTAAGACCACTTGCTGCTCTTGCAAAGGACCAGAGTTAAATCCCTAGCACCCCAGGGCAGCTCAAAACTGTAACTTCGGATCACAGGGGATCTGATGCACTTTTCTGACCTTAGTGGGCACCAGGCACACACAAGGTACACATACACGAACACAGGAAAGATGCTTATACATGTGAAATAATAAAATAAATAAATCCAAAAAAATACTACTCACAGCCTGGACATGCTTCTTTACTATAACCCAACTATGGCCTACTATAAAAATGAAAACCAATTATAATTTAAACATGCACAGCATCTCTAGAGAGTAATCTAAAAGTGGGCTTTATAAAGAAGTCTATATCTTTGTTAATTCACTGAATCAAATATAAACTTTGTCATTTGGAAGTAGCTATTGTATGCTACAACTCTCCCAAAGATTTAAGGAACTCCTACTACATCCACTCAAGGTTACAACCATCTCACATAATATCACCCTAAAAACCAACCCTTTAATGCATGGAACTTTAGAAGACTCTTAGTCAAATCGCTATGATTTGACTAAGTGTTGATGATTTTTATACATAATTTGTAAGTATATAGCTTATGCATACAATTTATAAGTATATACAAATACTTCTATATAAAGTAACTTTGCAAACTTACTTCCACAACTAAATAATAGATGCAGTGGTTTATTTTATGCTACAAAAAGGAAATAAATTATGGGGGTTTTGTTTATTTGCTTATTTATTTGTTTTTTTAAAAGACAGGGTTTCTCTGTGAAACCACCCTGGGTGCTCTAGAACTCATTCTGTACATCAGGCTGGCCTTGAATTCACAGATATCCATCTGCCTCTGCCTCCCAAGTGCTGTGGGTGTGCACCAGCACCAGTCTGCAAAATTATGTACTTTTATAGGACATTTTTCCTGGTTAAATTCACCTCTTTCTTAATAGATAATGATAATCTTTTTTATGATAATCATTTTTAAGACAAAGTCTAATTTACCCAGGCTGTCCTCAAATTAGCTATATAGCTGATTATGACCTTGAACTTTTGCCTCTATCTCCTGAGTGCTGAGATTTTAAGTATATGCCCCCATACCCAATTTTATGTAGTGCTGGGAACTGAATCCATGTATCTCCTGAATGCTAAGCAAGCACTCTGCCAACTGAGCTAAATCCCCAGCCCTAGATTACAATAATCTTAATCGTATGCTTATTAAGAGGAAAACCTGGCCGTTAACCATAGAAACTACCAGTCGGGTTATTGTCTCCATGATTTGAGCAGTTATACCTGTTGGGTCAGTTAAATCTGAACTTACAGGTTCCTGTTTAGAAGGGACAGGAAGAAATTTTCTACATTTTTTTAAGCTAATACACTAGTGAGGTGAAACAAATGAATCAGACAGAGCACACACATATCACCAAATTGGTGAATAAAACTTAGATGGCCACTAGATGTGAACTTTGATTACCTTTCCCTGTTCGGGGTATTTTTAAATGTTAATTTTTACCTGTACCAAGATTAGTGGGCTATTCTAATTTTACTAAGTTAAAGGGAGTATATCTTATTTCACTGGGCTTAGTAAGGGAGCATAAAGCTCAGACTGACTACAAGCAATCTATTAGGGATGGCCCCTTTTGCTAACATCTGAAATAGTCTTTTGCATGCTGTTTTCCACTCTAAGTGCCTTGGGTTCTTTTTAAATTATGTGTACTTCAAGGAAGCATTAGGAATCACATAGGAAAGCCCCCTCTCCAATTCCTGAGGAACCCTCCGCCAATCTTCATATACCCCTTCCTCTTATCACGCTTGATATATTACTGACCACAAAATAATCCCTGCCAGATGCCCAGCCCCCTTATTTGGTGCATTGCCTCAGATGATGTAGTAAATTTATCATGCTCAGAAGTATCCAGAGGTCCTTGTAATAGCTACAGTTTGTTTCAGAACACTGACTTCCTCATCACCTTGTGCAACTCAACTGCTTAGCAGCAGCGGCTGAACTATCCTCTTATCAAGGAATTCTACAGGAACAAACAGCCATGTTAAATTCTATGAATACTGATCATGTTCAGAAATCCTAAATACAAAAAGGTAAACCAAGTGGCTAAAATTTACACTCTTAAACATATGAGCATATGTGTATGCTCCAGCACTATAAAACAGTCTTGAGTGACAAAAAAAAAGAAAAAGAAAAAAAGAAAAGCCCCACAAAAGCAATAATAAGACAGGTGAACCATAAAACCCTCAGTACTCCCTAGGAACTACATTTTATATCATTGATAGGCACTGTAAATATCCAGCTGGTGTTAATAACTTTCATGCTATTGGTTTTTAAGTAAAAATTCATATTTGGGGCTTTATATTAACAATTTTATCACCAATTACTGGTGGTGACAACAAATGACAGACAAAAGGCTTAACAAGCAGTCTTTCTCCAAGCTTCAAGGACAGCAGAAAACAAAACCAGCACCTGCTTCCTCCTTTCCAGGTATGGGGCAAGCAGAAAGAAGCTATGACACCCTTTGTTTCACAACTCCACATCAAAGTCAAGGAATAATAAAATGGGAAACTACAGCTATAGAGTTCTGAGTCCACCCCTGGACCTAAATGGGGAACTTACTTTGGACTTGACCAATGCTCTTCTCTTGAAGCCCGGAGTCCCTGTTCTACAACTGGGCATTAAGATTTTCCAGTTTCATACCAATAATCAAAAGTATGTTAGTGAACAAACGTATGAAGTAGGTATGTATGTATCGCAAATATAAAGCAGGGACAACATTTAGTCCTAGGCCAAGAGCCATACAGATACACATGAACACACCCATCAAGTTCAAATCCCAACAAGGCACCCTGAGTGTGCAGTCAACAAAGGGAGGGGCAGGAGCAAGGAACAGAGGTTAAAGCAGACAGCAGCCAAAACAAACATCACTTCCAGAACAGGGCAAACTTTGGGTCTGGAAGCTGAAGAACCCTCAGAAACGATAGAGGTGTTGAGACTCTCTCAAGGAATGAAGAGCGCACCCAAGCACTGGGAGAGGAGGAGATGAACTGCAGAGGAGGCTAGTGTCTCTGGGGACAAGGGCGTCGCCGCCATCCTCAGCTGCACAGCACTCCCCTTTTTGCCGCCCTGGCTGACGCCCTCCAGATCCCTGAGAACAGTCGCTGTCGCCCCATTCTTCCATAGACACTGTCCCTACAGACCTGTGAAGGATAAAAGAGCGCAGAGACACACCTGGTGCAACGTCTCCGGAGGCAGCTGCGACGCTCGGAACAGATCAGCCACTGGACCGGCGGCCGCAGTGGCAGTGCCTGGGGCGACCCTGGTAGCCTCGGGGAGCCCAGGTCCCGGGGCCCCGCTTGCAGCGCCTGAACAGCGCGCGAAGAGCTCCGAGTAGCACTGCTGCTCGCTATCACTCAGCAGCAACGGCGGCCCCGCGCCACAGCCTCCACCCGCCGCCACCTCCATAGGGCCTTCTCTAGGGTCCCGACCGAGCGCTTTCCCCGGCCGAGGTGCCAGTGCCTCCTCCAGGGCCACCACCGCCGCCTTGGCCTCCGAAGCCGCCGCCCCCACGCCCCGCAGCTGCAGCGCCACCGCTTCCTCCAAGCGCGCGCCGGCCCCGCCCCCCGGGCTTGAATGTTGTGCCTTGGCGGCACGGCACATGGAGACAGGCGCGGCACCGACCAATCACGAGCCGGAATCGCACCTGGGCCCCACCCCTGACGGCCTCCCTGCCCCGCCCCTTCGCCAGGTAAGGAAGGCAGCTCCTCCAGCTGCCCTGCCAAGCCTTTCACCTGCTCTGCGGGAGAGACCAGACCAGGAGAGTGGGGGCCAAAGCTGCTCCAAGCCCTCGCAGCACCTGACGGGTATCTTGGGCTCTCCACCCTGGCTGGCAAGGGAACTTCTGGACACACACACACAGGAACAAAAAGCACTTTGGGGAAAACTGATGTGTTTTCTATTTAAGAGTCCTGAACAGAAGTGGTGTCCATTTAGAAAAGAGACCAGGCACGAAAAGCTGGGTTTCCCCTCCTCTATAATAGTATCGCCTATGGCCTGAAAAGCTAAAGAACAGAGGTGTTCTCAAGAGTGGGGTCCCAGTGCCTCTCCAGAACTTTGGACATGGCCATAGGGTTAGGGCACTTTCTCAGGTGTGGCTCAGATCTGGATTTGAGCCAGTTCCTCTTAAATACTAGAGGAAAGGGGGTGGAGTGCTCTTTTTGCGGATGTAAGATTCAGTCTGCTCAGTGCTCTACTGAAATCTGGGAAACAATTGGTGGGAGGTACTATGTGGAAATTTTATGCTTATGAAGTCTTGAAAGTACTGACCTCTGTAACGCAACGTCCTCGCCTTCTGGAAGGATTTTTTTTTTTTTTTTTTTTTTTTTTTTTTTTTTGGACAAGCTCTTTCCTTAAGACATCTAGCTCTGAAAATACTTCTTTTCACAGAAAAACAATCATTTTAAATACAAAAGTTTTCAAGTTCCTATCAAAAAAGTCAACACTAGAACCCAGAACTTTACAAAACCCACGTGTTTTGTTTTTCAGATGGGCTTTCTCCCCTAGGGCTATTGTTCTAGTCAAGCCTCTAAGAAGAGAAAGTCTATGCTGACTGTGGTGACTGATGCTTGTAACAGTAGGAGGCTGAGGCAGGAGAATCCCTGACATTTTGAAGCTGCTCTAAGCTACATAGTGAATTCCAAGCTAACCTGCAAAAAGAAAAAAAAAAGTCTACAAAATAATCTACTAGAAAAAAAGATCTGCCCCACAACAACACTGCAGATTTCAACATCAGACTTGTATAGTTGCATTTTATTTTTCTAAAAGAAAAATCACTTCTTAAAAGACAGGGTGGTCTCTCTACATAACCCTGGCTGACCTGAAACTCACTCTGTAGACCAGGCTGACCTCAAACTCACAGTGACGCGACTGTCTCAGCCTTCCACGTGCTGGGATAAAGGCATGTGCCACCATGCTGGACCCCAAAAGAAAAATCTTAAATGCCATTTTTCTTGAGAAGAGTAGCACAAATGTACCCATTACACATGCATGTCTCACTGCAAAACACTAACCCAAATAGGGGGAAACTTTTCGTGTTTAAACACTAATAAAAGGACATGTTAGGGCTGGAACTGGTGGCACACACCTTTTTAAACCCAGCATTCAGGAGGCAGAGGCAGATAGGTATCTGTGAGTTTGAAAGCAGCCTGGTCTACTTAGTGAGTTTCATTCCAGCCAGAACTACATAGTGAAACACTGTCTTAAGAAAAACACATGGAGAGAGGAAAACTATATATGTATACATATAGATTTATTTATACATACATTCATAGAGGTATATTCCATCCCAAATATTTTTATTTTAATTAAAGTATGAAGTGGCCAGATGTGTCACATGCCTGTAATCCTGCCACTCCAGAGGCAGACCAGCCAAAGCGAAATGGCAAGATCTATATCAAGAACAGTAACAACACACACACACAAAAAAAACAAAGACAACTCAAGAAATATTATCAGTGTTAACAAATGCACTTTGATATAATAGACAACTAAAATAAAGACCAATGGAAGAAAGAGAAGTGGAGAGAGATGAAGTCACGAGATGAGGAAAACTTAAAAGGAAAGGGGAAGAAAGATATATGAAAGAAAAAAGAAATGTGTTAATCTCAATGATGGCCAGAGTTGTACTTCCCTTTTAGAATCTGAAGAAATAAAATGCAGAAGATCCATGGTAGGATATGACTCAGTAACAGCATTTTCGTAGCATGCACCAAGTACAAGTATGGCTTCCAGTACCAGAGAAGAAAAAGTAAAGGAGATTCAACCCAAACATGTTGGCAGCTAAGTGAAATGTCCTGTCTTTCTCTTTCTTTATTTTAGTTTCATGAAACTTCAACATGAAATCTGAGCATGCCCAGAGGCATTCCTGTTATCTTTATGATGCAAACTGAGCAAGTCCACAAGTGTTGTCTGCCTCCTGTAGCTTTTTGAACATTGGCTAAATAACAACAAACTAAGTACAGCCAGAAATGTGTCTCTTCTCCCTCGAACTAGCACCTTTTACTGAGCATGCTTAGGAATGTGCCCACCCTTAAAGGTCTTTCCCATATGCATGTGTGTCCACTCCCAGAATAAAACCCCATGTTTCCTTTGTTCACAGAAGGCACTGCTTTGGACATAACTCCAAACTCATATTTCCTGCCCTGCCCTTGCCTGTCTTAGCTTTGCACTCATCAAGAGGCGAACTCAGTTTTGATTACAAATACAGAAAGTTCTCTCTTGAAAGCTTTGATTCCTTATTCCATATTTTGCTTCACAACTGCTGGAAGAGACGATGACATCAATACAGAAAGAATAAAATAAAGAGACAGCAGAGAATTTTAAATTCAAAATCCCATCACACTTTCTATGACTGACATACCTTCTCAGGAACATGGAAGCCATGAGATAGGTAATTCTCTTCCTCCTTTCCCAATTATTCTTAGCTTTCCAGAAGAGTAGCTTCATAACAGAGTAGCCCACTCCATGTGATAGGCAACAAGCTCCACTTCCCCCAGGGAATCCCATAAGAACAAATATAGGCTACCATAGCCATGGATGTTCTTATAGTAGGTAAAGACAAAAAAACAAAAGAACAAAAAAAAACTTTACAGGATTTTTTTTGTGCACATTATATCATATAAGACTCATAGTAACTCTAAGGGAGATTAGGAAAATGATAGATAGATAGATAGATAGATAGATAGATAGATAGATAGATAGATATTTTGTTTGTTCTAGACAAGGTCTCATACAGCACAGGCTACTCCTGAACTCCTTATCCTCCTGTATGTGCCTGCTCAGTGCTGGAATTACCGGCATGCAATGCCACATCCAGTCAGGAAGACATTTTCTTGAGATGAAAGGTCTCACTTTGTATACGAGGCTGACCTCACATTTATGATCTTCCTGCTCTACATCTCAAATACTAGGATTACAAGTATGTGTCACTGTAGTGGTCTAAATGAAGCAGGTGTCTCATAGGTTCACGCATTTAAACACTTGGGTTCCTAGTGGCAGCACTATTGAGAGAGTTATGGGTGAAGGTACATCACTGGGACAGACTCTGAGAATTTCTAGCTGCACACCACTTCACTATCTGCTTCATGTTTGTGGTTGAAGTTGTGTGTGATGATATTTTGTTTATCATCTAACAAATAAAGCTTGCCTGAAGATCAGAGTGCAAAGCTACCCACACTAGTTAGCCATGGAGGCCAGACAGTGGTGATGCACACCTTTAATCTCAACACTCGGGAGACAGAAGCAGACAGCTCTTTGTTAGTTCAAGGCCACCCTGAGCTACATGAAATTGACCCAGTCTAAAAGAGCAACAGAGCTCACACAAAGGTAATCTCAACACTTGGGATCCAATGCCTTTAATCCCAGCACTAGAGAGGAATATACGGCTGGAGAAGACAGGAGCTCAGTGCAGTCTGAGGCTTGGTG
Source organism: Phodopus roborovskii (assembly GCF_943737965.1). Lineage (NCBI taxonomy): Eukaryota > Metazoa > Chordata > Mammalia > Rodentia > Cricetidae > Phodopus > Phodopus roborovskii. The sequence goes on from NW_026125811.1 coordinate 182,746, forward strand.
GAGACAGATGCAGTCTGAGGACAGGATCACCCCCTTCAGTCTGAGCATTGGTAGAGGTGAAAACTCTCTAGTGGCTGGCAACTTTACTTCTCTGATCTTCAGCATTAACCCCAGTATCTGTCTCTTGGTTTTTATTAATCATGCTACAGTCGTGAGCTCTCAGCTTCCTGATCCACCTGCCCTGCCTGCCATTTGCTTCCATGCCTCCCCACCAGGATGAACCCTTAGCCCTTTAGAACTGTAAACTCTTTCCTTGGTAAGTTGCTTCTGGTCATGTTTTTCCCCCTTGTAATTTCTGTTTATTTGAAAGTCCACACAATTAAAAAAGAAAAGGGCAAGGTTGGTTCCTGCAAGTGCGCTTGTTGTTGCAGATGTCCTGGATGTTGTGAATCACATCAGACCTCAGCCTGTGCTCCTTCATGATGGCCAACGCCTTTCTGTCCATTGGGTTATGAGGCCTGAGGCAGCTGAGATAACTGCAGTTGCCTCAGGTGAAGGGCTCACAGACGTGGAGTCTCACACGGTTGTGGCTGCCTGAGAATCTGTTTCTGGCCCTCTCCTTTGTAACCTTTGCGTATCTCAGGCATGAAAAAAGGGTCACTCTGGACCAGGAGTACTGCCAGCTCCTCTTGGTTAAGCCTGGAGAGCTCGTGATTCTTTAAGATCAGGAAGTTCTGTTCTGAGAGAACTCCATGATAATATTTGCAAAGGTTCCGCTAGGAGTGTGAATAGTGGCACCGGCCCAGCAGGTTGAGCTTGCAGAGGTGCATCTGGGCATGGTATTTTTATAGCAGCTACAGAGATGCAAGTAATACAGTCACTATGGCCGGCAAGAAGACATTTTTATCTTCATTTGGCAGGTAAAAAAAAAAATGATTGTACAACTGGTGTGATTTGCCCAACATTTGGAGCTCATTTCCTTCACTACTCACCCCAACTTAATAAATCTGACAAATATTTATTAAACAGCAGATATTAAATAATATATAGGCAGTCTCACATCAGTGCCTACCAATCTATGAATGAAATAATCAGCATTTATTTGTAGGGCAGATAGCTTACTATGTGTGTACTAGAGTGCTTCAAGAAATTTTAAAAAATACAAGATGCGTTGTTTTAAAGGAGTCAACAACCTCACTAGAAAAGGCAAAAACTAGCACAACTAACCAAAATAAATAAGAGGCAATGTATAATTAAGTGCTAAATCGTGTACCCTGGGCTAAGTGCTGTGGGAGTTGAGAAATTAGAAAAATCCATGAACCAGTGCTAAACCAAGAAGACTCAACAAGAGGATAGGTGTTTTCTGAGACTGAGAGGGAATGGGAAGAGTAAATGGATAAGACAAGGGAGAGAAGGGGTTATCCTGAGAAAGGTAAGCATTCCAGAGACTTGCCACCAAGAAAGTAGTGAGTGAGGAAAAGCAAACTGGGCCAGACTGGAAGGCAGCCTCTGATGCAAGCCTCCAGGATACAAGAAAGATCCCAGTCAACAAAGTCCAGGGGCCACAATCAGAAGGAGTCTGTGGTAGTGTGAATAGGTATGGGCCCCATAGACCCATGTATTTGGATGTTTGGCCCATAGAGAGTGGCACTATATGGAGATATGGCCTTGTTGGGGGAAGTGTGTCATTGTGAAGGCAAGCTTTGAGGTCTCATATACACTCAAGTCATGCCCAGTGTAGCAATCTCACCTGCTACCCGTAGATTAAGCTCTCAGCTCCTTCTCCAGCACCATGTTTGCCTGCATGCTGCCATGTCCCACCATGATAATGTACTGAACCTCTGAAACTGTAAGCCAACCCCTGTTAAATGTTTGCCTTTATAAGAATTGCCATTCTATAGGTGAGCTGGTGGGCTGCCCAATTCAGTTTTCACCCAGGCCCAGAACCAGGACTATGAGTTGGTCCACCCCAACATCCACCCCATCTATGAGCTGGGCATGTGAAGGGGCTGGTACTGCAGATCCAAACCTGGAGGATCTCCATGACATAGGACAACAACAGAATATCCAAGAGGAATCCCAGTGAGGGCCCATTACTATGGTGTAGCTTAAGCCAGCAGCCTTGAACCAGACCAAACACTCGTAATGAACACTTGCCAGTAAAGATGTATAGACTAAGGGGTACACTGTGACTTGCTGTGTCACACTATAGCTTCCATGACAAGATTTCTCCTTTTACTTTATTTGGGTGGGGGAGTTTGCAAGGGCAAAATGTGGATACAAAGAGACACAGAGATGAATGGTACGGCGATGTCTAATGTGAAATTCACAAAGAATCAAGAAAAAGTTTTAAAAAGAGTTGCCATGGTCATGTTGTCTCTTCATGGCAATAGAACCCCTAATGATGACTGATCCAACTGTAGTAATTCTTAAACTGGGAAACAACAAGGAGAAAGTGGCACTCTTCAAAATGTTTTACTAGACCAGCCACAGTAGCTCATGCCTCTGACCCCAGTAGTGGAGAGACTAAAGCAGAAAGATCCAGATTTTTAGGCCAGCCTGGGTAACATAATGAGACTTTTGTGTTGAAGGTATTTTTCTAAATTTTACTAACTAAAGAATGTTGAGTGTTGTGTTTTAATTCTACAATAATTTTCTAAGTAGGAGTATAGTTATCAAACCTCAAACCAAACACAGGTAAGAATGTAAAAACTAGAAACACAGTCATGTATTTAAGGCTGAGTAACATTACATAAGCCCTATTGCAGGGGTTTGGTTTTGTGTGTGTGTGTGTGTGTGTGTGTGTGTGTGTGTGTGTGTGTGTGTGTGTTTACAGGTCAGAAGTCAACCTCAAGTGTTATGCTTAATTAGACCCAGTTTCAAACAACCCAAAAGAAAATCAGAAAGCACATAGTATAACTATGTCCCAATAAAACCTTAGCTATGAATTTCATGTAATTTTTCACATAACATATAATTTTGAGTGCACATAAAGGACTAAGTTCTCCTGTCATTTAGAATCTGTAAAATCTGGATGGGACAGATACCTCAGAGTACTTGCTGGACAATCAAGAGATCAAATCCCTAGCATTGACATAAAAAAAAAAAAAAGAATGGCCCCTGTAGTGGCTTAAAAGAAAATGTCCCCCAAAGGGAGTGGCACTATTAGGAGGTGTGGCCTTGTTGTAGAAAGTATATCTCCCTGGAGGCAGGCTTCGAGCTTTCATATATGCTCAAGATACTGCCCAGTGAGACAGATAACTTCTGTTGCCTGTGAGTCAAGATGTCAGAACTCTCAGCTCCTTCTCCAGCACCATGTCTACATGTATGCTGCCTTGCTCCCCACCATGACAATAATGGGCTAAACCTCTGAACTGTAAGTGAGTCACCACAATTAAATGTTTTCCTTTCTAAGCATTACCATGGTCATGGTGTCTTTTCATAGCAACTAAAAGAGCCTGTAACCCCAGCATTGAAAAGTGGAGGAGATACAGACTACAGCTAGGATATCTGAATCTTCTTCGAATCCCCCAAGACAGCGCCCCTTACCAGCAGGAAGTAGTTTGGAAAGAACGACGCCCAAATTCCCAAATATTGTCTATAAATGTTTGTTTTCATTTAATTGGACTTTGTTATATAAAATTAAATAAAAAAATTATATTATATATAAGAATAGAACAACCCAAAAGAAAAAAAAGGAAAAAAAAAAGAAAAGTGGAGGAGAGGTGGATCCCAAAAGTTCACTGGCCAGCCAACCTAGCAGAAACAGAGAAACAGAGAGCTCCAAGTTCCTTGAGAGACCCTGTGTCAAAGAATAAAGTGGAGAACAACTGAGGAAAACTTCTGCCTCAGCCTCCCAAGTGTTGGGGTGGCATACATGTGCCCCCACCCCTGCTCACGTGTGTCCTTTTCATGACTGCTTTGGCAAAGGCAGTTTTGGATCACTGCAACAAATGTAACATGCAACACAAAGCCTAAAATGTTAACTCTCTGGATCTTTACAGAGTATTTCAACCTCTGTCCTCAAACTTGAAGACCTATTATTTCCTTATACCTGCAGGCACATTGTGAGTCATCTGGCTGGGGTTGGGGAAGGGCAGTGGTTAAGAGAGAATTCAGTTTGACTTCTCTGGAGTGCAGTGATACTGGGATCCTTCTGATAATTTCTCAAAAGATTGGTGAAAATTACACCCTGTTGTGGAAGGGGAGGGACTCATGGGTCCCCCACTCCCAGAGGATTTACACACAGTTAGGGGGTATTCAGCATGTAGCCGTAGTTAAGTTGTGCAGGCTCCTGTACATAACCCCTCACCCATGTCCCTGTACACAACTCCACTGAATCTCATCAGTGCAAACAGCAAAAATGTCAGGCTAGTAGGTCAGGGCCTAGTCAGGAAATAGAAATGTACCAGTGGGAGAGGGGCAAGAGAAGGTAGTGGGAGTGAATATGATCAAAATGCACTATGTACACTGTGAAAATGTCATGGTGAAATTCTAGTCCCCTGACCACTTTTTTTTCTCTCTACTCCCCAAGAGGAAGTACTGAGGTAATACTGGTACAAATACTCCTGTCTCCCAGAAGTGAAAACATAAGAAAGAAATGGATCTTTCCCTATTTCATCTTTGTCTTTCTGTTTCTCTTTGTGTCTCTGTCTATCTGTCTCTCTCCCTTCCCCTCTCTCCCTCCCTCCCTTTCTCTAACCAACATCTGTGGATTCTGGTTTGAGCTATACCGTTGCATTCTTACATGTGCTTTTATCTGTGGGTTGCTTATAGGTCTGGAACCCCCAAGTTACACTTTGAGCAAAATTAAACATGTTTTACAGAGCCAAAACTTTTAGGCTTTTGTGTTTGAACAAATGGGGAGATTTACAATGAAAACATATTATGGTAGTTATCTGAAACAAGCCAGAGCTGCTTTTCCAGGGCAGCTGTTGACTAGGGTTGCCTTACTTATGCAGGGCAAAATGATGTTCTTCCTGATAAGGGGGAGGGGGCTTTGCTGCAGCCAGGGCTCTTCCCTAATCTGTCTGGCACAGGCAGGGCTCCTTTAGCTAAATTTACTCTTATGTAACATAATGTTTTCTAAGCAAATTTATTGGTAAACAGTTTATTGCTTCCATGCTAAGCTCGTACAAAAAGGGGAGACTTGGGATTCTAAACTTCTCATATGCTCTATAAGTCACTAATGACAGTGGAATCATGTCACCATCTCTCCTGCCATTATGGCTTGTCTTCCAAAGGTTAATGTGCTAAAAGCTTGGTCCCCAGTGAGACAGAACTGAGGTGGTGAAACCTGTAAGAGGTGAATCCTGCTGGAAGGTCATTGGGGTCATAGGGGCTCAACTCTCATGAATGCATTAATGCTAGTTTTAAAGAGTAGGCTGGGTCTTTCTTACTGGTACACCTACTGAATTACTTACCAATTCCCAGGAGAGAGTAATAACAAAGAGCAAGCCTGGCCCCTTCCCCTCTCCATTGTGTGCGCTCTCTGTCTCTCTTCCTCCATCCATCCCTCTCCTTCCCTCTCTCTCTGTCTCTCACCATGATATCATCCACCATGTTGTGATGTAGTCAGAGACTCTCACCAAAGGACACCAGAGAGAAAAATGGTACATCTACCCAATCCTAGAATTAGGATCTCCAAAACTATGAGCTAAAAAAGCCTATCTCCTGGTTTGGGGTTCTTGAAATAAATTCTCACTGTGTAGCCCAAGCTAGCCTCCAACTTACAACCTTCCAGTTTTAGACATGCACCACCACACATAATACCTGGCTTGAGAAATGTTTGCCTAGCCAGGTGGTGGTGCCACACCCCTTTAATTCCAGCACTCAGGAGCTGGGAGCAAAGGGATCTCTGTGAGTGTGAGGCCAGCCTGGTCTACAGAGTGAGTTCCAGAACAAGCTCTAAAGCAACAGAGAAATCATGTCTCAAGAAACAAGGAGAAAAAAAAAAGGAAAAAGAAAAAGAAGACAGCTGACACCTTACCTTAGTTAGTGGGTACTTTATTGACAGAATCAAAATTTCCTGCAACTGTTCTTATTTCTGACAAGGAGGGCATTCACAGAATAAGTCATGGTAAGCCAATTGCTATAAAAAACAACCAAAAAAATCTTTTGTTGTTGATTTTTTTTTGTTTTGTTTTGTTTTGTTTTTTGAGACAGGGTTTCTCTGTGTAAAAGCTCTGGCTGTCCCGGAACTCGCTTTGTGGGCCAAGCTTGCCTTGAACTTGTAGAGATCTGCCTGCCTGCCTCCATTAAAGGCATGAGCCACCATGCCCAGGTCCAAAAAGTCTTAATGGGATAACAAAATCATTCTTTTTTTTTTAAATCTCATCACAGACCAACACAGGTCCTTAGAAGGAGTGCTTTTGTAAACCTCATTCAAGAAACTACTGGAAGCTCCATTTCCTAAGACCTTGGGTACCTGTGCTAGACCCCTTGTATGTAGTAACTATAAAAAGAAAGCACTCAGGAACTCAGCAAAGGTAGAAAGAGAAGACAAGAAAGATACTGAACAGTAGAGTTACTTGCCAGGCCCAAAGGAGGCGCAGATCATATCTCCCTCCTTTCTTTTGGCTAGAAACAAGGTATACAGCCATAACAAAGGGATTTGGGGAAATGTAGTCAAGCTGTGTAGTCAGGAATCAAAACAACCGGTTGGGTACCAGCTTTTTCCTTAATGACCATGAGAAAATTGCAGACCTCCAGTTAGCACTGTTGGTTCACTGCCAAGATTTCCCTTTACTAGGACAGGACCCATTAGTGAGTGTTGTTTGCTAATGGCCCACAGCTGTTCTTATTGCGCATTTACCTTTTGCCAAACTGAAGCCACTTCTGGGTTATACTCCTACAAGTTCCAGCCTCCACAGGAAGTGCCCACAGGAAATGACTGATTTCCATGAGTGGAAATAATGCTAGCCTACTGCCTTGAAAATCAACCATGGGTGCTGCAGGAGAGCATGGAGGATTACCCATGAAACAGTATGTGGGACTGATTGTTTATATTAACACAGAGTCTGATTTTGTAACCCAGGCTGGCCTCCAAGTTGTTATTATTCCCTTGTCTTAGCCTTCCAAATAATTGGGTTACAGATGTGAGCTGCCATACACAGGTTAAAGCCATGAGTTTGGGTTGCTAGGGCTGTTGGGGGGTGATAGGCACAAGAGGGTTCATTCTATTAGTGTATGTATTTTGTGAGTTTCTAAAAATTCACATGATGATGCATGACTTTGATCCCATCACTCAGGAAACAGCAGCCAGAAGACCTCTATGAATCTGAGGCCAGCCTGATCTACATAGTGAGTTCTAGATCAGCAACAAATAAAGGGGATATATGTATGTATGTATGTATGTATGTATGTATGTATGTATGTATGTATATAGTCTCTTACCCTTTAGGGAAACTTAAATATGGAGCCAATATACCATGATATTAAAGGATTTTTTGTTGTTTGTTGGGACATGGTATAATGTATCCCAAGCTGGTCCTGAACTTACTATGTGGTGGAAAAGGCCTTGAATCCCTGATCCTCCTGCCTCCACCTTGATGTAACTTACTTTTCAAATGCAATAACTTTATGGCTAATGAAATAAACATCCCATGCCATTTATAGCTGCATTCCATATTATTTATAGGCAAGATGACATGGTATCCCGAATTTTCACTAAAATACACAGGCACAAAAGAAAAGACAGTTTGAAACAAAATCTGACAATATGGACAATTGTTGTGGTGGTTTGACTAGGTATGGCTCCCATAGACTCATATGTTTGAATGCTTGATCCATAGAGTGTGGCATTATTAGGAGGTATGGCCTTATGGGAGGAAGTATGCCACTGTAGAGGCAGGCTTTGAGGTCTCCTATGCTCAAGCTATGCCTAGTGTGGGACACAGTCGCCTTCTGCTGCCTGCAGACCAAGATGTAGAACTCTAAGCTACCTCTCCAGCAACATGTCAGCCTGCATGCTGCCATGTTGTCATGCCCTACCATGATAATGGACTAAACCTATGAAACTGTAAGCCAGCCCCAGTTAAATGTTTTCCCTTATGAGAGTTTCTGAGGTCATGGTGTCTCTTCTCAGCAACAGAACACTGACTAAGATAACTGATTTAGGTAAATATTGGATAGAAAAATGACACTACACTAGTCAATATCTGCCAGATAGTCCATACCTATAATCCCAGCCCTTAGGAAGTTGAGTCAAGAGGATAGCATAGGTACAAACTGAGACTCTCCCCCATCCCCCACTAAAATAAAGTTCAATTGTTTTGTATCTGAAATTTTCCATACTTACAAAAAATATATTTTTGCAATCCTAGCACTTGAGAGGTGGAGGTGGGAGGATCAGGAATAGCCAGATCATCTTCTACTGCATGGTGATTTAGAAACAAGCCTGTGCTACATGCGATTCTGTCTCAAAATACTAAAGTAAAAAGGTTTATTAACACCCCTCTTGTTCATTCCAATATGTAAGTCCTTACTGAGACTCCTGCATCTGTATGACTTTCACTTTTTTGTTGGAGCATTTTGTTTGCTTGTCTATTTAAGGTATGGCCTCATTTTGTAGCCTATGCTGGTCTCAAACTCACACTGATCCTCCTGCCTCAGTCCCCCAATGGCAGAGACCACAGATGTGTACCACTGTACCTGGCTCCCATCATGATTTTGAATTTTAATAATATCTAGAAATTGTAGACAAACTGAAGAGATGACTCAGCAGTTAAGAGCACTGACTCCTCTTCCAGAAGACCTGGGTTCAATTCCCAGCACCCACACAGCTGCTCACACCTATCTATAACTCTAGTTCCAGGGTTTCTGACACCCCTACATAGACATACATGTAGGCAAAACACCAATGCTCATAAAATATATTTTAAAAAAAACTTTTTAAATAAGAAAGAAATGGTGGACACAATAACACTATAAAGAAAGCATGTCTTTGTCTTAGAAACTAATGAAATGTCTGGCAACTAGTCAAATTTTTTTCATTGTGTTAGAATGTTAGTGCAGAAGAAAGTTCAGCACATCTGATTGACAATGCCTGATTTCCTCTGGGACTGGGAGAAACAGAAGTGTATGTTGATTTTGAAAAGGATGTTTATCTCACATGCCTGGCATTATCTCCACGAGGCTCTACCCACTAACTCATGTGGGAAGAGGCACAAGAGCACAGCCCAAGAAGCTGCACTATTTTTTAAGCTTTAGAACTCCTTGGGGATTGTATGTTTGCAAACAGTTTCCAAATTATTAGACATACCAGTCTATGAAAATAATAGCTCTGGACTAAAACAACTAAGAGACTTGGTCACCTCCACAATTGTTTCCATTTTGAAACCAGAATGCTACACTTGCTTTGAGAGAGGGGAGTGGTGGCCTTAACGTGCAATAAGGCTTTCATTTGAAGCCTTGTGTGACAGAGACGTTGGAAACATGTTTGAGTTCAAGAAACTCATTCTTAATTTTGACCCAAACCAGCTGTTTCATTTAAGCCAACAGAGATTATTTTAAAAACTGTTATTTCTGGAGCTAGATCCTACCCAACAATGCCTCTACACGCTCTGATCCTTCAGGAAAGCTCTGTTAGGAAGATATTTCAAGCCTGTTGCCTCTTCCCAGGCTGCTCTTTATTTACTTTGATTTTATGTGTGTTTTGCCTACGTGTATGTCTGTGCACCATATTCATTCATGATGCCTTTGGGACCCAGATGAGGGTGTTGGATTTCCTGGAATTAAAGCTACAAACGGTTGTAAGCTGCCGTGTGGGTGCTGAATTGCATCCAGGTCCTCTTGGAAAGTAGCCAGGGATCTTGACCACTGAGCCCACTTTAGCCCCAGATTGCTCTTTGAATATGTATTTGTGTCTGTAATTATTTATTCACATGTTTCTGTGTATGTGCACATGTGTGCAGTTGTCCAAGGATGCCAGAAGAGGGTGATGGATGGGGCCTCTGAAGCTGGAGTTACAGGTGGTCAAGAACCATGCTCTGGTCCTCTAAAGGGACAGCAGTTCTTAACTGTTGAACCATCTTTCCAGGCCTTCACAAATTACTCTTAACTACTTGCTCAAGATGTGTATTTACACAAGCATATGACAGCTGATCAAACACATATCATGATCCTATGACAATAAATATAAGTGATAATGCAGAAAATGGAGCTCATAAACACTGTTGGTGGGAATATAAAATGAACAACCACTTTGGAAAGCAGTCTAGCTGTTCCTCAGACTCTTAAACAAAGAGTTACTCTATGTGTCTCATTTCTATTGCTGTAATAGAATACTCTGACAAGGGGACTTCAAAGATGTTTCAGCAGTTAAGACCATTTGTTCTTGCAGAGGACCCAGGTTCACTTCCCCGAACCCATGTGGGAGCTCAAAACCATCTGTAATTCCAGTCCCGGAGAATCCAATGCTTTCTTCTGACCTCTGAGGGCACAGTCAGGCACATGGTACACATACATATGCACAGGCAAAACACCCATACACCTAAAATAAAATCATCTAAAGAATTTTATGAACCTGGTGGTGGTGGCACACTCCTTTAATCCCATCACTCTGGAGAAAGAGGCAGGTGGATCTCTGTGAGTTTGAGGCCATCCAGGGATACAGAGCGAGTTCCAGGCAGCGTCCAAAACAATATAGAGAAACCCTGTCTCGAAAAACAAACAAACAAACAAGGAGCACTGACAGCTCTTCCAGGGCACTTGGGTTCGATTTCCAGCGCCCATATGGTAGCTCACGACCATCTATAACTCTATTTCCAGGGGATCTGATGCCTTCTTCCATCCTCTGAATGCATGCAAACAACACACACTTAAAATAAAATTGTTCTTTTAAAAAGAAAGCAATGTTGGGCTGGAAAGAGCTAACTGGTTGAAGGCACTGGTGCTCTTCCAGAAGACCTGAGTTCAATTCCCAGAACCCACTTCGTGGCTCACAGCCATCTGTAAGCTCAAGTCCCAGGAAATGTGATATCCTCTTCTTCTCTCCACAGGCACCAGGCACACACATTGTATACTGACATAACACATATAGACAAAACACCAGTACACATTGCACGAATAAATAAAATTTTAAAACACAATTTAGAGGAGAAATGGTTTATTCTGGATTATAATTCCTGGATTATAGAGCCTTTAAAGTGGGGAAGACATAAAACAGACAGGGAGAATGTAGTGGCAGGAGCAGGACTCTGGTTAGTCACATTGCATATATACCCAAGAAGTAGAGTGTGAACAGGAAGGGAGGTCAGACTATAAAACCCCAAGGCCCTAGGTCAGGCATACACCTTTATTCCCAGCACTCAAGAGACACAGGCAGGTGGCTGTCTACACAGAGAGTTCCAGGTCAGCCAGGACGACATAATGAGACCCTGTCTCTCTCTCTCTCTCTCTCTCTCTCTCTCTCTCTCTCTCTCACACACACACACACACACACACACACACACACACAACCACAAAGCCAACCCCCAATGACCCATTTTCTCCATCAAGATTCCACCTCCTAACAGTTTCACAACTTTCCCAAACAAGGCCACTAGCTGAGGATCAAGTGTCCAAACACATGAAATGAAACTATGGAAGACATTTCACATTTAAACCACAACACAGTGTAACCAAACATTTCTGCTTCTGGGTACATACTCAAGAGCAATGAAAATGGACATCAAACACAAAACTTGTGCCCAGAGGCCTGAAAAGATGGCTCAGCCATTAAGAGCACTGACTGCACTCCCAGATGACTGGGGTTTGATTCTCAGTACCCACATGGCAGCTCACAACCATCTGCTTCTCCAGTAGCAGGGGATTAAATGCTCGTTTCCAGCCTCTGTGAGCACTAGGCATGTACATAGTACACAGATATACATAGAGTTAAACATCCATGTATATAAAATAAAATAAACCTGTCCCCAGATGTACATTAGAACATGGTTAATAATAACCATGAAGCGAAAACACAATGACTAATGAGGACATACAATCATACAATGAAAGTATTGTTTAATTAAGTACTGATAGGTGATATACTATGAATGAACATTAGGGTAAGTGATAGAACTCAGACACACAGGCCAAATGCTATAAGGGTTTAATTATTTGAAATATCCAAACCGGGCAAATCTTGAATGAGACTAGTTGTCTAGGGCTAAGTAGATAGGTTAGGAAGACATGAAGGGTAATTATTAGTATGCACAGGGCTTAAGGTTGATGAAAACGTTCTAAAATTAGTAATGCTAGCTCTATAACCTTATCAATGGACTAAAAAGTACTGAATTGTGCAATTTTAAACAGTCATTTATTTTATTTGTATGGATGCTTTGTCTGAACGTATGCACACACACCACTTGCATTCCCAGTGCTTGCAGAAGTCAGAAGAAGGCATTGGATCCCCTGGATTGGAGGTACAGACTGTGAGCCACCATGTGGGTATTAGGTCTCCAGACCCAAGAGTAATTCTTAATTTTTAAATATTTGTTAATCTTTTGAGAATTTCATACAAGCATACAATGTATTTGAAAATAGTCACTCTTAGTCTTCAACCCCCACCCCTTCTCCAACTGTGCCAACTGTGTGCTCTCTCTCTCTCTCTCTCTCTCTCTCTCTCTCTCTCTCTGTGTGTGTGTGTGTGTGTGTGTGTGTGTGTGTGTGTGTGTGTGTCTCAGTAACCCACTGAGTCCATATACTCAGGTGTGAGGCCATCCCCTGGAGCACTGACCCATGAGAAGCTACACATATCCTTAAAGAAAACTGACCCTCCCTCCCCAGAAGCCATCAGCTGTGCATAGCTCCTCAGCTAGGAATGGTGTTAATGGCTCCTCAACTGGGCGTGGCACTCATGACCACTTCTCCCTCCATGCTAGAATGTTGGCTGGCTTGATTTTAAGCTGGTGTTTCACAAGCAACCACAGCTGCTGTAGGTTCGTACGTGCTGCCGTGTCCAGCACTGTTCTGCAGACACTGTTCACTCTGCTCCTTCCCAATCTCTGCTCTCACAATCTTGTAACCCAGCATTTAGGATTCTATGACAGGAAAATTGTGATTACATGGTTAAGGCAAGCTTGAACTACCTAGCTGGTTCCAGGTCAGCCTGAACTATGAAGCTGTAGCCATGACTCAAAAAAGTAAATTAAACTAAAACAGTGAGTTTTAAGACATGTGAATTGTGTCTCCATCAAAAATGTTCTCAAATATTTAGCATGTCTCTACCACATTCTATTAATTTTCTTGGAGAAACAAATGAAGAGCAGTGTGTAGTGTTCCTCTTCGTAGCCTAAGTCTTTTATTGAAAATAGATTCTTTTCTTTTCTCAAATAATATATCCTGATTACTGTTTCCCCCACACCTCTCACAGTTTCTCCCCATCTCCCATCTCCATGAATCCATCCCCTTAGTGTCTCTCATTAGAAAAGAATAAGCTTCTAAGAGACAACAACCAAACATGACAAAATAAAATATAAGATGAAACAAAAAATCACATCGAGGCTGGACAAGGCAAACAAACAGAAGGAAAAAAAGCTCAAAGAACAGGCACAAGAGTCAGACCCACTCCTTCACACACCCGGGAGTCCCACAAAAATACTACGCTGAAAGCTATAATATATACACAGAGGACCTGGTGCAGGCCCATGTTGGCCCTGTGCTTGCTGCTTCGATTTTTGTGAACTCTAATGTGCCTTGCTTAGTTGATTCAGAGGGCCTTGCTCTCCTGGTATCTTCCACCCCCTCTGATTCTAACACTCTTTCCACCTCCTCTTCTGTGGGGTTCCCTGAGCTCTAGGGGAAGGGATTTAATGGAGACCCCATTTAGAGAGAGATATCCCCCCATGTAATGTCTCTAAGCCATGTTTATAATGTAGACATACCAGTCCACTCTGCTCCAAACAGACACCACAGCACAGGGTTCAGCCAGACTTCTGACACTTCATTACATTGTGCAAATGCTGTGTTCCTCTTGCATCACATCAGTTCAAAGCAAGCACAGAGACCCTGCAGGTACACAGTAGAAATGGGAGTCCTCAGCTGGTGCCCTTTCTAAATCTTGCCTCCTTCTGCCTCTTTTTTTCGCTGAGCCAGGCAGGATCTCCAACAGTATCATGGCTCCCTAGTTCTAGATAGTGTCTAAGAGACACCCCCTTCTGAATATCCAGTTGGTGAGGACACTTCTCCAACCTTTTCCCAGACTCCCTGACAGTCATGTCTCTTTCCCACAGTACAGCAGGAAAAATGCTTTCCAAGGACACTCAGCTATGCCTCACTGGACACAGTGGCAGTCTCAAAACGAGCTTTGAGACTTCTTTTTTTTTAATTTATTTATTTAGTGTACATTGGGATTTTGCCTGCATGTATGTCTGTGTGAGGGTGTCAGATCCCCTGGAACCAGAGTTACAGACAGTTGTCAGCTGCCATATGGGTACTGGGAATTGAACCCTGGTCCTTTGAAAGAACAGTCAGTGCTCGTAATCACTGAGTCATCTCTCCAGCCCTCATAACCAGCTTTGAAAACGAGTCTTATCAGAATGGGTGAAATCTGAACAAATTAAGGATGAGATGAAAGGATAAATTTCATTATGCCTTATTCCATTAAATGTGTATCTGCTTCTTTAGCGAGTCCTCTTTCACTCCCATATATGTGGCTACCTGGAAAGCAACAGATACACAACCATTCTGCATAGAAATAGACATACACACTGATTTACAACTGGACATCTATTCGAAACTGTAATTAATCAGTGGAGAGCTTTCCGAGCCCAGGAAGAGTTTTGGTTCAGATGGAAGTAGTAAGATTAAATTAAGCCATTATTTATTTATTTGTTTGTTTGTTTGAAAGTCTTAAAACCAAATATTCCAAACTTTAGTTAAGGTAACTAACTAGATTTTGGTTTGGTTTATTGTTGTTGATGATGGTGGGCCTGGTAGTGCTGGTGCTGGTGTTGGTGCTAGTGCTGGGGGTGATGGCACTGGACTGAGACAGTGTCATATAATATAGGATGGCTTTGAACTTGCTGTGTAGCCAAAAATTACCTTGTACCTCCTGATACTAAAATTACAGATGTGTATCACCACACCTCAATTTTGATTCTTTCTCTCTTTTTCTTTCTTTTGATCTTCCTTCCTTTGTTTATACATAAACATACAGAGTTCTCAGTATGTTGGTCGTGAATTCTTAGATTTAACCAATCCTATCTCATGACCTCCAAGAAACTGGGACCACAGGTACATGCCACCTGCAAAAATTAAACCCAGATACTCATGAATGCTAGGTAAACACTCTACCACTAAACTATACTCTAGTGCTTGGCTTGATTTGGACAGAGGGATGAGTAGAGACAGTGTCCCACTATATAACACAGGTTGACCTTGAACTCCTGATCTTCCCACCTCCTCACCTCCCAAATTCTGGCAGTGATATTTGTGTTCCATTGTACCTGGCTTGCTTTTTAATTAAATGAATTTTCTGCCTCAGCTTACATAGGAATGAAAAAGAGTATAAATATGTAAAATAATAACCACATTTCCAAATATAATTGTGCTGAGCAAAAGGTCCATTGATAGAAGAATGAATGAATAAGACCTAATGTGTACATGGAATGGAAGATTACATATCCTGAAAGAAAAAAATCTCACATAGCCTATGAAGGGGATTATGCTGTGTGAAACAGAAAAATCACAGACGCTCATTTTATGATTTTACTATATATTGTATCCAAAGTCAATAAATTCATAAAGATAGAAATCAGTGTGGCAGTTTCCAAGAGCAGGGAATAGAAAAAGTTAATGGTGGCTTGATGACTATAGAATTTAAGTTTTACAACATGAAAAGGGTCTGGAGATCTGTAACTCAACAATGTGAAAACACCGAACACTATCAAACTGTACACGTTAAAATGATCAATTCTGTGCTGTGGGTATTCTACCACAATTTAAATTGTCTTAGTTAAAAAGCATGGAAGGTATGATAGTGCGTGCCTATAACTCAATGTGCAGAGGGCAGAGACGAGATACTTGGGGCACACTAGCTAGCCAGACTAGACAAAATAGTAAACTACGGGTTCAATGAGAGACTCTGCCTCAGTGTATAAGGTGGAAAGCAACAAAAGAAAACACCTGGTGTCAACCTCAGGCCTCCAAATGCACCCAAACACAGCACACTTGCACCTAAAAACACCCACAAACATGAGCATGTGAGCACACAACAAACACACATACACTAAAAAAAAAAAAAAAAAAAAAATGATCAGAGCTAGGGATACAGTCCATCAGTAGAGTGCTTGCTTAATATGTGTATATAGACCTTGGTTTCCATCCCCAGCACCAATAAAAGGAAAAGGAAAAGGGAAAGGAAAAAAACACACACACACTTACCAAGTCAGTTCCTTTTAGTTATATTTTATTCCTGGCATGCATTTGATCTCGGCCAATATAGTTTAAGTCATTTACATAGCATCACTTGTATTGTTTAATTTTCATATTTTGTTGTGCTTCAGCAATTTGTAAAAATGGATCAGGACCCCATAACATTTGGGGGTGGTGACCCAAGCCTGGAACCCCAGTTCTCAGAGGCAAGAAGACCTTAAGTTTGAAGTGTCAGGGGTACATAGTGAGATCCTCATAAAAAAATCCAACCAAGCCAGGCGGTGGTGACACACACCTTTAATCCCAGCACTCGGGAGGCAGAGGCAGGTGGATCTCTGTGAGTTTGAGACCAGCCTGGTCTATCAGAGCTAGTTCCAGGACAGCTTCCAAAGCCACAGAGAAAACCTGTCTCAAAAAAAAAAAAAAACAAACAAACAAAAAAAAATCCAACCAAGAGATTATTCCCTTGAGCTAAAGTGAGATAATGCAGGCCTGTACTCCTAGCACTTGTATAGTAGAGGGAGTAGTATGAGGAATTCAAGGTCAGCCCTGGCTTCACAAGCTTCTCAGTGAAAAGAAATACACAAAGCCAGTTCACCTTTAGTCCCAGCACTTGGGAAACAGAGGCAGGAAGATCCCTGAGAGTTCAAGGACAGCCTGAGCTGCATAGTAAAATCCAGGACAGCCAGGGCTACATTGAGAGACCCTGTGTCAATAAATAAACAAACAAACAAATACATTTTAAAAATTTCAAAGGAGAGAAAAATTACCTCCCCCCCAACACAAAAATAAAAGGCTATTGAAGGTTGAGCATGGTGGCATATACTGTAAATCCTAGCACTCAAGAAACTAAGAGAGAAAAACAGCTACAGGTTCAAGGCCAGCCTGGTCTACATAGCAAGCTGAAGTTCAACCTGAACTACAGAGTAAGATCTTGGCTCCAAAAGGCAAACTAAAAATTGGTCACTGACATACTAGAGTGAACAAGATCAAGCAGCCAACATTCAATTATGGATGCAGGCGAGCCCCTTGAGGCCCCAAACCTATTAAAGGCACCATTACTTGATGGCTGCTGAAGAGGGACGCCTTGGTGAACATGGACCCTGGTAGGTTGCTCATACCACAGTGGACAGGTACATACCCATGTGCATATGGGCAACACTACATGGACCCATGTGGCTATTCATAACAAGAACAAAGAAAGAGAAAATAGGAAGCTGGGAGGGATGTGAGGTGGGGACCCTAGGGGATGTTAAAGGGAGGTAGTGGAGGATGAAAATGGCTTAAGACATTCTATAAATGTATGGAACTTTCAAAGACTAAAGAATACTATTTAAACAAAATAAAACTTTATCAATATGAAAAAGAAACACTGTAGCACAGAATATGCTCATAAGCACAAGCAGCATGTAGAAATCATGTAGATAGATTCCCATTGAGCAGAATGGGACTTTATAAAAGTGTTGGGGACAAAAGAACAAGAAAAAGAATGATGGGCAGATGACAAGGAATAAGAAACACAACAATTCTATGAAAGGTAGATGCTGTTTTTCCATAGACCCCCATACTTTGCCTGTTAGGAAACTGACAAATAGCATCAGGAAAACACCCAGAGCCCTTGAATCCTTTTCCAAAACAAAGCACAATGACCTTTCTGGTGAGCTAGCTAAGATTTTCCAGAATAAGCTAAAAATTGTGCTTCACAGGATGTTGAAGGTTCATGTTGTTCTATTGCCAAGAACTTTATAAAACATCTCACAGAGTTAACAGTCATGTACCAAGAACATGGACTAGCTAATTGGCATCATTTGCTTACCAACTGACTGCATGAACATCATCTAATATCAATAGCATTCTGTATAAATAATGATTTATCCTGGTGTTTATGAGAATAGATAGTCCATATTGCATCTGTGGTACATTTAGCCATGGCCTATGCAATGAGTCACATGAGTGAGAAGAGCTCGGTGTTTTCTTTTGTTGATCTCTAAATACCCACACTCCAAGGACCATTTCTCCTTCAGGTAAAAATGACTTGGAGAGCAGCAGCCGTGCAAGCAGCATTGCAGAATTTTGCTAGGTGAGTCAAACTGGCCACAAGAAACAAAAGGCGAATTGCAATTGCCTCAAGCCATGGAGTTTTATCGTCACAATTGTTTCTGTTTCTGTGTGTACTTACTTGTTTATTTAGACTATTTAGTTTTGCTTTTCAAGACAGGGTTTGATGTATAATAATGCTCTTGTATACTGTAAAGACTTGTTACTCATATTGGTTTAATAAAATGCTGATTGGCCAGTAGCCAGGCAGGATGTATAGGTGGGGCTACCAGACTAGGAGAACTCTGGGAAGAGGAAGGCAGAAACTCAATTGCCAGCCAGACACATAGGAAGCAAAATGAGAATGCCTTACTGAGAAAAGGTACCAAGCCATGTGGCTAAACATAGATAAGAATTACGAGTTAAGTTGTAAGAGTTTGTTAGTAATAAGGCTGAGCAATGTTAGTAATAAGGCTGGGCCAAACAGTTTATAATTAGTAATAAGCCTCTATGTGTTTATTTGGGACTGAACAGCTTCAGGACCAGATGGGACAAAAACTTCCATCTACAAGGGTCTCTCTCTGTGCAGCCCTGGCTGTCCTGAAATTATATCTATAGTCCATGCTGGCCTTCAACTCACAGAGATCCACCTGCCTCTGACTCCTGAGTGCTGGAATTAAAGGCATGTACCATCACTGCCCATCTTATTTAGATATTTTATTTTATTTTTTTTATTTCTGCATCTGTGCATGCATATGTGTCATTGTATGTGTGTGTGTGTGTTCACATTCATGCAGCTGCCCAAGTAGGCCAGACGGGACCCATTAGAGCTGGAGATAGAAGCAGTGGTGAGCCACCCAGCATAGGTGCTGGGAATCAAACTCTGGTCCTCAGAAGAGCAGCAAGTGCCCTTAACTGTCTCCTGTTCCCTGAATAATTGGACATGGTCTTCTTCCTGTGGCCCACATTGACCTCAATTTCAAGAAATTTGGGAAAAACTTTGTACTCCTAATCTTCCTGCTTCTACCTCCCATATTCTGGGAATATTGGCAAACCTGTCTGCTAACATGTTCACTTCATTTCTAGACTCTGCAGCATCTCCCAATTATTCCAACCAAATATATTCTCAGGCTGAACTCTCATATACCTCTCGTCTAACAGTATTACCTACTGTCTGCTGGGCTTCCCTGGCTAAGTCGAACTTAATCACATACCTACTCAGGAATCAGTTTGGGGAGAAATAAATACTTTGTCCAAGTATGACAATGCAAACTTGTCATCCCAGCCTTTATGAGGCAAAGGCAAGAGGAGATCGAGACTTCAAGGCTAGCCTAGGCAACATCTAAACATCTGAACTTCTGAGACTACCTCCGTGATGGGGAGAGAAGATAGACATAGATGGAGAGAAAGAGATTACAGTTGAAAACCTTGAATATAGCCATCTCTTGTGCTGGAATTAACTAAATCCTCCCCAAACCACAGTTTGATATGCAAAAATACATGTTCTTCCAAAATAAAACCAAAGAACTACATGAAGGAAATGTTGAATGGAAAACAGATAATAAATGCTGGCTATAGCATGTAAATAATATTATAATCTCTTCACACCCCTTTATTCACATAGGACAGCCAGATGTCAGCAGTATGCTTCTCAACTCGGTGTGGAAGTAATTGGACTAAATTGCTTACACTCAGTGACTGCTTCTTCAGGGTGCTGTGCAAGGTCATGTAACAGGTAGATGGGACTTTTCTAACAGGCAGAGGAGCATTAACTAGCAAGAAGGTCTTCATGCAAGTATGACACTAACAATACCAGTAAAGACTGTATTTGCCAGAAAGAAATGCACTGCATGTTGTCTCTCTTATGTGAATGCTGACTTTGACTCTTTAGATATGTGTTGAAATTGGAGTACCCATAGAAGGCAGGAAACTAACAATGAACTATGAAGAGAATTTCAAGGGATGGAGGGAGGGTGCAGATAGTAAAACTGGGAGGGAGAATTTAAAAACTGAAAAAGCCATAAAAATAACTATGGGGCAGGTGGTGGCGGCGCACACCTTTAACCCCAGCACTCAGGAGCCAGAGGCAGGCAGATCTTCATTACAGTCAGGGCTACACAGAGAGACCCTGTCTCCAAAAACAAAAAACTACTACTGTAAGAAGCTTCCTAAAATGCACACATTTTTACCATGTAAGGGGTAGGGGTGGTGACAATACCTGAAGTAGATATCATAAGCCATCAAATAAAAAGCCTAGTACCAGGTAAGCATTACTGCTTTTGGAGTTGTTGGTTTTTGGAGTTGTTGGCTAGTGTGCTTCTGTAGATTTTCCCCCTATTATATTATAGGTTGTTGCCATTGCTCTTGGTTACCCTCCAGAACTTGATGATAAGAACATACTGCTGAAGGAGCCATATATAGGGGGAAATTAAGCTGGTGCCAACCATGTCAAGCACATTTGAGTTTACATACACATATCACACACACACACACACACACACAGAGAGAGAGAGAGAGAGAGAGAGAGAGAGAGAGAGTTAACTTTAAAAAACAAAAGAAGGCTAGGCAAGTTTGCACACACATGTCATTCCAGAATTCCTTGGAAGGTGAGGGCAGAGGGCTCTAGGTCATCCTCAAAGTATATAGCATGCCAAAGGCCACCTGAGCTATATATTACCCTGCCTCAAAAATCGTCATCATAATAATAAATAAAATTACAAAGATCATATTGAGGACCAGCAAGATGGCTCAGTGGATAAAGGTGCTTCCTGCCAAGCCTGATGACCTGCATTTGATCCCTGGGATCCAGTTGATGGAATGACAGAATTGAGTCTTACAAGTTTTCCTATAACCTCCACACATATGCCTACCTCCCACCCAAGCCCTACATAATAAATAAAAAGTAGAAGAAATCAGATGGGGGTAGGCTGGGTATGTTGAGTACTTGCCTAGCAAGCACAAAGCCCTGGGTTCAGTCCCCAGCACCAAGTAAAGGAGGTATGGTGCCATAAAGCTGTAAACCAGAACTCAGGAAGTGGAAGGAAGAGAACCAGAAGTTCAGAGTCACCCATGTCCACACAGAGATGTCAAGGCTTGCCTGGGCTACATGAGACCCTATCTTTAAAAAATGAGATTGAGGTACAAAGAGGCCAATCACCAACCAGGAGCTCCCCCCCCCCAACTTTTCATGTGTTCCTTCCTCTCATAAAGAAAGGAAATACTGATCATTTTGATTTGAGAGTGCAGCATGAAATCATATCCAATTCTACTTAAACAAAGAAGAATTAGACACACACACATGTGCGCACACACACACACCTTTCTTCAACACCCTGGAGAAAAGACAGAAGGGACATTTTTGAGAAACTCACAAAGAAACAGAAATTCCCTCCCCCCACACCCTACCCCCTGCCTAAGATACATGGCAAGGTAAGGGACAAATATACTATGCAGGCATAACTCATGTGAGAAGTTTTAATAAGGGAAGGGAAGGGAGAGGGGAGAGAGAGAAGAGAGAGAGAGAGAGAGAGGAAGGAGACAAAGAAAGAAGAGAGACAAAGAGCAAAATGAGAGAGACAGAGACCTACCTGCCTGCCTCCCTAAAGTAACATCAGAAAAGGAGGGAGTAGTTGAGTTTGCCTCTTAAAAGGACTTTTATGGTGGCTGCTTACAGAGCCAGGGTACTGCAAAGGGTGACACACTCTGCTAGATCCCCCAAGGGGCAGGGCCAAGGTGTGCCTGGATGCTAACAATAACAGCGGATGAAATATGAGAAATAATGAAGATTTATAATATAGAGTAGATGGCCAAGTGTTACATAACACATAATGAAGCAGAAAAACTAAGTGCCTGCCAGGTAGGAAGTTCCACAAAGAAAATGATTTCATGCCATAGACCTCCAGAAAGACTTAGGAACTGGAAAGAGAGAGAACCCTCTGAAGATGAAGTGAGGGGGCTAAGGAAACCAAAAACGGAATTAGTAAAAATCCTTTTAAAGTAATAGCCAGATCCAAGTTTTTCATCCTAACCCTACAGACTCCTACATACAGAATGATCGTATGTCAAAGTGATAGTGAAGAAGTCTACAGCATCACAAAGTTGGTTGAGGATCATTTAAGAAACATGCTGGGCCTGGTGGTCTGCCTATGATCTCAGCTGCACAGAAGGCTGGCACAGTCCAAGCCCAGCCTGGGCAACTGAGTGAGATTCCATCTAATGGAAAACTTCAAAGGGAGGATAGGGAATGGACTTACCGTGACACAGAACTTGCCTAGCATGTGTGAGGCCCTAGGTTCAAGCCTCAGTATCACCACCATCTTAGGATTTATTTTCATTGCTGTGATGAGATACCACGACTACAGCAACTCTTATAAAGAAAACATTTAATTGAGGGAGTGGTTTACAGTTCAGAGGTTCAGTCCATTATCATCATGGCAGGGAACATGGTGGCATGCAGGGAGATGTGTTTCTGGAGAGGTAGCTGAGACTCCTACATCTTACAGGCAACAGGAAGTTGACTGAGACACTGGGAAGTATCCTGAGCATACCTCAAAGCACGTTCCCACAGTGACATACTTCTTCCTACAAGGCCATACCTCCTATAGTGCCACTCCCTTTGGGGGCTATTTTCTTTCAAACTACCACAACCACTATCACCAGTAACAACAATAATAATGATACTACTAATAATGAATAGCTATAAAATGATAATTGGCTATATACTATCAGGGGAAATAATTTAACTGGGAAAAGACTGAATAAGTAATATCTGGTTGTAAAAAAAAACTGAATAATATAAGGAAGTAAAATAAAGCTGTGAGAAATAGGAGCCTTTTTAAAAGTCGATCCACATCTCAACTGCCTTGAGTTCAAGAGAATGGATTTTCTCTCCTCCCCATGATCTATTAGAATAGTCAGCTTTGGAGATTGGGTATCTCAGTGGTAGAGAACTTTGCTAACATTCATGAGGCCTTAAGTTCAGCCCCCAGTACTGCAGAGAGAAAATGGAGATGGAGAGAAGGAAGGAGGGAAGGAGGGAGGAAAGGAGGGAGGGAGAGAGGGACGGAGGGAGGGCAAAAAAAAAAGGAAGGCAAGAGAAAAGAGAACCAGAGAGGCTGAGTGTGGTGGTATACACTTGCCATCAAAAGAGAATTGCCTATCCAAACAGAAAAACCATACTTAGGTAAATTTAATTTAGCGACAAAACTCTTACAATCCTCCAAAACAATAAAAGCTTTGGTGTTATCCTTTATGCTGCACACTTCTATTGGGCAAAAATATGCTATTTTACAGTGTATGAATGTTAATTAGCACAAAGTAGGATGTCAGAGACATCCTCTGCCCTGGCATGGGAGAAAAAAATTGCATCGTAGTTGGTTTCAATGTCAATTTGCCACAAATTAGAACCACCTGAGTAAGGAGCCTCACTTGAAGAACTGTGTTGGTTGATGTGGAAGGATCATCCTGATTGTGGGCGGCACCTTCTGGAGCATCCCAGATTTTAAAAAATAAAAGTACTGCAGAAGGAAGTTGATTCTCACTTTTTGCTCAATTGGCCTTCTCGCATGCCTCTGAGTTGATTTGCCCCATTGTTGTTGTTGCTGCTGCTGTTGCTGCTTCTGCTGAATCCTTCAGTGACAGTAGAACCACTGTTTCCAAGCTTACATCATGGAATGGGGACCAGGGGCTCTCCAGGAACTTTCTGAGCTACAGGTACCAGGTTAGGGCCCCTGAGGAACCTCACTTTGTGGACTGAGTGACTGCCTTAGATGGTTAGACCCCGAGAGACAGCTTTCAGGGACTACACCAGCTATTGAAGCATCCAACCTCAAGGACAGAGTACTGGGTTCTCATCATCTCAGGTGGGATTTTGCTGTTATTGTTTTAAAATTCAATCAATTCTGATATACACGTGTGTGTGTGTTTGTGTGTGGGTGTGTGTGTGTGTGTGTGTTCATCCCCCTTGTTCTGTTCTTTCGAGAACTCTGACTATAAAATACTGGAAATGGAGAGGTGTACTATGAAATGCTGGACATGACATGGCTGTTCCACACACAAACTCACACCAACTGTAAATATGTGCACAAGGTCAAGAGAATTAAAAAAATCCAGGGCACCTAGGGCCCCACCCCTAGCTGAGAAGGTACTGGCAGTTGATGGGTGCTAGGAAGAAAGAGTCACTTTATTTGGAGGGGTGGCCTCCAGCAGGTTGCCTGTGCCCTAGTGGATGACTCCCACAGCCATGCACATATGGGCAGCACTAATTGGAGTTATTTTTAATAAGCTGGTTTGAAGCTGGAAGGTAGATATATTGCGAAAGAAAGCCAGGGAAACTTGAAGGGAGGGAGTGGGAGCAGAGTAGCATTAAAATGCATTGTATACACCTATTAGAATTTCAAAGAATTTTTTTTTTTTTTTGGTTTTTCAAGACATGGTTTCTCTGTGTTGCCTTGGCTGTCCTGGAACTAGCTCTGGAGACCAAGCTGGCCTTGAACTAGAAGAGATCTGCCTGCCTCTGCCTCCCAAGTGCTGGAATTAAAGGCATGTGCCACCACCACCTGGCTCAAAGAATAAATGTTTAAGAAGAAATCTGTAGCCAACATTAAAATAAATGGGTGGAAACTCAGCATTTCCTGTGAAATCTGAAAGAAAGCAAAGGTGCTCTTTCTTGCTACTCTTATTCGATGTAGTACTCAAAGTCTTAGCTCAAGCAATAAGACATATGCACCAAGATATCAGAGCTCCCATTTTCATTAAAAATAACACTAATGAACATAGCAGGTGTGCTGGCTAGTGTTATGTCAACTTGACACAAGCTAGAGTCAGATGAAAGAAGAGGAAACATAACTGGAAAAAAATCAAAACAAAACATGCCTCCAAAAGATTGGCCTGTGGGCAAGCCTGTGGAACATCTTCTTGATTAATGATTGATGTTATGTGGGAGGATCCAGGACACTGTGTGTATTGCCATGTCTGGGCAAGTGGTTCTGGAATATGTAAGAAAGCAGACTGAGCAAACCATGAGGGAAAGCCAATAAACAGCACCCCTTCATGGCTTCTGCTCCAGTTCCTGCCTCCAGCTTCCTGCCCTGAGTTCCCACCCGCTTTTTTTTTTTTTTTTTTTTTTTTTTTTTATGATTGGCTGTCATGTTGAACTGAAAGTTGAAATAAACTCTTCTCTCTCCCAGGTTGCTTTGGGTCATCGTGTTCTATTACAACAATAGAATCCTACCATAGACAGCAGATCAAATGGGTCCTGATACAATGATATTGAATGATTTAATACCCTACTCTTATCTCTAGATAAGTCATTCAAACTGAAAATCACCAAAAACCAACTCAAGGTTAAAGTATACCATAGATCAAATGAACTTAATAGACATAAATAGAATATTCCATCTGGCAAATATAAAATACAAGTTCTTTTCAATAGCCCATGGAACCTGCTGTGAATTAGACCACATTCAGGGCTAGGGAGTTGGATCAGTCAATAAAACGCTCATAATATAACCATGAGGACCTGAGTTCAATAACCAGCAGCCATGTAAAAAGCCACGTGTGACAGCATATCACTGCAATCCCAGTGCTGGGGAGGCAGAGACAAGGAGGATCCTTGGAGGTCACCAGCTAGCCAGTGTAGCTAAATCAGTGAGCTCCAGGTGCAGTAAGAGACTTGTCTCAAATAACAAGGTGAAAAATAATTGAGAAAGACATCCAGTATCAGCTTATGCCTCCATCTGCACACAAACAGGTACATCCATACACAAGACACACTACAGGCCAAAAATCAGTTTTTACAAACTCAAACTGAAAAAATCCTCTTGTGTCTTATTAGATCGTGGTACAATAACACTAGAGCGAATACATGAAGGCTAAGCAATATACTCTTAAATGTATTAGTGAACAAATCAGGGAGGAAATTTTTAAATGCCTTAAATCAGAGGAAAATTGATCTAAGAACAATTCTCAGGTAGTGGTGCTTACAATACAAAAAAATCAGAATAATATCAAATAAATAATCTGATGGTGTACCTCAAGATCCAAGAAAAATGATAACAATCCAAATTCAAAATCAGTCTGCAACATGAAATAATAAAAAAATCAGTGCTGAAATTAATTAAATGGAGAATCAAATTACTAATATTTAAATAATCAATCAAATATATCAATCAAAGAGTTGATTCTTTGAAAAACATGAATGAGATTGACCAATCCCTGGCAAAAGCAGCCAATATGAAGACAAAGAAGACACAATTAATAAAAGCCAAAGTGGAAGGAAAAGAATACTATAGATTCCAAAGACATCTAGAAAACCATTAGGGAATACTTTGGAAAGATACATTCAAAAACTAAAAATTATGGAGGAAACAGCTAAATTACTGAACAGTGTATGAAGTCCCAAAACTAAATGAAGATTGTAGACGATTTACATTTCTTAAAAACCAACAAGATTGAAGCAGTAATAAAGAGACTGCCAAAAATGGAAACACTAGGACCAAATGGATTTATTGCTGAATTCTAACAGACCTTGCAAGAAAAACAATATTCTTCAAATTGTCTCATAAAACCAAAAACACAGAAACACTAACAAATCCATGCTACAAAGCCAGCTTTACACTAATACCAAAACCAGGACAAACTAAAAAGGCAACTAGACCTGTAACTCCAATGAACAGAGTTGAAAAATTCTCAATATAATTCTGTCAAGCTAAAATGAAAAAAAAAAAAAAACACACTTAGAAAACCACATACCATGACCAAGTTAGCTTCATTTTTGGGATGTAAGGTTAGCTCAATATGCACAAATTAATAAGTGTAATTCTGAACTTAAATAGACTGAAGGACTGAAGAAATCACATGATCATCTCAATCAACATACAAAAAAATCTTTAACAAATTTCCACAGCCCTTCATGATAAAGTCCTGAAAAAAAAACTAGAAATACAAGTAATGTACCTCAGCATAGTAAATGCTGTATACAATGAACCTATGCCGAACAACTGTATTAAATGGGAGAAAAACTTGAGAGCATTTCTTCTGAAATCGGTAATGAGATAAGAGTACCTATTAGCTCCACTTTTATTCAATACAATGTTTACAGTCTTAGCTAGTGCAATACGACAAGAGAAGGGAATATAAATGGATACAGAAAACAAAAGAAAGAAGTCAAATAATCCCTATTTGCAAGTGACATGATTTTAAAATTAAAAGGCCTCAATTTTCTGCCAAGAAACACATCTGATAGATATTTTCAGTAAAGTAGCAAGATCCAAAATCAACACACACACACACACCAAAAAAAAAAAAAAGAAAAAAGAAAAAAGAAAAAGAAAAGAAAAAAAAAAGAATAGTAGCTTTTATTGGCTACTCTCCATAACCTGAGGGTAAGGCCCTATTGCTGAAGACAGAACTTACTTATGTCATTGAGCATGAGGAAATTTCACTGGTAACCAACTAGAAGTTCACCCCTACTGACCAGCATTCATGGTACTCAAAGGTATTTTTCATGGTACCAGAGGAGTATGATAGTGTTGCATAAACATTATGGAAGTAACTATCCATATTTGTATTAGATTTAAGGCCCACTCTATGAGAAGCCAAGAACCTGAGACGAGATGGGCCATGGACATAGGGGGAAACTTATTAGTATTCAGCTACCGGAACATTACAATCAAATGACTCCTCATGACATATTGCTATGCCCACAGATTAATTCATAATGCAACCTTCATCAAAGAAGCTTCTTCTTCTAGTTGTTGGTAATTAGCATAAAGCCTCACAACTAGGCAATGTGCAAAGAATAGAAGACTTTGGAGCAGAGCCCTAAATGGGGTATCTATGCAGATGACAAAGAAGAAAGATTATAAGAGTCAGAGGTGGTGAATGACTCCAAGGAAGTGTCTTCTAGACACAAGTGTCTTCCAGACACAACAAGATTGATACACATATGAACTCACAGAGACTATGACAGGATCTATACAGGTTCAAACCAAACAAAATTCAAGCACTGAGAAGAAATGGACACAAAGTTGTACCCCTAGCCAAGAAGCTATCTGTAATTGATGCCTTCTTGGAAAGGGAAAATCAGTTTTCTCCAGTGGAGTGTTCACTAAGTATATCAACCACTCTCTAATACAAAACAGACTCCTTATTCTTTGTAAGCTTTTTGTTTTTAGTATTTTTGTCTTACTGTTTTTCATTTGTCTTTTTGGCTTTCATTTTCTGTTGTTGTATTTCGTGGTTTTGAGAGAGTGTGTGTGAGTTGAGTGGGTAGGAATATGGGAGGAGGTCTGGGATGAGTTGGGAGAAAGGAAAGAATATGATTGAAATATATAACATGGAAGTTTTTAAAATACAAATGGCAAAAAAAGTCTTGGGAACATGTTGGATATCCTTACCCATCAAGGAAGTGCTAAATAAAACTGCTTTGCAAATCCATCTCACTTCAGTCAGAATGGTTAAAAAAAAAAAAGTAACAACAAATACTGACAAAGATGTGAGGGAAGAGAACCCTTATTTACTGCTACTGGTATGTAAACTTGCACATCAGTTATGGAGTTCACTATTGTGGTTCCTCAATAAACTGGCAATAGAACTACTACATGCTAATATACCCAAAGGATTCTAAGTCAGCATACCACAGAGCTATTACTCCAACCATATGGATAACTGTACCATTCACAAAAGCTAGTTAATGGAACCACCCTAGATGTCTATCAATAGATGAATGGATAGAGAAAAGGAGGTACAGGGCAGGGGAGATAGCTCAGAGGTTAAGAGTATGTGCTGTCGCTCTTCTGCCTCACAACCCACTGTGACTCCAGTCCCAGAGACTCTGACACCCTCTGACCATTATGGGCACTGCATGCACTTGGTGCACAGACATACATGCTGCCAAAGTGCCGATACACATGAAACAAATCATTTTCTTTTCATTTCTGAGACAGTGTCCTGGAACTTGCCCTGTAGACCAGGCTGTCCTCAATCCCACAGAAATCCACCTGCCTCTACCTCCTGAGTGCTGGGATTAAATACATGTGCCACCAGCACCCAGCTAGAAATAAATAATTTTAAAGAGAAAATGAAGTACATATACGCAATGGAATATTGGGATCCATAAAGGAAAACTAAATCATGACATTTCATAAAATGGATGCAACTGGAAAACATTACACTATGAAATAAGCCAGACTTAGACATAGTGTGGTTTCTCTCATATACAAACACTAGATTTAAAATTATATATGCATGTGTTCTCTCTCATCTGCAGTTAGTTCCTAGCTCCAAAGTTTCAGATGTGAGTATAAAACACAAAATAACAACAGAAATCAGGCAATTACAAAGGGACAATATATGGGGGGCATGAGGAGGGTAATATCAGGATACAGGTGATTTGAAGTGGAAAATGAGGGTGGGGAGGGAGGTCAATCCAGAAGGAGGAAAGACCAAAGATAACATCAAAGACTCAGGGAATCATATTATCCTATATTACCTAAAACTTATAATTATAGAGAGAGAGCGTGCACACACACACACATACAACACTAGAGCTAACAGTGCTCTCTACTAGAATAATAGACTCTCTCTCTCTCTTTCTCTCTCTCTCTCCCTCATGCACCACCAAGAGTAGTGGTCTTCACACTGCCAGGAAGCTTCAAAATCACTGACAGGACTGTAAGTGTCATGGTAAACCATATAAGCAAGTCCACTTGGGCACAGCCCTAAAGACCAATCCCTCTCATGCAAAGGAAAAAAATAGGGGTTGAAGCCAAACAACCAAATTCTGCTATCAGGAAGCATGTTCGGATACAGCTCATCAACAATGGCAAGATAATCACAGCTTTTGTGCCCAGTGATGGTTGCTTAAACTTCATTGAGAAAAATAATGAAGTTACTGGATTTGGTCTAAAACATCATGCTGTAGGTCATATAGCTGGAGGCTGTTTGTTTTTGTTTTGGGGGAGTAGTTTTTGGTTTTTTGAGACAAGGCTTCTCTGTGTAGTCTGTAGACCAGGCTGACCTCAAACTCAAAGAGATCCTCCTGCTTTTGCTTCCAGAGTGCTGGGATGAAAGGTGTGCACCTGGCCTGGAGTCTGCTTTAAGGCTGATAAAGTAGCCAGTGTGTCTCTGTACAATGGCAAGAAGGAAACTATGATCAGAAATTTTGACTCTGAAAACACAGTAATAAATTTTCATATTAAAAAAAAAGACTAACAGGCATGAGATACCTCCTTTCAAATGGTGGTCCAGGGTAATCCAAGTGACTCCCCAAACCATATATTCCCTTGGTTGCCTCTCAGAGGTTGAAGGTCAGTCCCTGTTGCTGAAGATGCCATGCACTCAGGACACGGAGCTTAGATGGTTCAAGCTGCATCTAGTCTGAAAGCCTTCTTCCTGCAGTTTAGCTTCCATAGTACCAGAAAACACAATTCAAGCTGCCAAGAGAGGGAGGCAATTCATAGTTCTACCCAACTTTAATGCCAATGAAGCAAAATAACTAGTATTGCAAGATATATGTAATAAGTGGCATGCACATATCAGTGCTAAACAACAGCTGTCTAATTTTTTTGGCTTTGCTTTGTTTTTTGCTTTGTTTTTCGAGGCAGGGTTTCTCTGTATTGCTTTGGAGCCTGTCCTAGAACTCGCTCTGTAGACCAGGCTGGCCCCGAACTCACAGAGATCCACCTGCCTCTGCCTCCCAAGTGCTGGGATCAATGTCTAATTAGACTTAAGGCTTATTGAAGAGTAGAGAAATGATGCCTGGTACTGGAAACCTAACCAACTTCCCGGGGCTAGTGAGGTCATGACCTATGAAAAGAATTCATTATCACCACTTTACCAGAGCAGCATAATTTCTTCCTATATTCTAAATCTTATCCTTATAGCCTTAAATGAAGGGCAACAACCACTTCTTTATCTAAGAAGCCCCTCCACAGCAAATGGAGACCATCACAGAAAACCATAACTAGAAACAATGCAGAGATGAATGATCATGGGGAACCCAGCCCCAGGAGATACATCTATTTGACAGCTTCAGCATCTATAGCTCAGGGGAAGAAGGGCTGGGAGGATTGTTAACAGCAAGAATGCTAAGAAGTCTGCTGTGAAACCCTCTCCTAGAAATGCGAGCATAAACACGACTGGAACAATGGCAATATCAATAGTGATCCCACTAATGCAGAACTCAAGGGAGGAGGGTCAGGGAGTCCCACCCCTGGACAAAGGCAACTAATGACTGCTGAGAGTGAGAGACTCAGCCTCTCCCAGGGATGGGCTCCTGAACTGGTTATTCAATTCAAAGTGGCCAGTCCTAAAGCCATGTTTACACAAGCAACAGAACAGACTCAGCATAGTGTATCTGTGTATTTGTGCATACACATTCACATATGTAGGTAACAGTAACAACCTAAGAAAAAGAGACTATCAGTTTTAGGGGGCGATAACCTGCCAAAGAGGGGCAGAGAGTATGGGAGGGGGCAGTGCATGAGGGCAATGAATGACAGCAAGGTATAATGACACACACACATGAAAATGACACAGTGAAGCCTATTATTTTGCATAAAATTTGTTGACAAAATAAGAAGAGCAAATAAAATTTTAAGAATGAAAAGACCAATTCAGTCTCACCACAGAATCTGACCATATTTTAAGAAAGCACGTCTTAGTGCATAAATGGAACAGATGGACAGTCATAAAGTAGAGAAGAGTGTCAACACTGCCTGGGTAGAGTCCAGGGAGTTGCACAAAGCAGCCATTCTACTGGCGTGGCTTCCCAACTGCCTGGAACAGCCCTGCACACACTCCTCCCCACACAGCTACAGGGCCTCAAGGCCCTGCTGGTGTCCTTCTCCCTTCTCCCACCTCTTGGCCTGTCTCCCACACCAGCTCTAGTCCTGTCTCACACGGAGTCATTCCTTTCTCTTACCTAAGTCTTATTCTCAACTCTCTTACCCTTGGCTTTGCAAAAAGCCTTACCTGTCCTCAAACAAAGGGAAAGGACTAGTTTGTTGTGTCAAATGCTGACTCTCCCTGCAAATCCACTGAAGTAAACTGTCATGCGCAAACCTGCGTTTACTGCTTTTTTTTAGTAAGGGAGACCAGGACCTTGACAGCATCTCAGAAGGGTAACAACAAAATCAGGATATTTATGAGGTCTTCTTGGCAGATATGCACCAAATCTGGTCAATATCATTCCTCACTGCAGAGCTGGTCTCCTGTGTTCCGTCACCATGAATTAGCTCTACACACTCTTGAACTTCACTTGAGTGGAAGTGCTCAGTATGTCCTCTTGGGTGTCTGGCTTCTTTCACTTATTATGCCCGTGAATCATGTATGTGGTTAAGTGCAGCAGGGGCCTGTTTTTATTGGATTGCTGTGTAGTGTTCTGTTAATGTGAATATGCCTTGTTTATTCCTCGCCCTGTCACTGAGTGCTAGAGTTAGCTCTACTTCTTGCCTATTAGAAACAAAGCAGCTTTGAACAGACTCACAACGTCTTTTGGCAGACATGGACACCACTTTTCTTTATTCTATACATAGCACTAAAGTTGTTGGGTCATGGGATGTCATATGTTTTTCTTCAGTAGATAACGCTAAGGGGATTTGACAGTGTATAAATAAATTCATATGTAGTTTAATGGATACTAATGAGCATCCAGGACATTTAAGTGAGACCCCTCCTGCTCCACTTGACTCCAAACTCTATAGGGTACCAATACATCTGTCTTCCTCATGTAGTGCAGAGCCTGCTGCCACTGGGATGGAGTGCCCATGTGAGGAAAATACACAAGTTCAACACTGACAAATACCTCTTTAGGTCGGTGTGTATTTTTGGCGAGCCAATATAGGACAATACACTATCTCAAAATTTCCTAACATATCATAACCACTTGACTATAGGTGTGTGAAGATTCCTAAACATGTTACAAGATTTCAATACTATAAAGACATACACAAAATAAAATAGTAACAGATTTTGGGGTGGGAGTGAAACAGTGTTTCTCTGTGTAGCCCTGGCTGCCCTGGAACTTGCTGTATAGAACAGGCTGGCCTCGAACTCACAGAGATCTGTCTGTCTCTGTGTCCTAAGTGCTGCGATTAAAGGTGCATGCCACCACTGCCTGGTTTAGTGCTGGTGATGGAACCCAGGGCCATATGCATGCTAGACAAGTAATATGCTATCAAAGCACACTCTGGGCACCAGTAACTGTTGATGAAGTGTTCTGTCTCTGCCTGGTCCTACAGCCATTTAGCCCCAAATAAACACACAGAGGCTTATATTAATTATAAACTGTTTGGCCTGATGGCACAGGCTTCTTATTGGCTAGCTCTCTCTTAATTATTAACCAATTTCTATTAAACCATGTATTATCACGAGGCTGTGGCTTACCCATAATGCTCCTTTGGTGCTACATGGCATCTTCCTAGCAGCTCCTCTCTGCCTTCCTCTTCCCAGCATTCTCCTAGTCTGGTAGCCCCACCTATACTTCCTGCCTAGCTACTGGCCAATCAGCTTTTATTCATCAACCAGGAAGAGAAACATATTCACAGCATACAGAAGGATATCTCGCATCAAGTAACTTTGTTTTCTTCTCTCTCTCTCTCTCTCTCTCTCTCTCTCTCTCTCTCTCTCTCTCTTTCTGTGTGTGTGTGTGTGTGTGTGTGTATTTACAAATGTGTGTTTGTAAGTCTCAAACTAGAAAGGAGCTCATGGGAGGAGATGAAGAAATCGTAAGGGAGGTAAGAATTACAGAAGGCAATGGGACACATTCAGTAGAAAAGCATAGATAGTACTAACTGGAGAAAAAAGAAAGGAAAAGCAGAAGTCTCAGAAGGGGGATGGAGGACAACATCAAGAAAGGGAATTAATGAGAACAAACTATAATGACATATATATGGCACTGACATGTAAAGTACATTCATATATGAAATGCTATAATGATTCCCATTATTTTGTATACTAATCCAAACATTTATATCCAAACAATAAGAGCAAATGAAATAAAAATGATACATGCCTCCAGGGCCTCAAAGTCCTGCTGGCCTTCTTGCTCCTTTCTCCAAACTCCTGGCCTTCCTGTCTCCCAAACCAAATTGAGCTGTTTCAAAATGGGGCCAATCCTTTCTGTTACATCTTTGCAAGTCTGTATTTATGAGTGTCTCTCATTCTCAGCTCTCTTAGTGTTCTACCTATTGATGTGCAAAAAAAAACAAACAAAAAAGAACACATTTGTCCTCATAGAGATCACAGATCAAAGAATGGGTTTGTGTATTATGTCTAATGCTGGATCTACCCCAAATCCACCAAGGTCAACTACTGAGAAGCCAACCTGAGTTTACTGTCTTATTACAGTGGGGGAGGCCATGAGCTTTATAATCAGTGCTAGCCTGATCTACAGAGTGAGTTCCAGGACAGCCAGGGGTACACAGAGAAAGCCTGTCTCAAAAAACCAAAAACTAAAGAAAGGGGCGGGAGGAAAGGAGAGAAAGGGGTGGGAGTAAAAGATTAGAGTCTAGAGCCCTGCTGAGTTACTAAACAGATGTGAAGAGATGGTATTTGTTCTCTATTTTCTATTAGCACAGGCTCTGAAATGTATTTCTGAGCCAATTCTGGTCCTTAAGGCAACAGTTTACCTTTCTCTCTACATCCCTGCATCAAGAAACTTGAAAATCATCAAGACAGTGGAGACCTCTAGGTTAATGTGTTACGGTATGCATCTATAAAATACCAACAGGAAAACATATAACTACCCTCTAGATTGTATATTCCTACATAAATTTGATCAAGACCTTGACTTTTTCATTTGGGTGGTTTCTTTATTTTGTTTTGTCTTGTTTTTTGAGACAGGGTTTCTCTATGTAGCTTTGGAGCCTCTCCTGGAACTTGCTGTTTAAACCAGGCTGGCCTTGAACTCACAGAGATCTGCCTGCCTCTGCCTCCCCAGTGCTGAGATTACAGACATGCCCCACTTCACTTAGCTTTTATTTTTCAGGAATGACTGCTTGAAACAGTATCTCACTTTGTAACCCAGACTCACCTGAAAGTCAGAATATATCCTGCACTAGCATGAAATTATTTACATAGCCAAGGCTCACCCCAAACTTATGGTAATCCTTCTATCTCATCCTCCAGAGTGCTGATCTTTAACAGGCATGTACCACCAAGCATAGCATCTAAGGGCTTGTCTACTCTGGATTACCCCTCAATCTGGCCAAGGATTTCTCAAGTCTGGACTACTTCCTATTCAGCCTTCTTCCATTCTTCTCTCCCTTTTCACATGTGACCTGAAACACAATTAGAAGTTACTTCCTCTCCCTTGACCTTTCCTCCACTGACATTTCCCTAATAGATTTCTTGCAAAACTAGATGTGGTGGTTCAACCTTGTATCATAACACTCAGAAAAGAGAGGCAAGAAGATCGTGAGTTTTGAATACTGTATAAACTAAATCTCTCTCAAATGCCAGCTACCACATACCTAATCTCAAATTGCATTACAGAGCCATAGTAAGAAAAACAGCATGGTATTTGCAAAAATAAAGGTGTGAACCAATGGACTGGAGGACCCATAAATAAATGCATACCATTAGAGCCACCTGAATTGTGAAAAGGATATGTCAAAAACATATGGAGAATAAATAGTACCTTTAGCAAATGGTACTAAACAAAGTGCATTCCCACATGTAAAAGAATTCATCTACGTCCAACTCTCTACACAAAAATCAGTTCAAAATGAATCAAAGACCACAGTGTAAGAAATGGAACTCTGAAACTGCTGGAGGAAACCTAGAGAAAACACTGGAAGACATTGGCACAGGCAAGGACTTTCTGAAAAGGATTTCTATAGAACAGGAAATAATCTTAAGACTTGACAAATGAGATTACATGAAATCAAGAAGCTCTTACACAACAAAGGAAACAATCACCAGAGGGAATAAACAAGTGACAAAGTTGGGTAGATATAAATTATACATGAGAGAGGGCATTAATATTCTGGATATACAAAAACTGAAAATTAGTGGGGCCTAGAGAGATGGCTCCAAAGGTTAAAAAAAAAAAAAAAAAAACAACTTGGAGCTGTTGCAGAGGACCTGGATTCAGTTCTCAGAACCCACATAGTGGCACATATCCATCCTTAACTCCAGTTTCAGGGGATCTGATGTTTTCTTCTGACCTCCCATGGCAATAGGCATGCATGTGGTGCATATACATACATGCAGGCAAACACTCATACACAGAAATCAAAATATATCTGTTTTAAAAAGTGTTTAACTGAAAATGTAAACATTAAAACACTTCTATCCAATCAATAAATGGACCAATAACAGGCAGCTCTCAAAAGAAGAAATATAAATGCCCAATAGATACCTCAAGATGTGTACAAGATCTGGGCCTATTTGGGAAATGCAAATTAAAGCTGCATTGATTGCTGTTCTTCCAGAAGACCTGGGTTGAGTTCCTTGTACCTGTGCCAGGTAGTTCATAACCATCTGAAAATCTAGCTCCAGGGAGTTCAATGCACTATTCTTCTTAGGCACACAAAAGATACCAGGATCACAGGCACATATACACATTAATAAAAATGAAAAAAATCTTTAAAAATAACTAAATTAAACTTTCAATAACAACAGGGCCAGGGAGATCCTCCCATTCGCTTTTCCCTTTATCCACCTTCAAGATTTTGACTGAAATGATTTGATTACAAGAAAATATTCCACTATGAGATAGAATCTTACAACAATAAGAATGGCTAACACCAACAAAAAAATTCCAACAAATGCTGGGGAAATGAACCCTCACTACTGGGGGGGGGGAATATTAACTTGTGTATCCTCTATTCTGAAGGTTCCTCAAAAATCTAAAAATAGCCAGATCAATGATCTAAAATTTTAACACCAACACTAGTGGATAAACACAGACAAATTGATCCCAGATGCTCACTGAGAAGCCAGACTAGACAAAATGCTTCCCAGAGACTCTGTCTCAACAAACAGGTGACAAGCAAGAAACAAGATACTGAATGTCAACCTCTAACCTCCACAGGTGCATGCACAAGTTAATATACCTACACACACACACACACACACACACACACACACACACACCCCTAAAAACAGAAGTATCATATAAACCACATATACTTGGGTCTATACCTGAAGGAATTTGACAACATGTTAGAGTTATTTTGCACAAATAGGATAGGATAGGATAGGATAGGATAGGATAGGATAGGATAGGATAGGATAGGATAGGATAGGATAGGATAGGACAGGACAGGACAGGACAGATATTTTTTGGTTTTTTGAGACAGAGTTTTCTCTGTATTGTTTTGGAGACTGTCCTGGAACTCATTCTGTAGACCAGGCTGGTCTTGAACTCATGTAGATTCACTTGTCTCTGCCTCCCAAGTGCTGGGATTAAAGGCGTAAACCACCACCACCCAACTGCACATTTGTATTTATTGCTGCACTTTTAACAATACCCAGGAAATGAAACCAGCTTAGATGTTCATCATCATTTAAATGGATCAAGAAAATGGTACACATACACAATGAAATTTTATGCAGCCACAAAGAAAATGAATCCACCCCCTCCCCTGAGCTCCACACAGCTGTACTGGAAGCCAGAGAAGTTCTAAGGACAGGGAAGACACTCCCCACAGTCCATTAAATTCCTTTAAGCCTGTCCAACAACCCTAAGCCGTGCCTCCTCCACCCATGGGCATCATATCCAGGCATATTACTTTGGAAGATGTCTTTGACTCTATCAGAGGCCAGGCAGGATCAAGGAACCCCAGGTGAGACACTGCCCACTTCCAGGTAACACCCCTTAAAGCCTGCCTAGCAACACCAGACTGCACCTCCTCCCCTGGGCTTGGTACTACAGCTCACAGCTCTGGCAGCCATAGGGGAGTCCAGGCTCCTCCTAGGAACCCCAGAGGCCAGGTCGGATCTAGGCAAATGAATGGAACTAGAAAAAATCATTCTGAATGAGGTAACCCAGACTGAGATAGACAAACACTGTATGTGCTCATTCACAAGTGTATATTAGCTGTAAAGGATAACCATGCTGTAATCCACAGACCCAGAGAGGCTAGTAACAAACAGAGTTCATTGGGGGGGGGTGTCACCCAGATCTCCCTGGGAAGGAGAAATAGAAGAGATTTTGTGAGTGGACTGAGGGCGGGTGGTGATGGGAACATGAGTGATCAGGATGGGGCAGTGGAAGGGGGAGTGCTGAGGAGAGTCATTTTGAGGTCAGGTGGAAGCCTGATACAGGAAAATCTCCCAGGAGTCTATGGGAAGGACTACAGCTTAGACTCCTAGCAATAGTGGATAAGTAGTATTCTCCTGTGACCAAATTGGTGCCTAGCCCAGTTATCATCAGCAGGGTGTCATCCAGTAACTGATGGAGGCAGATGCAGACACCCAGAGCCAAACATTAGGCAGAGCTTGAGAATCCTGCAGGGAAGAAAGGAATGTAGGAGTCAGAGGGATCAACAACACCACAGGAAGGCTCACAGAATCAACTAACCTAGGCTCATAGGAGCTCGCAGAGACTGAATGGACAACCAGGGAGCCTGCATGGGACTGACCCAGGCCCTCTGTCATATATGTATCTTACAGTTGTGTAATGTGGTCTTCTTGTGGAACTCCGAACATGGCCTCTGACTCTTTTACTAGCTTTTGGGACCCTACTTCTCATACTGGGTTGCCTTACCCAGCATTAATACATGGGAGATGCTTAGTCTTACTACAACTTGTTAAGTTATTTTTATTAATACTCATAGGAGACCTGCCCTTTTCTGGATGGAGATAGAAGAGGAGGAGATTGAGGGTGGGAGAGGGAAATAGGAAAAAGAGGCTGGGAGGGGAAGACTGGAGGAGGCTTCAACCAGGATGTAAAATAAACAGATCAATTTTTTAAAAAAGAATTACCAAAAAAATGACATCATAAAAGTTGCTGGCAACATACATGTGGGTAAGGGCCTGGGCCCTGCTCCAAATGATATGACAAACTTTGAAGACTCCCCATGGAAGGCTCACCCTCCCTGGGGATCAGAAAGGGGATGGAATGGGGGTTTGTTGGGGAGCACAGGGGAGAAAGGGAGGGTGTGGGAACTGGGATTGACATGTAAGACAACCTTGTTTCAAATTTAAATTAAAAAATCATCAAAGGAAAAAAAAGTTGCTGGCAAATAGATCAAACTAAAAAAGATCATCCTGGGTGATGTAACCCAGAAAGACAAACATGGTATGTACTCACTTATAAGTGGATATTAGATGTAAAGGATAGTTAGGATACAATTCACAGACCCAGAGGAGTTAAGTAACAAGGAGGACTCAAGGGGGCATTCATTCATGAATCTCGCTGTGAAAGGGAAACAGAATAGACATTGATGTTAGATGGGGAAGGGTCTGGAATGGAGGGTGGTGTGGGAATGGGAACAGGAGGGATCAGGTTGGGGAAAGGATGGAGGAAGAGTATAGTGGGAGGGACAACTGGAATCAGAGGGTTCTCTGGGATGAGCTAGAAACTCAATGCAATGGAAACACCCAGGAATCTATGAGGGTGATCCTAGCTAAGACTCCCAGCAAAGAGGAGATTGAACCAGCCATCTCCTGTAACCAGACAAGACTTCTAGTGGAGAGATTAGGACTCCAACTCAGCCACAAGCCTTTAACATACAATCTGTCCTGCCTACAAGATGTGCTGGAGTAAAGATGACACAGAGGTGATTATGGGAATGACTAACCAATGACTGGTCCAGCTTGAGACCCATACTATGAAAAGGAGCCCATCCTTGAGGGCCAGGACCCAAAGGCTGGATAGCCCATAAACCCACAATCAAACCAACCATGACTGGAAAAAAAAGTCAATGAAATGATTCCTACTGCTATTCTGTTCTACTCATAGATTAGTGCCTAACCAACTGTCATCAGAGAGGCTTCATCCAGCAACTGATGGAAACAGATGCATAAATCAACAGGTAGAGTTTGGAGAATCCTGCAGAAGAGGGAGTGGAAGGATTGTAGAATCCAGTGGTATCAAGGACACCACAAGAAAACCCACAGAACCAACTAACCTGGGCTCATAGGGGCTCACAGAGACTGAACTGACAACGAGGGAGTTTGCCTGGGACTGACCTAGGCCTTCTGCATATATGTGACACTTGAATAGCTTGGTCTTCTTGTGGGACTCCAAACAGGAGCTGTCTCTGACTCTGTTGCCTTCTTTTTGTTGTTGTTATTTTTTTATTTTGTTTTGTTTTTCAAGACAGGGTTTCTCTGTGGCTTTGGACACTGTCCTGGAACTAGCTCTTGAAGACCAGTCTGGTCTTGGACTCACAGAGATCCACCTGCCTCTGCCTCCCAAGTGTTGGGATTAAAGGAGTGCACCACCACCACCCAGCATCTGTTGCCTTCTTTTGGTGATCCTTTCCTCCTACTGAATTGCTTCTTCCAGCCTTAATAGAAGAGGAGATGCTGCTGGGCAGTGGTAGTGCACAACTTTAATCCCAGCACTTGGGAGGTAGAGACAGGCAGATCTGTGGGAGTTCGGGGCTACCTGGTCTACACAGCTAATTCCAGGACAGCCTCCAAAGCTACACAGAGAAACCTTGTCTCAAAGAAGGAGGAAGAAGAGGAGGAAGAAGAGGGGCCTGGTTACACTGCAACGTTATATACCATGGTTGGCTAATATGCATAGGAGGCCCACCCATATCTGAAGAGAAACAGAGGAGGAGTGGAAGAGGGGGGAGGAGAGGTGGGAGGAATTGGAGGAGGGAGGGGAAACTTTGGTCAGTATGTAAAAACAAAATTAACAATAAAAAGAAAAGAAACAATGAATCATGGCATTCATTTGCAGGAACCCCACTCAACTGATAATCATTATGCTAAGCAAAATAAGCCAGACCCAACATAAATACCCCATGTTTGCTCTCAAGTGTAGAACCTAGATTTTAAATTATATGTGTATATATACTTGTATTTTTATATCTGTGTTTACACATCATAGCACTAGAAAGAAGACCATGAAAAAGGAAGAAGGAATGAGGACAAAATGACACATAGATGAAGTTGATGTAAAAGAACCCCATCACTTTACATGCTAACCTAAATAATTAATCTCTCTATCTCTCTCTCGCTCTCTTTCTCTCTCTTCACCTTCTCCGTGTTTGTGTGCACGCATTGTACGTGTGCATGTATGAGTGTATGTGGGGGTTTGATTTATACTTTTTATACTTTAGGATGTCTGGGAAGATGTTCTCTTGGGTAGGATGTGAGGTTTGGAAAGGCTCTTTGCTTTTCAAATTAAAATATAAATGACATTTTTTTAAAAGCCCAGGCCCAGATGGAGTCACAGCTGAATTCTACCAGACCTTTAAAGAACTAATGCTAATGCTCCTCAAACTATTCCATAAACTAGAGAGGGAAGGGACAGTGCCAAATCCTTTTGAGAAAGCCAGCATCACACTCCTACCAAAATCAGACAGGAAACAGCAGAAAAAGAAAATTAAAGACCAATCGCTCTGATGAATATGAATGTAAATTTTCCCAATAAAATACAAACTACATTCAACTACACATCAAAAAGATCATTACCATGATCAAGTGGATCTCATTCCAGGGATGCAGGGATGTTTCATCATGTGTGAGTCAGTACTTATAATAAGTCACATTAATGGAATGAAGGACAGAAGTCACGTGATCATTCATTCAATAAAGGCAGTAAAGGTCTTTGACAAAATCTGACATCCTTTCATGATAAAAGTCCTCAAAGGAATATACATCAACCCAATAAAGATCACATATGATAAACCTATAGCTAATATTATACTAAATGCCTTGGTCATGGTGGCAAGATATGTTTTCTCACCCCTGATTTTAGTGGAGCTGCTTTCCATTTTCCTCATTTAATCTCATGATGTTTCTTCACAGCAATAGAACAGTAACTAAGACACCTAGCATAAACAGGTCCCTGGATTTGATCCCTGATATCACATAAACCAATGGTGGTGGCACACACTTATAATCCCAGACTCAAGTGATAGAGACAGGTAAGTCAGAAGTTCAATGTCATTCCTGGCTACAGTGGGTTCAGAGCCATCTCAAACTACAGAAGATCATAAGGAAGGAAGGAAGGAAGAAAGGAAGGAAGGAAGAAAGTAGGGAGGGAGGGAGGGAGGGAGGGAGGGAGGGAGGAAGTCAAACTACCCTATTTTTCATTTATATGATCATAGACATGGGAGAATCTGTAGACTACACCAGGAGACTCTTAGTGTTTTGAGACAGAATTCTATGTGGCCCAATTTTTCCTCAAGAACCCTATGTAGGGAAGGATGGCTGTAACTCCAGATTCACCCACATCTGGACTACAAGTGTACATGCACTTCTGCCTTTCTAAGAAAACCTTGGGAATTTTAAGCATCTTCAGCAAAGCAGCAGGATACAAAAATCAATATACAAAACAGTCATTTTCAATACACGGAAAATGAACAAACTAAGAAAAAACAAGCCCATCCATGATAACTTTAAAAAATTATTTAATGTCTGGGTCTGGAGAGATGGATCAGCAGTTAAGGGCACAGACTGCTCTTCCAGAGGACTTGGGTTCAAATCCCCGCACCCACATGCAACTCAGTATTGTAACTCCAAGATCTGACACTCTCACACAGATATACTTACAGGAAAAACACTAATGCACATAAAATAAAAGTAAATGAATATTTTAAAAAATTAATGTCTAGAAATTAATCTAACCAAGGAAGTGAAAGACTCTAAAATGAAAGCAATTTAATTATTATTCTCTCATCTATTCCATCCCAACTGAAGTTTCCCTTCTTTCCTCTACCTTTCTCGTTCTTTCCCCCTACTTTCACTCTTCCCCCAGATCTCCTTTTCCTCCTTTCCCTTTAGAAAAGAGCAGACCTCTCAGGGATATCAATGGAACACGGCATAGCAAGCTACAATAAGTCTTGAGTGGTTGTTGGTGTCACCACCACCCAAATCAAGACACACAGTAATTTTTCACAAGAGTTCTGTGGTGACATTTTGTTTATTGTCTAACAAATAAAGCTTGCCTGAAGACCAGAGTGCAAAGCTAGTCACACTAGTTAGCCATGGAGGCCAGGCAGTAGTGGTTACACACCGTTAATCCCAGTACTCTGGAGACAAAGGCAGATGCATCTCTCTGAGTTCAAGACCACCCTAGGCTACATGAGAGTGAATAAGTCTAAAAGAGAAACAGAGGTCACACCTTTAATCCCAGCACTAAGGAGGTGGAAACAGGAGTGATATGGCTGGGTGAAGAGAGGAGTATAAGGCGGGAAGAGACAGGAACACATAGCAATCTGACGTTTGGTGGAGAGCATTGCAGTCTGAGGATTCAGAGAGAAAGGATAGGCCAGTTTGGTCTCAGGTAGAGGTAAGAGCTAGTAGTTGGCCACTTTGCTTTTCTGATTTTCAGCATTAACTCCAAAATCTGACTCTGGTATTTAGTAGTAGTAGTAGTAGTAGTAGTAGTATTCGTGCTACAGACTTCCCTCTTAATCCTTTCCACTGGATTCTACTTCCCTATACATTCCAGCCCACTCAATCCAATTTCCCATTTCATCACCATTATTTTTGTCAGTTCTAGAATTTCACTTACACTAGGATACAAGTGAATAGATTCCTTCTCTCAGTATAGTGTTTTTGTTTTGAGAAAGCTGCAGTCTCTCTTTTTTTTTTAATTTAAATTTGAAACAAGATTGTTTTACATGTTATTCTGGGTTCCCTCTCCCCTCCTCCCCTGCCCACCCAACCTCCATCCCATCCACTTTCTGCTCCCCAGAGAGGGTGAGGCCTTCCATGGGAAGTCTTCAAAGTCTGTCATATCATTTGGAGCAGGGCCCAGGCCCTCTCCCATGTGTCTAGTCTGAGAGAGTATCCCTCTATGTGGAATGGGTTCCCAAACTCCATTTGCATACTAGGGATAAATATTGATCCACTACCAGAGGCTCCATAGACTGCCCAGTCCTCCTAACCAACACCTACATTCAGGGGGTCTGAGTCAGTCCTATGCTGGTTTCCCAGCTATCAGACTGGGGTCCATGAACTCCCACTTGTTCAGGTCAGCTGATTCTGTGGGCTTCTCCAGCCTGGTCTTGACCCCTTTGCTCATC
Source organism: Phodopus roborovskii (assembly GCF_943737965.1). Classification (NCBI taxonomy): domain Eukaryota; kingdom Metazoa; phylum Chordata; class Mammalia; order Rodentia; family Cricetidae; genus Phodopus; species Phodopus roborovskii. Next base: position 227,244 of record NW_026125811.1, read on the forward strand.
ACCCCTCCCTCTCTGCAACTGTATTCCAGGAGTTCAGCTCAGTGTTTAGCTAGCTGTGGGTTTCTGCTTCTGCTTCCTAGAGCCTAGATGAAGGCTCTAGGATAGCATATAGGTAGTCATCAATCTCATTATAGGGTAAGGGCATTTAAGGTAGCCTCTCCACTATTGCTCAGTTTCTTAGTCGGGGTCATCCTTGTAGATCTCTGGACATTTCCCTAGTGCCAGATTTCTCTTTAAACCTATAATGGCTCCCTTTATTATAATATCTCTTTCCTTGCTCTCCTCTATTCTTTCCCTGATTCAATTTTTCTGCTCCCTCAAGCCCACCTCTCCCCTCCTCTTCTCCCCTTCTCTTTCTCGTAACTCCTTCTCCCCTCCCTCCATGCTCCCAATTTGCTCAGGAGATCATGTCCCTTTCCCCTTCTCCAGGGGACCATGTATGTCTCTCTTAGGATTCTCCTTGTTTGGTAGCTTTTCTGGCAGTGTGGATTGTAGGCTGGTGATCCTTTGCTCTGTGTCTAAAATCCATATATGAGTGAGCACATACCATGTTTGTCTTTTTGTGACTGGGTTACCTCACTCAGGAGAGTTTCTTCTTCTAGTTCCATCCATTTGCCTTCAAATTTCAAGATTCCATTAGTTTTTTGTTTTGTTTTTCTGAGGAGTAGTACTCCATTGCATAAATGTGCCACATCTTCTTTATCCATTCTTCAGTTTAGGGGCATTTAGGTTGCTTCCAGGTTCTGCTATTACAAATAATGCTGCTATGAACATAGGTGAACAGATGTCCTTGTTGTATGAATGTGCATCTTTTGGGTATATGTTTAAGAGTGGAATGACTGGATATTATTTACTTATTTAATTATTCATTTGTTTATTTATTTATTTTTATTTGGTTTTTTGAGATAGGGTAGAATTGCTAGATCTTGTGGTAGAATGATTTCCATTTTCCTGAGGAACCACCATACTGATTTCCACAGTGGCTGTACGAGTTTGTACTCCCACCAGCAGTGGAGGAGTGTTCCCCTTTCTCCACATCCTCTCCAGCATAAACTCTTTGATTATTTTTATTTTAGCCATTCTGGCAGGAGATGGCTAAGGGTGTTGAGAAATTTCTTAAGTACTTTCAGCCATTTTAGATTCCTCTATTGAGAATTCTCTGTTTAATTCTGTTCCCCACTTTTTAATTGGATTATTTGGTGTTTTGGTAACTAGCTTCTTGAGTTATTTGTATATTTTGTTAATCAGCTGTTATGAGTAGGTTTTTCCCACCGGTCTGGTCCCACCGCCACACCAGCCCCAAATAACACACAGAGACTCTGTATTTGATACAACACTGTTGGCCAGTTACTTGTTTCTTATCAGCTAGCTCTGTCTTAATGATTAATCCATTTCTATTAATCTAAGTATTTCCATGTGGTCTTATCTTACCAGAGAGTAAATCTCCCATCAATCAGCCCTCTGTCAAATATGGGGTTGGTGAAGATCTTTTCCCACACTGTGGGCTGCCATTTTGTCTTGTCAAATGCATCCTTTGCCTTACAGAAGCTTTTCAGTTTCAGGAGGTCCCGTTTATTAATTATTGATCTCAGTGTCTGTGCTACTGGTGTTATGTTCAGGAAGCAGTCTCCTGTACCACTTTGTTCAAGGGTACCTCCCACTTTCTCTTCTAAGAGGTTCAGTGTGGCTGGATTTATGTTGAGGTCTTTGATCCATTTGGACTTGAGTTTTGTGCATGGCAATATATATGGATCTATCTGCAGTCTTCTACATGCCAGCATCCAGTTATGCCAGCACCATTTGTTGAAGATGTTTTCTTTTTTCCATTATTTAATTTTAGCTTCTTTGTTAAAAATCAGATGTTCATTGGTATGTAGGCTAATATCAGGGTTTTCAATTCGATTCCATTGGTCTATCTGTCTATTTTTGTGCCACTACCAAGCTGTTTTCAGGACTATAATAGAAGTTGAAGTCAGAGATGGTGATGCATCTGGAAGTTCCTTTATTGTACAGGGTTGTTTTAGCTATCCTGGGTCTTTTGTTTTTCCATAAAGTTGAGTATTATTTTTTCAAAGGTCTGTGAAGATTTTGATGGGGATTGCATTGAGTCTAGATTGCTTTTGGCAAGATTGCCATTTTTATTATGTTTATCCTACCTATCCAAGAGCATGGGAGATCTTTCCATTTTCTGGTATCTTCTTTAGCTTCTTTCTTTAAAGACTTAAAGTTCTTATTATATAGGTCTTTCATTTGTTTGGTTAGCATTACTCCAAGATAGTTTATGTTGTTTGTAGCTATTGTAAAGGGTGATGTTTCTCTGATTTCTTTCTCAGCCCCTTTATCATTTGTATATAGTATGGCTATTGATTTTTTTTTTTTTAGTTAATGTTGTATCCTGCCACTTTGCTAAAGGCGTTCATCAGCTGTAGGAGTTCCCTGGTAGAGATTTTAGCATCACTTCTGTAAACTACCATATTATCTGCAAATAGTGAAAGTTTAATTTCTTCCTATCTTGTTCCTGGTTTTAGAGGAATTGCATTGAATTTCTCTCCATTTAATTTCATATTGGCTATTGGTTTGCTGTATGTTGCTTTTATTATGTTTAGGCATGTTCCTGTCATCCCCGATCTCTCCAAGACCTTTATCATAAGGGGTGTTGGATTTTGTCAAAGGCTTTTTCAGCATCTAGTGAGATGATCATGTGGTTTTTCTTTTTCAGTTTGTTTATATGCTGTGTGTGTGTGTGTGTGTGTATGCATGCATGGGCATTGTTGCAGATGTGTGTATAGGTATGTATGTGAGTGAGGAGGCTGGGAACTCAACTTTGGGTGTCATTCCTCAAGCTTGTTTTTTGAGACAGTCTCTCACTGAGACCTGAAACTTGTCAAACAAACTAAGCTGGCTGGTAATGAACCCCAAGGATCTGCCTGTCTCAGCCTCCCCAGTACTGGAAATACAAATATATACCACCATACCTGGCTTATTTTTTACATGGGTTCTGTGGATCAAACTCAATTCTTCATTGCTATTATTGTTGTTGTTACAAGGTGTCTGTAACTCACTGATTTGGCTAGACTGGCTGGCCATCGATGTACAGGGACCCACTTGTCTCTGCCTCTCCTGGCTTTTCATGTGAGTGCTGGGAATTCAAATCCAGGTTTTCATACTTTGGCAGCAAACACATTGCTCACTGAGCCATCTCCCCAGCTCCTTTTGTGTAGTTTTTCATGAGCAAACGTCTTCATGAGTCTTTTCTTAGATATTTTTAATTATGTGACTGTGAGTGCCCATGTAGGGGTTTATACACATGACTGCAATATCCAAAGAGGCCAGAAAGGGTATGTATCCTGGAACTGGAGTTATAGCGGGTTGTGAGCCACCTGTCGTGACTGTTAGGGAGAAAACTTATTCTTCTGCAAGATCAGCAAGTTCTCTTAACTGCTGAACCATCTCTCCAGCCCTTATCTTTATGATTCGTAAGAAAATACATAGATATGAGATTTGTGGATCCTCGAGTTAATTCCTACCAGCAGTGTGAGAAAATTCCATTGGGGTGGAAAAGATGGCTCCTCTATTAAAGAGTACTGGCTGCTCTTCCAGAGGACCAGGTTTGTTTCCCAGTACCACATGGCACCCCACAACTGTCTGTAACTCAAATTCCAACACTCTCTTCTATTTTCTGTGGACACCAGGCACACACATAGTATACAGACAAAGATGCAGGAAAAACACCTACATGAATAAAAAATTAAATTAAATAAATAATATTCCGTTTCACATCCTTTCCAGTAGCTGCATTTTTAGGATTTTTGTTCACATGGGATTTATTTGCATTGCTGCTGCTGCTGCTGCTTTTGAAACAGGGTTCTCCTGCAGCTAAATCTGGCCTGGAACCCACTACATAGTCCTTGAACTCTCTATAACTTCCCAAATACTGACAGTATAGGCACATTCCACTACATCTGGTGTCAGGTTGCTTTTTTAAATATTAGTTACTAGAGTGCTATCTTAATTGGGCTTTAATTTTATTTCCATGGTGGTTAATGTACACCTGCACATGCTCTTATTTGACATTTCTAAATCATCTTTTGGGGAGTATTTTAATCTGTGCTTTCTAAAGCCTGACTTAATACCCTTTAAATAAAGTTATCTAAGCCATACACGGTGGTTCATGAAATCCCAGTACTCCAGCAGTAGAAACAGAAGGATCAAGAGTTCAAGATCACCCTTAACTACAGGGAGTTTGAAGCAGCCTGGGATACATGAGACCCTGTACATAAACAACAAAGAAAAAATTATCTGGTATATGGTAACTCATATCTATACTCCCAGGATTTGGGAAATTTCAGCAGGAAAATTGCCCTAGGTCAGAGATTAGTTTGGACTACTAGTGAGTTCCAGGCCAGTCTAAACTATAGACTGATCCCCTTCTCAAATAATCACAGTAATAATAAAACTTAAAAGAGAGAAAACTGAGTTAGGCATGATGACTCATACCAATAATCCCAGCACCAGAATGCTAAAACAGAATCACCCTGAGTTCATTGTCAACCTAGGCTACATAGAATTACAGGCCAGACTGCTACATAGCAAGACCCTACTAGAAAAGGAGGTGGGAGGAGATGGGGAAGAGAATTGGAGGAGGAGGGAGCTGTTATCTGAGTCTGTTGTCTAAAAGATTTCCATGAGGCAGATCCATTTGAGGTGCATATTTGGTCAAAATTGATCTTTATACTGGTCCAGTTTCACTGTTAAAAAGCAAATACCCAGCCAGGCATGATAGCTCATACCTATAATCCCAGCACTCCAGAAGCTGAGGCAGACAAATTCCTGTGAGTTTGAAACCATCTTTAGCTATATAGTGAGTTCTGGCCAGTACAGAGTGAGGCCCTATCTCAAAATACACATAATAAGAATAATTACAGAAAAAGAGGTCATGAATTTGACAGGAGGTGGTTAGGGGAACAAGGGGGTCATTTGAGGAAGGAGAGAGGGGGTAGAAATAATATAAATGCAGTATACTCATGTACAATGTCTTCAAATAGATCAAAACAGAAACAAAAAAAAACCTCTCCTGAAATAAATTGATGTAACTTTCCCAAAGTAAAAAGCTGACTACAGTGTTTTATTTCTAAATTGGGGTATAAGCAGTTCCACCATAAGCATGAGAGCTGAAGGCTATGATCTATTATAAATAAATTATGTTTCTCAAAACCAACCTATCTGATTTTGCATGGAGCTGAACCTGGGGGAACATTGCAAATCATAACAATTTCTATTCCCACAAAATGAGGCTGAAGGAACAAGAAAATATACATTAATTTTCAGTTGTGATGAAGCTGTAACTCAAGGCCTTGAATGTTCTAGGCAAAAGCTACAGCCCTGCCCAAGAAGCATGCACACACACACACACACACACACACACACACACACACACACATCCATGTGTGCATATACTAGCCAATGAGTCTTACAAGGCTTTGGAATAGTCTGGGGGAAAGAAACTGTCAGATTTTATTAAAGGATGATTAAGAAAAGTCTATTTTGTTCACTATTAAAGAAGTCTTTCAAGCTGGGAGGAGTGGCATATGCCTTTTAGCCCAGCACGTGGGAGACGGAGGTAGGTAGATCTCTGTGAGCTCAAGGCCAGCCTGATTTACGTGGTGAGTCCCATGCCAACCAGGGTTACATAGAGAAACCCTGTCTCAAAACAAACAACACAAGAAAGTGTTTCAAAAACAAAATCTTAACCAGATAAGAAAATGTTACATCTGTCCTGGCACTCAGGAGGCAAAGGCAAGAGATTTTTAAATTCAAGGTCAGCCTGAACTACATAATGAGACTTTGCCTCAAAGAAAAACCAAAATGAGGCATGGGAAAGCTTCATGACTCCGTAGAGTGCTTTGCTAGTCCTGAGTGTTAGCACCGAAGAATCAGAGTATGGTGTCTGGAGCCTGTAATGTCAGCATTCAGGAAGTGAGGGAAGAACCATCAGAAGCTGAAAACCTTCCTCAGCTACATAGTTCAAAGCCAGACTGGGCTAGAGTAGACACTGTCTCAGAAGGTGAAAAAAAAAAAATCTCCCTCTTTAGAAGGCAGATATTTTTAAAAAAAGAAAAAGAATTGAAAAACCTTACATCTTGGTCTGTAAACTGTATCTCACTTGTTTCTCTGGATTCTTCCTCACATTGAACATTTGAAAGCTTAGTTATCGAATCTTTGCAGGGGAAAACTTGTTAAATGTCTTGTGCAATTTCGTATCATGCAATGTAATGGTAAATGTGATGTCAGAGTGCATTACAATGGCCCTCCTATTCAACTTCTTAGATATCTGTTGTATTATATTCACATTACAATTAAAAGCTTTATCATTTTTCCTCTGTATATTATATTCAGTCTTTTTCAAGACAGACTCTCATGTGTCCCGGGCTGGCCAAGATTACCATGAAGCCCCAATCCTTCCACCTCTATCTCCCAGTTACTGGGATTACAAGTGCACACCTTATTTCCTGGTTTATATGGTTCTGGGGATGGTGCCAAGGTTTTGTGCATAATAGGCAAGTATTCTACCAACTGAGCTACACGGTCAGCCCCTTCTCTCACTGTTCTGAAATCCAAGAACCTGAAAGCAGTGCATTGCCAGAGCTGGCACCTGTTGCTGAGCTTGTGTTGTCTGCAGAAGTCCCTGGCGCTGCTTGGTTCATCTAGATCCATCATTCCAGTCTCTACCTCCAACCTCATATGGCCTTCTTCTCCACGTGCTTCCATCTGGTCATTTCCTGTCTTTTTAGCGAAGATGCCTGTCTGTTTGTATTTGTTTATGTATACAGGGTTCTGCCTGCATGTGCCAGAAGAGGGCACCAGATCTCATTTCAGATGGCTGTGATATACCATGTCATTGCTGGGAATTGAACTCAGGAAGAGCAGCCAGTGCTCTTAACCTCTGAGCTATCTCTCCAGCCCCAGAAGATGCCTGTCTTTAGACTCAGAGCCTACCTGATACAGGATGATCTTTTGTTTAAGTGCATTGGTGTTTTGCCTGTTGTGTGCCTATGTGAGGGTGTCAGATCTTGGAGAGACAGACAGTTGTTAGCTGCCCTACAGGTGCTGGGAATTGAATCCAGGTTCTCTGGAAGTCAGTGCTCTTGACCTCTGAACCATTGCTCTAGCCCCTAGGATAATCTAACTGTAAGATCTTTCTGTTAATTAGTTCTAAGAGAGCTCTTATTCCAAATAAAGTCATATTTAAGTTTCCAGCAGGAACTAGATGTGTGGCACTTGCCTGTGATCCTAGCACTCTGGACGCATGGGCAACAAAACTGCCATGAATTCAAGACCTGCCTGGTCTATATAGTGAATCACAGGCCTGCCAAGGTTGCACAGTGAGAATGTGTCTTAATAATCACAAGGCTAGGGTGGGCAGTGCTTGCACATGCCTTTCATTCCAGGGCAACCAAGGCTACATAGAGAAACCCTGTCCTGGAAAAAAAAAATCACAAGGCAGGAGCAGAGCTCAGTTGATAGAACACAAAGCTCTGGGTTCAATCCACAGCAAGCACTCATGAATTGGCTGGAGCACCCTACACTTGTAATCGCAGTACTCAGGAGGTAGAAGTAAGCCAATCAGATGTGTAAGCTAGGGCTGAGGAGACGACTCAGTCATGAAAGTACTTGTCACCCAAGCCTAAGGACCTTGGCTTTGACTCTGGCCTCTCTATCATCTTGGGTTCTCCAAGACAATCCAGGCTTCAACTTCACAGCTTCATGCAGTGGTCCTTGTTTTTGATTTTTTGGTTTGTTTTTCAGATAAGCTGTAACTATGTAATCCAGGATGGTCTTAAACTCACTATGTAGCCAAGAGGTCTCAAACTCCTAATCCTTCTGCATCTGCCTGCCAACTTTCTGGCATTGCAGGCACCTCTTGGTCCAATTTCAGTGCCATTTAGAAGTTCTCAAATATCCTATGAAATGGGCAAGCTCCTGACCAAATTCTTGCACTTATTTTTTTTTAAACTGCCATTAAAGAAAATGCCAGCCTTGCAAAGCTAACCACAAGCTGACAAACAAAAAGAAATGAGAACTAAGCCATTTATTATGTTAAAAAATAAGCCTTCCAAATAGTAACAGTCCCATACTGCATTCAGGTATTTCATATTCATTTCTTTCAGAAACCACTATTACAATATTTTTAAATAATTGATTTTTGTCTAATTAAACACTGTTAGAATTTTTGGGGGTTACTTTGAGACAGGATTCTCTGTTTAGCCCTAGATGTCCTGGAACTCACTACATAGACCAGGCTGGCCTTGAACTCACAGAGATCTGCCTGGCTCTACCTCCCTGTGGTGAGACTAAAGGTGTGCACCACCATGTCTGGCTTTTTTTTTAATTTTCTATTACAATTTTAGTTATTGGGGGGAGGTGGGCATGCTACAACATGTGTGAATTTGTGTAAGTCCTTTTTCCATCCACCATGTGAACTCAAATTTAAAGATTTCTTTATGTTTATTAGTGTTTTACTCACATGTATGTCTGTGTCCTGTGCATCTTGAAACTTGAACTATGGATGGTTGTGAACCACAATGTGGGTGACAGAAACTGAACCCTAGTCCTCTTAAAGAACAAGTGCTCCTAACCACTGAGTCATCTTTCCAACAACTGTAATTAAAACTCTTAATGGATACCCATTTCAAAGGAAATAGCTTTTCTTTTCTCCACTTAACATGTGGTTTCTACATGTGAAGTTGAGCTTGATTGACATCTGTGAAGGCTATGTGTGTTTGCTGTCAGCATAAGCAATAGCAGGGCTTTTTGTTCATAAAAGTTACTATGGAGTTTCTAGGATTTCAGGGGTCTTTAGGATTTATTCACAAAGTCAATGAAATGAAACATAACCAGATATGGGCATTCCGGAACTCAAGAGGCGGAGGCAGCAGGAGCAGAAGTTCAAGGCCATTCTTGGCTACATGACAAATTCAAGGCTGGCCTAGGATACATAAGATGCTGACTCAAAGGAAAAAGAAGGAAGAAGAAAATAAAAAAAAAGACAGATGAAAACAAAGTAAAAACCTCACAAATTATATATGTTTTGAGAATGTTTGAGTTATTCACTTCACATAAACAATCCTCCAATTATGCATAACTTTCAAGTAGACTTTGATCCCATGAGAAACATTCAGATATAAGCAAGCACACACATAAAAAATGTCTAAGCCAATTGTGCTGGCTAGTTTTTGTTTTTGTTTTGTTTATAATACAGGATCTCCCAAGCTGGCCTTGAACTCACAAAGATCCACCTAGCCTCTGCCTCCTGAGTGCTTGGATTAAAGGTGTGCACCACCATGCCCAGCTCTGTGCTGGCTAGTTTTTATGTCAATTTGACCCAGTCATCTGAGAGGAGGGTACCACAGTTGAGAAATTGCCTCTGTAAGGTCAGGCTGTAGGAAAGCCTATAGGGCATTGTCTTACTTAGTGATTGATGTGGGAGGACCCAGCCCATTGTGTGTGATGCCTCCCCTGGGATGGTGGTCCTACGTGCTATAGAAAAGCAGGTTGAGCAAGCTATAAGAAACAGACAGAACTCTGTAACTTTGAGGCCAGCCTATTCTACAGAGTGAATTCCGGGATACCTAGCAGTGATTGCATAGTGAGACACTGTCTCAAAGAAAAAAAAATTAAAAAACGAAAAACATGGCTGGGTGGTGATGGCACACACCTTAGATCCCAGCACTCTGGAGGTAGAGGCAGTCAGGTGGATCTCTGTGACTTTGAGGCCAGCCTGGTAGACAGAGCAAGTTCCAGGATAGCCAAGGATACAGAGAGAAGCCCTGTCGAGGAAAAAAAAAAAAGACACAGTAGCATTCTCCTATAGTCACAGTACTTGGGAGGCAGAAGCAGAATTGTTATCAAATGGTCAAAGTTAGCCTAAGCTACATATCAAGTCCTAAACCAACCATCACTACATAGAGAGACCCTATCTCAAAAAGAAAGAAAAAGAGCAAATAAATACATCTGGAAAATGCCTGTTTGTTTTCATATAAATATTAGAAAGCTATACTCCCAGACAAGAGTGCCGATACATGTATACAATTCCAGCATAAAGAGGGTGAAGCAGAGGGATTGTGATTGGAGACCAGCCTGATCTCCAAAGGCAAACTTTCTTTTGTAGGCACACATATAACAAAAAGAAAAGAAAGATACACTCCCTTCTTTGAGGGATTTTACCATCTACAAAAAAGAAGTTTGGGCCAGGTGGTAGTGGTGCATGCCTTCAGTCCTAGCACTTTAGAGGCAGAGAAAGGCAGATCTCAGTGAGTTCAAGGTCAGTGTGGTCTATAAAGTGAGTTCCAGGGAAGCTATCATACTCAATCCTTTGCGAAAATGGTTTCCAGCATTCCTTTCTCTGTATCCATACTTTGTTCCTTACTCTAGACAACGTGATAATGACAAGCATGAGACTTGAAAAGGACTTGACTATTAGTGTTGTGCCTGCAACCTTTGCAGCCATTACCGTATAAAGAAAGCCAGAGACATGTGACTCAGTCACCCTCATCACTCTGACCAACAGTCCAGCATGTCACCCAGGTATGTAATTGTTACACATGAAACCAAGAGATGTTGTTTTGACACAGAGTCTCACTGTATAGCAATGACTGGCCTGGAATTCCCTGTGTAGACCAAGCTAGCCTCTGACTCATAGAGATCTACATAGCTCTATCTCCTGAATGCAAGCATTAAAGGTTGCATCGCCATGCCTGGAAAAGCAATAGTTTCTATGAATGCATACTCAATAAAGAAAACAGAAATGAGGAAATATTATCCTGACCATAACTTAATAATATAGCCAGTGTCTTATTTAGGGTTTTATTGCTATTAAGAAACACCATAATCACAGCAACTCTTTTTTTTTCCACAGCAACTCTTACAAAGGAAAACCATTTAATTGGGCTGGCTTACAGTTTCAGAGGTTTAGTCCATCATCATCATGGTGTGACATGGTGGTGTGCAAGCAGACATGATACTGGAGAAGCAGCTGAGAGTCCTACATCTTGCAGGCAACAGGAAGTTGTCTGAGACTCTGGGTGTGACTTGAGCATGTATGAGACCTCAAAGCCCACCCACACAGTAACATACTTCGTCCAACAAGGCCATACCTATTCCAACAAAGCCAGACCTCCTAATAGTGCCACTCCCTATGAGCTTATGGGGGCCAATTACATTCAAACTCGATTACAATTTACTTATTAATTTTACTTAAATTAGCGCGTGTGTGTGTGTGTGTGTGAGAGAGAGAGAGAGAGAGAGAGAGAGAGAGAGAGAGAAAGAGTTTATCTGTGTGAGCATGTATGTTCCATACTGTGCATGTGTGGAGGTGAGAAGAGGTCTCTTGGGACTCAGTTCTCTCCTTCCACTTTATGTGAATCTCAGGAATCAAACTCATGTTGTCAGGCTTGGCAGCAAGTGCCTTTACTCACTGAGTCATGTCACTGGTCCATAATCATTCTATATAGATAAGCTTATATCCTGATTTGGGGGGTTGTTTGTTTTCAAAACAGGGTTTCTCTGTGTAGCCCTGGTTGTCCTAGAACTCACTCTGTAGACCAGGTTGGCCTCAAACTCAGCAGACATCCACCTGCCTCTGCTTATACCCTGCTTTTTAATTTATACCATCCAGTGTATTTCTCATATATTACTCTTCCAATAGTCCATATTTAATGAACAGATAATATTCCATCTGTTGAAATGAACTATAATTTCTCCAAAATTGGTGGGAGATTAGGTATATGTTATAACAAACTTTCATAATAAGAAAGGTCCTACCAAAATTAGGATTCTTTCTTCAGAAAAGTCTCATTAAGCACAATTGGATGGAGAGCCATAAACATTGTATTAGTTACTTTTGCATCACTGTGACCACAATACCTGACAGAATCAACTCAGGGAGAAAACGTCTCTGGCCTAGCCACTTGAATCAGGGCAACAGCAGCCTTTGATAGAGGGCAGCTGTTCACATCACAGGGAACCAAGAAGAGCAACATAAGGCTAGAACCAGGGGCAGGTCGCACTTCTAGTGACCTACTTCCTGCAACTAGGCCATAGTTCCAGACGTTTCCAGAACCTCCCAAAACAGCAAGACTAGGTTGGGACCAAGCATTCAAAGGATGAGCCTGTGAGAGATATTTCAGACTCAAATATCAAATATCAATAAATAGTGACAAAAAATTTGAAGGATTTCATAATCATTTACACACCTATCACCAATATCTAGATACTCTTTCTGTTTTTTTACTTGCTTGCTTTCCTTCTTTCTAAGATAAGGTCTTGGTGTATAGCTATGTAGATCACTTTGGTCTCAAACTCACAGAGATGCCTGGATCTGCCTCCGAAGTGCTGGAATTAAAGCTGTGCACTACTACACATGGCACATATTTTATTTTGTAAAATTGAAATTTTTATTGCATTTTATTAGTTTACTGTGTGTGTGTGTGTGTGTGTGTGTGTGTTGACACATGCATACTACAACACACATGAGATGATCAGAAGATAACTTGTAGGAGTTGGTTCTCCTACTACTTTGTGAGTTCTAGGACCTGAACTCAGGTCATCAGGCTTGGCAGCAGATGATTTTGCACACTGAGCCATTTCATTGGTCCATCACTTGTTGTTTGTTTATTTGTTTGTTTGTCTTTTAAGGCAGAGTCTCACTGTGTAGCCCCTCCCACAGCCTCAAACATCCCTTGTCTCTGCCTCACAAGCATTGTGATTACAGATATGTACCACCATACCCAGCTATATTTGTTAATGTTTGGACAGGTGGAAATTTTGGTTTCTATTTTCATTGTTTCTCCAATAATTAATAAGGTTGAAGAATTGAAGAGTAGCCTTTTCTCCACGCCTATCAGAACACTAGGTTAGTTGATTTTTATATTGGTTTGGTTTGGGGTTTGGTTATGTCAGCCAGGGTCACATTTATTTGAGGCTACCCTTGAACCCCTGACTCTTCTACATGTACCTTCTGCATGCTGGACAAACACATGTGCACCACCACATGCAGCTTGATCTCTTTTTTTTAAGTTAGTTTTTCGTTTTTTTAAAGTATTTTATTGTTTATTTTTATTTTATGTGCACATTTGCCTGGGTGTTGGATACTCCAGAACAGGAATTACAGACAGCTGTGAGCTGCCATGTGGGTGCTGGGAAATAAACCCAGGTCCTCTGGAAGTGTAGTCGGTGCTCCTAACTACTGAGCCATCTCTCCAGCCTAGTTTTTCATTTTTAATTTAAAATATAATTACATCATTTGGCCTTTCCTTTTCTCCCTCCAAACATGCCTACATACCCCTCCTTTCTCTCTCTCTCTCTCAAACCCACAGTCTCTTTTTCAGCTTGATTTCTTAAAATAATTTTCTTCATATGCTTCACATAATAGCTGCTTCCAAACTTGTTCCTATATAGGAATTATCTGGAAATAGCTATCTGTTTGAATCCGTGCTTGCACAGCAATGCACAAATACTGAAAGAATGCCAGTTGTCCATTTCTAAAAATGGATCTATCTACATGAGGTTGAGGCCTAAACCCTCCCCTCTACTACTCTAGGCCAGGAATTTCACATCATGATATTGTCCTGATTTACAGATAACTACATTGGATAATTATCTTGGAGATGATTGACTAAAAATAACTTAAACACGGGGCTCTGAGATCATACCTCCGTGATAGAATATTTACCTAACAGGCACAAAGCCCTGGGTTCAATCCTCGACAGCATAAGGGTCTCATATCAGGGAATGTAAACAGACTATCGGGTAGAGTGGATGCTAGTGCCTATTCATAGAATACAATAGCAAGTGAAATACAATAAGTCTAAATATTACAAGATCCTTCTTCAGAGGCATTATGGCACACATTTTCAATCCCAGCACTTGGGAGGCAGAGGCATTGGCATGTCTGAGAGGTTGATGCCATCCTGATCTACATAGTGAGTTATAGATAAGCCAGAGCTCCACAAAGACCCTATCTCAAAAAAAAAAATCCTGTGGAGCACACCTTTATTCCCAGCACTTGGGAGGCAGAGGCATTTGGATCTATGTGAGTTCAAGTTGAGCCTGCCTTGTCTACAAAGCATGTTCCAGGACAGTCTCAAAAGCTACACAGAGAAACCCTGTCTCAAAAAAAAAGTAGAAAGACTGGATAGTTTATATCTCTTTAGATATTGCTTTAATTGATAATGCATGCTAGTCAATTATACAACTATATTATTATTAGGAAATTTATGATTACTTAATATTAATAGTTATAACTTTTTATAGAATCCTTTTTGATTTGTTAAAATTTTATTTTATTTCATTTTAAATTATGTATATATGTGGGTGTGGGTGTGCACTTGTGAGTGCAGGTGCCTGTGTAGCCCAGTAGAGGGCATCAGATTCCCTGGAGGAAGAGCCATGGAAATTGTGTGCTGCCTGGCATGCTGAGAACCAAACTCTGGTTCTCTGTGAGAGCAATACATGTTCTTAACCACTAAGCCAGCTCTTCAGCTCCCCCTGCCTTTTTTTAAAAGACAGTCTAGCTGTAGTCTAGACTGTCTGAATTCACTGTATAACCCAAACTGGCCTAACGTTCAGTGGCAATCCTTGTGTTTCAGCCTCCCAAAGTGCTGGGATTACAATAATGAACCACTATACATAGCTCAAAATACCCTCTTGTATTGTATTTCTCTAATAAAACCATTTCCCACATCTCTACTGGTATCACTGTATTCAAAGCACACTTGGCTTCACCTGGACTATCATAACGTCTAGTAACAAGGCTGGCAGTGGCCTCTCTCTGATCTTTTCTACAGCTTGTTTTACACTCAAGAGTTCAGCAGTTGCCAGGTGTTGGTGGCACACACCTTTAGCCACAGCACTGGGGAGGCAGAGGCAGGCAGATCTCTGTGAGTTCGAAGCCAGCCTGATCTACAGAATTCCAGGATAGGCCCTGAAGCAACACAGAGAAACCCTGCCTCAAAAAACAGAAACAAAAACAAACAAAAAAAGTGTTCATCAATCTTCTGTTTGCTTTTATTCACTCATCAGAAAAAGAAACTGGTGTGGGTAACTGTAGTCAGTCGTCCCCCACCCCCACCACACATACACATTCTGTTACTTTCCTCTTCATTCTGAGAGGGTGAAGTGTGCATAAACCCAGACTGGTCCATTTCCTCACCACAGGACTTGGATATTGTTTGTGTTTTATTTTTGTTTTTTGTTGTTGTTTTGTTTTGGAGACATGGTTTCTCTGTAGCTTTGGAGGTTGTTCTGGAACTAGCTCTGTAGACCAGACTGGCCCTGAACTCACAGAGACTCACTTGCCTCTGCCTCCCAAGTGCTGGAATTGGAGGCATGCACCACCAACGCCCGTCTAGGACTTAGATCTTACCCCTGCCTAGATGTGAAAGTCAGCCTTGCTCATTATCTCAACCACAACAGTCTTCCCTCGTGTCTCCTGCTCAATTGTCCAGACTGACAAAAAGAGAAGGAACCTCTCTTTACGTATTATTATTATTATTATTCTCCAAATCTTTAGTATCTGCTATGGAATAGGAACCATATTTACTGGGTACTAGGTGGTAAAGAAGACACAGATTTCCATAGTATTCAATACATTCTATCAAAGGATACTAACTCTCAAGAACAAACACTAATTGAGGAAAATTCTTCCAAGCATTATGAGTACCAGGAAGAAAGTAGATAGTTGTAGGAAGCCACATCAGCTTGTTTACTGCATTTGTATCCTAATCGTGCGCTTGAGCATATGACGTTATCCTAATATGGCTGCTCACCTATCCCGATTGGGTGATGCATAATCATCCGATGAGACCTAAGCCAATCAGACAACGTTGCACGTCCACATCATCACGAGTATATAAGCTTGGCGCTCCATGGGTCGGGGTCCTTCTCTCTTTCAGTCTTTTTCACTTTCAGCTTGGAGCTCCCAATAAAGTGTGCTTGAGAAGAATCCTGTTGTCGTTCTTCCTTCTTCTTGCTGGCAGGACGGGCGCAACAAGTGGTGCCAACACGGGAAATTTCAACAAATGGCCAGTCAAGAGGACCCCGGAGGATACTTCCCAGAGAGGATTCAGAACTCAACACACGGAGCGGCAGTACTGGTAAGTTAAGTGCACTGATAGTTCCCAGTTAAAGTGGGAATCCGCGTCAAAAGCGGGTGTTTGCTCTCTCTGTAAATAAAGAGGGAGTCGGAAGTTCTGCGACAAGAGTGGAAAATTTGCTCTTCTCGGTAAACAAAGAGGGAGCAAGAAAAGTTCGTTGCGCAGCGAACCAAAAGTAAAAGCTTAAAAAGAAGCTTTGCTAGTTTAGCATTTTAAGGATGTGCTATATGCTAAGTTTTGGCTTGTAACTGGTCTGTAAGTCTGATGTAGATAAGCCAGCTGATCGCCCCAAATGCAGGTCGACTGTATATAAGGTCGCAGAATGGGACATCACCACTCCACCTTTTTGGAGCCGCTACAGGAATTATTAAAACAACGCAAACTTAAGATATCAGATAAGACTATTAAGGGGTTCTTGGAAGAGGTGGATGTGATAGCGCCTTGGTTTGAGCCAACTGGGGGATTAAATTTGGCCTGTTGGGATAAGCTAGGCAGAAACATTGACCGTGAGGCAGAAACGCGAAAGTTGCGCGCAGGCACACAGCCCTTATGGCGCTTGGTGCGATCATGTTTGGAGGACAAACATTGTGAAGAGGTGATCAGGGAAGGCCAATGCATATTAGCACATCATCAAGATAGCATGTCAGAGTCTGAAGAAAATAAAAGGGGAAAACAAAAGAAAGTTAAAATTAAAAAAGAACTTAGGTTTCAGACAGAATAGAATAAAAGTGAAACAAAAAAAAGGAGGGCCAATTTCAGGTCCGAAGCTATATCCAGATTTGGCAGAACTTGCAAATTTGTATATAGAAAGTTCTAGTGAATCTGAGGGAGAAGAATTAACCCCAGAGGAAGAACAGGATCTTGAGGAAGCAGCGGCCGAATACGGTCGGGAACGTTATAGACCTAGAGAAGTTGATGTCATTGCTCCTCCACCATCTTATGCCTCTACGAGCAGGCGGTATAAGCAAGATGGCATACTTCCGCCCGGGACATGTGCTTCATCCGGGTGTAGTCTAGTGGGACCCTGTGCTTCATCCGGGTGTAGTGAGACCAGGCGCTTGGAGCAAATTAATGAATGCCTATCCTGTGTTTGAGGATCAATAGACAAATAATAGATATCATGAGCCTGTAGGATACGAAAGATCTTACAGAGGCTACTAGAACTTATGGAGTGAGTGCCTCTTTCACTCTGGCGCTGGTGGAGCGTTTAACGCATTCCGCTATGACGCCAACAGATTGGATGGGAGTTGCCAAAGCATGTCTAAGTATGGGACAATATTTAGACTGGAAATCTATCTACAATGATGGAGCACAGAATCAGGCTAGGACCAATGCTGCTAATGGACAGCCTGCTTGGAATGCAGATATGCTTTTAGGACAGGGACAATGGGTTAATAATCCAATTGCATATCCTCTTGAAGTTTATAGACAGAAAAATGACATTGCTCTTAAAGCATGGAAGACACTTCCCAATAAAGGAGAAGTGTCAGGCAACCTGACAAAGAGTATTCAAGGAGCCACTGAACCGTTTTCAGATTTTGTGGCTCATATGATAGAGGCAGCAGGCAGGATTTTTGGGGATGCAGAACAATTGGTTTATGAACAATGTACCAAAGATTGCAGGAGGGCCATCACGCCCTGGAAAGGGAAGGGACTTGAGGCATGGATGAAAGCCTGTAGGGAAGTTGGTGGGCCTCTATCTAATACAGGCCTAGCTGCAGCGGTGTTAACTGCCGCTAGAGCAAACAAGGGAACCTCATCTTGTTTCCGATGTGGAAGTACAGGCCATTTTAGGAAACAATGCCCTCAAAATTATACTAAAGTGCAGGGTCAGGTGTGCTTACCTGGCTTATTGCCCTAAGTGTAAAAAAGGGAAAACATTAGGCGAATGAGTGTCACTCTGTAAAAGATATCAATGGACAACCAATTAACCAGTTAACAGCCAATACAAAAAACAGGGTCAGGGGCCCCCGACCTCAGGGCCCTCAAATATATGTGGCATTTCAGAAGCCCTCGCTGCGCCACAGCGAGGAGAGCCACTCCAGGTTCCTCAGGACTGGATGTCTGTGCCACCACAGACTCATATTAATACCACAGATGGGAGTGCAACCTGTGGAGTCAGATTTTCAAGGCCCGTTACCCTCTAATACTGTAGGTTTACTGCTTGGTAGATCTTCCTCAGCACTAAGAGGATTGACTGTTATTTCAGGAGTCATAGAGCCTGACTATACAGGCACAGTAAAAGTGCTTTGTTCATCTCAGAAAGGAATTGTTGCCATCTCACCTGGGGATAGGATAGCCCAATTACTGGTTATCCCTAGCCTTCATGAGCAGTTTCCTTCTTGTGGAAAAACTAGAGGGAGCAAAGGACTCGGCTCTACAGGAGTTGATTTGACATACCTATCCATGGAATTAGATGAGAGATCAATTCTACAGCTTACAATTGAGGGGAAACATTTTCAGGGATTGCTGGACACGGGAGCTGACTGCAGTATTATTGCAGCTAAGTATTGGCCCAAGAACTGGCCCAAACAATCATCTTCACAAACCTTACAAGGTTTGGGGTATGCTCAAGCTCCAGATATTAGCTCTCGGGAACTTAACTGGTCTAGCGCCGAGGGACAAAAAGGAAAAGTTATCCCTTATATAGTAGATATTCCTATTACATTATGGGGAAGAGATATTCTGGCACAAATGAATTTAAAATTAACTAATGAGTCTTCTCCTCAGAGTCAGTCTATTATGAAAATGATGGGTCATATACCAGGTAGAGGACTAGGTAAAAAATTGCAGGGGCAGGTAGATCCTCTTGTGGTCTCAGGTAATCCAGGCACACGAGGGTTGGGTTTTTCATAGGGGCCACTGAGGATGCGATCCCCATTCCTTGGAAAACTGCTGAACCGGTTTGGGTACCTCAGTGGCCCCTTTCCCTAGAAAAACTTATAGCAGCAAAAGAACTAGTAAAGGAGCAGTTGTTATTAGGCCACTTAGAAGCCTCTCAATCCCCCCTGGAATACTCCTATTTTTGTTATTAAAAAGAAGTCAGGAAAATGGCGGCTACTCCATGATCTCAGAGCTGTAAATGCACAAATGCAGGTCATGGGACCTATTCAGAGAGGTCTCCCTTTGTTATCTAGCTTGCCGGATGGCTGGCCTCTTATTATTGACATCAAGGATTGTTTCTTTTCCATTCCTTTAGCCTTAGAGGATTGTAAAAGATTCGCTTTTACCCTACCAGCTGTCAATCATGAGGAGCCTGATCACAGGTTTCAATGGAGGGTCCTCCCGAAGGGGATGGCCAATAACCCTACTATCTGCCAGCATTATGTAAACCTGGCAATAGCACCTACTAGGAAGAGATTCCCGAAACTGAGGATTTGCCACTGTATGGATGATATTCTATTAATGGCTCCCGTGGAGGACATTCTGTCACAGGCATTTCTATCCCTCAAGAAAGATCTTGAAGCCTATGGTTTACATATAGCTAGTGAAAAGGTACAGGAAGGAGAGGTAGGTAATTTCCTAGGAGCAACAATTAATAAACATATCATTATACCTCAAAAACTACAAATAAGAACAGATATATTAAGGACATTGAATGATTTTCAAAAATTGTTAGGGGACATAAATTGGATAAGACCGTATCTAAAGATTCCTACCCATGAGCTGAGACCCCTATTTCAAATATTGGAAGGTGACCCACATATCTCTTCACTCAGAACTTTGACTCCAGCTGCACGAGTAGCTATTTTTAAAGTGGAGCAAGCTTTACAGTCTGCATAGTTATGTAGAATAGTCCCCGGGACAACCCATTTTGCTGTGCATTCTTGCTACGCCAGAAACTCCTACAGGGGTTCTATGGCAACAAGGTCCATTGCTATGGATACATTCTCATTCTTCTCCTTAAAAAATGCATAGAACATTATCCAACTATGGTAGCCATCCTTGCTCTTCAAGGTATAAAATTATCTCTGATGCACTTTGGTGTGGCACCTGATTCTTTAATTACCCCCTTGTAACTCAGAACAGGTACGTATTTTAGCTGCTACAACTGATGATTGGGCCATATTGATGTGTTCATTCTCTGGAAGATTGGATAACCATCTGCCCAGAGACCCTTTACTGCATTTTGCCTCACTACACCGCATTGTGTTCCCAAAGATTATCTCACAGTCGCCTATTGCAAATGCCTTAGACATCTATACGAATGGATCTAAGACAGGTCTAGGAGCCTATGTAATCAAGGGACAACAACCAGTCACAGTACGATTTGAACCAGATACTCCTCAAATAGTGGAATGCCAAATTGTATATGTCATGTGTTTGCACTTTTCAGTGACTCTTTTAATCTAATTTCTGATTCCCAGTATGTAGTTAATGCTATTAAGAATCTAGAAGTTGCAGGCCTTATTAAGGATACCAGTCCCATTGCTGTACACTTATCTAAGTTGCAACATCTCATTCGGTCCCGAACCAATCCATTTTTTGTTCAACATATCAGAGCTCATTCTATGCTTCCTGGTCCCATGGCTGTTGGCAATGATCTTGCTGATAAAGCCACGCGAGCCTTTTTTCTCCTGTCCTTGGATAACCTTTCCAAGGCTCAAGATTTTTACAAATTGTATCATGTGTCCTCTGCAGTTCTGCGCAAAAAAAATTAATATCTCTCCGGCCATGGCACGTGATATCATCGTCAACTGCCCTGCCTGTGTCCCCTTCTTGCAATCTCCTCATATTGGCATTAATCCCCGGGGACTGCGTTCGGGAGAGATTTGGCAAATGGATGTTACACATATCCCATCTTTTGGCAAGTTGCAATATGTACATGTTTCTATAGATACCTGTTCAGGAATTATTCATGCTTCTTCCCTTGTTGGTGAACGTACTCAGCATGTTATTATTACTCACTGTCTAGAGGCCTGGGCAGCCTGGGGAAAGCCCCGGGCACTGAAGACCAATAATGGACCTGGATATACTGCAAAAGGCTTTCGCCAGTTTTGTGAAACTATGGGAGTTACTCATACCACTGGCCTTCCTTACAATCCACAAGGGCAAGGCATTGTTGAACGAGCCCATCGTTCTATAAAAGAATGCTTACAAAAACAAAAAGGGGGAATAGGCCAAGGCCACACTCCAAAGAATAAACTATCTCTAGTACTTTTTACTTTGAATTTTCTGACGGGTCTAACAGCAGCTGACCGCCATATGAACCAATCCCCTCCTTGCTACGAGGATGCAAAATGGAAGGATGTACTTGAAAATGTCTGGAAAGGCCCGGATCCAGTAATAGCCAGATCCAGGGGAGCTGTTTGTGTTTTTCCACAGGGCCAAGCTGATCCTATCTGGGTGCCAGAGCGGTTGACTCGAGTTGTACGTCATGAGCAGACAAGGAATGACAACCTCCCCACTACCATTGATGATCCTGAGCCTGCTCCTGCCAATGATGATAAAGGGGGATAAGATGCAATTTTGGGCTGTGGCCAGAACATGGCCTGTCCCTGTGCCAGTTCATTCCTATTCTGGTGGTGTTTTACCTACTTTATTCTCTACATCCTGTCAAGGGGAAATGCCTTGCATCAGGGACCCTATGCAAACACCAAAAATTTATAATCAAACCTCTTTTCAACTGAATGGCACTTTGTGCTTTTTCCAGGGTAATAAGAATCAGCCCCCCCCCCCCGTGTATTGTATTACAGAAACAAAATCTTAGTGCTTGACAGGACCCACTTGAAAAGTCTAAAGTTGGTATGAGCGTCCTGCTCTCAGCTTTAACCCAGATAGCTAAGGGAAAACAGAATGGGTCAGGAAAGGGAGGTAATGCTACGGACGTTAACATTACGACGTTATTAATACAGAGTAAAGTGACTGTCCCCTCTAGACAGCCAAATCTTAAGACAAATGCTAGTAATATTAAAAGTGCCCCCTGGTGTGAGCCTGATTATGCCTTCCCCCCGATTTTCACTCCATGTCAGAGTCCAGACCATATCCAGAAACAGATCCTGCAGGGATTCCAAATGACCCCCCCCCCCCGTTAAGGCGCTACCAATTTAAGGATAAAGGAAATGATACACTTAGTAATAGTGCTGGATGGCCCTGGTATCAATGGCTTCTTTCCAACAAGGTAGGTGCAATGGCGGATGTGTCAGCCTTAGCAGGATTATTGGGTGCTAAACATGCATTATGGAATATTTCAGCAGTTTGAATTAATAAGAATGACAAGCCATATATTAATAATATAACCAAACATCACCAATGGTTTAATAGTAGCTTTAATCCAGCCTCAATTTGTGTGCACGCTCCATTCTTTTTTCTAACAGCGAATGTTAGCACCAACACCTCTTTGATAGATTGCAGGAACACCACGTGCTGGCTTGCAGAATGCTGGAATGCCAGTGTCAATCTGGCTTTAATAGTAAAATTACCTACTTTTGTCCCCATTCCAGTGGAGGCGGATCCAAATAACTTTCCCTTAGTAGGACTCATTCGACATAAAAGAGATTTTGGCATTACTGCAGCAATCATTTCTGCCATAGTCATCTCAGCTGCAGCAGCAACTACTGCTGCTATTGCCATGACGTCTCAGGCTCAAACTGTGGAAGTTGTTAATAATATAGTGGAAAAGACTTCTGCAGCACTAGAAATACAAGAAGCAATTAATAAGCACCTTCTTGCTGGCATTCATCTAGTTAATCAAAGAGTAGATCTGGTGCAAAATCAAGTAGAGGAGTTATATAAAATAATACAACTTGGCTGTGTTTCCCAGTACCAGCATTTGTGCGTTACTCCCTTGCAATTTAATTTTACCGCTTCTTTTAATCAGAGTCGCAAGCTAGCTGAATTCTTGGCAGGAAATTGGATGCTTGAAGGAGAGCAGTTATCTCGGAAGTTACTATTCCAGATTGTACAGCTGAATGGAACTCGTCTGGAACCAGTCTCCCTGGGAGATTTTACCTCTTAGCTATCTTCTGCATTTTCCTTCTTTAAGGAATGGGTGGGGGTGGCTATGTTCGGAGCAGCCTTCTGTGTGGCATGGTGTTCCGTCTCTGGCTTATTTGTCGAATCAGACGACAACATAGGCAGGATAACATAAAGATCGTTCAGGCACTTACGGCTTTGGATCAAGGAGCATCTCCACAAATGTGGCTGGCGGGCCTACGAGATGGTTAGTTCCACCCTGTCTATTGTAAGGCCTTTGCACACCAAGTGACCTTGTTGTCATTGCACCTTGGAAGGCTTACATCCCTGCGTGAGCAGCCTTTGCACCCCGACGGGGTTCTTCCCATTGCACTCAGGAAGGTGCTTAAGCAGGCTCTTGGTCTTGGGTTCTACCCTCGATCGGACCAGCCATCATGAGGACTGGTCCTTGATTGGGTATCCTGAGGTTCCACAAACAAAAACAAAAAGGGGGAACTGTGGGAAGCCATGCTGGCTTCGTCAGGCTTTGCCACGTCAGCTTGTTTACTGCGTTTGTATCCTAATCATCTGCGCATGAGCATATGACATTATCCTAATATGGCTGCTCACCTATCCCGATTGGGTGATGCATAATCGTCCGATGAGACCTAAGCCAATCAGACGACGTTGCATGTCCACATCATCACGAGTATATAAGCTTGGCGCTCCATAGGGTCGGGGTCCTTCTCTCTTTCAGTCTTTCTCTCTTTCAGCTTGGAGCTCCCAATAAAGTGTGCTTGAGAAGAATCCTGTTGTTGTCGTTCTTCCTGCTGGCAGGACGGGTGCAACAGATAGTTATCCTGGACTAAAACATAATAGGAAGAGGCAGGTCAGCATATGCCTTCGATCCCAATATTTGGGAAGCAAAGGCAGGTGGATCTCTGTGAGTTCGGGGCCAACTTGATCTAAGAGAAACCCTGTCTCAAAAAAAGAAAGAAAGGAAGAAAGGTCAATTTAGATGGGGTGTTGATAAAGGTCTCACTGGGGAAATGATATTTAAGCTGAATTTTGAAGAAAAAGAATGGAAGGGTAAGGTTGAGGCTATGGACAAGCTGAAAAAGAATAGTCAATTCAAAGTTTTGGGGGAAGAACAAATAATTGGCAAGTTCAGTAAACTAAAAGACCAGAGTGCTCTTAGCAGAGCGAGCAAGGGAAAAGCCAGCATAAAATGTACCAGAGATGCAAGGAAGTGGCCAAGCATGTGGCACCTGAGACTCTGCTCAACGGAGTTTGTGTTTTATTCACAATGGATTATGGGAAAGGACAAAGTTAGAAGAGGGGAGATAAATCATCAAACCTTCCTTGATGCTTTGTGGAGAGTGGACTGGAAGGGTCAAGATGGTAGTAGGAAAATCACATTCTGGTCAGGCAAAAGATACTGGTGGTCGGGACTAGGTTAAGGACTATGGAGATGATAAGGACTGGGGAGGCAGTTCAGTGATAAAGCACTTGCGGAGCACTAAAAATAAAAGAAAAAAGGGGAAGTGAAGGGAATTGAGGGTCTGAAGGTACATTTCACTCAAAAGAAAGACTTGACAAGCATGGTGGCACACTCTTGTAATCTCAGCACTCAGGAGGTGCAGGCAGGAAGATCAGGAGGCCAGTGTCAGCCCTGGATATGTAGTGAGTGCAAGGGTCAGACTGGACTACATGAGACCTCGTCTAAACAAGCAAACAAAACCAAAAAGAAATTGCTATATTTAAATTTAGTTTTATTTTAGGTGCACTTGTGTTTTGTCTATACATATGTCTATGTGAGGGTGTCAGATCTTGGAGTTGTTAGCTGTAGGACCAGTCCTCTGGAAGAGCAGTCAGTGCTCTTAACCATTGAGCCATCTATCCAGCTCAAGAAATTGCTTTTAAAATCCACTTTTACCACATAGTAATAGACTCCTTTGCTTGTGTATTTGCTTTTATTTTTGAGACAGAGAGTGTTTCACTGTATTGCCCTGGAAGGCGATCACTTACTAAATAGATCAAGCTGGCCTTGAACTTGTTTCAATCCTCCTCCTCCTCCTCCTGCCTTTGCTTTCAAAGTACTGGTATTAAAGTTTGGCTCACCAGTCCTGGCTCATTTGTTTATATTTGGTTTGATTTGGTTTTGGTGTCTTGCTTTTCTCTTTGATTCTTTGACTTTTTCTGGGGGTGGGGGTCAACACAGGGTTTCTCTGTGTAGCTTTGGAGCCTATCCTGGCACTCACTCTGTAGAGAAGGCTGACCGCTGGTCTCAAACTCACAGAGATTCACCTGTCTCTGCCTCCTGAGTGCTGGGATTAAAGGCACATGCCACTACCGCCCAGCTGATTCTTTGATTTTTGAGACAGGGAGCCAGGTTTGGCAGGCTGGTCTCAAACTGGCTAAGCAACAAAGAATGGCCATGAACTTCTGATTCTCTTGCCTCACTCCCCAAGTGCTAGTATTACAAGTATGTGCCACCATGCTCAGATTCTTTCTTCCTTCTTTTCTTTTCTTTTCTTTGTTATGAGACAATATTTCTCTGTGTAGCCCTGGCTGTCCTGGAACTTACTCTGTAGACCAAACTGACCTTGAACTCAGAGATCTGCCTGCCTCTGCCTCCAGAGTGCTGGGATCAAAAGTGTGTACTGCCACCATCCAGCTTCATTTGTTTTCCTTTTTACGATATATTTAATTTTATTTATGTACATGAAGGTATCAGATCCCCTGGAAGTAGAGTTACAGACAGCTGTGAGCTGCCATGTGATGCTGGGAATTGAACTCAGGTCCTCCGGGAGAACAGCTAGTGCTCTTAACTGTTAAGCCATCTCTGCAGCCCCTTCATTTGTTTTCTTAATAGTTGTTAAGAGCAGTTTTCCCACCAGCCTGGTCCCAGAGCTGCATCAGCCCCCAAATAACACACAGAGACACTGTATTAGATATAAAGCTGTTGGCCTGTTACTAGTGTTTCTTACTGGCTAGCTCTGTCTTAAATATTAACTCATTTCTACCAATATATGTGTTTCCACCTGGTCTTACTTTACCAGAGAGAGGGTCTGAACTTCTCTCAAAGTCCCTATCTCTTGACTCTCCCCTACTACATCTCCCAGAATCCTCCTTGTCTCCTAGTCCCACCTATTGGCCAACAGGGCTTTATTCATTAACCAATAAGAGGAACATATTTATAGAATGACATCTCCCATCAAATACTAAACAAAAAAAAAATTCATTATCCCTAAATGAAAATGCCAAAAAGATAAGTGAGGAGTGTTCTAGAAAGAAAAGATGCTATACTGCCAGTTGTAATATAAACTGAACATAATCACTCTGAAGAAATTGAATGAAGCAGGTACTTAGGATTGGATGACTGATGACTCATAATGTCTAATTAGATGACTGATGACTCATAATGTCTAATCTCTAAAAATAGCTTTTGAAGGAGAAAGTGCATATGGGTAGAATATAAATGGTACAATCAAGGACGTCTGCAATGTTTTAGGTGAGCAATTAGCTGACTAGCATTGTCTCTTACAGGATAAGGACAACAGAGCAAGGCATGAAGTGATGCTTCTGTGTGAGGACTAAGTTCTAGGTTGGGTGGCAGAAGATGAAGGAAGATCATCTAGAAGGAGTCTACTGATAGCCACTGATAGGCTACCCATGCTCCAGTAAATACCTTCCCTCCCATGCTTATGACAGTAACCCCATTTAAACTCAGTGGGTCACACACAGAGATATGAAAACAGGAGGGGACTTTTTGGAAAGCAAAAGAGTTCCCGTGGGAGAAAGAGTGGAGATGAGATGAGGGTAATAGGGGGTAAAGTATCTAAACTCCAGTATGTAGATGTAGAAAACTGCCAAAAAGAAAAATAATTTATAAAAGAACTATCACTTGCTGGTGCAAGAGTGGGCAGTTACACTAAGACAATAAATAACCACCAGCCGTGGTGCCACATGCCTTTAATTCCACGTAAGTGTGTGGGAAGAAGAGGCAGGTGGATCTCTGTGAATCTGAGGCCAGCCTGGTCTACAAAGTGAGTTCTAGGACAGCCAGGGCTACACAGTAAAACACTATCTTGAAAAACCACAAAAAATAAAAGAGCCCAGTGGTAGTGGCGTGCGCCTGCACGTGTCTTTAATCCCAGCACTCAAGGAGGCAGAGGCAGTTGTGGATCTCTATGTGTTCAATACCAGCTTGTTCTACAGCGTGAGTTCCAGGTCAGCCAGGACTGTCACACAGAGAAACCCTGTCTTGAAAAAAAAATAAATTACAAAAGCATGGTTAAAAAATAGACTTTAGAAAAGGAGAACAGTTAAAAATAATTTAAAATTTAAAAGGAAATGAACCCTCTAAAAGTAGTATAGCATAATGTCACATGAATGTAAGGCCCGCATCCTGAAGGTAGAGGCAGGAGGTTCAAGTCATCATAGGCTAGCTAATGAGTTTAAAGCCAGCCTCAGCTTCCTAGGACCTTGACTTCAAATTGCTTAATATGCATGGTCCTCTGGGTTTGATCCTCACAGTGGGGAGGTAACATCATCCAAAACTACAGAGATAACAAAGACAGGAGTTAGGGACATATAAATTGAAGTAATTTCTGATAAATATAGGAAAAGTTTGCTTTACTTTTCTATGACATGTCTTTCCTAGCTCCAAGCCTGTGTTCTGATAATGTCAGAAGGGCCTCTGAGAACATTTGTTTTGTCAAGTGCTCATCACTAGGCTCGGCCAGGAGAGGGCGCTAGAGGGAGACTATAAATCTGGACACTAATAAAGAGCCTTGCTTCTGCCCTTCTGCTTTCTCTACCTTAGCCTAAATAGTTCTTTCCTTAGGGAGGGAGCACCCCTCCCTGAGGGCCCATAACTTGCTGAGCTTTCTAATTCTAGTCTCTTCCTTCTATTCACGCAACAATAACACCTTAGAATTTTCATTTTTACCCTATCCTACTTAAAAACCTTCCATATCAAATGGCATGTGCTTGGATTGGCAAATTGGTTCAGCAAGTGAAGAAGGGTGCTTGCTGCCAAACCTGAGGACTTGATTTTGCTCCCTGAATCCTATACAAAGGTGGAAGGAGCCAGGCCTGGTGGCACATGCCTTTTATCCCAGCACTCAGGAGAGTCCAGCCTGGTCCAAATAGCAAGTTCTAAGACAGACAAGGCTGAATACAGAGACACTGTCTCGAAAACAGACAAACAAAAAAGGTAGGAGAAGAGAACGTAATTCACAAAACTGTCCACTGATTGCCACACATGCACTGTGGCACATTCGTGTGCACACTCATTCAGACACGAGCAAACACACACACACAATAAATAAATAATTTACAAAAGTATGTGACTAATGTGTTTCTGTTTCATTATATATCCCTAGCTGATATAGCTTGAAAAACTATAAAATATCAGCTGATATCATTTATAAAGTTAGATATAAAGTCCTAAATCAAATGTTATTGAAGTCAGCATCAAAATAGTTGAGGTACAACCTGTAGCCACAACCTCGACCATCCAGGTAGAGGCCTAGTTTGCTAGATCGTTTATTTATTTGTCCATTCGTTTAATATGTTCTTATATCAGATCTAGTCAGGAAGAGGGGAAGCAATAGTGACCCAAATTAAAGCCATTCCTTCCTGGAGCCCACCTTCTGGAGGTGAAAGCTGATGTTATGTCACATAATCCTATGAGAGCTGGTAATTAGGTATGTGGTATGATGAGGAAGGTCATGGAGATCTTACCTAAAGGACTCTTGGAATGAAATGTGTGTGTGTGTGTGTGTGTGTGTGTGTGTGTGTGTATATGTATTTCTAAGTGAGGGAAATGAGCAGCACATGCAAAATGTTATTTGCTAGGAGGAACCATAGGTAGAAATTGAGAGGCCAACTTAGCAAGAGCTGAGACCTGGAAAATATGACTGAAGAAATAGAGGAGCAGGTCACAATAGACCCTGTGAGGTGTGTGAAGGAGCTTTCCTTTCACTTAAATCTACAATAAACCTAGACAGTAGAGTACAGGTATGAGAGCAGATATAGAAGACAAAGGAACAAAACTAACAAAACTGACACCACATGTCTGTGGCCAACTGATTTTTTTTTTTTTTTACTTTTTTGAGATTGTATTTATTCATACATTATGTGTGTTTTTGCCTGAATGTATGTATGTCTGGGCAGAGTATGTTCAGTGCCCACAGAGGTCAGAAGATGGCGTTAGATTCCCTAGGACTAGAGCTACAAATGCTTGTGAGCCGCCCTGTGGGTGCTGAAACTCAAATCCCAATCTTCTGGAAGAGCAGCAAGTACCCTTAACCATTGAGCCATCTCTCCAGACCATAGAATTTTGACACCTTTCCAAGATTCTGCCTTCCCAGGCTGAGTCATCTTTGCCCTGTGGCATATCTTAAGATGTTACTGTGGTGGTCTGCAGAGATGGCTCAGTGGCTAAGCCACTGCCCTTGCCTAAAACCCTGAGTTCAGTAACCACCACTCACATCAGTCATCTCACAAGTGACTGTAACTCCAGGCCCAGGGGGTAGTCAATACCTCCAGCCTTTATCCTCCAACCTCTGGTGCCTCTAGCCTCCATGTATGCCCACACTTTCTGGAGGCATCTGAACTCACCAACACAAACACACAGAGAGACACACATTCATAGTGGCTCTTGCCTTTGGGAGTCAGAGGCAGGTAACCCTAGGTGAGTTCAAGGTTAGCCTGACTACACCGTGAATCCAGGCCAGCCAACAGACAACACAGTGAGATCCTGTCTCAAAAAAATAAAAGTGTGGATGGGTGTTTGGCCTGCATGTATATCTATATATCACATGCATGCCTGGTGTCTGAGGAGGCCAGAAGAGGACATCAGATTCTCAGAACTAGAATTTACAGATAGTTATGAGTTGCCATGTAGGTTTGGGGAATCAGAACCTAGGTCCTCTATAAGATTAGCCAATGCGCTTAACCACTGAGCCACTTCTCTAGCCCCTATGTATTACTACAAGCCAGGTATGATGGTGCAAACCTGTAACTCTAGAAAGTATGAAGCTAAAGCAGTAGGGCTCAAGCAGTAGGACTCAATACCTTACACTGAGTTTGAGGTCAGTCTAGCCTACCAAATGAGGCTGTATCTTAAAAAGAAGAAGAGGAGGAGAGAAAGAGTCATCCTACAGCTAGCCAAAAAGCAAAGAAAGTCTCTGGGACATCCTTCTTGACCATATATTAGAACCATCTATACTGTTTTGTAAGGTCTCAGGGCCGAGTGCAGAGCATTAAATCTGGGGACAATGACCTAAGCATCAGCAATGGAAAAGATCCCCTAGGTGATTCCAAAGTTTAAAGTCAATGAATTACCATTGTATCAGAAGTCTTAAGTTGGAAAAACACACAAAAGTGCATACCTGTCTACAGATGTGCTTTACAAAGCCTTTTTTCCTGAACATTTCTGTCTGCTCAAGCAACTTAAAACAAACAGGTTGGTTAGTCATTTGAACTCATATCTGTCTGTAACTTATTATTGCCCCCTCCAATAGACCTTGTGGGCTTAAGATGCAAATGGAAAATGTTGAGTTCAAAACAATCAGAAAGTTAATGATTTGTCTTCTTCCGTTGTTATAGAACGATGACTTTGATAACCCTGGTCCTTGTTTTGAAAACACAGGAGATACCTATCTGTTATAAACAGTGATTCCAAACTCCACTCCTTTCATGTAGAAATCTAAAATGATAGCCACATTTTTTTAAGTGTTTTTCTTTCTGGGTGGGGTTAGAGACAGGGTCTCTCTTCATAGTTTAGCCTCATCCTTGGGAATTCTTTTGCCTTTAGCTTTTCAAATATTGGGATTACAGGTATGTGAAACTATGTCTGGGAGGGGTGTGATTGTGTAACTGGAAAGCAAACTCAGGGCCTCACAACTGCGAGGCCAGCATTCTTCCTCTGACCGATAACCCAAGCCTTAAAAAAAAAAAAAAAAAAAAAGTTCTAAGAATGAATGGCATAAGAAATTCCCACATACCCCTTACCCTTTTACCCAAACCCAATTAACATTTGCCACACCTGCTTATATAGAGATATATGATAGATAGTTAGATAGATATAAATATATAAATAATAGCTAGATAAGGAGACAGATATGGTTCATTAAAAAGTAAGTTTATCACTGGCCGGTGGCTCTCGCCTTTAATCCCAGCACTTGAAAGGCAGAGGCAGGCAGATCTCTGTGAGTCTGAGGCCAGCCTGGTCTACAAAGCAAGTCCCAGGACAGGCAGGGCTGTCTCACAAAGAAAACCATGTCTCAAAAAAACAAAAAAACAAAACAAAACAAAACAAAAAAAGTAAGTTGATCTTGTTCTAAATGTTTCTACATACTTCTCAAAGATAAGAGCAATCACTTACAAAACCGCAATTCAAGATTCAAGCACAAGAACCAAGAAATGTAATGTTGATGTAAAACTGTTATCCAATCTATAGTTGATAATCAGGTTTCGTATGTGTGTTTGTCTGTCTGTCTGTCTGTCTGTTAACCCCATGGCCTTGTTCATGTTGCACAACCCTGTACCAGGCTCTGTATCCAAATTTTTCTAACTGGATCAACAAAATTTTCTCTAGAATCTTTTTGCAATCCAGGACTTAGTAGAAGAGTACATATGGGGAGACACAAAAGGTATCTTCAAGGGTTTCATGAAGTTAGTTTGTCCTATTACTTTATTTGGAGAAAAGACCTTATTATGAAGCCCAGGCTTACCTCAGACTCACAGTGATCCTCCTGCCTCAGCCTCCTAGAGCTGGGATGACATGTTTGAAACACCATGCCTGGCTTTTGAGCACTTGATTAAGATAATGCCTTTTTTTCTTCAGGTTTCTGCTAAAATAATTTCCTTTGTCACGCCATTTGCAGGGACATGCAAGGGCAGGTATAAGCTAAGAAAATGAAATGTTTAGCATAGCCTAGTCTAATCCAGTAGGTCTCGACCTTTCTAATGCTGGGACCCCTTAATACCTCATGCTGTGGTGACCCCAACCATAAAATTATTTTTGTTGCTATTTCATAGCTGTCGTTTTGCCTCTGTATGAATCAGAATATAAATAGTTTTGGAGATAGATGTTTGTCAAAGGGATCGTAACCCACAGGACTAATCCTTCATGGGTTGGCACTAATTTACCCCTTTTACAAACATGTAAGTATTGGCTGGGAAGATGTGTTGGTAAAGTGCTTGCTGCTCAAACCTAATCTGGATTCTCCACAGCCAC
This sequence comes from Phodopus roborovskii, assembly GCF_943737965.1. NCBI lineage: Eukaryota > Metazoa > Chordata > Mammalia > Rodentia > Cricetidae > Phodopus > Phodopus roborovskii. Next base: position 259,542 of record NW_026125811.1, read on the forward strand.
ACAAAAAGGCAGGAGCGGCAGCTCTGGGGAGACAGACACAAGGGTTCCCTGGAGCTCAGTGGTCAGCCAGTCTATCCAAATCAGTGAGCCAGGTTCAGTGAGAGACCCTGTCTCAACAACAGCAATAACATGGAAAGACGCTAAGGAAAACATCTGACATTAACCTCTGGACTCTGACTCTGTATACACAGAGAGCAAGAACATATAAGCAAGCCTAGCCCAGTGGCTCGGGTCTGCATGGTCAGCTATTTGAAAGGCTGAGGCAGGAGGATTGTAAATACAAAGGCAATCTTCAGTAACTTAGCCAGACTCTGATGCTGTAGGGACAGAACAAACTCAGGGCCCTGGTTTCAATTCCCAGCACTTCCAAACACGTAAACAATTCATCTGGCATCTCTTACCAGGTTTGGGAGGAAAATATTAAAAAATAAAATTATGCTATTAGGGTTTTGCAGTATGAATTTGCTTACATCTTATTTCTTTAGGTCCTGCTCGATATATTTTAGTTGTTGTAATTTCTATTTTACCCAAAAATTACAGTGAACTACTAGGTAAAGAAGTAATAAAAAGAACCAAGCACAGAGCAGTGAGAGGGTTCAGTGAGTAAAGGCATCTGTTGTCCTGCCTGTTGATCTGAGTTAGATTTGTCAGAACTCGCATGGCAGAGGAAGAGAAGCGACTCCTGAAAGTTGTTCTCTGACCTACAGAAGCATGCTTGGGGCCACCCACACATACACCACTCCCACAAGATAAATAGATGCAATTTTAAAAATAAAAGATAAGTACAATTTTAAGTCAGATCATATTTTTTAAAAAAAATTGTGTTCATAGGGTATCTTTAATATTGACTTTCTCTTGGTGTTGTTGAATTATTTTATAACATATGTTTAAAATACTTTTTACACTGAATCATTTTAAAGTTTAACAGGGGGCTGGGCATGGTGGCACACACCTTTACTCCCAGCACACAGGAGGCAGAAGCAAACAGATCTCTGTGAGTTCGAGGCCAGCCTAGTTACATGGTGAACTTCAGGACATCCAGGGCAATGTAGAGAGACCCTTTCTCAAAAGAAACAGAGAGAGAGAGAGAATAGAAAATGAGAACAGATAGTACACTTGGTCTTAGGACCATTTTCCCTCTTACTGGGTTGCCTTGTCCACCACTGACATGAGTGTCTGTGCCTAGACATATTGTAGTGTATTATGTTGTGTTCGGTTGATAAACCTGGGAGGCCTGCTCTCTTTTTGAAGGGGAAGGAGGAGGGAGAGGATGTGGGAGAGAGGAGGTGGCAGGAGGATCCGTTGAAGTGGAGGGAGGGGAAACTGAGGTTGGGGTATAACATATGAGAGAAGAATAAAGAAAAGGAGAGTAAAAAATAAAAGTAAGAGAAAAAAGAGAAAAGAATCTTAGCCTTTAGTTGTAACTATATAGCCAGGCGTTGGTGACACACACCTTTGATCCCAGCACTCAGGAGGCAGAGGCAGTGGGATCTCTGTGAGTTTGAAGCTAGCCTGGTCTACAAACTGAGTTCCAGGTCAGCCAGGACTGTTACATAGAGAAACCATGTCTTCAAAACAAACAAAGAAACAAAAAATGTTCGAAGCCAGCCTGGTTTACATAGAGACTCTGTCTCAAAATACAAAAAAGAAAGAAAGAAAGAAAGAAAGAAAGAAAGAAAGAAAGAAAGGAAGGAAGTTAAGTTAATATCTGCATCCCAGAATATGCAGCCTTTCCCCTTTGATATTGTCTTGAAGTTGGAAATCTAACTTTATTTTTAGCACCTAAAATTATGCTATCAAAGTTTTAATGCAAAACGAAATTACGGTGTCAATTTTAGTCTAAATAAGAAGAAAAAGGGAATGTGGGGTAGAGAGAAATAATCCAGGTGGATGCAGATCAAGAACAAAATCCAACCCCACAAGTCGGAACAAGCAGAGAAGGTAAGCAAAAGCTCCCTGGGGCCTGGAGCAGAGGGTGCTGGCTAAGATTACCAGGAAAGCTTCACTGGTCCCTTTTAGTCTCATCTCGTCTCCTTCAGTCTGTCTCAGCATAAAAACTCCCATGGACAAAATACCATTATGCAAGCATGCTCCACTGCCCTCAGAGCAAAAAGCTAATGGCTCAAACGGGGCCCTGTGGCTGCTACTTGCCCCCCACCTTCCTGACCTCTCACCCACCATCGGCCATAGCTCACTGACCTCACCAGGCCGCTCTGTTCCATTTGTTTCTACCCTGGGAGAACAAAGCAAGCTCTCCCCCACCCTGCCCCCCTTACCTTGAATGCCTTGGGGACTATTAGTACTTTGCAGAGCCTGGGACACTGTGTTCCACATAATCAAGGGGCCCTCCGTCCCTCCCTTCTTCACTAAGGCCTTATCTGATAACCCACAAAATCCCCCTCTGATCACTCGCCCTCCCACTCTGTTCTGTTTGGTTTGGTTTGGTTTTCAATTTTATTGAAACTCCATCTCTTGTAGCCCAGGCTGGCCTTTATCTCCTTAGGGCTGGAACTACAGGATTTCACCACTAAAGCAGCCCACCCTCCTGTTCTGTAATCTTGCTTTTCCATTTTACTTTTCTCTAGGGTCCTTCAAGCATCCACCATAGGACAAGCGTCTTTGCTTTGTCTACTCCACCCTAGTAGAATGTAAGCCTCACAAGGTCGGTGTTTCTTAAAATACTGGGGGAAAGGGCAGGGGCTGAGGATGGAAGCCAGGGCCTGCACATGTTATGCAAGTCCTCAACGCTCAGCTGCATTCTCAGCCCCAGGTGGACATTTCTGTCACTGGAAAGAAATTCTGTCGCTGGACATTTCTGCCATTCTAGCACTGAGGAGTGCTAGAATGTGTCTAAGGCTTGTTGTGGGGAGGAAGAGGGGATAGAGATAGAGACAGGGAGGCACAGAGAGACAGAAACAGAGGGAGAGACAGTGACAGGGAGAGGTGGGGAGGGCTTGAGTCAGAAACAAATAGAGGCAGAAAGGAGAGGACAGGACAGAGGGAAGGGGAGGGGAGGTCAGATAAAGTGGAGAGACAGGTTAGAGCTACATTCTGTTGACTCTGTGACAAGGATTTGCCATTAAGTTAATGAGACTTCAGGAAGAGCCCTAGCAACGAGTTGAAATTCGCCAAAGTAAAATGCACAAATCGTAATCACTGTGTCTTTTTCCATTCCGAATCAACCTTTGCTGTGGTCACTTTGTGCTGTGTCAATTTAGCCAAGCTGAATGCTGTTTCCCAGAATTCCCTGCCCTGTGCGGTTGCAGGTCAGTGCTGGCCTCCAGAAGCATTCTGTAGGCAAACCATAAGGAAAATCTAACCCAGCATGTACAATGTTTTTTTTTTAAACTTTGAAGCTCCATTCCAAGCACAGTGGCAGCTTTCAGTGTCCTGATCTGATTGCTCATTTATGTGGCCCTGGGCGGCACTCAGTCCTACGGTCCCTTCAGCTTCCATCAAATCTCCTATTGGAAGAGCCCACATACACTCTCACACTCTTCACCAGCTTTTACAGTGACATGAAGGTTGAAGTCCTGAGGTCAGTGGTAGAGAGAGGACTTGTCTAGCAAGCATGAGGCTCTGAGTCCAATCCGAAGTATTGTGAAAGGAGGGGCATATCAGAAATTCTCAGGACAAGAACTACTCCAACCCTCAGTTTTGCCTAACATGGTTCCTTTTTTAAAAAAAAAAAAATTTGTTGGTTGTTTTTGAGACAGGTTCTTACTACTTAGCCTTGGTTGGCTGGGCACTCACAGAAATCTATCTGCCTATGTCTGCCTTTGCCTTCTGAATGCTAGAATTAAAGACATGCACCGCCATGCCTGGCTTTTTGATATCTTAGTATGTATGTATGTATGTATGTATGTATGTATGTATGTATGTATGTATTTGCTTATTTATTGAGCATGGACCTATGTTCAGACACCAGAGGACAGCTTGCAGGGTTTTATTCTTTCTGCTGTGTGGGTCCCAGGGACTGAACTCAGTTGTCAGTCTTGGAAGCGAGTACCTTTAACCTTTACCCACTGAACCATCTTTCCTGCCCTGCCTAAGGAAATTCTTGGTGAACTTCAATTCTATCTGAGCAGGAGGGAGCTGCTGTGGACATTTTGAGTTTGTGTGTTGTATGCCATGTTTTGACCACTTCTGGAAGCACTGGTTATAACATGTAATTTAATATTCTACATTGGAGTTAGAATTACAGTAAAAGGTCTTTGCCTTAGGGGCAATTGCCAAACATGCACTAAGACAGAGGTTGGGGAGATGGCTCGCAGTTAAATGGACCTGAGTTCAAACCTCCAGAACTCAAGCGAAAGACTAAATATGGAGCCAGGCATAGCACAGTGGCACACACCCTTAATCTCAGCATTTGGGAGTCGAAGGCAGGAAGATCTCCATAAGTTTGAGGCCAATGTGGCCTACATAGCATGCTCTGGGTTAGCCAGGGCCACATAATGAGACCCTGTCTTTAAAATAAGTGCCTACCTCTAACCCAAGTGCTGGGAGGGAACAGACAGGAAGGTTGTTGAGGCTTGCTGGCTGCCAGCCTAGCTCCAGGTTCAATGAGTGGCTTTTTTCAAAGGAATAAAGCAGCCTTCACATTTGCACGAAGAAGCATTACACACACACACACACACACACACAGAGAGAGAGAGAGAGAGAGAGAGAGAGAGAGAGAGAGAGAGAGAGAGAGGGAGGGAGGGAGACCACATACATAAATACCATATTCATACACACATACACACAAATAAGTAATTTTTAAATTTGTTTTAAATATATACATTTTTCACTAACCTTTGTTTTGTTTTGTACACTAGAGAATATGCTTTCTACTGTTGACATTTTAAAACTACATAACCATATTTTTCTCTACTATAAGATGTCAGGATTATAAGGCACATTATTTTTATATTTAAAAAAAAAACTAAAAGGGGTCTGGAAAGGTGACTCAGCAGTTAAGACAGCTCTTCCAGAGGACACAGCTTCATTTGCCAGTACCCACAAGGTGGCTCACAACTGTCTTTAATCCCAGTTCCAGAGGATATGATACCTTCTTCTGGCCTCAAAGGGCAAAACCCAACACTCATGCACATAAAATAGCAAGATGAATTTTTAAAAACACTAAGAAAACTGGCGCCAGCTGTACGTGGTGTGCTGTTCGTTATCAGATGAAACCTGAGTTCAGGGAGGTGACACATAGGTAAACGGTGAACAGAATCAGTGAAACATGAACTAACGCCTGGAGTGCCTGGAGCTCCTGGAGTGCCTGGAGCACCTGGGCCTTACATTGTTGTTTGCTGAGTGAGGAAGTACAGCTCTGAAGAGACAAACCATCTATTTAAGGCTGAGGTCTAACTAGTGACCTATATGAACACGGAGCCCGAGTATTCTGCCTTAGATCAGAACTCAGTTTTGTTAGAAAATTATATGGATCTGAGGCAGCCTCTACATTCCTTTCAGCCCTGAGAACAGGATGTGCTCGAATGTAGTTATCCACAGATCCAAAAATACTACAAAGCCCTCCCAAGCCATAGACTGTCTAACAAAACCCCCAATACCAGGCATCAGAAGTCCCATTTTGAGCTATTGGTCAGGGATGTCCAAGAGACTCCCAAGACATTATAGGATATTATGTTGCCCTTGGTTGCCTCTCAGAGGTGAAAGGCAAATCCCTATTGCTGAAGACACCATGCACTTTGGACACAGGGCCCAGAGGATCTGACCGGAACGCCCCCTCCATGAGAATAAGCTTCAGTGGTACCAGGAGGCTCCATACAAGCTACCAAGGGAGGAAAGCAACCAATAATCCTACCCAGATATGATGTTGATGAACCACAACAATCAGCATGGCACAATAACCCTAAGGGTACAGTAGTGGCACAAATAACTTGGAGATAACCAACAGTTCTCTAATTGTACTTAGGATCCACTTAACGAGAGGGAAAACTTTCTTAGTACTGGAAATGTAGCCAACCCTGAGGGCTAATGAAGTCATGGATCTTGGAGGAGAACCCACAGCCACCACTTTACTAACCCAGCATAATCCCTAACTCCGTTCTGCATTTATCCTCATACCCACACATGAGTGTATCCTCACCCCTCCCTCATCAAAGAAACTTCTCCTTGCAACAGACAGAGACCATTACAGAAAACCACAACAGATCAAAATGCAGAGTTGTGGGGAACAGCCACAACTGACACATCTACAACACAATTCCTACACCAAAGCTCAGGGATCATTGCAAAAGAGGGGGTGAAAAGATTGTAAAAGCCAGAGGAACAGGAAATTTACTGTGTGTCACCTAGAAACATCAGGGGAGCCATGACATCTCATGACACCCATGAAGTCTCATCAACATGGCCGCCTAACAACATCTGAACAAAGACAATCCCAATGGACATGCTAGCATGGAAGAGGAAAAGCCCATGAGGCTTCAATCCTAGACAAAGAACTATAGGAAACTAAGGAGTGCTGAGAGTGAGGGAGATAGTCCTCCTCATGGAAGAGACCTCCAGTTGGTTATCCCACACCGAAGGATCAGCCCTGAAATCACATACATACAAATAACACAAGACTGAAAATGTTGCATATGTACATACGTATATTATAATGTGTAATATTGACATATATGTGTGTGGGCATATATATATATATATATATATATATATATATATATATGTAAAATCTCACAACAGTAAAGAAAATGGGGCATGAATTTGAAAGACATCAAGGTGGGGTACATAGGAGGGGTTGGTGGGAGGAAAAGGAAGGGGGGATGTGATATACTAAATTTGAAAATAAAAATAAGTGTAAAAAGGCTACATAGGCTAGAATGGTAATTGCTTTTTAAAAAGTCCCCACAGCTTGCATTGCTTTCCTTTTCTTAGATTTATTTAATTTTTGATTTGTTTTTATTTCATGTGATTGGTATTTGCCTACATATGTGTCTGCATGAGGATGTCAGAGCCCCTAGAACTAGAATTACAGATAGTTGTGAACAGCCATGTGGGTGCTGGGAATTGAACCTGGGCCCTCTGGAAGAGAAGTCAGTGCTCTTAACAGCTGAGCCATCTCACCAACCCCAGATTATTTTTTTATCTTACATGTACGAATGCTTTGCCTACGTGTATATATGTGCACAACACATGTGCCTGATGCCCACAGAGACCAGAAGATCCCCTGAAACTTGAATATGCATGGTCATGAATCACCATGTGGGTGCTGAGAACCAAACCTAGGTCTTCAAGAAGAGCAACAGTGCTCTTAGTCACTAAGACACTGTTCAGCCCCCAAGCAGTGGTTTCTATTACAGATCCCCATCCATTCTCTTATGTCTTCATCAATATTGTTTGTTTGCAATAAATCTTAGGTGAGTGTTATTGAACAGCATTGTTTATTTGCAATAAATCTTAGGTGAGTATTATCAAACTTGATGACTTGAGTTCTGATTCATTGTTTGCAAAGGAGGAATATTAACAAGCATCTTTCGAGTGAAGAAAGGTTAAATGAGATGGTGGTATATTAGTATGCCTAGAACAAAAGGGGCAAATGATAGGAACATCAATGTGAGTTTCTCTTACCTCTTAAGCTGCTAATCATTTAGATACCAACTTCATAATACCTTTCAGAAAAGTCAGTCTTGCTACAGAGTCTAAGGCTCTAGATTTGTTAAACCCAATGTGGTCACTAGTCCTTGTGGCTAAAGTTATAATTACACTAACTAAATTTTAAAATTAATTTCTAAGGCTAGGGAGGTGGCCCAGTGGATCTTAAAGTGCTTGTTGCACAAGCATGTGAGATGGAGTTCAGGTCTCCAGTACTCACATAAAAATTGGGGCATAGAAAAAAAAATGGGGCATAGTAGCACACCTGTAATCCCAAAGAAGGGACACAGAGTCAGGAAGATCCAAGAGTCCAGCTTGCCTAGCCAATCAGTGAAAAACCAGGTTCAGTGAAAGGCCAGTCTCAAACATAATGTAGAGAGCAGTAAAGGAAGGCATCTAATATCCACATATGGCCTCCACACAGCCATGCACAAGTGTGCGCTCTCTCGCTCTCTCTCTCTCTCTCGCTCTCTCTCTCACACACACACACACACACACTCACACACACACACACACACACACACACACACACACACTGCATTTTCAGACTGGGCATGATGGCACCACATGAACTGGAGAGAAAGAAGCAAGAGGATCAGAAGTTCAAGATCATCCTCAGATACATAACGATTTCAAAGCCAGGCTGGACTAAACGAGACACTTTTTCAAATCAAAAATGTCATTTCCTCGGTTGTAGGTACCATGTTTCAAGGGCTTAGTAGTCTACATGTCATTAATGGATGATATGATGACCAATACAGGTGCAAGAAACTTCCATCACCATAGAAAGGTTCACTGGACAATGCTACTCCGCAGTAATAACAGTACAACAGTGCCCAAGGTCTTTTTCTCAACTCAAGACACCCCAACATGTAATGCCAACCCTCATTTGTTAATATATCTGTGCGCCCTCCTGTGGCTGGAGTTGGAAACTGGTCTACCCGTTCTGAGCCCAGTTAAAGCAACAGAATAATAGCTTGTACATTTTAAAATCTGATCATGAAATAGTAACAATGGCGTGGGTGCATACTGAACGAACGCTCTGGTGACCACCAAGGGAAATCTGTTCGGTTGACCACGAAAACACACCACCCCTGTGTGTCAGTATTTTCTAAACTACCTACATTTCTGAGAGTGACACTCTTCTTTTTAAACAAAGGATGATACCACATGGCCGTTTAAAAGTGTAAAATACCAGCTTCCCGCTAGCTCAGTCGCTAGAGCATGAAACTTGAAACTGTGAAGGGAGAAGCACGATTCCTGGAACAACATGGCAGGGGCTCGCTCTCTCAGTGGATCCTAGCAACACACAGGAACCCGAGTGAGCCAAAGGGTGGGTTAAACTCCACCTCCCACTGGATAAAGGAGACGCCTGGTTCTGGGGCGCTGGCCACCTGGCCGATCCCATCACTTCCATAAACAGCTGGCATGTAAGCTCCATTTTCCAGATATCTGAGCCCAAAAATTTATGCTCCACTTCCTGACTCCCTGTACAAGGCTGTTCTCACGGTTGTGCAATAAAACATGGAGACCAGTGGGGCTGGGCGGGGCTTCCCCCTGGAGCAGTCAGCGTCTGAAAGCAGCTGTCGCCAGGGACCGGCTCCACAGCAAGCAGGGAGTGGGAGGTATCTGAGGGAGGCTCTGGCTACTCTGCCAGACATGGCAACGTCGCCAGTGACTCCCGGTCTTGGTGAGGGTGGGAGGTGCCAGCTCTCTTTCTAAAGGTTATTTTTGTCCCTGAACACACTATCAATACACACACACAAACCTGAAAACACAGAAATACAAATAAAGATCGCCCATAATCTTATCAGCCAAGGAGAATCACACTAAATATAAGACTATATTTCAGCAGGGCATGGTGCCACATGCCTTTAGTCCCAGCACTAGGGAGATAGAAGCAGGCAGAACGGTTGTGAGAGTTCAACGCCAGCACATTCTAAGTAGTGAGATCCTGTCTCAAAGAAAGAAAAAAATACTGCATTACATATAGCCGTACCCACCCCCACCTCCTGGAGCTAGTTTACTTAGTCTTTGAAAGGCATGAAGTAATCACTGTACGTGACTGAAAAGCAGCCAGCCACCTCCTAGGGACTGGACCCTTGGCCAGGTGCAGCATCCAGGCCTTTCCAGATCTTTCCCCCCATGCAGGGCATGCTCAGTGCGACAGCTGGGTTGAACCGGACACACAGCCATCTCTTCCACGGAGCACATGTGTACTGTACTCAGTACATTGTCTCATCTCTGTCAGTGAGAAAGTGCCCAGTCATATCCCTCCTATTGCAGCTGCGATTCATCAATTGGGGCAGGGGGAGGTCACAATGACTGTTTTTGTAAACCAGGTACAAGCTGAACTGCTAACATTCCAGATTTATCTGAGCTCACTACATTCCAGGGAACAGATAGTGTTTCTGGTTTTTTTTTTTTTTTTTTTTTTTTTTTTTTAGCTTACTGAGCTATACAATTCAGACTATACAATTCACCCATTTAAAATGTACAAGTGGATGTCTTTTCATTTCTTGGGCTTGCTTCCTGTGATGTTCATACTGACTTTAAAAAGAGGTTATTTTTTTTCCTTGTGTTTTTGTTTCCTGTAATGAACACAGTAACTTTAAAAATAGAGGTCAGTTTTAAAGCCTTAAAAAAAATACAAGTAACTAGCTTCTAGTATTCACAATTCACAATCTAATAGAACAAATTAACTCACCTAAAAGAGACCACACAAACCAAGTTATGTGTGTAATCCCAGTACTCTAGAGGCAGGGGCACAAGAGCCAGGTGTTCAAGTCCCTGCTGGACCACATAGGGAGGTTCATGTCATTCTCAGCTGTGACAGCAAGACACTGCCTTGAAAATACAATACAGGGGACTGGAGAGAAGGTTCAGTGGTTAAGAACTCTGCCTGCTCTTCCAGAGGTCCTTCATTCAATCCCCAACACCTACATTGCAGCTTACAAATATCTGTAACTCCAAGATCTGACACCCTCACCCAGATATATATGAAAGCAAAATACCAATGTTAGTTTTTCAAAGTTTTCTGACTTTCCATGTGAATTCAAGGATCTGCTTCTCCACAAAGAACAAGACTCAGGTTATGATACGGACTTGATGGAATTTGCAGATCACTGATTGTTTTTAGGTTTGCAGTGTTGCTTGCTTTGGTTTTGTTTGCTTGTTAGTTTTTAAATATTTCTCTTTTATTTTTAATTAGGTGAATATGCGGGGTTATGTGCACATATGAGTATGGTGCCTGCAAAGTCCAGACAAGGTTATCAGACCTCCTATAGTTGCAGTAACAGACAGTTGTGAGCCATCCAACACAGGTACTAAGAACTGAACCCTGGTCTTCCTCAAGAGGAATACCTGGTTATAACCACCGTGCAATCCAGCCCAATAATGGTTTCACCATGATATTTTCACAGTGTACATAGTATATTTTGATCATATTCACTCCCATTATTTTCCTGACTAGGCCCTGACCTACTAGCCTGACATTTTTGCTGTTTGCACTGATGAGATTCAGTGGAGTTGTGTACAGGGACATGGGTGAGGGGTTATGTACAGGAGCCTGCACAACTTAACTACGGCTACATGCTGAATACCCCCTAACTGTGTGTAAATCCTCTGGGAGTGGGGGACCCATGAGTCCCTCCCCCTTCCACAACAGGGTGTAATTTTCACCAATCTTTTGAGAAATTATCAGAAGGATCCCAGTATCACTGCACTCCAGAGAAGTCAAACTGAATTCTCTCTTAACCACTGCCCTTCCCCAACCCCAGCCAGATGACTCACAAAGTGCCTGCAGGTATAAGGAAATAATAGGTCTTCAGGTTTGAGGACAGAGGTTGAAAAACTGTCAAGAGCCAGAACAGTACACACTCCTAACACTGAGCCATCTCTCCAGCCTCTTGCTTTGTCTATTGTTGAGATAGCCCAGGTTGGCCTAGGACTTGTCATACTCCTGCCTCAGCTTCATGAGTGATGGAATTACTAGTTTTGTCAACACATCTGGTTATTCATATTATTTTCTAAATGCCTTTTTTTCAGTTAAGCAAATTGTGAACAGCTTTCTATTTCAATAGATACAATGTTCACTGTTTCTCTTATGCAAAATGATTCAAGAAGGATTTATCAACATTCACAGCACACAGATACCCTGGTTGCTTAGATACCAAGATGAATCATGTATGTATCCTAGCTATAATAAAGGGCTTTCAGCTGAGTGTGGCATTCCACATTTGTAATAACCAGTGCTTCAGTAGCTAGACCAGGAAGATCAAGAAGTCAAGGAAAGCCTGGGCTACATAATGAACAAATGTCCCATGTACTTGAGAAGTACCCTGAACTCCTGATCCTCCTGCTTCACCTCCAAGTCTAGGGTTACACAATGAAACTCAGTCTCCACCAAACAAGGGCTAGGAATATTGTTCATTAATGGGACATTTGCCTTTTACAAATAATAAATAAATAAAGCCAGGCACATGGTTTTAATTCCAACACTGAAGCTGTAGAGGCAAGCAGATTTCCCTGAGTTCGAAGCCAGCTTGGTGTACATAGTGAGTTCCAGGATAGCCAGGGCTACATAGGGAGGCCCTGTCTCAAAAAAACCAATAACAATGAAAACTAAAATCAAACAAACAAAAAAGGTGATTCTTTATAAGAAATTAAATGAAACTTCCACATTGATATAACCACTTAGGAATATTGGGGTTTCCTTGCCCCAGCATCATTAATACTTGAGGATTATTTGTTATGAGGAGCTGTCTTGAGTGTTGAAAGATAGTTAACATTATCCCTTGCCTCTATCACTGTTGTGTTCCTCCACCCCAGTTATGCCAACCAAAAATGCTGCTGAGCATTGTTAAATTGCCTCTAGTTGAAAACCACTGAGCTAGACCCAAACATAATGATTTTTAATGGTTCTGTAGTACATCCCATGAAGAATCCATAATTTATGTAACTTATACCCTGTAAGTGTACATTCCTGTTGAGCCCAATGTTTCACTGCTTTCACTTTGTATAAAACATAAGTTTTAGAAAGTATGGCTTTGTGGGCTGGGGAGATGCTTCAGTTGGCAAAGTGCTTGCTGTGATGGCAAATAAGGTCCTGAGTTTGGATTCTCAGCACCCACATCAAAAGCTGAGCATGATAATGTTTGTAATCCCAAAGCAGACCTGAAAATCCTTGGGTCTTACTGACCAGTTAGTCTAGCTGAATCAGTGAGCTCCATATTCAGTGAAAGACCTTGTCTCAAAACCTAAGGCAGAGAGTGATGGAGAAAAGACACTGGACATTGTCTTCTGGTCTCCATATGCATCCACTTGCACACAAACAGCACACAAATCTTATAAAAACTATAGAGCTGGCAAGATGGTTGATTGTGTCAAGGCACTGGCTACCAAGCCTGACAACCTGAGTTGGACCTTCAGAATCCACAAGGTGGAAGGAGAGAACTGACTCCCACAAGTTGTCCTCTGACCTCCACATGCCTGCTGTGGCATATAAACACCGTCTCCCAACACAACATAAATAAACACATGTTTAAAAATAAGTATGAGAAGGCCAGGAAGTGGTGGCCCACACCTTTAATTCTAGCACTTGGGAGGCAGAGGCAGGTGGATCTCTGTGAGTTTGAGGCTAGCCTAGTCTACAGAGCGAGTTCCAAGACAGGCTCCAAAGCTACAAAAAGAAACCCTGTCTTGAAAACCCAATAAATTAAATAGATAGATAGATAAATAAATATGAGAGGAAAAATAAAAGTAAAGTAAATTTAAAAGTTTCCATGTGAAAATTGCTTTTTTTATATTGGAAAAGAATCTCTCCCTTTCTCTCTCTCTTCTCCCTCTGTCTCTCTCCCTTCCTCTCTCCTCTCCCTCTGTCTCTGTCTCTCTCTCTCCCCCTTCTCTCATTTCTTTTCCTTAACACCAAGCAAAGTTGTGTGGAGGGTTTGAATTGATGCCTCACAGTTAAGTATCACAAATCTCTATTTAGCCTTGACTATAGAGGCTGGTTGAACTGATACATTCTCTGCATCCCAAAGACTTAATCTTTTGAGTCAGGGTTTCTCTGTGTAGCCCTGGCTGTCCTGGAACTCGATTTGTAGACCAGGCTGGCCTTGAACTCACAGAGATCTGCCTGCCTCTACCTCCCAAGTGCCGGGATTAAAGGCATGGGCCACCACCATCCAGCTAGGACCTTTCTTGTTGTTTAGAATCTTTTCTTAATGTTCCCCCAAATTTTTCTCTTAATGCCAACATCTATCCTCCCAAAGACATAGTCTTTAACATATGAGTTTCAAATTTTTGTATTTATTCAGAGTAAAGCAGAAAAAATAACTTGCTTAGTACATTTTAAAAAATTATGTGATAAGTTGGTCTATTTTCTGTATGACTAGCTTTTTCTGTTTTGGAGTTTTGCTTGCTTTTTGTTTTTTTGAGGCAGGATCTTGAATAGCACAGGCTAGCCTCAAATTCATGATATGTACCTGAGGCCGTGCTTGAAAAAGAGTCTCTCAGCCAGTTCTCAACCTGTGGGTCTCAACCCCTTTGGAGGTCTCACATTAGATATCCTGCATATTAGATATTTACATAGCAAAATTACAGTTATAAAGTAACAACACAAATGATCTTATCATTGGGGAGTCACTACAACATGAGAAACTATGTTAAAGGGTCCAACATTAGGAAGGGTAAGAACCACTGATCTAAGTGGTGGGATTGCAAATGTACACAGCTGTAGTGACACCTGACTCATGACTCTTACTGCTATTATTTTGGTGTTTTGAGACATGGTTTCTCTGTGTAGCCCTGGCTGTCCTGAAATGTACTCTCTAGTCAAGGCTGGACTTGAACTCAGATATCCTCTGCCTCCCAAGTGCTGAAATTAAAGATGTGCCACCACCACCCAGCATGACTATTATTATTTTTAAATTGAAATAGAATAGAACAAAATAGATGTGATCAAAACATTTTGCACATAGTAAGAAGAACTACTTTGGAAGGGATTTATTTCAGTACCAGGGAAAAGAGAAGGAGATGGAGAGGGGTGGGGCAGGGGCAATGAGAATGAGAGTAAGAATAAAGTATGTACTCTGTAGACTACAGCCAAGAATGATGTAAAAGCCAGGGCTGAGCCAAGCAAGCAGTGGTAGTGAGAGGCAGAGACAGGCGATATTTGAGTTTGAGGACAGCCTAGTCTACAAAGTAAGTTCCGGGACAGACAGGCACAGAGGAACCCTGCCTTGAAAATAAATAAATAAATATAATTACTCGTCTTTTTTGGATTTTTGAAACAGGGTTTCTTTGTGCAGTCCTGGCTGTCATGGAACTAGTTCTGTAGAGCAAGCTGGCCTCCAACTCACAGAGATCTGCCTGCCTCTACCTCCCGAGTGCTGGAACTAAAGGTATGTGCTGCCACTGCCCAGCTATAATTACTCACAATTACATAAATTGTTTTTGTTGTTTGATTGAGACAAGGTCTTAACTACATATCCTGACTTAAGTGTTTTCATTGCTGTGAAGAGACACCATGACAATCAATGGCAGCTCTTTTTTGGCAGGGGTGGGGGAGTGGGGGAATGGACGGAGCTTTTTTTTTTTTTTTTTTTTTTTTATTTATTTATTTTTTTTTGAGACAGGGTTTCTCTGTAGCTTTGGAACCTGTCCTGGAACTTGCTCTGTAAATCAGGCTAGCCTCGAACTCACAGAGATCCATCTGTCTCTGGCTGGGGTTAAAGGCATTGGGGATTGCTTACAGTTCAGAGGTTCAGTCCATCATCATCATGATGGGAAGCATGGCAGCGTGCGGGCAGACATGGTGCTGGAGCTGAGAGTCCTACATCTTGCAGGCAACAGGAAGTCTACTGACTGTCACACTGAGAGAAGCTTGAGCAAAAGAGACCTCAAAGCCCACCCCACAGCAACACACTTCCTCCAGCAAGGGCATATGTCCTAATAGTGCCACTCCCTTTGGGGGACATTTTCTTTCAAACCACTGCATATCCTAAGATGGCTTGTTTGGAACTCTCTATACTCTCAATGTTGCCCATGCTGACTTTGAACTCCCAATCAAACTTCCTACTCACTCACCTAAGTGCCAGAATTTCTGGTATGTACCACCATGCCTTTTTAAAAAACAATTTTATTTTTTATTTTTGACAGTGCCTCCCTATGTAGCTCTGACTAAAATGTAACTCACAGAGATCTTCCTGCTTTTGCCTTCTGAGTGCTGGGATTAATGGAGATGAGCCACCATACCCTGTAGATGCCTGACTTTTTATGTGACTCTGTATGTGCACAGAAAACTGCACTTCTGAGATATTTGACTATTAAACATAGTTTATGGAGGATTT
This sequence comes from Phodopus roborovskii, assembly GCF_943737965.1. NCBI lineage: Eukaryota > Metazoa > Chordata > Mammalia > Rodentia > Cricetidae > Phodopus > Phodopus roborovskii. The sequence goes on from NW_026125811.1 coordinate 275,498, forward strand.
CCTTAAAATAACAATCTAAAAGAATTCCTGTCAAATCTAGAATATTTTCTTGACTGGAAATCGTATTTTCCAGATCACTTAAGCCAAAATTAAAGATGAATACACAAAATGACTTTCAAATTAAAGTAACATAAGCAGAAAACATTGCAACAAATTTTCCCTCAAAGTTTTAAAGAAGATTTTTTTTTCAAAAAATTCTTTACAATTATCTATTTATGCTGGGCAGTGATGGCACACACCTTTAGCCTCAGCACTCAGGAGGCAGAGGCAGGAGGATCTCTGTGAGTTTGAGGCCAGCTTGATCTACAAGAGCTAGTTCTAGGACAACTAGAACTGTTACACAGAGAAACCCTGTCTCAAAAAACTAAAAAAATAAATAAATAAAGGTGCCACCAGCATCATATTATAGATATGAGAAATTCAGGCTAAGAGGTTAAGCAACTCCCCCAAGTGAAGAGCTGGAATGGCATCCCTATTCTTAACTTTATGAAGCTGCTCCCATGTTGAGGCAGGTGATATTAGTTCTGGGAATCTTCCAAAGAAAGCTAAAAAAGAGGGTTTCTAGGAGACAGTGTTGAGTATGTTTACACCCTACCCTTGCCAACTGCCAGCTAGTCTGCTTAGCTCTGTGACATTGATCTTTATGGATCTAGATGAATTAAAAGTGCCCTCTTACCACCAGGTATGATGGAGTATGCCTTTAATCCCAGCACTTGAGAAGCAGAGGCCAGCCTGGTCTACATAGTGAGTTCCAGGCCAGCCAGGGCTACATAGTGAGATCTTTTCTTAAAAAAATAAAAGCATTTACTATGCTGTGCTCCATCCTTGGTGAACTGTTACTGTTAGACTTCTCTTCCACCATCACATCTCAGTTTTCCACACATCACTCCCATGGTCATCTATCTGTCAGGCTATTCTCTGGGGTACCCAAGACCCACAGTTCCTTTAACATTCTCCAATGAGCCGGCACAGCTAGGATGTCATAATGCACATGAGCAGCTTGCCTCCACAACCATCCCAGGGAGCCTGTGTGTCAGTGAGTGCTTCAGGTCCCTGCAGATTATAGAGGATACTTCCCAGAACTCAGTTGCCCTCTGAGTTCCAGTATCTTTTTTCATTTGAAAGGGGACAGGATGAATGGGAACACTGTTATATTCTCTATTATAAAGACATATTTGTACTCCATATTGTAGAAAGGAATCAGCCCGTACATGTTATTACTTTGCTTAGCAGTACACACTGTTAATGGTTTGTTTGTTCTGAGCTACCTCCTCCCCCAGCTCAGCAAGGGTGATACCAGCAGAAACTGAAGTTTCAAGAGCCTGAGGGAAGACTGAAAAGGTTGATAACGAAAGAAGCACAGACATTACAAGTTTTGGCTCTGGCTCCGTGGCTGACCACCTAACCAGAGGGACAAAACTAAGTTTGGGAATGATTGATTGCCTGCCCCTGCTCCCCACCGCCCTCCATCCCTGTATAGTTTACTTGCTGGCGATAAGAAAGAAGACAGATTTTTTCAGGAGGCTAATTCACTGTCTTCTCAGATTGCCAACTCTCTGAAGAAAAGTCAGTTTGAGAATTCAAAGAAAAAGTTATCAGAAGCCGGGTGGTAGTGGTGGTGGTGGTGGAGATGGTGGCGGTGGTGGTGGTGGTGGTGGTGGTGAAGGCGGGCGGCAGTGGCGCCGAGGTGGCGGGGCACAGCGGCGCCTTTAATCACAGCACTCCCAGGCAGGCAGGTGGATCTCTGTGATTTCAAGACCAGCCTGGTCTACAGAGTGAGTTCCAGGACACCCAGGGCTACACAGAGAAAGCCTGCCTTGAAAAACAAACAGAGTTATCAGAAAGGACTTCATAAAGGGTATTTCCAGAGAGGTTTAACTGAGATAGCAAGATCCATCCTCAAATTGAGCGATAACAGGAGCCCAGGTCTTAAACAGACGCAAGGGGGGTGGGGGACTCAGTACCAGCATTCCTCTGACCTCTCTAGATTTAAGCAAGTAGACTCGTGCTCCAGCCACCACAGCTGAGAAACATTCCCTTGCCATACTGTTCTCACCATGATGGACTGTACCAAATAATGAACTTCAATAAGCCCCCCTTCCCTTCAAAAAATTCATAAAGGAAATGTTTCTTAATCTTTTCTTTGAGCCTGCCATTGCCAGAATAGTCAAAGCCAAGCCATAGCAGCTCAGCTGATCTACAATGCAATGATCCAAGGCCACAAGACAAGGAGAAACATAATAAAGGGAAAACTTTCAGAAACACAGAGGTTGAAAAAAAACTCCCAGTTGAGAAAGAAGCATCATTGTAAAGTACTTGCTTACTATGCACAAAGCACCCAGCAGACCGACTTACTCAAATTCATAAATACACACACACACACACACACACACACACACACACACACACACACACACACACGAATTCAACCAGGCATGGTAGTCCTTACTTATAACTGCTAGCACTCAGAGAGGTCTGAGACAAGAGGAACTCTGTGAGTTCCAAGCCAACTACACACTTCAGAAAACTAAGTCCTGGAAAGATTAAGACATGTTTAATAGAGCAGGGCATTGGTGGAACATGCCTTTAATACCAGCACTCAGGAGGCAGAGGCAGTCAGATCTCTGTGAGTTCAAGGCCAGCCTGGTCTACAGAATGAATTCCAGGACAGCCTCCAAAGCAATATAGAGAAACCCTGTCTCAAAAAAAAAAAAAAAAAAAAAAAAAAAAAAAAAAAAAAGAAAAAAAAAAAGACATGTTTAATAGTATGTTTAATAGTTTTTTAATGGGGATAGAAGTTTTAGGTTTACAGAGCAAGTTAAATGGAACCTAGAGCCTTCATATTGTTCTTCATCCCACCAACAGTGCTCATGTTAATTCACATGTTAATTTCTAATAATTCAATTATTCTCTTGTTAAGCTTGCATTTGGATGATACATTGGTTATAACCAATGAGCCTGTAAGGCTACATTAACTATAGCCTATTCATTGTATTGAGGCTCAGTCTCAGTCTTCGGGTTGTGTATTATACAGCTTTTGACAAATGCATGTCATGTAGCCACCATTAATTATAACATTATGCAGAATAATTTCACTGTCTCCCCAAATCCTCCATGCCTCATCTATTCAGTCCTCCCTCCCTTTTCCTGAATTTCTGGTAAGCATTTATCTTTTCCTTATTTATTTACTTAAACTTGGCTAATGATGAAATCTTAGTCCTCTTGTCCTAAACACATCCAGTGCCCAGATCACAGGTGTGTACTGTGACATCCAGTTCAGCTCTGAGATTTGTCCTACCTGTAGTTTTTCAATAGGTTTGTAGATCTGGGGAAATGGCTCAGGACTAAGACCCTTGACATGAAAACATTAGTTCCTGAGTTTGAATTCCCAGAACCAAGGTAACATCATTAGCATTTGCATATAATCCCAGCACTCCTGGGAGATGGGTGTGGGAAACAGGGGAGTCTTCTAGTGTAAAAACAGACAAATCAAGGGACCCAGTCTCATACAAGGTAGAAAGTGAGGGCTGGCACCCAAGGTTGTACTCTGATTCCTACATTCAGGTAGCTTGAACATACATGCATGCACAAGAATGTGTACACACACACACACACACACACACACACACACACTGTAAACACACAAGTTCTGAAATTCTGGAATTGTGTATGATGTGGCAGTATCATTCCATAAAATTACTTGCCACCAAGATGTTTGTTTAGATCCTTGGCCCATTACTAAATTGTTGTTTTCAATGGTTGTGTTTTAAGGGTTGTTTATATATTTTAGATAGCTAGTCTTTATTCAGTGATGTTTGGCAAATTATTTTCTCCTGGTCTGTAGCCTGCCTTCTTATTCTCTCTCTTTTTTTCTTTATAATTGTTTTTATTTAGAAATAATTTCATTTTACATATCAATACCACTTCCCTCCTATTCTCCAACACCCCCCCAACATCCTCCCCACCCCACCACCATCCACTCCCCAGGGAGGGTGAGGCATTCCATGCAGGATCATCTAGGCTGAGAGAGTAGCCCTCCACAGAGAATGGGCTCCCAGAATCCATTTGTGCACTAGGGATAGATACTGATCCATTACCAGAGGCCCCATAGACTTCCTAGTCTTCCTAACTAACACCCACATTTAGGGGGTCTGGGTCTGTCCTATGCTGGATTCCCAGCTATCAGTCTGGGGTCCATGAGCTCCCACTTGTTCAGATCAGCTGTGTCTGTGGGTTTCCCAATCTTGTCTTGACTCCTTTACTCATTACTCCTTCCTCTCTACAACTGGATTCCAGGAGTTCAGCTCAGTCTTTAGCCGAGCTATTAGATGAAGGCTCTAGGATGGCATACAAGGTAGTCAACAATCTCATTATCAGGGAAGGGCATCTAAGGTAGCCTCTCCACTATTGCTTAGATTGATAGTTGTGGTCATCCTTGTAGATCTCTGGACATTTCCCTGGTGCCAGATTTCTCTTTAGACATATAATGGCTCCCTCTATTAGGGTATCTCTTTTCTTGATCTCCTTCTATTCTTCCCCTGATTCAATCTTCCTGATCCCTCATGTTCTCTTCCCCTCTTCTCCCCTTTTCATTCTCCTACCTCCCTTCCCCCTTTCCCCTCCTCCTTCTCATTCTCTTAACATTGTCTTTTGTTTGGTTTTGAGACAGGGTCTTACTAATCCCAGACTGGTCTCAAACTTCCTATGTACCTTGCCCCTTTTAAAAGTCCTCCTGCTGGGATTATAGGTGTGTACCACCACATTGGGTTTGTTTTTGTTTTAGTTTGTCTTGTTTCTGAGAAGATGGGAGTTCTTGGCAACACATCTGGGTATTCTCCTGTCTGTTTTTTTTTTTCCCTTGCTGGTAAGATGCCTATAGTTCAGTGTTTAAGGAAAGGCTCTCACAGCGCCCCTTACCAGCAGGAAGTAGTTTGGAAAGAACGACGCCCAAATTCCCAAATATTGTGTATAAATGTTTGTTTTCATTTAATTGGACTTTGTTATATAAAATTAAATTAAAAAAAATAATCTAAATGCCAAAGTGAAAAAAAAAAAAAGGAAAGGCTCTCTGCAGTTGTATGAATTTAGCTTATCTATGACATGATGTGACATCATGGTCAAGTTATGTAACCTCCCTGAGCTTCAGTGTTTGTTGATAATAGTATAGTTAGTAATGACAATCATTGGAGGGCCAGTGAGAAGACTCAGAGTAGAGGAACTTGCTGCCAAGCCAGGCCACCTGAGTATAATCCCCAGGACTCACATGATAGAAGGAGAGAACTAACTTTTTTTTCAATTTTTTTGAGACAGGGTTTCCTTGTGTAACTTTGGAGCCTGTCCTAAAATTTATTCTGTAGACCAGGCTGGCCTCGAACACATTTATCTGATTCAGATTTCTATAGGCAAGTATTTTACCAACTGAGCTACATCTGTAGCTCGTTTTTTTTTCCTTTTAATTGCTGAGTAGCATACATAATGTGCATGTATCACACTTAGTCTATCTCTTCACCAGTTGAAGCATGAGCTGATTTCCATTTGGGACTATTACAAATAAAGCTGCTATGAACACTCATCGATGCACTTTTGTTTTCTCTTTTTTATTTGTTATTATTGAGTGTGCTCGTGTGCTAATGTGCATATCATTTCATGGTACACACCATGTTGGGGGGAGGGTATGGAAGTCAGAGGACAATTTTCAAGAGTTGGATCTCTTCTTCTACCATGGGTTCAGGGATCAAACTCGGGTCACAATGCTTGGGCAACAAGTAGTCTCACAGACATTATAGATATGTTTTTCATAGACTGTTTTGTTTTGTCACTAATAATAATTTCCCCTTGTAAAAAAACAAACAAACAAACAAAAAAAACCAGTTGTGTATAGTGGCACACGCCATGAGTCCCAGCACTTGGGAGGCAGAGGCAGGTGAGTTTTTGTCAGTTCAAGGCCAGCCTGGTCTGGTCTACATAGAGAGCTCCAGGACAGCCAGGACTATGACAACCCTGAATAAAAAAAGAAAAAGAAAAAGAAAGGAAGAAAGAAAGAGGAAGGAGAGGGATGGCTCAGTGGTTACCATTATTGCTGCTCTTCCAGAAGATCTACATGGCCGCTACCACCTTCTGTAACTCTGGTTCCGGAAGATCTGACTCCCTCTTCTAGCCTCCAAGGACACTGGGCATGCACATAGTACACAGATTTTCATGCAGGCAAAACATCTATATACATAAAAGTAAATTAAAAAAAGAACACCACAACATAAAAATAACCTTATATTGATTAATCTCGGCTTTTCAGTAACTTTGCAGATTTTCCAAATAAAATCTACTTGTTTTATAAAGCTATACATTTGAAGCAAGCATAAGTTCCATTAAGATATTTGAAGACATTTTTCTTCAGTGACCACAATGAATTTTTCTAGTTTTTCTTCCAACAGCTCCATTTTGTCTCGAGGAATCAAATGTAGAACCTTTTTCACACTAGAGAACTGTGGCCACTGAGTTACATTCCCAGACCTTTTCTAACATATTTTGAAAAGCAATTTTCAACAGGAATTTGTAAACGACCTTACAATAACAGACCTTTTGATGGTTATGATAACTTTACATCAATGTCAGTTTCTTCTTTGTAATAAACAGAACACTCTTGCTGCACCTCATACATATGCATAGAGAGACAAATTTCCAACTGATGTCCACATGCTAACACTAAAGGCTAGAAAATGTATGGGTTCCAAATTTGTGCCCTTAGATCTTTCAGGATAGTCTAGTAACAATTTCATTTACATCCAGCCAGAACTATATTGAAAAATTACAATTAACTAGGGAATTTTATTTTCAAAAACTGTTACTGATCCTCTTAAAAATGAGGTGAGCTTTAATGGTGTTTATTTGCCTCCAACCTGTCAACTCATAGATAACCATGTTTGTTCTATTCAGAGATGCTGGAGCTGAGAATTGCTTTCTTGAAACTCCCATGCAGATTGGCTTCTCATTAGATGTCATTAGCACAAGGTTTTGTTGGGATATTGGAAGGAAGGAAAAAGGAACTTCTGAATGACAGGTTCCCAATTCCCCATGGCTCAAGCCTCTGCCTTCTTTCAGCTTTCCAAACATCTCCATGCCTTGGCCCCATAGAGATAGCAGGACCCACCAGCTTTTTGTGCTCTGATCCTTCATTGAGTGTTAGCTATTGCAGACATCTGAGGTTGACTAAGAGAGTGTCTCCACTGAGGCCTTGCAGCAGTCAGCCAGGCAAGGAACTGCTTCCTAGGGGAATTGGAAGTGCTGGCAAATAACTGGGTTACCTTTCTGTTCCTGCTTTGAGACTTTAATAGAAGGCTATGTACCCAAATATCTAAGTGGAATTGGCACCATTTGAAATACTCAACATAGCTTTTGTTTTTCCAGAATATTAACTGTTTTACACAATTACAAACAAAATTTGCAAATTTCTAATTTAAAATGAGTTATTGACACAGGTTCTTGTAGCCCAGGCTAGCTTCAAACTCACTATATAGCTAAGGGTGGCCTTAAATGCCTGATCCTCCTGCTTCCACCCCCTTCCCAAGTTCTGGGATAACAGGTTTGCATCACTGTCTTAGTCAGGGTTACTATTCTATGATGAAACATTTTGATTAAAAACAAGTTGAAGAAAGGGTTTATTTGGCTTATGCTTCCACACACATCACTGTTCATCACAGAAGGAAATCAGAACAAGAACTCAGACAGGGCAGGAACCTGGAAGCAGGAGCTGATGTAGAGGCCATGGAGGGGTGCTGCTTACTGGCTTGTTCCTCATGGGTAGCCCAGCACCATCAGTTCAGGGAAGGCCCAGGGATGGCACCTTTCCTGGGCTGGGCCTTCCTGCATCAATTGCTATTTTTAAAAATGCTCTATAGATTTGCCTGTGGTCTGATCTTATGGAGGCATTTCTCAATTGAGGTTTTCTCCTTTCCAGTGACTCTAGCTTCAGTCAAGTTGACATAAAACTAGCCAGCACAACCATCATGCCTAGCAGCAACATTTTTGCCCTGTATCTTATCTACATCTTTAACTATCCTTATGCGGGATGGTCTGTGGTGGATGGAATTCAGAAAGGGACAAGTCTAGGCAAATAATGGAGTTCTTTGTCAATAAGCAACAAATGGAGACTCGAGTTAAGTTCAGGAAAAGGGGGAATCTCTGGAAGGGTCTGAGCAGCTCACAGAATTGAAAGGGTTGATCTCGAAAGAGTGGGAAACAGCCATTCCAGAGAGCTGGAAAGAGGGGCCCACCTCCCAGAGGGCCCTTCTTCTGTTCGCATCAATAGAATCCACATTCCAGGAAGGGTGTGGCTTGCTGGGGTCAGGTGTCTATCCCTTGGCTGGTGGACATCTGGATGATCTGATAGACAGTCCTCTTACAGTGAAACTGGTTCACCTCAAAGAAATATATCATGTAGGAAGAACTGGATGGTGGCTGGCAATGAAAAAAAAAGTTCACTTCAATGAATTTTAGAAGAGGTCTTCAGTTGAAAATAAGAATGCTATTTTGCTGAACATGTAGCTCAGTGATAGAGTATTTGCCTGGCATGTGTAAGGCTTTGGGTTCAATGTCCAGCACTGGAAAAAAATATGTGTTGTACACAATCTGCTAATGTTAGAAAGTTCAGAGTCATCTTAAAACATTCTACAGTTAAACAGGAGGAATAAACTACAGTAATCTTTGGCACAGAAAAGTTAACAAAACTACACAATTCATTGTATATTTCAAAATTGCCAAAACCACAGATTTTCAATGTGGAATCACAAAAATGGTATCTGATGCAATAAATTTGTTAGGCTTAATCATTCATATATATTTATATCAAAACATCACATTATACCCAATAAATATATGCAATTATCATTTGTCAATTACAATGAAAAGGAAAATAAAGTTTTATCTGGGAGTGGTGACGTATGCCTATAATCCCAGCAGCCTTCGGAAGGTTGAGACGGGAGAATCACAGTCTCAGAAGCCAGCCTGGGCTATAGTGACACCTTGTCTGAATAAGTAAATAGTGTTGGGACTGGGCATGGTGGCACATGGCTATAACCCCTCACTGGGAGGTCAGACTGCAAGAGTGCCCCAAGTTTGAGGCTAGTCTGGTCTATATGAGTTACAGACTAGGCAGGGCTATATAGCAAGACCTGTTTCAAAAATAAAATAAAATGGGGCCGGAGAGATGGCTTAGTGGTTAAGGGTGCTGACTGCTCTTTCAGAGGACCGAGTTTCAATTCCCAGCACCCACATGGCAGCTGACAACCGTCCGTCACTCCAAGATCTGACACTCTCACACAGACATACATGTACATAAAATAAGGATAAATTTAAAAACTAAAATAAAAACAAACCCCCAAACTGTTTCTCATGTAGTACCTTCTTATCACTACTTACTGGATGAAACAATTCCAGAAGGTGTTTCATATTCATTATTTTTCGTTTGACAAATATTTATTTACTATGCCCCAATGATTCTAAATCTAAGCCCCAGTAATTCTAGTCTAGGTCATTTCCTTTATTTGCTATCACCAGTGACCAATGTGAAGCTCTGTGTTGCTTAACATTAACAGCTAGCTAGCACAAAATGGTAAACTGGCCTTTCAGAGCCCACAGAGAAGCCCCACAAAAGTTAACTATTAATGCATGTATGCATAGAAAACAATTACTTTAACTAATATCCTAACAGTGAATGAAAGAGTGTAAAGTTCAAACAAGCAGTGTATTTTCAATTGTAATCATTTTCCTTCAACTCACTTACATACTTACCTTAAAAAGCATTTAAGATAATTACTTGCAATTCTGTCACACAAAGATTAGTCTTCTCATCTGCATTGCTCCTCTGCCAATCCCTTCTATAGTTTTTCAAAAGGACGTGGCATTTGTTTCCTCGATTACAAAAGCATGATGTGTCCATTGAAGGAAATTTTAAAATAGGGCAATGTATGAAGGAAAAAGTAATCATCATCCTAAGCTACAAATGTAACTCAGTGGTAGTGTGCTTGCCTAGCATCTGTGAGACCCAGAGTTCAATTCCAAGCATTGCAAAAAACAGAATTAATTAAAAAAAAAATCTTCACCTGAGAGCAAAGAGACAGTGGTAGCTGGTACATTACTATTTTTTTATTTGCTCGTAAGGATTTGTATGAAAACTGATTGGGGGGGTGGGGTGTTCTTTTTGTTTGTTTCAAGACAGGATCTCACTATGCAGCTCTGATGTCCTGCAAGTCAATATGTACACCAGACTGGCCTTGAACTCATAGAGATCTGCCTGCCTCTGCCTACCTGTTTTTTAAAATAAATTCTCTTTAAAGTTTAAAAACATTTTATGTACATGGGTGGTTTGTTTTCATGTGCAGCACAAGCATGCCTGGTGTCTTTGGAGGTCAGATTCCCTGGAGCTGAAGTTACAGTTGTGAGCCATGTTTGATGCTGGGAATCAAACGTGGTTCCTCTGGAAGAGCAGCCTCAGTCCTTAACCACTCTGCCAACTTTTCAACCCAATGAAAAAATTTAGCTTGAATCACAATAGGTGTTCTTTAATTGTTTTCTTTTGTTTGTATATTCTGTAGACTTTTCAGCAAAGGAGTTTTGTTTGCTGGGCGTTGCTATTGTTTTGCAGTGCTGGCAATGGAACCTAGAGCCTTTCATGTGCCGAGTACTGGCTCCACTGCAGAGTTACAGCCCTAGCAAAAACAAATAAGGAACAGGACGAAGAGTGAGATCTCGCCAGGTGGTAGTGGCCGGTGCCTCTGTTCCCAGCTTTCAGGAGGCAGAGGCAGGCCAGCCTGCTCCACAAAGGCAGTTCCAGGACAGTCAAGGGTACACAAAGAAACCCTGTCTCGAAAACCAACCAACAAACAAAAAAAGGTGAGATCTCAGTATTTCTTTTTCATCCATGTGTCTCTAGTTTCTACAGCACAATTTGGCACATCGTAGGGATTCCAAAATAATTTCTGAATAGCTAATAATTACACCCTGAGCTAGTGAGACAGTGTTGTTGATAAACACACAATCTACTCAGAAGAAGCTATTTTCTGGTATTATTGCTCCCTCAAGATTTCAACAAGTACTTCATTCTAGCATACATATTGTCTTTTTTCTTTTCCTTCTTTTTTTTTCTTTTTAAGACAGTGTTCCTCTATAGCTTTGGAGCCTGTCCTGGAACTTGTTCTGTAGACCAGGCTGGCCTGGAACTTAAGATCCATCTGCCACTGCCTTCCCAGAGCTGGGATCAAAGTTGTGAAGTTGTGAACTACCACCTCCCAACCATACATGTTGTCATGATCTAAGACCGAATAAATTCAAATTGCAAGTCCTACACTCAAGAGCTATTATTGAAACCTTAGTCTGCCTCAGCTTCTTCACTGAGTAAATTCTCAGCAGGTGCTAGGGGTGTAACAGAACAAAGTTCTCATATTTATGGTCTGGTGTAGAGGACAAACATGAGCCAACATTTGTCAGGAGACGAGAAAGAAAAAAACAAAATAAAACAAAACAGCCAGGCAATGGTGACACAAACCTTTGATCCCAGCACTCGGGAGGCACAGACAGGCGGAACTCTGTGAGTTCGAGACGAATCTGGCCTACAAGAGCTAGTTCCAGGACAGGCTCCAAAAGGTCCATAGAAACCTTGTCTTGAAAAAGAAAAAGAAAAGAAAGAAAGAAAGAGAAAAAAAAAAAAAAACAAAACAAAACAAAACACTAAGGTGATAGAAAACAATTGCTCATGGAAACACATTAGGGAATGTTGCTATTTTATAAAGGGCGATTGGGGACAGTTAAAGGTTCAAAACCTACAGGGATGTCTTTCAATCTTCAAGTTGTGACTCAATGACTCAATGCAGTGATGAACTCAATTTAGAAGGTGATCTGTCTTTAAAAAACTGAAAGAAAACACCAGAGTGCATCACAATAGCAAAGGTCAGCACTTATTACATGTCATTTGTTTCAGTTTATATGCACGATACACATGCACCAGCCTACAAAATTTACTGTCAGTCAAGCATGAAGAAAATGAGGGTGACTGCTATGGCAACCGTGACTACTAGGACTGATACCTAAACACATAAATGCACTCATGCACAAATACGCATGCAGAGGCCAGAGGAGGACCTTGCTGTCCTTGTCTACTGCCTTCCTGTTGATTTTGTGAGACAGGAACTCTCACTGAACCTGAAGCGTGCTGTTTCAGATAGGCTGGCTGGGCTGGCTGGCTAGCTAGCTCCCAGGAGTTATCTGTCTCTGTAGTCTCCCACCCTACATCGGGGTGACAGGGCAAGTTGAAGTCATGTCCTGCTGAGTGATGGGGACCCAAACTCAAGGCCCTATTCTTGTACAGCAAGTATTGTTATCCACTGGGCCATCTTCAAAGCCCCCTAAACAGGACCTTAATTAACATAATCCATGTCTCATGCATCAAACTATTTGTGCTTTCTTTTACATGCGTAAGGAGAAACAAGGAGATAACCACAGAAAAAGGTGCCAAAGGAGAGTTTGCCTGGGGAGACAGGCAAAACAAAACCGAACAGTTAAGCAAATCAAAAGAGAAAACTGGTGTTATAATTTTATGAAAAAAAAAAGCACCTGATGGGAAAATGAATTCAATTTAACAAAAACAACAAAAAAGTTAAAGCAGGAAGTAGTGATGCACACTTACAATTGCAGCGTTTGGGAGGTAGAAGCAATAGATTCAGGAACTCAAGGCTTGGATACACAGTGTTTATGGACAACCTGTCCTACAGAGAGTCCAGCTCAAAGAAGAAAACAAACAAAAAACCCTCATGATACTTTCAGATTAAGTATACCATAGCAAAGTGAATAATCTCAGAATTCCCGAAATATGTTCCATGCTTCCCTCTCATGTCTTGAATTTAAGATTAAACAGTATAAAGAATTTAGTTAGCTGGGAATCTCAGGCGCAGAACACTGCCTTCCATGTGCAAGGCCCTGTGTCAGCTCTCCAGGACACTCTCTGTGAGCTCTCTCTCTCTCTCTCTCTCTCTCTCTCTCTCTCTCTCTCTCTCTCTCTCTGTGTGTGTGTGTGTGTGTGTGTGTGTGTGTGTGTGTGTATCTGTGTGTGACATTCGTGCACACATTTTAAACTAAATTCATATTGTCTGGGATGATTCTGTTGTGTTTTTGAGACAAGGTTCTTAGGCATTCCAGGCTGGCCTTTAAACAATGATCCTTCTACCTCCGCTTCCAGGTGCTGGGATTACACGCATGGACCACCGAATGAGGCTCTCTCTGTCCTTTAAACGTTTGTTTTGGAAATCATAACTACCTATCAGAATGAGTAAATTATATTAAAGTGGGACAGGAAAATCACCTCCCAAGTCTTCTCTTTCTGAGTACATGAAGTTCCCATTGAAGCAGAACCGTAGGACACAATTATTCTAGAAGGAGGTGGACTACAGTCCTTTAACTAAATCTCACCCACCACCGTCTTTTGTATGGCCCTGAAGCAGAAAATTATTTTTCTATTTTCAAGTGTTTGGGGGAAAAATGAAAGTATTTTGTGACCTGTGAAAAGCATACCAAGTTCAAATTTCAGTGCCTATAATTTTATTGGAAGATGGCCAGGTTTATCCATATTTTCTATGGTTATTGTGTTACAATACGGAAGCCTGCCTGGCCCCTTTTAAAGAAAATGTTTGACCTCCAGTGTTCTAGAACACATGCTACAACACCCTTTTAACCGGCCCCCTCTCCAGCCACCCCCTCAGCGTTAGTCACCAACAAGATTCTTGGAGCTGACATGGAGGGAGGGCGTTATAATAATGAATTGTACCACATGGGAAAAGAGAGACCCAAGGCAGTAAATTTCTATATAAGGGAATATGACTGTTTCTGCCACATACTAATGTCTGAGTTTGTTTCCCGATCAGAAAAGAGGGCATCACCGAGGCATCTGCATGGTTGCGTTTAAGCATGAAGGCACTTGGAAAGCTATCAAGGGAACAAATGTTCCGGGGGTGTTTTTGTAAGGAGAGCCTGTGAGTCTAGATGTAGACTGCGGTTCCCTTTAAGCGTAGGCGCCTGGGCCCCTGCGCTCTGGCCCTCTTTTTCTCTTCAGTCCCTTTTGGATCATGTGGCTCTCTTCTCTGCAACGCCCCACCCCGCCCCCCACACTTGGGGCTGTAAAGCTTTACAGCAAAGCAGAGCTCAGGTATGCAGGCCTAGATTAGCCCAGCCCAGCCTTTCTCCAGTTCCGCCAGCCAGCAGCGGGGTCAAGAAAGGACCCCTTCAGGTGACAAGAATGACTCAGCAGGGGCCTAGGCAGGAACTGAGATAGGACAGCCCGGACAGACACAAAATTCCCTGCAGTAAGAAGCCAACAAACCAGTATGTTAAGGACACAAAAAGGTGAACAAACAAAAAGTAATTTCAGTCTGCTTTAGGCCATGGGCGGACTGGAGGCCTGCGCCATCGCAAGGCTTCATATTTAGCTTAAAAGGCCGGACCCGCTTAAGGCAGAAAAAAGCCCAGTATCTTCTAAAGGCCCCTTTCTTTTAAGACAAAACGTCACCGTGGTTCGATCGGGCCTTTGAAAGGGTTGGATGGGAGCCTTTGAGGGGTGCAGAAAACTGCGCATCCGTGATTATCTGGGAGACTTTGAGGGCACTGTAATCTCTCGAGAATAGGAAACCATTTTCCTCGCTAGCAGAGATTTTGCTTTGCTAAGGCAGCTGCAGCTTCCCTGCCCCCCTCTCACCCCCATCGCTGCTGCCGCTTCTAGCAACCACGCCCCGCGGGCCCCAGGGCTTCTTGGCCCTGAGGCTCGCAGCCCCCGCGCAGCTTGCACACCGCGCTCCCTTCCGCCCCACCCCCGCGCGGCCCCATCCGCCCCCGCGGCCAGGCCTGGGAGCACAGAGCGACGCCTCGCGCCTGCGTCTCAGTAACTTCCTGCCGCGGAACGTCCCACCCACTCGCGAGAAGCCCGCCTCCGAAGACGCGTAAAGCCCGCCCGCGGCACGCTGATTGGTCAAGGGAGCGGAGCCGTTGGCTCCCAGGCCCGCCTCTCCACCGCCTCTCCGGTTTCCCAGGGCGGATGCGCCTGCGCTCAGCTGCCTGGGCGGGCTGAAAGGCGCGGGTTGAAAAGTCTCGTTCCAAGTTTGGAGAGAGAGCAGAGCGTCTCAGACCTCGTTACCCGCGAGCGGGGAGGAGGCAGGAGAGGAGGACGCGGCGTCTGGGGGGAGCACCCAGGCGGCCAGGCCACGCTCAGGCTATCCGAGCTACGCGTGTGTGACGTGCTTGGAAAAGGCAGGAGCGCCTGCAATCGGGCCGCTCTTGGCTAGCGAGAGAAGTCCGAGGCGGCAAAGGGGGGCGAACGACCCGACGCAAGATGGCGAGTAAAGAGAGTAAGGAGGGCCCTGCGGGGCGGCGCGCGCCGGGGCTGCGGGGGGCGGCGGGAGCGGGAGGCCGCGGCACGCGCCGGTGAAAGGCGCGAATTGGCGTGAGGAGCAGGGGGCGGGGCTGGACGCCAGGCTGGGCGCGCGCCTGGAGGGGGCCTGCGCGGGACGGGGCCTGCTCGCAGGCTGCGAGCACTTCCGGAGCCGGGCGCGGGGCCTAGGGGTAGGCCCCCTCCCCCACCCACCCCTCCGTGGCGGCCTAGCTGGCTCCCGCGCCCTTGGCTCGGGGCGCAGGCGGTCGCAGGAAGGCCGCGGATCCTTTCGTGCGCATGTTCGTCGTCCGTCTCGGGGTCGCGGCCCTTGTCCGTGCTGGAAGAGGGGGTGGGGAGGTTCTGGAGCCCGCCGGACTATGGCTGCCGAAGCTGGCATGGTGGGAGCTGGGGCCTCCTGAAGCGGGGATGAAGGAAGCAGGCCTGTGGGGTTCTGCTACACGTGGATTAGTCTATTCGAGTAAGGGTCATGGCGCCCCTTTACAGTAGGGATCATCTTAGAGCAGGTGCGAACCACAGTAAAAGGCTGAAAAATCACGATGTTAATGTAATTGATGACCCCCCCCATCGTTAAATGCACACGATACTGATCTGGAAAGTGGAGGGGGGAGCTTCCTGGTGTTAGCATTCTCTTCACTTTCTGGAAGAGCAGTTCGTGTGCACATAATAGGTAAAAGGGAAGAATAGATAAGGTGTGGCCATTTCGAGGTGACCTCCAGTATCCGTATCCACATTTTGACTTCAATCCTTCTCAGCCACTTAATTGTGGGCTTTCTCCAAATTCCAGTGTTTGAAGATACGGTGGAGGAGCGTGTCATCAACGAAGAATATAAAATCTGGAAGAAGAATACACCGTTTCTGTATGACCTGGTTATGACCCATGCTCTTCAGTGGCCCAGTCTTACGGTTCAGTGGCTTCCTGAAGTGACTAAGTAAGGGATTCTGGCAACTTTTATTTTGCGTAGATTAAGTGCTGTTTAAATTTTTCTAGGGTTTTTCTCTTTTGCTATTTTACACACACAACATAAATATATTTAATCCGTGGGTGAGGTGGCAAGGGGTCTTTATGTTTAAAACTTAAGATTTCTGAGAATATTTCTGTCGTGGAAGTCTGGTATTGAAGGAAGAGAAGAATCTTGTGGGACTAATTGGTTTTTATAGGAAATACTGAATATTTTGGCATTCCATGGGCTATATTAGACCACCATCAGCTGGGACTCCAGACGAATACATTATTTCCATACTTGATAGAAAATATTATAATAAATAATAAAATAAATAATAAATGATAAAAGCTATTATGGCTTCATGGGTTTTTGGTAATTGAAACAACATTTATGTGATGCTTAAAGTATATAGTAAAAGAGAAACAAATTTGGTAATAGTTGGCCAAAGGAAAGCTGCCATTTGTTTTTCAGTGTGGGATTTAGGTTGAGATTCTTGTTAAGTGCCTGTCTCAATTATTTGTAAAATTTCTCTGGCAAAATTGCTGATATTTACTGACCTCTTAGAGTAGGACCTGACACATCTGAGGAGTTTAGGCCTCATAGCATTTTGTCATTCTGGATTTTCCAATGAGGAAAAGGGCTGACAAGCACTATGCTCAGACACATACTACTGGTGATTGCCTGGCTTACAAACCAGGGCTCAACCAACCCAAACCGGTTGGCTCCAGAATCAAGGCACCGCCTGCATTAGACTACCTTGCTTATCTAGGCATGAACCTTTTCCAGTAGGAATATGGCCACATACCTTAAAAGTATATTGGGGTGTGGGTGTGTGGGTGGGTGTGTGTGTGTGTGTGTGTGTGTGTGTGTGTGTTTGTTGTGAGTCCATGATTAGGATTAAGCAAAACTGATAACAAGGAAGCTTTTTTGACCAGTTGTAAAAGGAATCCATTTTTAAGTGAAGCTACTTGTAATGGCTAGGTCCCATGCCATGCCTTAACAGATGGGGACTTAATGTCTCAAAAATCTGTAATTTTTTTTTTTAATTTGAAAAGTTTTTTTTTAAATACTAAAATTTTATTTTAAAGAAATGAAAATGTATAGATGTGGGAGGAGTTCTGAATGATTACATAAATAAATGGGGGCTTATAGGCATTAATATTTTTTCCCCAAGGCATTAATATTTTTTCCCCTGGCACTGTGGGTGAGTCAAACCCAGGTCCTTAGTATGGTAGGCATGTGCTCTGTGGCTGAGTTGTTTTTGATCAGGTTCTAAAATGGACTGAGGGCCGACAAAGTGGCTCAGCATGGTAAAAGTACTTGCCTCAAGCCTGAGGACCTTCATTCAGTTTCCAGAACCCACGTGGTAAATAGAATTGACTCTGATGTTCTCTGCACACACACACAAATTGTTCTCTGATGTTCACATGCACACACACAATAAATAAATGAATAATAGTACAAAAAGTAGATTGATCTGGGTGTAGTGGCACATGGCTGTAATTCTGAGTTCTAGGCCTGCCTGAGGTACATTGTAAGACTCTGTTTCATGAAAAAAAAAAAAAAGAAGTGCCAGAGAGGTGGGTAAGAGCACTGGCTATTCTTAATACCTGGGTTTGATTCCCAGCACCTGCCTGGTGGCTCCTAACCTTCTGTAATTCTGGTTCCAGGAGATCTGATACCCTTTTCTGACTTAATGCAGGCCTGAGACATGCATGTGATGACCACACATACGCAGTCAAAATATTTATATGCTTAAAATAAAATAAATGCTGAAAATAATAAAAAAAAAAAACAAAAAATCATGAGACTATAGACAAAAGTATTAAGTATTTTTTGCAGTTTGGTTGCATTTGTCTTTTTTGGGGGGGGTCTTCCTGTTAATGAGGACTTAGGAATTAGTAACAGTATACAGCTTTCTTTTTAACCCCTTTTAAACTTAACTACAGCATAATGGAAAAGAATGGGGACTTTAAGGTCAGAGAACTGGGTTTGAATCTAGCCTCTGCTGATTAGCTTTGTTGTTTAGACTCAGTCTCCCTTAGTTGTCTTATCTACAGATAACTGGTTAGTAGTACCAGCTTACATACTTTGTGGGGAATTAAATAATGGCCTTGCATGTTAACTATCTTGTGTAGAGGTTTAAATGATGACTGATGTTGATTCTCCTGCCTCATCCTGTTTTTAATTTATTTTAAAGACAGGGTCACACTATGTAGCCCAGGTTGTCCTGTAACTTGATTTGTGGACCAGGGTGACCTCGAACTCCAAAAAAATCCGCCTGTTTCTATCCACTCTACCTCATGTGTCCTTCTGCCTATATTCAACATGCTTTCTAATGATTATTTGATTCAGCTTTTTAAAAAGTGTTTATAAGCTGGGGAGTGAACCCCGCAACATTCAAGGCAAAACACTTTGCCACTGAATTATATCCCTGTACTTCATTAAAAATTTTCTTCAGTAGCAATCAGTATATAATTATATAGTGTGAAAAGTGTCACATACTCGCAATTCCCCCTCCCCTAGTAGAGGCAGCTGTTTTCAGTTTCTTGCCTATCTGTATAGAATATAGAAGTACATGTCCTTTTTGGGGGGGGTGGTCTTGAAAATTGAATCTAGGGCCTCATGATTACTAGTCAAGTACTCTACCACCAAGCATTATCCCTAGACTTTTTTTAAAAACATGCACATGATTTTCATTTTGAAATAAAGTCTTGGTGGCTGGGGTGGCCTTGAACATGGAATCCTCCTGCCTCAGCTTGTGAATAGGTAGGATAGCAAGACCTGGCTTCGTTTTATTTATTTTAATTTATTTATTTATTTTTGGAGATGGGCCTCAAATTCACTATGTGGCCAAGAATGATACACACCTTTCAGTTTCTGGGATTTATTTTTTATGGTAGCAAGTTGTTGATTTAACTTCTTATTAGGAATGTATTAGAAAGCCAGTCATGGTAGTGCACAATTTTAATCCCAGTACTTGGGAGGTAGATACAGGAAGATATCTGAGTTTGAGGACAGCCTGGTCTATATAAACCCTCTCTCAAAAAACCAACAAATACATTGGAGACTTACTATGCTAACACATACCCATTCTTTATAAGGCTAGCCCACAGCTTTTTATGAATACAGTTTATGTCATTGTTTCCTTGTGGATGGATATTTAGGTTGTTTCCAATCTTGCTGCTACAACAGTGCTGCTGAAAACAGTATTGTAGGAGAGTAAACTATAGACAAGGTCTATCTCACCGTATAGCTCTGGCTGACCTGAACCTCATTTGTAGAGCAGTAAAATCTATGTAATAATCAAGTCCTATGAAACTGGAATATTTTAATTTGATTCAAGAGAAAAAAATTTGTTCTGAGACAGGGTTCAAGAGAAAATTTTAAGATTCCCCCCAGTTTAGCTTCATAGAAAGGTCCTATGATAAACTAACACTGTCTATCGTCCTGCTTTTATTAAATTTACTGGTCTTCATCCCCCCCCCTTTTTTTTGGTTATTTTTAAGACAGGGTTTCTCTTTGTAGCTTTGGAGCCTATCCTGGCATGTACTCTGTAGACCAGGCTGGCCTCGAACTCCTAGAGATCCACTTGCCTCTGCCTCCTGAGTGCTGGGATTAAAGGTGTGTATCATCACTGGGGCTCATTTTCTTCCTTAACCCCTCTAAAATAGTCACTTTTTTTCTCCATAATAAGTCCCTTAGGAGATAATTTAAGATCACTTTCACTTTTAAGTCATTTCTCTATAGTTTTTAATTTGTCTTCCTAAAGTACATTATGTTAGGGTCCCAATAATCCAACACTAGAGATTGAACCCAGGGAGGGATTCATGCATGGGAGTTGAATGCTGTACTGCCAAGCTATATCCCTAACACCTTTGTTTTGAGCCAGGGTCTCTTAATTGTACACACAGGCCTTGAACTCATTACATGGTCCTGTAGGTCTTAGCTTATAATCTTCCTGCCTCAGCAACCTGAATAGTTGAGATTATACCACCCAACTAGAGGCTTAATTATCTAAGTTATTTATGCTAAGTAAAAATAAGTGTGTATATGCCTGCCACCACCCTAAGCCATATCTTATTTTTTTAAATACTTTTTTGTTATGTATACAATGTTCTACCTGCACACCAGCAGAGGGAAGCAGATCTCACACAGATGGTTGTGAGCCACTAAGTGGTTGCTGGGAATTGAACTCAGGACCTCTGGAAGAACAGCCAGTTCTCTTAATTTCTGAACCATCTCTCCAACCCACCATATCATATTTTTGGGTTACTATGCATGGATCAACTAATACATACCCTCCAAAGTTGCTATTTTACTTAGTTGTGACTACCTATTCTGACTTGACAGAACTCAATTTTGTAAGCTATTACTAAATAACATACGTAGATACAACCTCCAAAACTTTTTTTGTTATTAAATCACTGATATCCTTGAAATTTAGGAACAAACAGATAAATAACCTAACTTGTCAGATGTTGGGGCTTATAGCCCTACTTCTCTGCGGGTCCATGGAACATAGTTGAAAATTGCTTTTCTAGATAAGACAAATGGGAAAGCTTTATTTAAAAATAGCAATACAAACATCACTGTTTGGATCCAGGCACCAAGAGGCACCGGTAAGTTTTTAACTTGAAGGTGAGTTTCTATAAAACAAGGTAACAAAACAGTTACATTGAGAATGTCCATTGCATAGGCATCATAAACACCAATGGTTTTATATCATACCATTTGCGATTAAGCTATTTTTTAGGTGAAGGAAGTGAGACCAGAGGGAGTTTGTGTTTTAAACAATTACATATAGCTAGTTTTTTTAGTTTGAACCAGGACATAAGCCCATTTTTCCTGATTTAACATTTTACTTACTCCATTCTATCTCATTGCCTCTTACTGGAAAAACAGAAATATCTAGTGTATTAATGTCGGCTATATTAAAATGGGTATAGGGGCCTGAAGGTATAATTTGAGTAGGAAGTTAGAATATATGTATTTAGGATCAATGATGGACTACTATGTAGATAGATGATGTTGGTGTGTTTGGTGAGTTGATCTACTGTCCTTAGAATGATGCTCTAGGAAAGATAGCATTCACGATGATAACTTTTTGGGGGAGGGGGAGAAAAACCCTATTCATAAAGAATGTTTTCATATATTTGAAAGTATGGGGGAATAGTAAGTTGGGAAGCAAGTTTGTAGTTGGTGCTCAGTGTATATTTGCTAAAGAATTTTTAAATGTATTTTGAGGGAAACTGAATTTGTTAGTGACTGAAAAATTCCTATAGGATTGGTGTGACTTTTTTTTTTCTCCTAAACAGACCAGAAGGAAAAGATTATGCCCTTCATTGGCTAGTGCTGGGCACTCATACATCTGACGAGCAGAATCATCTGGTGGTTGCTCGAGTTCATATTCCAAATGATGACGCACAGTTTGATGCTTCCCATTGTGACAGTGACAAGGGAGGTGGGTATATTAAAATTTTATACTGTTAGCTTTAGCCAAAAGCTAAGCTATAGCAATGTAACTTAAAAGAATTATATTCACCCAGCATGCATGTGAGGTTTTGTAATAACATTTACAGGATTGAAAAATTAGGATCATAGGAAATTGGTTAAACACATTGGTGTGTTTTGAAGTATTACTCAGTAATTAAGAATGAGAAAAAAAACTATGCAACAGTACAGAAGGTGAGATTTTTGTGAATAATCACATCTTAATTGAAAGGCTAGTTTTTAAAAATTTTTATATCAAGGTAGAGCTATATATGTGAGGTAGATAATAATCTAATGTAAACAGGCTTTGAGAATAAATTTCATACGACAGGTAGCCTGTGTTTTGGATATTTTTTTCTCCTTAATGTGTGTTCTATTCTGTCAGGCTAAAATCTTTTGGGTTGATTGAATTAAATGACTTGTGAGTTTTAATCCTGAGTGCATGTTTTGCTTATGTCTCCTCACTTTAGAATTTGGTGGCTTTGGTTCCGTAACAGGAAAAATTGAATGTGAAATTAAAATTAATCATGAAGGAGAAGTAAACCGTGCTCGTTACATGCCACAGAATCCTCACATCATTGCCACAAAAACACCATCTTCTGATGTATTGGTTTTTGACTATACAAAACACCCTGCTAAACCAGGTATGAAATAATAAAGCTAGGCTGTTAATTATATAAACATCATTTTTACTTGAAATGAGGAAATTTTAAAATCATTTCAAGTACTACACTGTGGAGGCTGAAGGGATGGCTTAGCAGCAGTTAGGAACTCTGGTTGCTCTTCCAGAGGATCTGGGTTTAATTTCCAGCACCCACATGGCAGCTCATGGTTCTCTGTAACTCTAGTTCTAGAGGCTCCAACAACACCTTTCGCCCTCTGGGCACCACATATGTTTGTGGGACACTGACATACCTGCAGAGCAAAAACTTACACACAAACATTTTTAAAATCACCAAAGTAGTAGTATACTGTATAATATTTAAAGTTTTATAAATTGGGGGCTCCTATAACCACCTTCAAGTTTGGTAATTTGCCAGAAGAACCTAACAGGAGATTACTTGTAGGTGTGGTTTATTACAGCAAAGGATCCAGAGCAAAAGCAGAAGAAAAAAGACATCAGTAAGGTAGATAGGCAGCAGGTAAGTCTCCAGAGGGGACATACACAGGCTTCTGAGAACTTCCTTTCTGGGGTCAAACAGGACGTGCCTTTTCTATAACAGAAAACCACAGGAATATGTGCTAAGTGACTGCCCAGAGAATCCTGTTTGAGTCACAGTGTCTGGAGTTTCTAATGGAAATCTTGTCACTGACTCCATGAACATTCATGGTAATGAAAACCAACAGCTTCAAGAGTCAAGTTAGATGAATCCTTGATAAACAGTCCTAAAACAAGTTGCTACAGCATGCCTTCACTGGTTTGAGCATGTCACATTCTGAGAGGTTAGCCAAGGGTCATTTATGGTTTCAGGCTACCCCAGGGACCAGATCTGCTTTGTTAACTATATTTCTAAAAATTGCCTTGGGGTGAGATAATGAAAATTAGCTATCCCATAAATTCGTGTATTCGCAGCCCCATTCAACATTTCTATATTGGTGATAATAATTAAGTTCTCCAAACCCAGTCAAAGCAGTCATGGGTTAGATGTAGTCCTTATTCTTGGAGAATTGCTGTTGTAGCTTACTCGATGAAGAAGTCTGAAACTTACTTGACTCTTACCAAGTTTGATAAAGGTATAACTTTGTGGTTAATATGTTTTCTCTTAGATCCAAGTGGGGAATGTAATCCTGATCTTAGATTAAGAGGCCACCAAAAGGAAGGATATGGTCTTTCCTGGAATTCTAATTTGAGTGGACATCTCCTGAGTGCATCTGATGATCATGTAAGAATATGATATTCTTAATCTGTTGTATCTTATATTAATAGTGGAAGTGTCATAGACAGATGTAGGCTAAAGGATCTCTGTATAAATTTCTAAGATAATGCCATAGATTGTTGTGTTAACATTTTTGTAGGTTTTAAAACAATGATTACAGACTACTCTAATTTTAGAGTTTTATGATATTACATAGCTCTTTTAAAGATTGGAGGGTTACATTTAAGAGAAGGTTTTGTTTTGTTCAAAACTTGTATATCCATTGCTATTAATTTCAGACTATTTTAGGTGTCCCAAAATGAGACTCCATAGATGTTAAGCAGTTACTCCTTCCTTCCCTTCTGCTAACAACTGTTGTAGCTAAGACACTGACATATGACCTCCTAACCATGGGCTTTGACAAGTTTACAGTACAATAGTTACCTCCTGTGGAATGGGCCTTTTACATACAAGTAGTAGTCGGTTCTGTAACAGTCTTGCTACTATAACACCAGAGTTCACATCTTGTGTTGGTGTGCAGGATTAAGAGATTGTTAATGACCTTGTTATCCTGGCACCAGGAGGGCTAGCCAGCAAGTAGTAAAAGCTTCTTGCTCGGTTCCAGCTAGATTTCTATCCTGTAACCACAGGACATGTTTTATTCAGCAACAGGATCTTACCATTTAGTTCTGGTTGACAATACACCACAGTAGCAATTGTCTGTTTGATTTTAGGGAGATAATATGTTCCTAAATAAGATGATAACTTTTAAATCTGGCATTTTCATAGCGTTGGTTCTCTTTCCTTCTCCTTTAGACTGTCTGCCTGTGGGATATAAATGCAGGACCAAAGGAAGGCAAAATTGTGGATGCTAAAGCAATCTTTACTGGCCACTCAGCTGTTGTAGAGGATGTGGCCTGGCATCTGCTGCATGAGTCCTTGTTTGGATCTGTTGCTGATGATCAGAAACTTATGATGTAAGATGGAAGGTTCTGTGAAACCTTGAATGGTGATCTGGATGACTAGTAGTGAATTGTAGACTGATTGAATCATTTCTTGAAAGTTATGTCATGATCTAAAAATGGGAAATAGCTTGAATAGTGATAAATTTTAAATTTGAGACCCAAAGTAACTGATTTAGAGAGATCAGGGAGGAGTGTTCCTATTAGGGTGTGGCCATGGAGCTGCTTTGAAGTTAAAGGATACTTCATGTTTCATAAGTAACTACTGTACAACTGAGACAAGGAGAACAATATACTGAAATTTGACAAGGCTAATTACAGGTTAAAAAAGTATTACATTATTCTCTAGTCTATTTTGTGTATACCTAAAATAGTAGGTAATTAAGATTAGAAATCCAATAAGGAGGACTTAGAAATAATAGCCACAGTTGTTATCTGGAGGTTTAAAATAAGTCATTTAGTAGTAAGAAACCTAAATTGCCAGCTATGTGTGGTTCGTGTATTTGTGAATGAGTGAGCACATCAGAGCTTGTGCAGAAAGAAAAGCCTCTCCTGAGTCAAGTATTTGGTAGCTGTAGGAACTGTGCTGTATGCCTTGCCTTTTTTTTTTCCTTTCATATTTCAGATGGGACACCAGATCCAATACCACTTCTAAGCCAAGCCATTTGGTGGATGCACACACTGCTGAGGTCAACTGCCTCTCATTCAATCCCTACAGCGAGTTCATTCTAGCAACTGGCTCTGCAGATAAGGTTACACCCCCCCTCCCGGCCTTTTTAGTGTTTACCAAGCCCTTTTGTACTTTAGTAGGCATTTTAAAGGTCATACATCAAGTATAGAAATCATTTTCTTCTGGTTTCTTCTCTCTAGACTGTTGCTTTATGGGACTTGCGCAATCTAAAACTAAAACTTCATACCTTTGAATCGCATAAGGATGAAATTTTTCAGGTATGTGATAGTTTTGAGATATATGTAAAATTTTTATTTATAATTATGTGCATTTATTTGTATGGGCATAAGCATGTAGAGGGAGGTCATAGGATGCCTTCAGAGAATCAGTTTTATACTACCATGTGATCTGGTATCTGAACTCAACTCAAACTTTCAGTTTTTTGTGGTAAGCACTTTTACACTGTCTTGACAGGTCAGTTTTCTGATTTCTTTATATGTCAGGCTTTAGTGACTTTATGCAAGGGAGTGATGGTTTTAGTTTTTCCTATTCCTGAGATATGGTTTCTCTGTAGCCCTGGCTGGCCTGGAAATCATTCTATAGATCAGACTGACTTAACTCAGAGATTCAACTGACTGCCTCCCTAGTGCTGGGGTTAAAAGTATGTGTGCCACCAGCAATTGGCAAGTTTTCGTTTTATTTTTGTAGGGTATTGAACATTAATTTTATAGTTCCTTTTGGTTATAGTATGTAAAGCTATCTGGGTAATGGACTTTTGTTGCTGCCATTGATTTTGAGAAGCCCCTAGTCCAGAATTAGAAGAAAAGTTCTTCCAAAAACAGAATCCGTTTGAAATATATTTATTTTTCATGAATTCTTTAGTTAAGAGTGCTACTGTGGTGGATCCACTAGTTTAAAAAAAATGCCTTAAACATGGTTTTATAATAGAGATAATAAGTTAGGATAGACTGGATAGTTTTAAAGGTTTCAGTTCATGGATGATTATGGGCCTGAAAGTTTCCTGGGGTTCTTGCCTGAGTTCTTCCGTACTAGAGAATTTGACTTTCCTCAGTGCAGCCTGGGGGTTGGGCCATCTAAGAGAGATTTAAGGACTTGAGTGTAACTAAATGGTAGAGTAATCTTAAAGCATTGGATTTAGTAGCATCAAGGTGGTAGGCTAGTGGTCAAAAAGACTTGAACAGTAAGATCTCTGGGTTGAGAAATGGATACACAATATGAGGTGGGGAAATGTAGTTTAGAATGACAGCTACAAAGGAACAGAGAACTCTTGAAATATTTTTTTTTAATATCTATTGCTAGGTTCACTGGTCTCCACATAATGAAACTATTCTGGCTTCAAGTGGTACTGATCGCCGCCTGAATGTGTGGGATTTAAGGTAATTTAGGATCTGGTGCTAATCTGACAGATTACATAATGTAACTTTTTTGAAAAAATATTTATTATTTATACAGTGTCTGCCTGAATGTATGCCTATATGCTGGAAGAGGGAACCAGACCTCATTACAGATGGTTGTGAGCCACCATTTGGTTGCTGGGAATCAAACTCAGGACCTTTGGAAGAGCAGTCAGTTGCTCTTAACCTGTGAGCTATCTCTCCAGCCCCATAATAGCACTCTTAAACCAGGAAAGCAATTTGCTAATCTATCTAACTTCAAGAGACTTTTTAACTACCTAAGAGTTTTTGTTCTGTAATATAACATAACATTTCTTGGCTTATACAATGTATAGCTAAAAGCTGTTAATATCTTTAGACAGATCTGATGTGCTGGAGATTATAGAGGCTGCACATTAGTTCATGTATACTTCAGGGTTTCTCTGTGTAGCTTTGGAACCTATCAAATCTACAGTTAAAATATTGAAGGAATTTTGAGCTAATGTTTATTATGAGCAATATTTCTTTATCAGCTTTAGTTATGAGTAGCTCCCACCCATTTCAAGGAAATAAACAATCCACATTATGATAATAGAAAAAAAATAAATCCTCCTAAGTTAGTGGTTCTCAACCTTCCTATGCTGCAACCCTTTAATACAGTTCCCTCATGTTGTGATGGCCCCAACCATAAAACTATTTTCTTTTCTACTTCATAACTCATTTTGCTGATGTGTGAGTCGTAATGTAAATACCTGTTTTCTGATGGTCTTAGGGTCGTCCAACCTCCTCCCCGGTTAAGAACCACTGTCCTAAGTGATTCTCATAAATACCTTTACAATATAGATATGTGTATTTTAGGATTAAATGTCATGGAAAACTTCAGTAATGAAAGCTTTCTGCTCTTTCTTAATAGTAAAATTGGAGAAGAGCAGTCAGCAGAAGATGCAGAAGATGGGCCTCCAGAACTCCTGGTATGCATTAGATCAAATATCGTATGGTCACTGGATTATTTCTCATATTCTATCTCAGGAATAGGTCAGAGTTTCAATTTTAGCTTGCCTGTGATTTTAAAAAGGAAGTCTAGGATGTTATTGTGACTAGGTTCTGACATATCAAAAATAGTAAATAGAGCTCTGGAAGGTTTCTGGAAATATTTAAATGAGGATAACGACCTCCTGGAATGTAGTATCTGAAAATCTTTGAGATTTACTAACTTCTTTGTATAAGATCCCCAGCCCCTTTGGCTCCTGTGGCCAGTAGCTTCAGGCAGAAATAAGCAAAAGGATGGTAGGAGCTTTAGATAGACCAGTATGTGTGGCATTCATTGCCATTGCTGTTTAAAGCATAATCCTGCAGCCCATGATGCTCAAGCAGGAAAGGAGGTCATTAGTTTTGAGGACATAGGGGATAGTATGTATGTGTCTGTATGTTACTCTGACGGGGATGGGCAGTGGCAGTAAAATTTCTTAATAAGTTGCTACCATAACCAGATGGTGGCATCTAAATTTTTTTATTGTGGGTGACTTTTTCTAAAGTATTGTTTGTGAAGCACAGCCTTCATGGTTTTTCAGAAAGGCCTTAGTCTATAGCCAGTTTTATATTAGAAATTTGGAGTAATTTTATAGTCCTAGTGAAATAGTTCAGCAGTTAAAAATAACCTGGTGCTTGGCCTGGTGGTAGCAGCACACGCCTTTTAATCCCAGCACTCAGGAGGCAGAGGTAGGTGTATCTTTTTAACTTTGAGGCCAGCCTGATCTTTTTCTAGGATAACCAGGACTGTTTCACTGGCAAATCCTATCTGGAAAAACAAACAGACAAATAATAATAGAATTTAAAAAAATAAGCCAACCTACTGCCCTTGATAGAGGACCAGAGTTCAGTCCAGTGCCCATGCCAGGTGGCTCACAATGGTCTATAAATAACTCCGGCTCCAGAGACATCTGACACATCTGGCTTCCACGGGCACTGCACTTGCTCACATGTACATACACATACACTGAAATATTTCTAAAATGTCAAAGAAAGCTTGAAGTCAAATAGCACTCTTGCTGCTTAAGAGTAATAAATTAGTGTCTATAAATGTTTGTTTTCATTTAAATGGACTTGGTTATATAAAGTAAAAAAAATAAGAGTAATAAATTAGTAGCTAGACAAAGTGGTTCAACAGGTAAAAGCTAAGGGAGAGGGTCATAGGTTTAAACCTGGGCTACAGAGCAAGAGCCTGTTTTGGGTAAGGGACAAGATTTGTTCATATGTAAAGCTGTTTACCATGCCATTTTATTTATGGGGAAGTTAGTCTCCCTTTTCCTTTTTTGGAACAGTCTCAAGTGCTGAGGTAACGTCTCAATTTTTAACTGATAAAATGGTTTAGGGCATTTTAGATAAAAATCAAACTTTTGTTCTTCCAATCAGTTCCACTAAGTCCTAATAAGTATATTAGGCACGATGGCCTGTTTTGTTGAGGCATAGTTTTCTCTGTGTAGCCTTGGCGGTCCTGGAACTTGCTCTGTAGACCAGGCTGGTCTCACTCATATAAATCCACCTGCCTCTGCCTCCTGAGTCATTGGATTAAAGGTGTGTGCCATTACTGCCTGGACTGGCACAATGCCTTCTTTATGAGGTAGTCTCTTGTAGAAAATAACCCTTTTAGCATTTCTTGGGAAAGTTCACTGAACTATGCTACATTCTGGATCTTAAAAGTCTCAGTATTTTTTTAAATCCAAACTGACTATATTTGCCTTAAGAACATGAAGGAGAGGAAGAATGGCTACTGTGAAAGAGGGCTAGAAAAGAATCAGGAGAGTTTCTTGTTGAGGCCCATGAAAGAGTACATGACCAGACACGTTGGAAATGCTTGATTACTATTCATCATTACTCAGCTTGGAAGTGGTGGCATAGTTACAGGGAAATGTTCTTAATATGGGCAGAGGCCAGAGAACTTAGGGATGAAATGTCCAACCTGTTACTTAAGATACCAATGACTTGATTTAGCCATTTGAATGTATGGGCACATGATGGGAGATGTCATTCTGTATATGTTTCTCATACTGGTTAATAATAAAGCACTGTTGGCCAATTGGAAAGGAAGATAGGAGGGACTAGGAGACAAGGAGGAAATAGGAAGTAGTGGAGGGGCAAAGATGGAGAGTCTGGAGAGAGCTGTATGCAGCGGCCGGCTCCCGGTAAGAAGACCACATGGAAATACATAGATTAACACAAATGGGTTAATACTTAAGACAGAGCTAGCCGATAAGAAAGTAGTAACTGGCCAACAGGCACATGTGTGGATAGAACATATTAACAAAATATTTGAGTCTATGTAGAATGTACAGGTGTTCATTGTAGTATTCTAGTTATTTTTCTGGAATTTTAAAGACTTAAAAGTTTTAAAATGGGAAAGTATATGAAACCAAGACTTCTGGTTTTTTTTTTTTTAAAGTTTATTCATGGAGGACACACTGCCAAGATTTCAGACTTCAGTTGGAACCCCAATGAGCCTTGGGTCATCTGCTCAGTGTCTGAAGATAACATCATGCAGATATGGCAGATGGTGAGTTGAAGTATTTTTTCATAACTCTTCTAAAACAGTTTCACTGGTGATAGAGTATAATCAAAATTTATGTGACTATTAAAGCTGTAGGATGGGAAACAGTTTAAAGAAACCTTTTCTAAGCCTGCAAAATGGCTCAGCAGATAAAACCTTCACAAACCATATGGCAGTAGGAGAGAACCAACTCCACACACTTGTCTTCTGACCTCCACACATGCATACTGGTATACGCAACAGTAATAATTAAAAAAAAAAAGATTTAAACCGTTTCCTTTTTAACAACCTAGCAAGGTAGCTCAATGCCGTTTTATCCACACATTCACATAAAAACACGCACAACATCTGCTTGACATTTGTCATTGTTTTGTCAGCTGGAGTCTTGGCATTGTTCTGGTCTCTGGTATCAGTGCTGTCACACGAGAAGAATGTGGTAGGAAAATGTTATCAGTTCTTTAATGAGGAACACTAAATATTTGTCATTTCTAAGGTTCTGAGTTAACCATTGCTTCCTTTAAGTGATGCTTAAAATGTTTTCAGAAGATACCATTCCTGAACAGTGACTAAAATAGTGTGGGTGACTAAGTATGTCTAGGGAACTGCATAGTGGCAAGTAATTTAAAGGGTACTGGCCACTGAAACAAATTGACAGTAAATTTTAATCTATATATTCACAGATATAAGTTCTGTTTTTACCTGTGAATTTATTTGGTTATCTCCAGGCTGAAAATATTTACAATGATGAAGAGTCAGATGTCACGACATCGGAACTGGAGGGACAAGGATCTTAAACCCAAAGTACGAGGTGTTTCTATTGAATGTATTGCTACATGAATGCTTGATTTATCAAGCGCCAAAACGGCATTGTATAGTAGGAAATGTAAGTGGGATGGCTTATGGCATTCTTTACCCTCTGATTCTAGCAC
The DNA here is from genome assembly GCF_943737965.1 of Phodopus roborovskii. Taxonomy (NCBI): domain Eukaryota; kingdom Metazoa; phylum Chordata; class Mammalia; order Rodentia; family Cricetidae; genus Phodopus; species Phodopus roborovskii. Next base: position 306,714 of record NW_026125811.1, read on the forward strand.
TTTCAAGTGAGCTGTTGCGTACTGTATCATATTGTAGCTATTAGAGGAAAAAAAAAAAGGAATGTTGCTTAAGAAAGGACATCATTATTGTTTTAAAATACATGTTGCTGGGTATTGCCTTTGATTCAACTGTTTTAAGTCCTCTTTTTCTCAAACTTTTAAGTGCTTGCTTAAGTCCCCAATATGCAAGAATAACTTTTACACTTTTTCCTTCCAACACTTCTTGATTGGCTTTGCAGAAATAAAGTTTTAAAATAAAGTTTGTTTTGTTCTTTTAGAAGCTGGGAAGGGGTGGATGTGTGTGCATGATGCTCCCATACATATCTCCTTTCTCCCTTGGCAGTAGGTTAAATTGTTCCTTTGGATTTGTATGCAATTAAGGCCACACGGGCAACAAAAGAATACACAGAAGCTGTTAAATTCATCATACATATTTACTTAATCTATACAGAATCGAGTAGATAAAATCAGATTCACGTTAGTGAAAAATCTCTACAAAATGTCTTTGAAAAGCAAAACAAGACTGCCTCTTAACAATTCATATCCTCATGAAAGACGTGGGCTGTAAAAATAAAGCAGTGTGTTTAGCACAAACTAGAAGATAATCTGCATCATTTTTCACAGTTATTTCCATCTACAGTCTGAAAGAGGTAGATTTTTCTGCAACACCTGAGAATTGAATTGTGATAACCAGGTGTGTAATAAAGGCAGTTGCATACATAACTAAAAAATACTGGTCTCAAGACCAGGAAATGTACTTCTACAAGTCTGAGGATGAAATGGCCTGATATCCAAGACCCAAGTTGTCGCTACATTTTGGGGTCTACTGCCACTATAAATATACATCAAGATTGCACAGTAGTGCACCAAATGCAGTAAATGAAAATTCAACATTTAAACCTTTTCTTGGCCAGCCTAGTAGCATTACAGTGTTCTAGAATATAGGATGTGCTACAAAGCCACAACACTGGGCTGGTGAGGTGATCACTTTAGGGGAGGGTATCCTTCTCTGAGGTCCCATTTGTTTTTATTCACAGGGTAATGGGAGGAAAGATTCTGAATGCATCCCAGACAGAATCCCTATCCTCCAAACAACTAGCTAAAAATGCATACAAGCCAAAAGCAGCAGGCCAAGACTGTTAATCACATTGCTTTATAAAGCCCTTGGAAATATGCAACAGCTCCAAGATTTACAATCTTCCACACAGGACAAGCACCACAAACAATGTGGCAGGCTACACACATGGCTTAATAAAATGTTAAGAGCTGTGTATCCAGCAGACTTACAAAATGTGATCATTAGTAATAATTTCAAAGTAGATTATATTTCTGATACACTTTCACAAGAAATGACCCAGTATTTCTAGTAGCTGAAGGTGGGAGAATATTTATAAGATGCTATTGGAAGGTACTGTTTTTTTTTTTTTTGTTTCTGACACACTTTGACAGTAATAAGATTACTTACAATCTACTTTATGAATTTCTTTTCCTCCACTGTCTGACCCCTTGATTTAACATGACCAAGAAAGTTTAGAAATATACAATACTCCAGGGATTTTTTGTTTTCTATCTTTTGGTAAATTTTCAACTGTTTGAACCTGGTTTAGAACGTCACAGGAGTGTACAAATAAAACTTTGAGCAAAGAGAAATGGAGTTTATTCAATCCAGTAAGCAATTTAACAAGTGTCAATCTGGAGTTTGCTCAGTAAGTAGAATGTGGTGTTTTACTTGAACCTTTTAAACATTACTTTATAAAGCATTTCCATGCAAATTATACTGAGATAATAAAGACCTAGTAATCTGCATGGCTGAACCACATTCAACACAGAAAACAAAAAGAACATGTTATGTTGCTTAGTTTTGAAATTCCCCAATTTAAAGTGTAGAAATGTTAATAATACTGGTTTGTTTTGTTTTAACTGAGGGCATCAAAGAAAGGAGAAATGGACCAGAAAGCATAGACTATGTGTAAACAATTTGCCAAGTCTTTCCAAGATAAAAATGCTGGTTCCAGTGTTTTTACTTTGGAAATTATGTTCAGTTAGGGCTGATTTGTAATTTTAAATTTTCTTTCAGGAAACAAAATAACTCATCCTTTGATGGAACTTGTAAACCCAGGGCCTCTTGCATGATGGGCAAGTGCTTACCATAGCCCCTGGTAGAAAATCTTAGAGCATATGAACAACCAACTTTAATATAGCAAAAATGTAGGGGGTAATATAAGCTCCATATTAATTTATTCTTGTCCTAAACTCACAAAGTACTGCAAAGAAGAGCAGTTTTCAAAGAGTGGGAAAATAAACTACCACCATCCACTACGGTGATCATCAGGTAGTTGAAATTAATTTCACATGTGGTACATTTCTATCCAAAAACCAGCACAGTGTGACTTTTTAGTCACAGAAACATTAAGTCCATTCATCCAATACTTTGTCTATTTTGTTTACAAATAACTTTTCTATATATGTTCTGCCAGAACTTCAAGGTTATGTGGTCATCTCAATTTGTCAAGTAAATCAAGAGAAGCTAATTTGAATGAAAAATGCTAAGCTTGTTTCTGACTGACCTGCCCCACCCACCCACCCAATTCCCCTTTATTTAAATAGGCTGTTAAGCAAAGGTAATCACCTAGGTATTTTCCTTTGACTAACATTAATAGGCCAAGATGCTTAAATTGAAATTGTTTTCACATCAAGGAACCATCATGAAAGCATAGTTTCTCTAATGGCCCTGTCTTGGCAATATTTTAATTAGGAAAATTAGGTGCAAGTAGCAGGAAGAGAGAGGACATGCACTCCAACAAAGGGGGGAAATGAGGCAGATGTGCAACATAGTTGAAGGAAATTTATAGATTAAAACTATTTCAAACTGCTAAGCAGCCTCCTGTACCACATAAGTCCAGTAGTTCTAAGAAAATACAGATATGGTAGAAAAAGTAAGAAAATTTTCACCACAAAACCAATAGTTACTACTAACAGAGGAAGTTATACACAAAATATATCTCTCAATACAGTGATCACATTTCACCCTAGTCAACTGACTCAATGCCTTGCGCAGAACCTGAAGATGAGGGCTTTTGTGCAGCACTTCTTCTCTCACTCACTGACTTGGCCTTGGCCCTAGCATCCAAGTGCATTCCCAGGGCTCTTCTTGAAGTGTTCATCTCCTTGAACGAATCCCGGGCAGCACAGGGTTGCATCGCAGGTGACACCAAGTCCCCATCTGCTGCTTTGATAGAGACTTGTTCTTTCAGGACTTCCACCTTCTCGTTGAGCTCATTTCTCTCTGTCTGCAGAGCCCTGCACAGCTTCTCTAACCGTTCCAGTTTTATTTGAAAGGCCTTGTACTCTTTATCACGGACAGTTTTCTGTTGTTTTTTTAAAATGAAAAACAAAACCAGTTGACAGTTCTATAACCTCATTAAATACAAATCCGGCACTGTTTGTAAACAAAATAACTGAGCTGAACCACATTTGGAAACTACCTGTTATTATTTACATGTTTGTTAGGTTTCTGAAGAAATTAGTATACCTCCACTGCCTATGCATCTTAAGTATAGGTATAATATTTAATATACTTAATTAAATTACATTTCTTAAAAAATAGATGGAGTCCTCTTAACTTGTTAACTTATAGAAATTGAAGATAGTTGTCAAAGACTTTAAAAACTAAGCTTACTTAGAACAATTTATTTTGTTAAACAGTGGGTTTCTCTCTGTAGATCTGGTTGTCCTGAAACTCGTTCTGTAGACCAAGCTGGCCTTGAAAGAGAACTACCTGCCTCTGCCTCCTGAGTGCTGGGATTAAAGGCAGGTGCCATCACTACTGGCCGAATAAGATTCTTATACACATGTACTCCATTGTGCAGTATTTTCAATTTTGTGAAGATGTGTAGTGACTGAAAGCAGTATACTTTCCCTTCTGACATGCCCAAAAAAGCACTTTTTTTTTTTCAGGTAGAAAGCTATTGGGGGTGTTTGCTGGCAGTCACATTAGCAAGTCCAATGAATAGACTATCCTCGGCCTAGACTCAAGGTATCAGGCATCGCATCTCTCAGTTGGTTTTGTCTCTGTCTAAAGACAAAGTCTCACCATGTAACCTCAAACTCATAGAAATTCTGTCTCTGCCTCCTGAGTGCTGTTTAGATTCTTGCAGTTGCATGACCTAACTCAAACTTTAGAGAGTCAGCACTGCTGGCTGGGTTCTAGCAATCCTGGTATCTTAAAAGGAGGAATTGTTACAATGTTTGAGAAAACACTATCAGAAGATGCTCTCCACCACTATCCAGATACCAGGAAAGGCATCAGTCTATTCAGTAACTATCATACTCTATGCATAAATAACAACACATCCTAATCTCAGGAAACCATCTTACCTCCTCAGCCATCTGCAGAAGTGCTTTATTATTGTTTTCCCATTTGGTGCGCCATATTATTGTTTCCTTCTCCAGTTTTTTAATTTTCTTTGTCATCTGTGAATGGACATAATTAGAAATTTAAAATGCTAAATTAACAGTTAAAATTTCCTTTGTAAATATGTGACTATTTTGACTGCATGTATGTATGTGCAAAGAATATGTGCCTGATGCTCTCAGGAGGTGAGAAGAAGGCATCAATGTCCTGGAACTGGAATTTTGAATGGTTGTGAGCCACCGTTGTAGATGCTAGGAACTGAACTCCATCTAGTCTCTGCAAGAACAAGTAAGCCTAACTTCTGAGCCATCTCTCCAGCCTTTAAATTCCATTTCTTACTACTGGCTGTCCATCACAAAAAAAGCTTTAATATTGCTCCCCTCTCTGTCACTATATTTGCCTCACTGAGCTGTCCTCTTTGCCTTCAAAGACTAAAAATTGATGTGCTACTATAAGGTCCAATCATTTCAGAACTAGAAACAGGATTTAATACTTTGTGAGAAATAAAAGTTTTAGTGATCTTCATACCTCATAGAACTTTTACCTTGGATTTTGATAAGGTAGGCCCAAAAGAATCAAAGGAATACTTTTTTCTTCTGGTGGGGTGGGGGTTCTTACTATGTAACTTGTTATGACCAGGCTGGCCTCAAATTCAGAGATCTGCTTGCCTGTGCCTCTGGATTTTTAGGATTAAAGTCATGTAATATGCCTGTGCAAAATAACATTCTTAAACTTCTACAACAACTAAATTTTTAGAAGTTGAGACTGAGACTTGTCTATGCCTATCAGTTCCATATTCTTAACACTCTCAGTATTTCTTTGTTCACACCAGCTATTATTCAAGTCAGGACACTGAGCTAGGTGCTGTTAGGAGAAACAACAGAGCAGACCATACCTTCTACTGGTGGCTAACAAACTAGGACAAAGGCGATGGAAAGAGCTGATGGAATACTGACCCACAGTGATCTGTATTTTTCCATCCCACAGGGTCTTCCACAGGATAGCAAATTTGGGGAATCCCTGTCTTGAACTGTGTTCCACTTCAACAGTGAGCATGTGCTGGAATTCAGCTAATACTTACTGTGCCTAACAGTTACCCCTCGATCGGATTGTCAACTCAAAGGACTGGTAGGCAGAACAAATCTGCTGCTCATAGAATTCTCCAGCTTACTAGGTCTAAAAATACTTCAAGGTGGTAATCTGAGCACTATTTAGCTCATGGTAATTGAGCACATGTTTAATGAGCCAAGCACTATCTGAAACTGGTGGGTCTTTTTTTATTTCCTTTAAAGGGACAGAAGGCCAGTAAGAAGGTATTTGCCACCAAGCCTGATGGACCTGTTTGATCCCTGGAACCTACATGTGTAAGGAGAGAGTCTACTCACAGAAGTAGTTCTCTGACCTCCACACATGTGCCATTGCACATGTATGTACACATACAAAGTAAATGAGTGGGGGGAACACAAAGTCAGAACAACTTGTTTACAATCACATTTTTTAAGATTTATATCTTTTATGTGTACATGGCTGTGGGTGCCCATGCAGACAAGAAGAGGGCTTTGGATTGCCACGAGCTGGAGTTAAACAGGTATTTATGACTTGACATGGGTTCTGAAACTGGACTGAGCTCTCTGGAGGAGTGGCAGACACGATTAACCATAGAGTTATTTTTAATTGTGTGTATTCATGTTTCTGGGGGAGTATATGCACATGAGCAAAATAGCCACAGACAGCAGAATAGGGCATCAGATTACTTGGAGGAAGAGTCTTCTCCATAAGAGGGACAGACTGGAAAGACAACAGATGGTTGTAAGCCACCCAACATAGATGCCTCTAGAACAGCAACCAGAGCTCTAATGCAATGGAAACACTGACCAAGAGTGCATTCTGGGATGGAGTAATACCACTTTTAAAATTTGTCTACTATAGTCCTGATGTGGTGGGTGTGTACCTGTAGTCCCAGTTAATCTGGCCTTCGAGGCTGAGGATTGGGGCCAGGATAGTTGCTTGAGTCCTAGAGTTCAAGACCAGCCTGGGCATCATAGTGAAACTCCCCAAAACAGTGTGGTGGGGCAAGCTTGTAAAGCATCAGATAATCAATGTCCCTTCAAATTATGCCAATCTTCTCTACTAGACCTTTTTACTCCAGGCAAGCAAAGGAATTTTTTGACAGGATTAGAAAAAAATAAGCTTGTTTGGTGATTGAAAAGGCCTATTTCTAATGAAGTTAGCTTTTAATTCCAGCCCTTGGGAGCCTGAGACAGGTGGATCCCTTGAATTCAAGGCCATCCTGCTCTACAGAGCAAATTCCAGGAGAACAAGGGCTACATAAAGAAACCCTGGCTCAAAAAAACAACAAAAACAAATAGGATTTATCATAACTAGGGAAGAATTATAAAATTATAAACATAACTATTTGGGGGCACAATAAATAAAATTACTATATTATAGCCTCGTATTTATAATGATAGATAAAATACAGTATCATAACAACATAAACTCACTCCAAGCAGCAATAAAGAACTTATACCCTTTTATGTTTCAGTCCACTAAAAAAATATACAAATACCTTTTCCATTTCCTGCCTGAAGGTTGTAAAAAGTTCATTGCTTTTTGCCATAGTAGTCTGGAATTCTTCAAACTTATCCATATAAAGAGAAAGCTACAGAACAAAATAGAAAGTCAGTTATTCTGAGTTCCAGGTAAACAATTCAAACTCATAAACACATGATGATATTTGTTATAAATGATGGAAGAGTAAACACCCAAACTCTGGATAGCAGACAGATGGCTAAAATTCTATTAACCCACAGAGATCTAGTATTTGGGAAGCTTACTGCTGTTAACACATTTATTAAAATGAAGGAACATTATATTATAATCACATTAGTTAAAACTCTTGAGTATGGCAGAAATTTCACATACCTGTAAATGCTTTGAAATACCTACCCCCCCATACATACACATGAAAACTAAAAGACCATTTTTCTGTTAAGTTCTTAGCTCCTGAATGCAGGCAGAAAAGTAGTTGGGGATAGTGAGATAAATTAAGGAAAGAACAAAAACTAAGAAACCATTTTTTTCTTTAACTCCAAGGAATTTGTATTCAAGATGAATTTAAAATACATACATAAAACAGTCACCCCACCCCTTACTTTAGAAAAGGCCTCCAGAGAAGAGAGGACATAGTATAGAGTCAAAAGAAAAGAAAAGCTTTAAGTTCCAGAAGGGAACCTTCAAAGATGGTTAATGTCATTACAAGGAAACAAATTCAGAGGAAAAGTCTTCTCCATAAGAGGGACAGACTGGAAAGACAAGAGTGCTTGCTGTTCTTGCAAAGGACCGTTGGTTCCCAGTGCCTGCATGGAGGTTCACAACTATCCACAATTCCCTCTTCTGACTGCACCAGGCATGTACCTATACCCAGGCAAAGCATTCATGTATATAAGATGTTTTTTGAGGATCTTATAAAGTTAGACCTACTGGTTCTGCAAGTCTTTACTGAACTGTTCCTTCCAGGATGAGGGGACTCAGGCACAGGGCCACAGCCAGGCACCCCACCCACCTCCCCAACACCTCAGTTTGAATTCAGCATGATAGTCAACAGAGGAGGGTAAGCTCAAGCAGTCACTTCTCTAGGGGAGCATAGTTAAGTAGCTTTTCAATCAGGTCCATCTGAGCTAGCAGCATGCGGCAGCAGCAGTAGCACTTCAGACCCACAGCACATAAGATTTTTAATCTTACAAAGTAGAGGGGGGCATTTGGGGATACAGCTAAGCAATAGAATGCTTGCTTAGCATGTTCAAGGCCCAGTTCAGTCCCCAGTAATGAATCAAATGAAGGATGAAAAGAGAGGAATATATACATGTCATTAGACACCAAGAAAAAAAACAAAAACATGTAGTCAGTGATATTACAGACATCTAACAAAATGTGGGTGGTTGAAAGTTCACCAGGCTAGAAGTGATCACTGGGAAACAGGCAACAATCAGTACCTACAGAAAAGTATAGAAAAGAACAGGAACTACAGAAGAAAGCTGAGGATTGAGCAAAAGCTAGTGGAGGAGGTGTTCTGTTCCCACCCTAACAATGCATCTGAGGCTGACAGCCTGAAGTCGAGTAAAGAGCACTTTCAGCACTTGCAATTAGACACTCCAGTAGTTTCAATGAAGCCTGTTTTAACTAAAGATAGGACATCCAAAGGAAGACTATCTCTTGAGAGTTCAGTGTTGGCCCACAGTAGTACATAGATGGCAACTACTTGGACTTATGTGGCAAATCATAAAATAGTGGGCCAAGGCAACTACTATGAAATGCTACAGTAAAAGCAGCAAATAAGATCATCTCTTGGAAAGGATAGTAATGTTTAGATAATAGAAAAAGAAGTGACAGCAAATGAAACAGTAAAATGGCACAGGTCACACAGCTTAACATCTGTAGATATCTGGACTTTATACCTATCACATTGATTCTTCATTTGTACAACTGGATGTATATATATATATATATAGGACTGACAAGTAATGGATTTGAATTTCCTACCAGCCTTTGACATGATCATAACCTATGGTGAAAGTTCCAAAGTTCTACAGACTTCTGATAAATACCTGTTAAAACGTGTACTCTTTAAATTAGGCTAGTTTTGCTAGGTGATGGTGGCACACACCCTTAATCCCAGCACTTGTGAGGCAGAGGCAGGAGGGTCTCTGTGAGTTTGAGGCCAGCCTGGTCTTCAGCCAGAGCTACACAGAGAAACCCTGTCTCAGAAATAAAAGGATGGTTATAATATAACCAATACTGTAAAAATGTCTTACCCTATCCCACAAAAATAGTATTCAAAAGAGGTGCTTATAAATTTCATGCCAGGCTTTAATGAATTAGTGTATTTAGAGTCTTATTTTAAATAGCCTTGCAATAAACTTAAAAGCCAAAAGGGGGTAAGACTACCTATTAAGACAGAAATCTGTCTTGTACCTTCTCCAGTAAAGAGATGGTACACACTACTCATTCCAAACATTGTAACAGAAGACCTACAGAGTCTGGAATGAAAAATGAGGGAGAGCCTTGGGTAAAAGCATTTCACAGAACTATCTACAAGTGGAACTATGGTTATAAGCAGTTTTAAAATAGTTTAGGTGCTAAGTTGAAAGAAAATTACAAAGTATGTGAAATTTTGTAACATTCTTTAAATCTGGAAGTTTATCAGCTCCCCTTAGTGGGAAAGAGAAAACACAAATGTGAGCCATTTTAATGGATAACTAATTCCAGATAGGCTGACATTTGAGAGTGGGAGCCTACTAAGACAGGTCTTTTAATACTAAAACTAGGGACACTCAAATTTGGATGATCATCCTAAATGAAGACTTCTTCCTTAGCCTTGGTCAGCTCTTGCTGGAAACAGCAAAACCACCTTAGAGCAGATTCAATGAACTGATTATCTTGCAAATTCTGCTATTCCCCAACTATCAAGTTACCTGCTGTTTTAGTTGTACTTCTTGCTGTTTCATTTGTTCATATTTGTGTCTGGATTCTGTTGCTTCTTTTAGTAACTAAAAAACAGAAACATTCTTGCAAAAGCACTAATTGTAATTACAAATGTGAATATGACAATTGTTATACCACATCCTTCTACTCACTCTTAGCAAGAATGACAACCCTACAGATGGAATACCTTCTTTCCAACAGTTGCCATTTACATTCGCTTTTTATCATTATACTTAACAATGCTTATGGAAGTAGAAAGACATCTTGTACTGCTTAAATAGGAAAAGGTACTGTGGAGACCTAAAACAATTTTAAAAAAATCTCAGGGTTTAAGGTAATACTTGAAGTAGAAATAATCACATGTCTAACATTAGCAGAAAACAGCTAACTACTTCAAACATGGCTAAGAAAGCTACTCCTTGAGTAGTAAGATAACACTGGGTAAAAAAAGGGTATGGAGAAAAGCAATGAAATTAGAAACCAGGTTTCTGAATATTCAAAACAAAAAACTGGTGGGGGACTGGAGAGGATGCTTCAGTTGATAGTGCTTGCCTTATACTGCACACAATCCTCAGCACTTCATGAATTGGGTGTGGTGGTGTAAGAACTGAGGATCATCTTCTTCAGTCAAGGCTATGAGACCCCAATTCAAGAAACTCACAAAAAAAGTTACACCAATGAAAATAATTTCCTTATTGCCAATTTGTTAAAAAACAAACCCAGGGCAAGGTGTGGTGGTGCATATCAATCCTAGCACTCAGGAGATAGAGGCAAGTGGATCTCTGAACCTAAGTCAGTAGCCAAAAGCCTATCATACCCCATGGGTGACATTAGATGTTTTAGTTAAAATACTGGCAGTACCTTCTCTTTTTTTCTTAAGGAACAGAACTTACAAACTCTCTCTCTCTCTGATGTTTTTCATCAGCTTCTTTTATCAGCTGTGTCGTTTGCTGAAGTTTGGCATCCACAAGCTGTTGTTGCAATTCCTTGTGTTTGAATACTTTATCAATGTGCTATGAAAAAAATAATTCCTTCTATCACTTCATGAAGAGAGGAACATAATGGGGAGGAAATATAAGATGTTACAGCACTGTTTGTCCTGCTTTCCTAATTAATACCACACAGCTAATAACATTAGGTCTCTCTGTCCCTATATCTACAATAGTGTTTGACATCACCTGCAAAAACACTACTGCCCTGTTGGACCTAGGCACCAACACCACAAACTTTGCAATCCTTGTTTCTGCTTTGTACAAAGAAAGTCAAACAAGACGAAATCAAACTAATAAATCCATACATACACGTTTTTTCTGCCCATTTTTTTCTACCCATTAAATTTTGCTAACTTCCTCAGTTAAAGACAGCATGATGAGTCAAAGACAAGCTAAGGCAAACTTATCAACTAGGTAAATTTCTGTCCTGATAAATCTCATTGCCATTATCTGATATGAATATAACCATACCTAGTTTGCTGAGTCGAATCATATAAGGTGCTTGGTATTTCCAAAGTGGCCAAGTATAAAATCTGAAGCCATCAAAACATGCCACTTTGGAATTTCAGAATTAGGATTCTTCCCATTATAGTATGATATGTGTGACAGGGAGAATGCTAGTGGGTGATGAGGTAGCCTAGGTTATTTTTTTCATTTATGAATTTGAACAAACACATGATTCTCTAATATATATTATATATATATATATATATATATATATATATATATATATATATATATATATGAACAAATAGCCCATTTAACAATAAAACTAAAAGAATTATCTTAATAAAATTAGGACCAGGCCTGGTCTGGAGGCATACACCTTTAATCCCTGTAGGAGGATCTTTGTGAATTTGAGGTCAGCTTGATATCTACATAGCAAGCTCCAGGACAGCCAGGATTACAGAGAAAACAAAACAAACAAACAAACAAAAAAGAAAATTAGGGCTTTAATAAAAAAATTTAACCTGTATGACAACAAAACCACAAAACTTTATTTAATAAGCTCTTCGAAACAGGCCAAGGGAATCTGTATTTTGGAGATGAGACATAAACTAGTGAAGTAGACTTTATTTAGATTTAAATTCAGACTTTTTAATAACAGGAGAGTAGAAGTAGTTAAGAGCTCTTGCTGCTCTTCTTGCTGTTGCTCTTGCAATCTGTTTTCCAGTACCTATGATGGACAGCTCACAAATACCTGTAATTCCAGCTCCAGGGAATCCAATACCCTCTTCTGACCTCTTGGGGGTACTCCCACACACATAAATTTTAAAAAGACAAGCAGATGTTAACTTCACTTTTTAGGTGAAAAAGATATGATCAAAAAAGAACTTTCCGAGTTGTATACTAAATATCTATGATTTTAAGAATTTAAGACCTTGCTTGTTCGCTCTTCCAAAGAATCTGGGTTTGAGTCGCAGCAGTCACATGGCAGCTTCCAACCATTTATAACTTCATATGTGCACAGATGTGCAGAGCACCCATACACGTAAAATAATTTTAATGAGTTCAAGCCATAGGAGCTAGGGACATGGCTCAGCAATTATTTGCAAGTGCTTCTCTGAGTTTTGTTACTAGCACTTCCTTGGGCAGCTCACAGTCACCTAAAATTTAAATTCCAAGGGATCCGATCTCTTCTGGCCTCTGTGTGGCCACTGTACTCATATGCACAAACCCACAGATGGACACAAAGACATAATTAAAAATAGACTTGAAAACTCAAACTATTCAAGGCCAGTGAGACAATGAAACAAAACAAAACAAAAAACACCAATAATCTTAGAACTCGGCAAAGATGGTATCTGCCATGAGTGAGTTTCAAGTCATCCTGGGCCACAGAAAAAGACCATATCTAAAACAAAAACCCCACAAGACAGTGGTCTGGGGTATAAGTTAAGTGATAAAACATTTAGCAAACACAAGGTCCCTGGGATTGATTCCAGCAGTAAAAGATAAATAAAATATAGGCTTCTGGGTAGCTAGCTTAGTAGCAGAAAGCCCAAGGCCCTGGATTTGACATTAGCACTACAAAAACTTAACTAAAAATGGATTAGTTTTTTTTTTTTTAATGTAAAGCTGGTCTGGGAGGATCAAACAGGAGGATCTACTTAAGTCCATGAACTGGAAGCCACCCAAGGCAACAAGCAAAACCAACATAAAACAGATTAATGAAATGGCTATAGATATTGTATAAATTATCACAAATTTCTTGAGATGCAGAGCATTCTAGGGCCAAACATTTGTTATTAGTCCAGATAAGAAAATAATCTGAAAATTACCATCTTCTAGTATTACATAGAACTAGACAAGACTACTGTAAATTGTCTTTCCTATTTATACAGATGGATTCTCAATCCGTGGTTTGATCCTTTCCCTAGTCAATAAACTTACCCTATGCTACACATGAACAATTCTAAAATATCCTGCAGCAATACTCGTACTGAGAAGTTATCACTAATAGTGAGAAGCTATGGAAAGCAATCGAATGATATTACCTCTTCCCTCAGTGCATACTGCTCAATGAGCTTCTTCAGCTTTTCTCCTAGTTCAATGTTCTCCTGTCGGAGTTTGGCATTATGTATGTCATGTTGTTCCAACTGTGCTTGGATTTCATTTAGAGTAACCTGGAAATGTGCTGTTGCTTCTTTACGTCGTTCTTCTTCCTCTCGTGCCTGCTGCATATTTTCCTCCTTAATACCCAAAAGAATGTCTGTTAATAATAGACCCATGAACAGAATTCTCAAAGAAGAAGAAGCTGCTGTGGCCAGGCCTGTGATCCCAGTTGCTCAGGGTTGGGAAGAAAATTCCAAATTCAAAGCTGCCTGTGTTTAAGGAGTGAGTTAAAGAACAGTTTGGGCAACTTTGTGAGACCCTGTCTCAAACAAAAACTAGAGGGTAGGGAAAATGGTTCAGCTGGTAAAGTGCTTGCTGCCTAAGCCTAAGGACCTGAGTTCAAATTTCCAGCATCCACATAGAAAGTAAGGCCTGTGCCTGTAATTCCAATTCTGGGGGGATTCCACATGCACATCCACACTACTAACCCCAACACACAAATGGACACACATAAGCGTGCACACCCTCCCCTAAAAAAAAAAGAAGGTTGGAAATGTAGTTTATTAAGAAATTGTTTGCCTAGCATATGGAGAGGAAGAAAGCTGTTGTGACTGCCCTGAAATACTGTTTCTAAAGTACAGTTTGTGCCCCTTATTTAGGATCAGAAAGCCTATTTAAAAGCATGCTTCCATTGGGGCAGTGATGGCATACACCTTTAATCCCAGAACTTGGGAAGCAGAGACAGGTGGATCTTTGAGCTCAAGGCCAGCCTAGTCTACAGAGCAAGTTCCAGGACAGTCAGAGCTGCTACACAGAGAAACTCTGTCTTGAAAAACCAAGCAAACAAACAAACAAAAAAAAAACACAAGCAAACAAGAAAAACATACTTTTTTTTTCTCTTTTGTCATTCAGAGTGTTGAGATACAGAGTCCCAGTTATATCAATTAAGGGTGATACTACTGTCTACTGTAACAAGCTTAATATCCACACAAGGAATCAGCTTAGATCAGTCTGAGCAAACAATCCCTCCTTCAGTTTACTTTCTAGGTCACACCTCTTACTCAAGAGACCAATAGCATCCTTATTTTAAAAAAGCTTACCTTCAAGTATATTTTATTAGTCCATTCAGAATGACTAGTTATAGAAGAAAGATACCTCCTAACATTTTATTTGGGTGTGGTGGAAGTAAGTTAAGTAGGATTGAAACAAGAGCCTTAAAGCACAGTAGGCAATTGCTCTACCCATAGGCTACATGCCAGACCAATTTTTATTTTTCATTTTGAAATAAGATCTCATTAAGTTGCCCAGGCTGGCCCTGAACTTGCAATATTCCTGTCTCAGGCTTCTATGTAGCTGTGATTAAAGGCATGCATTATTAATCAGCCCAGGTATCATCTACTTTAAGATTTTACTATAAAGGTTCAGGGCTGGAGAAATAGCTCAGTGGTTCTAGTTCTTATAGAGGACCTTGGTTTGATTCCCAGCACTCACATGGTGGCTCACAACCATCCATAACTCGCAGTTCAGGGTAATTCCCATTTCTGATGCCTGCTTCTGACCTTTGTAGCCACCAAGCTAGGTACTGGTGCACAGGTATACATGCAGGCAAAAATCTCAACAAATAAGTCTTTTTAAGGAAATAAGTACAAAGGATCAGAAGTAAAGGGACTGAAGATAGGGCACTTAACTGCTCTTCGACAGGCCCAAGTTCAGTCCTCAGCGTCTGTATCAGGTGGCTTACAATGACCTGTAACTCCAGTATATTCAGGTTCTCACTGTGAGCATGTGTGTCCTCCCCCAAATAAAATCATAAAAGGAAGTAAATGTTAACTCCTATCTGGTGAAAAACCCATGTCCTAAGTGCTGTTGTACCTAGGTCCCTGGGATGTCAATGAGAGATGAGGCATTTGTTAGTTTCAGCTCAAAAATCCTATTCTATTGCATACAAGGAAAGGCCAACTACAATGTTAAGAGGTGCATTCTTTTCAGGGCTCTTTTCTTTTCACTCTTCCTCCATGCATACCAATTCATCTTTGGGTATCTGCTCACTTTTCCTGTATAATCTGCCAAGATCTAAGTGCTACTTCCAAAAGAACTCAGCAGCCAAGAGCAGGGTATGGGCCAGGGAACTTGGGCAGTTCAACCTTGACATCCATCTACCTGAGTGCTCAGTTGTGCTCCTTTCTCACAACACTAATTCTACACTTACCAGTTTTTCATTTCATGGTAACGACTTTAGTGCTCTGCAGAAAACTGACAACTCTGAGCTTCCTAGGCAACGGTGTGGGAGTGTGGAGGAGAGATAAATCAGTGGTTAAGAGCACTACTGCTCCTGCAGGGGACAATGTTCAGTTTCCAGCACCCAGCAGATAGTGGCTTATCACTGTCAGTAACTTACTTCAGTTTCAGGAGATCAAACCAGCATGCTCTTCAGGCCTCTTCCAACACTAGGCATACATATGGTACACAGATATACATGCAGGCAAAACACCATACACATCAATAGAAAGTCTTTTTTAAAAAGAGTGGGAATTGCAATGTTTACTTATTCCCTGTGACCAATAAGAAGCGATTCCTTTCCCAGCATTCGGGAGGCAGAGGCAAGCAGATATCTGTGAGTTCGATGCCAGCCTGGTCTACAGAGCTGGTTAGAGCTAGTTCCAGGACAGGCTTCAAAACAATACAGAGAAACTCTGTCTCAAAAAAAAATTTCTGTTTTGAACAGGAAACCCAAATTTAACACACAATCTCACATTATATTGCCTGATAGCATCAGCCCAAGCAAACCAGAAAGAGTCAATAACTGGTCTCTAGACACAGATTTCAGATTTCAAATAGACACAAGGTGACCTCTTGTAAAATCAGTTGAGAACATCACTTCTATAAAACAGAAAAACAATAAATCAACTAACCTTTAAGGTCTTATTGTGGCGTTGAAGTTCCCTGCAAAGAGATTCCAGTTTGCTTCTTGCCAAGATGGCCTTGCTGTGTTCACTCTGCAGGTGAACTTTCTCTTTCACGATCTGGGCTTGCTTCTTCTGCAGAATCTTCATTTGTTTCTGAACATTCCTGCTCTCCTCCAACTAAAATTACCAAGCACTTTATGTTCAAGAAGCATATCAAAAGCCCCCAGTACCTCAGCGAATGCTAGAAGAATCAGTTGTCGGCTACGCAGTTTAATTAATTAATTAATTAATTTTTGGTTTTTTGAGACAGGTTTTCTCTGTACTGCTTTGGAGCCCATCCTGGAACTTGCTCTGTAGACCAGGCACATTGTGGAACTCAAGTGCCAGCACTTCCTCTCATACACAGAAACACACAAATCCACATAAAAGCTGGTGTTTTAGGACTCAATACTGAACTTTATTTTTCTAAAATACCCACATACTACTGAACTAAATTTAGAACTTAACTAACCAGCACTCAGGGTTTCCTGTATGAATGCTATAATTTTAGATTTGAAGTAAATGAGTCCCTTTCAAGGTGACATCCACACTAGCAGATAAGATGGCAGCCTTACCAACCTTTCTAAACAGCTTTTACTGAAGAAATTGATGCTGAGTCATAAAGAACAAGAGTGCCATCTTGTGGCTTATCAAAACACACCAAAAAATCCTTGTAGCAGGAGATGGTGGTTCATCTCTGCAATTCCAGTACTTGGGAGAGTAATGGAGGAAAAAAGATCCTTAGAAACATAATGAGTTCCAGACTACTCTGAGACAAATAAAACTTGTCTGTAAAAGACAAAACCAACCAAACAAATTCCTTCCAAACTATCTGCTTACAGATATTAACACTTTTACAGAAATTCCTACAGGAAGACGCACTGGTATTGTATAAGATGTGAAGTTGCCCTACTATGGACTAGGCATGGCAGTATAATTTCAGAGGCTGAAGAATCAGATTGAACTACTACCAACTACCTCTGCTCCAGGACCATCACAACCCTGTGTTCATTAATCCATTTTTTGCCCCTTTTTTAAATGTTATTTCATTTGTGTAGTCCTAAACAAAAAATTAAAAAGCAAAAGCCTGTTTTGCTTTTCATTGTTGAGGATGGACTAGTATAATTGAGGAGGTGATCTTTTTGCTTTAATAATTTCCATTAATTTACACTAAGCAGCTACATGGTGACTCTGGGATTATATTGCTATAACTCAACAATATTGTTGGCATGTACCTACTGATCAGGGATTGTTAGAGGCATTGTGGGCCACAGACTCAGTCATATTAAAAAATTTTCTGTGCTTCTCTCAAGTCAGTTGGGGATAAAACTGGGACTCCTGTAGGCTTCATTCTGATGACCTGAATCACAAGGCAGGAAGTGGGGACCTTCAGGTTGAAAATTTGGGGAGGCAGGTTGGTATCATAATGCCGCAATCAGATTCTTCTGGAAGTGAAGTAGGTGTTTCAGCTAGTTCCAACAAAGAAGGGCAAGGAACAGAAAAAATAATGGAATGGAGAGCCTAACAGCTAGTTTTGAAAGCCAGAAGGCCATGCTTCATGTCTAGCAGGGATATGTTACTGACAAATGAGTCAATGGAGAAGCACATCCCACACATCAGCTTGTATTCTTCCTCCCTGGAGAACCCCGATTGCTTCTTGCAGTGCCACTCACCATAGTGCAGACATGCTCCATTCTGGTACAGTTTGTGGGTAGTCATCAGAACTGCTGAATGCTAAAGACAAGCTACTTCCCATTTCCAAAGTTTGTCATGTATTCTCTTTTGTTTGTTTTTGTTTTTGAGCAGGGTCTCACTATGTATGCAGTCCATGTTGACCTCAAACTCAGAGATCCACTGTCTGCAGAGTGCAGGGATTAAGAGTGTACCACCACACTAGCCATCATGTATTCTTTAAACAAATTGAAAACCCACTCTTAACTTGTGGACAGTTCAGAAAAAAACAGGCTTTGATTGGATTTAGTACCCAGGCTACATAATATATGTATTTTCCTAGTATATGCATACATGAAATTCTCCAGGGTGCTGACTTCTATATGTTCAATTCACAACAATTCACAAGACATTACTAAACTGTTTCCAGAGTGGCTGGCAAATCTGTATACTCAATAGCACTGTAAAAAAAAAAAAAAAAAAAAAAAAAAAAAGTCATGCAGAGACTAGAGAGATGGGTGGCTCAGTGGTTAAGAGTGCATACTGCTCTTGAAGAAGACCTGAATTCTATTGCCAACACCCATGTAGGGAAGGGCAAAACTGCCTATAATATAATCCCAGCTCCGGGGGGGGGGGGTCTGAAACCATCTTCTGGCTTCAATGTACAAATGTACAAACACACACACACATACATATGTAATTAATAATTTCTTAAGACAAGAGATGATATAAATGATCCTCTTTAAGTCACATGAAGATTATATTTCTTAGTTTTTTCTCATGTAAGAGATATAAAATGGAACGGACATGATGGATCACTCCTTTAGTCCCAGCCAATCAGCAGGCAGCGGCAAATGCAAACAGATCTCTGCTGAATTCCAGGCCAGCCAGGGCTACATAATGAGACTGCTTTGAAAAGAGAAGGAAAGTGTGAAATGGCACCTCATTGTGGTCTTCCTCTCTGACCACTACATGAAGTTAATACCTCTACATGTCTTTATGGCCCATTACGCCAAGTTATTTCTGCATTTTGGTTTTCTACTTTTATGAAATGCCTCTTTCTTATCTGCTGCATTGCTTTCCACTGGTTTTTTGTCCCCTTTTATATTTGTAGGTATTCTTTTTTCATTTTTAATTCTTATTTTACTGTACTAGGGATTAAATACAAGACCTTATACATGTAAGACAAATGCTCTACCACTGAGCTATACATCCCTAGTCCTAGGTGTTCTTTCAGATGTACTTTGTAAAATGTTATGTGCATAGGCATCATGCCTACATGCGTACAAAATTTATGTAGTACCTACAAAGGACAGAAGAGGGCATCAAACTCCCTGAAACTGGAATTACAGCAAGTTGTTAGCTGCCACATAGGTGCTGGGACTCTAACCTCAAGTCTTTTGGACAAGTAGGTAGGGGCTCTTAATCCCTAAGCCATCTCTCAAGCCCCTTCCAGATATTCTTGGTACTTTTATTCTGTTGGAAATGTCCCAGGATTGTAACGTCATCTTTCAAGGTAAATTTGAATCCCCCTTATTTTTTCATGGTACTGCAGATTGAACCTGAGGCTAGCACATGCTAAGCAAGTACACGACCACTGAGCAGTATCTCCAGCTCTTTTGTTTTTGTTGTTTTAAGGCATTGTCTTACTAAGTTGCCCATACAGCCCTTGAACTTGTGATGCTCTTGCTCCAGCCTCTTGAATAGCCAGCATTACAAGCCTACAATAACTAAAGGTCCCAGTCTTTAAGGTATTTATTGAAGGGGCACATTAATTTCAATAAGACCAATTTCTACATTACTTATTTGTTTGTTTATTGTGTGTATGTCTGTGTGCTATAACATGCCTGTGGAGGTTAAAAAATAACTTATAGGAGTCAGTTCTCTCTTACCATGTGAGTCCTGGGGATCTAACTCAGATCATCAGGCTTGTTAGTAAGTACCTTTAGCAACTGACTCGTCTTGCTGGCCCAATGTTTTGGAGACAAAGTCTTATTGTATAGCCCAAACTGGCCTCAAACTCACAGCAATCCTCTGGCCTCAGCCTCTCAAGTGCTGGGATTACAAGTGAGTACCACCATACCCAGACTACTTGTGTAAATTCTTCAAAAATATTTAATTTTGTGTGTATGTATGCATGCCTGTGTTATGTGCGTGCACCACATACATGCAGAAACCTACTGGGGTCAGAAGAGGTATCAGATTTCCTGGAACTGAACTGAAGTTCCAGGCAGTTTTGAGGGACTACATGGGTACTAGGAATCCAACCCAGATCTTCTGCCAGAGCAGTAAACATTCTAAACTTCTGAGCCCAACTTGTATATGTTTGATAATGCTTTTATGTTGTAAGAAACTCATCCCAAAGGTACTAAGTGGAATAAGAGTGCTTTCTGTGTGATTATGACTATGTGTTCATATCCCCAATACCCACATAAAAAGCCAGGCATAGTTATATCCCTGTGTTATTTGGGGGAGGTATGTGTGTCTCCAGAAAATGACTAGTTCCAGCTTCAGTAAAAGACCCTGTCTCAAGAAAATAAGATGGAAAGACCCAATGTCCTTCCACTAACCTTTGCCACATTTGTATCTCACTCAAGAAAGAGAGATAAATTTGTTATCTCAACATCTGAGTTAATGAAGAAGTCTAAGGCAAGCTTATTTCATATATCAAGTTCCAGAAAAACCAAGGCTATATAACAAAAACATAACAACAACAAAACAAAAAGAAATCTTTTCTTTCAAAGTTGAGAAGATATCTAACTTAACATCTAATTTTAAAGAAAGTTTCTTTGAGAGAAGGTCTTATGTATTCCAGCCTGGCATCAAACTCCCTATGACACTGAACTCCTAATCCTTCTGCCTCTTCCTCTCAAGTTCTGGAATTACAGGCATGCACCACACCATGCAGTTTATGCAGTGCTGGGAAAACCCCCAGAGCTTCAGGAGCACTGTGCATGCGAACATGAACACACACACACACACACACACACACACATAAATAGCTATAACACTTAGTTTTAGAAAATCTGTGCCAGCCAGGTATGACAGCACATGCTAATAGTTTCACCTACTCAGAAGACTGGCAGAAGGATCATGTAAGCCCAAAAGCTGAAGATTGATTGGCATACACAATGAAACAAGACCCTCAAATACAAAGGAAAGGAAAAGGTCTATACTTTAGCACTATGGTGTTCTCTACCTGCTAGAAAAGTCAGCTGGGTATGCTAGCACATACCGTTTAATCTGAAAGAGGCAGAGGCAGACTGACCACTATGAGTTATTTAATACCAACCTGATCTATATAGCAAGTTCCAGGCCTGCCAATGCTACATAGCAATTACTTGTCTCTAAAACCCCAAAAAATAAATAAAACAAAATGAATCATGAAACCAACAAAAAGCCTCAAGAAATCAGATTCTCTTCCAGTTTTGCAAAAAATATTTTATATTTTACAATACATCAAAATATATTTCAAAAACTTATCACGCTAGGCAGTGGTGATGCATGCCTGTAATACCAGAATTCAATTCAGGAGGCGGAGGCAGATCTCGCTGAGTTGAGGTCATCCTGGTCTCAGAGCTAGTTCCAGAAAAGGCTCCAAAACAATAGAGAAACCCTGTCTTAAACCCTCCCCCCAAAAAAAGAGCTTATCAAGCATACACAAATATTCTGTAATATTCTTTATAGCCCTGCAGTTGTGATTAAATACTCACAAGATCAGCATATTTCTTACAGAGAGCTGCCAGCTTTTCCTCTGGAGTCGAAAGGGTGTTTAGTGCTTGCATCAGCAATAAAACTTCTTTTCCTAAGGATTAACAAGAGAAGAAAGAAATCCTGAATAATAAGATCAAATCTAAGCCGGACGTTTGTGTCATACGCCTTTAATCCCAGCCCTCAGGAGGCAGAGGCAGGTGGATCTCTGTGAGTTTGAGGCCAGCCTGGTCTATGAGAGCTAGTTCCAGGACAGCCTCCAAAACCACAGAGAAACTCTGTCTCGTAAAACAAAACAAAAAACAAAACAAAACAAAAAGATCACATCTAACTTGTGAATTCTTCTACCAATACTTCCCATGTTCTAATCTCAGAACAAAATAATTTATACCTACAAATAGGAATATGATATTTGCCAGCTCAATTCTGAAAGCTATTTTGAGCTGGGTGTGTTGGCTCAAATCACTAGCTGCAGCATGCAAGAGGATTCTCAAGTTCAAGACCATCCTGGGCCATAGAGTAACATCCTGTATCAGAAAACCAAAACCAAATCAAACAATTTAGTAATGTTGATAAGAAGAAGAACAATTGGTTACCATGTCCTGGATTTGATTCTTATCAAGGTGAGGAGCTACTTTTACATTCTGGATTAATAGACTCTCCCTTCTCTATTCCTCATCCATGCCCATCCCAAATTTCTATACTCACTAAACCTGTTAACTAAGACTTTTCATTGAGAAGGTAAACATTCCATTAGATGTCTATGTTAAGACAAATGACAAATTAAAAACAGCAAAAAAAAATTTGAAAGCTTCAGTCTGATCAAGTATAAATATAGACAAAGTTTCAGTTGGCCATATGCTTTGCCTATCTCAAATGTCCATACCTTTCCTATGTGCAGTGTCAGTAACTTACTTTCTGGTGAGTTACACTGTTACCCCAGTGTTAACAAATGTTACCAAAAGTAAAGGACAGCAAGGTAACCTGCCCTGGGTGGTGGGGGGGTGGGGGTGAGTGGTGGGGGATAGGGGTAGGTGGTGGGTGTTAACAGTATTTTAAGGACTTTGGCAGGGAAAATCCCAGGTAGGGGCAGTGTTTCAAAATAGGTGATGTTTTTAAAATGATATCTTGGTAGCCCTGGCTGTCCTTGAACTCACTATGTAGATCAGACTGGCCTCAAACTCACCTGCCTCTGCCTCCCGAGTGCTGAGATTAAAGGTATAGGTCACTATGTCTGGCTTGAAATAGACACTGTTTTTGATTTTTCTTTTTGTTTGCTTTTCAAGACAGGGTTTCTCTGTGTAACAGCCCTGGCTGTCCTGGCACTCACTCTGTAGACCAGGCTGGCCTTGAACTCAAGGGATCTGCTTGACTCTGCCTCCTGAGTGGTGGGATAAGTAAGACATGTGACACCACTAACTGGTGCCTCTTCTATTTTTTTTTTTTTTTTGGTGGGTTTCTTTTTAAGATAATGTTTCTCTGTATAGCCCAAACTTTCCTGGAATTCAATCTATAGACCAGGCTGACCTTAAACTCAGAGATCCTGAGTGCTGGGATTTCTTAAATTGGATGACAAATACCATTTTCTTTTTTTGAGATTTATTTTTACTTTGTGTGTGTAAATGTTTTGCCTGCATATATGTGGACCAAATACATGCCTAGTGCCCACTAAGGCCAGAAGAGGGTGTCTAACCCCCTAGAACTGGAGTTACAGATGGTTATAAGCCATCAGGTGGGTGCTGGGAACCAAACCTGGTCCTCTATAATAGCAGCAAACCATTTCTCCAGCCTCAAGACATTGTCTTTATTTCTTTCAGGGTTTCTCTGTGTAACAAACAGCCCTGGCTGACCTGGAACTCACTCTGTAGACCAGGCTGGCCTCGAACTCAAAAGATCTCTCCTGTCTCTGCCCCCTGAATGCTGGGATTCACCACCGCCAGGAACCATTTTGATTTTTAAAAAACGTTCACTCTTACACACAAGCTTTCTTGTCAACATAGGTACTTTAATAACCCCAGTATATAGATTGCTATGGAAAGAAAAGAGCAGAATGATATCAAAATTGAATACTTTTTAATGTGAGTACAGTGATGGCTTGAGCCTATGAAAGAGCCCTATAGCCCAAGAGTTCAGGCCAATAGAGTAAGACACCTTCTACCTCCCAAAAAAGGGAGGAAACTTTTCTCTATTATTTAGGGGGGCCTTTGGAGACATGGTTTCTCTGTAGCTTTGGAGCCTGTTCTAGAAGGAAACTTTTCTATCTACATAAAATTGTATTATTAAAACCCAAGGCCCATTTAGCCCAAGATCAATAAGAACGTTATGAAAAGGCCAGGCAGTGGTAACACATGACTTTAATCCCAGCACTCTAGAGGCAGGAGGACCTTTGAGTTTGAGGCCAGCCTGGTCTACATAGTGACTTCCAGGACAACAGAACTGTTACACAGAGAAATCCTGTCTCAAAAAAAAAAAAAAAAAAAAAAAAAAAGAGGAGACTGGAGAGATGGCTCAGAGATTAAGAGTACTGGCTGCTCTTCTATAGGTCTTGAGTTCAATTCCCAGCAATCATATTGTGGCTCACAACCATCTAATGGGATCTGATGCCCTCTTCTGGCATAAAGGCATACATGAAGATAAGAGCACTCATACACATTAAATAAATAAAATCTTAAAAAAGAAACAAACCAAAATAAAAAAAGCAAGAACATTATGAGAATTCGTAAATTCAAAGGGTTTTTTATATTTTGTTTTGCAGTGCTAGGACTTTTTGTGTCTGTGAAACAGAATTTGCATACTATAATTTGGTTTTCTTTATTTTAATGGATTTTTGACAGGATTTCTCTGTATAGCCTTGACTGTCCTGGAACTCTGTGGACTACTCTGGCCTTGAACTCAGAGATCCACCTGCTTCTCTGCCTTGAGAGTGCTAGGATTAAAGGCGTGTACCACCACCACTGGCCAGTTTTCATTTATTTTTAATTATTTTTTAGAGATGTTACCCAGGTTGACCTTGAACTCCTAGGCTCAAACAATCCTGCCTTAGCCTCCAGAATAGCTGAGAGGTTGGTATGTACCATTCACCTATGTAAAATTCACTTTTAAAACACACCATTTATTTCTAAATGTAACAAAAAGAAAAAGAACACAATTTAGTATATTTACAAGGTTGTACAAACATCACAGCTACCTATCTAATCGGAGAATGTTTTCATTAACCCCCAAAACAAACCATACACAATAGTAGTCACTCTTTGCTCTTCTATCTACCCCCAGTCCTGGCAACCACAAATCTATTTTCTATTTCCACAAATTTACAATTCTGGATTATTTCGTACAAAAGAGAATAATAAAATGAATACCCTTTCATGTCTGGCTTATTTTACATTGCAAAATGTTCTGCTGTGTGCTTCTGTCCTTTCTATAGCTAAGTAATATTCTAGTATATGGATAGATCATACTTTGTTTACTCATCATTATATGATAGATATTGATTTTTTTTCTCCCTTTGAGCTAATAAGAATAAAGTTGCTATGACCACTATCTACAAACTTCTGTGTAAATAATTTTCAATCTTCGTGGAGATCTATACGCCTAGAAATAGAAGTGCTTGTTCATATCATAAATTACATTACTTTTGACTTTTTATAAATGTAATTAGGGCTACTGATCTAGGAGATGTATCCTTTCTCAGGAATTAAAATTACTTTTCATATTCCTTAACTCTTTTTACATTTAAAGAGTAGCAGGAGACCTTATCTCAAAAAAAAAAAAAAAAAAGGAAAAAGAAAATCCATCCCCAAAATAAAGAAATAAAGGTAACTCTGCAACTCTAGAATGAATTGATTGATATATATATATATAAATAAAACAGTGTCAAACACCTTTAACCCTAGGTGAGTTCAAGACCAGTGTAGTCTACATAATGAATTTCAGGTCAGGGCTACATAGTGAGACCTTACCTCAAAAATAAGAAAACCCACCACTTATTAATCACAGATGTAAAGTACATAAAACTGAGGGGTTTCCACCTGCAGTGGTAAACTTTTTAATTGTAGCACTTGGCACTTGGGAGGCAGAGGCCATCTTTTAAGTTTAAGGACAACCTGGCCTACATAGCAAGTTCCAGGCCAGCCAGGGCAAGATAGTGAGACCCTGTCTCAAAAATAAAATATAAAACAAAACAAACAATAACAAAAAAACCAAGTAAACAAACAAAAAACTGAGGGGAGTTTTCAGTTTTCTTCATGAGGTCTAGCATATCAAAAAATGGTGATTTAACGTAGTGGTAGAGTCCTCACCTAGCATGCATGAGGCCACAAGTTTAATCCTTGGCATAATGGAGAATGACACAACACACGATTTAATGGTTTGGCCAGGTGTTCATACCTTCATGTACTTTTGAGCTAAGTCAAGATGATCAGGAGTTAAAGACCAACATCAGTTACATAAGAAGTTTGAAGTTAGCTAGGCAGTGGTGGTGTGTTCCTTTAATTTCAGCACTATGGAGGCCAAGGCAGGTGGATCTCAGAGTTCGAGGCCATCCTGGTCTACAGAGTTCCAGATGACCAGGACTACACAGAGAACCCTGTCTTGAGAGAAAAAAGAAAAGAAAAGAGGAAGAACTTTGAAGTCAGCCTGAACTATATGAAACCTTGTCTCAAAAAAAAAAAATGTAAACATATCACATTCTTGATCTGAAACAAGATATATATATATATATATATATATATATATATATATATATATATATATATATATGAAAGCTGGTTAACTCACTTCTGAAGTACAGTTAACATACTGTCTATAAAATTTTATGTCTAGTCTTTTTTTATTGGTTTTTTTTTGTTGTTGTTGTTTTGTTTTGTTTTTGTTTTTTTTTTTTGTTTGTTTGTTTTTTGAGACAGGGTTTTTCTGTGGCTTTGGAGCCTGTCTTGGAACTATCTCTTGTAGACCCAGCTGGTCTCAAACTCACAGAGATCTGCCTGCCTCTGCCTCCTGAGTGTTGTTTTTAAAGGCATGCACCACCACTGCCCCACACTTATGTCCAGACTTAAACTGACAAAATAAATACTGTTCTCACATACTTTTTGATCAGCCTAGTAAAGATGCAAATAAGGCAAGTCATTTGCCATTCTGTTTGAGAATTCTTGATTATATAGAGAGAAATAACTGTTTCCTATTCTGTCCACTTCCTACCCATAACTACAGTAGACAAGCTAACCTGAGGCAATATGTGTTTATTTTAAACTGATATAATGTGTGTGTGTGCCATAGTCATATGTGGAGGTAAGAAGACAATGTGTAGTAGTAGTGCTCTTCTTTGACAATATGGGTCCTACGAATCAGACTTAGGTCCTCAGGCTTAGTGGCAAGTACCTTTACCCACTGAGCCTATTCACTGGGCCACAAACAGGTATTTTTTCCCTTCAGAGACAGGGTTTCTCTGTGAAACATTCCTGACTGTCCTGGAACTCACTTAGTAGACCAGGCTGGCCTTGAACTCACAGAGATCTGACTGCCTCTGCTGGGATTAAAGACATGCACTACCACTGCCCAGCAACCATGTCTAACCTGGCCATGTTCATGTCTAACCTGGCCATGTTCATGACCTCCTGTGTCTCACACAATGTGAATAAAGTGAGCAATATATGAAAACAACATTTAACTACTGTATAAAACTTATTACCTAAGGTCTTCTCTTTGTTCCTGCTGCACTCTGAATCCTGCTGGCCATCAGGAGGACCTGATCGAGCTTCTTGTCCAGGAATTTCTTCTCTTGATTCCTGTGCACAGAATGCTGAACTCACCAAATTCCTGTTCTTTGTTATAAAGTCACTGCTTTCATCCCCTTCCAGTGAATGCTTCTTAGTTGTGCCACCACAACTGGGGTCTTGATGTTGAAGAATATCATTTGCTTGAGAGTTACACAACACATCTGCTTTCACTCCTAACCCACAAATTCCAGCTTCTTCCATTGTCCCAATTTCAAACTAGAGGGAAGGGGAGAAAAGACAGAGTTAAATGGAATTAACATTTATAACCAATGGCATTTGATAGCTTGGCAGTTTTTTTTTACTTAGTGGTTGGTGAATTCAATGTAAAAAAAGGTAGCTTTTAAGCTTTACTGAGACATAATGTAAACTGTTAAATATAAGGTTATTAAAGTTAAAACAGAACTAGGGTGTAGCTCTGAGGTAGCAGTGCTTTGTTTGCTTCATGAGCCCCTAGGTCTGATCAGGAGCACTTCCAAAAGATAAAGCTAAAACAAAGCATAACTATATGCTATCAAAGGAGGCAAATTTGCCAGTTAGTAATAAATTTAAACTTACTTCCCTATAAAAATTCACCATTAAAAATAATTACTATCTTTTAAACAGGAAACTGTCCCAAGTTGATCAACATTAACTATCCTGCTGTTATCTTAAAGATGATTAGCACAGCTAGCTAGCTACAAAGCTATCCAGCAAAAACTAACTCCCAAAGTACCCAGCAGAACAGGCACTGAGGGACAAGTGCCTGCACCCAGTACTGGCACACTATATTTCCTAGCCCCTTGACAGCTAAGTGAGACTCCCATGTTAGTCGAGGCTTTGAATATCACTTCAGCAACCAGATTTTTATTCTCAGAAAGTAGTTGAGGCTATGACTGTCATTTCAGCAACCAGATTTTTATCCTCAGAAGGATATGTTCTTTCCAACTCTGGTAGGATAAAGAGGTCAGAAAGGTACATAAAGATGGCAGGGCCAGACAACAAAAGCAGCCTGGCCCAAATTCCATATACATATACAAGAAAGACACTCTACCTGCAAAGAAAACACTAACTACAATATTGGGTAAGTAATAAACTTCTCTCATGTTATACCACAGAAATTGAGATTGGTATGTTAAATGGCTCTCATTCATTAATACAGTAGGCATGCATATAAAAACAAACAACATTTATGCTTGTTTTCTTCTCCCTTGAATCATTTTTTTAACCTTATTCTCTTTTGTTATATTTTTGTTCAACATAGCATCTTGCTAATGCATAACTCAGGTTGGGATAGAATTTGATATCGTTCTGCCTGGGCCTCCTGAATTCTGAGACTACAGGTGAATACCACCACACCTGGCTAACCCTATTTACTTGTCTTCTCTGTATTCTATTTGTTAATATTATTTGGTCACCTACTATATCACAACTGTAAACTCTACATTTCCTTTCTGGTTAAAAAGAGTGTTTCATCCTTTCTGAATACAATTGAGGTACAAAGTATCTAATACCATTCTCTTACCACAAAAAGAGAAAAGATACATTGAAAAATTAATGGGATTAGGGCTATAGCTCAGTGGAAGGATGAATGATTGCCTAATAAGTGCAAGGCCCTGGGTTCAAGCACCAACACCAAAAAGAAAACAACAACAACAACAACAAAAAAATCAATGATACTTTTTTTTTCAGATTACAGCTGCTCAGCCTGGTGGTTCCCACATATAATCCTAGCACTTAAAATGTTACAGCAGATTTGGAAGGAATTGAGGGAAGGAAAAAAACATGGTCAAAATATAGTGTATACAAAATTTTGTTTTCAATTTTAAAAAAGCTAAAATAAATAAAAGGTTAAAGCAGGAAGATTGAAGCATATTCAAGACCAGCCTGAACTGTATAGTGAGTTCTAGACTAGGCCAAGCTACAAAGTAAAACCCTTGCCTAAAACAAAACAAAATTAATGGGAGCCAGACACTTAGAAAACTCAGGTAGAATTTTGAGCCTGAGCAAAAATAATAAAAACAATTAATGATAGAGCATGAATCTGGTTTTAAAAAGACTTTTGATACACGTGCGCATGTGAGTGGTGCACAAGCATGCCACAATAATATGTCAAGGTATCAGAGGAAACTTGTAGGAGTTGGTTCTCTCCTTCCACCTTGTGGATTCTAGGGATTGAACTTTGGTTTTCAGGCTTGGTGGCAACTGCCTTAACCCACTGAGACACCTGTTATTTCTGATTGTAACATACCAGGGCTGGAGAGATGGCTCAGTGGTTAAAAGTATATATTTTCTTCTAATGGACCTGAGTTTGGTTCCCAGCAGCTCACACCTGCCTATAATAACTCTAGCTTCAGAGGGATCCATCATCTAAAGTCTATAGAAGCAGTGTCCTCATATGTTCATACCTACACACATCTACACACATAATTTCAATTGAAGAGCTAAAATTAATTGAAGGCTCCAGGAAGGCATCACTCTCCCTGTGGAGTGGGGGGAGAGTGGTCGGGGGGGGGGGGCATGGGAGGGAGAGGAAACTGGGATTGATATGTAAAATATGAAAAAAATAATAAAAATAATTGAAGGGAATGAAGATATTAAGGCAACTAATACTTATCTTTTATAATCTAGGGTTGATATAAGTCAATAACTGTGCTTTTGGGGGTAGCACTAGTCCAAACTAACCTAGAATTGACTATCTCCAAAAAAAAAAATGACTTTGAACTCCTGGTCTTCCAGATACCACGTCCCAAGTGCTAGGATTTTAGGCCAGTGACACTGTGCTTTCTGGAGAACAAATTGGCAATGCAATTCTTGGGCAATATGGATAGCTTCTAACCCACTTATTTCCACTCCTAGAATTTCACCCAAGTGTGTACATAAGTGCACTGAAAGGCCAAAAATGTTTAAACCAGCACTACTTGGAACAGCCCTAAAACAAAATAAATTCAACAGAAGAATTGATCAATTGCAATATGTTCAAACCATTGAGCAATGAGAATGAATTACTAAAAATACAGCAGCATGACTTTCACGGACCTTACATCAAGAGGAAGGCATCACAGACACTTTAACCAAAGGAAACAATTTATATATAAAAAGAAGCTAGGTGAATGGATGGTAGTAGAAATGAGGTACTGGTTGGGCTTTCTAGAGTGGTTGATAATATTTCTTGATATAGAAGGGATAAGACAGATGTTATCCTCCTAGAAATTCATTAAATCCAAACATTCATAATTTGTATACTTTTCTGAACAGACAAATGTTACTTCAAAGTTTGTTAGAAGTTGTACAAGGATACTGGGTGTGGTGGTACTCCTTTAATCCCAGCACTTTGGAGACAGCAGCTTTAAGTTCAAGACAAGCCTAGTTTACATGAGTTACATGGTAAAACCTGGCCTCAATAAATAAGTAAACAATGAAAAAAATTAAAAAAATATCTAGTGTCTTGTATACTAATTTTAAAACTATATATACACATATACATACACACACACACATATATATATATACGCAAACATATACATATATGTGTGTGTGTGTGTGTGTGTGTGTGTGTGCATGCTTCAATTTAGGGACTAAAGACCAAGACTAAGGGTTCAATCTCTTGTACAGAAAACATACACAAGTTATAATTTATATACTATACTTATTTGTTTTGTTTTTATTGAGTCAGAGTCTCAATATGTAGCCCAGCTATCCCAGAACTCACTGTGTATACCAGGCTAACCTTGAACTCATAGAGATCTGCCTGCTTTTGTGAAGTGAGTGCTAGGATTAAAGGTGTGTTACCATGCTTAGCTTACTTAAAGAGTTAAGGAACAAAACAAATATTTTTCACGAAAGTGATAAAAATCAGTTCCTATGAAAAGCAGCTACAATACTGAAGGAAGCAGGAACATGTGAGAAGCAACTGGTAGGTACTGACTGAGATATAGCACTAGATCCTTGTTCTGTGGCAGCAAGGCAATGATGCAGGACAGACAAGCGCCTCCAGAGGAAGTAAAGGGAGAAATGTTGACTGTAAATAGGTGGGATGAGTTAGCTTCCTTGAGCCACAGGACATGCCTGGTTGAAGAGAAAGACTTGCACAGTGCCCAGGAGCAGAAGCTCTGAGAAAGCTGCAGAGACTGAGAGAAGTTTCAAGGTATTAAAAACCATGTCCTAGCTGGGCGGTGATGGCACATGCCTTTAATTCTGGTCCTGGAGAGGCAGAGGCAGGTGGATCTCTAAGTTTGAGGCCAGCCTAATCTAAAAAGGTACACAGAGAAACCCTGTCTCAAAACAAAAACATGTCCTAAATAATAAAAATGGAGTTTCAGGAAAGAAGCTCAAATAAGTAAGCCCACTGCTGGAGATGGAAATGTTTAGTGTGGAAGGGTAACTTGTATGTTGATGACTATGGAGGGAGATGTGGGATGAACTGAACAATGGAGTGAGCTGAGCTGGCCAAGTCCCACTGACAAGTGGGATGAGCATATCAGACTGTCAGAACCTGAAGCATCTGAAATGAGGAAAAGTACTCTCAAAAGAAGACAAATATGGGGCTAGAGACATGGCTCAGTGATTAAAAGTACTTGCTGAAGACCCAGGTTTGGTTCCCAGCACCTACATGGCAGCTCACAGCCAGCTGGAACCCTAGTTTCCAGAGTAGCTGACAACTTCTGTTCTCCACAGGCACTAAGCATGTACATAGTGCACAAATGTACATGCAGGAAAATATTCATATACATAAAAATATTTTTTAAAAAAGAAAACAAACATGACAATGAAATAAAGATTCTTATGGTAAACTAAGGAGGAGGACATCCATGCTAAGTTTTCTGTGAGATTGGCAGGCAAACTACAAAAGATAACTGAAGACTTGGAAAATAAACTGAAATGCACCAAAAAAGGAGCACATCTGTGCATGTATGCGTACCATGTACATGTCTGGTGCTCGGGGAGGTCAGAAGAGGACATCATATCTTTTGGAACTGGAGTTCCAGATGGTTGTGAACCACCATGTTGGGAAACAAACCTGGGTATATCATTCTAGAGTAACAAGTTCTCTTAATGCTGGTCTACTCTAACCTGAATGAGATGCCTTGCCCTCCCATTACTGTACTCCTACCTCTGACCCTGACTTTGCCCTCCAGAAGCTGACCTTGAGTCAGAGGCTTGCTCTGAGAAGCCCCTTTCTTTTTGCCAATTCCTTTATCTCCTCCCAGAGATTCCAACTGAGTAGAGACTGAGTACCTATGGGAAAATACTTAAGAAAACTTGAACACAATTCCAAGTGTCTTTAAAAGAATGTTGTGGTGTTACTATTTTTTACTCTGTAGCAGGTAAGCAAGATGGACTTCTGACACTTTAACAAAACTTTTGATCCCAGTGTGGTAGCAATTATGTATAATCCCAGTATTCAGAAAGTGGAGGTAGAAAGACAGGAATCTAAGACCATCCTGGGCTACAAGAGATGCTTTCTTTTTCCTTCCTTCCTTTTCCTTCCTTTCCCTCCTTCCCTCCCTCCCTCTTTCTGAGACAGGATTTCTCTGTGTAACAGTCCTGACTGTCCTGGAACTCACTTTGTAGACCAGGCTGGCTTTGAACTCAGAGACCTGCCTGCCTGCTTCTGCCTTTGGAGTGCTGGGATTAAAGGTGTGCACTCCCATATCCAGCAAGAGATGCTTTCTTTCTTTCTTTTTTTTTTTTCCTTTTTTTTTATTTATTACGTATACAGTGTTTTGCCTACATGTATCCCTGCAGACCAGAAGAGGGCCAGATGGTGCTGGGAATTGAACGCAGGACTTATGGAAGAGTAGTCAGTAAATTCTCTTAATCTCTGAGCCATCTCTCCAGCCCAAGAAATGCTTTCTTAAGACCAAAAGTAAACAAACAGCAACAATAGCAAAAATCCCTTGGACTTTTTAGCTTTTCATCTTCCCCATTAACCCTAGGCCTACACCTATTCTGGACATTTTTACAAATGGAATCCAACTCTGTGGCACTTCCTGACTTCTTTCATTTAACATGTACTCCATGCTGCAACACCTATTGGTACTTTACTCCTAATGACTGAATACTACTTCACTGCAGACACAAACCATATTTTATTTATCCATTTGCTAATTGATGGGCATTTGGATTATTTCTAATTTTGAGCTATTATGACCGATTCTGCTATGAAAACTAATATATGTTTTTGTGGACATTCATTAACATCTTTACAGAGTATATAACCAGAAAGCTGCCAGATACATAACTACTCCATTTACCATTTTGAGGAACTGCTGACCACTTTCCCTAAGCCCACTGTAACATTTGAATTCACCAGCTCCGTTTAATGCTTCCACGACTTTGCCACAACTTTTTATCTGTGCCAATCAAGAGTGCTGTGATAGTAACCAACTATGATTTGGGTTTACATTTCTCTGGGGATTTCTATCTTCTGCTTATTAAGCATTTGTACACCTTTCTAATGTAGTTACTATTGCTTTGTTATATTTTATATAACTAGATCATTAGTAAATATTTTTATCCATTTCTGATATTTTTTGCCCCAATTTGGAGAAAAGGCACAATTTTGCCTATTTTAAAATGTCAAGGAGGTGGGATGTAGGGGGCATGGGAGGATGGGAGAGGGAACTGGGATTGATATATAAAATAAGATTATTTCTAAATTTAAAAATAAATAAAAATGCCAAAGGAGATCAAATTAAAAGTTATTTGTGGTCCAGTAAGATGGCTCAGAAAGAAAAAAAGGGCTTAATCACAAGCCTCACAATACAAGTTAAACCCTCAGGTCCCACATGGAAGGAAAGTACTGAGTCCTGAGAGTTGTCCTCCTCTGACCTCCACATATGTTGTATGCCTACACAGAGAAACACTGAATAAAACTAGTTAAAACGTTTTCTAATTTGTTCTTGTCAGGTGTAGTGGTACAAACCTGTAATCCCAGCACTCAGAAGGCAAAGGCAGGAGGATTGCTACAACACACACACACACACACACACACACATTTAAGTTACATTGAAAGGCTGGCAAGATGGTTCAGTGGGTGAAGGCCCTTTAGAAAACAAGAGGACCTGTGCTAGGAACCAAACAGCAATATAAAAAAGCCAGGCATGGACACACACCAGTAATTCCAGAGCTACGGAGAGTGGAGACAGGAGAATCAGTGGGGCTTGCTGGCTACCAGTTTTAACTCCAGGCTGAATGGGAAACCCTGTCTCAAAGGAATAAGGTAGCAGATAATAGAGCAACAGAACATCTCAGTCACCAGGCAGTGGTGGTGCACACCTTTAATCCCAGCACTGTGGGGTGAGGGCACACAGAGGCAGGAGGATCTCTGTGAGCTGGAGGCCAGCCTGGTCTACAGACTGAGTTCCAGGACAGCCAGAGCTGTCCTTGTCTCAAAAAGCCTTGTCTCAAAAAGCCAAATCAAACAAACAAACAAAAAGAACCCAGTCCTCTCTTCTACACACACAATCCCTTACATAAAACTTGGCACAGCTTGCCTGTAACTTCAGCATTGGGGAGGCAGAGATAGAAGAATCATAGGACCTTGAGTGATTAAGGAAGACACCCAACATTGGCCCCTTGCCTCGCACATGCATGCACACAAATATGTGCACACATGTGCATGTAAGTAACATACACAAAAACCTATTATTTTTTCAGATTAATAGTATATAGTTACTCTTAGCATTTAACAAAATTTATAATTAAATAATTTAAAGACTTAAGAAAAGCAGGGTGTGGTACCGCACATCCGTTAGTCTCAGCACTCAGGAGAAAAGAAAAAAAGATCTCCATGAGTTTGAAGACACCATGATCTACATAGCAAGTCCCAAGCCAGCCATGGCTACATGGTGAGACCTGTTTCAAAAAATTAAATTAAATATAAACACCGAAGGACAAAAAAAAAAAAAAAAAAAAAAAAAAAAAGCAAGATAGCTCAGAAAATAAAAAGTGCTTGTTGCACAAGCCTCACAACCCAAGTGTTACCTCTGACCTCACATAAAAGCACAACTCCACAAAATGATCTTCTGACCTCCCACACACCATGGCACATCCACATACATACAAACACACAATAATAATAAGAACAATCTTAATGCAAAAAGAATCACCATCCACCCCCAAAAAACTCAAAATGGCCAGTGGCATTCAGCATAAAGATGTTGTAGAATGCACCATCACATCTCATGTTTTCATTCTAATTTTATGCTGTCTGTGGTAGTTTGATTGTAACTGGGCCAGTAATCTCATTGGCCCTTTAATCTCATAGGAATTGGCACTATTAGAAGGTGTGTGGCTTTGTTGGGGTGGGTATGGCCTTGTTGGAGGAAATGTGTCATTGTAGGGGCAGGCTTTGAGGTTTCCTATACCGCCCAGTATCTCAGTCAACTTCCTGTTGTCTGCAAGATATAGGACTCTCAGTTACTTCGCCAGCACCATGTCTTCCTGAATGTCACCATGTTCACCATGATGATAATGGACTGAACCTCTGGAACTGTAAGCAAATCACCCCAATTAAATGTATTTATAAGAACTGCCATGGTCATGGTGTCTCTTCACAGAAATAAAAACCCTAACACACTGTCATTTCCTATGTAGTTAATATTTTCAATTTTTTGTTTTGTTTTCTGAGATAG
This sequence comes from Phodopus roborovskii, assembly GCF_943737965.1. NCBI lineage: Eukaryota > Metazoa > Chordata > Mammalia > Rodentia > Cricetidae > Phodopus > Phodopus roborovskii. The sequence goes on from NW_026125811.1 coordinate 342,876, forward strand.
GGTTTCTCTGTGTAGTCCTGTCCTGGAACTTGCTCTGTAGATCAAGCCTCAGACTTAAAAGATCCACTTGCCTTTGCCTCCCGAGTGCTAGGATTAATGGGTCTACAACCACTGCTCACTAATTTTTCAATCTTTGTAGCTACTTCTACTTCTGAATTCCCATCATATATCAAAGGAAATGCCATTATTATTATCTTTAAACAAAGGTAGGACTATTTTTCCCTTCTCTTCTAGTAACTAATTTTGATGCAGTAGAATTGTGGAATTTTTCATATTTGCTAATGAAAGACTAACTTTGGCTCTATAAAAACTTTCTGGTTTTATTCAAAATCAGTTCCAACTAAGGTTGAAGTCAACAAATACTACTGAAATAGCAAACCCATTTTTCTACTCTCCATTTTCACCAGTATACTTCAAGCTCTATATTAGAATATTAAGTATACAACAAATTTTTAGGCCAACATGTGAATGATTTCCCAGTTTCCATTTCTTCAAGAGTATTCTGTGTAATATAGTCAATAAAATTTCTTACTCTGGAGGCTGGGATGTATCTAAATTTGTAGAAAGCCCTAGGTTCGGCTCCCAGCAGCATTTTAAACCTGGCATTATGGTGCAGCGCATGCCTACAATTCAACACTGGGGAGGTGAAGGTAGGATGATCAGAAGTTCAAGGTCAACTTTGAATACATAAGACCTTATTTTAAAAATAAAACAAAAAGGAAAGTTGCTTTCTTATTATCTCATAAGCATTCTAGGTGCATTTTCTTTCATATAATCTTTTCTATAAACAATATCTGCAGCAACTAACACAGTGACCACTATAGCCAGGGACCATGGCAAGCACTTCCTATTATTAACTTCATCTACACAAGGTCATGATGAAAGTTTTATCACTTTCTTGCACCAATAAACAAACTGTGGCATGGCAAAGTGCATGGTCAAAGGTCACTGTATATTGCAGGTCGAAGATTTGAACTCTAGCAATTTAAGTTTCTCAGTCCATGCTGGTAACCTCAACAACTGGCTGTTTTGTAATTATCCTATCTACTTTTATACAAACATCTTTGTACTGTGTCCTAGCCATCTTACCACAGTCTATTAGTAATAGGGAGAAACTGGTCATGATGTCACATATCTGTAATCTCAGTACTTGCAAGGCCAAGACAGGAGGATCAAAAGCATAGGCTATACAAGGAAGCCCTGATTCAAAACAAACAAAAAGCAACAATACTACTTAAAATACTACTTAAAAAAACAAACAATGGGTTTGGTAGAGCACTTGCTTAGCATATACCAGGCCCTGGGTTCAAATCCTAATACCAAAATTAAAGAAAAAAACAGTACACACACACACTTTTTTGAGACAGGGTTTTTCTTGTGTAGCCTTGGCTGTTCTGGAACTTGCTCTGTAGGGTAGGCTGGCCTTGTGAATTCACAGAGATCTGCCTGCCTCTGCCTCTTGAGTGCTGGGATTAAAAGCATAGACCACCACTGGCCAGAATGCCCTATATTTTATATACATAGTATATGTGTGTTCATGTGTGATTATATATATGCATATATATATGCAGAATAAAATGTTGAAAGATTTTTTTAATGGTTATTATTTTTGTACAACATTATACTATTTATCTATAATCAACCATCAACCACTTGAGAGGTTTAAGCAGGTCAAATATAAAAGCTTGAGTGCAATCAGGTCTATGTTTTATATAGCAAGATCCCATCTCAAAATACCAGGGAAAGGCTGGTAAAATCAGGTAAAGACATTTGCCACCAAGTGACAATCAGAGATCAATTTCCAGAATTCACATGGTAGAAGAACCAATTCCCCCAAGTTGTTCTCTGACCTCCACTTGTGTGCCATGGCACATGCACATCTACATACATGAACACATGGGAAATAAATTAATGTTACAAATAAACAAAACACCTAGGCATGGTAGTTTATCCCAGCACTTGGGAGGCTGAGGAAGCAAGACCACTTTGAGCCTGAGTAGCCCAGACTGAACTACAGAGTTATTTCCAAGCTATCCAGAACTGTATACCAAGACATCTGTCTCAAAAAAAATTAGGGGTCTGGAAAAATGGCATAGCAGTTAAGAACACTGGCTGCTCTTCCAGAGGACCCAAGTTCCACTCTCAGCATCCACTTGGAAGCTTAACTCCAATTCTAGGGACTCCACCACCCTCTACACATGTATGTATACCTGGTTTCCAGAGGCCAAAAACAAAACAAAACAAAAAACCCACTACCCCCCAAGAAAAAAACCACCCAATTCTTAGCAAAAATAAGTATATAATTCAACTCAGTGTCTCTTTTGGGGCTCAGGGTCTCACTATGTAGCCCTGCCTGACCTCGAACTCACAGAGATCAATCTGCCTCTGCTTCCTGAGTACTGAGATTACAAATGTGCACCACCACACCCAGCCTCAATGTTTCCTTAAACAGTGGCATGTTTTTCTGTGTTGGGACATAAGAACAACAACATTAAATTAAAAGGTTTTTACTTTTAACAGATCAAATGATAATTACTGTGTACTAGTATATATGAGATTTTGGTGTATATCTTGTTTTTTTAATTTCTGTTGGTTTTAGCAGCTTTTGTCTTTTGAGACAAGGTTAACTATATATCCCAGGGTGGCCTTAAATTTTTTGCAATCCTCTTGCCTCAGGTTTCTATGTGTTGGAATTATAATTATGCACCGCCACACCTGGCTTATGCCTAAATTCAAAAGACAAAAAATTAGGAACTAGGGAGGTGGTTCAATCAGTAAACTACCTGCTGTATGATTATGAGGACCCAAGTGAAGATCCCAAGCATCCACATAAAAACAATAATAGGGATATGCATGTGTAACCCCAGCATTAGAAGTGAGGAGGGGTATAGAAAAAAAAAAAGCAGATATCTAAGAGCTCATTGACCAGATGGCTTTGTCAAATTGATAAGCTCCAGATTCAATAAGAGACCCTGTCTCAAAAAATAAGGTTCAGGTTAGTCATAATAGCATACACCTTTACTTCCAACACTTGGGAATTTGAGGCCAGCCTGCTCTACACAGTGAGTTCCAGGACAGCCAGAGCCACAAAGAGAGAATATGTCTCTAAATAAATAAATACGGTTTGGCTAATACTAGACAATATCTGATGTCAACTTCTTCTGAATATACAAAAAAATGACAAAAAATTTTATGTCTCAAAATATAAACTCACCACAGGTGATATTGAATTTATATTTCAGTCATGAAATACTTATCAAGAGTTCCTAATTCTATAGCAGTATTTTCAAACATAGACCATGCAAACATTAAAAAATGGTGCCACTTCAAACTAGTAAAGAAAACAAAAGATTTAAGACAAATCCTAAACCATATTGGGAGGGAGTGGGAGGTGAGAAGGGAGACAAAGTGGTACTCTCACACCTGCAGGTAAACCAAAACTGAAACATGAAAAGGGAAAACCACAAACAACCTGGGGTGTGGATGTGGGTGGGTGGGGAGTGGAATCAAGTCACTAAATGGTAACTGAAAAATTCAGACTAATGCAAAAGCCACAGGAAGCCCTACTTTTCAAGGGTTTGTGAATAGATATATCACAATTAAAGAACTGAAGATACCCAATAGAGAAAACATTTTCAAACCTTACAATAAAAGAAATATGAATACAAATGTCAGTTGGGCTAGAGAGATTGTTCAGTAGTTAGAGTACTTGCTGTTCTTGCAGAAGACCTGGGTGAGGTTCCCAGTACCCACATGGTGGCTCACAACTGCCTGTAACTCTAGTTCCAGGAGATGTCCTCTACTGGCCTCCAAGAGCTTGTACAAACACATGGCAAACAAACTCACACAGGCACACACATATACGCAAAAATAATAAAGGAATTTTTTAAATGCCTATCAATGGCCTGCAAGATCTATCAGTAGATAAAGGTACTTGCTCCATAAGCCAGATAGCCTGAGTTCAATCCCTAGAACCCATGGTAGAAGAAAACCAATCCCCCGAAATTCTCCTCTGATTACCACACATGCATCCATATTCCCACATGCATACATAATAATATATTTATTTTAAAATATAAATTCTAAACAGTGGAGCAGTGGTGGTGCAGACCTTTAGGCATAGGCAGGTGGATCTTTGTGAGTTCAAGACCAGCCTGGTCTATACTATACAGTGAATTCCAGGGCAGACAGACCTACACAGAAAAACCATATTTCAAAACAACAAAAACTGTCAAAGTAAGGCATCATTTTTTACCTACCTATATTCGTTTGTTTTTCAAGACAGGGTTTCTCTGTATAGCCCTAGCTATCCTGAACTTACTGTATAGACCAGGATGACCTTGAGCTCAGAGGTCTGCTTGCCTCTGGGAGTAAAGGCAATGCGACACTACACCCAGCTATTACCTACCAAATTTTAAAGATTAAAATAATAAAACAACACAACAAACCCCAGTGTGACTAAATAGGGCCATCAGTATAATATAAAAAGATCTAAATTAGTAGTTCTGAGGTTTGCAGAAGTAAACAATCTCTATCAACATGTGAATACACACACTCACTTTCACCTAGCAATTCAGCTTGATTTATCCAGGCATTCTCACTTGAATACAAAAGGTTATTCACCAAACCACTATTTTGTAGCCTGAAAAATCTAAAAACTGTCTAAATAAATAAATGACAATCCATGAAAGGCAAAACAATGTCACCATTCAAAATAAGATTTGAGAGCCAGTGAGATAGCTCAGTGGTAAGGACACTTGTTGCCAAGCCTAACAAATTAAGTTTCATGGTCCCTGGAACACTCATGGTGGAAGAGAAGCAATTCTTCTAAATTGTCCTTTGACCTCCATATGTGTACTGTAGAGCTTGCATACTCTCATACACTCTTGAACACTATCTCTGTCTCAGAAATACACACACACACACACACACACACACACACAATTACTTAAAAATTTTTTTAATTAAAAAACCCAGAAAGTCTCCAAAATAATTTGAGTACCCTTGCCAAAAGAATTAGGTAGATTCCATACCAGCTCTCCAAAGTTAATAAGAAAACTAAATAAATAAGACAAATGCCCAATATTGGATAAATACAGCAATGTAAATTTAAAACAAAGAATAAGGTATTGCATGGCATACCTGTAACCCCAGCACTAGGAAGGAGGAGGGGCAGAAGGTGATTGAGAATTCCAAGAAACTTATGTTGCTGTGGGCAACTCCTAATATTTACCATATTATAAATTATGCTGAAAAATTAAAGCTCATTTTAAAAGGGAATTGATTTTGTGCCAGCTACCTACTGCTGTGTATAAACCACCACAAAACTTTAGTATTTTGAAATATTTATTATCTCAACTTCCATAGTTTGGCAATCTGGGTGTGGCTTGATGGGTCCTTGACAGGGTTCCAAAAGCTGAAATTCCTGAAGCCTTGACTGGGAAAGATTCATTTCTAGCTTACTCTTATGGTTTGTTGCTGGGGTTCAATTCTGTATGGGTTACTGGATTGAGGCCTCAGTTCCTTATGAGCTGTTGCTCAAAGGCCTTTCTTGGTTGTCTGCCATATAACACTTTCATTAGCCTCTTAAAACACGACAGCTAGCTTCTTTAGAATGAGCCAAGGAGCACCAATGTGAGGGAGAAACAAAAAGTACTCTTGTAATCAAAGAAGTGACATTCCTTCAGTTTCCCTCTCTTGACAGAGTCTTGCTACCTTAGCAATTTGAGATTGCTAGGCTCAAATGATCCTCCTTTAAAATAAAATTTAAAAAGCAGCTGCTGCTTTCCCAAACTAAAAAAGACCAATTTTTCTTTCTTTTGGGGGGGAGGGGGAGGGTCATTTTTATTACATTTTATGTTTGTGTCGCCAGTCAACTTTTAATTTTGTCCTCAAGAAATATGTTAAGAGAGCACAAGAGCCAGGCATGGCAACATTGAAATCTCAGTAGCTAGGAGATGAATGCAGAAGGATCAGGAGTTAAAAATCATCCTCTGTTATACAGCAAAGTTGACACTAGCCTGGGCTCCATAAAACCTTCTCAAAAAACAATTGGGAGAGACTACAAGACACATGGGATATAGACAATGATTGTTGAGCCCCAAAAGCCTGAGCTCTAAATATATCACTCACCACTGTTTATGTGGCCATAAGGAGGCCAACTTCTCAATGTCTTTACCTGCATAGTATGGATATTCAATACCTTCCATTTGTTACTTGTAAGATCACATATAATACACATTATTACACAGTAGTGTAGTGAGATATCAACCCTGCCTGCACCTGTTTCACTGACCATGCATAGGTGAGGATGTGACCTGGGGGGACTAGGTCTGGCGTTCCAGACCCCAGCTCGCTCTCTTACTACCTGGTTGAAGACAGAGGCATCCTTGGAACAGGAACCTGTGGCGGTCATCTGTTTCTGGTGTAAGTGATTTCTCCCCAAATAAACATCCATCAGACAATATTTTGCCCTGGAATCTCATTTCTCACACTTTACAGTAGAACTGTTTAAGAAAACTGGCTGCTCTTGCAGAAGATCCAAGTTTGATTCCCAGCACCCACATGGCAGTTCATAAATATCAATTCTAGTTCCAGGGGTCTGATGGCCACTTCTGGCTTCTGAGGCCACCAGGTACACTCACACGTGCATGTGCGCGCACACACGAGCACATACGCACGCGCACACACACAGTTATAAGTAAATAAATAAAGATAGGCATGGTGGTGCACATTTTTGATCCAGTAGATGGAACTCTGTGAGTCTGAGGCTAGCCTACAAAGACCTTGTCTCAACCACTCCCCCGTCCAAATAATAATACATAACTCTTTTCTGAGTATTTGAATAAAGGGTATTTTACAAAAAAGCATATATGGGGCTTGTGGGATGGTCCAGTGGGCATAGGCACTTGCCTCAAAGCCTAACAATCTGAGTTTGATACCTGAAATATTTATAAAAGTAGAGAGAACTCTATAAGCTGTACTATAACATCCACATTCATGTCATGGTAAAAAAATTGCTTGCACACATGCACATAAACCATATACACACAATAAGTTTTTAAAAAACATATGTTCTCACTTTTTTTTTAAAGACAGGATTTCTTTTTCTATAGCCTTAGCTGTCCGGGCTCTAGCACTGTAGACCAGACTGGTTTCAAACTCAGAGATCTGCCTGCCTGTGTGCCACCACTGCCTGGACATATATTCTTACTTTTAATATGACCTATACTACAGTCCAAACAATCATTAGAGAAATGTCTTTGTCAAGAGAATGTACTCACTCACCCCTGTAATCACAGCACTTGGGAAGCTGAAGCAGGACTGCTAAAAAATTAAGGGTACATACTGAGTTTATGGACAACCTGGGATAGCTAGTATGGGACCCTGTCTCAACAAAAGGGAGAAGGTGGCATGGTAGGAGGCAAAAAAAAAGAAGAAAAAAGAAAAGGTGTTTCTAAACAACTGCCTATCTTTCTTACCATTTTATTTTTACTTTTCTATGAAAAAAGAAGATAGATGAAAATGTGTGTTATAAGTAATTATTATTCATGGAGGGGAAATAAAGGTCATTCTGTAGAAATTTTGGAAATGTAACATAGAAATCAACGCTCAAAACAATAGATTCAGTTGGGAGATGGTGGCACACACCTCTAACCCCAGCACTTGGGGGGAGGCAGAGGCAGGAGGATCTCTGTGAGTTCAAGAACAGCCTGGTCTACAGAGTTAGTTCCAGGACAGCCAAGGCTACACAGAGAATCCCTGTCTCAAAATAAACACCCAATAAATTCTAATAATTTTGATGACATAGTACAACACTGATCATTTGCCAATAAATGCTAATAATTTTGATGACATAGTACAACACTGATTATTTTATGTACTTTTTCACAACTAATAAAATTAAAGTAGTTCCAAGTAGAAACAGATTTCAACTAGGAAATAAACTGAATCATTAAAATATATTGTCTGAGTATGAGTATATTTTTTTGCTTTTTTTTCTTTTTGAGACAGGGTCTCACTATGCAGCTTTAGCTGTCCTGGAATTTTCCATGTGGTCAGACTAGTCTCCACCTTACAGATATGCCTGCCTCTGCATACACCAGCACTCCCAGGTCAAGTGTGACTAGATCTTAAATGTTGTGGGGTAAAATATATACTGTCATAGTAGAAAACAGTTTGAAGATTATTTGTACTTTTTCTGTGTTTATTGCTGCTTTATTCACTATAGCAAAAACTTGGAATCAACCTAGCAGTCAAGACAACAGATGACTAGATAATGAAAATTTGTTATATATAAAAGAATGGAATGCTACCCAACTCTAAAGAAAAATGAGGTTAAAAAATTTACAGGGAAGCCAGGTGTGATGGCATATGGATTTCTTTTAGTTCAAGGTCAGCCTGAGGTCAAGTTGAGTATATATAGCAAGTTCTAGGACAGCCAGAGCTATATAGTTAGACTCTATTTTGAAAAACAACAAATGGATAAACTTAGGAAATAACATTAACTACGGTCACACATCTCAAAAGAAAAAAATCCTCATTTTCTCTCTCATATGAAACATATAGCCAATCATATGTAAACAAATGTACATGAAGAAAAAAAAATCAAGAAAGGCTAAATAGAAAGGATACAAGGACAGACTGAATACAGGACATGAGTTATGAAAGAGGATATAAAGCTAATTATTTTCTAGTTCTAATTCTGTTGTGGGCTTTTTGGTTTTGATGGTGAATACGTTCATAAGATATTTGATACTGAAAATGTAAATTTCCAAATGCCTAGTCTGACTATATAGAGCTTCACTTGGGTTTGGTTATGTTAGTATATGATTATGCCTTGTTTTTATTTGCAATTTCATTTTGTTTGAGACAGGGTTTCTCTGTGTAGCTTTGGAGACTGTACAGGAACTCATTGTGTAGACCAGGCTGGCCTCAAACTCACAAAGATCCACCTGCCTCTGCCTCACAAGGGCTATGATTTAAAGGCTTGTGCCACCACCGCCTGACTATTTGCAAGATTTTTAATGATGAAGTATATAAAAATTTGAAATATTTGAACAAAATTTGGTTAAGAAAAGATATAAATTAGAATGTATGAATTGCTATTATTAAAGATTATATGTCAAATAAAGAGAATGTTTTTAAAAAGTGATACTACTTACTTTGCAGAGCTCAGATATTAAAATGTATAGACATTAATATACCTAACGTATATGAAATAAGTAAAATTTGATCAAATGCATTCCTTTGAAATTTAACTCTAAAAATATAAATTTTTTAAATACAAAATTCGAACACTACCTATTTGAAAGAAATCTATTATAATGAATCTTGTAAAGATTCTCCCAAAATGGGATGAAAGACATGAGGCCAGTAGTAAAGCATGTAACTAGTATGCAAAGACCCTGTGTTCCATCCCTAGAAATGGGGTAAGGCGATCATACAAAAGCAAATATGTGGAGTTGATGTTTTCCTACATAAAACTTCTCAAGTCAAGGCTAATAAATGACATAATGACTTCCAGTCAGGTATGGTACTGTACAACTGCATCCTAGTATTCTGGTAGCTGAGGTTGGGGGATCACAAATTTGAAACCAACCTTTACTAGGATACACAGTGAGACCTTGTCTCAAAAAAAGAAAAGAAACATAAATGAATATTGCATTCATTATATGAAAATCTAAAGATTACTAAAAAGAAGTACTTTCTGTATCTAGATGTTCTCATTGTAGCTTCTTCTATAGGACTCCATTTAAAAAAAAAAAAAATGAAAGCCTGGGGCCAGAGAGATGCTCACTTGCTGCGCTTGCTGCAGAAGACCTGTGTTCAGATCCCAACACCATGTCAGAAGGCTCACAATTGCCTGTAACTCCAGCTCCAGGAAATTCAATACCCTCTTCTGGCCTCCACAAGCATCCACATTCGCATATACACACACATGCACATAATTAAAAATGTTTTTAGTGAAATCTTAATAATAGCTAAAATAATGCAAAGATCACTTATTATATCTTTGCCAAAAACTGGAAGTTCAACTTGACAAATAGAGAAAAAATCAAAATTAATAAAAATTATTCCTTCCTGAAGTCCTCTTGCCCATCCCTGACTGCTTTATCACAGAGGGAAGGAAAGAAAATATGAAGCCTAGAAGATGGATTACAAAATAGCACCCTAAAAGCAACAAAATCTGATCTTCCATATATTATCCTTTCCAAACCACATAAAATTTTACATACCCTGCACTATGCCAAATGTCATATCAACATATTCTTCACAATAATCCTAATATAGTGTTTATAGTAGTGCCCCCACTTTCCAGGTGATGCAACTGAGGCTTGCAGCCTGAGAAATGTGCCCAAGGTTACAAAGCTATTAAGTGGCAGAGAGCCAAGAGTCTTGACTCTAAAACCTATACTATTTACCCACTACTATACTACTTATTACCATAATATAGATGAAAGGGCACTGAGTTTTAGACTTAGCTTCATCCCTTGGGCAAATCACCTGACCTTGCCTAGCAGTGTGTCATCAGTAAATGAGAGCAATGATAGCTGCCCAACCTTCCCTACAGCATCTGAGTGATGCTAAAAGAGTTCATGTATTTGCAAACATGCTATAAAAATGATAGGACACTACATAAATGTAATGTTTTGGCAAGGTAAATCCAAGTATCATATACTTGTAACCTTTGATATGGTTTGTAGAGCTAAAAACAAGTTTAGTAATAGTTAATAACTTTAATGATTTTTATCTTTAATTATGTATAAATGTGTGGGTATGTGAAAGTATCCATGGAGGCCGAGTTTCCTGAAACTGGAGTTACCAGTGGTAGTAAGCCACCTGATGAGTGCTAGGAATTGAACTCTGGTCCTCTGCAAGAGCAGGTGTGTTCTTAATGGCTGAAGCATCTCTCCTACCTTACCCCTAGTCAAATCAATTTTTAACATTCCCAAGAGCAAAAGTTTCGTTTAAAGAAAAAACTGAGACATTTTAGAAAAGACAAAACTATAGAGACAGTTAAATGACAAGTTTGGTAAGATACTCTAGGCTACATAGTAAGACCCTGTCTGGTAATACATACAATGACAACTTGACATGATATAGAAGGCTAAGGTAGGAGGATCAGAATTTTGAGGTCAGCCTGGGCTACACAATGAAATACTATCTCAAAAGACACACCAGAGGCTGGCAAAATGGCTCAGTGGGTAAAGGTAATGTAAAGGTAATTACTGCCAACCTGAGTTTGATTCCTAGGCACCCATGTGGCCAATGTTGTCTTCTGACTACCACACATCTACTATAGCTGACAATTACACACACACACACACACACACACTCACACACCCCTAAATAAATATCATCCAGGCATCAGTTGGTGCCTGCAGTTGTGAAGAATGACTAGGTGGAGCACAGGCTACTCTGGACACATGTCATTATATACTTGTCAAAATTCATACATTGTATAACATCACTGAACCCTGTAAACTATGGGCTTAGTCTGTAATAATGTATCTTTGTTACCTGAACAATTGTAACTAATTGTAACACATTGATTTGGTGCAACGTGTAAATAAAAGAATGGGATATGTGTGAGCAGAAATATGAGAACTCTACTTTCTGCTAAATTTTTCTGTAAATTTACAAACTGCTCAATTGTCTTGATTTTTTTTTTAAGATCACCTTTATGAAATAGTAAGTAATATGAGTAAACTCAATAGTTTTTGGAAAATGCCTGTAATATTTAATAGTGTATATACCTAGCTTCTTAGATCAATGATGTCCAATAGAATTTCACTCAATGATGACAATGGCATGGAGCTAGGTATAGTGGCTCACACCAAAGCTGAGGCAAAAGGATGACTGCAAATTTGAGGCTGGCATGGGTTACATAATGAGTTCCAGGATAACATGGGCTATACAATTGAGAAAAAAACAGAAACCAACCAACCAACCAAACAAACAAACAAAAAAAAAAACCAGAAACTGTACTATATCTTTATAATATGCACTGCAATATTAACTACTGGAGTACTTGAAATTTGGCTAGTATAACTGAAAAGAGGGATTTTAAAACCTCACTTCTCTGTGAGTTCAAGACCAGCCTGGTCTACAAGAGCTAGTTCCAGGACAGCCTCCAAAACTACAGAGAAACCCTGTCTCAGAAAACCAAAGAGGGAAAAAAATAAAAAAAATATTTTTAAATAAATTTTTTAAAAAATGTATTTAATTACAGGCATTGGTGGAGCACACCTTTAATCAAAGCACTCGGGACGCAGAGGCAGGTGGATCTCTGTGAGTTCGAGTCGAGCCTGGTCTACAGAGGGAGTTCCAGGTCAACCTCCAAAACAATACAGAGAAACCTTGTCTCAAAAAAACAAACAAAATCCATAAAAAAAAACAACAACAATAAAAACCAAACCAATAAAACCTTATTGAACCTTAACAAATTGAAGTTGGGCCCAGTGGTGTAGACTATAATCCCCACTATTCAATCCCTATTATTAAAAAAATAATAGATAGCCATGTGGTTAGTGTCTATAATACAAGCAGTTTTAAGACAATTCTTTAAATGACACCTAGAAATAGACTTCAATATTACCTTCAGAAAAGTCACCCCAAGAGCCCAGTCAAATAAATAGTTATGAAACCATGCTATAATTAACTGAGCATGTCAAGAGTGACTAGGCACTTGAGCCCAAGAGTTCAAGGCCAGCCAGATGAGCATAGTAAGATTCTCTTTTTTTAAAAAAGCAGGTGTAGTAACGCCACTTGTATAGTACTTGAGAGGCCAGACCACACAATGCCTCAGAAAAATAAATGACTAGGCAGATGATTTGAACCAGGAACCAACAGAGCCAATCTTCAGTTTTCTTCACTTCAAGTCCTATAATATAACCAAATAATAACAAATCATGTTTTTCAATTCCTCCAATATTTTAAAAACCAACTGAATTTGTTTAACATCATTTCTGCTTCCTGAAAAACAAAAAATATAGAAGTTAAGTTAGAAAAAGGAGTATTTTCTTAGGTTACTAACCTAGAATCAATAATTGAAGATTATAAGTGAGCAATTAAAAATTACAGACATAAGAAGTTCACCCAATTTTGAACTGAAAATTCAAAAACTAATGTTAATTTCTATTCCATTTTATACTCAGATAAAAACCAAAAGAAAGAGCCACAGAAAAGCATGAGCAAAATAATACAAAAACTATAAACATACAAGACTATTTATATCCACATATTAACCAAAGCTCTGAACTTAGTCATTACCTCTTATCCTTGTAGTTTAAAATACTAGTTGATTAAACCTTACTTCCTAATTCAATGACTTTTTGTCCTTATTCCAGTGGCATAAAAGGGAGCTTATGTCCTCAATTGCAGTGGCTTTTTATCACAGTTCTCCCCTGGGGAACCTATGAAATCAAACACTGAGATTGGCTCCCCACCCTCAGGAAATAAATGTCCAAAGTGACAGTGTTGAATCCCAAAAGAAATGCTGGGCCATAGCTTCTTTTCCAGCACTAAAAGCAGTAGATCCTTCTTTTATGAGAGACAGAATAACTTCAAATAACTTAGAGAAAAGCACCAAAAGCTATAGTGGTTGCTCACAGCTGTAATCTCAGCACTCAGGAAAGCAAGGCAAGAGAAGAAGTCCAAGGCAAGCCTGGAGTACATAGTCAATTGGGATCAGCCTGCTACAAGGGGAGAATCCATCTTAAAAAACAAAAAAGTGAGGGAGAAAAGGCACATTCCCCAAAAAGCCAATTCTTGACACTGCTCAAATGTAAACCAGACCTTTGTTCTCCCTTTTGAAGTTCATGAATCGCATTAGAAAAATATTATTTCGTAACTTCATACAGGAGTGGCTTTTAAGATTACTCAAATACATAATTAAGTAATATTAAATAGCCCTCAGTGGTCAAGCAGGGTGTCCAACAAGTCGAGCAGTTTCAGTATGTTCTCCTGCAAGGAAAAAGGATGGGATTTCCACCTTTCCAGTACCGTAAACCCCAGATATCAGTTCCTGGGGCCCAAAAGCCCTGTACCCTATTCGTTGTGCAATCATTGTCAAAACTCCACCCACTGAGCTCTAGAACAAGTGGAATTCTCCCATTCTGAAAGAGATCTCGATTTTCCTGTATCCAGGGAGACACTGAAAACTCCTTGACATGAGTCAAGTAAGGCAAGGGGGAACGGTCCAGCTCTTCTCCTAGATAAAAACAAAAAAACCCAAAAACAACAAAACAAAAAACACCAAAGCCCAAGCCCAGGAAGCACTCAAGTTTCCATTTACCAAATTAAAAAGAAAGAAAAGAAAGAGGGTAGTATCAGGAATGGGGAGACAGCTATCAGACGATGATGCTCATCCGTCAGCATCACCGCCTCATCCCCTGCCTCACGAGCAAGGCAGGTTGGTGATGCCCAGAGCACCAAGCCCTGGCTGTGGGTCCCGGGAGCCCCGCAGCTGTCCCCGCGTAGCCGCCCGCGCAGTGGTGGGGGGAAGGAGGGGGGAGGGAGGAAGGGGCGAAGCGCAGCCCCAGCTCCCGCGCTGTTATCTTACTGCGCAACAGCCTCAGCTCCGAGGCCGGGGAGCACCCCGCAGCGCGCCCTACGCACCTGCCTGTCGCCAAGAGGGCAATCCCGTACCCTAGTGGGCCCCCCTACCCCACTCCGACGCCTCCATGGGCAGCGGAGTCCCAGCGAACAGTGACCACACGGGCTGAGACACAACACCTGACGCCCCGGGGCAGGACCGGCCGCACGTGGCTGTCACACCTGGGGCACCCCTGCCTAGCACCCCTTTGCCCTCCCTGTCGGGGTCCACCCTGCCCTCGCTTAGCCCCCTACCGCCGACTGCCCCCAAGTCCAACCGTCGTCCTTTCCCACCATTCCATTTCAGTTCCACACCCCCCACCTGCTCCCAAGTATCGTCACTCCTCTGAGGGAAAAGGGCCGGATGTTCGTCCCATGGCTAAAGGTAAAGGGGGTAAGTGAAGAGGTGAACCCCGAAAAAGGTAACCCAACCATTCCCGCGACCCAACCACAACGAAGGCATCCCCTCCACTGACCTTCTGCCTGGGACTGCGTCGCCGTCCACCCTGCTCGCCCTCAGTAGCCTCCTCAGTACCGCCGCCTCTTCCCCGCGTTGCCTCCTCAACCCGAGTCGCCATGAGGTGACGGCAGCAGCCAAACAAGCGGCTGGACCAGGGGCACGGAACCTCGCAGGGGCTTCAGCCCCGCCCCCTTCACACCCCAGCCAACCGCGTCATGAGAGTCTACCACGTGACCGGAGGAGGTTGGCTCCTGAGAGAAGGCAGCTTGAAGGGGGTGGGGAGCGTCGAATTCTGGGTTGGGCTTCTGCTAGGACCGAAGGGCAGACAGGAGCCTCTGGAGTCTGCGCAGACAGGAAAAGGGAGTAGACCACAAGTTCCACAAGGCCATGCGGCCATAACGTTCAGCCACGGAACTGTTTAGGGGTGTCCTAGGGGAGAGTACCCGGTGCTCCGCGTGTGCAGCCTACTGGGACTTGTAGTCTCTGAGGGGCAATGTCGCGGTACCGGAAGGTAATCGCTGTTAACCTAGGAGAAAACTTTTTTAAATATTCCAGAGTTTGAGAAAGAATAGAACCAGATACACTTTTTTTGTGTTTCTGATTTTGTTGTTCTTCAGAATTCAATGAGTATGATTTGTGAATAAGGGACTCTGACTTTGCTGTTTTCGAGGTGGAAGTGTAATCTCAGAATTTGAGACATTGGACACTTGCCCAGAGTACAGTCTCTACTAGAGTTCTCACCACGGTTTAACTGTCCGGAGTTCTTTTGGGCTTGAGGCCTGTTCACCTTGGCTGAACTGTTCTGGCTTCCAGCATAGTTCTCCACACTTAGTCCAAGATTAATTCGTGTTGAATGTTTCTTGCTTTCTCCACCATACATTTTACTAGTTAAAAATTTCAGTGAATTTGATTTGCTGAAACAGCTATTTTTCTTGACATGATGGAGAAGGTTCCCCTGCAGACATATATTCCCTGTTCTTATCTGATAGGATCAGATCTTCAGTAGCCTAGCATCTAGAAGTCACAGATCCAGACACTTTTAAAGAATTCATTATAAAGATCCATGCAAATATTCTTTCCTACAATTGAACACAAAGCAATGATAGTATGAGCCAAAAATTAAATAAGTAATAGTAAACTTCAATTAAGCAAATTCTTAGGGAAAAACAGGTTTGTTTTGCTGTTGATTGTTTGAGGTTTTCATTTGGGGTGTGTGTGTGTGTGTGTGTGTGTGTGTGTGTGTGTGTCTGGTTTTGTTTTTCGTTTTTTGTTTTTACCAGACAGGGTTTCTCTATAGCTTTGGAGTGTGTCCTGGAGCTCTGTAGACCAGGCTGTTCTCAAACTCACAGAGATCTGCCTGCCTTTGCCTCCTGAGTGGTGGGATTAAAGGCATGCACCACATGGCTCATTTGTTTTATGGTGCAAGCAATGAATTCATTCATATAACACCAGCACTAAACCAACCTCTGAACTACACTACAACTCAGTTCATTTGAGGAACTTCTTAATTTTAATTACCTTTTAAATTTGTGGAAAGTACCATTATTTGAACACAGCCCACATTTGAGATTTCAAAACAAAAGCATCATTCAAAACACAGATGGTAGATGACAAAGAACCTACAGCCAGACTCTGTATACCATCCCTCATCTTCTAAAAGGAAAACTGTCCCAGTAAGACTTAGAATAAATAGATTAGCAGTGCAATTCTCCATAGCTTTGAGTGACAAAATTATTGTACAATAGAATAACAGGTAGTTACTAAAATTATAAACATTTTTTTACTTAGAAAAAAGATCTCTTTTATGTAGAACAACATGGTAATATAGTTATAATAGATATCAGAAAAATACTCCTCAAACTGGCATGGTGACACAAACTGTTAAAACCAGCACTCAGGAGACCAAGGCGGGAGGAACTCTGTGAGTTTGAGGCTAGTCTGGCCTACACAGTAAGTTCCAGGTCATCCAGGTCTACATAGTTGGACCTTGTCTCAAAAAAAATTAAAAGAAATGGCTGGGCAGTGATTGGGCATGACTTTGGGAGGCAGAGGTAGACAGATCTCTGTGAGCTCCTGGTTACAGAGTGAGTTGCAAGATAGCCAAATCTGTTACACAGAGATAGCTTGTCTTGAAAAATCAAACAAATAAATAAACAAAAAATGAAAATAAGCCTGGCATGGTGGTGCACAACTTTAATCCCAGCATCAGAAAGGCAGAAGTAGGCAGACTACATAGAGAGAAACTGTCTCAAAAAAGAAAAGAAATTACTCCTCATCATGTTAATCTTTTTTTCCTGAGTGGTGAGATTTGATAGCATTTTTAATTCTGACTTTAGGTATTGAGTGTGCCAACTAGGCATGGTGACAAATGTCTGTAATCCCAGCATTTGAGAAACAGAGATTCAGATACATAGTTACTTCCAGGCTAGGCATGGTGATGTATTCAAAGCTAGCCTGGTGCAATAGCTAGTAGCTACATAGCAAGTTCCAGGCCTACCAGAACAACAGTGAGACCCTGTCTCAAACACATGCTCATGCATGTACAAGCATAAACACACACACACACAAAGACAGAGAGAGAGAGAGAGAGAGAGAGTGAAAAAAGAACATACTGTAGCAGAAATTATAAACTTCTTAAGATACGGGGAGGGGGAAGAATACACTGTAGCAGAAATGAGAATGTAACCTTTAAAGCTACATAGAAAGATAGCCTCTGTCAGGTTCATCTCCCACCTCCCTGAATCAAACCAACTTGATTTTGTTTTTGTTTTTTGTTTGAGACAATGTTTTTCTATGTTTCCCTGGCTGTCCTGGAACTCACTATGGTAGACCAAACTGGCCTCAAACACACAGACATCCACCTGCCTCCTAAATGCTTGGATTGAAAGTGTTCACCAATGGCCCCTTTTTCATTTAAGATTTTTTTTTTTAATTTCATGTGCATTGGTGTTTTGCCTGTATGCATGTATATCTGTGTGAGGATATCAAATCCTTTGTAACTGGAGTTACAGACAGCTGTGATCTGGCATGTAGGTGTTGGGAATTGAACACAGGTCCTCTGGAAGAGCAACCACTGCTCTTAACTGCTGAACCATCTTTCCATCCCCTTGAGATTATAATTTAATTACAAATTTTCTCCCTTCTCTTTTCTCACTTTAGACCCTCCAATATACCCTTTGCCATTCAGTCCCCTTCAAATTCATGGCCTCTTTCTTCACCCATGTAGCTAAAGCTGGCCTTGGCCTGCTAATCTAGTCTACTGAGAGCTCAAATTACAAACCTAAAATATTGCTTCAGGTCTTTATTTCTAAATCATTTTTGTTTATCTTGAGACAGACTTTCTCTGTGTAGCCCTGGCTGTATTGGAACACAAATTCACAGAAAACCACCTGTTTCTATCTATTGTGTACTGGTATTTTTTTTTTTTTTTTTTTGAGGGGGCTGTCGAAACAGGGTTTCTTCTGTGTAACAGTCCTGGCTGTACTGGAACTTACTTTGTAAGACCAGGGTGGCCTCAGACTCACAGAGATCCACCTGCCTCTGCCTCCCAAGTGCTGGGATTAAATGTGTATACTACCACTGGCTAAAATTCTTTTTAAAGACAGGATCTCACTATACAGTCCTGGCTGGCTGTACTGGAACTAGATATGTAGATCAGGCTGACCTCAGACTTGTAGAGATTACTTGCCTCTTCCTCCTATGCACTGGTATTAAAGGCATGCAACACCATACCCACTGTGAGGACCTCAGGCAGCCATATGACTAAGGTCACCATAGATAAGGTTGGAAGCAGCACTGAATTTTTATTCATCAATTGAACATTCACCCAGCACCTCTCACATCCGAGTGCTTTAGTGAACAGTGGCCATGCCTTGATTGAGAATAAAGAGTTCCAAAATCAAGCATGATGATACCTATCTATAATCCTAGCATTTGAGGTTGGGGAGAAGGTGGAGGCAGGAGGATCAGGAGTTCAAGGTCAACTTTTTCTATATCTCAAGTTCAAGACCAGCTTGACCTATGGAGAGACTGCCTTTAAAAAACATATACACACACACAAAAAAAGTGGACAATGAGATAGCTCAGCAGGTAAAAGGGCTTGCTTGCTATGCCAGCCTGGTGACCTAAATTCTATCTCTGGAACCTATGATAGAACGACTGAACTTACTTCTAAAAGTTGTCCTCTGACCGCCATATGAACATAGTGGCACGTGCCCACCTTCACTTATGCCCACACCAATAATAACACTAAAGAAAATAAAAGTCTCTAAATTTAAAAAAGAACAAACAAAAAACAAATATAAACAGAATAAGGAGAGCCCAGGACAGCACTGGGTAGACAAATATACAAAAAGCATAACTTAAGTTATAAAATAGAGGTATTGCAAAGTAACCTCTTGAGGATTGTTTCCTGTGGGGGTAGAGAGGTTTAGTGCTATTTCAATGGTGTCTAAAGGTCTAAATGGGAGTTCAAGTAAGCACACTTGTTTCACTTTTTCACCCAGGGTATTTTTAGAGTAGAAAAACTATTACTTTTCAGGTAGCTGTGAATATTATTTCAACGAGTTCAAGTTCATGTTTGTTACGTATTTATTAGGATACTAGGTAGTGAAACCAAGTATTTATCTTTTCACAGAACAAAGAGCTTAGTGTTTAACTTTGTTACCCAATACCATCTTTCTTGGCCAACCTAGATTTTAGTACCTATAGGAATTTGGCCAATTTTAGCATTTACTATAGATGTCCACATTTCTAGCAGAAATATTTAGGAAATTATTATATTTTACACCCAGATTATTCAAGCATATTGATAGTAGGCTATGAAATATACTAATAGATTGGCAAACGATAAAGAGTGCCAGCTCTAGGAAGATTTTTCTTTTATGTGGTTTTTTTTTATTATTTTTATTTTTCTTATTTTACATATCAAGCCCAAAGAAGATATATTCAAAACTTTTCTCAGGGGCTGGCAAGATGTCTCAGAGTAAAGAAGCTTGCCATCAAGCCTGATAACATGACTTCGATCACTGGGACCCACATGGTGGAGGGCAAAAACCAACTCCATGAAGCTATCGAGCTCTGCGTCACAAGTATCCTCATAAACACACACACACACACAAACAAACACACACACACACACACACACACACACACACCATGCTGTTGGTGTTTGTTCTTTTACTCTTTTTTTTTAAAACTCTTGAAAGGGCACCTCCCAGCTCCCAAATAAATACACATGCAGGCTTATTCTTCCTTATGAATATCTATAGCCTTTGCTTTGCTTGTTTCTAGCCAGCTTTTCTTAAATTATCCCATCTCCTTTTGCCTCTGGGCTTTTTTCCTTTTCTTACTTCTGTAATCTTACTTTCACTCTTACTCCATCATTGGCTGTGTGGCTGTGTGGCTGTCCCATACTCTTCTTGATCCTTGATCCCTCTTCTGGATCCTTCTATTTTCTCCTTCTATTCATTCTCTCTGCCTGCCAGACCTACCTATCCTTTCTCCTCTATTTTTAGACCAATGAGGTGTTTTAGACAGGCAAAGTAACACAGCTTCACAGAGTTAAACAAGTGCAGCATAAAAGAATGCAAGACATTTTTGCATCATAAAAACAAATGTAACATAGCATAAACAAATGTAATGCATTTTAAAGTAATATCCCACAACAGCAGGGAATTATAATAACCTATCACTCAGCCTGTAATCTCAGTACTCAGAAGACTTAGGCAGGATTGTCTTGATTTCAAGATGAGCCTGGGTTATATAAGGAGACCCTGTCCTGAAAGGGGGGAGGGTCAAGAGGAGAGAAAGAAAACAGATAAAGACTAGCATGCCTGTAATCCCTTGGAAGCACTTAGAAGTTGGAGACAGGAGGATCAGAAGTTCAAAGCCAGTTTGAGTTGCATTAAAAAAAATAAAGGGTGCCAGGCGTCAGTGGCGTACTCCTTTAATCCCAGCACTCGGGAGGCAGAGGCAGGTAGATCTCTGTGAGTTTGAGGCCAGCCTGGTCTACAGAGCAAGTTCCAGGACAGCCTCCAAAGCTACACAGAGAAACCCTGTCTCGAAAGAAAACAAACAAACAAAAACAAAACAAAAAAAACAACAAAAAGAAGACAATGGAAAAGAGAACCATTAACTGCTAATGGATTTAGGTTTTTATGAAAATCACAGCTCTGGGTGGCAACACATGCCTATTATCTCAGTACTCAGGAAGCAAAGACAGGTGGAATGTCACAAATTGTAGGCCAATTTGGTCTATACTTTGATACTCAAACTCAAAACAAAGTAACAAAAAGAGTAAATAGCTCACGTGTAGCAATTTATAGAAACAACTATCCACAGAACTATAGGAGAAAACAAGAGTGTGGAGTAATTAAAACTGGTTACGTTTGGGGGCTGAAGTGTAGCTCAGTGTTAGTGTTTAGCATGTTCAGAATCTTTTGGTTCAGGGGTCAGACTGACAGACTTAGAGAAGGAAACTTGTATGTTTGAGACCCAGACCTCTCTGGAAGAGATGCTGTTAATATTGGGTTTCTAGAGGCATCAGAACCTTTGTCCTGGGGAACGCTGCAAATGTCAATCAATCCCCACAAAAGCCAGGTAAAGCCCATTGCCATATGCTCACAAAACCTAGAAAGGAGCCCCGTGCCCTCTTCCTGCCTTCACATTCCTCCCTGGTGTCTCCTGATGTCATAGTTTCTCTGGGAAAAGCGACCAAAGAAGACAGATCTGAATTCAATCCTGGTTTTACAGAGTAGCACATGGAAGCTGCTGGCTTTTGAAGCTGCTGAGATCCAGATATAGTGACATATAACCATAATTCCAGTTCATGAGAGGCTAAGGCAAGAGAATTGAATGTTCCAGGCCAGCTTGAGCTTCCTAGTGAGTTCCAGGCAAGGCCAGACTCAGATACAAACTGAAACCCTGTATTGGGCTAGAAAAAAATACTACAACTCCCCACCCCCGAGACGGAGTTTCTCTATATTGTTTTGAAGCCTGTCCTGGAACTGGCTCTGTAAATTAGTCTGGCTTTGAATTTACTGAGATCCTTCTGCCTCTGCCTCCCTGAGTGCTGGGATTAAAGACATGCACCACCAACACCTGGCCAGTAAAACAAACAAACAAACAAACAAAAAACCAAAACAAAACAAAAAAAAACTTAAAAGACCATAATTAGCCAGCAGTCAAGGTAATTTTGCAGGGTGTCCTACAGGACTCCAGCTCAGGCTTTAGTGGATGGGATCATGTGGTAACCTGGGCAGACATCTCAGAGAAGGAGTCTGAATGGCCCAAATGACAGAGGGACATCATCATTATCATCTATGCTGTTACAATAATTCCATAGTAATACTGACTATTCATTCCATTTCCAAATTTATCTCATTGTCTCTACAATATCTAGAGTGTTTTATATAAAGTATATATGTATCTATTTTATGTACTTACATATCAAGACTCAATCATTTTTTTAATTTATTGAGGTGAAATTTATGCAACATAAAATTAGCCATTTTTAGGGAACAATTCAATGCCTTTAGTATATTCAGGATTTATGTCACTACCACATCTGACTAGTCCCAAAACATTTCCATCATTCTAAAATAAAAATCCATTAAGCAGTTTCTTCCACTCCCCCTCCCCCAAGTCCCTGGCAACCACCAATCTGCATTCTGTCTCTATGGATTTACAGAGTCTGAATATTTCATAGAAATGGAATCATGCAATATGTGACCTTTTGTATCTGGTTTCTTTCACTTAGCATAATGTTTTTCAGATATACAGATATAACATTGTTGATACTGGAAAAGCAGCCAGCAGCAACTGTGACATTTTCTAATCTCTAATAGTATTAAACCCAGCTCTCTCCATCTCTCTTTGCTTTGCTGATAAGATTTTCCCTCCTTCATTCATTGAGTCTAATTTTGGCTTATATTCATTAATGTGTTTGTGCTACCATTTTTTCTACTTATTTGCTCTTTCATAAAACTGATTTATTGCTATTTCCTATTAGAAAGTATAATAAATAAAAAGATTACAGACACAGTAAGAAATAATCACCTATAAGCTATTAATTCTTTGCATCAATACATTTTGTCCCTTATACACAACAGCAAATAGAACATACATGTGAACATGTATTTTTTATTGCAGAATTTACCATTCTAATCATTTAGAAAAAGGACATCATAATGTTGCACCCCTCCCCCAATAAATGAATAAATCTGAGCATCAAAAGACCCCTGGTTCCTGTGGGTGGGAAACCTGAAAGCATTTTCTGTCTCCTGATGAGAAACAGCCACCACATGTGTTTGGGTCCTAGCAATCATGTGCACACAATAGAGTCATTCAGCCATTTAAAAAAGAATGAAAATATGCTATTTGCAGGAAAATGGATAGAACTGGAAGCTGTCATCTTAACTGAAATAAAATAGACCCAAACAGTTATCTCGTGTTTTCTTCTGTATGTGGATCCTAGATTTTATTTATGTATTTAATTCACTTTGTAGCCCAGGCTGGCCTCAAACTTTCAGAGAGCCACTTAGCCTCCTGAATAATAAGATTACAGGTATGAACAATCATACTCAATCATACTCAGCACATTACACACACAAGCACTTGTATGTGTTATGAGTGTATATATAATCATTTATATATTTGTGACATGAAAGTAGAATCAGGACTCTGGGAGAAGTTAGATAAATAATGGGAGAGAAAGAGGAAGAAAAACAGAGGGATGAATATGATGAAAAGACAGAACATAGTCCAATAAAGATGTATTGTTCATAGCTTTTTTAAATATCATGTGCATTCTTGTATGTCTATGTAAAAGTTGTTGAATTCCTTGAAACTGAGTTACAGACATTATGAGCTGTCATCTGGGTGCTGGGAATTGAACCTGAGTCCTCTGGAAAAGCAGCCAGTGCTCTTAATTGCTGAGTCATCTCTCCAAGTCATTCGTAGTTTTTAAATTACAATTATTTGTTCGTGGGTGAGGAGCACATGTGTGGAGGTCAGAAGAAGACTTTGAGGAGCTGGTTCTCTCCCTCCATCATGAAGATGCCTGGGACTAGACTCAGGCCATCAGGGTTGGCAAAAAGCACATTTATCCACTGAGCCTTCTTGGCCTGCTTGTTTTAGTTTTCTTTCTTTTTGTAAAACATTATTTTTAAAAATTGGAATTGTAAAATAATTATGTCACTCCCCACCCCCTCATTTTCTTTTGAGACAAAGCCTTGCTCTGTAGGTCAGGCTGATCTGGAACTTGCTATATAGCCCAGGCCAGCCTCAAAGTAATGGCAAGCCTTCTGTCTCAGGCTCCAAAGTGCTGCGATTACAGGCATAAACATCTTTATGAAAAACTGAGTATGCATAATGAATACATACCAATAGAAAAATAAAGAAAAATCTAAAGGCAAAAAAAAAAATGAGCTGGAGCAAGCCTTGGCCTCCAGCTGTCAGTTTGCAGAAAACACCACTGGTAGACTTATTCATTGAGCTGCATTTTGAGTACACACTTAGCAATAACTAGCTGAAAGCTGCAAGGTCTACAACAGAGATCAATTTTGTCCATATATAAGGCTTTTCCCCTAAATTTATTCTCTCTCTCTCTCTCTCTCTCTCTCTCTCTCTCTCTCTCTCTCTCTCTCTCTCTCTCTCTCTCTCTCTCTCCTGGGTCTCCTGTATCCCAGGTGTCATGATAGCCAGGTTGGCTTCAAGCTATTGATTATCAGTTTAACAAGATCTGGAACTATCCATGAGGGTGCCTCTAGGCACACCTGAAAAGGATTTTCTTGATGAGCTTAATTGACACGGGAAGATCCAACAGCAGCCAAGATATAACTTGGTCTGAGGCAGAGGACATGCTTTGTGCTTTGTCCTACTTGCCTTCTCATCATGCTGGCCAGTTCATCTATCCTGTTGGCATTTTGACTGGTGTGATAGACCTCACCATGTTGTTTATGATGTTATGGCAGGATTGTGGAGGGACTTCGGAACTTTGGGCTAGAAAAGCCATTGAGTGTTGAGAGCTCAGCAGGATGTTCTGTGGGAGCTTGGAAGATAAGAATGTTGAGAGCAGTGCAAAGATGGAGGTCTGGCTTGCCAAGTTTCCAAGGAAAGCAAAGACTTTACCAGGATTTTTATGTGAAGACTCTGTAATTCTGGTTATCTGGAGCTGAAGAATCAACTGTGACTGACAAGTTACTAGAACTACTAAAGTGAAACCTTGGCTTTGGTAGGATATTTGATGTTGGTTGGCTGGAGCTGAGAAATCAGCAGTGATTAAGAAGAGACCAACGTCATTTCGGTGATAGCTTCTGGAAAGTACTTCCAGAGTCAGCACACAGAAGCTTTGTTACAGGCATGGCAATGCTGTAGCTTGTTCTGGCAGCTGAACCTGGTAGTGCAAGAGTCACCCAGGTGGCCCTGGTTTTGAAGGCGTGAAGTGTGAGGAGAGCAGCTGAGGCTTGGCACCATGAGGAGAACCTATGAGAGGCTAGTGGTGAAAGTGCAGCCCAGTTGCCGCAGAAGACTCCGGTGGTGTTGGAGATGCCAGTGCTGTGGGATGACCACCGAGAAGATCAGCAGCAATGGAGTGGAGCCAGTTGGAGCTTAGAAGGCAAGCTGTGTGTGCTGCAAAGGGCAGAGCCAGAAGTGACCCAAGCCCTTGGAGGCCAGAAGATTTTGAGTGAATTCCAGACAATTGACCATTGCGCTATTTGCACTGTTGGAATTTGGTTCTGTTCTGTTCAAATTGTGACCATGCCCTGGTTCTTTCCTCTTGAAGAAAGTATTTAATTTTAATTTTTACAGGAGCCCGCTGTTGAGTTTGAACTTTTGAAAGATTGTGGATTTTAAAAGAGACTTTTTAAAAAAAGAGACTGAACTTTTAATGTGTTTGAATTTTTAAGGACTGTGGATCTTTTAAAGCAATGTATGTTTCATACTGTGATGTTATTGTTAGCTTTCCATCTTGGGAATAAATGAGAAAGGAGAGGTTTCCATTGAAAAGTGATATGTTTGTGTGTCAAGTTGGCAAGGGCCCAGTTGACTAGATAGTTTTTATGTCAACTTGACACTGGTTAGTCATCAGAGAGGAGGGAGCCTTAATTGAGAAAATTCCTCTATATGATCCAGCTGTAGTGCATCTTCTTGATTCATGGGAAGGCCCAGCATGTTGAAGGTGGGGTTCATCCCTGGCCCTGTGTTTTATAAGAAAACAGGCTGATAAGGCCATGGGGAGCAAGCCAGTAAGCAGAACCCCTCCATGGCCTCTGTATTAGCTCCTGTCTCCAGGTTCCTCTCTTCGTGAGTTCCTGCCCTCACTGCTTTTGATGATGAACTGTTATATGAGACTGTGAGTGAATAAACCCTTTCCTCCCCAACTTTCTTTTAGTCATGGTGTTTCATCACAGCAATAGTAAGCCTAGCTAAAGCATCTGTATTCCTCTATTGGTTTCTATTTCAAGACCCTGTCCTGAGTTTCTACCTTGACTGCTCTCAATGATGGACTGTAACCTGTATGCCAAAGAAACCCTTTCCTCCTCCAAGTTGGCTTTGACCAGGGTTTTCATCACAGCAACAGAGAATCAAATTAGGACAAGGCAGATGGAGTCTCATGTAGCCCAGGCTAGCCTGGAACTTACTATGTAGCCAAGAACGACCATGAATTTTGGATTTTTCTGCTCTGCTTCCCAAGTATTGGGATTATAGGCATGTTCCAGCACAACCTGTATATATGTCCTGAAGATGGAACCCAGGTTTTCCTGAATGTTAGATAAACATTCTGTCAACAATCTGTTTCTTGATCTTTATTGTGATGGCCAGAATGTTTGCTTTTTGATACTTATGTCAGAATGAGGATATAGCTTAGAAGTAGAGCATTTGCTGAGCATGGGCAAGGCCATGGCTTTGGTCTCTAGCACTAGAAAATGTACAAAATAGTGTACATAGTTTATACAATGTGTATATGTTTATGTGTATGCATGTCATTTGCATGTAGTGCTGATGGATGTTGGAAGGGGGCAGCGGATCCTCTGGAACTGGCATTACAGGTGCTCTTGGGCTGCTTGATATGAGTGCTGGGAGCTGAACCTAGGTCTTCAAGAGGAGCAATTGCTTTTAACCACTTTGCTATCTATCCTTTTAGACTCATATAGTCTTACTTTTCAAAAAAAGAAAGTATTTAAACAAAATCAGTGTGCTTGTGCCACACATCATTCCTCACACTCCTGTGTAAATGCCACTATTTTAATTTAATTTTCAATTTTTTAATGTGTACAGGTTTTTATTTGTTTTTGAGACAGGGCTTCTTTGTGTAACAGCATTAAATGTCCTGGAACTCACTCTGTGAACCAAATTTGGCCTCCATCCCTTCCTTTTTTTTTTTTTTTTTTTTCTTTTCTTTTTTATTCTGTGAATTGAACTTTGGGCCTTTTGCAAACTAGATAAGTACTCCACCACTGAACTATATACACAGCTTTAGTTTGTTTTGACAGGGGCTTGATATGTAGCCTAGGCTAGTATTGGAACCCATACCTTCCTGACTCAGCAGTCCACTGATCTAGAAAACTTTTAAAACTTTTTACTTGGTTGTGGTATTGAAACACATGCCTGTGACATTGGCATCCTCTCTGGTCTGAAGTGGTTGTGGAACCCCACAGTCCTAATATTCAATTGATTGCCAATCAACATAGAGCAGGAGGCCCAGGAACTGAGTCGGAAGCAGGCTACATACCAGCATCCCCTGGATAATGAGAGGTTAATGCCAATCTTGGATACCCCTTCATCGTTTAGAAGCAGTGGCTTGCTCTTCTCAGCTTCTAGTGGAATCTCATGGTGTCTTTTCACAAGTGCAGCAACAGTGCCTGGTTCCAGTTTCCCAACACTGTCTCCCACCAAAACCTCTTTTGATATATGGAATGATACCTGTATTAAGTATGCTTTTCTCTGAGGCCCAGGCCATGTTAGATCCCCTCTACGGGGTAAGATGTTAGATTCCAGTGATCTTGAGTCCCAGGTATTTTAGACTTTAAACTCTCAAAGATTCACTTGTCAATCAGACTGCCAGAAAATCACCTTTTTACCTAAGCAGCCCATAACTGCTCCATGAACTCCAGGGTCCAAGGAGAGACACAGTTAAAAAAGGAATGCTTGGCAAGTCTGACAACTATAAAGAAGCTGATACTAAGCTCTCCAACCTTCTGGCACCCCAACTGCAGTCCACTGGTGAGAAGTATTACAAATGCTTTTGGCAAGACTGTAGAGTCTTTTCCCCATATGACCTTTGAACAACATATGTGGTCACATATTGGCTGTCAACCACATAGAAGTCATGAGAATTATATTCCTATTTCATGGAATTATATTCCCATTTCCTGCAAAACCTAAAGACACAGCAGCAGATGACAGAATCCCTACAATCTCAGGCCAAAAGTGTACAGACAGATGTTACTCAGGCCAACATTGGATAGAGAGATGGTCCTCCTGCTCCTGGTCAAGAGCATTGGGTCACTCTTTTTTCACTAACCCAAGATCCTGCTACCTCAGGACCAGCTCATCTCTTTGGTAGGAAAAGGTGTTACAGTTAAATGGAGACAGGAGCATTAGGAAGGTGTGATAAAGCCCAAATGAAGCTCTAGACTCCGCAAGGATTCCTCATAAGTGCTGTCTCCAGTGTCCTGACTCTCAGAGATCAACCACATCTGATATTTAGCCATCTGAGAAGATGGAGAACAGATAGAAAGGGCTTCCTTTAATAGCTCTTACCTGGTATCACTCCCCAGATTCAAATCCTGCTCTATAAAATCCATATTCTTGACCTGGTCTTCCACATTTCCCAGAGATAGGTTATGTACAAAATCAGGAAATTATCATTTCATATCAGTATGATCTTATTGTTCTTCTGAAACAATAAATAAAAGCAATACTGAATTGTGTAAGACAGATGTGTCATCCAAGTGTCCCTGGCCTTGACTATGTCCAGAGTTTCTGTCTCTCTCCACCAGACTTCCTCCCTACCACAGGACATAGGATCTGGCATCCCATGTAGCCACAGCAACCAAGACTTGTGAGGGAGCTAATACTCACAGGTAAAAACATGAGTAGTGTATGTGTACATATATAGATGTAGACACATGTGCTATGGTGTATATGTGGAGGTAAAAGGATAACTTGCTGGAGTTGGTCCTCTCCTTTCACCAAATGGATCCCAAGGATTAAGCTCTGTATGTGTGCCTGAGAGAAAGCATGTTTATGCAGCCTGATATCTGAACACATAGCATTAGAATTATAGGCGGTTGTAACGCGGCTAGACATGGGTGTTGGGGACTGAATTCTGCAAGAGCAGCAAGACTATCTAGAGCCCCAAATGTGTGTTTGGGGGGGAGAAGGGATGAGAGGGGGCGAGGAGGGAGGTATAGTATGTTTGTATGTGCATTCTAGAGATTTGGATGAGGACATCAGGTATCTTTTTATCTCCATCTGCCTTATTCCTTTGAGGCAGACCTCTTTCTGAATATGGAGCTAGTAGTGCTTTGGCTTGGTTAGCAACCAGTAAGCCCCAATGATTCTCCTGTCTCTGCCACCCTACAGGGTGGCTACAGTTGTACAAGACACTGTACCAGGCTTGTTACATGGATGCTGGGATCCAAGTTTGGATCCTCATGTTTGTACAGCAAACTTCCTAACTCCTGAGTATCTCTCTAGTTCCTAGGCTCTGCTTTTGTTTCCTTTGTTTCTTTCTTCCTTCCTTTTCTTTTTAACTCTTGTGTTAAATTTTAATTTTAGTTCTGTGTGAGTTTCATATGTGTTTTGAGCATACTCTCACATCATAGGCTCAGTTTTCTAGATGGCTTGGAAAATAGAAAAAGAGGAAGACATTAGACTAGGGATGACAAGAACAAACTCTGCTGTACCTTCTCTGCTCCACTTAGCTCAGGTACTTGAACCACCTAGGTTCAGGGCACAGATTTTCATTATTTAGTTGTGTGTGAGGCATGGGCTGGTAGTTGCATCAATCTTCCTGCCTCAACCCCTGCTTATGGGATTATGGATATGGCACAAAGATTAGCATAAACATTAGTATAAATGGGGACTTTTTTGTTTGTTTGTTTGTTTGTTTGTTTGTTTTAGACAGGGTTTCTCTGTATAGCTTTGGAGCCTGTCCTGGAACTCGCTCTGTAGACCAGGCTGGCCTCAAACTCACAGAGATCTGCCTGCCTCTGCCTCCCAAGTGCTGGGATCAAAGGCATGCACCACCAACACTGAACCATGCTGGGGAAGTGAGGTTCTATTTTTTTGTTTGTTTGTTTTTTCTTACTTAGTTTTTATTCATAATCATAAACTTAGCAATCCAGCTAGATAGAGATAGAGGGGAACGAGGAAAATATGGAACCCAAAGAATTTCAGTGAGAGAAGAGATTACAGGGCATTGTGAGCAGATGGGGTGGGGGGTGCTCTCTTGAGCTACAGAAGGAATGGTTTGGTGGGTAAGAAGCCTGCAAGTCAAAAGAATTGGAGTTGTCCACAGTTGGAAATGGTGATCTTCTTGCTGGTCTTGCCATTCTTGGACCTGGAACACTCCATGGCTTCCACAATGTTCATGCCTTCTTTCACCTTCCCAAAGACCACAT
The DNA here is from genome assembly GCF_943737965.1 of Phodopus roborovskii. Taxonomy (NCBI): domain Eukaryota; kingdom Metazoa; phylum Chordata; class Mammalia; order Rodentia; family Cricetidae; genus Phodopus; species Phodopus roborovskii. The sequence goes on from NW_026125811.1 coordinate 373,566, forward strand.
GCTTGCCATCCAGCCACTCAGTCTTGGCAGTGCAGATAAAAAACTGGGAACCATTTGTGTTTGGTCCAGCATTTGCCATGGACAAGATCCCAGGCCCTTTATGCTTCAGGATGAAGTTCTCATCTTCAAATTTCTCTCCGTAAATGGACCTGCCGCCAGTGCCATTATGACATGTGAGTAAAGTCACTACCCTGGCACATGAATCCAGGGATAATTCTGTGAAAGGAGGAACCCTTATGTCCAAATCCTTTCTCTCCAGTGCTCAGAGCACGAAAGTTTTGTGCTGTCTTTGGAACTTCTCTGCAAATAGCTAGAAGGAGACACAGCCCAGGGGCTCACCATTGGCTGTGATGTTGAAGAACATGGTGGGGTTGACTATGGCTGTAGGAAGAAGCAACAGGGGACAGCAGCAATTGCAAAACCGTTTGTTTTTCATTTTATATGTATATAAGATATTCTGAACTCTACAAATGTGCCCACATATACACATAGATTAAAAAAATACTTAATATTATGTGAATGTTCTTGAATGTATTCTGGAACTCATAGAGGTCAGGACAGGCAATGGATCTCCTGCAGTTGGAGTTACAGGTGATTGTGAGCTGCCCATGTGGGTGCTGGGAACAGAACCCAGGTCCTCTGGAGGAGCAGCCAGTGCTCTTACCCAGAGCCATGAATATTAACAAATGTAAATATGAAGCAAACTTCCTGCTTTAGCTTCCTGAGTGCTGGGATTAATAATGGTCTAGAGTTTTATGTTGGTGTTGGAGATGAAACCCAACGCTTTCTAAAGCTTTAGCACAAATTTGGCCATTGAGCTACATCCACATCCCTGCCATTTTAAGCATTCAATACAATTCTTGATCTCAAATCACTACCAGGGTGGCACAGACCTTTAATCATAGCACTTGGTCAGCAGAGGCAAGGCAGTTCTCTGAGTTTCATCTACATAGTGTGTTCCAGGGCTGCCCAAAAAGGGCAGAGGCAGATGGATTTCTGTGAGTTCCAGGCCAGCCTGGTCTACAGAGCTAGTTCCAGGACAGCCAGAGCTGTTACACAGAGAAAGCCTGTCTTGAAAAACAAAACAATCACACTCAGTGGGGGGTAGGGTGGGGGTGGGGTAAGGAGTGGGGGTGGAGGGGAGCATGATGGTCTTTGTGGCTGTGCATATCTTTAATCCCAGCAATTAGTAGAAGCAATTTAGAGGCAGAGAAAGGCAGATATGTGAGTCGAGGCCAGCCTGGTCTACAGAGTAAGTTCCAGGACAGGCTCCAAAGCTACACAGAGAAACCCTGTCTGGAAAAACAATAACAAAATAATACTCTAATTTTCCAGAGAGACTCTGTATTGGGCTTTCCCCTGGTAGGGCAGCCTCAGCCATCCCATGGAGCAGTAGCTTTAATGGGAAAGGCAATGACTCAGCTCTTCATTTACATAATAGTGGCACAGTAGGAGCAATTGAGTTTTAAGTTAAAAGCTGTAGGTTTCCTTTAACACATGATTTGGAAGAATGAAACTTCAGACATTCTGCTGGGAAGTGCGCTGCAAGCCTGTTGGAGTCTGTTTCCCTTTACCCTCAGTGGACCTGGAGGAGCAGCTACCTGGCAGTTATTTCTAGAGTTCTTTGAATATTCCCAAGCCCTCAGGCCCTATAGATCATTTGAGTTTGGCCAAAGGTTTCTGGGACAGGAGACAAGTTTGAGCTGGAGCTGTTGTGAATAGTGGCAGGCATTGTTTTCCTTGTTTTAGGTAACTATTAACTTCTCATCTTGATTTCTTAATTCTATCTGATACAGCTCTTCCTCTCCCCTTTTTTCTAAACATGTATTACATAATGTTCAAAAGAGCTACACCCTGCCAGGCATTGGTGGCACACATTTTAGTCCCAGCACTCTGGAGTCAGAGGCAGGAGGATCTCTGTGAGTTCGAGGCCAGCCTGGTCTACAGAGCTAGTTCCAGGACAGTCTCCAAAGCAAAACAGAGAAACCCTGACTCGAAAAACAAACAAAAAAGAGCCATGCCCTTTTAAGACCATAACTCAGGCCACAGAAGCAGCTCTGTTGTACATAGTAAGTAAGTCCCACCAGGGTTAAATAGTCAGGCCCTGTCTCAAAAAAGGAAAAAAAAAAGTTCTGGTGCAGTGGTTAAGAACAATTGTTGCCCTTGCAGAGGAATAGAGTTTAGTTCCCAGCACCAACATCAGGCAGCTCACAACTGGCTGTAACTCCAGCTCCAGGGGACCTGATGCTCTCTTCTGGCCTCTGCAGGCACTGCACTCACATGCACAAACCTGCATAGAGATGTACCTATGAATAAAAATGAAAAGCTTACTTAAAAAATGGACTGCTTTATGAATATGTGTATTACCTTTGTGCAGGGGCTATGCATACAATATTCTCTGTATCATTCCAATTTTTAGTTTAGTCTATGTGCTGCTAAAGCAAACACTTAATTTTAGACAGTCTGCCTAAGTTTCCCTGGTGGATTTTGAACCACTTATGTAGACCAGGCAGCCTTTGAACTTGTGACTCTCTTGCCTATGCCTCCATCTTGCTAGGATCACAGCTGTGTACTACCTGGCAGCATACTGAATATTTTTTTCACAGTAGCTATTTCACTTAGAGTTTATTAACAACAGAGATTAGTATTACCTGTGTTTGAAGTTTGTGTATGTAATGTCATCCTGTTTTCAAGGTCTACTCTCTTTCTCTGTCTCCCTCTTTGTCTCTCTCTCTGTGTGTGTTGAGAAAGGGTTAATGTAATTCTGTCTTGGAACTCACTTGTAGGACAGGCTGGCCTTGTAGGACAGGAGTGCCACCACTCCAAGCACCATTTTTAAATAGGGCTTTAGTGGTGCGTGCATGAAGTCCTATTGCTTGGGAGGCATAGGCAAGAGGATACCAAGTTCAAAGACTGCATGGGCTACATAGGGGTTTTGAGGCCAGATTGGGCTATATGGAACTGGCTTAAAAATCAAACCAAACAAAATTTGTGTGTGTGTATTTAGACAGTCTTTCCGTAATTCAAGTTGACCTGGAATTATGTATCCCAGGGTGGCCACCAATTTGAGGCAATCCTCCTGCCTCAGTCTACTGAGTCCTAGAATTATAGGCATGCTCTTCCATGCCTAGCTCTGTCTAACACTGTATTTGTAAAACTCTTGAGCCTTTTCCCATCACTGTATGCTGCTGTTTGTTTATCCTTTTGACATCCCAATGTAGAATCATAGTGTAATTATGATCCTATTCTACTGGTGATGGACTTTGGGTTTGGGTGCAGACTGTGGTCATTAGAACACCACTACTGTGACAATGATTACACATGCCATTTAGTGTATCTGCCACAGAATAATTTGTCTTTGTCTTTACTAAGTATTTTCTTAGGTGATTATAGTGGTTTATATGCCCTGAGAGAGGAACTGTTGGTCCAAGAGAAGTACATAGATAACTTTTCATTTAAACAATTCCAGTACTGACTTTCCCCAAAAATAATTTCCCCAAGCTCTATTATAGTATCACCAGCAGAATATGAAACATTGTCATTTGCCATCTTGAGACACTTTATAAAACTACCTACACTCTGTATTTTGTGTTATGGTGTGCTTGTGGAGGGCAGAAGACAACTTGTAGTCTGTTCTCTCCTTGTACCATGTGGGTCCTGGTAACTGAACTCAGGTTGTCAGGCCTGGTGGCAGGTGCCTTTATCTTCTGAGCCATCTTATTGGCCCACTTAGTAACTTTTTCTATTTTTAGACTTATATTTTTGACCATGGTGGGTATGGAATCCATTACTTAAACTATTTGCATACAATGGTATGGATGACTCATCACTTGTTCAAATCACCATTCTGGGAATGGACTAATGGCCACTTTCCAGTTTATCTTATAACCTAAATGGTGCTTGTTCTAGTAGTGGAAAAGCTACATTAAATGTTTGGTACATTTCACTTTTCCAATTTTATAACCTTACTGGCATTTGGAGACATTCAACAATTTTACTTTTTACTTCCCCAACTACAATGGTTTTTTTGTTTTGTTTTGTGTGTGTGTGTGGACAGGAGGGGGAGGTACACATTCATGTTGAGTCTAGAATTCAACCTCAGGTGTCATTCCCCAGGCATCATTCACTTTGTTATTTGAGACAGGTTCTCGCTGGCAAGGAGGCTAGGCTGCTGGCTAGTGAGCCCCAGGGATCCTCCCATCTTCATTTCCACCATGCTGGGGTTAAAATAATGTGCCATTATGATGGCTTTTTTTTTTGAGACAAGGCCTTATGTAATCCTAGCTGGTGTTGACCTTGAACTCCTAGAGATCTGCCTGCCTCTGCCTCCTGAGTGCTAGAATTAAAGGCATGTACCATCACACCCAGTTTATGCCCAGCTTTTAAAAATGTGGATTCTGGGTATTAAGTTCAGGCCCTCATGTTTGCAACTGAACTATTTCCCTGGACATAGTCTTCTTTTATTTAATTGATATTTTTTAAAATTCAATTTCATTTTTTAAGAAAGGGTCTTGCTATGTAGCTCTGGCTGTCCTTGAACTCACTATGTAGACCAGGCTGGCCTCAAACTCACAAAGAGCTGCTTATTTCTGCCTTCCCAAGTGCTGGGGTATTTTTAATTTGGAAAAAAATACATTTGAACAGGCTCCCCTGTGGCCAGGACTGGAACAGAATTTGCTATGTAGTCAAGGATAACCTTGAACTTCTGATCTTTATGCCTCTACCTCCTGAGTTTGGGGATTACAGGCATGTACCACCACACCCTGCTTGTTTGATAATGGGTATCAAACCAAGGACTTCACACTTGCTATGTAAGTACCAACAGAGCTACATCTCTGGTCCCCTTTTCCCCAAACGTCCTAAAAACATGTGTTTCACCATGTAAGGCAGGTTGCCTTGGAACTGGCTTTCCTCCTATCTTACCTACCTGTCTTACTTAGGGTTTTTATTGCCATGAAAAGACACCATGACCACATCAACACTTATAAAGGAAAACATTTAATTGGGGATGGCTTACAATTCAGATGTTCAAGTCTATTCCCATCATGGTGGGAAGCATGGTGGCATGAAGGCAGACATGGTGCTGGAGAAGGAGCTGAGAGTCCTATATCTGGATCCAAAGCCAGCAAGAAGAGAGGAGAGTGACACTGGGCTTAGCTCGAGCATTTAAAACCTTAGGGCCCACCCCCAGTGACACACTTCCTCTAACAAAACCACATCTACTCCATTAAGGCCATACCTCCTAATAGTGCCACTCCCTATGAGCCTATGTGGGACATTTTCATTCATACCATCATACTACTTAAGTGCTAAGTTATGACAGGCATTGCTGCCTCACCCAGACCTCTAATGTTTGTGTTTCTTCCTACTCCTACCCTTGTCAAAAGTAGAGATGACTCAATGGTTAAGAGTACTTGCTGCTCTTAATGGGGACTGGGGTTTGGTTCCCAGCACCCACATGGCAGCTCACAATCATCTGTAACTCCAGTTCCAGAGAATTCAGTGCCCTCTTCTGGCTTTTTTGGACACCAGGCACACATGTGTTGCAGACATGCATGAAGTCAAAGCACTCACAGACAATTGCATTTCAAGGAAGCCTGGGTTAAAGAGTTAAATCCTGTCTAAAAAGAAAAAAAAGCTTTAAAAAATCAAAATGATACACGTAGTTATTTTTAGAAGTCAAACTACACAAGGATTTTAAGACTGATCTTGTAACCTGCCTCCTCTGGAATTCCCAGTTCCATGGAGCCATTTCAACCATTAGCTTCTGTGTCTCACAGTACTCACTCTTGGCTTTCCCCTTTAGACTACAGCAGAGTCAGCAAGTGGCCTACCTCATCATCATGTAGCTGTCAAATTGTAAGGGCAGAAGCCTCCCGAATCTTGAGCCTTTCCAAGCTTCAGACACACAGAAAGTTTTGCTGCTGCAGCTGGCTGTTTTTAACCCTTGGGTTTATACCTACTTTTCTCCCCTTGTTGCTATATATTGGAGGTTTGTAAGTGGAGACAAATGCACATGCTTAGCTTTATGGTTAGGAGTAGAGAGCTTGCCTGGCATGTACAAGGCTCTGGGTATAATGGTACAGCAAAATTAACTTCTCCTTTAAAAAATGGAATCATGTTTATGTCTGTGTTAGTCATTCCTATGTAGGTGACTGAGGAGGCCAGAAGAAGGTGTTGGATTGCCTGGAACTAGACTTCTAGGTGGTTATGAGCTGCTCAACTGGGTGCTGGGACCAAACTTGTGTTTTCTGGAAGAGCAGGAAATGTTCTGAACTGCCGAACCTTCTCTCCAGTCCCTGCCTACCTTTTTGGTTGTTAGCCTAGCCTTTAATGGCTGAGTCATCTCCCCAGTCTTCACCCTAATCTTTTATAACAAGGTTTCTGGGATCTGATCTCAGGTCCTTTCATTGCTCTTACCCACTGAATCATCTCTTTAGCTCCAACAAACTTACTTTGAAAATAGAACCAGGTATGCATGGGAGTATTCAAGGGCAACAGGAGGGGAGGGTTGGGGGGATGGATAAGGGTAGAAGTCCTGAATGTTATTCTCTGATCCCCATAAACGTAGAATGGTACTTGTATGTACAGTAATAAAAATTAAAAAAAAAACTCTCAGGGCCTCACAAATGCTAGGAAAGAGTTCTACTGCTGAATTATACCTCTAGTCCAATAATATTTTTTTTATCACAGAAAATAGGCTTATAATATGTCTCAAAGCAATGTGCAAACAGATGGAATGGTTGCTTTGTCTATGGAGATGAGCTCTCCTAGTTTAACTTTTGTTTTTATTTTCTGGGTTTTCAAGATAAGGTTTCTCTAGTAGTTGTGGCTGTCCTGACTCTTGCTCTGTAGTCCGGGCTGGCCTCAAACTCCAATCCTCTTGCCTCTGTCTCCTGAGTGCTGGGATTAAAGACATGTACCACTGCTGCCCAACTTAACTTTTAAAAAAATTATCATTGGGGCAGGAAAAGGATGCATACTGATTTTGCAGAGGACCCATTTTCCAGCACCCATGTCAGGCAGCTTACTACCTTTTGTAACTCTAGCCCCAAGCAATCTGACATTCTCTTCTGGCCTTCATAGCTATCTGCACTCCTTGTGTGTGTGTGTATATGTATGTATGTATATGTATATTTACATTATTGTGTGTGTGCCTGTATGTGTATGGACATGTTCACCACAGTGAGAATGTGGAGGTCAGAGAACAACTTTTGGGATTTGGTTCATTCTTTCCACCATGCGTTCTGGTGGACTCAGGTTTGCATGGCAAGTGCTTTTATTCAATGGGCCAACTCATTAGCTTAAGTTCAACTTCTTGAAAGTTAACAACTGAGATTTCCCATTTTCCACTTGTTTCCATTTTGGATTTTTTGAGTTAGAGTTTCATGTTGCACAGGCTGTCCTTGAATTCACTATAAAGTTATGGTTAGTCCGAACCTGATTTTTCTGCTTGTACCTTCCAAGTACTGAGATTACAGGCATGTACCACCACCCATGCCCAAGCTCATCTTTCTTCCTTCACTAAAATCTTTGCTTCTTTGTGTTTATTCATCAGTAAGAATTTTAGTGTAAGCTGGGTGTAGGAGTGCATCTTTTCTCCCAGGATTTAGAAGGCAAAGGCAAGCAGATCTCTGTGACTTTGATGCTAGCTGGAGAGACCTGTCTTTAAAACACCCATAATTAAGCTGGGTATAGTGGTACACTTTTACTCCAAGCAATCAGGAAGCAAAGGCAAGCAGTTCTCTGTGAGTTCAAGGCAAGCCTGATCTCTATAGTGAGATCACCAAATATATACATGTGCATGTATTAAGAATCAGCCATTGCCATGCTTGGTTTTGCTTATATCTAGGATTCTTAGCTGTTTGAAAATAATTTCAATATATTAATTTTCTCTATCAAATTAATAAAGTATCATTCAGAGGCAGAAGCAGAAGTAGCAGGATCATTTTAAGTTTCAGGCCAGTCTGATCTACACAGTGAATTCCAGGCCAGCCAGAACTATAGGAAACCATGTCTTCAAACCATACTAAATCCAAATGAGCACTTTAAACTTAGTAGAGTTTTTGACACTGCAAGTGGGAACCCTTTCATATTGGATCAATGACCTACTAGAATACTCAAGTTTATTGCTGAAAGGAAGTGCCAAGAGGTGAGGCAGTCTGGGTCATTTTATTGGTGCATATCTCAAACGATGAACTTGGGAGTAATGCTTACTAACCAACTATGCCAGAGGATCATAGACTAGTTTTTATGGGTACAAGAATATAAATATGTACAATTTTCTTTATAAAGAAAGGTCTTGATTTTATTCCCCCTTATGAAATAAAGGCGCTGTGAAAATACAAAAGGTGAATGCTAGTTACTTTTCTAACGTTAAATCACCTTCCTCTTTTAAAATGATCACATTCTATGAACAGATGCCTGCTGGCATAGCAGAATACAGAAGGATTAATTAGCAAGGTCTAGAAGTTATATTTCAAGGAAGATCATTCTATAAAGGCTAATCATTTAATTAAGATATTTATACATAGTGACCATTACCATGAGAACAAACCTTAAGGTTAACAGACTTCTTGAGGTTATTAATACAAAATGGACTGAAGATCCCGGTTCCTACAAAAAGTCTGATGTTGAATGTGTGGTATACTTAACAAAGAAAAATGAAAAGGTTCTAGAGGAAAGTAAACCTTTTTTTTTTTTAACAACTCTAACTTGCTTTTTTTTTTAAGCTGAGAAACTGAAGTTGGAACCTGTGATACTATGAATGACAGGTAAGTGCTCACTACATCCCTAGACCTGCACAATGTTTCTTAACCTTGAATTGGGTGATGTTTATGCCATTCAAGTGAACTTACTTAGCTCAGCTTTTGGCTTTCAAACAAAATTTTGGAAAATATCTGGAAAGAAAATAGTTTTGAAAGTGCTTTCTCTTGTTCTTTGGTATAATTTGGTCATTCTGATAATAATTAAGCCATTAAGTAAGTACTTTAACAAAAAGGATATATATATATATATATATATATATATATATATATATATCTTAGAAAACCATGACTAAAGAATACATTATATTGCCAACCTTGTGAAAAACAAATTAGTATTTCATCTGTGTTTCTGTGGCATAGCTAGCTCTGCTGCCTATAACAACATCATTGATTTATATGAAATGTTACATACAATATCCTGTTATATTTGATCATTACAACAGCTGTTCTACATACTTTAGAAGAGGCAAGTTTTAGCTTGAAAAAGAATAATTTCAAATTGCTTAAAGTTAACCCCTTTGTGCCTTCTGATTCAGCAAGCATCAAAATTTAATGTCAGCACACTGTTAAGAATTGGTTTCAGGCTAATTCTCTTCCTGTAGCATCTTTTCAATTTCTTTATCCCAGTTTTCATCTCGCTTCTCCGACTCTGCTACCACTTCATATTCCTGAAGTTCCTGTTGTAGCTCCTTTTCCCAATCAGCAGAATCTTCTACAGGAAACGAAGGGAGAGGTAAGAAAGGTATTTTTTGAACTCAATACTTGTAATAATTCATTCAACTGTAATACCTGACACAAGGCCTAGCCATTTCTTTTTGTAGTACCAGGCATGGGAACCCAGGGCCTTGGACATTGCTAGGCAAGCACTCTATTAATCTATAATTCCAGCCCCCATTTCTTCCTCATTTTAAAACTACTTTGTGTTCGTGTGTGGTATGTGTGAGTGCAGGTACACAGGTGTCACAAGGGTATGTGTGGAGGTCAGAGGATAATTTCCAGGATCTGGATCTCTCTTCTTACCATGTAGGTCCTAGGAACCCAACTCAGATCGTCAGGCTTGGCAGTGACCATGGTTACCTGATGAGCCGTCTCTGTGGCCTTGTCTTTGAGAGAGGGCATCATGTATCCCAGGTTGACCTCCAATACAATACTGGCTGAGGATGACTGTCAATATCTAACCCTCCTGCTTCTACCACCTGAGTGTTGGGACTACAGGTGTGGCCACCATGTCCAGTTTTATCATGTCTGATATTAAACCCAGCACCTTGAACTGCAGAGTGTTATAGAAATAAGAGAGAAAAAAAAAACATGGCTACTTAAAAAGGAAGGTGAGACAGCATGGTGGGATTCCTGTAATCCAGCACACAGGAGATGAAGAGACAGGAGGTCAAGGCCAGGAGGCTAGACAATGAGACTGAACCAGTCTGGGCTACAGGAGAACCTTTCTCAAACAACACAAAGTTAGGGTTGGGGATGAGTGAGATGTAACTCAGGATGGCTTCAAATTCATGTCAGATCTTCTGTCTTAACTTTCTAAGTGCTGGAATTAGAGAACTGTAGCTACCCCACCTAGTTGGTAGTTGTTGATTGGCTTTATTATTTTTTTTCTGAGACAAGGTCTTATATGGGCAAGAGTGGCCTCAAACTTCTGATCTTTCTACCTCTTGAATACTGGGATTACAAGTGTGCACCACCATGTATGGTTTTGTATGGTGCTGAGGATTGAACTCAGGGCCTCATGCAGGCTAGGTAAGCACTCTACCAACTGAGTTACATCCTCAGCCTCTGTCTACTGGCTTTAAAATGATATTGGAATTAGGAAAAAGAACAAAGATTTGTGTATGTGTGCATGTGTTACCTTCTAATGCAATTGTTTCCTCTTGCTTTTTATCAAGTACAAGCTGCTCCATTTCTTTTCTTAAATCCTCCTGGTTTAAGTTGCAGGCATCAAAGGCATCACTGACAAACTCAGAAACGCCTGGGCTGGTAGAGATTTCCTCCTCATCCTGAAATGCAACCAAAGAGCTCTTGGAATGGATTCTAAATGACACCCATGCCTCATAATTTAACACAGTCTCATTTTTTTGTTCTTCTCTGCTAGCTGTAAGACAATGCTCACTGCTTTCCAACCTTCTAACTGGCAGTTGCTTGGTAACAGAGTGAGTTACCACCTGAGGCTATTATTCTCCCTCACTGTTTAGATCACTCAAACCATTCTCTCTGATTCCTGATGAGCACATCTAGAATTATTTATGTCAGGAAATCAACTCAGCTCTCAGCTACAGGCCCTTGACTATTCAAGTACTGGACTCCTCATTTTGCAGGGATAAGACTGACACCGTCAAGCAGTTTTAAATGGTATCAGAGATGGTTAACCCAGTAACTTCATTTTCAGACATCATCTACTAGGTATAATGTAAAACTGTATTACCTCTTGAGTTTTAAGCTGAGATTTGATTACGACAGGTGGTGTTTTCGGCCGTACTGCCTCTAAGGAGTGAGAATAAAAGAGACAATAATTGCTTCGTTTACTTTTGAATGCGAATCATAAGAACAGCTAAAATATTCACAGATAAGATGTTAAATCATTTTCAGAAATGAGCTTTTATGGTATATTTTTAGCTCTCTTGAAGTTATGACATGACATAGCCAGGCACTACCATGTCAACCTCCTACTTTGGTGAGTGTCCTTTTGTTTTATCTATTTAGACACAGAGTCTCATTATGTAGCCCTGACTACCCTGGAACTCACAGAGATCCACATGCCTCTGCCTCCTGAGTGCTGGGATTAAATATATGCACCATCATGCCTGGCAGGAATGCCATTTTAAGTCTGCAATCACATTCAGTATCCTTATATGGAATTGTCATTAGGAAACCATCTTTGGTCTTCAGTGTCAACATAACTGATTCTGTGGTTTCTTTTAGGGTACTAAAAATGAAGCTATTTATCAAGCTTGTTACCAACCAGGTTAGAAAGTACAAAGGAAAACACAATACCCCTCCTGGCATTCTGTTGGTTATCCTATAAAGATTTAAGTAAGTGTGTGTGTGTGTGTGTGTGTGTGTGTGTGTGTGTGTGTGTGTGTGTGTGGTGAGGGGGTATGTGTCTCCTCAGAGGGTGTTGAATCCCCTGGTCCTGGAGTTACAGGCAATGTGAGCTGACTAATGTGGGTGTTGGGGACTGAATTTGAATCCTCTGTAAAAGCAACACTCACTCTTAACTGGTGAATCATCTCTCTAGCCCTTCTGCTCTTTATCGTATTAACCATGCTGACAGTCCTTACTGAGTACTTTTAGGTCCATTTTGTTAAACAGGCAGTCTTTGGGGAAACAGCTTTTTTTCTTTCCTTTTTTACTTTATTTATTTATTTTTTATTTTCGGTGGTGCTGGTTATGAACGTATTGTTATCTGCACATGTTAGGTAAGTGCTTTACATGTGAGCTATATTCCCAGCGTAGCATTTCCCAATAACATTAATTTAAGTAAGCCAGGAATGATAGCCTGTGCCTGTAATCTAAGCATTTCAGGGGCAGAGAAGCAGGATGGCTTAGAAGTTCAGCACTAGCTGCGGCTACACAGTGAAACCCTGTCTCAAAAAGCTACCTTCTAAAAACCAAAAACCAACCACAATTTAAGGATATTTCTAAAGAATGAAAGTTTACTGGGATTCAGGATACTATATGCAACCTGACCTTGAGTATAGTTTCTGAGCCTCTCCTAGTAGTTTGTAAAACCTGTGTCTTATGACATAACTTACATAAAATTCCACAAACTAAATTGCCCACTTCTTATCAGATGATTCTATTGATAATTAGAACATATCTATATCCACAGCAGGCACTCATGAAAAAATGAAGGAAAAACATAAAAGGGCTAGAGATATAGCTCAGTAGAGTTCCTGCCTAGTATTTGCAAGGTGGGATCCAATCTTGGTGCCATAAAATAAATATATAAAATATTATACAATATATATTAATCAACATGTAAAATAATAAATTAAATAAAAAATGCTTTGACTCTAAAAATATATATATATATATATATACATATTAATATTTATTTCTATTTACTTTGTTTACTTGGTTTTTTTTTTTGAGACAGGGTCTTACTATATATCCCAGACTAGTCTGGAATTCTGTGTAGACCAACAAGGCTTCCAACTCAGAGATCTAACTGACTCTGCATCCAGATTAAAGGTGCATGCAACCATGCCCAGCTTTATTTTTATTTATGTCTGAGTAACCATGGAATTCAGAAGAGGGTATCAGGTCCCCTGCAACTGGAGGTATAAGGGACAGTAAGCCATCCATGTAGATGCTGGGACCTGAACTCAAGTCCTTTGGAAGAGCAGGAAGTGCTCTTAATTGCCAAGTCAACTGTTCAACCCTATATTAATATGATAGTTCATCAAACAGTTGCTGATATTATAAAACTTGTTTCCTGGCAAACAGGGGTAATACATCACAGGAGGAAAGTACCAGATGTTTAATAGATACTTGTTATTGCACTGGAATAAGCACGACTGGGCTCTACAACCATTAAGGCCCAAGGAAAGTAGGATGAATTGAAGTCTGAGAAACATCTGGCCTTGGTAGCACATGCCTGTAACCCTAGCACTTGAGATATGTAGGCAGGAGGATCAGGAGCTCAAGACCAGCCTGGACTACATGAGACCTCAAAACAGTCCAAAGGGGCAAGAAAACGAATGTAGAGAAGGTTGTCATCCAAGAGTAATAAAAAGAGGAAAGAAGCCTGGTGCTGGTGGCATACCTTTAGTCCTGGCACTAGTATGTAGAGGCAGGTGGATCTCTGAGTTTAAGGCCTGTCTGCTCTATAGAGCTAGTTCCAGAACATCCAGGACTACACAGAGAAATCCTGTCTTGAAAAAGACAGGAAAAAAAAAAAAAGAAATTAAGAATCAAGAATGAGATAGCAAAAATACACTTGGGGAAGACACATGTAAGCTGGGCCAGAAAGGGCAGCAAAACAGAAAATTTCCTTTGGAAAGAAAAGAATGTTTCTGTGCAGAGATGTCAACATTTTTGATGCACACAAGGTGACAAGCTCATTACCATCTCTAAGCAGGAATATTTTACATCAATTCTTTTCTTCCAGAATGATCTCTTCTCCCTAGAATGTACCTGTCAGAGGCAAATCATCCTCTCTGCTGCTTTTCTCTTCCTTTCCAGAGGCTTGCTGCTGGGCAGCCAGTGCTGTGAGTTGGGCTGACTGCTTAATCAAGGAGATGCGGTAGAAGTAGTTCCTCCAGAATACTTCTTCCTTCACACTTTGATAGACAGTGACACATGTGAGAATGTGAGGGTCAAGGGCACACAGGTTAGCATAGCAAAGCCTAAAATAGATCATTACTTATTTGGCTCTGGGAATATAGGGTTTCATGCACTACCAGGCAAGCCTGCACTCCACTACCAAGCTAAAGCTCCAGTCCGAGTGCTTTCAGTCATTGTGAGGGCCAAAGGAAATGATCATTTGCTTTACAAGTGAAAGCTAAACAACAGGGTATGGCACACTATAGTCTCCATAGCAGCAGAGATTATACAATGCTCATGAACTACCAGTATTCCCTGGTGCTTCTATTTATCCTATTAATTTTATTCTATGTGTACAGGTATTTTTGCCTGCATGTATGCAAGGACCATGGAAGCCAAAAGAGGCATTGGAATCCCCAGAAGTAGAGTTACTGACTGTGGTGAGCTACCATGCAGAATTGAATCTGGGTTGTTTGGAAGAGCAGCCAATGCTATTGATTGCCGAGCCATCTCTCTAGTCCCTTTTTAAAAATTACATGTACTTATCATGTGTGTATGTATATACATGTAAGGTCTATAGGACAATTTTCAGGAGTTCTCTTTTTCTTCCATGTGGGGCAAGAATTCGTGGTTTGGCAGCAAGTGCCTTAACCTGCTGAGCTATCATGGTGACCCTCATTTCTTAGTATTTAATACATAGATTTGACTCTTGACAGAAGGAAACAATACATTCATGTGTGGCAGTGTGACTAACCAGGGGAACTTGAAGCTGATACAGGACACTATATTTTCTAAAGGATTATATGCTTTTATGCAGTAGGAAGAAACTATTGCAGATGTTGTTGTTTCTTACTTTTCATACATTTGTATGTTTTGGTATATATGTCTGAATATGTGAAAGCACATATATACACATGTATGTGGAGGATGAATGTTGAATACGGATGGGGAACCATCCTCAACTGTTCTTCCACTTTATTATATACTGAGGTAGGATCAGTCAATCAAACTCTGAGCTCACTGATACAGCCAGTCTAGATATGGCTAGTCTGGTTGTTCAGCTGGCTCCAGGATCCTGTGTCCTCTTTTCAAGGCTGGACCACACCCACCTCCCATCAACATTGGTCCTGAGCATTTGAGTAAGTCTTCATGCTTACCAGGCAAGTGTTTAACTGATGAGTCATCTCCCTACCCCTTGTTTTTTTTTTTTTTTTTTTTTTTTTTTTTTTTTGAGATTGAGTCCCACTGGGTGGTGGTGCACATCTTTAATCCCAGCACTCAAAAGGCAGAGGCAGGCAGATCTCTGTGAGTTTGAGGCCAGCCTAGTCTACAGAGCTAGTTCCAGGACAGCCAAGGCAATACAGAGAAACCCTGTCTTGAAAAACAGTCCAAAACAAAACAAAAAACCAAAAAAAGACTGAGTCTCATGTATCACAGGCTGGCCTCAAAATCACGACATAGCTAAGGTTGACCTTGAACTCCTGATCCTCCTGTCTCCATCACTCAAGTGCTAGGATTATAGGTTTTTGCTACCACACCTGGCTTAGAAAATAACTAGCTGGCAGCTTGCTAAAGTAGCTAGCAAATAGTAGAAACAATGGGAGATGTTATAAAGACTTTGGGTGTGGGGCAGAATTGGGGATAGAACCCAAGGCTTTGTGAAAACTAAGCAAGCCCTCTACTACCAAATTATACTCAAAACCATCTGAAGATGGTTGATAAAGACTCAAGTTCTATTCAACCTGAAAACTCACAGTGGTTCTTAAACTTGATTGCCTATTGGACCTGCCTGCCTTGAGGCATTGGTGTCAAGTAGAGTATGGTAGGTACACACAATAGATGGCCTAGAAAGGACAGTAAGAACAAAGCAGAGAGTGGTATCTGAGTGGAGGATGAAGGGGAGTTAGAAATGAGAGCTTAGTGACATGCACAGTATTGAAAAAAATAAAAACATTAAAGGTCATAGAACCAGGCTTCTCACTGCCAGAACAGGGAGTTACAAACATGGCAGGAAAAAATGAGTATGATCCTTATTGGGAAGTATTCCTGTGGACATAGTTTTCCTTCCATGGAGACACAACTGAGCATGTGTACACCTCCTAACTATATCCTCTGCTGGTGAGGTGTGACACCCCAATGATGCTCAGTTCCATGTCATTTTCTGAAAACCATTATTATATTAATATGTGCTAATAAGGAAGAATAAAATTTAATTTTCTATTAAAAGGTACCAGCACTTTCTGAATTTATAAATGGTGTATACTAGGATTAGAGGAAGGTAAAAATAAATGAGTTTGAAGGTTGTTGTGGTGGCCCACATCTTTAATCCCAGCACTCAGGAGGCAGAGACAGGTGATCTCTGAATTTGAGGCTAGCATGGTCTACATAGCAAGTTTCAGGACAACCAGGGATACATATTGTAACTATCTCAAACAAAACAACTGCCAAAGGACACAGATGTAAGTTTTGCTAGGCTCCCATTGGTCAAAAGTAATGATGATTTGAGTATCAAAATAGTAACAGATTACAACCCACTGCATCAAATGCATTAGACAATATGGATATAAATACAAGAATATGTGGAAAATTTGATGATGAATAGAATGAAATTTCAAAGTCCCTATGGGGCCAGTGGGCAAATGCACTTGCTGCTAAGCCTAATAATGACCAGAGTTTGATTCCTGAGCTCCAAATGGCTGAAGGAAAGAATTGACTCCCACAAGTCCTTCTTCCCAAATATTATGTTGCCATTAAGTCTTTAACGCTGATATATAGCTCTATTGGTAGAGTACTTGCCTAATATGCACAAAGTCCTGGGTTTGCTCCCCAGGCACAGTGGGATATATGGCTATAATCATAGTACTCAGGAGATGGAGGCAGGTAGGAGGATCAGAAGGCAAAAAAACAAAACCAGTTCTTGGCCAGCCTGGGATACATGAGACACTGTTTCAACACACACACGCACACACACACACACACACACACACACCACCACACAAAATCCATGAAGTGTTTATTCACAAAATATTAATTTCTTTTACTTTTTTTTCTCCTCCCAACTCCCCTTGAAGTAGGGTCTTACTCTATAGCTCACCTTGAGTTCTTTATGTAATATCAGCTCAGGCTGCTGTGGACTCTTCTCCTGTCTCAGTCTCCTCAGTGCTGGAATTAAAGGTATTTGCCACAGACCCCAGCTTTTTTTTTTGACTTGTTATCATGTGCTTGCAGTACTTGCAGAGACCAGAAGGCATCACATCCCTTGGAGCTGGAGTTGCAGGGGGTTGTGAGCCATCCAATATTGGTGTTGGAAACTGAATCTGGATCCTCTGCAGAAGCATCAAGTGCTCTTAATCTCTGAGCCATCTCCCCAACCCCTTACTTGTTTATTTAAACAGCATTGTGATGTGTACTCAGGCTGGCACTGAACTCACTATGTAGCCCCAGTAGTAGGATCAGATGTGCACAACTGTCAGATGTGCCCACTTCTAATTATTATCATTATAATTATTTGAGACATGGTCTCAAAATATAGCCCAGGCTAGTCTTGAACTTGGTATTCTGTCTCTGCTTCCTGAGTATTGGTATTACAGGCCTTGCCATTATACTCAATACTAATTACTTTCCAAGAGGAAAACAGTAATTTTACAGTTAAGAAGCCTGCCAAACAGCACCTTCAAGTGAACAAGGTATTAACTATATTGGGACAAATAAAAGTGTGCCTTATACAAGGTCCAAGTGATGAAAAGAGACTGATGAGACATAAGAACTAAATGTAATCTATGATATTAACTGGATTCTTTGTTAAATTAATTGGATTCTTTTGCTAAAGAGAACATTATCAGAACAAATAAAACATTTAAAACAGGGCCTGAAAACAAGATTGTAATAATATGAGATCTGCTGGTTGCCTGTGACCTGATTTGATAGTCATACTGGGGTTGTGGGAAAGAATGAATGTCTATAGGGACTACATAATAAAGTATTCAGGCTTGAACTTAAGGGCTTGGTGATGGAACGATTGCTTTACCATGTGCAAGGCATTGGGTTCCATCTCCAGTACCCTTTCCCACAAAAAAAGAATCAAAGACCATGAGACATCAGGTTTCAAATGAAAAAAAAAAAAAGTTTTCTGGGAGGCTGAGGCAGGAGGATCCTGAGTTCAAGGCCAGCCTGGATTACCAAGGAGACTATCTCAAAACTAAAAATGAAAACAAAACAATAAGACCAATTAATAGGAGGCTAGAGAGATGGCTCAGTGGTTAGGACCACTTGCTCCTACTTCAGGGGACACGAGTTTGGTTCCCAGCACCCATGTCAGATGGTTTGCAAATGTTTGTAACTCCAGCTCCTGAAGATCTGATATCATCTTCTGGACTCCCCATCAGGTAAAGGTACTTGTCATACAAACCTGGTGACCCTGAATTTGATTCCCAGGACCCACATAAAGGTGGAAGGAGAGAACCAACTCTATAATTATTCTCTAACCTCAAAACTGAAGGCAAGTCACTTGTACCCATATACACATATTGGGCGGGCGGGCGCACACGCGCATACACACACACACACACACACACACACACACACAAATTAATGAATTACAAATGGCCTTTGTGCGTGCTCCAGTGGTGCAATCAGTTATCACACAGTACTTATACAAATGGTCTTTGTATTGCATTCACATCTAACTTTTCATTCTTTCAAAATAATAATTTTTAAAAATTGATGACTATTCTCTCAATTAAATTATAATCTCTAGTTTGGAAGACAAACCTAAACTGAATCAAGGGAACACATCTGGGGAAGGAGCTCAGTTGGCAGGCACAAAGCCCTGGGTTCTAACCCCAGTACCATATAAACCGGGCATTGTGGCCTAAATCTGTAATCCTAACTTCAGGGTTGAGGCAGGAGAATCAGAAATTCAAGGTTATTCTCCATTACATATAGCATTCCAAACCAGCAAGGAATAGGTGAGAACTTGTTGCCAACTAACCACATAAAAACAAAAACAAGCCATTATAAACAAATGTGGAGCATCTAGATTTTCCTTCTCTGAGTGTCACTTTGATCGCCTTGGATGCTCTTTCTGAACCATCACTTATAAATTGAAGGGCTGGGCAGTGGTGGTGCATTCCTTTGATCCCAGCACTTGGGAGGCAGAGGCAGTCAGGTCTCTGTGAGTTCAAGACCAACCTGGTCTACAGAATGAGTTTCAGGACAGGTTCCAAAGCTACACAGAGAAACCCTGTCTTGAAAAACCATAATAATAATAATAATAACAACAACAAAGAAACAAACAAAAAAACCTCACAACACTATAGAGAAACCATGTTTCAAAAAAACAAAAAGAAATTGAAGACTATTCGAAGTGTACATTAGTGTGTGTCAGTACTTCCTTATGGCAGCCTGAACCCACAAGTGCCCTGCTGCTGCATCACAGACACACTTTGAAGCCCTCTGATAGCAGGGGAGAAACTACACAGGCTGACATATGCCTTGTGTTCCTTATAGGGTGTCCACAGGCTTCTAATGCCTTAAATCCAACACAAAAGCAGAAATGCATTTGTGTTTGGGAGCTGCAGCTGTGCCCAGGAGGTTTCTTTATCAGAGGACCTTTTGGAACCTTTACAATGTCATCTGGAGTGTGATTCTTCCCTAGAGGGTGACACACCAGTTTTCTGCAAAGTGTCTGCCTCTCTTACATCAAGAGGGAGGGAGTCTGGCAAAGAAAGAAGTCCAAATGGTTGTTTTTGCTCATCAAAAGAGCAAACAGAGCCCATGAGTCACCACAGAGACATTAGTACACCCAAGGTTTGTTCATGTGAGATGTTTCACAGAGCTCAGAATTAAAAGTGGCCTTGAAGATACTTAGGCAGCCCACTTTCTCAACGTTTCCCCCCTTTGAGACAAAGTTTCACTTAGCCTGTAACACAAGCTTTGCCTGGAACTTACTATGTAAGGTCTCAAACTAGTAGCATTCTTCTTGTCTCAACCTCCTAAACACTCAGATTATAGGTGTATGTTAGCACACTTAGCTGCAAATTCACTTTTGCCTGGCTCTGATGTTTTGGCTTAAGACCTTGGGCCTTAAAATGTAAACAGGTCCATTTTATTCCCCCAAGTCTCATAGTTTCTTTCTACCATGTAGCCCCAAGGACTTAACTCAGGTCCTCAATCTTAGCAGCAAGTGTCTTTACCCACTGAACCATCTCAAGCTGGATTTTTATCAAATATTTTATTTGTATGGGTACTTTTGCCTGAAGATATGTTTGTGCAGCATGTGTATGCCTGTGCCCACATAGGCCAGAAGAGAGCATCATATCCTCTGGAATTACAGATGGTTGCAAGTTACCATGTACGTACAAGGAATCAAACCTGGGTCCCCTGGAAGCACAGTTAGTGCTCTTAACCAGAGTCATCTTTCTAGTCCCCAAAGCTAGACTTTAAAAATATATATCCCAGGCTGGTCTCCAATTCTCTATCCTCAGCCTCCTGAGTATTAGGATGATAGGGGTGTGACACCATGCCCAGTTAAAAATAATATTGTGCTGGGCATTGGTGGTGATTGCCTTTAATCCCAGCACTCTGGAGGTAGAGAGGCAGGTCGATCTCTGTGAGTTCAAGGCCAGCCTGGTCTACAGAGCCAGTTCCAGGACAGGCTCCAAAGCAATACAGAAAAACCCTGTCTCATAAAAATGATAATTTTTGTGTCCATCTATCAGGGCAGAATACTTCTCTTATTTATCCCTTCATCTTTTAAAACAATAAAAGTCAATTCCTAGGGGTTTGTGAGCATATGCAGTAGAGGAAAAGATGGTATACTTCTTTATATCCTCAATTAAAAATAGCTATTTTAGCCACACTCTAACGATGAAATTTGCAATGTGAATTTAGCTATACTTTTCTTTTGGAAGTGTGAGGTTAAACTGTAGAAATTGATCTTAGCACTTGGAATGTCAAGGAAGTTAAAGGAGGATCAAAAGTTCAGGGTCATCCTTGACTGATTCCATAGCAAGATTGAAACCAGCCTGGTATATGGAAAACAAGTCTCATAAGGAAGGTTGGTTGTGATGACTCATGCCTCCAATCCCAGCACCTAGCACATAGCCCACAGCACATAGCACGAAGAAGCAAGAGGATCCCTGAAAGACTGGGGTGGACAGCCTGGTCAATAAGAGTTTCAGGCCAGCCAGGGTAACTGGATCTAGTGGTATGTGCTTATAAACCCAGCTTTTGGGAGGTGAAGGTAGGAGATCAGGCATCCATCCATGGTCATCTTCAGCTACATATGGCATTTGAGGCCAATCTGCGTTATATGCAAGCCTGTCTCAAAAACAAAACAAAGCCAAACAACAATAAAATGGAATTCGCCACCAGAATGTTGATAGTTATAGAGAAAAGAGTTTTACTATAGAGGAAAACACAAAAGGTTCTATATAACTGGCTTCCCTAGGCTAGAGGAACTTTATCAAAGTAGTATTCTCACACAGACAAAAGACTTGAGCTGCCATATGATCCCAAGGAGTAGGACATGTTTGTCAAAATCTCTATGTGGTCAGCTAAACATTGCATAATGAACATGAACCCATATACATTCCCTCTGAAAACATCCCAGAAACCACAGAAGATCTGCATAGAAAAATCCTATAGACAGTGGAAATAAGATAGGGTAGGACAGTGGAAGCTGAAAAGTCAACAGGCAAACAAAAATGTACTGTGTGGAGTTATGCTACCCATGGGACGGGTGGCCAGTACTATGAAGTAGGCCTGCAGACAGGCCCTGGAATAGGGGCCACAGACACCTGTGAGGAGAGGGGAGATGGTTCTACTCTCTCTCACCTTGCCCTGCCCTTCCCAGGAGATAGAGCCTAACAGTTTCCTATGTGGGATTCAAGCTCACCTGGTACAGTGGAACTTGGGCTGTGATGCCAAACTGAAGCTACAGGGCATAGCCTGCACATGGGTTTGTGTCAGACCAGGCTCTTGTTGTCTTGCCTGCAGCTGGCCAGGAGGTTGAAGAGTCCTCTATCAGGGAAGCTACCTACTTACAGGTAGTCAAGTCTCTCCAACCATAGAAGTCCATCTCAACATAAGGTGCTCAAGTATCCTCAGTACAGTGTCATTACTACAAGACAAGGGAGAGGATCCTGCAACCCAGAAGGCAAAGTTCCAAAAAGCTTCTGAGAAAAGTACACAGAAAGAAGACATTTTGAGAAAAGTATAAATTGTACCCTCTGGGGATGGTAAAATTATAAAGTCATGAAACAAGAACATTCTAAAAAGGGGACTCTGTTACAAAGAAAAAATGCCAGCTTTTTTTGTTTTGATAATATTTTTTGGACAGAGTCTTACTCTATAGCTCAGGCTGGCCTGGAACTTACTATATAAGCCAGACTGTCCTCAAACTCATAGTGATTATTCTGCCCTAACCTCCTGTGTACTGGGATGAGAAATGTTAAATCACAATACCCTGCCTTTATTTTGTTTAGAAATAGGGTTTCTCACTTGTGACCCAGAATGGCCTCTCACAATCCTTCTGCCTCTACCTCTCAACTGCTAGGATTATAGTTCTGAGCCAAGCCCTGCTTGGAAAGCTGACTTCAAAAAATATGAACAAAATAAATAGCAGTGACAATCATAATCATCATAATAAAAACCAGGCCTGGTAGCTCAGGTCTGTAAACCTAGTTACTTGGGAGCCTGAAGCAGGAGGATTGACATTTCAAGGCCTGCTGAGGATATAGATTGACTTCAAGACCCAGCTAGGCAACCTAGTTAAAATAAAAAAAAGTCAAAAAGAGGTCTGGGTATGTATTTCAGCATTAAAACATTGCCTGGTGTGAGCCAGGTCCTAAATTCAATTTCCAGTACTGCAAACACAACAACAAAAACCCTACATGAGAGTAAGAGGCAGACAAAGCCGCAGGGATGCTGCAGAGGGGAAGGCTGCCCTCTGCTGTCAGGATGATGGAAAAAGTTCTGGAGCTTAAAGGGCAACTGGGATTTTGTGTGTAGGGAATGGCCTTTCTTTGGTGGAAGAAAAACCACAAAAGGATAGAAGACAGCTATTGCTGAGCCTGAATACACAACATGGATTTCAGGAAAAAGGCAAGGGAACCCTTTACAGATCTGATTTTCTTTGAGTCTATTTGTTCTTTCTGAAGGAAACATGTTTTACCTTAACTTGGCTAAAGAACACACCTCCTTCCTATCCTGACTTTCATGCCAAGTCTGCCCTCCCTTTCTATTTTCGGGCATGCTGCCAAACAAACAGGGCCTCTGAAGGGCTATGGGGCCTGTTTGGATCAACAGATAGTGTCAAGAGGATTCTGGCCTCTATTCAGTGACTCTTCCTTAACACTGTACATATTAACTAGATAGAGTCCTTAGGAAAGTGAAATCTCTACTGTGAAACAGAAATCATCACTGTAGGAGTGATCAGTGTCTCTCTGACTGAAGGATATGGTGCTTACAGTTTAGGAACAAGGGCAAATCTCATCTTGCTTAGTAGCTCATCCTCTTGGAGCATGACCAGGGCGACAGGGTACATCTGATCAAAGTCAAAGTTAAAGTGCACACCAGCTGGTGGGTCACGAAGGAAATTCCTCTTGTCCTGTGATGAAAAAGGAGGCAAAAATGGGTGGCAGGATCACAAAATGCAATTAATAGGTTATAATGTATCATGGATACATTATACATTGATTTTTTTTTCTAGACAGAGTTTCTCTGTGTGTAGCTCTGGCTACCCTGGAACTTGATCTGTAAACCAAGCTGGCCTTGAACTCAGATATCCCACTGCCTTTGCCTCCTGAGTGCTGGGATTCAAGGTGTGCATTACTAAATTTTAACCAAGTTTTCAGTTACAAAATCCATTGAGCTGTCATTTAAAAGAGACAGGAGAACAATCCTTCCAAACTTTTTTGTAACACTTACCTGGACAGAGGCTCCCAGGAGGCCAGCCAGTTCACATAATTGGTTGAAATTACATAAAGATAATATAAACATGAGTTTGTTTTTATTGGACGCTTTTAGGTATGTGAAAGCTATTAGAAACATTCTAACTAAAGGACAAACACAGTGGAACAGGCCTGTAATCCCACCAATTGGGAGGTAGGGGCCAGGGGATCAGGACTTCAAAGTCAGCATCATTTATATAGAGAGAGGTTTTGAAGTCCTCCTGGGCTACATGAGACCCTGTCTCAAAAAGACAAGAAATTGGTCTGTGAGATGGCTCAGTGGGTAAAGGTATTTGCCACCATGACTTATAACCTGAGTTTGATCCCTAGGGTCTACAGAGTGGAAGGAAGGAGATGGGGCTGGAGTGATAGCTCAGTGGTAAAGAGCACTGGCTGTCCTTCCAGAGGAACCAGGTTCAATTCTCAGCACCAAAACAGCAGCTCATAATGTCTGTAACTCCAGCTCTAGGGAATCCCACACCTTCTTCCAGCTTCCTCAGGCACTGTATGTAAGTGGTACATGGACATACTAGCAAAACACTTGTACACATAAAATAATAAAAATAAAAAATAAAAAAAATCAAACAACAGAACTTCCACCATAAAACATTCAAGAAAAGCATGGAATGACGGATCTCAGAACCAAGAGCTAGAATGCTTATAATCCCTATACTTGGAAGGTGGAAGCAGGAGGCTTAGAAATTTAAGGCCAGACTCTGCTATAAAATGAGTCCAAGGCTAGTCTGAGCTACCCTAGTAAGTTTGGAACAAGACTGGCCCACCTCAAAACAAAAACTCAACAAAGTAAAACAACACAACACAGAATCCTATTAGTTACAGACAACTTGTGGCTCAACATAACACTCTCCTGCACCTAGCTCTCTAATATATCTGGTGTCTGCACAAGTGTGATGGCTAATCTTGGTTGTCAAAACTTGATTACATCTGAAATCAACTAAAACTCAAGCTGATAGGCACTCGTGAGGAATTTTATTAATCAGATTATTTGAAGGAGAAAGGCCCACCCCAAATCCGGCAGCCCACATAAAAGGACACAGGAGGAAACCTTGCTTTTTGCCCAGTTGCCTCTCTCTCTCTTTCTATGGCAAATGTATCTATCCTACTGCTGCAGCTAGTATTACATCTACCTTCTTCAGGATTCCAATGTATACTGAGGACCAGCAGCTATATCCAGGAACCTTCAGGGACTTCAGCACCAGACAGGGACAGCAGAGATATCCAGCCTTGTGGACTGGACAACTAACAGATTCTCAGCTTTCCATTGTAAGACAGCTGTTGGCCTATCTGAACCACATCCTGAGAGCCAGTCTAATAAATCTACTTTTAATGTGTATAGTCATTCTGTCAGTTCTGTGCCTTTAGAGAATCCTGACTAGTGCAGGTAAGATTTCACATAAATAAGAAGGTAGGCAGTCCATACATTGTGATTACCTAACACTGTTATTTAAAGACCTTGTTTGATACATAAAGGAATTTTCACTTTATAAAAATATTACCTTTTTTTAAATTTTGTTTTAAGACAGGGGTTCTCTCTGTAGTTTTGGAGCCTGTCAATCTGTAGACCAGGCTGGCCTCAAACTCCCAGAGATCACTCTGTCTCTGTGCTGGGATTAAAAGTGCATGCCACCACCACCCAGCTTTTCTTTCCTTTTTAAAAGAAGTTTTCATGTGTATAGGTGTTTTATCAACATCTATGTCTGTGCACCACACGCATGCTTGATGATTGCAGAGGTCAGAAGAGGATGTACGATCCTGAGACTGGTAGATAATGATGGTTGTGAGCAGCCATGTGGGTGCCAGGAATCAAACTAGGTTCTCTGAAAGAGCATCTAGTATTCTTAACCACTGAGCAAACTCTCCAGTCCCAACTTTTTATTTTAAAGACAATCTCCTGTAGCAAAGGCTAGCCTTAAATTCTCCATCTATTGGAAGGTAACCTTGAACTCCTGATCCTCCTACCTCAGCCTCCTGACTGCTGGGATGACAAGCATGAAAACTGACTTTCCTTTTTCATTCAAGGTCATGAAGAACTTTCCAGTTCTAAGGGCTAAACCAGACCCATTTCCATAGTCATTTATATACTTTCTAACCTGTTTGAAAGAGTTCTCAAAGCCAGGTATAATAGCACACATCTGTCACATACCAGCACTTGAGAGGCTAAACCTGGAGGATTGCCTAGAGTTTGAGAACAGCCTGGGCTACATATTGACTTCCAGAATAAGACCCCATGTTTAAAAAAAAGAGAAGAGCTTTTATTCCTCTGTAAAGTGATCTTTGTATTTTTAAAATTATCATTATTGTGTATGTTGAGGGGGAGGTAGAGACACACACCCCTGTGATACAGCTTGTATAAAGAGAGGACAATGTTAATTTGGTTCTCTCTTCTATCTTTCATGTGGGTCTAAGGGATTGGACTCAGGTCACTAGGCTTGTGAGGCAAGAGTTTTCTTTACCCACTGAGCCATCTTGCTGGCTCACAATATGGTATCTTTTAAAGAAACTCCAGTAAGTGGAGTTTCTGGTTCATGAGTACACTTATTTCAATGACTATTACCCAGGCTTTCCAGTGGAGGAGGTATACAAGGAAGTCTCACAACTTTTTACTAGAAAAAAAAGAGTAGAGGTGGAGTGTATAAACTAAATAGTTCACAAGACCCTGAATTCAATCCCTAGTAACAAAAAGGGGTGAGAGTAGGTTAAAGAGGATTGTCCAATGAGATAGCTCAGAGATCCTGGCACCAACCTGGTAGGAGAAAACCAACTCTCTGCATGGTATACTGTGATCTCCACATGTGCTGTGATGTGTACACACACGTACGTACACACACACACACACACACACACACACACACACACACACACAATTTTTTACAAAAAGAAAAAGTAGGTTGAAAACAAAGATGAGCCTTGAATCCCAGCATTCTGGAGGCATGGGCAGGTAGATATGTAAGTTCTGAGCAAGCTGGAGCTGTGCTGTAAGGCTTTGTCTCAGAAACAAAGAAAGGTGGTGGGGGAAGTGCTGGAGAGTTGGTTCAGCAGTTACAAACACTGACTGTTTTTCCAGAGGACCTGGGTTTGAATCCTAGCTCCCACATAGAGGCTCATAATTACCTGCAACTTCAGTTCCAGGGGATCCTATACTTTCTTCTGGCTTCTAAGGGCACTGGGCATACATGTGGTACATAGACATATATGCAGGCATGTAATACCCATACAGATAGAAATAAGCAAAAGTGAAAACAACTGATCACAGTGAAAATATTGATTCAGGAAGTTATGTGCCATGCACTGATCAAGCTGGCCTTTGCTTTCTGAGAACACATAAGTAAGCATAACATTAGAATCTCACCCCCTTGGTGTGCAATAGGAATAAAAGCACTAGGTACACGGTAGTCATTCTGGGAGCTTCAAAAGGTAAAAACTGTGGGGAAGTGCTTTCTGAAACTGTCCTCTGCAACATCATGGTTGGTTGGTATGGTTACATTTCCTGAAGTCCTAAAATAAAGTTTTGTGGGTCAGCAAATGGGATTCTCTCTATATTAATGTCAATTACCAAAAAACATATGTAGGTAGAGACAACACGGAACATAATTCATTCACAAGAACTGCATTGCTGCCTCATATAAAAGAATCTCTTCCTTTTTTGAAACAGCCTCACTATACAGTCCAGCCCAATCTCAAATTGGTGAAACTCTTTCTGCATCACTATCCCAAGTACTAGGAGTACAGATAAGAGACTCTTATCTTTTAAAGGCTGAAACAATCATTTGGCTAATAGGCTATACTTTATTGTGAAAAAAGAAAGAAAAGTGTAAACTAACTCAAAGTTTAAAAAAAGTCAGGCCAGGTGGCCTTAAACCCCAGCACCTAGGAAGCAGAGACAGATAGATCTCTTTATCTCTGTGAGTTTGAGGCCAGACTGGTCTACAAAGCTAGGGCTTTGCAAGGAAATACTGTTTTGAAAAAAAAATCAAAACAAATCATGGGTCAATAAAGAATGTCATGGGGCCCCACCCCTGCCTGGAGATCTAAACACATTTTCTTCAGTGGTATAGCCATTGGTAAGTTGGTCATGATCCTATAAATAACTTCTCACCCATGTTCCTTTAAGGATCCTAATGAAACTCAATGAGTCAACAAGAACAAAGGCTGGGGATGTGGCTCAGTGCTAAAGTACTTA
Source organism: Phodopus roborovskii (assembly GCF_943737965.1). Taxonomy (NCBI): domain Eukaryota; kingdom Metazoa; phylum Chordata; class Mammalia; order Rodentia; family Cricetidae; genus Phodopus; species Phodopus roborovskii. The sequence continues at coordinate 401,762 of NW_026125811.1, forward strand.
TCTAGCATGCCTGACTCAGTACTGAAAAAACAAAACAATTCAGGAAGTTACTAAGAAATCATGAAGTTAACAGGCACGTTCTTAAGCTTTCAAAAATGTTTATAAATATTTATAAAAAAGGACATAGTGGCACATGCCTTTAATCCTAGCATTTGGGAGGCAGAGGCAGGTGGATCTCTGTGAGTTCAAGGCTAACCTGGTCTACACAGTAAGTTCTAGGACAGCCAGAGCTATATAGTGAGACCCTGTCTCAAACCAAACCAAATCAACCAACCAAAACTGTAAAAGTCTGGGGCATGGTGGTATATACTTGTAACCTCAGTATTAGGGAAGCTCAAATAGAAAAACAGTTATAGGCTGGCCTAGGCTACTTAGTAAGTTCAAGGCCAGCCTAGGCTATATAGCAAAATCCAGGACAGCCAGAGCTACACAGAAGAACCCCGTCTTGGGGAAAGAAAATGAAAAGTAATTCAGCTAAAGGGAAAATCCTGTGAACAGAAATGTACTAAGACAGGAGACAAATAGTATCCACACAGGGTATTTACAGGGTACTCACAGCTGATAAAGCCAAAATCTGCTGTTGAATTGTTTCTTCATCATGACTATCAACCCATGGTGGCACAGCTGCTTCTATACAGGAGGAAAAAAGGTTATTGGGGCTAGACAGATGGCTCAGTGGTTAAGAGCACTTCCTGCTATTGCAGAGAACCTGGATTCAGTTACTAGAACCCACATGGCAGCTTACAACTGCCAATTAATTCCAGTGGATCTGACACCCTCTTCTGGCTTCTGCAGGTACTACATGGTTACAACCATTATACAGTAATCTGTCATTTCAAAAAAACAAGGAAGGTTGTTACATTTAAGACACTAATTTACCAATAAGCACCAAATATGATTATTCACTATAATACCTAGATTTAATCTGTAAGCTTTATGCTTGGTCAACAAATACTCTACTTGAATGATAATTCAGATATCTGACCATAATTTAATCAGTTCTTCAAAATCAGTATCACTGGGCCCACAAAATGGCTCAGTGGGTAAAGGTGCTTACCTAGAAGACTGAAGACCTGAATTCGATGCCTAGGACCACATGGTGGAAGAGTCCTTTGACCTCCATATGTGCAAAGTGGCACACAAGAGTATATATATGCACACACGTACATAAACAGTAGGGGAGAAACACATTGTAGATATCTGAACATGTTATTTCAAGGACAAAATAGGGAGCTGGAGAAATGGCTCAGGGGTTGGAAGTACTGACTTTGCTTCCAAAGGACCCAGGTTCAACTTCCAGCACCTACATGGCAGCTCACCACTGTCTGTAACTCCAGTTCCAGGGAATCTGACATCATCACACAGAAATACATGCAGGTAAAACACCAATGCAAATGAAATAAAAATATTTTTTTAAAAAAGGACAAAATATCAGAATATACAATCCTATTCCAATCATGAGGAAATATCAGACAAAGCTCAAATATACAAAAGCATATTAAGAAGGGAACAGCCCACCCTCAGCATTTGGAGGTGGAGTCAGGAAGACCAGGAACTTGAGGACAACCTCAACCACACAGCAAATATGAGGTCAGCCAGGACTGCCTCAAAAAAAAAAAAAAAAAAGACAAAGGTTGTTAAAAAATTCCAGACTAAATAAGGCTAGCAGAAATGACAGAATATAATATCATATCTCAACCAGTTTTTATGCTTAACTAGATTCTGGGAGGGGGTCAACTAGAGATATGAATAGTTATTACATTTACGTATTATGTCTCTAGGAATGGTGGTGCATGACTGTTATCTTGGCACTTGCGAAACAGAGGCAAATAATTGCTTCAAGTTCTAGGCAGCCTGGGCTTCAGAGTAAGATGCTGTTTTTAAAAAAGCTGTGCATTGTGATCCACTTTAATCCTAACACTTAGGAGACAGGCAGATAGTTCTCTATGCAGAAGAACTCTATCAGTTCAAGGTCATCCTAGACTACACAGCAAGTACCAGGCCAGCCAGTGACACACAGTACAACCCTGTCAAAAAAAAAAAAAAAAAAAAAAGAAAGAAAGAAAGAAAGAAAAAGATAGAGAGATGGCTCAGTAATTTAGATTTTATGACAAAGAGCACTTACTACTCTTCCAAGAGGATTCCAGTTCGATTCCCAGCACATATGTAGTGGTTCACAACTTTTTGAAATTCCAGTTCCAAGATCTGATACTTTCTTGTGATCCCCCTTCAGGTCCCATACTGCTCTTACAGAGGCCCAAGAGTTCAGTTCCTAGCATCCATTGTCAGGTGGCTCACACCCACCTACAACTCCAGCTCCAAGGGACATGTCCCTATCACACATACACATAATTAACAATAAAAATAAATAGAAAGGGCTATTGAAATGGCTCAGCTTTTAAAAGCACTTGCTGCGAACCTGACACCATGAGTTCAATCTTTGGGACCCACATGGTAGGAGGATAGAATTCACTCCTGGAAGTTGTCCTCTGCCACACACAGGCCAGAAGTAAATAAAAGTAATAAAAATGTGTGTGTGTGTGTGTGTGTGTGTGTGAGAGAGAGAGAGAGAGAGAGAGAGAGAGAGAGAGAGAGAGAGAGAGAGAATAGGATCTTGAGTGTAACCACTGCAAAAGACAAATTAGAGGCAATAAATGATAGGGCTGGAATCAAACAGTCAATGAACAGTTAGAAGCTGTTAACAAAATGACATACACCTAGCTAGATACAATTAAAGGGAATCCAGGACGCCATTCAAGCACCCATCTGCTGCTTTTTATAGTAGATTCTAACTGCACTAAGCCCCCAACACACATCAGACCCAAAGCAATCCATTCCAAAGTAAATAGGCAGTTCCATATTTGCCACATACAAAGTGATGAAGTAATGGTCACAGTTAGTGTTAGACTGGAGGTATAGTAGCTCAGTTGGTAGAGTGCTTGCTTAGCATACATGAGATATTAAGTGCCATGCCCAGCACTGTACAAACCTGGTATCGTAATATATACCTATAACGCCACCACTTGGGAGGCAAAGGAAGGAGGGATGGAATCCAAGGTCTTCATTTACTATATATCAAATTAGAGGTCAATCTTAGCTATGTGAATCCCCGTCTCAAAAATAAAAACAAATGAAAAACAGTTGGTATCAATATCTGGGCCTGGATTTCTGCAAAGACCTGTCAAAATTGGGATCCTTCTCTGCAATGCAGAGCCTAGAAGTCTTACCCCTTCCACAGCTGCTGCCCTAGCTGAGATGAAAGAAGAATCTGACAACATAGGCTATTTATTGCTGGTGTTAGTGTTTTATTTATTGACTGATTTTGAGACAGTGTTTCATATAACCCAGGTTGGCCTTCAACTCACTATGTAGTTGAGGTTGGCTTAAACTCTTGATCTTTTTACCTTTGCCTCCCAAATGCTGGAGTTACAGGTCTCAGCTAGGTTATTTGCTTTGATTTCTGTTGTTAGACTAGGTCTTTCAAATCTAGCTGGTCTCAAACTCCTGGCAATCCTTTTGCCTTAGCGTCTTGGGTACTGGAAACACAGGTGTGCACTACCTAGCCTGGCCTGACCCTCTTTTCTATCATGTTAAGTAAAAGAGAGTGTGAGTGAGTGAGTGAGTTTGTGTGTGTGTATGTATGTATGTATGTATGTATGTATGTATATTTGTATTTTTCTGTTTTGAAATAGGGTCTCTCTACATAGACCTGGCTATTCTGGAACTCGCTGTGTAGACAAGGCTGGCCTAGAACTCTCAGCAATCAACCTTTCTCTGCTTCCCAAGTACCGGATAAAAGGCATGTACTACCACATTTGACTATTTTTTTTGATTAAAAAGGTTTTGTTTTGTTTTTTCATTTTGTAGCTCAGGCTGGGAGTACAGCCTCAAACTCACAGCAATCCTTCTACTTTAGCTTCCCAAGTGCTGGGATTACAGTTGTGAGCCATTATGCCTGGTGATGGAGATCTAACCCAGGGCCTTGTATATATTATGTACATGTTCCACTATAAGATTCCGCCCCAGTATTATACATTTTTGTATACCCAGAGTCTTAGTATAGGTCTAACACATAATAAATGCTCAATAAAACTTGGTAGGGAAGCTGGGAGTGTAGCTCAGCAGCAGTGCTTGCCTAGCATGTGCCAGGTCTTGGGGTTGAACCCCAGCACCACAAACTAACACATACATATTCACACACACACAAAACTTGGCTGAGAAATTAAGAAAAACCTATATCATACCTGACTTCTTTGTGTTCTGTTCTTCAACAAATTTTTTCTGTTCTTTTTGAAAATCCCCTATAATGGTCTGTTAGAAAAACACATGAAGTCAAATTACTTTGAAAGTTTACTATTAAGTAAGAATAGCAGTCAAGCTACATGAGTACATATATGAAATTGTTCAAGAATCAAGAAAAGGTATTCTAAAAAATTCCATCAACATATTATATTTTACTTGAGTTAAAGAGATTACACTAGCTACTTACAACTTTCATAAATTCCTCCTTTTACAAGTTTTCTAAACATACCTTCTCAATGATGCCATCTATTTTTCCTTCTTCCACAGATTTCTTTATTGTCTGAGCTGTTTCAGCAACAGACTCAGTTATCTTCTTTGTGGCAGCACTCGCAAAGTTAATCAAATAATCTGCAATGGACAAACAGGGTCTGTGGTTTATCCAAGTGCAATGGTTATCACACCTTCCCATCAGTAGTTACAGGGAGATCTTCTCAAGGACCTTCTTGGATACCAAAATCAAATTTGTACATGTTCAGGTCCCGTTTGTAATAATGGCACAACATAGAACCTATGAATATTCATCCATATAGTCCTGTGTATATTAAATCACCTTTACTGGGATCCAATCTCAGGTCCTTATGGTTGCATAGTTCTTAACCACTGAACCGTCTCTTCAGCCCCTATACTGTCATTTTAATCTAAGGAAAACTATTTGAAATTGGCAAACTGGCTGGGCATGGTGGTACATGCCTTTAACCCAGCATTTGGGAGGCAGAGGCAGATGGATTCCTGTGAGTTCAAGACTACCTTGCTGTCTACATAAGTAGTTGGGATATATATTGAGACTGTTATCCAGCCTCCCCCAAAAGTAGTAGGGGGCTATATGGCTCAGTGGTTAAAGATACTTGTCACTAAGCACAATGACTCCCACATAGTTGAAGTAGAGAGCCAACTCCTAAAAGTTGTCCCTCAACTTGCACCACGGCACACATGTACTCACATACACAAACAAAGAAATTATCAAAGCAGACAAATATGGCATTTAAGGAATGAAGCTAGAATAGAAAGAAAAAAACCTGTAAAAACATGAAAATCCTTAACAAAATAACATTCTTACACAGAGGTAGGTTAATTTTTTCAAAGATATCTCACTTAATTTTAGAATCCTGGGAATCTTAAGTATTAGAAGGGTACTTAGATGTGAATGGATTCTCCTTCAATGCATGCCTTTAATTCCAGCATTCAGGAGGCAGGGGCAGTCAGATCTTTGAGAATTCAAGGCCAGCCTGGTCTAGAGCTAGTTCCAAGACAGCCAAGGCTATGAAAAAAAAACCTGTCTCAAAAGCTGAAAGCTTTAGCAAGTCTCTTGTCATTTCTACCTCTCAGTTTTAAGTCTCTCTCCACCTGCAACAAAAATCTGTTGTTGCTGGGCTTAATGGAACACACTTTTAATCTCAGCCCTTAGGAGACAGAGGCAGGCAGAGCTCTATGATTTTGAGGCTGGCCTTGTCTACATAGTGAGTTTCCAGGACTGCCAGAGCTACATAGTGAGACCCTGTCTCTAAAACAAAAAACAAACTATTATTATGAGTATGAGTACATGATATATGTGGGGATAGGGCACATGTTGGAGGCCAGAGGATAACTCTGTGGTGGCATTTCTCTCCTTCCACCTTTCTTTGGGTTAGGGGAATCAAAAGCAGGTTATCAGCCTTTCAAGGCCAGTATCTATATTCACTGAGCCATACTGGCCCCTAAATCGGTCCTTCTTCTTGGGGAACATAAACGTCTAACTAAGCAATGTCCTTATGTTTCTTCCTGAAACTAAAACTGCTAGTTCTAAAGACCATTGTTTATAAGCCGTGGAATTCAAGCTCTTTCTGTAAGTGGAACTATGCTATCAGAACTCAATAGGTATTTTATATCTAGATTTTTTTTTCTTTTTGAGACAGAGTTTTGCTATCTAGCTTTGGCTAGCCTGATACTATGTAACCAGGCTGTCTGTAATCTTTCTGTCTCAGTATTCTGAGTTTTGGAGGATTCAACATCCATGTCCAGCTTAGATACTTATTCATCAAAGTACTCTAATTTTCCTAGATGTGCACTAGTTGTATCAATGACAAAGATATTTAGTGCTCCTAACATGATAGATGCCCTCCTTATTAAGAGTATAGGAGCTGGAAAAACAGCTCAGTGAGTAGTTAAGAGTACTGGCTCCTCCAGAGGACCTGGCTTTGATTCCCAACATCTCACAACCACCTGTACCTCCACTTTCAGGGGATGTGATGCCATCTTTTGATATCTGTGGGCACAAGGCACATGCATGGTACACAGACATACACACAGACAAAAGCCCCCATACACACAAAGAGCACAGAAGAAGATGATTTGGTTGGCTTTCAAAACAACTAACCACTGAATAATGGATGTTGTTTGCTCCTTTGGAGACAGTGGCCATAAGAAAGCCTAAGTTTGTCAGGAGGAAGGACTAAGGAGCAGGTGGTTTGGTGTAGAATGAAGGAAGAGAATGTAAAGTTGGGTGTTCACTATTGGTAATGGTAACAGTAAGTGACTTAAATGTATAAACAGGACGTACTTATGATCCAATCTTAAAGGGAGGGATTCAACAAATGTTTGCTTAACAAATGGAGCTCTCACTGGATTCCAGTAGAATTCAAAGGTCTAAAGAGACTACTTAACTGGGAATCAGGCTTAGAAATACTTTATTTTTCAAAACACGGGTAGGAGTCAGGGTGGTATAGCTAAATTTGATTATCTAATGATTACTCTTGTGAAGTAGAGGCAGGAGTTCAAGTCAGCATCAGCTATGTAGAGAATTTGAAGCTAGCCTTGGGATACATTCAAAAAACAAAAATAAAAAAACCAAAGCCAAATCAAAACAACAAAACCCCACAAATAAAAGTACACAAGTACATCTTCTTAGACAGAATGTATTTTTAGGGTCAATATGCAGAATTAAAACACCTAATAATTTTTCTAGCCTCTCTAAAATACTATGCATAAACTAGAACTTTCACATAAAGTCACATAAATTATAGGAGCAAGAGCTTTCATTTATTCTAAAACTTTAAATTTCTAAATAGAAAGGAAGGGTTCCATCTAAATTCAGCTTATTCAAACATCAAGAGAACCTGATAAAGAAAAACAAAAATAAACCACCAATAACAGAGAGAACCTGATGAGGAAAGATGGTAGAAGGCATGGCTCAGAAGCCTAGCACGTATGTGGCTCTAGGTTTTTCGGTCCTGAAAAGAAATGTCATGGAAATTTTAGCTGGGTATGATGGTGCCCACCCAGAATCTTAGCACTTGTGAAGCAGAAACAGGAAGATCAGTAGTTCTTGCCGTTACAGATAATGGCTCACTAAGTTGTCAAGGCTGGCCTAGAACCCACAATGTAGCTCAGGCAGGCCTAGATACAGTGATTCTCAAGCCTTAGCCTCTAAATAGCCAGCATTCCTGACTTAGGTCAAGCTTTTCTGTTTTTGAGACAAGGTTTCAGGTAACCTTGGCTGGCTTGGAGCTTACTATGTAGCTGAGGCTGGCCTTGAACTCCTGATCTTTCTTTCTAAGAATCCCAAATTCTGAGGTTACAGTTCTGTGCCACCACACCAGGCTTTCATCCCACATTAATCTATCCTAACTACCTAATATAACCTCTGCTCTTGTAAAGTCTCCTCACATTCCTTGAATATTACAAGTCATTCCTTCCCAATTTTCTACACTGAAAATATTAATTCTCTTTTCTGGTGATTTCATGCTGTCACACTTAGTTTTATTTCCCTTGTGCAGTCTTTGGGATTCTTAGCTGAGATGATATATTGTTACAATTAGATAGTGTGGCTGTTTTCCCTGTTCCTGTACCTGACAGTCAAACTTTTTGAACATTAGGACCTTTCCTACTGAAGTCTGTGTTTCTCTGTTCTTTGGTACCCTAAATCTATTTGATAGGCCCTTAAAAAGTTCTAAATTTACTGGGTATGTGGTGGTGAACCCCAGTAATCCCAACAGGAGGGAGACAGGAAAGATTGCAGGGTTCAAAGCCATCCTCGGCCACATGGTGAGATTGATGCTAGGCCTGGCTATATAACACACTGTCTCAAAACAACAACAACAAACAACCTGCTAAATCTAGCATACATTTTTGTTATAATTTTCTTATGTTTACTTTTGTTGAGGGCCCACTACCCCAAAGTCACCTTCTTTGACTATATAAGCCTGCCAAAGTCTCTCTAGAATTAGTTACTACAGTAGGTATTTATATTCTCAAGGAATACTTTTTGTTAAACTTCGACTATAAATTTGGAAAGAGTATGGGCTTTGAAATCAGGTAGATGTTTGGCTTAAATTCTACTGGTACCACTTACTATCAGTAAAATGTTGGGTTTGTTCCCCCAACTCCTTGGGGATGGTGAATAGATGAAACTCAGGTATTTACTGTCATCAAAACTCTAGCACTGAAACTTGAATATAACAGACAATTGGCAGCTTCTTTTTCACCTCAAGGAAAAAGGTCCTGCTGTATGTGCCTGAGGGGAGGGGGAACCGATTACGAAGCACTTCTGAAGCAGAGTGGGGAGGATCAAGGTCATCCTTGACTACAAAGCAAGTTCGAAACCATCCTGGGCTACATGAGACTGTCTCAAGAAAATCAAAAGAACACATGCATGACTTAAGCTTGAGTAACTTACCAAGTCACCTGACACAATACCTTTCAGTCCTTTCTTGGGACAAAAGGCATTTTCCAAACTACTCTAGCTGGGAGACCAGAGGTGGAGTTGGCAAGTTGAACAAACCAAACTGCTTGTCAAAACTCTCCAAACAGCGACACATTGCTCGCTTTACCGCGCTGGGGCTTCCTATGTATGCAAACTTTGCAGGAAAGCAACAAGTTCTTAGGCACGTCGAGGACACGACTTGACTATTTGGTAAAGCTTCGATGTCGCCCAGCTCCTCACCCAACTCTCCCATGTCACACACCGGCATCCCCTCATCTCCTCCCAGCCCGCCCTCGCGTCTTGTAGGGGACTCACTGCCAAGGCCTTTGGCCTGGTGGAGGAGCTCTGGGTCCTCTGTTGGCTGCTGCTCGTGCTCGGTGGTCTCTGCCGGTGGCTTGGAGTGCTCCTCAGGTGACGCGTCTCCTGACAACAGCTCGTCCCCGCCGGGCTGCTCTTCTTTCGCCACCGGCCCCTCGGGCTGCTTCAGGCCCAACCAACTGCTCAATCCTCGGAACATCCCGCCCGCGGGATCGCCGCCGCCCCTGCTGCAGTCCCCTCACCCAAGAGCCCTGCCACCACTGACCGCCCAGCGATTTGACACCGCGGGTCTTCGAGGGAGACTGACCGGAAGCCTGAGCGACACCTCGGCCGCCAGTCCCCCTTCAGTGTGCGGTTAACCCACCCTCTATGACTGCACCTCAGCTGGCTGAACATGCGTCACGTCCGGCTCAAGCTCCGCCCCGCTTGCGTTGGGGCGGGTTCGCCTGGAAAAGGGGCAAAAGGCCAAAGAGCTCCCCGTGCAGAGCCCCGCCCCGTCTCTGCCCTTGTACTCTTTCAAACCCAGCGTTATGAGCATTTGGACGGCATCTTTTCTGGGGCTTGTCCTACCTGATCTCATTTTGTCATTGCCTCGAAGTGACAAAGCCTCGCCTTTCCAGGTCCAGCTGGACTTGATTACACCCCCATCCCCGCCCCTTGGAAATGGAATAGTCTTCCCCTGAGCCTAAGTAACCCCATTTGGGGGTAGTGGCTCATACTTGCAGTCTCAGCATTTGGAAACTGAAGAAAGAAGGATCAAGGGTTCAAGGCCAGCCTTATGTACTTAATGATTTAGGTCAATCTGAGCTACAAAAGACCTCATGTCAAAAGCACAACAGCATTAAAAAAATAAAACCTAATTAAAAAACAACAACACAAAACAGCAACAACAAACATTGCAAGCAAGAAGTTGGGATAGTTGGGATGAGGTACTTGTAGATTAAAAATGGTTTACAGTGGGTGGGTGAGATAGCAGGTAAAGGTTCTTGCCACCAAGCTTGTCAAGCTGAGTTTGATTCCTGGTACCTATGTGATAGAGTGAGAGATAGGTTTTCTGTTCTTTTGACCTCCACACATACTCTATGGTTACCCACACAATACAATCAATTGAATTTATTTTGCATAGCAGCTTAGAGAACTGGGACTGTAACTCCGAGGCAGAGTGGGAAAACACATGCTCAACACAGCAAAATGTGCACAAAGAGACTTAGCTGAACATAGTGGAACACACCTGTACTCTCAGCACTCAGGAAGCTGAGGCAGGAGGATTCTGACTTCAACACCTGCCAGAGCTACATGAGACTCTTTTCCAAAACACAAAAACGAGTGAAACAGAATATAAGACCCTGGTGGAGTACATGTCTTATATAAGACCCTGGTGGAATGCATGACTCATATAAGACCCTGGTGGAATGCATGACTCATAGGTAAAGGTGCCTTCCACCTTACCTTGACCTGAGACTCGCATGGTAGAAGAGAACTTACTCCTGTAACTTGTCCTCTTATTGCCATACCTGTACCATAGTATGTATTGTGTTTGCCCCCACCTACACTATATAAAATGCAATAAAGATTAAAAGAAAAGAAAAAAATCCTTGGGTACTTGTGGTTTTTTAAAGTCAGGGCCTCAAGGGCTGGTGTGGTGAGATCTTTAATCTCAGCACTTGGGTGGCAGAGGCAGGCAGATCTCTGTGAGTTTGAGACCAGCCTTGTTTGTTAGGACAGATAGGGTTACACAGTGCGGCTTTTGTTTTTCTTCATTGTTGTAGTTTTTTAAAGACAGGGTCTAAATTTGCCCAGTCTGGCCTTGTCTTGAACTCTCTGCCATACTCACCAAGTTGCCCCTTTGCTTTCTTTGCTTTGTTTTTTTAAAGACGTGGTTTTTCTGTGTAGTTCTGCTTGTCCTGGAACTCGCTCTGTAGAGCAGGCTGGCCTCAAACTCACAAAGATCCACCTGTCTCTGCTTCCCAAGTGCTATAATTAAAGATGTACACCATCACCTCCAGGCTCCTCACAAAGCCTTTCTTTACTTAAAAATCATTTATTCAATTTAGAAACAATCTTATTTTACATATCAATCCCAGTTCCCTCTCCCTCCCATCCTCCCATGCCCCCCCATGACGCCCCCATCCCACCCCCATCCACTACCCGGGGAGGGTGAGGCCATCCATGAGGGATCATCAAAGTCTGTCACATCATTTGGGGGAGGGCCTAGGCCCTCCTGCATGTGTCTGGACCAAGGCTTTCTTATCTGGTTCTGGGAATCAAGCTCAGTGCCTTCTTCATGCTAAGTATGTATTTTACCAACTGAGCTACTCACCCAAATTCCACAATTGGGCATTTTATTTGAATATTAATTCAGCAAACACATTTAAAAAGATTATGATACTTAACATAGATGTCATTTGGACCTTAGGGAGCTGATGAGATTAAGGAATTGTGAGATTCTATTTAAACTGTAGTCAACATTCAAAATTTACTGTTAACCATTTTGAAGTCAGTAATTCAGTAGTATTAAGCACGCTCACATTACTTTGCAACCAGTCTCCAGAACTTTTCATCTTGCAAGCTGAAATTATTACACAAAACATCATTTTACTTAATCTCTATGGGCCTGCCTACTGTAGATACTTATATTCAGGGTTGGGATTCTGCCAATGTTACAATAGTAGATCTCTTACCTAGCAGAAAGGAGGCCCTAGGTTCAAACCCCAGGCCATGGAGAAATTGTTATAATTATACAGTATTCTCTCTCTCTGTCTCTCTCTCTGTCTCTGTCTCTCTCTCTCTTCATTTTTTCAATACAGAGTGTTTCTGTGTAACCTTGGCTGTCCTGGAACTAACTCTGTACACCAGACTGGCCTCCAATTCAGAGATCTGCCTTCCTCTGTCTCCAGAGTGCTGGGATTAAAGGAAAGTGCAACCGCTGCCCTGCCTTTTTTTTTAAAAATTGTGGTAATGCTATTATTATGTGAATGTGGGTATAGGTTTTCAAAGAAGTTCTTTTATTTTAGAGTCATATTGCAATATTGGAAGACAAAATGGAAACATGTTCAGAAATTGCTTCAAATTAATACCAGAAGAGCTGGAGAGATGGCTTAGTAGTTAAGAGCACTGGCTACACTTAGAAAAGACCCGGGTTGGATTTCTAGCACTCATATGGTAGCTCATGACTATCTGTAATTCCAGACTCAGGGGATCTGATACCCTCTTCTGGACTCCACAGGTACCTGTAAGGTATGTGGTGCACAGAAAGGCAGGTAAGACACACATATACATAGAAATAAAATAAATCTTAAAAAAATAGTACCAGAAATTGGAAGCTGATTTTAATTTTATATCTACTTTTTTCTGAGACAGGGTCTCACTGTGTAATTCTGGTTGTCTTGAAACTCATTATATAGACCAGACTGACCACAAACTCACAAAAATTCATCTGTCTCTGCTTCAGTGGTTGTTGGGATTAAAAATGTGCACCATTATGCTTGGCTTATGTTTTTTTTTTTTGTTGTTGTTGTTGTTTAGTTAGTTTGTTTGTTTTTTTGAAACAGGGTTTCTCTGGTTTTGGAGACTGTCCTAGAACTAGCTCTTGTAGATCAAACTTGTATCAAATTCACAGAGACCTGCTTGCATCTACCTCCAGAGTGCTGGGATTAAAGGCATGTTTATGTTTATTTTTTATGTGCTTGTTTTTTTTGTTTTGTTTTGTTTTGTTTTGGTTTTTTTCTGTAACAATAAGTCAAACAAGGAAAATGAGAAAGGAATTGATAAACATATTTCCCAAGCTCAGGGTCTGGCCATTTGGTGTGGAATGATGCCCATGTTTGAGATAGCCCTTTATACTGTGTGAATATGTGTCATTATGATTGTGTTAATAAAGAAGCTGGCTGGCCACTACCTGAACAGGTAGAAGTTAGGTGGGGCTTGCACACACACACACACACACACACACACACACACACACACACAGAGAGAGAGAGAGAGAGAGAGAGAGAGAGAGAGAGAGAGAGATGAGATGGAGAAGGATAGGGAAGGTCTCTCAATAGGAGGAGACTTGGAGGACATGAACTTGTTATAGTGAAACAAGATATCAAGCCACATTGCAGAGTGTAGATAAGAAATATGGGTTAATTTAAAATATAACAGTTAACTAGTAACAAGCCTGAGCTATTGGCTGAGCATTTATAATTAATAATACATCTCGATCTGGCTATTGGGAGTGGCTATTGGGACACAGAGAAACTATGCCTATATATGATGCTCAAACTTCTGGCACCTACATCCACATAAGACCTGAGAAAGCTTTAAAAAAGATTCTAAGCACACAAAAATGGAGTAAAACATAGTTTCCTGACAACCATGTTTTCTTGGGTAGGCTCAATAGTAGTGACAAACAGAGGTGCAGCTCCTTTAAGAGGCAGATTTCTTGATTCTGTGCTCATGTCAGCATAGGCATGGGTCTTTTAAGAGACTCTGTTACTGAACACTTAAATTGGGTTTACGAACAGCCGGCAGTGTACTCAGTGACAATGGGGAACCAACACCTTCTCAGAGCTGAGGTGGTAAACCTGGCACCCTCTGGTACTTCTACCATAAGGCTAAGCTCTCAGGGAACCAAGTGGGGAGGAGCCAGCTGCCAATGCCATGCACCAATGCATACACCAAGCTGAGTCATGCTGGCAAGTAACGTAGTAGATTTGTCTCATGTGATTAGAGAACAATGCAGATGATCAGTAAAGACAGATCCAGATTGAAAAAAAAAACTCTAAATGAGTTACAGTATGTTTAAAATATAAATAAGCTTGGCAGGGAGAAGAGAAAAAGTATATAAAGTTACAAATTAAAAGAAATATTTTAGAAGTAAAATCCTTAAAAAGAATTAAGCCACATGAAGATGGGAAATACACCGTGAGTCCAGACATTTTCTGATTGCCAGTGAAGGAATGACAGCTGCTAAGATACATTAGGTTATGAAATCTGATGGGTTAAACCAACCTATATATTTTAAAATCCTTTGACTTCAAAACGAAATTCAAAAGATGTGTTACTTTCTGGAAGCAGTTATGATTTTATTTCATAAGAAATGAGAGTCTGTGGATTCATTCTAGGTTGATAAGTACTTTCTGGAAGCAGTTATGATTTTATTTCATAAGAAATGAGAGTTTGTGGATTCATTCTAGGTTGATAAGGATCAGGTTTGATCCCTGAAAATATCTGAAATGGTATAAACCTAGGGGGGAAAAACATATAACACATATTTTACTAACTCAAACATAAAACAAAAAAAATCATCTTTGACTCACTTGTGTATAACACACAGCCTATACTTGTATTAATATAGATAAAAATGTTACCTTTAAAAATTTATGTATTTTCAGAACAAGGGATAAGACACCAATAAAAATGGATGGCCCAGATGATCCAACATTTCAGAGAACCTCTGAGTTTCCTCAGAGTTGTGCATCCAGAACAGCTTCAAGACTTCTGGCTGAGATGGTCCAGACTCACAGACTCCTCCAGCTAAGACTTAATCATTATCCTGTTTTTCTCAAGGTTCCCCAAAGATCCCAGCACCCCAAAACAATAGGAAGTAGTCTAAAGAATGATGCCCACATTCCCAAGAGTTGGGGTATGGTTGAGTTTTGGTTATTCAGTGGATTATGAATGTTTGTTATTGTTTAGGGGGGTTGGTTACAAGTTGTTATTGGTCCAGTAAAGAAAAAAATAGGCTAAACTAAAGAATTAAATTCAAAGATCTTTTTCTAAAGTAAATAGGGGGAGCTGGGTTGTGGTGGTGCACATCTTTAATCCCAGCACTCAGGAGGCAGAGGCTAGCAGATCTCTCTCTGTAAATTTGAGTCCAGCCTAGTATACAAAGCTACACAGAGAAACCATGTCTAAAAATGGGGTGTGTGTGTGGATAACATATAGTAATATAGAAGGAAAGGGTAGATTATTGAATATACTTTAATATAAAAATCTCCTATTAATCTAAAAATATTTTACATTGGTATGGGTTTTGGTATATTGATATACATTTAATTTTGTTATATTGTATGTATGTTTCTACTTTTATTTGGGGTGTTGTGTTTATGCATCTCATTTAAAAATGTAAAGAAGCTATGCAGTAATGCATGGCTTTAATCCCAGCACTCAGGAGGCAGAGGCAGGCAGATCTCTACGAGTTTGAGGCCAGCCTGGTTTACAGAGTGAGTTCCAGAACGTTCATGACTGTTATATAGCAAAACCCTGTCTCAAAAAAATGTAATGTAGAATTAAGAAATACAGACTAATAGTCATCTATAATAGTCTCTTGTTAGAGCAACAAGCACTCTTAATCTCTGAGCCATCTTCCCAACACTGCCCCCCCAAGTTAAAATATATACATTTATACATAAGCAGTAAGCTGGCTCAGTGAGTTAAGGCACTTGCTGTGCATATCTGGTTACCTGGGTTTGAGCCTCAGAACCCATGTAAAGGGAGGAAAGAACCTACTCTAGAAAGTTGTCCTCAGAACACCGGGTGCATATACTGCTCTCCATACATTATGCACATGCACACTAATAATAAACAAAACTTTTTTGTTTTGATTTTCGAGACAGCCCTGGCTGTCTTGGAACTTGCTCTGCAGACCAGGCTGGCTTCGAACTCAGAAATCTGCCTACTTTGGCCTCCTGAGTGTTGGGATTAAAGGCTTGTGCCAGCACACGTGACTAATAAATAAAACATGTTAAAGGGATTTTTATTTTATGTACAAGGAGCTGGCATGATCTCTTTCAGTGGATAGACTTATTTGAATAATCCATGTTAGGAAGGTCAGGTCCATTAGGAAGGTCAGGTCCTTCACATTTCCGGCATGTGGTCACAAAGTATTTCCGGTTCAGACAAAAGCCGTTAGTTCCGCCATTTTAGGAACGAGGGCCTTAACGACAGAAGTGAGAGGATTTTCGTGAGGGGCTCCAGCAGAGCTTCCTGCATGTCCTCTCAGATGGCTACAGAGGGAAAAACGACAATGGTATGAGTATTTAAAATACTATTCACTTTTAAAATTGTTGGGAAATGTAACAGGACTTGTCATTGTAACCATTTTAAGGGCACAATTGGATGGCATTCTAATTTTTTAATTACAGTTATTTATGGGGGGCGGGTACCAACTATGGCACACTTTTTGAGATCAGAGGAGGACTTCTGAAAATCGGTTCTCTCATTCCACCAAATGAGTCCTGGGAACATAACGTGGGCATGTCAGATTTGGCGCAAGTGTCCTTGTGGACTAAGCCACCTCATAGACCTGCTAACCTGTTTTTAAAGTGGTCATATTGATTCAACATCAAAAGCAAGGTGGTGTCTTAGGATCAATGCTTATCTTGGCAATTTTATTTTCTCCTGAGGTTTCTTTGTGTACCCCGGACTGTCCCAGAACTGGCTCTATAGATCAGGCTGGCCTCAGACTCAGAGAGATCTCTGGTCTCTGCCTCTGGAGTGTTTGAATTAAAGGTGTGTGCCACCACACCCAGCCTCTTGGCTCAATTTCAGTGAGAACCCGACATGATTGATAATTTTCAGAAATTCGTATTTGTCTTAAGCAAAAGTAGAAAGAGTGTGGAATTTGAATCAGAAGTCTAAGATAGATGTTATAATCCTACCATATAGTAGGTGAATAACCTTGACAATTTGGGTCTTTGGGGGGACGGCATGCCAGAGAACGACCTTTGAAAAGCGATTTTAATCTTATTGTTTATGTGTGTGTCTGTGTATCTTTGTGTGTTCACATACGTGACCCTGCCCTAGGATTCCAGAAGAAGGCATTAGATTCCCTGGAGCTGGAGTTATAGGCAGTTGTGAGCCTCCTGATATGGGTGCTGGGAACTGAGCTGAAGTCCTCAGGAAGGGTAGGAAGTACTCTTCATTGCTGAAGCATCTCACTAGCCATGGTAAAAAAAAAAAAAAAATTAAAGTAAAAGATTATGCCAGGTGTAGTGGTGCATGTCTGATATTACAACACTCAGGAGTCAGAGGGAGAAGGAGATAGCACAGTTGATTTCAGCCTGGGCTACACAGCTAAGATTCTGTTTCAAGAAACACAAGGTGGTGGGAGGGGTTGTGAGATTGTTCAGCAGGTAAATGTGACTGCCACCAAGCCTGATGACTTGAGCAGCAGCCTCAGGACATGCAAGGTGAAAGGGGAAAGCCTACTCCAGAGAGTTGTCCTCTCACTTCCACATGTGTGCTGTAGCACATGTGTGTGGGTTGACACAAAATAGATAAGTGCAATTTAATTTTTCAAAACTCGGTGTGTGAAATTTGGTTTCAAAAATTACAAGATTTTGTCTGGATGGTGTCACCCTTTAATCCCAGTGCTTTGGAGGCAGAGGCAGGCAGTTATCTGTTGAGTTTGAGGCCAGCCTGGTCTACAGAGCTCATTCCCAGACAGCCAGAGGTGCACAAAGAAACCCTGTCTTGAAAAAAATATATATACATACACATATATACTATATATATATATGTAGTATAATTATTAGCAGTCAACATAGTGGTGAAATTCTTTTTCTCAGAACCATCTTAAGAATCTAGTACAGTAGTACAGTGTTATGTCAGTAGTAGTAATGAATAGACACACTTTGTTTTTTTTTTTTTGAGGTTTTTGTAATAAAACCAAAAGCACTGGGCATAGCTAGGCAAGCCCTGTCCCACTGAGCCACATCCCAAATCCTTACGGTTTGGGACAGGGCCTCATCACATTATATAGCTTAGTCTTGCTTTGAACTTGCTGTACGGTCCAGAGTGGTTTCTACCTTAGGATCCTTCTACTTATGTTTGCTAAAATGTTTTTCTGTTTTAAAATTCAAGATTAGATATTGTGGTTTAATATGGATCAGGAAAAACAAACAGGCTGAAAAGATGTTAATTCAGTGAGAAATAACTTAAACAGAGACAGATGAACACCAGCAGGTTCCTAGTCCCAAGGATACCTCCTGATGCTCTTCTGTCCCTGTGCTGCAAGCAAGAGAGAGCTCTGGCCCCTTCCCCAGACTTAGTTCCCCAAGTAATGTTCACCCCTGTCCCCACCCCAATGGGCATGGTCAGTGCTACAGGTGTGGACAAAGTGAATATCTCACTATAATTCTCCTTTTAGTCTAAAGAAAAGATTTAGGTTTGATACAAAAACTGTATACAAAACAGTGAATAACAAGTGTTCTCTAAGAAAAGGAAAATCAAGAACATACAAACTTAAGACCTACATATCTAGTCTGAGGGTGAAGTCGAAATAGGGTTTACAATAGAGTTGTCCTAAGCTGGAAAGCTTAAGTCTAGTACCTAATGTATCTAACTAGGAAGAGAGAATAATGGTTGTGATAGTTCAATCTTCAACCTGAGAAGGAAAATAACAATATTAGGGTAGGCAAGAAGTGCGGATAGGCAACTTCCAAATGGTGCAGCAAGGACAGAAACAGCTGGCCACGGACAAAGTGAATATCTCACTACAATTAATAATATAATAGTTATCATAGTCCCTTCATATTTATACCTTATTTTTTATCTTTTGAACTCATAGAATAATAAAGTAATTAGATGAGACTGTTTTCTGTTGTGAGGGTTCTAGCTGTGATAAAAGATATTTGACATTGATGTCCTGTCTTTGTCACTCATGCTACTTCTCTCTCTCTTTCTTTCGTTCTTTTTTTCTTTTTTTTGAGACAGGGTCTCTTTATGTAGCTCTGGTGGTCTTGGAACTCTGTGTAGAGCAGGTTGGCCTTGAACTCACAGAGAGCTGCTTGCCTCTGCCCCCTGAATGCTGGGATTAAAGACATGTGCCACCATGATGGGCAATTCCTATTAATTAATGTGCTTTTGATTAACATTTCACATTGCTGATGCTCAGGTTCTTTATTCTTAAAAGGCCATCAGTTAGATGGAGTGGTACATGCTTGTATTTCCAACACTATGTATTCTCCATACATAGGACCCTATCTTAATCAAAATCAAACCAAACCAAATCAGGGAATCATAGTCTCTTTCTTTCCTGGTTGTAAACAGGAAATGAAGTAGTTAGATGTGATCCAATTTTTTTTAATCCTATTTGTTTTATTGTCAGTAATACTGTTTTATCTTTTTTTCCGTGGATATTGGTGGCTCTTGCAAGGATGCCAGAGTGATACCTGTCTTTCTTTTCCCAGCCATTGAGTCCTTAATCACAAATGCCTGCTGTTCTTTGGTAAGGCTGCTTTTTTATCCTCCCAGGGAAGGAAATGCCATCTCTTTAAGAATTCTTTGTCTTTTGTTAAGCAGCCAGCACCTACCTTCCTATCAGTATTAGGGGCCCTCTTGTAATCTGTGAAGTCCCTGGGCCTCAATTAACGCCTCAGACTCCACTGTCTTTCTAGCTAGCTGCTCTCCACTCTCCCACATCTAACACCACACAGGCCATCCTCTTCTAGACTTGATTCCAGAGCTGCCTTATCTCAGTTTTCTTTACATTTAGTGTGTGTGTGTGTGTGTATGTGTGTGTGTGTGTGTGTGTGAGAGAGAGAGAGAGAGAGAAAGACAGAGAGAGAGAGAGAGAGAGAGAGAGAGAGAGAGAGAGAGAGAGAGAGAGAGAGAGCATCAGTTTGCCAAGGGGTGTGTGTATAAATCAGATGTGGCTTCTGGAGCGGGAACTCAGGTGCTTCGTTACTTCCCTCCAACTCCATAAACCCCATCCCTGTGTCAATTTCCTTTCTTTTTAAATTTTACTTTGTTGTGTGTTAGTGTTTAGCTATGTGGACATGCCATGGCTCCTGGAGGAAGGACAGAGAGTAATTTTCAGGGATAAGGTCTTTCTTTCTGCTATGTGAATCTCAAGGATCAGACCTAGGTCTACAGGTTGTGGTGGCAAGCATCTTTATTGCTGAGCCACCTCCTTGGCCATTTATCTCGAATTTCTATTATATTTCAGCTGGTGTCACCTAAACTGTCTCATCTTCAGGAATTGTTTCTCCTTTTAAATCTTATATTCATATATATGTATATGAGAGGGTGTTTAGGGGCATGTGCGCTATGGCCTGTGTATGGAGGTCAGAGGACAACTTTCGAACAGTTAGTGCTCTCCTTCCACCTTTTCTCATGGATTCTGAGTATTGAACTTAGATCACCAGGTTTGTGCTGCAAATGCTTTTACCCAGTGAGCCAACTTGTTTGAACTTGTTTATTTTTGTTCATTTTTTAGACAGGATCTCACTATGCAGCAAATTCATGATCTTGTTTTCTTTTTTCTTACACACACACACACACACTCCTAAATATGTTCATATGTATTTAAATTCCTACATATGTGCATATATATTTATAAATATATAAATACAACCTGCCCCATCTGTATACTGTTACCTGTATGTATATCATCGAAGGGCTGACCACGTGATATTGGATAACCAATTGGGGGCTTTACCCTGTGGAAGACCATTTCTACATTGTCCAGTTGCCTATAGTTCTTTGTCTAGAGTTGAGGCCCCCTGAGCTTTCTTCCCTGTATGTCAGCATGTTCATTGGTGTTATTGTTGTTCTCCTGCTTAGGCAGCTGTGTAGATGAGACTTCATGGGTAAAAAGCCCCTGGAACATTTCTAGGAGACAGAATCTTACAGGAAACTTCCCGTTTGTCAGGCTCTTACTGTCTTTCAGACTCTCTCTTCCAAAGTGATCCTTGAGCGATTGGTGTAGGAATTGTGTTGTAGATGTATGTTTCGGTTGGCATTTGACACTACAAGATCTTGTTCTCTCCATTTTGATTGGTTGTAGTTTTCTGTAATGGTCTCCAGCTTTTGTAAAGAGAAGTTTCCTTGGTGAAGGGTAGAGACTAACTTATCTATGGATATAAGGATAAATATATAGAATGTAGTTAGGGATTATGCTTCCCCCCTTTTTATTTTTGTAAAGTAATGGTTGTAGTTTCTTTTCCAAGACCTATGCCCTTACCATCCCTAGGTTGTCGGCTAGGTTTCCAGTACCAGGCATGATTTCCCTCCTATTGAATGGGTCTTAAATTAAATAAGAGAGCTAATGGCTACCCCCAACATGTGCCATTCCTATACCCTAGGTTATCGTGCCATGCTGGTCCTTATGGTTCATAGGTATTACAACTGAGTGGGACCTTTGGTGCTTCCCTCCTTTGGAAGCTTGCATGGCACCTTCTGGTAGCATGAGAGCTACTCCTCAGAGAGGAGGCTTTGGGGTCAGGTCAAGGTCAGGGATTTCTGGACCCTGTTTCTGAATTTCACTGTGTCTTCATCGAAAGGGATTTATTTTTCACCTCTGAGAGGCAACCAAGGGCAACACCAATAGCTTATAATGTTTTGGGGGTTTCTTGGACAACCTGGTCCAACAACTTAAAAGGGGCTTCTCATGCCTGCTGTTGGGTTTTTTGTTAGATGAGGTCTATGACTCTTGGAGAGAACATTGTCAGCTCAGATGGAAAATTTTCACTTAAATTGTATGTGGACTTATATGTACTGTATACTTATATGTATTATATGTAATTTTAGGTAGATGATATTATGTTGCTTTATGAATTTTAGAAGGCATCTTTACAGTTACTTTAGTCTCCACCCTCCCTCTTCCGTATTTATCTCTTTCCTCTCATCTTTAACCATGTTTCCCTTGAAGAACATTTAGGTTGTTTTCCATTTCCTAGCTATTGTGAACAGAGTGGCAATATTTATTTTATTTTCTATGTTTTGGTGCTTTGCCTGTATTTCTTTGCATAGCATTCATGCTTGGTGCTGGAGGAGGCCAGACAAAGGTGTACTACTATCCCTTGCAATTGGAGTTACAGTTCTAGGCCACTATGTGGGTGCTAGGAATTGGAACTGAGTTCTCTATAAGAGCAGCCTCTTAATCACTGAGCCATCTGTGCAGCTTCTTATTTATTTATTTATTTATTTATTTATTTATTTATTCATTTATTGTTGACACAGGATCTCATATAACACAGCCTTTCCTCAAGTTCACCAGGTAGCTGAGGATGTGTTTGAACTCCTTATTCTCTTGTTTCTAGCTCACAAATGCTGGGAATACAGGCCTGTACACTGGCTTTATGTGGTGCTTGGGACTCAAACCCAGGATCTTGTTTATGCTTGGCAGGTATTCAACCAAATGAGTTATAACCCCATTCCTTTTAAAAAAAATTTTATTTTAGAATGTATGATATGTATTAGAGAGAGAGAGAGAGAGAGAGAGAGAGAGAGAGAGAGAGAGAGAGAGAGAGATTGTATTATATTACAGGCCCCATGTGGAAGTCAAAAGACATCTTGGGGGTTCTAGGAACTGAACTCAATCTTCAGGTTTGTATGTAAGTGTCAAATCACTGAGCCATCTCACCCCTCCCTATTATTTATTTATTCTACAGATTTGTTTTTTTTTTGTTTGTTTTTTAAGTTTTGTTTCTAGAGGCAAGTGCCATAAAGGGCTAGGGGGGTGGGATTCTGCTGGTGCTAGAGTTACAGGTGGTTATGAGCTGCCTGTCTGATGTGGGTGCTGGGAACTGAACTTGAGTCATCTGTAAGAACAGTAAGTACTTTCAACCGCTGAGTCATTTCTCCAGTCCTCTATTTTTTTTAAAATAAGTTGAGACAGGGTCTCTATATGTGCCCCCACCTTCCCTGGAACTTGCTATGTATACCCAGCTGATCTTGTATTTGGCTTTCACTGAGTCCCACATGCTGGAATGGCAGATGTGAGCCACCACGCCTGGCTTTTCTTTGAAATCTTGTCCTTTAATAACACAGCCTCTGCTGCTGGACTCACCTGAGTTTTTGCACTCTTCTGGCCTCTCTCCTTCCTTTCTTCTTGCCCAATAGGCTCTGGCTGACTTCAGCCTGTGTACTCTAGGATTAGACCTTTGGCCCTCTACGACAATGACATTCTTTTAAAGGGGCTCTCATTTGTCTTACTTGGCACCATGAGCAAACTGGTTTTTATCAGCCATCTATATTTATATATATTATAACTGGACATCAGTATACAGTTACCTCTTTAAACTCCACTAAGTCTTCCAGTAACACTTGTCTAGGTTGTGAGTCTTGTTGTATCCTGATTATTCAAAAATTTCATGATGATTTGGGAGGCAAGGGCACATCGCTTTGAGACCAGCCTGGTCTTCTACATATAGTGCTCCAGGTCAGTCAGGGTGGCGTAATGGGCCGTTTTCTATGGCTAAGGTCTCCCATAACCCAGGCTGGCCTCAGATTTACTAAGTACACAAAGAGGATCTTGAATTTATGATCCTCTTGTTTTTACCTTCCCATTGCTGCCACGATGGCAGATTGATGCTGTGTGTTGAAGATATGTGATCTTGTGTTTGCTAGGCAAGCGCTCTACCAAATGAGCTACATCTCCAGCCTGTCTCAAAAACTAAAAAAGAAACAACCAACAAAACCCCAAAGGAACAACAAAAACAACCAAAGAAACAAAACTTTCGTTAACCCCCCCACCTTAAAATTTCAGCTCCCTTCAAATCTGTGTCTGGTTAGATCATTCTTTTTCAGTTTTCTCATCTGCTTTTTCACTTGAAACAACCTCCAGTGTCCTTTGCCACACTTACCTTTTCAACACTCCCTCAAAGGCACTTTGGAAACCTCTCCTGCTTTCTTCTGCTCCTCCTGTCTCCCTAACTTCATTCTGAGGAAGTTCATTTACCAGTAGACATAGGCCCCTAGGCAAGATTTCTGCTTTGTTTTTCTCCTTTCCCAGCTTTGGCTGTGGTGGCCCCTTGGCTGCACTGGAGGGGGACGGTCAAACATTTGTGGTGAGTGAAGTTGGTGGGAGACTCAGAGCAAGGGGCTCTGCTTGCCAGGTTCTGAGCTGTCCAGGAGCCTTAGAGGCTGGGCTGTAGCTCTCTCACTACAGGAAGGAGGGAGGGAGAGTGGGAGGGAAAGAGGGAGAGTGGGAGGGAGGGGCAGGCCCAGGCTGAGCGTGGCCAGGGGCCAAGGGCGTCTAGAGCGGAGGGTGATGGGAGCTGCCTGTGCCTTAGGGAACACTTTTTAGGCGTTTGTTTTGTACTATCGCTGGAGCCCACCGCTGCAACACCCCCAATTTCACAACCAGCGTGAGTCAGCTGGGCCGGCTGCAGGACCGCTAGGGGAAGGAGGACTTCTCAGTCCCTGGGGTGGGCAGGACCGAGTGGTGACTAGAGCACCCTAGATGAGGTCCCTGCTCCCTCAGGACAGGTGAGCACTGTCCAGCTGGCCGCTGGGTGGAGCTGCGTGAGCCACACTCCACGGAGCCCTGGCCACTACACAGGTAACTCCCTTCTTGGGCCTCCCCCCAAACCCCTCGGGCCTTGGCGCCCAGACCACCATATTTCCCTCGGGGCCATTTCGGCCCTGCTGGGAGCACACTTGGGATCTGGATGCTTTTGTCCCCTTCCCGCTGGTGCCCACGCCCGGCCCACAGCCATTCGCTTCTCGCACATAGTGCTGGAAAACCTGGGCGATCGAGCAGGCCTTTGAGACTGGGGGACGCCCACTTGTGCCCAGTGCCATTGTAGCCTGTCCCCTGGTAGTAGCGGTGACTTGGGGTCCAAATCGGCGCGTCCCTGGGGTGTGTCTCTCCTCACCGGATTCCGCACCCCAAGCCCTACTTCTCCCTGCTTTGTGGATCCCCGAGATGGCGTTGGCGGAAGCGAAACCGCCCGCGGGGATGATTCGGTTTTTGAATAGGCTTTCTGCACCAAGCTTACAGGTTAAACAACAACTCTTTTAGCTGGCCTCAGGGTTCTGAGCACTACCTAGCCTGGGGGGGGGGGGGGAGGCTGACTTGGACTTTATGCCCAAGAAATTTCCACTTCACCTCAGGTCTGTGGGGTTTAACTAGACGTAGACCAACCCACAAAGGTCCTTGGTGCCCCTTTTTCTAGTCAGTCCATTTCCCTACCCACCCTCCTTGCACTGTTTTGATGATCATCATCTTGGCTTAGTTTTACCATTCACAGACGTCATAAAACGGGCTTTCCAGTAAGTACTTTTTTGTGTCTGATTTACATTACTTTAAAAATGAACATCATTTTAGTGTCTCTTGGTGTTTCTGTTGCTGTAGGCCTGCACAGTGGAATGGAAACACTGGCCATTGTGGCAAGTTGGAAATGAGATGTGCTTTAATAATGTGCATGTTTTTCCCCCCAAGGCTTAGTACAAAGCTGGTGACACGTAGCTCACAAGTAAATTGTTGCATCCATTACAGCATTTCTCTTTTCTTTAAGACAGGGTCTTATGTAGCCCAAGTTGGCCTCAACCTCATCCTCCAGCCTTCATATAGGAAGTACTTGGATTACAGGCCTGTATCAGCACTCTAAGACAATGATTGCCGTTTTTTTCTCATTGGATTAAAAAAAAATACTATAATATCTCTGGGAGGTGACTCCTGGCACTCGCACTCATGAGTCTGAGGCAGAAGGACAGTGAGATGGAGGCTAGCCTGGATTACAGGGTGAGATTCCCTCATCTAAAAAATCTAACAACAACAGCATTATTATTATTATTATTATTATTATTATTATTAATAATAAGGGATGGGTATGTAGCTGAGGCAGTAGGGTGCTTGTCTATAGTTTGTAGGAAATCCTGGGTTTGATCCCAGCACTATATAAAACCAGAGATGGTCGTCATCCATGCCTACATTTTGAGTTCAAGGTCAGACTAGTCTACCAAAAAAGGGAAAAGATGTATTTACTATTAATGGCATCTCATCTCTTTGTTTATCTTTTTTTTTTCAAGGCAGGATTTCTCTGTGTTTCTCTGGCTTTCATGGAACTCACTCTAGCACAGGCTGGCCTCAAACTCACAGAGATTCCCCTGACTCTGCCTGCTGGGAGCTGGGATTAAAGATATGCACCCCTACTGCCTGGCTCCTCTTAATTAGTTTTAATTAAAATATTTAATGTGTGTGTGTGTGTGTGTGTGTGTGTATACATGTATTTGTATTTGTGTGGGCAAATGTGGATGTTCTTCCTATAGTCTTAATTTTTTCCCCAAATTTACTTGCTTAGGAAGGGTAGAAAGGATTTGGATGCATTTATAACTCAATAGGT
This sequence comes from Phodopus roborovskii, assembly GCF_943737965.1. Taxonomy (NCBI): domain Eukaryota; kingdom Metazoa; phylum Chordata; class Mammalia; order Rodentia; family Cricetidae; genus Phodopus; species Phodopus roborovskii. The sequence goes on from NW_026125811.1 coordinate 428,120, forward strand.
AGGACACTTACCTAGCATCCATGAAGCCCTGAGTTCTGTCATCAGCACTGCATTAAACCATACAAACCAGGTGTGGGTTAGTGAAATGGCTCAAGCTAGTTAAAAGTATTTTGGAGCAAGCCTTGGGGACCAGATTTCAATTCTCAGAACTCATGTAAAAAGGCTGAGTGTACCTGGGCCTGGAGTTCAGTGGCAGAATGCTTGCCTAACATTCAATTTTTGATAAAAAAAATCTGCAAAACTAAATCTGTAATAGTTTTCTTTGCAGGGTGTGGTGGCATAGACCATGCCTCAAAACAGAGTGAAAGGAAAGAACTAACTCCTGAAAGTTGTCCTCTGATTTCACTATGTAGGACTTTCAAAGCTAGGGAGATAGTGCAATTGGTGCTAGCCTTGAAAACAGGAGAATGTGTCTTTGAACCCCAGAACCTATATACAAAGTTTGAGCATTGTGACACATGTCTGTGATTCCCGTTCAGGAGAGATAGAGATAGGCAGATCTTTGGGGCTCACTGGCTAGCCAGCCTAGCCTACTAGGTGAGCTCCAGTCCAAAGAGAGACTCAGGTCTCAAAGACACACTTGAAGTTGTCCCCTGGCCTCCATATGCATCTCTACAGACAGGAATACATGGATGTGCACACAGAAGCACATGCAAAAAAGAGAGGGGATATGGTGGTTTTAATATATAGAAAAATAACAGTTGTCTATAACTGGATATACTAGTGTGGTGGTTTGTGTTTTTACTAAATTAAGAAATGGATAATTAATTTTTTCCCCTTAATAGGAAAAAGCATAGATGAGGATACTGTTATATTAACTTTATATATCACTTTACACCCATGTAACAAGGTTTTTTTTCCTTTTTAGACAGTCTCATGTAGTCCATGCTAGCTTTGAACTCTTGATCCTCCTGCCTCAACCTCCGAAGTGCTGGGATTACACATATTCATCTTTCCTATATGACATGAGAGCTCATTTCTTTTTAGGATCAAATAATATTCCAAACTACTGATAGTTTTATTCCACTTTCTAAATAATAAACAGGCTAAGAAGGTGTAATTGTCTTCCCTACATAGAGTTGGAACAGCTTGGAAACATTTTCCCCTGCTTCCCATCTTAGGGAAACGTAGTTTGTCACAACAAACCTAGGCACAGGTCAGAGTTGGAGTGGATGGAAAGTCAAAGGAATAAAGGCAGCTGTTTTCCTCGTAGGAAATAACCTTAGCTTTCTGTCTAGTGGCAGGAATAAAAGCCACAAAAATCAAGAGAGGGTAGTAGTTGATAAATATAAAGAAAAGTATAAGAGCTGGAGAGATGGTGTAGTAGTTAAGAGCACTGGCTGCTCTTCCAGAGGACCTGGGTCCAGTTCCCAGCACTCACATGGCAGTTCACAGCTGTCTATAATTCCAGTTCTAGGCATCTGCAGGCACCAGACATACATAGATATACATGCAGGCAGGAAAATAACCATATGTGTAAAATAATACAAAATTTAAAAAAGTGTAGTCATGTGTATGAAAATGTCACAGTGAAACCCCTTACTTTGTATGATAACTCAAAAAGATAGTTGATAAGTACTTTTAAAAAATCCCTTGTAGTGGGTTTCTCTGCCAATGCAATAAGCCAAATTGACCAAATTAATAAATCCAGATTTAATAAATAGAGCAAAGCACTTCCAAGTGACTCTTGTAAAGGCAGGAGAGAAACCACGAAGCAAGGCTAGCAAACAGGTTTTAAACACCCTGTAGGCGTGGTCTTGAGTGGCTCTGGGGGGGAGGAGCTGACCCATGGCGAGCTTTCTGAGGGGCGGAGTCTGGAATGGTAGGAGTAGGGCTGAGAGTTCCCTGTTCAGCTGGGTTTGGAATGGGGGAGTGAGACCAGAGAGGAGTAATGAAAAGAAAAGAAGCCTACAAAATAATACTTTGCAGTTCCAGAATGTGGGGACCGAAGGCAGGAAGATTAGGAAATCAAGGCCAATGTTGACCTAGAACTCTCGTTGATCTGAGATTACAGGTTAGGTGTAAGGTGCCTGCCTTGTACTCTCATTTATTTATACACTTTTTGGTTTTCTTTGAGACAGAGTCTTTCTATGTAGCCCTGGCCTACATGGTACTCCTTATGTAGCCAATGTTAACCTGAAAGGCTTGGCAGTCCTGCCTTGGCCTCTTGAGTTTGTTTCCTTTTTTTTTCTTAGAGACAGGGTCTCACTGTGTAGCTGCAAGTGGCCTGGAACTTGCTATGTTGACTAGGCTGGACTTGAGTTTATGGAGATCTGTCTTTGCCTCCTGAGTCTTGGGACTGAAGAAGTGAGCCACTATACTAGCTAGCTAACTTTATGTTGTTGAGACTGGGTCTTGGCTCTGTAGGACTGTGTGGCTTGGAAGTTATTATGTAGCCCTGGCTGTGTTTAAAATCAGAACTATCTTCTTGCCTCAGTCTCCTGAGTACTGGGATTATAGGCATTGGCTGCCTTGCCTTTTTTTTTTTTTCAGATCTGATTCTTTGTTATTTGAGACAGGGTTTCTCTGTGTAGTCCTGGCTGGCCTGGGACTCATTTTGTAGGCCTGGCTGGCCTCAAACTCACAGGATCCTCCTGCCTGTACTTCCCAAGTTCTGGGATTAAAGAGCCACCATCTCTAGGCTCAAATCTGATTCTTCATTTGGTTGTTTCTCAGATTGCACCTGGGTATTGGCAGCCACCTATTCGCCCGCCAATGAAGTATATCCTGGTTACTGGTGGCGTCATCTCAGGCATTGGTAAAGGGATCATCGCCAGCAGCATTGGGACCATTCTCAAGTCATGTGGACTTCGAGTTACTGCCATCAAAATCGACCCCTATATTAACATCGATGCGGGGACTTTCTCACCTTATGAACATGGTATGAAAAGGAATCTTTCCCTTTTAAAGTGCTAAAGTAAATTGCAGTGGTTTTTTGTGTGTTTAAATTTATATTTTATGGGCATATGTGTATGCAGTTGCCAACAGAGGTTGGAAGAGAAAAGTCCCCTGGAGCTGGAGTTACAATCTGACATTGGGTGCTCTGGGACCTGAACTCTGGTTCTCTGCAAGAGCAGCAAATACTCTTAACTGCTGAGCCATCTCTCCATCCTCTTGTATTATGTTTTGGGTAATTTCTCTAGTATATATAGGCTTCCAGAAGTAGACTTGCTGGAACATACCTTAGAAATGTGCGAAAGTTCTTCTGGCCACTGATTCATTTTTAAGGTCTTTGATGACATTCTACATAGTCAAGTCTTGTGGAAATGTGCCATTTTCTGTGGACTATGTCTTGTTTTATTTTTTCACAAAACTAATACCTTTCACTTAACATTTTCCACTGCTGGAATAACTGTTATTAATATTGACTTTATTTTAGGTGTGTTTGGGGGGGAAGTAAGTGTGAGTGTGTGTGTGGTTAAATGTGTGTGTGCATGTACACACATGTGTGATCATGCATAGATGTGGAGCAAAGAGGTTGATCTCTGGTGTCTTCCTTGATCACTTCCCACCTTATATTTTGAGGCAGGATCTCTCATTTGAGCCCAGGGTCTGTTGATCTGGCTAGTCTAGTTAGCCAACTTCTTGAAGGGATCTCCTATCTGTCTCCAAAGTGCTGAGCTCTGGAGTGCTGGGATCACAGGCAGGCTGATGTGCCTACCAAGCATTGACATGAGTGCTGGGAATCTGAAATATGCCCTCAGGCTTGTGTAGCAAGTGCTTTACACACTGTGACTTCTCCCTGGCACTGACATACATACACACACACACACACACACACACACACACACACTTAATCATACTGTAGCCCAGGCTGACCTGAAATTCACTCTGTAGCCCAGGCTGGCCTTAGATTCATAGTTCTCATCACATCTCAATTTTCTGAGTTCTGGGAGTATAGGTTTAAGTCACTACAATCAGGCATTTTGATAAGTATAAATTGGTTATTTAAAAAAAGATCACCAATACTGGGTTTGGTAGCACATGTCTATCATCCCAGAATTTGAGAGATGAGACAGGAAGAATGGGGCTTCAGAGAAGGAATCAAGGCCAGCTTTAGTCTGCTACATAGTCAGAGGCCAGCTTGGGTTACATGAGACCCTGTCTCATAACGACTACAACTTCAGGGCAAGCAGGGGCTACATGGGACCCTATCTCAAAAGAACAAGAACAAAATGGAAATGAAAAAAAACAAGGGGCTGATGTCTTCTATTCAGTATAATGCCACATAACTATAGAGAATTGAGTTTGTATCCCAAGCACCCATGTAGAAGCCAGGCATGGTGTTGAGCATCTGAATCTCCAGCACTGCTGAGGCAGAGAAGGGATAGATCCCTGGAGCCCATTGACTAACTAGGCTTGCAGAGTGGATGATTTCCTGGTTCATTGGAAGACCAGTTCAGGTGCAGAGCAATTGAAAAAGACACCTCTGGCCTCCACATGTATGGACACACACATACATGCATAGTTGCATTCACATTTTCATATATCCACAGGAACACATATGTACACCACATATACTAAAATAAAAGACATTAGCTTTAAATTTTTTGCATTTATTTGTATTTACTTATTTCTCTCTCTCTCTCTCTCTCTCTCTCTCTCTCTCTCTCTCTCTGTGTGTGTGTGCATGCCTGCATGTGCTATGTTGAGTGTGTGGGAGTCAGAGAGCAACTTATGATAGTTAGTTCTCTTTCTACTATGTGGGTCTTCAGGTTTGAATTCAGATTGTCAGGTTTGGCAGCAAGCACCCCTACTTGCTGAGCAATCCTGCAGGCCCTCAAACCTTTTTTTTTTTTACACAGAAGCAGAGAAGTGCATACATCTTAAATGTATAACTTTGATGATGAATTTTATCTAAATGAATTTACTGTGTAACCGGCCTTGATCTCAGAAAAAAAAAAATCACCTTTGTGGGTTGGGCAAATGGATCAGTGGGTAAAGTTGCTTGCTGCCCAACACTGCAAACCTAATGATCCTCAGAGCCTACCATATGGTGAAAGGAGGCAATCAACTCATAAACTGTCCTGAGATTTCCACATGTGAGTCTTGGCACAAGAGCCCCCTCCTCTATTATGTGCACACGCGTGCGCGCGCGCGTGCGCGCGCACACACACACACACACACACACACACACACACTAATAGTAAATAAAACATTGCAAAGGAAAACAGTGAAATCCCTTTTATGTTCCTTGTTCTTGATCCTTGACTCTCATGGTATCTTATATCCTGTTTTGTAGCATCTAAACTGTGCACTAGTTTTACTTTTTTCCCCCCATCTCTTTTTGGGGATGAGTTGTTTGCTTTCAACTACTGGGCTCAAGGAATCATTTTATCTCAGTCTTCTCAGTATCTGGAACTGAAGGCTAGTACTACCATACCCAAAGAGCTTTTTGAACAATCATTTCCATTTTGATGTTAGTTGAATCTTAGTTATACTATTTTTCCTTCCTTTCTTGTTTCTTTTTCTGTTTCTTTTTGATGGTCCAGTCTTAAGGGTTAATTTCTAAAAATAAATTGGTAGATGGCTCTTTCCAATTTAAAAAATGAGAGTGTTTCCCAAATTTGTCATACATTGTATGTGTGCACACATGTGTGTGCATGTTCTCTCTCTCTGTTTCTGTCTCTGTCTCTCTCTCTGTCTCTCTCTCTCTCTCAAGTGCAGTGTCACAAGTTCTGGGATCATAGGTATGAGTTTCCTTGCCTGACTGAAAATTAATCTTTTGGAAGTAAGTTTTAATTCTACATTGCCTTTTGATTATAGGTGAAGTATTTGTTTTAAATGATGGTGGAGAAGTTGATTTGGACCTGGGAAATTATGAAAGATTCTTGGATATTAATCTTTATAAAGACAACAACATCACCACTGGGAAGATATATCAGCATGTGATCAATAAAGAGAGGTGTGGTGATTACCTGGGAAAGACTGTTCAAGGTATTTTACTACACGTCATTATGGACCCTGTATGCTAAGCATCACTCAGAGCAGACTATTTCACAGACATGAGAAGGTTGTGGGTCCTGAAATCTCTGCTTTCTTTTCCTTTTTACTCAGAAATGTAAAGATTGCCTTCCACCAATGTTCCTGAATATATCTTCATCATTTTTTATTATTAGACAGTATTTTTAATTTGAATTGTCTTTTTTTTTGAGGAAGGGTCTCATGTAGCCCAGGTTGGCCTTTAACTTGCTATGAAGCCAGGAATGACTTTGAATGTGATGATCCTCCAGCCTCCCACCTACTTCTGTGTATTAGTCACTCACCCTTCCTTCTTCCCTCCATCCCTCCCTCTCTCCTTCCTTTTCCTCCCTTTCTCCTTCCTTTCCCTCCCTCCCTTCCTTTTTTTTGAGTAACATGGCTTCTTCCTGATCAAATGGAGGATTTCTTAAAAATGATTTATTTTTATTTTAACTGTATTGGTGTTTTGCCTGCATGTGTGTCTGCGTGAAGTGGTCGGAGCCTCTGGAGCTAGAGTTACAGATAGTGGTGTGCTGCCATGTGGGTCCTGGGAATTGAACTCAGGTCTTCTGGAAGAAGAGCCTTAACTGCTTAGCCATCTCTCTAGCCCCTATTAGTCACTTTTCTATTACTGTGATAAAACAATGACCAAGGCACCTTATAGAATAGTTGATTTGGGCTTACGGTTCCAGAGGGATAAGAGTCCATTGCTATCACATGGGGTGGAGGACACATAGCAGTAACTAGGCATGGCTGCTGGAATAGCAGTCTGAGAGTTCACACCTTGAACAACAAGCAAGAAGCACAGAGAGCACACTGGGAATGGTTTCCAGCCTTATTGGCAATCACCCTTACCCACTGAGTCATCTCACTCGTAATTATTATTCTTTTAGACTATTAAGTTCATGAACTGCATGCACACTTGTAATCCCAGCATATGAGAGGTAGAGACTGGAAGAGAAGGTGTTCAGAGTCATTTTTACCTACAGAGCAGGTTTTAGGCCAGCCTGAGCTGTATGAGCCCTTTGCTTGAAAAGAAAAAAAAACCATTCATTAGTGGCTGGAGAGATTGCTCAGGAGTCAAGAGCACTTGTTCTTGCGGAGGACCAGTTTAGTTCCCTGAACCCATAGGGTAGATAATCACTGTGTATATCTCCAGTTCCAGGGGATCCAATGTCCTCTATCTTAAGAAGGCACCAGGCGTGATGGACATACATACATGCAGGCAAATCAGCCATATGCATAAAATAAGTAAAAATTTAAAAAAGAAAGAAAACAATTAAAGTTTTGGTATTTTTGGCTGGGCGTGGTGGTGCAGAAAGATAAAGTTCAAGTACAGCCTAGTCTCCATAACAAGTTTCAGGCCACTCATGACTACACAGGGAGACCCTGTTTCAAAAATAAACATAAGCAAAACAAAAAAAAAAAGTTTATTTTATGGTAATTTATTACAGAAGCCCTAGAAAACTAAAATAATACCCAGGTGGTTTTTGACATTTCCCTGCTGGAACCCTGGTGAGTGGGTGGGCTTCATCTACACCCTTGAAGTGGACTTTTCCACTGGTATCCCCAGGGTACTTAGGCCTTACCTCTGTACAGCTGCTAGTTGTCCTTCCCGTGGATTATAGCATCTGGCTTAACCAGAATTCTTCCTTGCCCAGTTTTCAGATAGCATGACATGTAGCTCCTAGGTTTTTTGTTTTAAACTATTTATTTATATTTATATGTGTGTGTATACGATGTATGTCACATGTATGTTTGTGTGCCCTTGGAAGCCAGAAGAGGGTGTTAGATTCCCTAGACCTAGAGTTATAGTCAGTTATAAGTCTCTAAATGTGGCTGCTAGGAACTGAACTCGGGTTCTTTAGAAAAGCAACAAGTACTCCTAACTGCTAAGCCACCTCTCCAGACTGGTGTTTTCTTGCCCGCACCAGTGATAGCACTTGTTCCAATTTCTTGTTCTCTGCATCTGGCGTGCTTCAAGAGCAAAGGTTATCATGGGAATGACTAGCCTTACATTCCTCAGTCCATACTGGTTCCAGCGATGGAGACAATGGCATAAGATCTCTAGCTGGTCTCGTTTGCCTGGTGGCTTTCACCTCATTTGGGAGGTCCATCTCTATCTCATGAAATAACCTGCTGTGTTATTTATTCCTTCTTTCTGCAGTTGTCCCCCATATTACTGACGCTATCCAGGAGTGGGTCATGAATCAAGCCAAGGTGTCTGTGGAGGGTAATAAGGAGGACCCCCAGATATGCGTTATTGAGGTAAGCATGGAACTATTCTTCATAAGCTACTCCTCTGCTGGGTCTTTAAGCATCCAGATTTCATTCACTCTCCCCTCCTGGGTATTGCAAACTAGGCTGGGGGTGGGGTTCCATCAGGGACCAACAGAGATGCTCACAAGCCACTTAACAAACAGGTAATCCCACATTCTCTTGGGGTGACTATGCATGCAGTGAGCTGTGTGTGTGTGTAGACAGATGAGTGACATTGTCAGTGTTGGGGATGGAGCCTGGAATGGACAGTTTCTTCTGTCCCACTGTCCAAACAAATGGAATGTATTCTTTATTTGATGACAGTCTTAGGTAGCCCAGGCTGCCCTTGAACTTGATATATAGCCAATAAAGCCTTTGAATTCCTGATCCTTCTGCCAAGTGCTAGGATTGCAGGTATGTGCCATTCCTCCTGGTTTATGCTGTGCTGGGGATAGGATCTGGGACTTCATGTGTGCTAGGCACATATGCTACCACCTGAGAGCTACATCCCTATCCCAGAGTGTATTTTAATTCCTAGTATTGGAGAAATATTTGCAAAGTGCTGTGAAAAAGTGGAGTTTGGGTTGGGTGGAGGTGGGAGGTGATGTCAACCATTTCAAGAAAGCAGCATTTGAAGTTGCCACTTGTTGACTGCCCCGACTTTTCCTTCATTCCTTTATGTCTATATAATATAGTGTGTTATACAAACTGTGTACTACCTGGGTGTGTCTTCCTTCCTGGGTTATACCAAGGAAGTGCTTCCTCTTAAAAATGAGAGAGAGGGGGAGAGAGAGTGTGTGTGTCCCAGTGCTCATGTGGAGGTCAGAGGACAACTTCCTCCTTGTTTGAGACAGGGCCTCTGTTTCTCACTGCTTTGTATACCAGGCTGATTGACCTGTGAGCTTCTGATGATCCTCCTGCTTCCACATCCCATGTCTTGGTAGGCCCACACTACCATTACAGACACTTGTGCTACTTACTATGTCTGGTTTCCATGTGAGTTCTGGGATCTGAACTCAACTCCACTATGTAGCCAAGAATGACCCTGAATTTCTGAACCTTCTGCCTCTGCCTCCCAAGTGCTGGGCTTACAGGCATGCATCCCGTATCCAGTTGTAGGTGGTACTGGGGGTTGGACTCGGCTTCAGACTCTATCAACTGAGCTGCATCCTTAGTTTCCTTTCTAGGTTTTTTGTTGTTATTATTTTGTGCATCAGTGAGATCAGTGAGTTCATCGGTCCTGCTTAGAAAGCACCAGAGAGATTAAAAAAAAAAAAAAAAAAGTCAGGCATGGGGGCACAGGTTTTTAATCCCAGCACTCAGATCATATGTAGTACCAAATGCTAATGTATGTTTCTTAAACATTTAAACTTATGATAAAATTATTTTGTGTGTGTGTGTGTGTGTGTGTGTGTGTGTGTGTGTGTTTGGTTGTTCTTTGAGAATAGGTTTTACTCTATCATCCAGGCTAGCCTGAGATTCATTATGTAGCCTATGCTAGCCTATCCCTCACAGTAATCCTTGTGCCTCGGCTTCCCAAGTGCTAGAATTATAGTAGTATGTCACCACTTTGACTTACAAGTTTAAGTTGTAAGTTGGATATAATAAAAGAGTGAGAATGACAAAAATAGAACGATTATAACAATCAATTACAGTGAAAGTTATTAAAAACTTATGGATTATCTATTTGTAGTTTTAAGTTTCATAAGTACTTATAGTAAGAAAAGACTATCTCAAGCTTTCTGAACACAGTGCTAATGGTGACTAGAGGTAAAGGGAACTTCCAAATGGGTTGAGAGGTTGCAGTGCCACAATAGACCACAAGAGGGCAGGAATGGATAAGATTTAAAGCCTTGGTCCCCCTTTCCTCATTCTCCAGTGATCCCTGTTGAAAAGCACTAGAGGAAGATCCAGAGACAGAGGGAAGGAGTTTGAAGCTAGCCTGTGCTACATATGGAGCTCCAGTCCAGTCTGAGAAACAGAGTCAGACCCTGTCACAACCCCGTCCCCCGAAAAACACACAAACAAGTCAGGTGGTGGTGATGCACGTTTTTAATCCCAGTACTCAAGAGGGAAAGAGAGGCAGGTGGATCTCTGTGAGTTCGAGGACAGCTTGTTCTACAGAGCTAGTTTTGGCACATCCAGGGCTACACAAAGAGACCCTGTCTCAAAAAAACAAAACAAAACAAAACAAAAAACACACCGACAAACAAAAGAGAAAAACTGAAGGGGCATATAGCTCAGCAGTAGAGTACTTGCTTAACATATGTGAGACCCTGGATTATGTCCCCAGCAACACAAAAAACACAAAGGACAAAATCCTCTAAGGCATGCCCGTATGGTTTGGTTTAAATACAGACTTTTCTTTCTTTTTTTCCAGACAGGAACATGAAATGTAGCTTTGGCTGGCCTGGAACTGGTATGTTGATCTTGAACTCACAGAGATCCACTTGCCTCACCAGCTTCTATCTTGAGCACTGAAATTAGAGGTGGCAGCTACTCAGTCTGTCTTTAAAATTTGACTTATCTTTTGTATGCATCTGTGGTGTATGTGTGTTCACATGTACATACACAATTATGCATGTGTATTCAAATACCTGTGCAAACCAGGGTTCTTCTTTGGTTACCGGTTGCTCACCACCTTATTGTTTGAAACAGGGTCTCACAGAACCTGTAGCTTACTGATTTGGCTGAGCTGGCTAGCCAGCAAGCTCCAGGGATCTGCCTGTCTCCACCCGCACCTTCTGGGGTGGGGTTACAGATACTCACTGCTATGCACAGTGTTTACGTTTGCTTGTGAATCCTAACTCAAGTCCTCATGCTTGCCTGGCAATCATATTATTGACTGAGCTACTGTCCCTGTTTGTATTTATCGAGACTGTGTTTTTGCATGTATTTCAAGCTAACCTTGAAGTTAGTATGTAATCTAGGTTGGCCTTGAATTTACAACAATTTTCCAGCCTCATTCAGCTTCCCAAACACTGCGGAGATTACAGATGTGTGTTCCTCCCTTTGCTGCTGCCGCCACACAAGCCACTGCCTCTTCTTCTTCCTCCCTCCCTTCCCCTCCTTTCCCCTCCCTCCCTGGCAGGATCTTGGTATGTCCATCCTGGCCTCAAACTGGAAATTCTCATACTTCTACCTAGGACTTTTTTGTTTTTGGGATTTTTGACCTTCATTGTTTCTTTTTCATTCTGGTGTCTCATAGTTAGTGAGCACTTAATATCCTGCTAAGGTTCTGATTACATTTTGGTGTTGTTAGTTAGAATTCTCATGTAGTTCCTGCTGTCCTCACACTTGCTGTGTAGCTGAGATGACCTTGAACTTCTGATCTTTCTGTCTTTCCCCAAGTGCTGGGGTTACAGGGTGTGGTCAGCAATCCTGCCTGGCTTTATTTTCTATAGAAGCTCAAGGTCATTCTTGGCTACATTGTGAATTAGAGGCCAGCCTGGGCTACACAAACCCTGTAGTATTGATCATGTAGTGGACAGGGTTTCTCTATACACCCTTGGCTGTCCTGGCACTTGATCTGTAGACAAGGCTAGCCTTGAACTCACAGAGATCTGCTTACCTCTGTCTCTGAGCACTGGAATTAAAGGCATGTGCCATTACTGCCCTGCAGATCTTAAAATGACATCTCTAGCATTTGAGCATCTGCTACAAGACATGTGCCATTACTGCCCCGCAGATCTTAAAATGACATCTCTAGCATTTGAGCATCTGCTATATGATCAATACTCCAGGCAAAGTGTTGGGAAGAACTGGAAACATTCCCAGCCAGAGTAAAAGGAACACACCTGTAATACCAGTACTCAGAATGCAAAGGCAAAAGGACCACTACTAGTTTGAGGCTAGCCAGGGCTACATTGTGTGTGTGTTTTTGTCTCACAATGTAGCCCCCATCTTGGAGGCAAGCGCTTTACCCACTGAGCCATCTTACCAGCCCTTAGAACTTTCTACCTGCGTGTGAGTTCTGTGGCTCTGTCTCACTCCTTTTTTATGTTTTTAAAATCTTTTTATTTTTATGCATGTGGGTGTTTTCTCTGCATGCATGTCTGTGTACCATGCCTATGTAGTCCCCTCTTGGGACAGACGAGAGCAACCTCTAGGACTTGAATTGCAGGTAGTTGTGAGTTGCCATGTGGGTGCTGGGAGTTGAACCCAGGTCCTCTGGAAGAGCAGCCAGTGCTTTCAATCACCCAGCCATCTCTCCAGCCTCTCTCTCTCTTCTTTTGAGAATGAGTTTCACTGTAGCCCAAGCTGGCCTGGAACTCACTATTTAGCCTAGGCAGGCCTCAAACTCAAGGCAATCCTTGAGTTTTGCCTTGCCTTTATTGGGTCACCATGCCTGGATATTTTATTTTATTTTGGAGACAGGATGTATGTACTCCAGGCTAGTCTTGAACTTGTGATATTTCTACCTCAGTTTCCCCAGTGCTGGGATTATAGATGTGTCTCACCAGACCAGGATTTTTTTTATTAATAGTCATATTGAAGTTGAATGTCATAAAATTTCACTCATTTTAAGTGTATAATGTAAGATTTCAAGCATTTATAAACTACTGTTCTTGTGAAAATATTAAACCTCAGTTCTTATTACCACTCTATTAAAGTAATTTCTAAAGCTGGGGATGGCGGCATACACCTTTAAAACTAGCTTTTGTGAGGCGAAGGCAGGTGGATCTCTGAGTTAAAGGCTAGTTTGGTTTATAGTGTGAAAAGTTCCAGGATAGCCAGAGCTACACAGAGAAATCTTGTCTCAAAAATAAAAATAAGACAAAACAAAATTATTTCTAAACCACGTGTGGTGGTTCATGTTACATGTTCAAGACCAGTCTGGGCTGTGTAGCAGTCCAGGCCACCCTGGGCTACAATAGGAAACTCCCCAAAAGTAATAATTACTTAATTTAGCTGGTTGTTTTGGTACATGTCTTTAATTCCAGCACTTGGGAGGCAGAGGCAGGCAGATCTCTAACTTTAGAGCCTTCCTGGTCTGTGTGGGGAGTTCCAGGTCAGCCAGAACTATAAAACCAGACCCTGTCTAAAAAGAAAAATTGCTTAACTTAAAAAGCAAGAAAATTTCATTGGTTTGTGTGCTGTGGAAAATGTTTGGTCATTTGTGCCTTAATCTTGTTTTCCACCTTCAGCTGGGAGGCACCATTGGAGACATCGAAGGAATGGCATTTGTGGAAGCATTCCGACAATTCCAGTTTAAAGCAAAAAAAGAGAATTTCTGTAATATTCATGTCAGCCTTGTACCACAGGTGCGTTTTCCACATATGCGAATAGAAACTTTGATCAATTTTGCACTGATGTTTTCTGCGACCTACATTTGAAATTCAAGAGCCATAAATTGTCCAGTTGTTCTGATGGGGACCCATTTCTTTTTAGCCGAGTGCTACTGGAGAACAAAAAACCAAACCCACACAAAACAGTGTCCGTTCGCTGAGGGGGTTGGGCTTGTCTCCAGATCTGGTGAGTTAAGCACAATGGGTAAGTTTGTCTCTATAGTCTTTTGGAGTAGGACCTCCATGCCACAGGCTCTATCTAACACACACTAACAGTGGTTTAGTTCCTCTTTTGGTTTTGGTGCTTGGGATGGAATTTAGGGCCTTACACATACTAAACATGTGTTCTACCGCCTTTGAACTATTAACCCCTCCCCCCAGTACCTCAATCTTTTAACATCTGAGTTATTTGTCCCTCCCCTATGACAGCAAACTTTTTGTATCTGGCATCCAGGAAAAATGTATTTCTTTATCCTTAAATTGGCTCCATTTATAGCAGATAAGATACAATGCTCTGTCATTTATAAGGTTCCTGGCTCCTTCGGAGTGAATATGAAGCCTTGGGATTTTCCTGCGTTCCTTCAAGGACTGGCTATCTTTACTCTGAGCTTTAGTCTAAGAAGCATTCATGTGTTCCTACAGCGGTTTCCTATATGCAGTTACAGCGAACAGCTTGTCAGAGGGAGACAGATTAGGGGAAAAGCAGCTGCCTTCTCTTTGTTTTTTCAGGCCAGGGTTTCTTTGTGTAACAGTCCTAGCTGTCCTGGAATTTGATTTGTAGACCAGGCTGGCCTTCAACTCACAGAGATCCTCCTGCCTTTGTCTCCTGAGTGCTAGAATGAAAGGCATGGGTTACCACGGCCAAGCACACAGCTACTTATTTTTATAAATAACTTTATGGACACACAGTTACTCATTTATTTACATATAGTCTGTAGCTGTTTTGGCACAGCTGATGAGGACCCCGCGTGCCTTACCTGGAAAGCTAAAATGTTTTCTGTGTGACCCTTTAGTGAAAGTTTGTCAACTTCTGATCTACATCTTCTTCTATTTAACGAGACAGCCATGCAGAGCTTTAACTCTTCACCAGAGACATTTTGATGTTTTGAGTTCTTTCTGGTAGATTTCTGTTGAACTTAGTGAGATGTGCTTATGCTAGTGGTCAGACCAATTTCTTATGCTACAGAGGAATGCTCAGAGTGAACAAGTTCATCCTTGGTCTAGTCTCTTGTAGAAGAAAAAGAATGTAATGATTTTCTGGACAATGAATTGAACAATTGATCAGCCCTGTTTCCATGTACTGACCAATGCATAATTGCCTTTCACAGATTGTCTGCCGTAGTTCCGCACCCATTGAGATGGCTGTGAAGGAGAAGATTTCCATGTTTTGTCATGTGAACCCTGATCAGGTTGGTGCTTGGTGCCCTTTAGATTAAAATTTATTCATTTTGTGTGTGTGTGTGTGTGTGTGAGCATGCACCCTTCTTCCCTGACCCATGTGTGGAAATCGAGGACAGTTCTGTGGATGGAATCCATTCTCTCCCACCTTTAGGTTGGTTTCAGAAATCAACATAAAGTTGTGAGGGTATGTTGCAAGTACCTTTACTGCCTGAGCCACAGGGTCTTGCATAGCCAGGCTGACCTTGAATTCCTGATTCTCCTATATCCTATATGCTGAAAACACAGGCAGGAGCCACTACTTGAAGCTCTGGGGGAGCATTTTAGCTCAGTGAAACTTGTAACAAGAGAACTGTGTGCTTTCTCTTTAGCATTTTTTCATCCTGTGTTTTGCTGGGACACTCACTGCTTCATTCAGTTCTCTTTTGTACCTGGTACAGCTTAACACGCCTTAAATCACACAAGTATGCTGACATTCATGCTATGGTTTCTGATCACATAAGCAGCCCAGCTGATTTCATTGCTCAATAAATTACCATAAAAGTTAGACTCTGGCCTTGTGTTCTGCTGAACTTCCATCTGGAGTATTCTGACATTTATATTTTCTTTTTCTTTCTAGCTCTTGTTCCCAATAAACCTAAGGTACAAGGGGTTGCAGTTGGCTATAGTTTATAAAGGGTGGTGTGACTAGAGCTCAGGCACAGGGTGAGGCTTGCTAGACACCCTTCACAGCTTCTCTAACAGTTGCTTAATGGGGTATCTGCTTGGGGAGTGGGCTGCTAGAGTCCTCTGTTTGAGACTTCCAAGCCCGAACTGCTTTCAAAAGCAGACTTGACTCTCTGTGTGTTCTCTTAATGTCTGGGCTACATTGTTTTGATTCAGTCGTTTTGTGTACCCTTCCTCTTGGTAGACAGTGCTTTGCATGTGGATTAAGCAAATGCAGCCTGGTTTCTAGAATAGAAAAAGACGAAACATTTTGCGTTGGATTGCTGAAAGCTCAGAGAACGAAGGTGGAGTTCCCACTGTGGCGTTGTGGAGTCTAAGACCTGTAACAATGATCCAAGTCTCTTTTATTTTTAAGATTTATATTTATTATATGTGTGTGGGTTTGTATGAGTGAGTACAGTTGCCCAAAGAGGTTGGGCATGTTGGATCCCCTGGAGCTGGAGTTGCAAGTGTTTTTGAGCTATCTGATGTGGGTGTTGATAATCTAACTCTCAACCTCTGCAAGAACTGTAAGTACTCCTGACTACTGAGCTCTCTCTTCAACCCCAGTGATTCAGTCTTGGTTTTCTTTTTCTTTTCTTTTTCAAGACAAGGTTTCTTGTGGCTCAGGCTGGCTTCAAGCTCTCTGTATAACCAAGGATGACTTTGAACTCCCGATCCTCCAGCTTCTTATCATGTGTGTCATAGCATGGTGAATGAGTAAATAACGCCATGCTTTCTGCTTGTGGAAGTTGCAGTTGCCTATAGATTCAATGGATTTTTTAATGTGTCTGAATGCTTGTCTGCCTGTATGTAAGTATTTATACCAAGTAGGTCCCTGGTGTTCAGAAAGGCTAGAAGAAGGTATAAGATCTTCTGAGACTGGAGTTACAGACAGTTCCATTCAGGTCCTGGGGACCAAATTTGGGTCCTCTGGAAGAACAACAGCTGTTGAGCCCCTCCACACTTTTGAGTCAAGGTCTTCATAGTCTAGTCCATGATGGCCTTAATCTCAAGATCCTCCTGCCTCAGCCTCCTGAGTGCTGAGATAACAGGTGGGTGGTAGCGTTCTTGGCTTGAGATTTAGGTAGTTTTTATTTTCCTCCCAGGAATGGTTGTCATGTAGCCCAGACTGGACTGAAACTGATTCTCTTGCCTCTGTCTCACAAGTACTGAGATTATAGGAATCCACCACCATGCCTGCTGCTTTTTTCCCTTTGGTATTGGCGATACTAGAAAAGTCCTCCAACACTGAGCTGCAACCCTCTTGAGATTGAGTTTGATTAGTAATTGGGATGGAGGCACATGTTGGTGACATCTTGGCACTTGTAACTCCCCTGGTACATGCACAGTAATGCACTATAGCCTGAGTAGCAAGTTGGCAATATTCAAACCAATGAAGAACTCATTGATTTTATAGTTGTGGTATTGGGAAAATTGAACCTGGAGTTGGCAGAACATTTTTGGCGTTTATTTAAGATTTGGTAGATTCTTAAATGCCTCCATGTAACGTCTCATGTTATGGAGAGAATGTTAAAAGCCATCAGGTTAAGTGAAAAACACCCACAGCTTAAAGGCAGTCTTTTAATAGATGTTATTAATTTCCCTATGGTCAATGTGCCCATGTAAATTTACCCGAGAGAAGGGGACAGGGAACAATGTGGCAGATATCAGGTGAAAGCAACTACAGCAGCAGGGATAACAATCTCATACACACCTGTACAGACAAGGCCCATCTAAGCATGGTGCTTCTGAGGCCACACTGGGCAGTACACATAAGCTATGTCTGTTTACTACTTGTTTATTTCTAAATTCTTTTGAGACTTTTTTTTTTGTAGTTCAGGCTGGTCTCCACCTTGTTACATAGAGGAGGGTGAACTTGAGCTTCTTTCTGATCTTTCTGCCTTAAGCTCCCCTGCAAATGCTGAGATTTCAGGCTTGCATGACTATGTCCAGCTTTAAAAAAATTAAATTACATTTGTGTGAGAGAGTATGCTTTTTGTGTTATGGTGCCTATGTGGAGGATCTAACTCAGGTCATTAGGCTTGGTGCTTAGTTACTTTGCCAAACACGCTCCCCCACTCCAGCTTTTATATATAAACAGGGTCTCAGTAGCCTAGACTGGCCTACATAATAGATGCTGACTTTGATCTTCTTGCTTCCCAAATGCTGGGATTAGATGTTTGTGCCAACCTGTGGTATTTAAAAAACAGAAAAACTAAACCCTAATAAACCAAGCAGGGTCTCATTTAGCCCTGTCTGGCCTCAAACTAGACCAGGGCTACTTCTGCCTCCTGCATGCTGAGATTAAAGGTGTGCATCACCACACCTGGCTTCTCCAGAGGTGCTCATTCATTCATTCATTCATTCATTCATTCATTCATTCATTCATTCATTCATTCATTCATGTGTTGAGATGTTTTCTTTGTATGTATGCCTGTGTACCATGTGTGTGCCTGGTCTCTCAGAGACCCTGGGACTAGAGTTACATGATGGTTATGAATTGCCATGTGGTTACTTGAAATTGAACCCAGGTCCTCTGGAAGAGAAGCCAGTGCTCTTAACCATTGAGCCATTTCTCCAGCTCTTTGTCCAGAGTTTTTATTTAACTATTTGTATGGCATGGTTAGTGGACTGTTTGGCCATGTGTTTGAACTCAGTCCCCAGCCTCCTTCCCCTCCCCAGATATTAGTTGGTAGTCCTTTAATCACTGAGTTGGTTTTTTTGGTGACCATTTGGAAGTTTTCTCAGGACCACCAGGAATCATCTCAGTTGCATAATAACGACACTTGCTTCACTGAGGAAATGTGAGAGGGTTTTGAAGCGTTGTGCCAGGAACTGGGGCATGTACATTCCTCTCTCATGATCTGCAAGGGATTGGTTATTCTAGGACTCCACAGGAATATCAGATTCCTCTAGTGCTCAAGTCCCTAAAAGACAATGGTGCAGGGCTGGGTGCTTTCTGCTAAGCATCACAATCTGAGTTCAGTTCTTATGACCCATAATGGTGGAAGGAAAGGAACCAACTCCTGCACGCTGTCCTCAGACCTCCACACATATGTCATCCATGCTTGTGTGCCCTCTCCCTCTCAAGAAATGTAAAAAATGACACAGGTGTAGTACTTGTATATAACCTGAACATCCTCCTGAATATTGTATCTTTAGATGACTTACACCCAGTACAATGTCAAAATGATGTAAACAATATATGGTATTGTCCATGGAAAAGTGGAATGAACATGTATAGTACATGAATGTTTTTGATCCATATTTGGTTTAATCTGCTGATGTGGAAGCAATATATATATATATATATATATATATATATATATATATATTTCTGTCTCTCATGTATATACATATATAATATACTATTTTATCTGTATATTTTATTATACTATATAATTATTCTTTGGGGGTATGATAATGAACTCAGAGCTTTTATAGTTAAACTAATCTTGTGCTATTTCTGACTCTTGTTTAGTTTACTGGGTTTTCTTTTTCTTTCTTCCTTTCTTCCTTTTGATTTTTTTAAAAAGAGTGATTTATTTTATGTGTGAGTTCTTTGCATGAATGTATGTTTGTGTACCATATCCATGCCTGGTGCCTGCAGAGGTCAGAAGAAGTTGAAGTTGTTGAATCTCCTGGAACTGGAGTTAGTGATTGTCTTATTCACTATTCTATTGCTGTGAAAAGACACCATGACCAAGCCAATTCCTCTTTTTGTTTGTTTGTTTTTTTTGTATTTTTTGTTTGTTTTTGAGACAGGGTTTCTCTGTGTAATAGCCCTGGCTATTTTGGAACTCACTTTTTTAGACCAGGCTAGCCTTGAACTCCAAGAGATCCCCATGCCTCTGCTTCCTGAGTGCTGGGATTAAAAACGTGTGCCACCACTCTTGGCTAACCAAGGCAATTCTCGTAAGACAGGGCATTTGATTAGGGGCTGGCTTACAGTTTGAGGTTTAGTCTGTTGTCATCATGTTGGGGAGCATGGTGGCATGCAGGCAGACACTGGAGCAATAGCTTAGAGCTATATCCTGATCCATAGGCAGAGAGAGAGAGAGAGAGAGAGAGAGAGAGAGAGAGAGAGAGAGAGAGAGAGACAGACAGACTGACTGGGCCTGGCATGGGTTTTTAAAATCTCAAAGCCCACCTTCAGTGATATGCTTCCTCCAACAGAGCCACACCTACTCCTGCAAGGCCTAATCCTTCTAATCTTTTCAAACAGTTCCACTGCCTGGTAACTAAGATTTCAAATATTTGAATCTATAAGGGCTATTCTTATTCAAACTATCACAGTGATGGTTTTGAGCTACCTTATGGGTGCTAAGAATCAAACCAAGGCCATCTCTCCAGCCCATATTCATTCATTTTGTTGGTCTTTTTTTCCTCTTCAGAGCTGAGGAATAAACCCAGGACTTCATGCTTACTAGGCAATTGCTCTACCACTGAGCTAAATCCCCAAACCCTTTCTTTCTTTCTTTTTCTTTTTTTAAAAGAAAAACCATGTAGCATTTATTTATTGTGTGTATATGTATATTCCTGAGTGTGGAGGTCAGAGGATACTCCTGGAGAGCCAGTTCTCCTTCTACCATGTCGATCCCGGGAATGGAACTCAGCTTGTCAGGATCAGTGGCTAGTTGGGTCATCTCGTCAACTCTCAGTTCTTTCTTTTTTGATTATTATTTTTTAAAAATGTAATCTAGTCTAACATTGACCTTACTGTGTAGCTGAGGATGATCTTAAACTTCTGATCCTCCTGTTCTTTTCAACTGTTCAGATCACTGGTGTGTGCCACCATGCTTGGTTTTATGTGGTGCTGATAGTCAAACCCAAGATCCTCATGCATGCTAAGCAGGCAGTCTACCAACTGAGCTGTCAGGGTTTCCTATCTGTTCCTGTGCCAGAAACAGTTTAGGGGAAAAGGTTTTTGTTTTTTTTAAAAAAAAAAAAAACTTGTGGTTCTAGGTTATATTCTAGTCAGTCACTTTTGGGTGGTTAAAGAGAAAGAAATTTGAAGCAGCTAGTCGTATCACAGTGAGAGATGAAGTAATACATATATGCCTACTGCTAGGCTCTCTTTCTCTTCTTTTATGTGGTCTAGGACCCAAACCCAGACAATAGTCCCACCCAGTTTTAGGCTGGATCTTCTTATGTCAGTTAATGAAATTAAGAAATTCCAGGCCAAGCTGGGTGGTGGTGGCTCACGCCTTTAATTCCAGCACTCAGGAAGCAGAGGCAGGTGGATCTCTATGAGTTCAAGGTCAGCCTGTTCTACAGAGTAAATTCAGGACAGCCAGGACTGTTTCACAGAGAAACCCTGTCTTGAAAAACCAGAGAGAAGGGGTGAGGGTGAGGGGGTGAGGGGAGGAAGAGGAGGGAGAGGGAAAGGGGGGAGAGGGAGAGAGAGGAGGAGAGGGGTTAGAGGGGGATGGAGAGAGGGAGAGAGAGACAGAGAGATTGGTTGATTGATTCCAAGCCAGTTGTGGTGGCATATGTTTTAATCCCGTCACTCAGGAGGCAGAGGCAAGTGGGTCTCTGTGAATTTGGGATCAGCTCTGTTCTGCATAGTGATTTCAAAGCCATCCAGGGTTGCATAATGAGACCTTTATCTTTAAAAAGTAAATCCCTGATAGAGACATGCTCAAAGGCCAATTTGATTTAGACAGTTGCTATTTGAGACCGCAGGTAGATTGTATTGTATCAAGTTGACAATTAAAACTAAACATCACTGCTCCCTCTCTCCTTCCCTTTCTTTCTGAAGTTGTATTTTGCTGTATATCTGAGGCTAGCCTTGAATTTCTTATGGTCCTCTTGCCTCAGCTTCCTGGGGAGCTGCAATTAGGCCTGTGCCCCAACATGTAGCTTTCTTGGTTTTCTTATTTTCATATAAACTGTTTCTTGAGGTTTGTCTTATTCCAGTGGTGTATTAAGAGAGATGTTTTATTATCATTAATCAGGTCATCTGTATCCATGATGTTTCTTCCATCTACCGAGTGCCTCTTCTTTTGGAGGAGCAAGGTGTGGCTAAATATTTTAAAGAGAGATTGGACCTGCCCATCAGTGATTGTTCCAGTAATTTGCTTTTCAAGTGGAAAGCCATGGCTGACAGGTATGTGAAAGGAATTATTTATGTAAAAATTTTAAACATATATAGGACTTCTAAAAAACCTCTCCCAGTTCTTTCCAAACTTTCTCAGTCTTTATAAATGCATAGGAAATTAGGACTACAGCAATACAGATGAACATACTACAGCATCTGACTTTATGTGGATGTGAACTGAGTTTCTCATGTTTTTGTGGCAAGTTCTTTCCTGACTGATCTATTATCCTGACCTCTTTACATAAGGTTTAATTATTCTTGGGTTTGTAGGTAGAAGTAAAACCTACTTTAAAGGGTCAGTATGTCCTGTTTATAATTTTGTATATGTATGTTCTGGTATGGATTATCTAAATCTGTTGTTAAGAGTATTTCTCTGTGTTCTTGGAAGATTTTTGGAGCTGTTGATTTTTCTGTACTTAAACCCAAGTGAGTTAAAGGTATTTGGATTCTGAACTCACAGAGATCTGCCTGTATCTGCCTCCTGTGTGCTGGGATTAAAGGCTTGTGCCACCACTGCCCAGCTCAAAGGACTGTTTTTAATTCTGGAAGTATTTTGATTTATACATTAACTTATTTTTTATTTACTGAATATTAACCCCACCCCTTCCTTTTCTTTTTTCAGTTCTAGGGCCAGAACTCAGGGCCTTGTGCATATGTTAGGCAAGTGCTCTGTTGCTGAACCACGCTGCTAGCCTAATTTATAGTTGTAAGTGTTGCAGAGTTTTTGTTTTATTTAATGTCTAGCTAACATTTCCTAAAGAGGGTCATTTCAATGGGAAGTTTGGCTCTGCTATTACCATTCCATCTGGCAGTGATTTGTTGCGTGTTTGGTTTGGCCTTGAACTTTTGCTCTTCCTCCAGAGTGCTGGGGTTATATAGGTATCCACCACCATTCCCAGCTCCCATCCAATAGTCATATATTTTTAAAAATTCTTATTTTAAAATTACATTCATTTTATTTTGTGCATATGCAACCTTGCACACCAGTTGAAAGACAGTGTTATAGGAGTTCATACTCTTTCTTTCCCCCAGATCTTTAATTGTATCAGCAAAGACAAGGCTACTTTTATAAGTTCATTTTTGTTGTTGTTTTTTTTTTTCTTTCCCCCAAGACAGTGTTACTTTTTGTATCCCTGACTGTTGTGGAACTCATTCTATAATTCAGGGTGGCCTCAAACTCAGAGGTCTCTCTGTCACTGTATTCTGAGTGCTGTGATTTAAAGTATATGCGGTTACACCCAGTTTATAAGGTTCTTGGGGGTTTAAAGGCATGAGCTTCCATGTCTAGAGAATGTTTTTTTCTTCCCTCTGAGGATTGAACCTTCAAGCATACAAGCCATAATGCGTGAGGTGTATCTCCATCCTGGTGGGGACCCATTCAGCTCACCACAATCTTCACAGTAAATGGAGATTGCAGTATCTGTATCATGTTGGCAGTGATGCTGGTTTATTGGTAACTGTAATGTGGAATGGCCACCCGTTCATTGTAGTCTGTAGAGCCATGTAAGGAGTCAGTGAGAGGGTTGAGCTGGAAGCTCTGCCACTCAGAAGCCAGGAGTCTTGTTAAAGTGGCTATGTTCTTTTATGGGACCCCAAGCTGAAATGAGATACCCGATCCCATTTTGGGACCTATCTGTGATGTGTGAGCCTGTGAAGTAGACTCCTTCTCATTTGCCAACAGCTCACAGCAATGTCAGAAGCCTGCCTCGCACATCTGTGATAGGTGTGTGTTAATCATGTGAGGTGGACATTTGGTCAGTCTTGGAAGTGAAAGTTTACAGAGAAAGTGAATATAAGGGATGGGCTAGAACATCAGCCATCCAGCACAGCAGCCCCCTCCCTGGGATGTTTGGCTCATGTACTCACCTGTCCTATCTATCACTATGTGACTTCTGTGTCAAGGAAGTCTAGACATGAGTGAATAGAAGGAGGAACCAATAATTGCCTCTAGTGTGCCTTCTTTTGGGTCAAAGCCATGTCCTTTCCTCTTTGTGGGGAGAAAAAGTGAGGCCCAGCTAACTCCTTGTACACTGGCAGCTGCAATTATCACATAGGTGACCGTACTTTGGGACAAAGTATCTGCTCCTGGTGGCATCTCTGATATGTGGCTTGAGATTAACTTGCTTTCTGTTACCAGGAATTCATCATCACCATTATAATCAATAAAAATCATCATCATCATCATAATCATTTTGTGATATTGGGGATTGAACCCAGGGTCGCATGCATCTAGGCAGTTGCTTTACCACTTCTGGCTACACACAGCTGTGAATTCTACAGAGCAAGATAAAATTAAGCAGAGTTAAAGGCTTGACAGTCTTCCCTTGGGTTTTTCATTTATTAATTTTTCTGGGAAGTCTTAACTTCCCTTTTACTTTTAGTTTCTTAGCTTTTCTTTCTTTACCCAGCCTAGATTTTGTTTTTGTGTTTTTAATTTATTTTATGTTTTTGAGGCAATGCATCACTGTGTAGCCCAACTAACTTGGAACAAGTTCCGAGTTGAGAATGTGACCAGGGGAGGACTCAAACTCATAGCGACCTCTGCCTGCCTTTGCCTCCTGTGTGCTACCACATCTGGCTTATTTTTATTTTTGAGATGAGACCTCATGTATCCTAGGATATCCTCGAATTCATTTTGTAGCTGAGGATGACCTTGAACTTCTTTCTGATTGTCTTGTTTTCACTTCCTCAGTGCTAGGATTGATGAGAGCTGTGTTGTCACCATGGCCATTTCTACATGGTGTTGAGGATAATCAAACCAAGGGCTTCCAGCATGCTAGGCAGGCATTCTACCAACTTAGCTACATCCTGCTGCCTAGCCTGTTTTTGTTTTTGCATATATGTATGCAATTTTGCACGTGTGCAAAAAAAAATTGTGTGTATGTAAGGTGGAGGTCCAGGGTTGACATCTGGTATTTTCCTCACTATCTCCACTTTATATATTGAGATAGGTCTCTTCCTGATTCTGGAGCTTGCTGCTTCAGTTAGTCTGACTAGCCAGTTTGCCCTGAGGAACCCCTCTATACCTCTCTTGCCCTGGGATTACACTATACCCATCATGCACTTACATGAGTTCAAGTGTATCATCCACTAAGTCATATCCCCACCCCCAGTCTGTTTTTGATACTTTTTTTTTGCCCACAATGCAGATGAAGATATGAAAGAGGGCTACCTCCTTATGGTAACATTTTTACCTCTATGTTTGGGCCAAGACCTTGCTTCAAAGCTCTACAACATCATCTCCATACCTAAGATCCGATCACCATGTTTTTCATGTTCTCTGAACACGTTTCCTAATAAAAGCAACGCTGAAAATTGTCTCTGAAATTGTGAGATGTGATTGAGTGTCTTTTGTAGAATGGAATTTTCTCATTAAAATGATCTAAATGTCTTGTAATACTGTAAATAGTTCTTAGTGCTATTCTTCAGACATGTCACAAATAACCAGACTTTAGTGCTCCAGTTGAGAATGTGACAGTTTTAAATGTAGACAACTTTGAATGCATTTTCTTATACGATGTCACCTTACAAACATACTGGGATGTTTCCTGTTGACAAGTACATTGCATTTTCTTACATAATGTTACCTTATAAACTAATTTATGAACAGCTCAGTGTTTATGAAATAGCTTTTTAATTTTTTGTTTTGATGCTTTTAAGTTTTCCTCTGATCAACTCTGAGATTTATATCTATACCTTATACCTGCTTATATAAGCCAACATTGAGGCTTCTTGGGAATTCTAAAGATTTTTTTTTAAATCTTTATGTGTGTGGGTGT
This sequence comes from Phodopus roborovskii, assembly GCF_943737965.1. NCBI lineage: Eukaryota > Metazoa > Chordata > Mammalia > Rodentia > Cricetidae > Phodopus > Phodopus roborovskii. The sequence goes on from NW_026125811.1 coordinate 453,613, forward strand.
GTGTGCATGTGTGCATTTGTGCTAGCATGTACATGCGGTAACAGAGAACGATTTCCAGGGAGTCTCTTGTCTCTACCTCCTATCTCCTCATAGGAATGTAGGAATGCTGGGATTCACCTGCCTCTGTCTCCCTAGTGCTGGGATTAAAGGCTTGTGCCACCACCACCCGGAAAGCCACACCTACTCTTTTACATGGTTTCAGAGATAATAATTCAGGCCCTCATCTTTATGTGTCAAGTGATTCACCCACGGAGCCATCTCCCTAGCTTTCTTATTCTTTTGAAATCTGTTTGGTGACCAGAGTTTGGCATGTTGGAGGAGAGGTTTGTGTCAGATAAAGAGTGTCTTGCCTGTTCCTAAGGTTCTGAAGAGTACCTTGGAATAAGAGTGGTGGCTGCATTGTTGCTTGTGATCTTTCATAGTATACATATGGACTTTGAGCTTGTTTCCCCTCTCAGGTATGAAAGACTGCAGAAAATATGCTCCATAGCCCTGGTTGGTAAATACACCAAACTCAGGGACTGCTATGCCTCTGTGTTCAAAGCACTGGAACACTCAGCCTTGGCCATCAACCACAAGTTGAATCTGATGGTGAGTCCCAGCCTGATCTTCTAGCCCTCTATTTTATTTTTAGTTATTTGTATGTGTAACTATGTCTATGTGTGGGCTTGTACATGTGAGTGCAAGTGCACGAGGGAGGCCAGAGGCATTGGATCTCCCTGGAGCTGGAGATATAGGTGTTTGTGAGCCATTTGATATAAGTGCTGGGAACCCACTACTGGGTTCCTGCTCTTACCTGCTGAACCAAGACCTCTTCTAGATAGTTTTATGACTCCAGTATTTTACATTCTATAGAGGCAAATTGGGCTGGGTTCTGGCTCAGTGCTGGAGTGATTACTTAGCACGATCAAGGCCCTGGGTTCCATCCCGGGCGCTGCAAAACAAGTAAACACAATTTACTGTTCTGATGTTGTGAAGAAACACCATGGCCAAGGCAATTATTTTTTGAATTGGTGGCTTGCTTACATTTTCAGAGGGTTAGTCCATTATTGTCATGGCAGGAGCATGGCAGTAGGCAGGCAGGCTTGGTGCTGGAGAAGTACTGTGAGCTTACATCTTATCCACAAGTTGCAGGCAGAGAGAGGAACACTGGTCCTCCATGGGCTTCTGAAGCCTTAAAGCCCATCCCCAGTGACACACCTCTTCTAGTAAGATCACACTTCCCTAATTCTCAAATAGTTCCATTAACTAGGGACCAAGCATTCAAACATATGTGCCTATGAGGGGGCATTCTCCTTCAAACCATCACAGTTGGTGATGTGGCTCAGTGCTGGAGTGCTTACTTAGCATGGTAAGTTCCTTCCTGAGCACTGCAAAACAAATAAACACAATTTATAAATTCCCAAAGGAGCATACTAGGCAAATGCTGAATCACTAAGCTGTATTACTAACCCTCTTAATTTTATATTTTGAGATAGAGCTTTGCCAATTTGTCCAATCTGGCCTCAAATTTACTCTGTACCTTATAAGATCTTTCAGGAAGAGTGAGGCCTCATGAGCTACTACTAAGCTTGGCTAGTCCCTAGTTATTGAATAACTGTGAGAGATAGATGCAGTATTTTGAGTGTTTATTTTTTTCCTAAATTTTCATTTAACTTGTTGGATTTTTGATGTTGTTTTGTTTTTTAGTATATAGACTCCATTGATCTGGAACCAGTCACCAAAGCTGAGGATCCTGTGAAATTCCATGAAGCTTGGCAGAAGTTGTGCTTGGCCGAGTGAGTACCAGGGACTGTCCACATGAGGAAGACATTGTCATTGTGCTTTCTCTGTAATTATTCCACTTGTTATAGTTGCTAATATTTTGCACATTTGTAGTTAGGAGTCCTTGTGGTCTTTGCAGGTGTTGTGCAGCATTCATGCCACATTGCATTCAGGTCTGCCATTTGAACTCAGGTGACATGGGCAGTAGAAATGGTTTTATTTGGAGAGGGTGGGGAGACTGCATTAGATGGAAAGGGTGCTGATTTTCCTGAAAGATGTAGTTATGACTACTATATATGTAAAATTCCATACGTTTACTAATTTATTTTCATTTTAATTAATTAATTGCTGATATAATGTCTGTGTAGCCCAAGATGACTTGGAGACTGTGGAGCTTGGGATGACCTTGAACTCCTGATCTTCCTGTTTCAACCTAGGTTTGGGTTTACAGGCATGCACCATCATGCCTGGTTTATGGGGCTTTGGGGTTGGCTTGTTAGATAAGCACTCTAACAACTGAGCTGTATCTCCAGCCCTTCACATGCTCTAGTTCTCCCTTCCCTTCTTTCTTTCTGTAAGTAATTGAGAGAACCCTGGGGCAGCACTGTATTTTGAGGTTACCATGACCTTCCTGGTTTTTCCCTTGAACTATTTTTTTTTTTTTTTTTTTGAGACAGGGTTTCTCTGTGTAACAGTCCTGGCTATCCTGGTACTCGCTCTGTAGACCAATCTGGCCTCAAACCCACATAGATCTGAACTATTGATTTTTAGCTTGAGTGTTTGCTCTAGCCAGGACCTTTTCATTCACTGTTACTTAATTGGCCATTGGAGCCATAGGGTGCTTTTCCCAGTTTAACTCTTTCTGATGATGTAAGAGGGCCGAAAGTTTATATAGTAGTTTGAACCCACCTAGGAGTGATGGTACATACCTATAATCCCAACATTTGGGAGGATGAGGTAGGAGGGTCCAGAGTTCAAGTTTAGTCTTGTCTATAGAGTGAGTTTGGGGGCTGGTCTGCACTCTATGAGTTTCTATCTCAAAAATTTAAGGACAACAAAAGGACTTTAACCTATTTTTATTTTTATTCATTTTTTTCCAAGAGAGGGTTTCTCTGTGTATAGTACTGGCTGTTCTGGCACTTACTCTGAAGACAGGGCTGGCCTCAAAGTCACATAGATCCCTCTGCCCCTGCCTCCCTAGAGCTGGAATTACAAGTGTGTGTCATCCCTCCCTGACCTATTTTTACTCATTTGTTTATTCATTCATGTTTCTCTCTTTTTCCTTTTCTACCAGCCCTCAGCATAATTATTTTTCTTTCTTTTTATTTATTATTTTTGCTTTGTTTTTCCAGACAGGGTTTCTTTGTATAATAGCCCTGGCTGTCTTGGAACTTGTTCTGTAGACCAGGCTGCCTGCCTCTGCCTCCCAAGTGCTGGGATTAAAGGCATGTGCTATTATTGCCTGGAAAATTCTTTTATTTTATATTCTTAGACAGATCTCATTATGTAGTCCAGGCTGGCCTAGAACTCTGAACCCTCCCGTCTCAGCCTCTGGAGTCTGGTATTACAAATATATATCATCACACATAGTCCTTAGTGTAGTCTTTGTTTTTTGTTTTTCTTTTCCTTTTTTTTCTTTTTTTTTTTTTTTTTTTTTTTTTTTTTGATTTACTGGGGCAGGCTCTTGATGTTTAGCCACAGTCAACCAGCCTGGAACTTGTAACAATTCTCTTGCATCTACCTTCTGAGTGTTGGGTTAATAGGTATGTACTATCATGACTGGCTGTCTGCATTTTTTATTGAGTGCAATTTCTCAGTTGCTGTCTTAGAATCCACCAAGACCTATCAGAAAATATATATTAAAGGCAGTTGTGAGAAACTGTGATAAGTCTTCATAAGGTTGTGCTTCAAAGATGTATATTTTTGTAATCTATTCTAAAAGTAGACTCCAGACATTTACTAATGATTGTGCCAAGCATTGATGAAAACACAAGTTTTAAAAATAAAAGTAATGTGGGTTGGTGAGAGGGCTTAGAAGGTAAAAGTTCTTGCTGCCAAGCCTGATAGCTTGAGTTCGATCCTTGGCACCTACACAGTGGAAGGAGAGAACCAACTGTTACAAGATGTCCTCTGACCTTCACATACTCACTGTGACATGTACTTGTCCCAGACACGCCTGGACCCCCCCCCCCACAGAGTAACTAATAATTAAAAGTACTTTAAAGATGGTGGATCGTCAACTTTACTTTCATCTTGTGTTAATTTCAGTGGTATTCTTGTGCCGGGAGGCTTTGGAATCCGAGGAACCTTGGGAAAACTTCAGGCAATTTCTTGGGCAAGGACAAAGAAGATTCCATTTCTGGGTAAAACTTTTGTGTATTGGTTTTTTTTTTTTCAGTGCTGGGAATTGTACCTAGGGCCTTAAGGGTATATGCAAGGCAACTCTGCCATTGAGGTATATCGACAGCTCTTATCCAGGTTTTTGACATAAGATGGGTGTTATACCTTAGATGGGGTAACATGTAGTAAGGTTTCTTTTTGTGAAGGTGTGAGCTTAGTTTTGAAAGTCAGGTACTAAATCATTTTCTACAGGGCTTATCAAACTGAATGTGGCTCCTCGCTTGCTTTTGTAAATAAAGCTTTATTGTAACACAGCCCACCCATTTTGTTTTGCATATTGCTCATGGTTGTACAGTTGAAGAAGATCCAATGACTTGTAAAGCCTAGAAGTATTACTTATAGTTTATAGGAAATATTTGTCTCTGAGTAGCAAGAAGCTGGAAGAAGCCTGTTGTTTTATTCTTCTTAGTAGTCCTCTTAGTACTTTCAGCAAAAAGCCATTCTATAGAACTCTGTAATAACCTTTCTGTTGGCAAAAGAAGTGCTTAAGCCTTTAATCCCAGTACTCAGGAGACAGAGGCAGGCAGATCTCTGAATTTGAGGCCAGATTGGTCTATAGATTGAGTTCCAGGATAGTCAGGGCTACACAGAAAAACCCTGTCTTGAACAAACAAACAAAGAGTAACAACAATAGCAACAACAAAAAGCAAAGAAAAGGAAGTGCTTGCTTTGAAACTTGTGTATATATGTGTGAGTATGAGGGATCAAACCCAGGGCCTTGTGTATTCCAAATAAGCCCTCTGCTACTGAGCTATACCCACAGCTCTAAGCTGAAACTTATATTCATTTTAGAGTATATAATATGAAAAGATCAACCAGTCCACAGTAGTAGCTCTGTTAAACTTTGCTTAAACTGGGTCTTTTGTTTGTTTGTTGTTATTTTTCTTCCTTAAAAGAGATGAAGTCTTAATGTCTTACTGTGTTTATGCTCATCTTGAAGTTCTTGGTTTAAGCTATCCTCTTGTCTCAGCATCCCAAATACTGGGACTACATGCATATACCACTATACCCTAAGAAGCAGGTCTTTTGAATATTCTTGTTTAATTGTAAAGCATAGCTTTTGTAACATTAAATCTGGATGTGCTAAAGGCAGCTCTGCTGCTGGAGATTCAGGTAGGAGGAGCACAGAGGCCCAGTCTCCCATTGTGTTTTAGGTATTCTGCTGGGTTTGTGAACTGGAGGGAAGGTTTTCTGTCTTTTACTATCAGCAGAATGTTAGGTATTAATTTTTTTCTATTACCTGTTCCTTTTCTGGATCCTCCAGACTCTTGGGACTCCATTTCCAAAGAAAAACCAGGACACTTGCTTTGTTTTATCCCGACCTAAGCTTATTTGGTCCATTGTTACTTTTTGTTTTTTAAGATTGGGTGATCAGGCTGGGGAGATGGCTCAGTGGGCAACAAACATCCTGATTTGATCCTCAACACCCACATTAAAAGCTAGGTGTGACTGTACATGGGTGCCTGATGGCCTTTGACAGGAGAAGAAAGCATCAAATTCCCTAGAACTAGGGTTTGTTAGCTGCCAGAAACTAGAACTGGCTTTTCTACAAGAATGACAAGTTTTCCCTTACTTTTTCTCTCCTTTGGTTTTTCAAGACAGGGTTTCTCTGTGCTGCTGAGCCTCAAGTGCTCTGTTTTATATGGTATATGTTATATCTGGTCTGTTAATATATAAAAAGTATATAAATTGGCCAGTGAAATTCTTTTTTCATTTCTACTGTTTTAATTTATCTTTTCAAGCTTTTTTACATGCACATAGTGTATGTTGAATGTATTTTCTCTCATATCCCCATCCTCAAGTGAGCCTTGAACTTGTTGTGTGGCTGAGTCTGGCTTTGAACTCCCGATCCTCCTGCCTATACCTCCAATGTGCTAGGATTACATATAATCCTTACATTACATGATTCACAACATCATGTCTCTTTATGCCCTAGCCATGTGGAACTTTCTGAAGTTCTTTGAGCACTCAGCCATTTCCTGCTTATCCCTTTAATCCTGGCATGCTTGTGCGTTGATGGCTTCTCCCTTTGCATTTCCTGCATCACATGTGTATGTCTGTAACAGCATCTGGAATGCTCCTTGCTGTCTGTTTATAGGAGGGAGTCGGTGGCCTGTAGTGAGTGTGGAGATCTCTTCAAAACTTCTATATTGACAACAGGCCTGTAGTGACTCAGGCCTTTGTCTTACACTCATCTTTTTAAAAAGATTTTATTTTATGTGCATGGATATTTGGCCTGTATATGTGTGTGTGTACCACATGCATGCAGTATCTATCCTTGGAGACTTGAAGAGGGCTTTGGATCTTCTGGAACTGGAATTGCAGACATTTTTGTGCTGCCATATGTTGGCCCTGAGAACCTGGGTCCTCTTCAAGAGCAACAAGTGCTCCTAACTTCTTTTTTTTTTTTTTTTTTTGGCTGCCTATTTTCTCTTTTAATTTTTTTCTCTTTTGACAGCTTTTCTCGGTTTCATTTTCTTTTCTAAGCTTTCAGAATTGCCTTTTTTAAAATACTTTTTTAAAATTTAAATTTGAAACAAACTTGTTTTACATGTCAATCCTATTTCCCACACCCTCCCCTGTCCCTCCCCAACCCCCATCCCATCCCCTTTCTGCTCCCCAGAGAGGGTGAGACCTTCCATGGGAAGTCTTCAAAGTCTATCATATCATTTGGAGCAGGGCCCAGGTCCTCCCCCACATGTCTAGGCTGACGGTGTATCTCTCTATGTGGAATGGGCTCCCAAAATCCATTCGTATACTAGGGATAAATACTGATTCACTACCAGAGGCCCCAAGGACTGCCCAGTCCTCCCAACTAACACCTTTTTATTAATTTATTTATTACATTCCAATCCCAGTTTCCTCTCCCTCCTTTCCTCCTGCTTCCTCCACCCCTGTTCCCCTCCCCCACCTCCCATCTGCTCCTTGGGAGGGTAAGGCCTCCCCTAGGAAGTCTACTAACTCTGTACCATCATCTAGTTGAGGCAGGACCAAGGCACCTCTCTACTTCCACACCCCTGTGTCTAGGCTGAGCAAGGTATCTCTTCATATAGAATGGGCTCCACTAAGTCAGTTTGTGTGTTAGTGTTAGATCTTTGACCCACTGTGGCCTCCTATATTGTCCCATTCACACCATTGCCACCTATATTAAGGGAGTCTAGTTCTGTCTTATGCAGATTTGCCATTTGTCAGACATGAGCCAGTGATCTCTCACTAGCTTAGGTCAGCTGTTTCTGTGGGTTTCCCCATTGTGATCTGGACTCCTTTGTTCATATTATCACTTGTCCCTCACTTCCATTGTACTCCAGGAGCTTGGCCCATTGGTTAGTTGTGGATTTCTGCATCTGCTTCCATCTGTTTCTGGAAGAGGGTTTTAGTTACTCTGGGGTTGTGGATTGTAGGCTGGGTATCTTTTGTTTTATGTCTGGTATCTACATATTTGTTTTTCTGGTTTTGAGTTACCTCACTCAGGATGTTTTTTTTCCCTAGTTTTGTCCATTTGCCTGTGAATTTTAGGATGTCATTGTTTCTTACCACTGAGTAGTACACCATTGTGTAAATGTACCACATTTTCTTTATCCTTCAGTTGAGGGGCATCGAGGTTGTTTCCAAGATCTGGTTATTAAGAATAATGTTACTATGAACATAATTAAGCAAATGACATTGTGTGAATGTGCCTTCTTTGGGTATATGCCCAACAGTGGTATTGCAGGGTCTTGGGGTAGGTTGATCTCCACTTTCCGAGAAATCATCATACTGATTTCCACACTGGTTGTACAAGTTTGCACTCCCACCAGCAATAGAGGAGTGTTCCCCTTTCTCCACATCCTCTTAGCCATTCTGATCGGTGTAATACAGTATTTCAGAGTTGTTTTCATTTGCATTTCCCTATGACTAAGGATGTTGAGATTTATTTAAGTGTCTTTCCACCATTTAAGATTGTTCTGTTGAGAATTCCCTGTTTAGATCTGTACCCCATTTTTTAAAATTGTATTATTTGGTAGTTTGATGTCTAGTTTCTTGAGTTCTTTGAATATTTTCAAGATCAACCCTCTGTCAGATGTGGTGAAGACCTTTTCCCATTCTATAGGGAACCATTAGGTGCTCCTTACTTCTGAACCACCTCTCCAACTCACTTTTGCCTTTTCTGAGTACCTGCTCAGTTTCATTTTCTGTCCCTTTCCCTGCTTTCTTCCACATACCTGCCCATAGCACCAGCGCCTGCCCCTGCTGCTCCTTTTCTCCTGGAGATCAGCAGTCCCACCTCCTTAGGAACTCATCCTCAGACTGGCCAACCTCAGGTTGCCCTGTGGCCAAGGCCATATTTTGGTTGTGAAATCTTGACAAGCAGGAATGTGAAATCTCAGCCCAAGGAGATTTGCTCTTGAGTTGGGGTGTTGTTAGACATTCTCTGAAAGCCTTGAGGTCTTTGAAACAGCTCTGCAGAGCACATAGGTACCTTGGTTCAAGAACAGCTGCAGCAGATGGCAGATTTATCTTCTGGGAGTTTGACATTTCCTCATCTGCCCTCCAGTTGCTTCTTGCTCACCTCTGGACCTTAGGTTGCTCCTTTAGTCTTTAACCCCTGTCATGTACTGCTCTTCAGGAACTATTCTGGCTGCTAAGGGGATCACGGGGAACAAAACAGGGAGTCTTCATCTATTGAAGTTTGCATTCTAAGAGAATTCAGGAAACAGTTGAACACAAAATGTACTAGATACAAAACATGCTCATGTGCTTCTCCTAGATACAAAACATGCTCATGTGCTTCTCCTAATAGGAATCTGCCTTGGGATGCAACTGGCAGTGGTTGAGTTCGCAAGAAACTGCCTGAACTTGAAAGGTAAGCCCCCATTTTACTAACCACTTATTTAAAACAAGAACATGTGTCAGCAATATTGGTAAATCATTAAATGTCTTTGTCTTTAGATGCTAATTCTACCGAATTTGAGCCAAACACTCCAGTTCCATTGGTAAGTGGCTTGTGGATCTTTCTGTGTCCAGTCTGTCACTCTGTTTCAGTTCTTGCCTTAACCCCTGAGGGATAATTATTATTTTTTTCCTAGCAGTGCCAGAACTTCACAAATTATATATGAATTTATTATTTCCTGTTATCTTTGCTTCAGACTGCTTTGTTCTCTCTAGTCTAGCTTGCCAGCTATGCCTTGAAAAAACACAGCTCTGCCTGCTTTGCAGCAGCTTTCAAGCTTAATGTTTAGGAAAGGATTAAATTGACTGTGACAACAATTTATAGCAGCTAATATAAATAAATGAGCTGTTCCGTCTCTAGTTCTAGTCTTGTCCCAAGTCTGCCTATTTTCCACATTGGTGGCCATCTATCCTTTTAAAACAAAAGTGACACCCATTGTACTGCTGGTCCTCACCTGGCAGTTCCTTTTCCCCCAAGATACTCAGTCATGGGGCTAGAGAGATGGCTCAGTGACTAAGAGTGCTTGCAACTCTTCCAGAGGACACACGTTTGGTTCCCAGCACTCACATTAGGCAGCTCATAGCCACCCATAACTGCAGCTCTAGGGATCTGACATTCCCTTCTTGCCTTTCTCAGCATCAATGTATTGTGTACAAAAAAATTGGTTGTGTTTTTGTTTCTCTGAGACAGAGCTCATTATGTAGTTGTGTTTGTCCTTGAACTTAGAGATTCACCTGCCTCTGTCTTTCAAGTGCTGGGATTAAAGGCAGGTGCCACCATGCCTGATTATAAGTGTTTTTAAAAGTTAGGATCCTTTGCTATGACCTGAAGGCTCTTATATTTCACTACATGCTGCTTCATTCATTTGTCCCATGTCATCCCAATTCCTCCCACACTTAAGAGTTCCAGTTTGGACCATCTGAAGTAGTATTTTTCAGTTTTTCCATGGTGATTCCCTATACCTTAGATGTCTCTCTTATGATTTTCCCCTGGAACCTCAACAAAACCAGTGAAGAATTGAACCAGTTGCTCTGGGAGGCTTTATTTCTGTACTTTCGATTTCTTGTCACACTCATTAGCAAACCATGCCGTCATTGGCCTTTGGCTTGCCTGGTCATCAGTTGCCTGTCTGTGTATATCCAGCTACATCCTTGCTGCCAAGCACTCCTACCTAATAGTCAGGGTCTTCATATAGTAGTTATACTCTCCTTGGTTGGTTTTTAACTTTTACACTTGTGTGTGTGTGTGTGTGTGTGTGTGTGTGTGTGTGTGTGTGTTTGTTATGGACTGTTTGCAGTTACTGATTTTCTTCTGCTGTGTGTTCTGGAGAATGAACTCAGGTTGTTATGCTTGTGGTGACAGGCATTTTAACCTACTGAGCCATCTCATAGGCCCTTGTTTTGTTTTAGATGTGATTTTACCATAATTTAGGCTTACCTAGAATTCATTATGTAGCCCAGGCTGGCCCCAAACTCACAGCAATCCTCTAACACCAGTCTCTCAAATTTAGGAGTCACAGGTAAGAACTGCCATGCCTAGTTCTCTGTGTGGTTTTAAAATAATTTTATTTATTCATTTTGTGTGTATGTGTGCACTCTTGAGCACGTGTGTGGGTTTATGTGCCACAACATGTGTGTGCAGGTCAGAGGACAACTTTCAGGAGCTCGTGTGGTGATATTTTGTTTATGATCTAACAAATAAAGCTTGCCTGCAAATCAGATTGCAAAGCTAGCCCCACTAGTTAGCTATAGAGGTCAGGCAGTGGTGGCTCACACCTTTAATCTCAGCACTCGGGAGACAGAGGCAGATGGATCTATCTCTGTTAGTTCAAGGCCACCCTGAGCTATACAAAATTAACCCAGTGTAAAAGAGGAACAGAGCTCACACAAAAGTGATCTCAGTACTTGGGATCCCAAGCCTTCAATCCCAGCACTAGAGAGGAATATAAGGCTGCAGGTGACAGGAACTCAGTGCAGTCTGAGGACAGGATCACTCTTTTGGTCTGAGCATTGGCAGAGGTGAGAACTCTCTAGTGACTGACCACTTTACTTCTCTGCTCTTCAGCTTTAACTCTAATATCTGTCTCTGGGTTTTTATTATTTGTGTTACAAATTGGTTCTTCTATGTGGATCCCAGGGGTCAAACTTAGGCTGTCAAGTCTGGGGTTAGTGCCTTTACTTGCTGAGCCACTTGCAGGTCTTTATTATGTTGTTTTATTAATATCCTACAGATTTTGGTCATTTGAAGTGTCTCGTTCATTGTGCTTTAGCATTTTCCCAGATCCGTGTCCTCAGCTTCCCTAAACAGCACTACAGCTGGGAGCAGGTGTTCAAACATAGGAATCTGTGAGGCTGCATTTCCTAACTTGGTCTGTAACACTCCTCTATCTCCTCCTCCGTCTTCCTGTATAGCAACTATTTGTTCTTGATTTTTTTCTTGGTTTGTTCCATTTAAACATGACATTTTAATTGAGTGCATGTGCATGTGTGTGTATGTGTCTGGGCACATGTGCCACACAGTTTGCATGTAGTGGTGGAGACAAATTGTATTTGGCCCTCTCCTTCTACCATATAGGCCTTATAGAGGTCTTGGGGGTAGAGCTATGTTCATTAGGTCACAAGCATCCTTATCCACTGGGCAGTCTTGTTAGCCCCATCTTTCCATTTTTTAAAAGTATGAATAGGCATAAAAGTATGAGATGCATTGGCAGTTAAGAGTACCTGTTATTTTTGGAGAGGACCTGCGCTCACATGGCAGCTCACAACCAGGTATGACTCCAGTTCCAGGGTATTTGATGATCGCCTCTGGCCTCCATGAGCACTGCATGAACATGGTTTACGTATAGACATGCAGACAAAACACTCATACACATAAATACATAAATTTTGAAATCAGTTAAAAATAAAAACAAATGGGTAAGTCCATCTATAATTTATCCCCTTTTAGATACATCATATCATATTCTTCTCATTTTTTTATGATTGGCTTTTTTTTTTCACTTGGCATTATATGCTTGAGATCACCCCATGGAAGGGTATGGAAATATTCATGCCTTTTTATAGCTTTCAATTCAAACCATAATGAACCGTCACTTCCCAGCCAGATGGTACTTTTAAGCCTTATGCTCAGAAGGCCTCGTATCAGCAAAGAGTTCCTTAGGAGGCTTTAATAGAAATGTATTTCCTGAATAATAGCTGTAGTAGCTCAGCCAGGAAAATGATGGCTTTTCTTCTTTAGAAGGTATGTTGGGATAGGAAGGAATTTTACCAGTAGGTGCCGCTATTAAACAGCTTTGTTGAGGTTAAGTCTTTCATGACTACACTTAACTCTGTGTACATAAAGAAAAATTGGAACACAGGATATAAAAGTTAAATCTATAGAAAAGGTATAAAATGATTTCATTCACATTTTTTTTTGCCTTCTCTTCCACAGAGGCAACTACATTTGTTTTTCTTGCTGTTATTAGTTCAGGGACGAATGCATTCTTGCGTACTTGTGTACATGAATGTGTGCGTGCGTGCGTGTGTGTGTGTGTGTGTGTGTGCATGCGCGCGCGCGCGCGTGTGTGTGTGTACATCTATCCATATGTATGTATGGATATGTAAACTTGAGGGGAAGGCAGTGCAATGAATGAGAACTGAAGGCACCATGTATGCTAATTAAATGTCCTTCTACTGGGCCACACCCACAGCTCCTTTGCTAGAATGCTTGGGACATTGTTTTCACCTTATACTGATCACCTGTCATTGCGTAAGGACCTTTTACAGCTTGTCTAGATATGTGCACTAAGGGCATGACAGTATTTATTGCATTTATGGTGTTGTGTTTATAGTTTTGTATTTAGGTTGTATTCTTTATTTTGATAACCTTAAATTACTCTACATTTTGACCTCCATGTACAAATATGTTCTCTACTCACACATAAGCACATCTGTGGGATGAATCCATAGAAGGGAAATTGCTAAGTCAGAGGATGTGTGCATTTTACATTTCAATGACTTCTATACACATAAGTGAGATGAAAACAATAAAACCTAATTGCTATTGAATGTCTTTATGTGCTGAGATCACTTTGCTGGAGAAAAATAGCCTTAAGAGCCAGCAGTTGTGCTGATGGCTGAAAGTCTTATTAAAGAAAAAGACTAAGGGGAATGGAATCATAGGGCAGCCAATACCACAATGCTTGAGGAGTGACTTTACTTGGGTAGATAGCAATTACTGAGTGGGCATGGTCATTCCTGCTCTTGTGGCTAAAGAAAGTAAACATTCTGGAAACTAGAAGATTCTTTTAGGATCTGTCTGCTGCTAGAATCTGTTTCATTTCATTGCTTGTCATGTGTCCCTGCCCTTTTTGGCATGCAAGATAAGTGTTATAGTTGCTTACAAAATCATTGGAGACACTGTTATTCAGAACAGATTCTTAACAGGTACACATAAAAGGAGAAATTGATTTTTCTCCAAGGGCTACAGTAGATGCTGAGTCCAAGAGTACCCAGGAGAGAGAGCAAAAACTTGTCGTATTATGCTGTTTCTCTGATTTATCCACAAGACCTAATAAAACGCTCTGTAGTGTTGCAGAATACTTCTGGATCTGCAGCATTTTGGTCTTTTTTTTCTGCTTCAAAGTTGTCTCAGCAGCTTTTAGAGGAAGCTTAGCACAAACATAGCTGACTTGTGTTCTCACTTTGTATCAGTCTAAGGGACTAGGCGTTGGGCAGCTCCCTGGTAGGGAGACAGACAGGTTTTAGGTAAACTAATGTACTTTTCATGTAAACATTTAAGATGGCCGAGTTTCTGATTCTTTTCCCTTCTAGACAAAAACTTGGTAGGCTTTTTTTCTGGGATCCCCAAATTTGTGGGAGAGTTTTGAGCTTTTGCAGTGGAAACAAGTCAGTCAGCTTTTTTTTTCCTTTCTTCTTTTTTCTTCCTCTTTCCTTCCTTCCTTTCTTCATTTCTTTCTTTCTTTCTTTTTTTTTTTTTTTGATTATCCAATCCTCCAACTAGCTAATTCTGAGAAAGAAAGGGAGCCTCTAACATAAAAATTTCAGCTCTCCATACAAATTCAGGTTGTAGATTCTTTATACCCTCTCCCATGAAGACTTTGCTTTTCCTGCTTGATTAGTTTTTAAGTCAGTAGAGAAAAATAATCTGTCTGTTCCTGCAACCTCACCATGATGGCATCACATGAAATCACGCCTGTAATGCCAGCACTAAAAAAGCAGAGGCAGGAGGATAGTGAGTTTGAGGCCAGCATGTGCTGTAGAGTGTGTTCTATGCTATCCTCTACCATGAAGTGAGAATTTGTCTCAAAACAAAACAAAAGAAAAAATAAAATCAAAATAAGCAGCGATATGGTTTTGCAGGTAAAAGCACTTGCCACTAAGTGTAATCATCTAAGTTTGACTTCCAGAACCCAGATTCTTGGAAGGTGTTCTTTGATTTCCATAATGTAAATACACTAAATGTAAAATATAACAAAACATCATTAAAATAAAAATGAAAATGTGAATTCATCTAAAAATATAACACCATGAAAGCAGAGTGTATGTGCTGCCTTCAGAACATACAGGACACTCAGATGGTGGTATTGGAAAAAGAAAGTGGGAAAGGGGCTGGAGAGATCGTTTAGCAGTTAAGAGAGCTTCCTGCTCTTCCAAAGAGCCAAATTTCATTTGCAGCACCCACATGAGGCATTTGACAATTGCCTGTTAACTCCAGTTCCAGGAGAGCCAACTTCCTCTTCTATCTCTTTGGACACCTGCAATAGGCATAGACACAGATGCACAGACATGCACATTTAAAACAATTGAAGAAAAGTGGGAAATTAGAAGTCTTTAAGTTATTTCATCATTTTATGAATTTCTTGCCTCCATGTATGTTTGTACACAGTGTGTATGCCTGGTGCCCTGAGAGGCTAGAAGAGGGTATTGGATCCCCTGAAACTGAAATTACAGTTGTGAGCAGCCATGTGGATGCTGGGAGCTGGACCTGGGCCCAACTGCACTTAACTGCTGAACCACCTCTCCAGCCCCCGGTTAGAATTCTACTATTGAACCATCATGGGATGGCTAGAAGTGTTTTAGTGAAGTGCAAGTAGACATCTGAGATTGTGGTATTTGATAATATTCTGATTGGATTTCCTTTATTACAGTTATGCCTTCATTTATCCCTTTCTGATCTAGGAATTTTCAGAGTTAAAATTAATATGACATCTGATTTGTGAAATAGTTACAATTAAAAGCTGGATTTCTGTGAAGGGGAGTTTATACTGCCTTTAATTGAAGCCCTTTGAAGTATTTCCTTTGACTTATTTTCCAACAACATTATATGCTATGCAAATTAAGCAATTTTTAAAAAAACAAAAACAAAACTCAAATCATCCAAACCACAACAAGTCCCCCAAAAGACCTTATCCCTGTAATCCTAGCATGTGGGAAGCACCTGGGAAGTAGGGACAGGAAGATCATATAGTTTGGGCTATATGAGACTTTGTTTCAAACAAACAAGTAAATAGATACCCCCATACAGTCCACTCCAGAGTAACTGTTAAGGCAACTTAGATTACTTGGGCATTTGATTTACTTTTAGAACACCGAAGAGTATTTTCTACTGGAAAAAACACAGAAGTCCTTTGAGAGTTAGTTTGTACTTAAAGTCATTTTCCTCCAAAAAGGCAGTTATAAAGAATATAGCTGTAACAGGGGCAGAATGAGATGGTGTGTGTGTGTGTGTGTGTGTGTGTGTGTGTGTGTGTGTGTGTGTGTGTGTCCTGCCTATGTGCAAGGAAGATATTGAGTGTTTTGCTCTACCATTCTCTACTCTGTACTCTTGAGACAAGGTGTCTTACTGAATCTGGGGATAGTCTGGTGGCTAGTAAGTCTCAGTGATCCTTCTGTCTCTAACCACACAATGCTGGGGTTATAGGCACATGTGAGGTGACACCTGGCTTTATACATGGGTACTGGGAAGATTTACTCTGAATGTGGGCAGCAGCATCCGTTCAGTGGGCTGGTGTCAGACTGAATATAAAGTTAAATGGGGCCTAGGAGGTGGCTTAGCAGGTAGAATACTTGTTGCTATGCCTGAGGACCTGAGTTCAATTTCTTGGATCCACAAAAACAGAGAGAGCCAACTCCAGCATGTTATCATCCTCTGACCTCCCCATACATACGATGGTGCATGAATGCATGTGTGCACACCCACTCAAATGCACAATAAATACATGAATGGAATTTCAAAATACTCTTTTAAAAGTTCAAAAGGAAAAAGCAAGGTGAGCACTCATCTTTATGCCTTATGACTGAGCACACAGTGTGACTACCTCACACTGCCACCAGAGAGTCAGCCTCATCATCCCATTTTCTGCACCTTCCACATGGTGGGCTGCTCTCAATCTGTGAGCCAGAAATCAACACTTCTTCCTTAAGTTGCTTCTATCAGGAATTTTGTCACAGCAATAAAAAGAGTAACTAATACACCATTGCTCCAATCCCCAAGTAGCCTGCAAGTGGAATGTGTTGCGTTCATTTGTAATGCTGTATTTGGGACTCTAAAGTGGACAGCTCCAAACAGTCTCCCCCACAAAAGCATCTCCTCCCACCAACATTCAGTCATTTCTATTTAAAAAATTCAAGTGGTTGAAATACCTATTTCTAAGGCATTTCCCATCGAGCTCAAGGTATAAAAGGCTGACAAATACATTAGCTTTAAAGCATTCATGGAGTCAGCCATTTATTGTTAATATTATGAATTACCCTTAGAACTCACTAATGGGCACTCAATCCAAATTGTACTGGCTCCTTTCAAATAACAGACTCTGGAAAGGGGTGGGGGTAGGGCACGGGAAAGGATGTGTTAGGCAGGGGCCATCATGTCTAGAAGAAAAATGGTCCTTTAAAAAAGAACATATAAAATTGTATGTATTCAGTATGTACACACACACACATTTATGAAATGATTATTAAAATCATGCTACCATCTACTAGCTACATAGTTTGTGATGTGGTTAAAAAAAACATTTGGGAACCACTCTCTAGCAAGTTTAATTATTCAGTAGTTTGTTTTGGGAGATGGGGTCTCATGTATCTTAGAATGGCCTCAAATTCACTATTCAGCCAAGGATGATTCTGAACTCCTGCCTCAATCTCTCAAATGCCGAGACTGTAGTTGGGTGTGGCTGTTCATGCATCCAATTACATGGGGGCGTGTGTGGCAGAGACAGGAGCTTACTTGTGTGTGTGTGTATGGGAGAGAGAGAGTGGGGGAGAGGGAGAGGGAGAGAGAGAGAGAGAGAGAGCCTTGGTAGAGCCTCCAGCGTAGTGAGCAATGGAATTGTGTGGCTGACAAAGTCCTGGAAGTTTGATTAGAGGGGGAATGTAGATGAACTTTGGTGATGTGAGGATCAGATTAGTGTAGGAAGAGAGAGTTCAAGAAGGTCAACCAAGGACAACCAAGGATACTTACCCACGCCCATTTTTTTGAGACACGGTTGCTATGTGCTGGCTATGATTCTTCAACAGTCCATTTGCTTCTGCCTCTTGAATGCTGGGGTTACAGGTAGGAGTCACCATGTTATACTTCATTTTTACCCTTTTGGAAGGTTAAATTCGAAACAGGTTTCCCATGCTAGTATACCTAGCAGTCATAGAACATATCTGTGGCCCCTGCCCTTACCTGCCTTGGTGTGCAAGCCTTTACTTTGTGTCTGCCACTCCCTTGCAGAAGGTGCCTACCTCATCTTAAAGCAGAATGGTGTCACTCTATGATTTTTTTGGGGGGAATTGTACTGGGAATGAATGGAATCTAGATCATTAAAGCTTATGAGACAAGTGCTCTGCCACTGAATTCACAGCTATAGTTAATCTGCGACTCTTGACATCTTTCTTCTTCCTTCCTGACCTTCGATTGGATACTTAGCATGATACCCAAGAACTTTCATGATCTGAAGCCATGGTTTCCTCTTTATTCTGAACACCCAGCTTTTCTTCAAAGACAAAGCATGTGTGTTCCTGGAACAGCCTTTTAAATTGGTTATGAAGTGTTTGCCTGGGGTTTGTTCTTCCTCTCTTTTAGTATTTGTGCATGTGCCACTTTGCATATATAGGCCAGAGGACAACTTTGTGTTATTGATTCTTGACTTCATCTTGGCATGGGTTTGGGTGATTAAACCCAAGTTGTTAGGCTTGTGCAGCAAGTTCCTTTGGCCACTGAACCATCTCACTGGTTTTCTCTGGCTTAAATGCTTACTGCGACCTCTTCCCCATATACTCTTCTCAAAGCATCACGGCACTAGGGTACAAATCCAAAAACCCAGTGGAAATGCTGTGCTCCCTATTCATCCCTTCCTTGCTTGTCACAGACTTAGGACCTCAGAGGTCTGGAAGTTAGTATCTTTCATAATTGTTTGCCCATAGTAGATGCTTTGTACATTTAGATGAACAAATTCTTACTTTATATTGGTGATGCTGGAGATTGAATCCATAAATTTGGTTATGACAGGCAAGCACTCTCTGATGAACTCATTCCCCCTCTCACCTTCTTTGAAGCAGGGTTTCATGAGTATCACCTCCTTCCCTTGCTTCCCAAATGCTAAGATTACAGACATGAGCCACCATGTCCATCTTCTGCTTTATATATTTGGAGCTGCAATAACATGTTTCTTCTTCCAGGGGCTAATTAACATCAAGAACATAGGCTAAAATGGGAGCTAGCTTGGCCTAGATAATTAAAAAAAAAAAGACATCACAAATAAACTTCAAATTGTAGACTAGATGCCTGGCAATTGTGATGGTATGTGTTAATTGTCAACTTGGCAGGTTCTGGAGTCCTGTAGAAGACAGTTACCCAGGCACCTCTGCAAGGGATTATCTAGCTGTTGGGCATGTCTGTGAAGGATTGATTTTCTAGACTAGGTTAATTGATGAAGAAAACCACCATAAATGTGGGTGGTACCATTCCACAGGCTATGAATAAAAGCGGAGCACTGGCATTCATTGCTCCCCTCTTCCTGTCTATGAATGAAATGTGAACTGCTCCCTCAAACTCTAGCTTCTAGGATTTCCTTGTAATGATGGACTGTATCCTTGAAATGTGACCCTACATTAAGTTGATTTGTCGGGGTATTTTGTCACAGCACGAGGAAAAGTAACAAAGAGGAATGATGCTGTTAAAATCTTAAATACTAGAACTTCTAGTTCAACAGCATTAAAGCATAATCCATCTGGGTGTTGTGGCACATGCCTAGAATCTTACCACTGGGAAGACAAAGGTGGAAGAATTTATGCAAAGTTCGAGAGCAGCTGATCTACATAAGGGATTGCAGGACAGCCAAGGCTCCCTACTAAGACTATATCAGGATTATAACCAATCCTGCTTATCCCAGGAACGAAATCTGTTAACAACACATTGGTTGAACAAAATAGAGAAACCTCATCTCATCATAGAGGCTTAGTAGGCTGTTTACAGTGCCCACACCTGGTACTCACAGTCCCGTAAACAAACCAGAGAGAGCTGGACCTACCGAAGAAAGGAAAGAATTCTCTCTTACAAACCAATAGCCATTAATAAAATTGATAGTGAAATCATTCAAAACATTAAAACCAGCATCAGGGCTGTAGGTATGGCGTAGTGGTACAGCGTGCTTTCCTAGCATGTGAAATGCTCAGCCTTCTATCCCCAGCATTTGTGGTGCTACAAAACTATTTTACTATTGCTTCGATAAAGCACCATTACCAAAACCAACTCTGGGGGGGGGTAGGGTGGGTATTTTACCTAGTCTGTTTTCCAGGGACATTAGATCAGGAACTCAAGGTAGGAGAGGCAGAAACTGAGGCAGAGGCAGCAGAAGAGAAACTTACTACTTACTGGCTTGTTTTCCATGGCTTACTCAGTATATTTCCCTTTTTTTTTTTTTAAATTTTGAATGAGTTTATACACAGTATACAGCACAAAGTGTAGATACTAAGGGGACATACTTACATATATTTCCTTTTTTCTCTTTTTTTAATATGATGATATTTTTAAAATTTAAATTGAAACAAGCTTGTTTTACATATCAATCCCAGTTTCTGCACCCTCCCTTCTTCCCCTGTCCCCCTCCCAATCCTCATCCCAACCTCCATCCCATCCTCTTTCTGCTCCCCAGGGAGGGTGATGCCTTCCATGAGGATCATCAAAGTCTGTCATATCATTTGGAGCAGGGCCTAGGCCCTCCCCCATGTGTCTAGTATGAGGGAATATCCTATGTGGAGTGGGCTCCCAAAGTCCATTCATATATTAGGGATAAATACTGATCCACTACTAGAGGTTCCATAGACTGCCTAGGCCTTCTAACTGATACTCACATTCAGAGGTTCTGGGTTGGTCCTTTGCTGGTTTCCCAGCTGTCAGACTGGGGTCTGTTAGCTCCCTTTTATTCTGGTGAGCTGTTTCTGTGGGTTTCTCCAGCCTGGTCGTGACCCCTTTGCTCATTACTTCTCCTCTGCAACTGGATTCCAGGAGTTCCATGCAGTGTTTAGCTGTGGGTGTCTGCTTCTGCTTCCATCAGCTACTGGATGAGGGTAGTCATCAATCTCATTATAGGTGAAGGACATTTAAGGTAGCCTCTCCACTATTGCTTAGATTGTTAGTTGGGGTCATCCTTGTAGATCTCTGGACATTTCCCTAGTGCCAGATTTCTCTTTAAACCTATAATGGCTCCCTCTATTATGATATCTTTTTTCTTGCTCTCCTCTGTTCTTTCCCTGACTCAATCTTCCTATACCCTTATGCCCTCCTCTCCCCTCCTCTTCTCCCCTTCTCTTTCTCCTAACTCCCTCTCCCCTCCCCCCATGCTCCCAATTTGTGCGTGAGACCATTCCTCTTCTCTGGGGGACCATGTATGTCTCTCTTAAGGTCCTCCTTGATTCCTAGCTTTTCTGGCAGTGTGGATTGTAGGCTGGTGATCTTTTGCTCTGTGTCTAAAATCCATACACGAGTAAGCACATACCATGTTTGTCTTTTTGTGACTGGGTTACCTCACTCACAATGGTTTCTTCTAGTTCCATCCATTTGCCTGAGAATTTCAAAATTCCATCCCCCCCCCCCCCCCCGCTGTATAAATGTACCTGATTTTCTCCATCCATTCTTCAGTTGAGGGGCATTTAGGTTGCTTCCAGTTTCTGGCTATCACAAATAATGCTGCTGTGAACATAGTTGAACAGAAGTCCTTGTTGTGTGAATGTGCATCTTTTGAGTATATGCCTAAGAGGGGGATTGCTGGATCTTGTGGTAGACTGATTCCCATTTTTCTGTAGGAATTGCCACACTGATTTCCACAGTGGCTGTATGAGTTTGCACTCCCACCAACAGTGGAGGAATGTTCCCCTATCTCCACATCCTCTCCAGCATAAACTGCCATTGGTGTTTTTGATTTTAGACATTTTGACAGGAGTAAGATGGTATCTCAGAGTTGTTTTGATTTGCATTTCCCTGATGGTCAAGGATGTTGAGCACTTTCATAAGTGTCTTTCAGCCATTTTAGATTCCTCTTTTGAGAATTATCGATTTAGTTCTGTACTCCATGTTTTAATTGGATTACTTGGCGTTTTGGTAACTAGTAGCTTCTTGAATTCTTTGTATATTTTGGAAATCAGCCCTCTGTCAGATGTGGGGTTGGTGAATATCTTTTCCCATTCTGTGGGCTGCCGCTTGTCTTGTTGACTGTGTCCTTTGCCACAGAAGCTTTTCGATTTCAGGAGGTCCCCTTTATTAATTGTTGATCTCAGTGTCTGTGCTACTGGTGTTTTGTTTGGGAAGATAGATCCATATCTATCGCCATGTACAAAACTGAAGTCCAAATGGATCAAAGACCTCAACATAAATCCAGCCACAGTACACTTTCTTATAATATACCCCATAACTACCTGCCCAGGCATAGCACCACTCACAATGCTTTGGACCCTCCACATTAATCTCTAATTAAGAAAATGCCCACAGGCTTGCCTACTGGTTAATCTGGTGGGGGCATTTTCTCAATTGGGTTCCCTTTTCTCATATGACTCTAGCTCGTGTCAGGTTGGCATAAAACTAACCAGCACAGCTACATACCCAGGCATGCTGCGCTATTTCTTGGTGGAAGGATTAGAAGTTACTTTTAAAGAATTGATTATTATATTATTAATTTGTTTGAGGCAGGGTTTTGTTGTATAACCTTGGCTGTCCTGGAACTTCCTTTGTAGACCAGGTTGGCCTTGAACCTTGAACTCACAGAGATTCATCTGCCTCTGTTTCCTGAGTGCTGTGATTAAAGGCATGCTCCACCACAACCTGGCTCTTGATCACACATTTTAAGAGTTTTCTTCAATGGCTTTCTGTCTAGGCTGTTTGCTTTTCTTTTTTCTTTTCTTCTTCTGCCTCATTTTCTATCAGTCAATCAATCAACAGTCTAACTACCTATCTACTTACCTGTCTGTTGTTGCATTTATGTGTGGTGGTAGGTAGTCATTTCCCTTCTTCCCACCATATGGATCCTGGGTATTGAACACATTAGGCTTGGCAGAAAGAGTTTCCATTAGTTGCTTAATTTTTTGAATACACAATACGTATTTTAGTGATCTGATTACTGGATAACTTCTGAAATCTTAAAATCACAAGTATATTTTACTCAAAATTAAGGTAGTTTTATTTTCTAACTGTTGGAAGGATGGAAGGCTTATTGTGATGTGAGGCTTACTGTGAAAATCAGTGACTCAGCAATTACAATTTTTCTCTTAATTGAAGAGTATCATTTTTAAACATTTATTTATTTTGTGTGTGTACCTGTGTACATGCTTGAATGCATACCCCATGACACAGGCAAAGGTCAGAAGACAATTTACAGAAGTTAGTTCTCTTTCCACCATGTCGGTTCTGGAGGCTCAGACTCTGGGCAAGGTCATAAGAGCCTTGACCTGCTGAGCAATCTCATCACCTCCCTCAGTTTTCTTTTTGATAGTTTAAAAGTACAGTTGAAATAAGATACCAAGTGAGAACCACATCTCTCACCCCTGCCCCCATCTGCCCAGTCCCTCGCAATGTGTAGCTTACTGTCTTGGTTACATTGCTCTGTGTTGAGACTAATACATGGCAGGAAATAATGTTAAGGGAAGGAGGGTATATGTTGCTTTACAGTTTGAGGGGGTACATTCCATTGTGTCAGGAAGGCATGAAAGAGTGAGAAGAAGGTATGGACATATGAGCAGAAGGCATCTAGTCACATTGCTTTCTTAGGAAGCAGAGAGATTTAATTTCTAGTGTGTACATAAGGTTTTTGTTTTGTTTTGTTTGAGATGAGGTTTTGCTGTGTAGCTCTTGTTGACCTCACCTCTAGATTCCCCCCCCCCCCAACATTAGGCTTCTAACTGCTGGGATTTAAGTTATGTACCACCAGCTGAGATTCTATATTTTAGCACATATCCAAGCAGAATTGAATATATTTCCTCCACTCCCCCACCAAGTCATAAAACCCTATTCATTTTGTGCTGGTGCCATGTAGCCACCCATGCTGTATGTTGCTAACAGATTGTTATACAAACTTGGGCTTCCATGGTAAAGACAATTGCCACTAAATTCCCCGGAAATGAGCTTGTCCTTGTCTAGCCTGTGTCCTCCTATCCATTCTCTAGCGGCTCAGACTAGGTAGGTGTGGGGTCCACTGGTCACCTCAGGGCTACTAGGGTTATGACTGCAACTATCTTGATGGCCATACCTAGCTTACACATGTGTGTGTGTGTGTGTGTGTGCATTCACAGACACAATTGTGGAGGTCAGAAGACAACCCTGACTGTTCTGCAGCTTTTGTTCACTTTTTTTTTTTTTTGTTGACACAGGGTCTCTTATTAGCTTGGAACTTACCAAGTATTCTAGTCTGGCTGGTGAGTCTAGAGATCTATCCCTCTGCCTCCCCAGCAGTAGGATTACAAGTGTGTCCCTAAATCTGCTTCTTTCATTTTTCTTTTTTAAACTTGAGTTCTGGGGATAAAACTCCAGTCCTTGTGCTTGCAGAGCAAGCTCTCCACCGATGGAACTATCTGAGCCCCCAAAGTTACATTTTCAAATTCATTGAGTTAACTCTTCACTGGAGTCAAGGGCCATGCTTTGAAGGCTGGCCTCCAACTCACAAAGATCCATCTGTCTCTGGGATTAAAGGTATGTGCCACCACTGTCTGGCAGTAACATATACTCTTAACCACTGAGCCATCTCTTTAGCCTCTCCGAGATTTTATTATTTTTTTGAGACAGGGTTCTAACTTATAGCTCTAGATAGCCCAGGACTTGCTATGTAGACAAAGCTGACTTCAGACCCACAGAGAGATCCACCTACTTCTGCATCAAGTGCTGGAATTAAAGTCATGTGCCATCATATTTGTCATTCACCCTGCTCACTATGTGAGCACTAAGGCTTTTCAGGCTATTCATACCTCACAGAGAAATCGAGATAACCTCTTAAGTGAGATCTGAAAGGGAAGCCTTTATAGTTATAATGAACTTAAAAACTGGGAGAACTCACCAAGTTCTCCAGCTTTGTCACTGAAAAAGGACTTTCTTTAAGGGCCACAGGTCATCCCTCCTCCTCACATCTCAAATGACTCCAGGACAATCAGAAAGCAGCTCATCTGCATCTGATTACCTCTTTGGAAAGAAAGCAAGGAGAGAGATGTCAGAGCAGCTTGCCAGCAAGCCAGTTTCAGAGCTGGATTAGTCAGCCTTTGTTGGAAGGATGAGTACCCACAGCAAGGAAGGAACCTCAGGTAGAAAAGAGGCCTATTTAGCTTCCTGTTTTTTAAGGTAGACTATCCAAACAGAGCTCTGGCTCTGTGGAGACCTCCAAGGTGGGTGGTAGGAGCATCTGACCAAGAAGGAGGACAAGATAGAAGGCTGGTGTTGGCTTACTCTCTTTAAAACAGTCCTCTTCTGTCACCCACAGGCAAGGTATGAAGGTGGTGCATGTATGTATAGGCAAATACACAAAATAAAATTTTAAAAAAATCTTAAAAAAAACATAACCACAACAAAACTTTTTGTGAGACAGTGTCTTTTGTAGCCCATGCTAACCTTAAACTCTATGTAACTGGATATGATAATGAACTCAATCCTTTTGCCTCCACTACTCAAGTGCTAAAATTACAAGCATGAGCCACCATACTTGGAATATATATTTTAAAATGTTTTCTTTTAAAATAAAAATGCTGAGCATGGTTATGCACACCTTTAATCCCAGCACTTGGGAGGCATAAAGCAGGCAGATCTCTGTGAGTTCGAGGCTAGCTTTGCCTACAGAGTCCCAGGATAGCAAGAACTGCACAGAGAAAACCCTGTCTCAAAAACCCAAAACCAAAAAATGAATTTTTATTCATTGACAGTTGTATACATGTATATGGTAATTTTTAGTCCTTTTGTACCCCCATTAATCTGTCTCTCCCAATTCCTTCTCCCACTGAAACTCATCGTCTTTCTGATGTCCCCTTCTAATTTCAAGTCTTATTTTGGTGTGTATGACCTATGAAGTTTAAATAGGGTTTAATTTCAAAGGTAGGTGAATCAGTCAACAACAAGATGCTCAGGAAAGAAAACGTACTTAGCACCAAATCTGATAACCAGATTTGATCTCCCAGTCACACATGGTAGGAGAGAATCAACTCTCCATGTTATTCTCTAACCCCCACACATGTACTTTGACCTGCTGATGCATGCATTTTGTCATATGTACATGTGTGTAATAACAACACACTAGATAAATATAAAACAAATAAAAAATTCAGGAAAAGGTCACTCTAAAATCTAAGTAATCCAGAGTCAGTACTTGACAAGTGAGACATGTCTCAAAATTTATTTTATTAACAGTATCTTGATCTCACAGCTAGATATTTATGATTGCAAAGGGTTTCATCAGTAGGTGGTGATGGGGTTCCTTAATGGCTTCTTCATTGTGATATCTTCTTGAACAATGCTTGGAATTCTTCGAAACTAACTTCTCCATCGCCGTTCTTATCCAGCTCTTCAAAGAGGTTGTCTAGAGTACTTGAACCCTGGTTTTAGGCAAAAAAGAATGGGATAGGGGAAGGAAGAAAATTTAGATAGGATACTGCAACACATATCTGAAATTAGAGGAACTGGATTTTCCTTCTAAGAAGGCAGCCTAGGTTTCAAGTCACATGCCATTGACACTATATACTATCATTTAATAGTAATAGCCTGCATTTGATGTATTTTATAAGATTTAAACTTTTTTGTTTGGTTTTGAGGCAGGATTTCTCTATGTAGCCCTGGCTGTCCTGGAAGCGATCTTAAATTCTTTATACCTCTAAAAACATTCTTCAGATTGGACCTGGTAGCTCAAGCCTGTAATCCCAACTACTTAAAAAGCTAAAGTTGGGGGGTTGCATTGAGTTTGAGGTTACCTTGGACTGCACAATGAGTTTTATAGCTCAGCTTGGACTACATAGACCTTGTTTCAAAAATGATGAAATTCTGACAGTTTATCATGTAACCATTTAAAAAAAAGATTCATTTATTTTTAAAGATTTAAAGAAAGTTTTATGAGCATGGGTTTTGTCTGCATGTGTGTATATGTGCCATGTGTGTTTGGTACCCACAGAAGCAAGAAGAGGGCATTGGATCCCCTGAAACCAGAGTTACAGATGGTGTGAGCCGCCATGTACCTACTTAGAACCAAACCTGGGTTCTCTGAAAGAGTAGTAAATGCTCCTAACTGCTGAGCCATCTTTTCAGTCCCTCATCTAGCCATTTTTATGTGGGCAGTTCAGTAGTGTTAGGTATATATGCTTTACTGTGCACAAATCTCCACATGCATGTGTGAGGTGTTGGGTTCAAGTCTCAGCAATACATACACAAAGTTATTGTGAACTATTATAAGAAAATTAAGAAATACCAGATTATAATGTTAGTGTTTTCAGCTTTGTGTGTCTGTGTGTGTGTGTGTGTGTTTGTGTGTGTGTGTGTGTGTGTGTGTGTGTATGTATGTATGTATGTATGTATGTATGTATGTATGTGTTCTAAAAACAAAAGTCACATGGATTTCGGCTGTATATCAGTGGTAGAGTGCCTGTTTAGTTTTTGCTAGGCCCTGGGTTGTATGTGGCCATATCCCCATAGGGCCGTGGTCAGTATTTCAGAGGCAGCCATCAGCCCTAGGTCCTCAGTTATGCCCTCCTGCCAGCATGAGGCAGCAGCCTGTGGCTGCTCCAGTGTGCACTCACCTTCAGGAGACTGGGGAATTCCGCCTGAATCAGCAGCTTCAGCTCCTCCTTTGACAGCTGGTTTGGATCGCCTTCTTTGGCTGCATATTTTTGAAAAATGCTCTTCATTTCTTCGGGAGACTTCTTAGTACTCATTCTGTTGTCCTATAAACTGGAAAGAAAACAGATTTACCAAAAAGCAGAAATGGAGCTTTCATGCCAAGTGTTGCTAGCAGGGGTTTAATCCCCCTCCTTATTGGGAAAGGCAAAGGGAAAAAAAGGATAAGGGAGAAGAGAGGTAGATGGGAATAGCATTATTGGTTCTTATGCATTTTAAAAATAATCAAATTAGGGGCTAGGGAACATAGCTGTTCCACCCGCACCCAGCACCCTAGAAAGCTAGTGGCCATGACCACACTGAGCTGCTTACCGGGCAGTGCGAGCACTGGAGGAGTCAGACAGCAACAGGTGATAAGCGGATGAAGAACCAAGGAGGAGCTCTCTTATATTCTTTACAGGCACACCACCTGATTATGAAATTCCCCATTGTTTACTATTTAAGGGTAATGATTAATGGTTTCTGAAACCAAGCTTAAGACTCTCAATTAAGGGCAACCTCCGGTAAAGAGCTGTGTCAACAGTTGCTTAATGGTTCAGGGTCCCAAGAGTAAGACCTGGATTTTCTTTTCCTTAGAATAATTTTCCATCCAATAGGGCATTTTGATCTTTCTCACAGCTCACATTTCTGAAAGCAATGGGATTGGAGATTTAGGCTTGATTTTTTTTTTCTTTCTTTCTTTCTTTCTTTTTTTTTTTTTTGATTTTTTTTTCTATGCAGAAAAAATATTCTGTCACAGAGGGACAGTATTACACAGTTTTTAAAAGTACAGAATTGGGCCAGGCAGTGGTGGCACATGCCTTTAATTGCAGCACTCAGGAGGCAGAGGCAGAGGCAGATAGATCTCTGTGAAGCCAGCCTGGTCTACAGCGCTATTTCCAGGACAGCTAGAACTACATAGAAATACCCCATCCCCATCCCTGAAAAACCCAAAAGGGAAGATAGATAAAAATTTCTGACTTGGCAAAGTAAGATTTTTGAGTAACATTCCACTTTTTATCTTTTTGATTATTGTTCCTTTTTTTAAATTTCTTTATACTTACAATCCTCCTTCTTTCCCTCCTTCTTTCCTCCCCCCTCTCTCTCCTGGCTGCCCTGGAGCTTGCTATAGAGACCAAGCTAGCCTTGAACTCATAGAGATCTGTCTCCTGCCTCCCATGTTGGTATTAACAGTGTATGCCACCATGCCTGGCTATATTTCTCCTGTTTATAACAAAATATATTTTGCTAAATCTTTCTAAAACTTATGAAAGCACTCAATTTGCACTTAAACAATTAGAACTATTTTGGAATTTATGGAATAGCCAGGATTTGAAATTAGATATGAAATTGATTTTTCTTTTTCTGGAAAGAGGTCCGTGAAATAACTAGGATATTTCTTGGGGACATTACTCTAATGCATATTATAAGTCACAGGTAGGGGTTCCAGATTGACGTCAAAAGCCCTTCAACAGCATTTAAACACAGAAAGTTTCTGTGATCTGCAGTAAGTATATTACTTTGCCCAGATGTTTTTCAACTCTAAAACTCTAGGACCTTACTTACATTGGAGAAAAACAAACAAACAAACAAAAAACATACAAAACAAAAACAACAACAACAAAGCTATGGTGTTGCTTACACAATTTTGGTCAATCCTGAGCATTTATCATTCTATAGGTTTTGGGTGTTTTATTGCAGTTTATCTAACTCCAGTACAGACTTAAGTATTAACCCACTCATTGGAGTTACTGGCCTTGTAGGTTAGCTTGTCAGAAGGTAGGTAGGCAGGTCTATCTATTGTGTGTGTGTGTGTGTGTGAGAGAGAGAGAGAGAGTGTGTAGTGTATACAAGTGTACACATGTGTATACAGTTGTGTGGGGTGTCAGGTGTCCTGCTCTATCAGTCTTCCACCTTATTCCCTTGAGTGAGTTAGAGTCTCTCACAGAACCTGAGCTTGGTTGGTAGCCAGCAAGCCCAGTGAAGCCCTTATCTGCTTCCCACCCCAGTAGTGCTGGGGTTACAAGCACACACACAGTCAGGCCTGACTATTACTTGGGTGTTGAGATCCAAACTCAGATCTTTATACTTATGCACAAGTGCTCTTAACGCACTAAGTTCTATCTCCAAACTCTTTTTTTTTTTTTTTTTTTTTTTTTTTTTTTGAGGCAGGCCTCTCATGAGGCCCAGTCTGGCTAAGGATAACTTTGAATTCCTGGTCCTTCTGCCTCTACCTCAGCTGTTTTGGAATTGCAGGTGTGGGTTACCGTGTCCAGCTGGCATTGTTTTTAGTTGATGATTTTACACAATAATATTCTGATTTTTTCAGTTTTTTTTAAAGGTTTTAGAAAGTTTCCAATGTTTTTGTTTGCTTGTTTTACACATAAGTTCTAGTTTCCTGGGAGGAAGTGAGCTCCTGTGACTAATTGAAGTAAGAACTACAGTTTTTTCTCCAACATCTTTTTTTTTTTTTTTTTTTTTTTTTGCTGTTGGTTTTTGAGACGGTATCTTTTTGTTTAGCCCAACTCACAATGTAGTTCAGGCTACCCTTGAACTCCTTCCTGGTCCTCCTAGCTGGGTCCTCCTGATTGATTGCCTCACTCCAACATCTTTAAGGTTTTTGTTTGTTTTGTTTTGTTTTACATCTAAAGCAAAATGGCAAGAATAATACAGAAGTGTACCTTTTGATTAAACTCTACCTGTTACAATTTCCACACCCATCTACCCCTTTTCTGGGCCAGTACTTTCCTCCTCATCAATTATTTGTGAATAAGTTGCAGAGCCTCATTGGTTTCCTGCAAACACCTCATCTTGTGTCTCTGAAGGACAAGGACTTTTTTCTATAGAACCTCAGTGATGTTGTTCCAGCATATTTCAATTTCCTCAATTGTTTTCTCAAATCATCATTTTGGAGCTAAAACTGATGGGAGTTGGTGTCATATTTCTTGTGCCTATATATTGAAAAAAATGATTTTAATTACTATATATGTGATCTAAATGTTAATAGATCATATGACAGATGTTTTATATAACACACTCCATATCATGTGGCATATATGATGTGTAAATATAACAAGCACATACTACATGAATTCTGAGGATCGGAGTTAAAATAGTGTAGGCCCAGTCTTGTTTCTGCAGTGCTGTGGATGGATCCCAGGGCTTCATGCGTGCTAAGAAAGCACTCTATTAGTAGAGCTACAGCCCCAGCCCAAAGGCATGTTTTTCTTCAGGCATCTCATGCTATTGAGCTTGAGTAGAATAGCATGATCACATATGCCTCAGGTGCCCAGAGTCTTCCTGAGGGGATAAAAAAAAAAAAAAAGTAAGTCTGTCCAAAGATCAAGCAATTGAACACAGAGGTGCTACTTAACCTTTGCCTCTCAGTTTTTCCATTACCAACCTTGTACCTGTCATTCTTTCCTTTTCTCTTATTTCAAAACACGGTCTTTTGAACACACCCTGCATTTATGGCATGTTTCCATACATTGTTAGTTAATGTTTCATGAGGCGATTAGTGGATTTTGTGTTTCTAGCTGCTGGGTTACCCTTGTGCTAAGATAAAGGTAAATACCACTGGAGGAGATGAGCATGCAAAAGTATGAGAAGTAGCACAGGGTGTTTTTCAGGTTTTATTAGCATTTGCTACAAGCGTGCGTTCTGACAGGCAGCATTGGGCCACTTTAATCAGAGATCTTCCCGTGAAATGAACGATGTGTAGCTTAAGTGACTTTTGGCCTACATGGTACACACCTATAATCCTAGCACTTTGGAGGTGGAGGAAGGGGAATCAGAAGTTTAAGGTCCTCCTCTGCTACATATAGGGAGTTTGAGGCCAACCTGGGCTACATGAGACCTTACCTTTAAAAGAATCCTTTTGTATTACTAATTGTATGTTACTAATGACTGAGTCCCCCACAAAATAAGGTGGATGTAAAATGCTATTGTATGTTTTCTTTGACTTTGAAATTTAAGTGCCCTGAACTCATCTTCCTTTCTAAGGAGCTACATTTTTATTATTTAAAAGGGTAACTTAATTTTAGTTGTCCCTAGAAGTAACAGTGTTCTGTCCCTTACTTGGTCTTTATCTGGTGCCTGCTCTCCCTGGACTATCCGAGTTCATTTTCTTTTCTACTCCCAGCCTTTGCCTAGAGTGTGCAACTCCTGCCTGTGCTAGTCTTCAGTTCTGAGTTCCTAGAGGCCTCTGCATATGAGTCAATGCTTACTGAGGGCTTTTGTTTAATTTTTATACTATGGACACTCAACTTCTACAGCCTCCTGAAATCATTGTAGCAACACTATGAAATGGATACTGTTCCCTTTGGTCTATATATATATAGTTGTACAAAAAGGATAGCATTGGATTCCTGTTGTTGCTTTAATAAGTTCTTACCAACAGAGTATCTGGGAACACCACAAATTTGCTCCCTTTTGTACTTGTAGGTCAGCAGTTGAAAGTGGTTTGACCGGATGTGTTCCTTCTGAAGTTACAGGAGAGACTGCTTAGTTTTTCACCTTTGAGAGGCTTCTTGTTCATGGATACACCCTCCATCCTAAAAGCCAGAAGCTTAGCATCATCCAGTCTGTCTGTAATATTTGCTTTGCTAGCATTTCAATGCTGATTCTGTTCTTCCTTCCTCTCTTAAGGTTCCACATTATTAAGTGGGTTCATTACCATAATCCAGAATAAGCATCTTTGCTAGGGGTGAATTCCTTAGAAATGGGGAGTACAGCCTGCCTCTCTTCTATCCATCCTATGTGATGTGATGCCTTCTGTCTTGTCATGGCAGAGCAAGAAAGCCCCCCTTCTACCTCCAGGAACTTAAACATATCTACATTTGTAAAGTCTTATGTCACAAAAGGTCCACAGGTTCTTAGGGTCTAAGAACTAGAATATGAACATCTTTGGAGGGGTATTGGAAATGAATTAACAATGTGTAGATGATGTGTTTGATAAGGAGAACATATTAAATATAGGGCAATAAGGAGAATTGGGGGGTGCCCCAAATCATGGGTTCTTGTGGTAAAGTAGGGAGAAGGCCTCTTTAGAAATGGCGAGATGGCACAGTGGTTCAGAGCACTGGATGCTCTTCCAGAGGACCTGGGTTCAATTCCCAGTACTCACCTGGCCTCTTGGATCCCCTGGAACTGAAGTTACAGACAGTTAGTTATAACACCTTCACACCAGTGTATGTAAAATAAAAAGTTAAATAAATTTAAAACATTTAAAAGTTAAACAAAACAAAAGAAATATAATGAAGGAGTGGTCTGTGTATGGAAGGGGGAGTGGAGGAACCATTGGCATTGGACTTGTCTAGCTGAGGTAGAAAGTACAGGTTTGAATCTATCAGGAGTCCAGCTTGTTATGGTCATGCATGAAGTGAGACTCGAGGCCCACTCAGGAGGGTTCTGCTTTGATTTGCAGTGACATAGAATGCTGGAGCAAGTAACAAGACAGTGTTAGGTAACATACTAATGACATAAAGCTGGTTCATAATCATATGCACATCTTCAACTTGACTCTTAAAGAATCCAAGTCACAGTAAGGCTTAAAAAAAGAGAGAACCCCCAAAACCCAGTGGACAGTTGGAGAGGAACAGATTGGGGAATCTTTGTAAAGAGTACTTGAGGAACACACAAGAAAGTCTGGGCACTAGAAATGGGGCTAGGGATATAGCTCAGAGGTAGAGTGTTTGCCTACTCTATATGAAGCTCTAGGTTTAATTACTAGTCCTGTACAAAGGAAAACAACAATAAAAAAGAAGGGCTGACAAAATGGCTCAGCAGATAAAGGTGCTTGCTGCTAAGTCTGATGACTTGAGCCCTGTCCCTGGTGGAAAGAGTCCTGAAAGTGGTCCTCCTGCCTCTACACACAGCCACCAAAGCACCCCCAAAGCACACTATAAACAAATGTATTTTTAATGAGGAGGAGGACGAGGAGGGTGGGAAGGGTCTTCTAGGAGTAGGTGTTTCTGTTTTGTTCAAGTAAAATATTCAGACAAGGAACCAGTTTCCAGGAAGCAGTCTGTAAGGCCCCATACACGCTGCCATTAAGGAATTTCTTCACTGACAAGAGACTCTGACTTCCATACACTTGGTTTAACGTACCCAGGGACTCTAAAGGACTTGAACTCATTACACTTTTATCGAGGCTGCAGACTATCTCAGTCAAAGTTCATTAGTGCCATACTTATTCTTGTGTGTTTCTTTACATCTCCCAAAGCCTTATAACTTATAACTTATTGACCTTTTTTTGTATGCTATATGGATATGTTGCAAGAAAGGACAGAATGTGGGGTCAGATCATACAGTCAATAGTGGAGTCAAGGAAATGGTTTTGCAAAAACTGTGGTATTTTGGAAATGTTGGAGTTAAATATAAAGGTACTTGGGGTTCACTAACCACTTGATAGTGATAGAATTAGCATGCTTTCAAACCATGTTGCTGTCCTCTCTTAGGCTTTTTGGGCCTGTTTGTTGCCTAATTAATTTGCTTGTATAACCTGAGGGACCATCAGTCAACATCTTCCCCCCATTTTATCTTTTTTTGAGACAGGGTCTCATGTAGCTCAGGTGTGTTTTGAACTTGGTATGTAGCACAGCCATACCCTGTTTTGTGGGGCTCAAACCCAGTGAATCCTGCATGCTAGGCAAGTAGTCTGCCAACTGAGCTACATCCCAGGTCCCCAGGTACCATGTTTAGAGCTTGCTGTGTTGTCTGAGGATTGAGCTACTGTGTTCTCTGTACAAACTTCCCCAGCCTTTCCCTTCCAGAGTGGCTTCTGCATGCTTGCTCCCAGCTGATGTCATTCTCTGTGTCTCTGGATGAGGCCTTCTGAACCAGGCCCAAAGAAACCTTTCCTGATTCATTCCTCTTGGTGACTCTTTTACAGGTTCTCATTGTATTTTTCTCTTTTCCCTGCTGTTCTGGGTGTCATTTGGACTTCGGATCTGTTTCCCTTGTTCTCCCATCTCCAACATCTTTCTTCTCCACTGACAACCGTGTTAGGTAGCACATCTTTTTTAGAGTGCTTTTTACAATTTCATACATATCTACAATGCATCCTGATCATATCCAGCCCAAATCCTCCTTTCCACACTCCCCCTCCCACATTCATATTTTCTTCTAGCTAGCACATTTTTTAAAATGTGAATTTTTTTCTTTGAAAACTTCTTATTAGTATTTTTATCAAATTCTTTCCCCTCTGTCAGATCCTCTCAGATTGCCCCTTCCACTCATATTGATGTTCTCTCTTAAAATAAAAGAAACAGAAAACACAGGCACAAACATGAAGTCCATTTTATGTTGACCAACTACTCCTAAGTATGAGGCCTGCTCTGGAATATGGTTAATATAACCAGTGTCACTCCATTGAAAAAAACTGATTTTTTCCTCTCCTAGTAGCTATCAATTGCAAATAGCTTCTTGGTTAAAGATGGGACATTTTCTTTTTCCAGGCTGGGGCTTTATCTGGCCTGAACTTTGTGCAGGTTTTGTGTATGCTGTCACAATCTCTGTGAGTTCTTATGTACCTCTGCCCTGTTGTGCCTGGAAAATGCTGTTGTCCACCACCTTTGACTCTTATAATCTTTCTGCTTCCTCCGTAGTTCCTTGAGGGTTTCCAGGAAGGGCATTTTGTGCTAAGTGCTGCAACAGCTTGTGGGTCATGACCCCCTTGGGGGGTCAAATGACCCTTTCAAGGGATTGCCTAAGACCACTGGAAAATACAGATGTTTATATTACAACTCATGACAGAAGCAAAAATTAGTTACAAAATAGCAATAAAAATAAGTTTATGGTTAGGGGTCACCACAACATGAAGAACTTTATTAAAGGGCCACATCCTTAGAAAAGTTGAGAACCACTGTGCTACAAAGTTTCCCACTGTCTGCATACTGAGCAGTTGTTGGTTTCTGTGTTATTTACCACCTACGGAAAGAAGCCTCTCTGATGAGGGTTGAGTGATGCTCTGATTTATAGCAATATGTTGTTAGAAATAGTTTGGTAGCCAGGTGGTGGTGATACACACCTTTAATCCTAGCACTTGGGAGGCAGAGGCAGGTGGATCTCTGTGAGTTCAATGCCAGCCTGGTCTACAGAGCCAGTTCCAGGACAGCCAGGACTACGTAGGGAAACCCTGTCTCAAAAAACAAAACAAACAAACAAACAAAAAAAAACCAGAAAAATAAATACATAAATAAATATTTAAAAAAATTTTTTTGAAAAGTTGTTTTGCTACTATGTTCATTTAGCTGAATAATAGTAGTAGGTTTTCCTTCCAGCCCATGATCTATCTAGTCCCAGGTTCTTGGCCTCATTAAAAGTGTCAGGTAAGGTTTCCATATCAAGGAGTGAACCATAAATCCAATAAAGTGATTGGTTACTCTCATAACATTTGTGCCACTTTTGCACCAGGGGGTATCTCTTGGAGGATCATCATGGCTCTTAAGCCTCAGGGTTTCTTTATGTGTTATCATTTCAGGATAAGGCCACAATAACTATTTCTGAACATGGCATGGGCAGTGTGAACTAGTACCCTTATAAGGCCTTAGTAATACATTTGTACATTTAACTTGTTTCATTAAAATTGTACAATGGACAGAGTCAACAGTTTATCCTTAGTTCTACTCTTCTATCTCCTGGTATTTACCTTCAGATTTCTTCATTTGTTTTCTTTTTTTTTAAGATAGGGTTTCTCTGTGTAACAGCCCTGGCTGTCCTGGCACTCACTCTGTAGACCAGGCTGGCCTGGAACTCACAGAGGTCTTCCTGGCTCTGCCTCCCATGTGCTAGGACTAAAGGTGTGTGCCCCTACCGCCAGACAACTTCAGGTTTCTGAATCATTGTTACCACATTGTTCTTTTTCAAATTTCCCTTGGTGCAGGAGGAATGTTTAATAGACTTAGGTGGCCAGTGCATTTGCCTTTCTACCACCCCACCCTTACACTGCAGTTTGGGAAATGGTTTTTGGCCTGGGGTACTTACAAATTTCATACCAAAATGAGCACAAAGGCAACTTAGTTAAGGTTCTCTCTTTTTGAACTTTTTTATCTTGAAATATTTTAAATTTTTGTTTTAAATTTTTTATTTAAATTTTTTAAAATTTAATTTAAATTTATTTAAATTTTTATTTTAAATTTTTAAATATTTAAAATTTATGGTTCTTGTTCATTTTTTTTTAAAAAAAAATCTTTGTCTCTTCCTTAAATTGAGACAGGGTCTCTCTTTACAGGCTTGGGTGTCTTGGAACTCACTATGTAGACCAGGCTGGGAACAGAAGTCACAGATGTGCTGGCCTCTGTCTCCTGAGTGCTAGGATTAAAGGTGTGTGCTACCACACCTGCCCCCTCTTCTTTTCTTTTCTTTTCTTTTTTCTTTTTGGTATTTTTAGAATGAGTTTCACTGTATTGTCTTGATTGTCCTAGAACTTCCAGGCTGGCTCGAACTCACAGAGATCCACCTACGTCTGCCTCCCAAGTGCTGGGATTAAAGGCATGCATTACCATCACCCAGCCCCCTTTTTCTTTTTTAAACATATCTGTCTGTCTGTCCGTTTGTCCATCCATCCATTCATCTATATTTTATGTGTGTGATTGTTTTGTCTGTCTGTATGTATGTGCACCACATGCATGCCTGATACCTTCAGAGGTCAGAAGAAGGCACCAGATCTGGCTGTGGAGTCAAGGATGGCTGTGAGCTACCATGTGGGTGCTGGGAACAGTGCCTAGGTCCTTTGCAAGAGCAAAAACACATGCTCTTAATTGCTGACCTATCTCTCTGGTGTTCTCCCATCCTGTTCTTAATTAGGCTTTTACTCTGTTCTCAATAATTCAGAAAAATATGTTTCTTGATTACCATAGTCACTGATAACTGAAGCAATTTTCTTCAAAGACCCTAGGTAGTTGGACTCTATTTAGTAAATAAGGGTAAATTGTCTGAAGAATGGTAGTGCACCTCTGACAAAGAACCTAGGGGAGTTTATCACTATAGTTGGAACTTGAATGGAAGCAGAGGCTCTGAATACACATAGAAATTCTTAGTAGTCTGTGTCAGATGTTGTGAACTTACCTTCTTTTTCTTAGAAAATACACACAAGCGCCACCATTTATAAGCAGCTTTGTGTCTCAAGCTGGAGGCTGCCTTCTCTCACTTCACTCAGTAATACTTAATCTAGTCCTCATGAGCCAGCCACAGAACATAGGGAAGACATGCAGTTAAGGGAAATTCAGAATTCATGCACTCCATCCAACGAGAGATATAGTTGATTTTTTTCCCATCCCTTCTTCTCAGTGACTCTTGGAGCTTGCTTGAGTCCCAGGGTTCAGATGGCTTCAAATGTTTTCTGTGGCACTAATAAAATCAGATATTTTCTTAGAAATTCTTCCTTTAGGAAATTCAGTTGTCAGGGATTCGTTTAGAGCAATATATGACTTTTAGGGTGTGTGTGTGGGAGTATAAGCAATCTTCTGTGAGAAACCTGAACAATTTCATTAGAACAGGTTGACTTACCCAACTGCTTTCTGATCTGACGTCTTAAAACAAGGACAACATGGCTGGATGTGGTGGCACGGGCCTTTAATCCCAGCATTCGGGAGGTAGATGCAGGCCAATTTCTGTGAGCTCAAGAAATCCTGTTCTATAAAGTGAACTAGAGCCACATATTGGGACCCAGTCTAAAACAACAGCAGCAGCAGCAGCAGCAGCAGCCACAACAACAACAAAAACAACAACAACAACATACCAAACCAAAGCAACCTCAAAGCCATGAAACAAAACAGAACTGAGGAAAAGGAATTACCAGGCGTATGAAAACAGATTTTGTTCATTAACATCTTTCTGAATCTTTGTGGTGTAACTCAACAAATCTGAAATTGATTCTTGGGATTTGTTGACTCAGTTTATTCCTTCAGTTAATTTCTACTGGCTGGAAAAGCACACTGGTAAGGAAAAGCAACAGCTGCCCTTCTCATAAGGAAGCATGAGGCAGACAACTGAGAGAAGGGCAGTGAGGAGGAAAGGCCTTGTTCAAGGCCACAGACAGAGACTCCTTGGTATTCGGTAGCTGAGCTACCCAGAGATCTCAGAGTTTACAAGGGTTTCATTTAGGACAAGGTGGTCTAGAGGGATTAATTATTGGGACTTGACAGATTGGATACGAAGAAGAGGGAGAAGTCAGCAACATAGCTAGGTTTTGACTCGCACGATGTACAAGAATAGAGAGGAGAGCCGAGAGGGACAGAGAGTGTGTATGTGTGTGTTTAGTATATGTGTGTGTTTGTGTAGGTGTGTACACATGTGCATACAGCATATGGGGGTCAGAGATTGATGTCTTGTGTCTTTCTTAGTGGTTTTCTTATTTTTTAAAAAAGATTTATTATGTATATACAGTATTCTATCTGCATGTATCCCTGCAGGCCAGAAGGGGGCAGCAGATCTCATTACAGATGATTGTGAACCACCATGTGGTTGCTAGGAATTGACCTCTGGAAGAGCAGTCAGTGCTCTTAACCTCTGAGCCGTTCTCTTGTTTTTTGAGACAGGGTTACTCACTGAACTTTGAGCTAATTGGTTTGCATAAACTGATTGGCTGTGAGATCTCTGGGGTTATACACATGTACATGCGAGCAACCACATCTGACTTTTATTGGGTACTAGGATTCTTAATTCAAGCTCTCATGCTTGCATGGAAGGCACTTTAATTATATGAATTATCTTCCAAGGTCTCCTCCCTTTGCTCCCTTCCTCCCTCCCTCCCTCTTTTTAAAAAAAGTTTGAGGTACATCTCATGTATCCCAGGATGGCTTAGAATTCATTATGTAGACAAAGATGATCTTGAACTTCTGACCCTCCTGCCTTTTCTTCTATAATTCTGGGATTGGTTTGTAGGTGTTCACCACCATGTCTCCTTTATGAGGTACTAGAAATCAAACCCAGGGCTTTGTGCATGCTGGACAAGTGGTTCACCAGTGGAACTCTATCAGTCCTCTTCCTTTTACTCTCCCTCCCTCCCCTCTCCTCTCTCTCCTTTCTTTCCTCTCTTTACTATGTAGCCCTAGCTGGCCTAGAACTAGCTCTGTAGACAAGAGCTGGCCATGAACTCGCAGAGATCCTCTTGCCTCTGCCCCCCTAGCCCTGGAATCACAGGAGTGTGCCACCATTCTGTATATGTAGTTCTAGGGATCAAACGCAGATCTTCACACATGCTAGACAAGAATTCTACTAGCCAAGCTACACACTCAGTTCTCTGACTTGAGTGAAAGATGAGATCTGGAGGTAAGAGGTTTATATAATTCAGGAAGGCTGTGACAGGTGGTTGCTTTTTATCAGGAACTCTGGGAGAACTGATTAGATACACTACTCTAGGGAATATTTTCCCAAAAAGTGTTCTACTGAAAATTTTGGATGATAAAACTGAATTTATTTTGTTAAAGGTAATCGACATGCCTGAACACACCCCTGGCGACTTGGGAGGAACAATGAGACTGGGATTAAGACGAACTGTTTTCACAACGGAAAATTCCATCTTGAGTAAGTATCCCAGAGTTTTGATTTTCATAAGACACCAGGGGTGGTTCATATGGCTGTGCCAGTAGCCATCTCTTAGAGAAGGCTCAACCCTACTATCCTTTTCAGCAGCTTTCCAAATACCCTCTCACCCAGCCATCTGCTCTTGCTGACCTGTTGCTTGAGACATTTACTCCCTATTCGAGTTCATTTCAAAGAGTGTTGGTTATGCACAAAATAACCCACTGAACAGTGACCCAGAGATCAAGTGATAACGGGTGCTATACTCTGTTTGTCCTGTCCCTGCATAAGTGCTGTCAAGAGCATTAATGAAATTCAAGTTTTGTTTTGATTTGTTTTTTTAGTTCATGGACCTACATTGAAAATGACTCCCTCTTTCACGTGTGAGCTATGCCAGAAACCTAAATGAACATATTTGTACCTTTCTACAATGTTAGCATCTATGAAATAACAAGGTTTAACAGTTTCAATGACAAAAATCCTTCATAAAATTTACTTATACCTACTTTGGTAGCTTGGCTGAGTTAAATGTAAGCTTTCTATTCCAGTCTTTTAAAAATTCTCTCTCTCTTATTCTTTCTTTCTTTTCAAGACCAGGTTTCTCTATATAACAGCCTTAGCTGTCCTGAACTCACTCTATAGACCGGGCTGGCCTTGAACTCACACACTAGGATTAAAGACATGCCCTCTCACTCTGCTGGACTGATTATTTTGAATTATGTGTAAGTGTATGTGTGAGTGCAGGTGCCCCTGGAAGCCAAAAGAAACTGTCTAGATCTCTTGGAACTGGAGTTACAGGTGGTTATGGACTGCCTGATATGAGTGTTGGAAACCATTGGGTACTCTGCAAGAGCAACAAGTGCTCTTAACTGCTGGGCTCTCTCTCCATGCCCCTTTAATTCTCATATAGCACACAGTAAATATATATATATATGTGTGTGTGTGTGTGTGTGTGTGTGTGTGTGTATGTATGTTACAGAAGGATTACAATTTGAAGAGGCTACAGCAAAGTTGAAGAAGTGATACATGTTTCTCTTATTGGTCGATGAATAAAGCTGTTTTGGCCAAAGGACAGGCAGGATGGAGCCAGGCAGGACGTATAGGTGGGGAAGTATACCCTGATAAGGGGAACACAGACAGTGAGTTGAGGGAGAGAGGCCATGTAGCTGCCAAAAAAGCAAGAGGCTCAGACATCACCAGTAAGCCAAGAAAGACCATGTGAAGATGCACAGATTAATAGAAATGGGTTAATAATTAAGAGAGGACTAGCCAGCCAATAAGAAGCCTGAGCCATAAGCCAAACAGTTTATAATTAAGTATAATAAGCCTCTGTATGTTTATTTGGGACTGAACAGTGGTGGGACTGGACAGAAACTTCCACAAAGAGGTTTCAGAGTGGGCTGAAGAAGTCTGTGTAGATAAGTTAACGAAACAGGTCAGTGCCAAGAGTAAGCTGCTGCTGAAGCTGCTAGAATCAGCATTGGGAACAAAACTGCAGAATTTGGCTGAGATGTGAAAAGGTCGAACTGGGTCCAGAGCAGGAAACAAAAGCAGGAGATCGGTCAGTAGCTGATCCAGGTCTAGGTGAGTGAATAGGTAGATGGGCATGAAGCTGAGTAGGCAACATTAACAGTGAAGGACCTTTGATGAACATACTGGGTATCAGATGATAGGGTGGTATGGAGCCATGCCATTGCAGTATCTGGTGCCTATCACTTATAGATTCTAGGTAAGGGAATTATGCTTTCCATAATCTGATGTGTCTGATAAGTTCTTAGGCTTGGCTCCCTGATACAGTTTTAATATGCTCATGTGCCCCCACACTTATTTCCTCAGTAAAATTATAGGAGGGCTGTCTACTTTTCTGTTTCCAAGAATAAGTCATGTATCAGTCTGTACTGAATGGTTTGAGCCTAAATGATGATGCAGTTTATGGATCCACCCAGGAGCTGCAGTCATCCTTCTTCAAAATGGAGTCAAAAGCTGCTTATAAAATGACAGCACACAGCCTGTTAAACCAGTTGATACAATACAGAATAATATAGAGTAGGGTATATTCTGATCTCAACACTGGGTTCCATTATTATGTAGTTCAGGTTGGTTTGGATTTCTGAATGTAGTGAGTCAGGTTTTGAAGTCCTTATCTGCCTGACTCCACTTCAGTGTGTGCTAGTACACCTGGCTTCTGCTTCATGTTTTTTTCCCCATTCATGAACTTCCTGTAGAGAGGGGAGTAGTTGTGTGTCTCCTAAGTCTAGGAGTCTGGAGAGATCACTCAGTGGGCAGAAGCACTTCCCACCAAGCTTGATGACCTGAGCTTGATTCTGAGACACACATGGTTGAAGGAGAGAACTGATTGTCCTCTGACCTATGCACACATGCATGCATGCATGCAATCATGCACACACACACGCACGCGCACACACACACACACACACACACACACACACGCACGCACACACACGCGTGTTTATTAAAAAATAAACAAACAGCCTGGCAGAAAGAGGCAGATCTCCAAGTTCAAGGCCAGCCTGGTCTACAGAGTGAGTTCCAGGACAGCCAGGACTGTTACACAGAGAAACCCTATTTTGAAAAAGGTAAAATAGTCCCTGCATGGAGAGAGAACAAACTAGCTTGCTATCTGATATTTGCTGATCTTCCTGATCCCCACAGGGTTAATTATTATTTCTGTGTATCTTCTTTCATAGGTTATCATATTATGTGAGAATAACTTCATGTTAACAACACCCCAGAGCCCACAATTTAATTTACTAAATGTATCTTGACTGCCTGTCCTATGCATATGCACTATGCTGGATTCTATAGCTATAGCAAGGCCTGGACAAGAAGCAATCCTGTCTTCCCAGAGCCTCAAAACCAGTAAAAAAAAAAAAAGTATGAATGGGAAGGACAAGGTGCTGCAGGGCCTGGGGAACTCTGGTATCCAGAGCCATTCTCAAGAAGTTACAAGAATACCTTCTGGGGCAGAGGATGTGGTTCAGTGGCAGAGCCCTAGCCCCATGTATGTGTGACCCTGTGCTCCAGCCCAACATCATATAAAACAAGAGTTGGGTATGATGGCTCCTGCCTGTAATATCAGCACTCAGAGACAAATGCTGGAGGATTAAAATCATACTCAGAACCTGAGACCCTATCTCAGCTCTCAACTCCAAATAAAACAAAACACCTTCCTAAACTCAAGGAAGAGTGAGCTTGAAAATACCATTTTCTTTTAAGAGTGGTATAAAGAGTGGGAAGAACATAGTGCTTCTTAGCAAGCTTGAAATTGAAAAACAAGGTACACAAGTGACCAGCAGCCTTCTCTCCTTTCTGCAAGAGGCCATTTTCCCCTGCATTTTCCTTACAAATGCAAAGAGTGTTCTCTTCATGGCTGTTAGTGCTTCTTTGCCTTTCAGTTGTTTTCAGTCTTTGAACTTTGTTCTTGTTACTGTCTTAAGTGACAAAACCCAAAATGGTTAGTAAAGATGATCAGAATTTTGTGTTGTAAAAGATTTAGTGATAATTGTATTAAACTTTTATAAAAAAAAATCATTGTGCTCAATATATTTTAAGATTTTTTTTTGAGACAGGGTTTCTCTGTGTAACAGTCCTGGTTGTCTTGGAACTCACTTTGTAGATCAGGCTGGCCTTGAACTCACAGAGGTCCACCTTGAACTCACAGAGATCCTCCAGCCTCTGCCTCTCAAGTGCTTGGAATAAAAGTGTGTACCATTAGATCCTGGCTAGAA
This sequence comes from Phodopus roborovskii, assembly GCF_943737965.1. NCBI lineage: Eukaryota > Metazoa > Chordata > Mammalia > Rodentia > Cricetidae > Phodopus > Phodopus roborovskii. Next base: position 497,293 of record NW_026125811.1, read on the forward strand.
TCTTTACCTTTTGAGACATCTCTATGGCCCTGAATTTTATGAAGCATAATCATAGCACCATAGGTAATTTTTTTTAATAGAGACATAAACCCTACAGCATATAACTCATCTGTTAGTATACAATTTGTTGGTTTCATTGTACTCACAGAGCTGTCCAGCCATCACTAGAATATCCACAAAGATGTTCTACTATCAGGAGTGTCGATTTTGGATCATTTTCATTACCTCCAAAAGAAAATTTCTGTGTTCTAGCTGATATCACTTCTACTCCCTCAGCCTCTGGCAATCATTGATCCACTTTTTAAATATTTACCTATTCTAGCATTTCAATGTAAATTGAACCGCATGAAATAAGGTCTTTTATATCTGGCTTCTATCCCTAAACACTACTTTCAAGTTTCCTCCTTGCTATAGCATGTATTAGTATTTCTTTTCTTGTAATGGCTAAATAGTAGTTCATTGTGTGGTTGTACCACAATTAAAAAAAAAAAAAAAAAAAGAAAGAAAGAAACCTGATTACAAGCTTATGGGATGTTTTTACTCAATGATTTATTACATTATTGCTTTAATTTGATTTATTAATTTTTTGACACAGAGACTACTAATATAGCCTAGGCTGGCCATAAACTCAGTGTAGTCAAGGATTAATTTGACCTTTTTGCCATCTCCTTCCCTTTTGAGCCACCACTCCCAGTTTATGCAGGGCTGGCGATCACACCCAAGGAACTTGCTCTACTAATTGAGCCATATCCTCAGTTCCTGATTGCCTTAATTTAAGTTGTGCTTCATTCTTTACATAAGTGGCTGGCCTGTGTACCTGTGGTCTTTAGCAAGTGTAAAGTTTTGCCTCTCTATCTGGTAAGACTAGCTTCCTATGAGGCTTTGGCAGTTGTTGTAAGGGATAACAATTTTCTCCATGGTTCTATTGAATGTCTTTTATTAACAAGCAAGCAAACAAACAAACAAAGCCTTGTAACATTGTGTGGGCTTTTGGCTCCTTAGTTGGCATATTCATTTTGTAGGATCTTATTTTTTCACAACCTGGCACATTTATTCTGTAGGCTTCTTTTCTAGTCAGCACATTTTTGCAAGGTTGGAATGAGCAAAATACATTTCCCTATGCTACCTGTAAAAATGATTTACCGTTTTGAGCTAGGCATAGTGGCGCACACCTTTAATCCTAGCTATTGGGAAGCAGTCACAGGTGGATCTCTGAGTTGCAGGCCAGCTTAATCTACATAGTGAGTTCCAGGACAGCCAAGCTATACAGAGAAACCCTATTTCAAAAACAAAACAAAAACCAACCAGCAACAAACAAAATGATTAATCATTTTGATAGAAATAGTTTTAATGATTTTTTTTTTTAAATTTCAGTTTGATTTGTAGGGGAACACTTTGTGCTTAGGGAGATGCAGGAAAATAAAGAACTCTTTAATAAAAGATTGCCCTCCAGCAGAACAAAGCCTAAATACTTTCTATTGAGGGACAATTCCTGTTTTTCTTACGTCACTTGTTAATCCAGTAAGGGTTGTGAAAACTCAATTCACTCTTTCTGAGTTGGACAATGGTGCCGGTAGTCATCATTTACTTTGTTTATAAGAATTGTATTCACAGGAACTTGTTTTTGTTCTGTATCCTGTGTGAATGTGTCCTCTGAGATTGATTTTGTTTGTTTTGTTTCAAGGGCTTTAGGAGATGAGAATGTACCTCAGCTAATAGAATGCTTGACTATGGTGTGTGAAACATTGAGTTCTAGCCCCTGCATTGAATGAGCAGGGCCTCCTGGTGGTGTATACTTATAATCCCAGCACTCAGGAGGTAGAGGCAAGAGGCCAAAAAAAAAAAAAAAAAAAAAAAAAAATTAAGGTCACGACAGGCAGTGGTGGCCCCATGACTTTAATTCTAGCACTCTGGAAAGTAGATCTTTGAGTTTGAGGTCATACACAGCTACATAACAAGTTTGAGGCCTGCCTGTCTCAAAGTAGGGTAAGGTCCTTTAAATAAAAGGGCTAATGCTAGTATGTGGGGAATTGTCAAAGCTGGCTTAAAGGTTATTAAATATCAGCTCTTTTTCTAAACTGTTTATGACTAAGTTTGTATATCTGTGGTATATCTGTGGTCTTTTCTGAACTTTATTATTCTTAATCTCTATTCTTTTATTGTGGCATAATTTCATGTGTCTGGGTTTTGTGCTTTTGTTGTATTTAATATGTGCATATTTGTATTTTTAAAATTTAAGTTTTTATTTTTTGATAATTTCATGCATGAGTGCTGTATTTCCATCATTTCACCTCTTCCAAATCCAGCTTCTCTTTTGTACCCCTCACTCCTCAAATTCATGACATCTTTGATTGTTATTATTGGTGTGTGTGTGTGTGTGTGTGTGTGTGTGTGTAACCTGAGTACATTTAATGTTTACTTGTATGTACACGTGTTTAGGGCTGACCACTTGGGATTGAATAACCTAACTTGTCCTTAGGAAAAAACTGATTCACCTTTTCTCAGCAGCCATAGTATACATACACACAGGCACGCATGCACACACGCACCGCATGCACACACACACAGGGAGAGGGGGAGAGGCGGGGGGGGGGGGGAGGGCTGTGTTTTTATGAGCCAGAGTCTTGTGCAGCCTATACTGGCCTGGAACTCAACTATGTAGGCAAAGACCTTGAACAGTTGATTCTCCTGCCTCCACCTCTCAAATATGAGATCACCAGATCACCTTCTCCCCCTAGCCCGATGGGTCTTGTTACTCAGGCTTGCTTTGAGCTCTTGGGCTCAAGTAGTCTTCTTGCCTCTGTCTTCTGAATGCTGAGGACTCCAGGTGTGTACCAGTGTACCTGGCCCCGGGTGTACAGGGTTTGGGTTAAGGAACCCTAATGTGCTGATTCATTTCCTGGTGATAACCATTTCAGATTGGTTTCAGTATTTTAAAGTGCTGATTGGTACATCCCCACACAGGCTTTTTGTTCCTTTGAGTGTTTCCTTAGTACAGGTTTCCAGGAGTTGGGTTATTAGGTCCAAGGCTATGAACAGTTTATGACTGATAATTCTGCCAGATTGTTTGAAAGAAGGGTGAGTGAGTTCAGATGACATTAGCTGTGCTGCTGTCATGTATTCCCTGGTTTTCTGCTCACATTATTAGTTTGCTTACTCAGTTATCAAGAACAGAAGTTGCTCTTTATTGCTGCCTTTGATTTTGCATTGCAACACAGCCCCCTTTTCTTCCCCTCCAATTCTTGATTTGCTTGAGTGTAGACTGCTTAGGTCTTAGGTTTTGTTAGCAGGGAGAGTCTTTCTTTCTGTTCCCAAGTCTATCACCCAAAGGACCAGCCGTCATGCTGTACAGGTAGGCAGTATAACTTTATTGATGGACACTGTTAGTGTTGAGGTATCTCTACTGGCCTGCCCTTGAGGTTCTGACAGGATACATCCTCAGCTGTACCCACTAAGAGCACCACGTATGCACATTCACTACATTTCCTTTTAAAGGGGCCCTGCCTACCTCCCATCTTTCTCTCTGCTTCTGTGACTGTCTCTCTGTCTCCCCCTCCGCATTCTCTTCTGCTGCTTCTGTCTCCAGAGGCCAGTCTCCCTCCTCCACTTCCCCCTTTTCTCATTCCCTCTCCCCTAATGGAAAACCCCTCCACAGAAGGTCTGTTTATGAATTACAACACACTGAAGTTTAGCTTTGTGCCATTTTCTATACCTTTTGAAATTTTTTTCCCAACCATTTGAAATAAAGAAAGCAAACAGATGGATCATTGTTGGTGGGCTGGCCACGAGGTTGGCTGAATTGTGATCTGAACAAGAAACAGTATGTGGTAGGGAGAAGAGTGAAAGATGGCATTTCCTCACTTCTGTCTGCCTGCTAACTATCCTGTCAAGTGGCAGAGAATAAAGACCAAGCTATTTAATACACCATCTCTAGTTTTTGGCAGAAGAAATGTTGAGCTGAAAGACAAAAGGGCAGTTGGGAGGTTGGGAGAGTCAGAACCAGGTCTTGTGACACTGTTCATATGTTGGCTTCTACCCTTCGGCTGAGAGTATCTCCATGGCCCTACAGTATCATTGTTAAAAATTACTTTCTGAAATGTACTTTTTTTTTGAGGGCATTGAACTTGAGCCTCAAGCAAGCACTTTGCCATTGAGCTACATCCCCAGTTCATTTTTCTTTTTTTATTTTGTGATGGGGGTCTCATTAAGTTGCCCAGAGTGTCTTTAAATTCACCCTGTATCACAGGTATGCCTTGAATTTTTTTGGGGGGGGGGTTGGTTTTTGAGATAGGGTTTGTCTGTATAACACTTCTGGCTGTTCTGGAATTTGCTCTGTAGACCAGCCTGGCTTCGAACTCACAGAGATCTGCCTGCCTCTGCTTCCTGAGTGCTGGGATTAAAGGTGTGCACCACTACCACCAGGCCTATGTCATTATTTTTAAATTATTTATTTGTTTCTTTGTTTTCTATGACTATATATAACCATTTTCTTTCCTTAGCATCTAAGCACATTTTTAAAGCATATTGTAACCTTTTCCGAGTTTTTTTTTTCAGCCTGGAGTTGACTATTTTGTGCTTCTGCAGCCTTCTATGATCACATGAACCAAATCTCAAACTGCTAAGTAGTGGTTAGGCCCTCTGCTTATATGTCCTGGTAGCCGGCTATTCCCTCTTCAGGTTTGTGAGAATGGAGCCTCATGGTTTTGAACCCTAGCCAGGATCCAGTCTATCTGCCCCAGCTCTGGGGAGTTTCTGGATCTACACTGCAATAGGTGTTTCTACCCAGTCTCCCGCCACTGAGTAGTGTGCCACTGCTCATAAATCCCATTCAAGTGCTCAGTAGCAGGGCCTCTTAAAAGAGCCTCTGTATGCCTCCAGTACTGAGCCTACTTGGAACATTTTTGCTTGCAAATAATGACACGGAGACTTATTATTAATTTTAAAAGCTTGGCCTTAGCGTAAGCTTGTTCTCAAGTAGCTCTTATAACTTAAATTAGCCCCTTTATGTGAGTCTACATTCTGTCTCATGGTGCTACCTTTCTTTTGTCCCATACCTCCTGTTTCTTCTCCATCTCTCTCTGGCTAATCCCACCCTTCTTCTTCCCAGAGTTCTCTCTCTCTGGAAATTTCAACTATTTTCTTCCTGTCTAGCTATTGGCCATCTTTATTTAACCAGTCAGAACGTGCCTTGGCAAAGACATATCTTTACAATGTGAACAAATATTCTGCAACAAATGGGAATCAGTTGGGCTGGAGGTATAGCTCACTGGTGGAGTATTTGCCAATAATGTATGAATACCTGGTGAGCCTCTGCATGTAGGTGGCTGAGGGTGAGGCTGGCTTGAGGAGGGGGGAGCAAATAACCTTTGTGTCTTAGAGGTTCTCTCTCTTCCTTCTACTCTTTCCTTCTCTCTTTCTTAGGGAAAGAGGCTCTAGGATATAACTCAGTGGTAGAATGCTTGCCTAACACACACATGGCTCTATCCTCAGCACCAACAAACAAAATCCATGAAAGATAACAAAGCACTGCAATGTCCCTACATTAAAAGCAGGAATGACATGCTTTATCCTTGAAAATTTGACACACTGGACTGGGGGGGGGGTGGCTTGATGGTTAAGAACACTGGCTGCTCTTTCAGAGGACATGGGTTAGATTGCCAACACCCATATGGTGGCTTACAGTCATCTGTAACTCCAGTTCCAGAAGATCAGATGCCCTTCTGGTATCCTTAGGCACCAGGGACTCAAATGGTATACATTCAAATACCTGATATATATGCAGGCAAAACACCTGTATGTACACACATACACACACACACACACACACACACACACACACACACACACACACACACACACATATATATTACATTAAAGCCAACCACAAAAACATAAAATTAGGGAAAAGGAAGCTGTGTTTAGATATTGAAAACTAATGAACTGTTTCATAAAAGTGGAAGGAGTGACCTTAAAGTTCAAACGTAGCAAGGAAGGGAGAAAGCTAGAACCGGTTCTGATTCTATACTTTTATTTTCTTTCTTTGTGGTGTTGGGTCTAGAGAACAAACCTTGTATATATGAGACAAGGGTTACTCTCTGAGATACACCCCTAGCCCTTAGGTTGTGGGGGCTGCCTTCCACTGTATAGGCCAGGCTTGTTTGGAATGCTGCATCCTGCCCTCACCCCCAAGGGGCTGGGGAATCTCAGCATGTGTGGCTATTCTCAGCTCCTGAATGTGCAGCATTTCAGCTATTCCTGTCACACCCTAGGATCCAATGACCATTTTACATAGAACCGAATCTTTGTCATCCAGGTCACTTGTTAGAAAGCCAGTGAGCTGACTCTTGACCTCCACATGATATGGAATGGCTAGAACAAAATTTCAAACAGTCCTCAAAGCCAAAAGTCTGTTTGCTGATAGCCTCCAAAGAAGGTCCCAGGGGTGCTAGGATCAGTGTCTTGTGGGAGCAGGGGCTCTCAGAAAAGACCCTACTCTGGGCTCCTTATGAAAGTGTCTTTGCTGGGCACGGTGCACCTTAACTCCAGCACATGGGAGGCAGGACTCGAGTTCAAGGCCAGCTTAGCCTGCAGAGTTCCAGAACAGCCAGGGCCACACACAGAAACCTTATCTTGACAAACAATAAACAACAACAACAAAAAAGTTTCTTTGTCTACAAGGGAGGCACACAAGTGCCAAATCAATATTGGATAGAGGGCTTGAGAGATAGCTCATTTGGTGAAGTGCTTGTCTTGTAACTGTAAGGCATAGCACAGTGAAACCACTGCAGTGGACCACTCCATGGGTAGGAAGAAAGGGTCATGGGGGACCAAAATGCCAAGGTGAGGGCGTCAGGCGTAGTGAGAAACAAAACAGAGGAAGGGCAAGTGGATTTTATATGACAAAATCAATATAACCTGTTGGATGTGGACAATGTTACTTGCATGCATGTTTTCAGGGCAGACTGGCACTGGACAAGTTGTGCTCTTCCCTAGAGAAGACCACTTCTCCTACTCTCAGCTCTCCTCAGTTCTTTGCAGGGTTTGGGCAGTGTGGGCTTTGCGCCATCCGGTTTGACATGCTCATTGTAATGACATCCTTGTTCAGCTCACATTTGGGCAGTCATGCAGTGAGACTTTATGGGTACAATTTCTGACGCCACTATTTTTAAAATTGGATTTTGTGTGTATGAGTGCTCTTAACTGCTGAGTCATCTCACCAGCCCCTAAGCTTATTCTTAATAGATGTTTAAAGGCACCACCATGGCTCGCTTTTCTGAGGTTATTTCTAATTGATTTGTAAGCAATCAAGAAAAATTTTAATGCATAAAATAAAAATTCCAAACAGCTGGATGTGGTGGCTCAAACCGGCAATCCCAGCTCCTCCAGAAACTGAGGCAGGAGAATCACAAATTCAAAGCCTGCGTGGGCTACAGAGCAAGTTTAAGGCCAACTCAGGGAACTTAGTGAGACCTTGTCTCAAAATAAAGATTTTTTTTTAAAAAAAGTAAAAGTGACAGTGACAGTATAGCTCAGTCAATGATAAAGCACTTCCCTAGTGGATGCAATGGTTTGGGTTTAACCTTCAGTACCAATAAATAGTAAATCAGTAACAAAAATTTCAGAAATGCATTATATATGCATGTTTCATGTGTTCATCACAGATCTATCACTACCTGCTGTGTGCTGTTGGTCTTTTACCACAAAGAACTTAGGTTCTACATCCTTTCTTTCTGTTTCTATTTCATTATCTAGAAGTAACAACACTTATAGATTTGATTTCTTTATTGTTCTAATACTTGAGTTTATTTACTCTACGAAATGACCCTATAAAGTAGAGATAATAATAATTCCCATTTCACAGATAGGGAAAACTGAGGCATTGAGGCTAGATCATTTACTCAGGGCACGCATCTGTTAAATGGTGTAAAGGGGTTTAAAGCCATTCAGTCAAGTTTCAAAGCCTCTGTCTCCTCTTCCTTCCTGCTTCCTGCCACCTGTGAGGTAGACACCTTAGCAAATACAGACTGCCTTAAGCTAGATAATAGTTCATAAACCATGCAGTTTTGTTAGTTTACACAGAGTTGGTATAAGTCTTCCCTACTTTCCAACTGTGTATCACTGTGCTGCTCCCCATTTTTCCTTTGGTTTTTATGATCACAAAGGTGACCTGAATGACACCGCCCTTTGGCAGTACATCAGGCGGAGCTCTCTCAAAGGTGCCTTTTGCCCCAACTCTCCCTACTTTTCTCTAAAACATTTTTTGAGACAGGATTTCTCTGAGTAACAGCTCTAGCTGTCCTGGCTGTCCTGGAGTCCCCCTCTGTAAACCAGGCTGGCCTTGAACTCAGATATTTGCCTGCCTCTGCCTCCAGAATGCTGGATTAAAGGCATGGGCCACCAGCTCCCATCTTCTAAAACACGGTAACTATTCACTATTACTCATTTCATCACCATACATTCTGTCCATATGGGCAGAATTGCAAATAGAAGCTTGCCTTTGATCATCAGTCACACAGAGGCATTTAATTTTTGCTGTTGTTGTTCTAAGTCAAAAGCTCAAATGAAGCCACAAGGCATTAATTTGGTCTTTCTCAGTTGAAACTTCCTATTCCAGCTTCATGATGTCTTTAAGAGCCTATAGCCACTCTGTCTGCTGAACAGAGCATGACTTCTGATTCTGGTAGAGCTTGACAGCAACTCCAGCACTTTTTGTTCCTTGGGTGTGTGCTGGGATCAGCACCATGAGGGCTGATGATGTGTAGGTAGTCACTGCTTTCTTAGTGTGTTCCGGTATTGTAACCCAATTGAATGGAGTTTGCTGATGGAGCTGGCTCTGTTCATGTGGTCCTCTTGTCACTGAGCATCCATCTTGTAGGTTGCTGTGCCCAAGGTCTTGCTGAAGGTGCTGCTCTAAGCTATGGTGGTACAGCTACATGGCTGTTTAAGTGCCTCCTTGCTTGATTTGCAGCCACACACTCTAGATTAAGAAGCATAGGTGAATGAGGTGATATTTAATCCACCAGTCTTCTGGTCTTAATGCATAGCTTGTTTCCATCTGTTGTCTATTAAATAACACAACAGTGAACATCTTTGTGGTTAAATCCTTGTCTTCATTTTACACCCCCTCCCACCAAACTTTTGGAGGTACTAGGGAATCAAACCTAGAATCTGTCTCTGAGAGTTGTGGAGTGTGTGTATGTGTTTATGTTTGTGTATGTGGGTACATATGTGCCATACCAGGTGTGTATGTTTATATATGGTTACATTTGTATGCCCATATTATATGTGTATGTGTATGTACAGAGGCCAGAAAACTTTTGACTCCACACTGGCCTTTGACTTTGTTGAGAAAGGCCTCTTGTTTCGGTTGTTGGGCTATGTATTTAAAGTACCTGGCTGGAAAGCTTCCAGACAGTTCTTCTGTATCCACCCTCCCAGATTACAGATGTACACCACATTTGTTTTTTCTGTTTTTTGCTTTTTTTTTTTAACATGGGCTTTGGGAACTGAACTTGGGTTGTCAGGCTTTTGAGGCGAATGCTTACATTTGCTGAGCCATCTCCCCAACCCGAACCCAGGAATTGTGCATGCCACCACTCAGCTACACTTCTAGTCCAGAAGTCAAATTTTAAGGTCAAACCATATTTTTAAGGTGGAATATGCAGTAATGTGGACGGTAGGTGTGTTAATTAGGATTTCTATTATTCGATGAAACACCATCACCAAAGCAAGTTGGGGATAAAAGGATTTATTAGGCTTACACTTCAGCATTGCTGTTCATCACTGAAAGAAATCAGTACAGGAACTCAAACAGGAAAGGATCCCAGAGGCAGGACCTGATGCAGAGGTCATGGAGAGAAGCTGCTTACTGTTTTGCTTCCCATGGCTTGCTCAGCCCACTTTCTTATAGAACCCAGGACCAGCAGCCCAAGGATGTCACCACACACCATGGGCTGAGCCCTGCCCACTGATCACTACATGAGAAAATGCCTTACAGGTGGATTTCAAGGAGGCTTCCTCAGACGAGGCTCCTTCTTCTGATGACTCTAGCTTGTGTCAGGTTGACACATAAAACCATCCAGTACAGTAGAGTAAGAAAATATGCTGGTGGCTCTGGGGATGTGTCTTAGTTGTTACAGTGTTTCTCTTGTATGCACAAAGCACTGGGCTTGATCCCCAGGACCTCAAAAATATTGGAGCTGGGAGATGGCTCAGTGGGTGCAGTGCTTGCCTTGTAAGTGAATCTGAGATCCAACCCTCAGCAGCATGTAAAGAGCTGTGCATGGCAGTGTGTTCTTGTAATCTTAGCACTGGGTAGATATGGGCAAGAGGATTTCTGATGGATTTTCTACCAGAAGAAAATCCAACTTGTCCCTTGGAGTCTGCTCCTTTCCATGACTGTGTTAGAGATCACAGAGGTTTCCTGTACACTCTCGCCATGGATGTGCTTCTGAAGTTCATCACTCAGTGTTAATTTCATTCTTATGTCTTCACAGAGAAGCTTTATGGTGACGTCCCTTATATAGAAGAAAGACACAGACATCGGTATGAGGTATGCCTTTCATCTGAATTGTTGAGGGATGTGGATACTTGGTGCAATGAACCCCAGCAATTATGTAAGTAGGCCCTTTGAGAAACTTGTCCATCATCATAATATCTGTAGGTAAGGCTGCTAAATTTCCCTTGTATCGCTCACTTTCAGGGAAAGCTGTTGTGATAACAGAGTAGATGATGGCAGAGTATCACAGAACCTGAATGCAAATAAACAGACACAGCAGAAAGACTATTCTAGACCTGTAACTGGATGTTTCTCTCCTGCCTGCCAATTCCTGAATAACCACACAGAGGCTGAATATTAATTACAAACTGTTTGACCTATTAGCTCAGGATTATTATTAACTAGCTCTTACAACTAAATTAACCCATTTCTATTAGTCTGTAATTTACCACGAGGCTCATGGCTTGCTACCCCAGTGGCTGCTGTATCTTCTGACTCCACCCTACTTCTCCCTCTATCTCTGCTTGGATTTTCAGCCTGGCTCTATTCTGCCTAGCTGTTGGCCAAATCAGCTTCTTTATTAACCAATGGTAATAAAACATATACACAGCATACAGAAAGACATCCCATATCATAGACCAAAACAAATTCACCATTCCTCCTTAACCTCTCTGTCTCTTGTTTCTCAGCTTTCCTTCAACAAGGAACCAAAACCTTACAGCACAGGAATGAGTTTCTGGATCTTATATGATGGATTGTAACTTTCAGGAACCTCTTCTGAAGCTCACAGTGAGCTTGAGGCTTAGAGCCCTATGACTAAGAGGAGTTAACTGCTGAGGTTACAACAGGCAAAGCATGGCATGTGGAGCTGTGGATGGTCCTTCTGGGATTAGGAATAGGAATCTCTGCTTGTTCTTTATTCAAACCAATTTGAACAGTAAGGGTATTTATTAGCTCAGGTCCCAGTCAAACTCGAAACATGGTACAGCCAGCACTTCTATTATCTACATGGATCACTTGGCATCCCTTTTCTGTGTGTCTGGCTTGCCCAGTTGTCAGCAGCAACTGAATTATAATCATGGAACTTTTCTTCAGTCTGATTAGGTCACCTTTTTATTTGTCTTTTTTTTTTTTTTTTGAGACAGATCTTACTATGTAACTCTGCCTGGCCTGGAACTCTTATGTAGATGAGGGCTGGCCTCAAATTCACAGAGATTGACCTACTTCTGTCTCTCAGGTGTTGGGATTAAAGGCTTGTGCCACCAATCCATTTTTTGAGACATAGTTTCATGTATCCTTGGTTGGTCTTGAACTCCATATGTACTTGAGGATAACTTTGAACTGGATCCTACAAATGATACCTCCCCTGTGCTAAGATAACAGGCATGTGCTACCATGCCCAGTTTTATGTAATGCTTGGGATTGAGCTAGCTGCATGCGTGTTAGGCAGACTCTGCCAACTGAGCTACATCCCCAGCCCTAATTAGCTTAACTTCAAGTACCTGTCAGTCTTTGAAGAATTTGCACCATTGCCAGTGCCATTCTGAACATTGGTAGCCTTAAACCTGAGTTTTCAGATCAGCCAAGAGGAATTGGTGGCTTAGTCACTGTTCTATTGTTGTGGAGAGACGCCATGACCAAGGCAGCTCTTTAAAAAAAAAAAAGCATGTAATTGGGGATTTGTTTACAATTTCAGATGTTTAGTCCGTTATCATCATGGCGGGGAGCATGGCTGCACTTATGGATCTGGAGCAGTAGCTGAGAAATATATCCTGATCCCCAGTCAGAGGGGTGGGGAAAGAGAGAGAGAGGAAGGGAGGGCAGGAGGGAAGGAAGGAGACTGGGCTTGGCATGAGCTTTTGAAACCTCAAGGCTAAACCCCAGTGATGCAGTTCCTCCAACAAGGTTATACCTCCTAATCCTTCTAAACCTCCTTAAATAATGCCACTACTTGATGACTAAGCCTTCAAATATATGGGCCTATGAGGGGGCATTCTTATTCAAACTGCAATGGGTTTATCATATTTGGCTTGGCCCAATTGGAATCATCTTCAAACTTGTAATTTGGGGGTCTGGAGAGATAGCTCAATGGGTAAACTGCTTGCCTCATAAGCACCCACAAAAATGCTGGGCAATTGTGATGGCCTGTCTATAGGATCCTTGTGGCAAGCTGGGCAAGCTCCAGGTTCCCTAGGAAGCCTCACCTCAGTAGGCTATCAAAGAAGACACCCAACATCCACCTCTGGCTTCCACATGCATGCACACTTGTGCACATGTACCCATACCCATGTATATCCATGAACATGCAAACATGCTTATACACTTGCATACTATACACATACATATTTTAAAAAATAGAATTTGGGGATAGATAGTGTATGTTACTTTCTTGTTGCTTTGTAAAATACAGACAAAAGAAACTTAAGTTAGGATTTATTTTGGTTCATGGTTTAAGGAGAAATAGGCCATCATTTTAAGGAAATCATGATGGGGGAGTGTAAGGAGGCTGATACCATTGTGTCAACAGTCAGGAAGGAAAGAGGGAGGACAAAAGAAGGGGGAGGGAGGGAGGAAGGAATGCATGCTGGTGCTCAGCTTAGTTTCTTCTGTTTTTCTTTTTATTCAGTTCATGGCCCTTAGCCATGAGGTAGTGGTGCTTATATCAGGATGAATATTCCCTTCGTAGTAACTCTTTTTAACACCCTCATACACATGCCCAAAAGTGTGTCTCCCCGATAATTATAAATCCAGTTAGACTGACAATGAAGATCAACCATCAGATTGTTAAGTACACTTGACTCAGGGAAGTGGCAGATACAGGGATGCCTATAAGTAGTTGCTTTCAAGGCTCTGACTGAGAATATTTACAGTACCATAGTTCTTCGTTTTGAATTCTATCTCTGAGTGAGGCAGCATGGACTTCCTATCTCAAGTTCATCACAAATTTAAAGTTAGATGGGGTGTTGAATGTAGAAATTGAGTAGAGAGTCAATGCAATGGGAAAACCCACCCACAGGGGCAGGACCTCTTCATAAACTGTTTGAACGGCTCTGTAGTTCAAAGGCTTGCCTTTCCTGTATTTCCAGGTAAACCCTAACATGATCAACCAATTTGAGAAGAAAGACCTTTGCTTTGTTGGTCAGGATGTAGATGGGAAGAGGATGGAAATTATTGAACTGACAGGTAAGTGGATTCTTTGTTTCTAGAAAGTTTCATACTGACCTAACACCTTTTGGTCAAACTCAAACACAGACTAATTTGGGATCTAGTTCATTGTCCCTTCCCCCAGTTCCTCTGTCCCTTAAAATATATGCAGAACTTCAGAAAGCAAGGAAAACACATTGATTGTAATCTTTATCATTTTGGACCTATTAGTCTGAACTTAGCATCAATAGCTGTATTTTCCCAAGTCTACCAACTGTGCAAATAGTAGGCATCATTGCCATTTCCCCTCTCTTCATCCTGTGTCAGCTCTAAGCTAAATGTTCTGCAAAAAGCAGAGAGCTTACTGTCCACTGACCTTCTCCTTGCTCTTCTCCTTGTTCTTGGTGGTAATTATGGATGTCTATTGGATGGGTGTCCCACCTCCTCTTCTGACTCTCTCTGCTGCTTGTGCTTGAAGGCAACCTTGGGCTAGTCACTGAAGTTGTAGACACCAATTACTGCACTTAGATATTTTCATAAGACCAAACAAGGGGCTGGAGATGTAGCTCAGTTGGCAGAATGCTTGCCTAGCATGCCCAAAGCCCTAGGTTTTGTCCCTAGCACAGTATAACCTAGGCACAGTGGCACACTCCTTTTAAAGTAATCCTGTCAGGAAGAACAGAAGTTCAAGGTTATCCTTGGATACATATTGAGGATAGCCTATGCTACATAAAACTCTGTCTTCAAACAAACAAACAAAACAAACCACGAAGAGGAAGAACACAGAAGAGATTCAAGGAGATTGCTTTGATTTAAAGACCATCCTAGGCTCATAGTGAGTTTGAGGCAGGTTTGGATTACAGGAAATAAACAAGTAGCATAGAAATTGTATAGGAGACCCTGAAAGCATAGGCCCAAAAGCACATGTTTGTTACTGACAAGATATATATAAGGCAGCGTTCTTCTCATTCAGCCCTGCAAGGACATGGTATACCTGAGGTCCTGGCTTGTCCCAACTCTTTCTCTTGCCCAGGGGTCAGCACACTCTCTCCCTCCCTCCCTTTCTCCCTCCCTTCCTTCCCTCCCTCTCTCATCTCCCAGTCCCCTTCTTTTGTGTGTGTGTGTGTGTGTGTGTGTGTGTGTGTGTGTGTGTGTGTGTGTGCGCTCATGAGTATGTGATGAACCAATACTTTTTCCACATTTTCAAATGATTAGAAAAATTTTAAAGAACATTTGTGCATGCAAAAATAATTATGCAATTATGTGACATTTGAGTTTCTATGTCCATAAATAGTTTTATTGGAGATTGGTGTAGGGGTAGAAAGATGTGACCTTTTCCTCACTCACCATAAAGGTCACAGCTGACAGTTCTGTGACACAAGATTAATAAGAGGATAGCAAGGGATGGGGATTTAGCTCAGTGGTAGGAGGCCCTGGGTTCAGTCCTCAACTCTGGGAGAAAATAAATAAATAAATAAAAGAGAAAAACGTGTTCCAGATAGCTTTTCTGTTGTTGTGATATACCATTCGGACCAAAAGCAACTTGCATCTTACAGGATATGTATATTCCATCATCAAGGGAAGGTGAGGCAGGAGCTTAAAGTAAAACCACAGAGGAATGATCCTAATTGGCTTGCTCCCAGGCTCACATCCAGCTAGCTTCCTTATACAGCCCAGTACCACCTGCCTAGGGATAGTATGGCCCAAAAGAGGCTGGCCATCCCTACATCAATTAATAGTCAAGAAAATATTCCACAGATATGCTAATGTGATGGAGGCAATTCTTCAACTGAAATTCCCTCTTCCCAGATGTGTTAACTAGACAACTAAGATTATCTATATAAATCTACCCCTTGTCAATGCGACCGTTAAACCATAACTTTTCCTTTCTTGTTATCCAAGATTTCATGTTGGTATCACAATATATGTCAAAATTTTAAAGTCTGAAAATCTGGAAAAGTTTTAATGCTTTAAAAGTTAAGTAGCTCTTTAAAAATGCAAAGGTATTAACTATGGCCTTTTGTAAAATTAAAAACAAACAAGCAAAGAAATTGTATACTTTCCTGTTTGAACAGAGACGAACCAGGGCACAGGTACAATCAGATCAAAGAAAACCAGAATCTTAACAGTGTAAAAAACTCCATGTCCACAGTCTGGAACTCATTCATGATCTTCTGAGTGCTAAAAGGTTTGGGAAGTCCCACTTCTCTTCTCTGCCACCTACAGCACACAGCTTGTGTTATAGGTTCAGGTTGGCTTTATTCCACACCTGCTGCCATCCTTGGCTGTTATTCCAAAGTCTTGGAATCTCCAATAATCTGTGATCTTTACTGCAGCTGGGGTTTAACCTTCATAAGTGGCCTTCCCTGGCTTCTCTTCTGGGATTCTAACTTTGCCACATGGCATCAAGCCTCATCTTCTCTCCATGACCCTTTCAGCTGTTTAGCTTTCATGCTGCCAAAACCAGTAGCACTGCCATGTGGTGGTGTTGCATGTCTTTAGTCCCAGCATTGGAGAGACAGAGGCTGGTGGATCTCTGTGAGTTCAAGGCCAGCCTGGTCTACAGAGCGAGTTCCAGGTCAGACAGGCTTACACAGAGAAATCCTGTCTCTTACACATTAATAAGGTAGACACTGACCAAAAGTAACTTAGGGAGGAAAGGGCTTATTTCATCTTATAAGTCATAGTCCATCATCAAGGGAAGCCAAGGCAAGAATGCAAGGCAGGATCTTGAAGCAACACCCATGAAGAAATGCTGATTACTGGCTTGCTACAGAGCTTTCATCCAGCTACCTTTCTTACATAGTTCAGGCCTACCTGCCCAGGGCTGGTGCTGTCCACAATGAGCTGGGCCCTCCTGCATCAGATAGCAGTCAAGAACATGGTGGCCCACAGATGTGACTACAGACCTCTCTGGTAGAGGCAGTTCTTCTGTTTCCTTTTCCCAGGTGTGTCAGGTTGACAAGATTAACTATCACAAAGCATAACAAGTCTATTTTAGTTAGTTTCATGTGACACAGGAGCCTTCAGAAATGAAGACCCAAAGACCCATGGAAAAGTCTTTATTCTTAGTTTTGAAGAGGAATAGGCAGTCTTGTGGAAATGTGGTAAGGCACTGTAACAAATGTGATAAGGTATAATAGACTGAGGGGCCAGCAAGACTGTCCAGATTCTTCTTGGCCTCTCTCTGCCGAATTCTTCCCTCACAGATGCAGAGCAGAGCCCTTCTGGAATGAGGAGCTTGCCCCTTGTTGGTTTTGGTTTTGCTTTGCTGAGACAGTCTCATGTATTCCAGGCTTTTTTTCTTCAACTCAGTACCTGGCTGAGGCTTGCCTTGAACTCCTGATGCCCTTGGCTCCACCTCGCAGATGCTGGGATCACAGATGTGGGCTTCTATGCCTGGCAGGAATGAGGGTATTACAACCCACTTCCAGGCATGGTAATTCCAAGAGTTTATGCCATCACTCACACACAAAGGCAGGAATGGTCGGAGTGACCTTACTCCTAGCAATGCTTTTTATGTTTCAGTAAAAGAGATTCATAGTTAGGAAAGAGACTTCATGGCTTACAATGCTTAAAATATTTCTTATTCAGCCTTTTACAGAAATATTTGCATCTCCCAGTCTAGACCCACTTCATTTGGCGAACTTGAACACTTGGGAAATTTCTTCTTGATCAGTTTGTCTGGATGTTCTCTTTGCGTGTTCATTTTATGTCAAACTAAACTTAAATGCTCTCCAAACTCTTCCTCAAGACAACTTATATTAATGTACCATCAGTCTCCTCTCCTGGGGGTTTCTTAACCTCTCTGCCATTGACATTTGGAGCAAGATCATTCTTTGTTATTGGGCTGTCCTGTGTGCTGTGTGGTATTTGTCAGCATCCCTGGCCTCTAGTCAATGTATACTAGGTATCAGACCTGCTTCCTAGTTGTAGTATTTCAAAACCATCTTTACAGAGTGTTTGTCCAGGATGCACAAGGTCCTGGGCTTAATCCACAGTACCTCAATGCCAGGTGTGATGGTGCATGCTTGTAATCCCGGTACTTGGAAGGTAGAAGCAAGAGCTCATCCTTAGGTCATCCTTAGTTACATTGATGTCTACTTGGGCTACAAAAGACCTTGTCTGAAAAAGCAAACCAAACCCAACCAACCAACCAATTAACCAATCAATCAATCAAACAAACAAACAAAAACCTTCTGAAGACACTGGCAATTCAAGAACCACCACTTACCTGATTAACTTGATATTGGACTATTAAGCTCTTCCTCCCCTTCACACCCCAACTTGTAATCACTTGTCAAGTGCCACAGAGTCTACTAGTGCAGAGAAAGTGTTTGACATTGCCCTTCTTTTCCCTGCCACCTTAGCCTCACTTCATGATGGTTTCAAGTCTGACTTGTCCTCAAGGTCCTCCCTGCCTCTAGGTTCTCCCATCTCTAGTACTTTCTAAGCACAATGGACATGGCTCTGGCTTTGCAGTCCAGTCATGCTAATTTGTTGGAGAACCCATTCTGATTTGTTGAATGTGAAGTACATGTTGGATACTCCAAAATGGTAGCTTGAATTGGGTGGGTATGGTGGTGCAAGCCTATAATTCCTGAATTTGGGAGGTCAAGCAGGAGGATCACTGCAAGTTTGAAGCCTGTGTTATGTAGTGGGCTCCAGACCAGTCAGGGCTACATGAGGAGACTATATTGACAAACAAATTAATAGCCAGGCATGGTGGCTCATGTCTTTAATTGCAACACTCTGGAGGCAAAGGTAGCTGGATCTCTGAGTTCAAGGCCAGCCTGGTTTACGTAGTGAGTTTCAGGACAGCCAGGGTTACACAGAGAGATCCTGTATCAAACAAATAAACACAAAAACATAAAATAAAATGTTAGAATGATGTTGGAGAACCTGCTTATTCAACTTACTTACTTTAGACTTCCAGACTCTCTTTACAATTTGGCAACTTTTTCTCCATCTCAGCCCATGTCATAATTCTCTGATTTAAATGCTCATTTCTGTCTTTTCCCCTTTTGATGCTCCATAATCTATTTGAGTACTTCAAGAATACCAAACAGGAGGGGGTGTAGGGGAGGATGAATCCCAAACTAGGAGGAGACTTGATGTTGGAGATGGCTGCCTTGAACATAATAGCCTCTTACCTGGACTCTGAAAGAAAACAATGGACATTTGACATGCTCACTAGATACTTAATCCTAAAGCACCTGTTAGTGACTCCATATGTGCCTGTGGTGTGCCTCACAAAGTAGTCAGCGATTGTTAATTCCCCTTTATGGAGGAAGCTGGAGTGCAAAGAGGTTAAATAACATGTTCAGGACCATTGAGCTAGGCATTGGGAGGTGAGGAGTAAACTCAGATCCCAGCCTTCTTCTATCCACACATTCAAGTCATTTTAGTTTTCTGTATTTCCATTGGGTTGTCTGTCTAGAGTATATTTTGTGATCATTATTATTGTTTAATTTGTTTTTTTTTTTAATACAGGGTGCCATTCAGTAGCTCAAACAGTCCAAAAATACACTATGTAGCCCAGCCTCCAACTTGAAATAATCCTCCTGCTTCAGCTTCCCAAGTGCTGGCATTATAGGTGTAAGCCAATATTGTCTGGTTACTGTGTCGAGTTTTGAATGAGAATAGAAATGGTGTGTTTCAGGAGTTGTTTTGATGTTGAATTAAAGTGTGATCACTGATTGCTGTTGAAGGCTACCAACCTCTCTTGGCTTGTGAGAAGAGGGCAGAGAATTTCTTAAACAAATAACTGTTTGTTTATTTTGTTCAAGTATTTACTCTCCTTTCATTCTCCTGCTTCTCTTGTCATCAAATTGTCATCAAATACTGGGAGGCCACTTTCTTCACAGAGATTTAGATTCCCCTTGATGCCTTCACATTTAATGAAGGCTGGGAAGGAAATGAGAGCTGCTGTAAAACCTTGCAGTTTTTAAAAGCTGACTGCAAGGGAATTCATTTTATGAAGGAAAATTCCCCAGAAGATTTTGATCTTAAGTACCCTTTAGAAGCACATCCACGAGTCTCTACTGTCCCTCAAGGATTCTGAGAGGAACAAGGCTTGAGATTTGTAGAATGTCAAAATCTGCTTAAAAGTGATTAAGAGCATTATTTTTAAAGGTACTTTGTTTGACTGATAGGGCATTATCAAAATAAAAACTCTTTCATCATTCTTCATATCCACACAGAGAATTTGTTTGGATAAAATGGTTCTAAGCAATGATCCATTCATTTAAATTGTCTGTCCCTGGCTATGACATGATCTCTGTCATAGCATCCCTCTGTAGTTCTGCAGAAACAGAAGTACTGTCTTTTTTTTCTTTCTAAGACATCCCTAGATATTATGTTATAATGTTTAATGTGTCTTACTTTAAAGTTATATTGCTCAATTTCTTCTCTAAGTGTCGATACCCAACCTTTGTTTTTAAAATAAATTTTTTGTTTATTATCTTTTAACTTACTACATTTATTTACTTATTTGAGGGGGTGGTGTTGAAAGGAGGGACTTGTGCCACGACTTGTGTATGGAGGTTAGAAGATAGCTTTTGATTCTTTCCTTCCATCAGTTGGGCCTCAGGGATGGACTTCAGGTTCTGTGGAGGCAAGTGATTTTACCTGCTGAGCCATTTCCCAAGGCCCTTGGTTTTTTGTTTATTTTGTTTTGTGTTTGTTGTTCTGAGACAGGATCTTACTATGTAGCTGAGGCTTACCTGGAATTTACAATGTAGATCAGGTTGCCTTCAAAGTTGTGGTGATACTCCTGTCTCTGCCTCCTGAATGCTGGGATCACAGGCTTGTACCACTACTCTTAACTGTTCTAGTTTGTTTTCTGTTGTTATAAATACTATGTATGACCAAAAGCAACTTGCTGAAGACAGGGTTTATTTTGGATTATACTTCCAGGTCACAGTCCATCTGGGGGAAAACAAGGCAGGAACTGAAGCAGAAAGCATGGAGGAGCACTGTTTACTGACTTACTCTCTAGATCATGTTCATTTTTTTATACCCAGACCAATTTACCCAGGGATGGTGCCACTCACAGTGGGTTGGCCCTCCTTCATCAATCAAGATAATCTCTTATGAACATGGTCATAGGTCAGTGTGATCAAGGCAGTTCTTCACTTGAGGCTCCCCTTTCCCAGGTGACTCCCAGGTTATATCACATCATCAATAAAAACTAATGAGGACACTGAGATTTGTTTTGCTTTGAGACAGGGTCTCCTGTAGCCCATGGTGGCCTTGAACTTGAAGCGTAGCTAAGGATGACCTTGAGTGCTTGATCTTCCTGCCTCCACGAGAATTATACCTCTGCACCAATGTACTCAGCTCTTTTCTTCTTTTGTTGAGGGAGAAGGTTTCACTCTCTGTGCTAAGCTTTCATAGCTGAGTAGCTGTGTAATTCAAGGAGACTTCTGCATACATATAGAGTATTCCTCCATTGGATTTTTCTGTGGTCAGACCTGTCCTGGAGAATTTGCTCCAATGAAGAAACTATTCAGCCTGCTATACCAGCTATTGAATGCTCAATTAATTTGTGTGTGTATGGCCATGAGAAGGGATTTCTCAATAAACTGGAAACTCCCCACTTTTCAGTAGGCTGGCTGGCCAGGAAGCTCCCCAAATCCTCCTGTCTTCATCCTCCTATGCTGGGATTATAGGTGTGGGGCAGTGGTGCCTAACTCTTACATGAATACTGGGGATTTGAACTCAGGTTTTCATGTTTGCTTAGAAAATGCTTTTATCTTCTAAGCCATTTCCCCAGCCTTAGGTGTGTGTGTGTGAGAGAGAGTAGCTTGAAGTCTAGGAATACTATGACAATGAAAGGCATTCCAGAAGCAGGTTAGGGCCAGGATGTAGCTAAGTTGGTAAAATGTTTGCCTAGAATGCTTGAGGTTCTGGCTTAAATCCCCAGCACTGAATAAGCATACATTTATAATCCTAGGAGGTGAAGGTAGGAATATAAAAAGTTCAAGGTCATTCTCAGCTATAGAGCAGTTCAAGGGTAGCCTGGGCTACATGTCACCCTATCTCAAAAGAAAACAGAAAAGTAGGCTGATGTTCAAGAAGGAGTCTTCATCTTAGCACCCAAAAGCTCCTGCTTCACTTTTCTTTGTCTAACACCATCACCACCACCAAAAAAAAAAAAAAAAAAAAAAAAAAAAAAGTAATTTTAGGTCTCTAATTAAGTGATATGTGCTTTGCAATTTGTAATTTTATTCCAAAAATGAATCATGAAAATAACTCTTGTTGGCAAGTTAAATAATCACTTTGGTGCTTAGTGTGGGTTGGTATTCAATTATATGGCAGCTGTTTTCATTCCTGTTTGATTTAAGCACTTCATCCTTGCTTCCATTTCAGGTCATCCGTATTTCATTGGTGTCCAGTTCCATCCTGAGTTTTCTTCTAGGCCGATGAAGCCTTCCCCTCCATACCTGGGTCTTTTACTTGCAGCAACCGGCAATCTGAATGCCCATCTGCAACAGATGAGCAGACTCTCTCCCAGGTAACTAGCTTAATTAATGCTCCTAGCAATTGACCAAGATGCATGGTTACCAACACCTTAGCTTTTCCATAACATTTAGTATCATTATGGGATTTAAGTTTTGAAACAGAAGTATGTATTTTATTTTTCCTGAATTTTATCTTTAGTATAATGCCTAAAGTCTTTCTTGTGGAAAGATCTTATAAATCATAACCCCAGTGTTTTCTTCTAGCACTTTCATAGTTATATTCAACAGTGTATCTGAACTTTATTTTCAGTTAAGAGTATAAGGTAAGGGATTTGATTTTCCTTGTCTTTCTTGAAAGTTAAGTAAATTGGTTTTTTGTATTTATTTCTCTTTATTTCAGTGGATAATCCCTTATACCAAAACTTGTCTTTCTTTTCATAACCATAGAATTAATGGAAATCAAGACTATATCTACTTTAGGAATATTATCATTTAAATTTTTAAAGACATATTTTGCTAGTTGAAGGGATGTATACCTGTATTTCCAGTGTTTGAAGCAGGAGGATCATGGATTCCAGGCCAAGCTCGTATACATAGTGAGACATCATATATTTTGTTTTTGTTTTTAGAGACAGGGCCTCACATAACCCAAACTGTTCTTGAACTTGCTGTGTAGCCAAAGATGACCTTGAACTCTGGATCCTCCTGCCTCTAACTTCCAAGTGCTGGGGATACATATATGTGTCACCACATTTAGCTGTCCTGAGAATGAAACCCAGAGATTCATGCATGCTAGGCAAGTACTCTTACCTACTGAACTTCATCTCCAGCCTAAAATAAAAAAACAAGACAAACAGACAAACAGACAAAAAACAGGAGAGGAGGGAAGGTATTGCTCAGATTATTAGCACAGTAATTGTTACAATCAAGGTAGTGACTGAGATTTCATTACATTTAAATACTAGTTTGGATAGAATTTATATCTGTACTTATTCTTCTCTGAGAATATTATATGCATTATGTGTGCAAGTTTAGATGTGGAAGGAAATACCTAGAATATTCCAGACTTAGGAAAAGTGATTGATTTTCACAGTAATGCTGCATGTTGATTGGACTCTCACCCTCATAAGCAACCATTGCAGGACTATAGTTGAGATCGGGGAGTGTTGTTACAAAGGATGTCTGTGAACTTGCGTTACACAGGCCTTATAATGGCATTGTTGTTCAGAGACTCACAGCTCTAGTACTTTGGTTTTCTGTGTGTTCATCTGAGAACAGCTTTACATGGCTTACATGCCTGCTGCTTTACCAAATTAATAATCACTCTTTGCTGTCAGGGCAGTGGCTTTCCAACTGTGTCTGAGGGCTACCATAAGGAGCAGGCTAAGGTTCTCCAGATTCTTCCCTGCTTCATATGTAGTCTCCAAATTGTCTGTCTGTGTGCTATTATTCTGCACAAGAGATCTCATATGATGAAAACATTCCTGGGTCTGCATGCTGCACAATTTGTGTTGCAGATTGAAAATTCCAATGGGGAATTCCAAATCACATGTGTGCTATGACATTTTATGGCTACCTTACGTTCTCTATTATTCCAGATTCTCATGTAGGAAAGGAGGTGACAATGGAACAGGTTGGTTGGCTGAGAGAAATTGTACACTGATACGTATTTGGCTGTTTGCAAATGTTAGCTAACAAGTGGATGTGTGTGGTTTGGGTAGTCTGTCTGTCCTACCCACCTGCTTTGTGAGGGCTATTGATCCCTGCATGAAGGCTAGCATTTCTGAGTGAAGCTCCTCCATAGCTAAGCATTTGCCTGAAACAGATGAGCCAGATATAGTCTTGGAGGGAAGAAAAGCCCTCTTAATGGAGCCCATTGCAATTTCAGCCAACCTGTAGCCCTCCATGGTTGTGCATCAGTCACAAGTTGGTGCCTTCCCTTATGTATGCCTGGCTATTGGGAACATAGTTGGCTCTCCACTAAAGTGGTAAGTGCAGGCAGCAGAGGAGGGTGCTCTAAACCTGATACATTGCAGGGATCTCAATAAAGAATGGCGATTATTGGCAGGTGTGGTTGCACATGCCTGTAGTCCTAACACTCCAGAGACTAGAGGATTACTGCAAATTCAGTGCTGGTCTGGTATACACTGTTCATTCCAAGCCAACCAGGATTGCATATTAAGACCATGCCTCAATAAAGTAAAATAACCCCAAAAAAGTCTAGGAACTGTAGCTCAGTTGTAGAATGTTTGCCTAGCATGTATGAACCCTGAGGTTTGATGCCCTCTGACCACATAGCACCACATGATGTATGCCTTAATCTCAGCATTTAGGAGGAGGAACCAAGAAGATCAAAGTCATCAAGGCTAGCCTGGGCTATGTGAAACCTTGCTTAAACAAACAAACAAGCAAGCAAACATCCAACCCATCAAAAAACAAAACAAACAAACAAAAAAACCCAATAAATAAATCCCCCAAACCACAAAAATGGTGACTAATAATCCAGTGACAGACACCAGCATTACAAAGGACTTTTACCTCAGCTGCTCTCTGGTACCTCCGTGGGATTGCTGAGTTTTGAAAAGCAGGAGACTGTCCTGCTGGCCACATACTGTTACAAGCTGAGTTAGAGCTGTGTTTCTTTCAAATAAGATTACTACTTGTAAACAGCTCGAGCCTGAATACTGAACAAATGACTCCCTTCCCCTGAAATTGTCTCTGATGATACTCAACTGTATGGCACATGGGCAGCCTGTGTCTTCAAGGGACAGAGTGTAAAATTTCTTGGCTTTAATAAGAACACCTGTGCTGTAACCTCTGCATTCTGCCCAGTGGAGAATATTTATCATTAAGCACTTGAGAGTTGTAGTAAGAATATTGTTTAGGGATTTAGAGCTGGTGAGCTAAATTGTCAGCCCCTCTGTTATTTGCAGAATGGCAGCAGTTCTAAAGGCTAATTCCCTCTAATATTAGGCTTACAGCAGTTGGCTCAAGGGCATAATCATTCTATGGTAGTTTTTTTTATTATTAATTGCTGAAAAGTACATGTAAAATCAAGCCAGAGAGAGATGGCTTAGTGAGTAAAGGTACTTGCTGCCTAGCCTGACAATGTGAGTTCGGTTCCCAGGACCCACTTTGTGGAAGGAGAGAACTGACTCCCACAAGATGTTCTCTGACCTCCATACATGCACAGCCCCCAAATGTAATTTAAAAGCACATGCAACTGGGCATGGTGGTACTTGGTTTTAGTTCAAGCATTCAAGATGCAGAGGAAGGCACAATTCTGAGTTTGAGGCTTAGCCTTGTCTACTATTGAGTTCAGGGCAACTAGGACTACACAGTGAGACTCTACCCCTCAATCCACCCCCCTAAAAAAAGAATAAAGAGAGGAGGAGAAGGTAGAAGAGGAGGAATAGTAGCAGATGCCACCACAGCCAGGTGTGATGGTTCATGCCTATAATTCTAACACTTGGGAGGTTCAGATAGGTGAGTCACTATGGGTTTATGCCAACCCGAGCTACAGATTGAAACCTTGTTTCAAAATACAAAACAAAACAAAAAAAAAAATAAACTTAAGAGCCTTGTTTTGACAGTTCCACCTAAGACTACCCACATGTTAGTAATTCATGAGTCAAATTCAAAATATGGTTGTAGTCACAGATAATATTTATGACGGTGATGCAGTGTGCATTCACACAGTGACCAGTCATGGACAAGATGTAAGCAGAGTTTGGAAAAGCCCATTTTTAGGTTTTCTGTGCTCCCTTACTCCCTTCAGTGATATCAAGTGCACCTTCATTCCAGTACTGATGTGGGGGGGTGGTGGGGGTGGGTGGGGTGTTTCTGACCATAGAACTTCATTTGAGACTTGAAGTTGAGGGATTTATACTAAGGGCTGGTCACACAGATGTTCTCTGCCTATCATCCATCAAAACTCCAGATGCCTGCAAGGAAAGCAATGGTTATCATAAATCACATTATACAAACAATGTAGACTGAGAAAAGCGACCTGATTCAAGTTAGTAGTGGAGAATTCATTCTGAAAGCCTTCAGCTACAGACTGACCCTACAAGCCTTTTGAAAGATGTCAGCTGCCAGGTTAATTCTTTTTGGATAAGTACAATTAATCCATTTTTAGAGTAAATAAGTCTAATGGGAAATTACAGTCTGTTCAATGAGTAATTGTAATCTTTGGTACTATGTCTCCTTCTGTGTCTAAATATAATCTCTTCCATTTATAAGAGGTAAACACAAGGGTTGGAGAGATTGCTTAGCCATTGAAAATTCCTACAACTCTCCCAGGGGACCTGACTTTGGTTCCCAGCATCTACATCTGGCAACTCAAAGCCACCTATGCCTCCAGCTCCAGGGTATCCACCACCTTCTTCTGGCCTCCTTGGTTACCTGCACATAAGTGGTATTCACTCATACAGACATACATATATGCATGTTTTTTTAAAGGTAATCACAAGTTTGAATGGTCTTGCTACTAAGAGTGGAGTGAGACCGTTTCACATAATTATAAGAAAAATTTAGAAAACTTGGACACATGTCAGAGATGGAACAGGAACACAACTCCTCAATGCTAGTCTCAGTAGCTGCAGGGATTCCTCTAGACTTTCAGGGACCTTGATTCATGCCAAACTGGGGTTTGTGACTTGGACACTGAAGAGAATTTCAGGACTAGCTGGTATAATGAAGTAGAGTTGCAGACTTTATTGAAGATATTTTAATGTAGATGGTTAAGAAAAGAGGGGTGCTCAGAAGAAAATACTACACGGTAAGAGCATAATGTGGGCTTCTCTGAGACTCTCAGAAAGTATGACATACTCAAGTTGAGTACAGGCTCTGCAAGGGCTAGTCACGATGACTTTTCTTACTATTAGCCATATATACAAGTTACATCTCAAAAGATTGCTTAGAAATATTTCCCTTTTTCTTTTTCATTTGATAAGAGATATCTGAGGTGGCTCTGGAAATGCCTGGGATGGCATTACAGTCTGGTAAGGAGAAGCCAGGAGCCAGTGGGGTTTCATTAAGGAGTTTAGTATGTGTCTTTTTCTCATAAATGAAGTTTCTGATAAAATTTCTAGAAAATGTTTTCTAGCTAGAAAGGGGAAAAGGCTTCTTTTCAGATTTTATTTATATCTGTACACCATGTGCATGCAGTGCCTATTGGAGCCAGAAGAGGGGGTCAGACCCTCTGGAACTGGAGTTACAGACTGATGTAAGTTACCATATAGGTGCTGGGAACCAAACCTGGATCTTCTGGAAGGGCAGCCAGTGAGTTCTCATAACCCCTGACCCAATCTCTCCAGCCCCCCCCACAAAGGGTCTTTAAGCAGCTAGTAACTAATTGTCCTGGAGTTCTCTATTTTCCACTGGCAAGAGACTTAATTGCATTCCAGGGTGGGGAGCTCCTTTCTGCTTCTAATGTCCCCAAAGTATTTCAGTCTTTATATCCTATTGTACTTGTACTAAGTAGAATATGCTAAGGTGCTTTTAATGGGGAGATTTTTAGTCTGTAGAAACAAAGCATCAATATAACCTGTGTGAGGAATTCCTCTGGGGATGGTGCTGGTACTTGAACTCCAAGCCTGGCTCATGTTAAGTGTATAGTCTTACACTGAGTCACATTCCGTAGCCCCAGCCTGAGAACTCCATTTTAAAGCTCATGGGTGTCTCTGTCTTCTCTGCATAGTTTTTTTTTCTCCTTCTTATTTTCCCAGCATAGCTCTTATGCCTAGTGGCTACACAACAAGTTTAAGAACAGCTTCTAGTTTTATGATGTGGGCATCTGTCAGGTCCATTTGTAGGTTAGAGTAAAACCTCTTGCTTAGGTAGTGCTCATTCTGTATCAGAACACAAGAACTCGGGCAGAGTCAGTACACAGTACACAGGACTACAACCCTTTGGGGAAACAGGGTTTTAAAGGATAAAACTGGGCTTTAAAGACAATTGAGTAACATTTTATTTTAGGTTTTGGACCTTGAATCATGACTCCAGCTGACATTTACTGTCTCTTGTATAGAGAAATTATCTTTTCATGGCAAAGCAAGAAGCATAGTGGTATTAAAAACAATAGAGAAGGTACTCGGTAATGCACTGTATTTGATTGACTATTGCAGACCAAACTCAAAAGTCAGGACTACTTCATAATGAAAAGGGTGCCTAAAGGAAGAAGTGTGTTCTGATGTCTGCCTCTTCCATTTCCTGATTCCCTTTTAGACTGGACTTCTAGTGTAAGTCATTGTCTTTGTCCTGTTCCTCAGCATACCATGATACCTTCATCTTTGAACCATGATGGCCATCAGGAAGAGAAGGAACCCATTTCACTCACATGTCTCTGTCTATCCTTCTAAATCTCATGCTGACTTTCAACCTGAAGCACTTATTTTTCTTTTGATTTCTAGATGCAATGTTACTGAAAATTTGGGGGAAAACACCCATAAGCTCAACAACCTAATACAACCACTGCATTCATTTAAAAAATATCTCCTTCTAGTCTTTCTATTTGGTTCTTCGTTGCTGTAGTGATGTGGTGGTTTGAGTGAGAATTGGGGGAACTGTTTAGGAAGGATTAAGGGGTGTGGCCTTGGAGGAGACATGGCCTTGTTGGAAGACTTGTGTTACAGGGTTCGGGCTGTGAGGTTTCAAAATCCTGCACCATTTCTAGTTAGTGCTCTCTTTGCCTCGTGATTGTTGTCTCAACATGTGAGCTCTCAGCTACTGCTCCAGTGCATGACTGTCTACCTGCTTTCATGTCCCCATTATGATGGTCATAGATTCACCCTCTAAAGCTGTAAGCAAGGCCCTGATTAAATACTTTCTTTTTTGTAAGTTGCCTTGGTTGGTCATGGTGTCTCTTCACAGCAACAGGAAAGTAAGCCAGGTATGAAAGTAAGCCAGGTATAATAGTGAATATCTGTATTATCCCCACAATTCTTTTCTTTTGAAAACTTTCTAGTATACTAACAAGATAAAACATTAGTCCAATAAACCTTGTAGCCATTTGACCACATTTACCAGTTATTCCAGTTATGCTATGTTCCCTTTTTTCCTCCATCTTCTATGTACAGAGTTTACTTTTGAACCATTTACAAGTAAGTTGCAAACTTGGTAGCACTTCATACTTAAATATTTCATAATTTTTTTAAAAAATAAAGACATTTTCCACACAATTTCATGTCACACCTAAGAAAACTAACATCTGTTCCAATGACATCATCTACTATTAAGTTCATAGTTTATATATTTTAGCTTTGTAGGAGGGCCTTGTATATCCCAGGCTCACTTTCAGCTCAATATGTAGCTGAGAATTACTTTGAATTCCTCCCTCCACCTCCCGGTGCTGGGATTGTGTGTTTGTACTACCATACTTGGTATGTGGTTCTGAGGCTTGAACCCAAGGCTTTGTCCATGCTAGGCAAGCATTGTTCTATGCTACAAGGACCTAAGCTCTGGGGTTAGGTAGGACTTTCAGATCCAAACCCAACTCTTCTTTCCTGAATGGTTGGGACCTTTTTTCGCATGGTTTCTTTATAAAAAGTT
This sequence comes from Phodopus roborovskii, assembly GCF_943737965.1. Classification (NCBI taxonomy): domain Eukaryota; kingdom Metazoa; phylum Chordata; class Mammalia; order Rodentia; family Cricetidae; genus Phodopus; species Phodopus roborovskii. The sequence continues at coordinate 526,951 of NW_026125811.1, forward strand.
TCTGTGGAGCCAGGCAGGCAGTTCTCTATGAGTTCAAGGCCAGCCAGGAATAGTAAGACCTTGTGACAAAAAGGGCTGGGAAGCTGTGGATTAATGTTATATTTCAGTATTTATGAGGTCCTGGATTGTACCCTGGCATAACACCCCATACAGTCCCCCACCACACACAAGATTAAGTTTCCCACTGTACATAAATCATTTGATACAATGCTTGGTCTATAGTAGGAACTTAAATATGAATTATTATTATTATTACTCTATTATTGTTACTAATTTTACCTTAGTTCTAATGGCCCTCATCTTTTACCTACTACAAAGCCTCCTGCCTGGACTTTCTTCCTCTGGTTTTTCTCCTAATCCTCCTAATCTCTAATTCTGCCATTAGAATGGTCTTCCTACATGACTTTGCAGCTCAAAACCCTCCAAGGCTTACCTTGTCTTATGAAATCAAATGCACATAAATCCATACAGAACACCTTGAAGTCTTGAGAAATCCCCAGAGGGGGTTAATGTCTTTGCCTCCAGGCTATTGATATATATTCTGGACCTGCATGGTGAGAGGGAACATGTCTGTATCCTGTTAGGATGTCAGCTCAAGGGACTTGTGAAGTAGGCATGGGGCTGAGAACCACTGTTCTGTGTTAGCACTGTACCTTTCTCCCTCTAAGCCTTAAAGTCTAAGGCATGGCTGTCTCACTTTGCCTGCTCTGAATCAAAGACTGAGATGCTCTCCCCTGCGACGGTGTGCTGTTCAGTTTACAGTACTCTATGAACTTGGACCCACCTTGCTTTCTGACTTTTGGCCATCATGGATGATGATGCTAGGGCCAATCATACAATATGTACTTAAACGTTTTATTGCTGTGGTGGTGGTTTGATGGTGGAGTTGATGCTTCTGGATCTGCCACTCACTGAAGGGTTGTGTCCAAGTTGCCGTTGCCTATCCTTAGGGTTGGTGTGAGAAGTAGTTGACATGAGGGTTGGTAAAGTATTATAAAAAAAGACTGCTTTCTCTCCTTTGTTACATTCCAAGCAAAAGGGAATTGGAAAAGAAAGTCCAGTCTTTGTTTGTTTGTTTGCTTTGAGCAGTTCTTTTCAACACCCCCTACCCCTGTGACTGACTTCAACCCATACCTTGAGGTTTTTTTTTCTGGTAAATTATTGTTAATAAGTCACATTTGAGTACTCCTTTTGGGGATTATGCACTGCTTAAAAGATGCACTGTGGCGTTGATAATATGGTTGCCAGCCAGGATTGGAGTTCATAGTGATACAGACCACTTTGCTTTCAAAGCCCTGCCTGGGTTGAAATCTCCTTTTTACTATGAGATGCAAAACTCATTCAGAACATACTAAGTTTTTATTCCCTTGCTCTTGTGTTTTATGGCTTCCAGGGGCCCTTTGAGAAACAGGTAAGTATAGCAGTACCAATGCTTTGGGGAGAGCTGTGCATGGCAATGCATTTTTGAAACTTTTTCACATGAAATGGATTTTGATACAAAGTATTGTAGGAACTCATGCATGCTGGGAGTCCTAATGATGCTATTAAGCTTGTTTTTTAAATTCTAAACACCTCTTTCTATTAATAGAGAAGAAGCGATGTAATGGCTGCTTAGGGTAGCAAAAAAGATGGGATATGTGCAGCATCAACATACCCTTCCCCTGGCATCTTGGAATGTTTTCATATACTGGTAATTTATTAGGAGTAAGGAGTCATGAACAGGTTATCCATTAGCTTTAAATCAATAACTGTACATTAAAACTTTCTGAAACAATGGAAATGTTTTGTCTGTTGGTATAATGCTTGCCTAGCATGTATGAAGCCTAGGGTTCCATCCCAAGTACCATGTAAATCAGGTTTGGCAGATGACGTCTGCAGTCTAGCACTTAGGAGGTAGGGGCAGGAGGATCAGAAATTAGAGGCCATCCTTAGCTACATAGTAGGTTTGAAACCATCATGATGTATAAAAGAGTGTCTCAAAAACAAATAAACATAGAGACTATTGTGGTCAAGCCTTGAAAGTCAAAATATTGTCCTAGGATAGCATTTCCCACCTGTATTGAAACTGATGGTTTTTTTTTATCTTGCCACTGTTAGAACCGGGACCTGAAGCACAGAAGGCTGTGAGCAGGACAGGAGCATACCCAAGTCTTTCTGCCACCTGGAGGTGGAAGGCAACCTGACTGCTTTCACATTAACCATGGCCCACTCCTCTGTCCTCTCACGTAGCCTATTCACATATGCCTCACTCCCTTGCCTTGATCAAGTAGCAAAGGTTATGTACTAACAAAGCCTGCCTCTTCTTCATGCAAGACCTCCCTTTGCTTTGGAAGCCTTTAAGAGTAGCCTCCACTATGTTGGTACTGAAGCTTCTTACTTCAAATACCCAGCTAAATATCTTGCATAAAAGATGGTTTGACTTGAGCCAAATGTGGTGCACACCTTTAATCATAGCACTTGAGAGGTAGAGACAGGCAATCAGAGTTGAGGGCAGCCTGATCTACAGCAAGGGCTACAAAGAGAAATCTGTCAAAAAAAAAAAAAAAAGAAAGAAAAGAAAAGAAAAGAAAAAGAAAGGAAGGAAGGAAGAAAAAAGGAAAAAAGGAAAGAAAATGAACTTTTTTAAAAAGAGAGTTTTCACTACTTTGGAGATGTATACTTAAGACATATTTGCTATTTTAATTAACTATAAATACCAAAGCATTTAAAAACACTTTCTTGAGGAAATAATAATGATAATCATGACTATCATAGTGATTATAGTTGTATTTAATCATTTATTTTTTAAGTTTACTTATTACAACTTTTATTGTGCATGTGTGTGTTTGTGTGTGTGTGCGCGCGCACATGCACATTTGTGCTTGAATGTGTGTGTGTTGAGAGGACAGCTTTCAGAAGTCAGTTCTTTCACTAAGGGGTTCTTTGGATGGAACTCAGGTCCTTGGGCTTGGCAGTAGGCATCTTTACTCGCTGAACCATCTGGGTGGCCCCATTAGTTTTAAATCAATACTTTCCATTAAAACTTTCTCAAATGTTGGAAATAGTCAATAACCTTCACTGTTCAGAAAAAGACAGTCATTAGCTACACATGGCTGTAGAGCACTTCACATGCTAGTATAAGATAGGAATGGAATTTCTAATTCCATTTGACTCGTAATTGTTTTAAATTTAGATAGCCAAGGTGGCTTGTACTTATATGGGCCAATTTCAAAACTTGGCCTTCCTTAAATGTAACAAGAGATACATGTGTTTGTTTTCTTTGACACTTAATAGAATTTAACATGCAAAACTGTAGTATTTAGCTGGGCATAGTGCTGGCCTTTAATTCTTTACTCAAGAAGCTGAGGCAGGAGGATTGTGAGTTTGAGGCTGTGTGAGCTATCTTTCAGAATCATGTTCCATAAATAACAAAAGGCCCGTGTGTGTGTGTGTGTGTGTGTGTGTGTGTGTGTGTGTGTGTGTGTGCAGGTTATTTAAAAAGATTCATCTTAAAGCTGAGATAGCTTTAAGTGAAATATGTCTATGTGCATATCCAACTTATGACTGACTCTTAAGTTTGTTTTGTGGGAAACAAAAAACTCCCCCAAATCATACAGGGCCCAGAGTGGCGCACACATTTTCTAGTCTGTTACAGAAGCCGGTGTTGTTTTGTGTTTGTTTGATGACCTACATTTTATTTCTATCACTTGTTTTTCTGCCTTCAGATGAGCTCTAAATCAACAAGTTCAGCAGTAATGCCTATTCTCATACTTCTGTTCTTGAGTGTCATGGTTTATTGTCCTACCTAGTCTGAGAACACTTAGGGAAAATGATTAAGCGTAGAGATGAATAAACTCAAGCTGAGCATCAATTTGCTTGGCTCCGATTGTTCCATTTTGATGCATTGGCAGTTTGGTGAAGACAACCGTCAGGTAGAAAATGAGAGCTGACGGGTTAGAGCTGATTCATCTAAGGCCATTGGTGGGGAAGTATACCCAGTACAGGAAATAATTTGTTCTTAAATTAATTTTTGTTTTTTAATTAATTAACTTTAAAAATTATTCTTTGGAAATAATTCTGAAACTTAATTAGCCTAATTTTTTTTCCTGATCCTCTATATTTCCCTAAGTTCTGAGAGCATGTCATAGGAGCATGTAACCTTCATGAACAGCCAAAGCTTATTTTTATGTAGCTTTCAGACCAAATTAATATATCTCTGGCCAATCTCTGATGAAGTTGTAGCTGTTTGATTTTTAATTAACTAGTTAATTTTGAGCTAGACTTACTCTGAAGCCTCCAATACGTTGGAACTCACTCTGGAGTCTAGCTGGCCTCCAATTCATGGTGCATGGTTAGGGTTAGGGGTTAGGGGTTAGGGGTTAGGGTTAGGGTTAGGGATGGGCTACCATGCCCAGTTTTTCCAGTGCTAGGGATTGCAGGCAAGCACTCTATCAACAGAGCTACATTTCCAGCCCTTTAAAAAACCAAACAAACAACTAAAACAAGCTTTCAGCCATTATATAGCAGTGCAAGTGCTTTTCCCTAACCATAAACTGTAACTGCGAGGTGTTATTTGACTTTACTAATAATGATGATGTGTTGTTTTATGTCTTTAGGTAACATATATTTCATTTTGACCAATTCTTAACCTTTTAGTCTGCTTTCTCTGGCCTGCTGCCCTCATAGCTCTGCTGTTTTGTTAGAAAGTCAAGAAGGAGAGTGAATAAACAAAGCAAAAACTCTGATGATCTGGTATATCTGTTTATTGATAATCTTTCAGTAAGTGTAGAGCAGGACTCTTGTTTTCTAGTCTGTCTGCATAGACCTTCTCCAGTCGTTTCCCTCTTCCTTATAAAAGAATGAAAGTGAGATTTCACCTGTTAAGGAATTCAGACTTTTATTGCTATTGGGTCAGTAAATGCTTGGCCAAAGTTAAGGAAGGCTCAGGCATGGAATAGTTGCTGTAGATCGGTTAAAGTATAGTAAAGTTTGTAGACTTGCTGATTTATTTGATACGGAACAAGGCAAGGAGAAACCCAAACAGAGCCATGGGTCAGGGCTAACTTATGGAGATGTATGGATCTGCCCTTTTGAAAACTGTGACTGAAGGTAACCTGAACATCCATATATTTCTTACATTAAATCGATATATTATGCAGATTTTTAAAAATACCCAGATCTATGAGGAATGTGGGAATGAAAAATGTTGGTGATTCTGGCTGTAAATCATAGTAATGCTGTGATCCAAAGTGGTTAGGGTTTCAAGCCCAGTTTAGCGAGTACCTTACCATGTATTTGTGTGGACTGCTAGGTATTTCCTGTGTTTTGAGAGAGAATGCTTGTCATCTGCTTAATTAGTGCCAAGTTCAAGCTCTATGGAATGTGCTACAAGAGTACAAGAGACCTTGTTTCAAAAAACCTAACTGCCAGGCATGGTGGTGCACTCTTTTAATCCCTGAACGTGGGCAACAGAGGCAGGGAGATCTCTCAGGTTGAGATCAGCCTGGTCTACAAAGTGAGTTCTAGGACAGCCAGGGCTACACAAAGACCCTGTCTTAAACAAAGCAAAATAGAAAACTAACCAAATAGGGAAGTAGTTCAGCAATAGAATACTTGCCCAGCATAGGCAAGGTCCTGCATTACATCCCCAGTACCAATCTAAACACACTTCCCTAAAGTACACATCTATTTAATATAATTTTTATATGGCATCGGAGTCTATCAGGAAATGAAGACCTAGAGAAACCTTAGCTTGTCCTCTTGTCTCTCTCCCTGTCTCTCTCTGTATCTCCCTCCTTTCCTTCCTTCCTCTGTCCTTCCCTCTCTTCCTCCCTCCCCACCCACCTCTCTTCCTGAGTGTGTATGTCAGAGGACAACTTTATGGAATTGTTTCTCTCCTTTCACTTTTTATTTGGTGGCTTCTGGAGATTGAACATGGGCCCTCAGGCTGGCGCAGCGACTACTTTACCTGCTGAGTTATCTCACTGACTTCTTTAGTGATTTCTATTATAGAATAGCTGATGAGCAGCAGGAGAGGCATGGAGAAATCTAGTGGACAAAGAGGATACGATGTCATGACAAGCATCTGGGAGAATTTAGCAGAGCTGGCTTGTTCAGCTGCTTTGAGTCTTCAGAAAGTGCCTTCCCTGTTTCAGGGAGACATCTTTTCACTTCAGGGTCTACATGATCTGTTTCAGGAAGGTCAGAGCACCAGCTTTAGGGCACAAGGGCAGATGAAACTCAAGAGACCTTCCTGTGTATGCTTTTGTTATGGGTAGCCCGCCAGAGAAGACCACTCAGACACACAGTTGATAGCCTATTGAAAGTCTATTCCTGCTACTGGGACTACCCAGAGATTTTAGACCAAAAGGCTTTTGGAAGCAAAAAGCACGTCCAGTTATCTTGCTTAGCAGCTGCATGGGGAGATTTTGCACAAGCAAGCAGTTTAACAAAAACTAAGAAAAGCGGTTTGGAGGGAGACGTTTGTACAAAGAGGTAGTTGTTTAATAGAAGCCAAGCTAAATTAGCTGGGGTATCTTGGCCTTGGGTTCCTAGAATAGAGTTGGGTAATTTTCTACGGGATTTGCCATCAAGGAGATCAACTTCTGGTCAAACCTCAAATGGTCTCGTCAAGAATATGAGATGGAGGAACCTCTGCACTGTCTTTCTCTGTCATACTACCCCTGATTACTTTAAAATGTTCACTATGCTATAGTGCCATATTTTGGGAGTAGTGTGTCCTGAACCCTCTCATTGCCAAAGAAAATGGTTGTCATCAGAGGGATGAAAAATGAAAAAAAAATCCAGCATTGAACTAATAGCTTATGAACTTGGGAACAAATTGACTTCAGTAGAAACAGGAAAACACGGTGCTCAGCTTTAGATAGACTGAGATTTACTGAGATTTAGTCCCTAGTCTAGACTAACACGATCTATCAACTACGCTTTTCTTTTCCTTAAAAATTGTTTTAAAGGGTTCTTGTTATGGTCATCTGGCTCCATTGATTTTGGTTCTGTGGTAAGAACCATGGTGGGTAGCACATGGAAAAACAAAACTGTTTACACTATGGTGGCTAGGAGGCAAAAAGGGAGACGAGGTGATGAAGTCCCAATAACCCCTCCAAGGTGTGTCCATAGTGACCTCATTCCCACTTGTCTCACATCTTTCCAATCTCTCTCTCTCTCTCTCTCTCTCTCTCTGTGTGTGTGTGTGTGTGTGTGGTATATTTACATATCTGCCACAATGCTGAGAGTGGAAATCAAAGGACAACTTTTGGGAGTCAGTTATCTGGGTATCGGACTCAGGTCTCAAGTATATATAAGTATGTATTGAACAATGAAAGTATTCTCCGTTATAGCCTCACTCTCCTTTCTCTTGTCTATCCCTCCTATTAACTATCTTTGTTCCTCTTGACAGTTCTTTCATGTCATATATACATGCAAGATTTAGTATATTTTCTATAAATAATAGGAGTCACAAGTAAGATAAAACATACAAAATTTGTCTTTCTGAGACTGGGTTAATTCTCTGCATATGACCACCAGTTACATTCAGTTTCCTGATGATGACATGATTTTTTTTGAGACAGGGTTTTACAATAGCCCAGGTAGTCCTAGAACTCTTTGACAATTCTGCTGCTTTAGCTTAATAAATTCTGGGAATACAAATGTGAGCCACCACTCCAGGCTTTCCTATGAAGTCAGTTTGTTAATAGAACTCCTGGAGTAGAAAGCAAGTCACAGGCACAGGGGCAGACAGAAGAGCAGTCAAGGCATTGTGGAAGTGGACAGCTCAACTGTAGTCTTTGTATTACATATTTCAATCTATAGATCCTTTCCTAAATTTCCTGACCTACAGCTTGTGATGAAGTCAAGGAATCAGTTTCTGAGCAAAGCAGGACCATTGCATGTGGCCAGACTACAAAATGATCCTAGATTATTCCTTAGTAGTTTCTCTACATGGATCTTAAGTATGGAACAGGCTTGGAACTAAAACTTGACTAAGTACTTGTGGCATTTTAAAAACATCTTGCTGAGTGACTTTTCTCTGTTTATCTAGTGATGTATACAGTGATGTCAGCGATGACAGCTTTTCTGAGGCAAAGCTGGCTGAACTAGAAATCAACTGAAGCTCTTTCTTGTCTCAGGAGTAACAGGGGCCACAAAAAAGGGTAAGAAAGCATTTTGGAGGATCATTTGTTTGTTTTACAGGAAGCTAACATTTTGGTAGAGATAGGAGCATTACAGGACTTGGTTTGCAGGGTCCTTCTCAGACCAGATTTAGCTTCAGTGCTGTCAAGAGATAGTATTTGGGAGAAAGGACATACAATTGAGATCAGGAGTGAGCATATCAGTAGCTGTAAATTACTGGTTAGAATTATAGTAGTCTATGTTGGAAGTTGAGCAGAAAAAAAAATTGTAATGCCAGATAGTATTTTATGCTTATGGGTGTGTCACAGCTATTCTGTCATTGCAGTAAGCAGCCATAGGCAATATAGAAATAAGTGGACATGGTTGTGTGCCAATGCAACATTATTTACAAATCTACTTTCTAATTGTGTATATGTTACACATCTATAATGCCAGCACTCAGGGAATATAGTTCAAAATAATCCTCAGGTACACAATGAATTGACTACATTAGATTCTATCTTAAAAATAAACACAACCCCCAACCCTAATTGCTATATAAATTTATCTATGTATAAAAATGTCAAATCATAATTAAACCCACTGTTTTGTATGCTAATTTTTCCTTTATTTTTAAATGATACCCTTGTTCCAGTGAGATGGCTTTGCAGGTAAAAGTACTTGCTATGTGAGCCTGATGACTTGAATCAGTTCCCAGATCCTATGTTGGAAGGATAGAACTGATTCCTAGAGTTTGTCCTCTGACCTTTTCATGCATGCTGTAACACAACTGTGCGTTCTCTGTCTCTCTCACATTTATACAATACATATTAGTAAAAAAAAAATTTAAAAACAAAATAGGGGGCTAGAGAGTTGACTCAGTTGTTTAAAGTGCTGGCCAGAGGACCCAGGTTTGGTTCCCAGCCCCTGCTTCATGGCTTATGACTCTCCATAACTCCAGTTCCAGGCCATTCGGTGCCTTCTTCTGGCCTCTGTGGGCACTAGGCATGTACATGGTGCATAAATATACATATAGGCAAACACTCATCACATAAAATGAAATGAATCTTTTAAAAGTTTTAAAAATTAGAGTTAAATAAAATAAAACAAAAGGCCATCGTACTGAGTGTGTTGTAGGCTACTCATGGCAGAGTAGATTCTGCTTTGTATAAAATAAAATATGATTGGGGCTGGAGAGATGGGTCTCAGTGGTTAAGAGTACTTATGGCTCTTGTAGAGGGGCCTAAGTTCAGTTCACAGCACCCATGTTGCAGCTTACAATGATCTGTAACTCTGGGTCCAGGGGATCTGATACCCTCTTCCGACTTCTGAGAGCACCAGGCACACATGTGGTATACATACATGCATGTAGGCAAAACACTCAAACACATAAAATAAACTCAAGAAGTAAAAATTATAAGGTAGTATTGTTTCTTTGCAAGAAGAGGCCAGAGATGGGATTGGTGTTCAAGGGCAGCTTATTTCCTGTTATTATCATTTTATATCCTAAGAGAGGACATCATCATGGATAATGTTATTAAGTTTATACTTGGAGCCAGATGCTACTTGGTATGACCCTAGAGGTTGTGGCAGGCCTTGGGTGGCATATGATAGTATTTAGTTGGAACAGCAACTTTTGGACAACTTCTCAAGTGTTCATTGCTCTATTCAACAGGGCTTTTGCTTGGTGTTAGAGTGCTTAGCTGGCTGGGGCCCAAGTTCGGTTTACAGGATTGCAAAACAAAAAAGAACCACAAAGAGTTGTATCACTCTATTATGAGTTCTCTATAAGTGGGGTGACCTCAACTAAAATGCTGTAAAAAATAATAAGGATGAACTTGAAGTCACTTATTACTCACTTTTTTTTTTTTGATGTAACTAATACTTACCTTTTCTTTTTAAAGCCTCTGAAGTAATTAAGATGAAAGACTTATCTGAAGAAACCACCACACTGTTCCCTTGACATGGGCTATGAAGATTCAAAGGGAATTGGAAAAAGTTTACTTCATGAAACAGAACCAAAGGGATTCTTTTCTTTTCTCTCCTGAGACAGGCTGTAGTATTCACACATTTCTATACTTAATTAAACGCTATTCAGCAGCAATCCTTGGGTACAAAGTGTTTTGTGTTTATTCCAGAACATAGTGAGGTCAAGGTGGGGAACTTTGCCTTGCCAACATTGTGTGGGGAAGGTGGCAGGCATATACTATAACCAATTTTGGGTTTAAAATGAGTTATTCTTTTACCTGGATATGAAGCATAGGTTAATATGGGAGTTATGATAATTTCAGTTTCTCATTCTGTTTATTTCCAGTTAAAAGTGAAATTTAGCAGGTGCAAGCCTTGGGGTTGTAAGCAAGTCTGTTTTCTCAAATAAAAAATGTAAAGGAGATCTGAAAACTCAGGAATCAGGATAAGGAAGGCTGAGTTCTATGTCTTCAACCCACTTAGTGGAAGGGGCAAACTAACTCCCACAAGTCCTCTGACCCCCACATGTACATATACCAAAATATGTCAAAATAAAATAATGTTTTCCTTTCCTTTTTAAATTAAAATTACTTTTTATTATTCTTTTGACAACTTCATACATGTATAGAATCAAGTTTTGGTCATTTTTACCCTTTATTACACTCTTTCATCCCATTCTTATTGAAGGCCTTCTTCTCAACGAGTCCCCTCTTGTCTTTTTTTGTTGTCCACCACCTTTCTCTTTTTGAGACAGCATCCCACACTGTAACCCAAGCTGACTTAGAACCCACTGTGTAGTCTACTATAATCTTGCACTCACTATGATCCTCTGTCCTCACCCTCCAAAGTGTTAGGATAATAAATAGGTATGAGCTATTATACTCTTCTCTCAACATCAGCATTTTTTCGAGACAGGGTTTTTCTACATATCTCTAGCTGTCCTGAAACCCACTATGTAGACCAGGTTGGCCTCAAACTCATAAAGATCTGCCTGCCTCTGCCTCAAGTGCTGGGGTTAAAGTTGTTCACACACTTGGCTAGCATTTTTATAGCACAAAATAACTATTTTAAAGTGAATTGTACAACAGCATTCACTGATACTGTACAATTATCAGTTTTCTGTAGTTATTCCAGAATTACCTCTTGTTCTCATTAGCAGTCACTCCTCTTCCCCTGGCTACTGTGAGATTCCAATTGATCCAGGCAACTTGGGAATAAAAGAAAGCACAGGCCAATAGCAGAACTATTCTTTAACCAGAACAACTGAAGAACATCAATATCTCCTTGGGTGTGGACACTGTGTGCATGTGGTACAGAAGGGCTGGGGATTTTATAGGAGAGAAAAGAGGACTTTGGGGAATGGAAGATTCCATTTGTAGATCAGTTCCCCTGCAGTCTCAAAGTGGTAGATAGCAGAACAGTAGGTATGCGGTTCCTCCTACCAGTAGAGTCTTGGGCCTAATGGCCCACAGGTGTTACCAGTCAAGTCAACTTTTCCATCTAGAGTTTCTCAGTCCACCTAAAGCTGTTATTTTATTTTTTGTTATTAGCACTTCAGCAGTTGATGGGGGATGTCATTCTGTAAATATGTTTCTCATATTGGTTAATGAATAAAGCACTGTTGGCCAATAGGAAAGCAAGATAGGCGGGACTAGGAGACAAGGAAGATTCGAGGAAGTAGGAGGGAGGAGTCAGCATGGGGAGACTGGAGAGAACAGAGGTCCTGCCCCACTCTCCAGTAAGATGAGATCACGTGGAAGTACTTAGATTAATAGAAATGGGTTAATACTTAAGACAGCTAGCCGATAAGAAACAGTAACTGGCTAACAGCATTTATACCTAATACAGGGTCTCTGTGTGGTATTTGGGGCTGGCTTGGTGGTGAGACCAGGCTGGAGGAAAAAAACTACTTGTAACAAGCAGCCGCCAAACCCTTTTTGTAGTTCATAAAAGTGAAATCATATGGTATATATGATCTTTTGTGTTTGGTTTCTTTCATTGACCTTAATCTTGCCAAGGCTTACTCAAATGGTAGCATTTCTTTTTATGGCACAATAATATTCTGTTGTATATATTTTCCACAATGTATTCGTTATTGGTGGACCTTTGGCTAGTTTCCACCTTGGCCTGTTGTGAATAATGCTACTAGTAATCATCATGTGTAAACCTTTGTTGTGAATATGTTTTTTTTTTGTTGTTGTTGTTCTGAGTATGAACCTAGTAGTAGGATTGTTGTGGTATATGCTATTTTTCACTTTTGATGAAGAATCACTAGTACTTTAATTCAACATTTTAAAAATGAACTTTTCTTAGATTAAAAAAGTTTATGTGAATGAATGGTTTGTCTGCATGTATGTGTACATGTGTACCTGGTGTCCACTGGGATCAAAAGAGGGCATATGATCCTCTGGAACTGGAGTTACACATTGTTGTGAGCCATCACGTCCAGGCTGGGAATCGAACCTCAGTCCTCTGGAAGAGCAACAAGTGGTCTAAACTCCTGAACCATCTCCCCAGCCCCCCAATTCAATATTTTTAAAATTCAAAATTAATTGAAAAAACAAAACAAAGTGAACTTTACTTTTCAAACAGAATCTGCAGCACTGGAGAGATGCCTGTAACTCTATCTCTAGGGGATACAGTTACCCTCTTTTGGCATCCATGGGCACCTGCATCCATGTAGCATATACACACACAAATGCCACATAAATAAATATATGTATAAGTAAAGTAATAATCTAGACTTGTATCTTTTTTATCTGCCCTATTTCTGGTCTGGGTGCCCATGAATGTTTAAAAACAGTTTGTGCCTCAAATGAGAAAACAATTTATTCAGGAGCCAAATATGAGTGACTACATTTCAAGAACACAAATATAAGTTACCCTAAAGTCCGTGTTTCAATGTAGTAACTTTCATAAAGTTTTTATTAGTAACAGGACAAAGAAAATAAGATACTTTTGACACATGGGTGGAAATATCAGGTAGGCAAGTTTCAGAAAAGCAGGGAAATGTCTCTGTAGGCCTGATTGCATTCTTGGCTTTTAGATTGGTGGAAGCTAAGGTTCTGTTTGTACATTCCAAGTGGATTTACCTAATAGTCACAAGGATGTTAGGTCATACACAGAAGTAGGCAATGCCTGGCTACTTAGAGGTCTAGAATATCCCAAGATAATCTGGTTGTTGACCTGTACCATTCTAGTTTCTTCACAACTATTGAAGTTCAGCTTTGTGGAATGTTCATTGTAGGTGTGGCTTTCTCTGGGAACTTCAGATTAATTTAGTTGTTTATATTAAAGTTTTCATATGTTAATGTTTATTTTAAATTTTAGTTTAGGCTTGTTTATTTTTATTTTATTTGTGCAAGTGTTATGCCTGCATGTATGTATGTATACCAAGTGCATTTTGTTGGCTGGCTGTTTTGAGATTCACCACATGGATCCAGGTCCTCTATAAGAGCAGCTGTTCTTCACCCAGTAGCTGGTGGAAGCAGAAGCAGAGATTCTGAGGCAAACTCCAAGAATCCAGTTGCAGAGAGGGAGGAGTGATGAGCAATGGGGTCAAGATCAGGCTGGAGAAATCCACAGAAACAGCTGACCTGAACAAGGAGGAGCTCATGGACCCTAGTCTGACAGCTGGGAAACCAGCATAGGACCAGCCCAGACCCCCTGAACGTGGGTATTAGTTAGGAAGACTGGCCTGTCTATGGTGCCTCTGGCAGTGGAGCCAGTATTCTCCCTAGTGCAGGATGGACTTGGGAGCCATTCCCACATAGAGGGATACTCTCTCAGCCTAGATACACGGGGAAGGCCTAAGTCCTGCCCCAAATGATGTGACAGATGTTGAAGATCCTCATCAGTGGCCTCTCCCTCTCTGGTGAGTGGATAGGGGGTGGGATGGGCAATGGTGGAGGGAATGGGAGAATGGAAGGGAGAGGGAACTGGGATTGGTATATAAAATAAGATTGTTTTTAACTGAAACAAAAATTTAAAAAAGATCAGCTGTTAATCTCAAATATATGATTAGAAAGACCACCAACCCAAACTGTCATGACCAAATTAATTAAAGTAAGCAGTTAATTAAAGCAAGCTTATTTGTATATATAGAATGTCTCCTCCTAAGGCAGGATTCATGAGGTCAGTCTTGGACATGAAGAAGACAAGGTTTTTATAGCTTAGGTGTAGGGGGTTTCCAAATGGGGAATTTGATGGGCAAAGTTTATGAGCAGAACATAAACATAATAAGTTAGCCCTAATGACCTACTGAACAAAGACTTGGTTGAAAGGTATGTATAACAAGGTAGTCATAACTACAGGTAGTCATAACAAGGTAGTCATAACAACCCATTTGAAATACAGATAGGATTGTAAGATAGTTACTAACTTTTTGAAACAAAGGCATATTTGCCATTCCTGGAATAGGTAGCACAGAACCATTTGCAGTTAAGGTTACAGGTGGGACGTAACCCAATCCTTGAGAAATAGAGGTTAATGAAAAACAGGAATGAACCTAGTTTCGCTTTACTGTATGATGGCTTTTAAGCCTAAGATGGAGGCAGGCTGGTTCATCACAGCAAGTACACTTTAACTGCTGAGCCATCTCTCCCATCTCTCACATACTAATTTAAGTATTTTAACCTTACTTTTTTTTTTAGTGGTTCTTATTTTTTTTTTGCCTTTTAAGCATTTTCTTTTTAATTCTGTAAGGTGCCACATCATTATTTTGTAAGATGCTACAGAAATCTCAATACATGCAAAATGGAAACAAATCTTTGTGGGAAAAATAATATTAAATTGCTTCACTGTTCCATTTGCGAAAATTATAGTGATAAGGCCACTGGAGGCTCTGAATGAAAAGCTCAGGTTAAAAGCCACAATAGGTCTAGCTGAGAGAAAAGAATGTTCTCATAAAGAGGACACTTTAACATCACAAAGGGGTAGGCTGGTTTAAATGGACATTTTCAATTTTAATGATCCTGATTTCTCAAGTCACTTAACAACTGAGTGCCTTTGCTGGGGCTAATGAGGCAGTTAAGTAGGGCCTGAAGGAAGGACACTTAAGAAACAACCAGCTTCTTTGATGTTGCCATGTGATTTTGTGTGTGTGTGTGTGTGTGTGTGTGTGTGTGTGAGTGTGTGTGTGTGTGTTTACTTTAGGAGACTCCTGAACTTGGAATCTAGCAAAGAACAGAACAAACATCCAAGTAAATAAGTGTCATTGTCCTAGTTTACATCTCGCTGTGATAAAACACTGACACAAAACAACTTTTGGGGGGGAAAGGGTTTATTTATTTGGCTTACAGATTGTAGTTTATCACTGAAGAAAGCTGTCTTAGGGTTTCTATTGCTGTGAAGAGACACCATGACCGCAGCAACTCTTATAAAGGAAAACATTTAATTGGAGCTGACTTACAGTTTCAGAGGTTTAGTTCTTTATCATTTTGGTGGGACATGCTGTGCAGACAGACATGGTGCTGGAGAAGGAGCTGAGAGTTACTTCTTGACCCAAAGGCAACAGGAAGTAAACTGTGTCACTGGGCATAGGAGACCTCAACGTTCATCCCCACAGTGACACACTTCCTCCAACAAGGCCACACCTACTCCAAGAAAACCACACCTCCTAATATGACACTCCCTATTTGGGCTGGTTTCTTTTAAATCACCACATTAGCCAAGGCAGGAACCTGGAGACAAGAACTGAAGTTGGGATTACTGAGAAACGCTACTTACTGATTTGCTTTTCATGGCTTGCTCAGATTGTTTTATAGAAAGCAGTACCACCTGCCTGTGGTTGGCACCACCCACAGTGGGTTGGACCCTCTAACACGAATCAATTATCAAGAAAATGCCTCACAGACATGCTCACAGGCCAGTCTGATGGAAGAAATACCTCAATCGAGGTCTTCCTCCCAGGCAACTCTAGTTTGTGTGAAGTTGACATAAACTAACCAGCCCAGGTGGGAACACCTAGAAAGTTACTCTAAAGTGTTCACTCAACAAATCAGCTTTTTATTGACATAAAGTCCATGTACACCTTGCTGGGCTTCATATAGGTGTGTAATGTAATTTGACCATATTCCTACCCTATACCCCCTTTGTCTTCTTTGTAAAAAATGTTATTTCTACCAAAGACAGCCCTACTGGAATACACATTTCCAGAACCTGCCCCTTTCCCCTTGCATCTGTTGATCAGTTACATCAGATTGTAAAGCCAAGCTTCTAGCAGTGGTATGAGACTCACTCACCACCTAAGTTAGGGATAAAAGACAGAAACCATCTTGACCAAGTATGCTTGTTAGGCTGCTGTGTGTTGTGGCGCATTGTTTATTCAGAAAGAATTGCCTTGCCAACTAGTTTTACTTTGTTCCTATGGTTCTTTGTGTGATGTGGGGTCATTTTTGTTTCTAACATTCCATTTCTCTGCCCTCCCATTAGTTCTGTGTTTCCTTACAGTTTCCCTTCTACTTTTACACCATATAAGTATACATGGTTTTATGTACCTATATAAAATAGAGGACCTAAAAATGAAGGAAAATGTGATGCTTGCTTGTCTAAATCTGACCATTCACTTAATAATCTCTAGGACCATCAAGATGACTCAGTGGGTAAAGCACCTGCTGGCCAACCTGACGACATCAGACCCTTTCTCCTCATGAAGCTCATTGATGAAGGGCAATTTGTGTTGGCTTCTTTTCCAAGCCCACTCACCATGCAGCTTCTCTTCTCTGAAATCTAACAAGGTTATTTAAGGAATATTTAGACGATGCTTTTGTTAAAATGCTCTGACTTCTTACTTGGGCCTACAACATAAATGAAAGCAGGATTGAAAACCTGGCTTCCAGAGGCAGGCGGATCTTGGTGAGTTCAAGGCCAGCCTGGGCTACAGAGTGAGTGCCAGGATGAGCTCCAAAGCTACGCAGAGAAAACCTGTCTTGAAAAAAAAAAAAAAAAGGAAAAAGAAAAAAGAGAACCTAGCATCTCTGCCTTCCTTTTGCTTTCCACTACTTTGGGCCAGATTTCTGCTTGACTTTGCACATAGCACTAAGGGGTTTCTATCTAGGAATGGGTGGTACCTAACCTATCTTATGTTGTGGAATATTATGTTTACTGTTTAAAGGTGTGTTACATTTATTGCTGCTACTTTTGCTAATTTTGCATAGATGTGTTACATTTGTAGCTGACAGGAGGCAGTAGGGAAGAATTAAGTGTAGTGAGGGGGCCTTTAGTAGGGGCTGAGCAGAAGGAGACATGAGTAAGGAGAGAAGGTTAGCTGTTTGCTGTTCAGCCTGCTACGATAATTTCACCTTAACCTTTGAATCCTGAGTTCTATACAAGGATAGAGATTTGGATAAAGTTTCCTTTAATGGCTATTATACAGCCAGTGCTGAGGAAACAGAATCCCCACCTGACCAAACCACTGCTGGTAACTGTGGAGTGGTAATTGCTGGTTGGGACAGCAGTGGCTTAAGGGGCAACAACTGTATTGAATGAAAAACAACAATCTCGTCCTGCTTTTGGGCTGAACATACAAACAAAGCAGGCATATGCTTGTCTCCCCACCCCCCATGAACAAGGGACCTAAAAGTCTCTACTCACTGTCTTAAATCTGCAGTCCACCTACGGGTTTAGAAACAGTGCTGAGAGAGAGAGAGAGAGAGAGAGAGAGAGAGAGAGAGAGAGAGAGAGAGAGAGAGAGAGAGAGAGAGAGAGAGAAGAGGGAGCCAATATTGGTTTGAAGAGAAAATTGAACACAAAGAAAGGTCTAGAGAACTACAAGACTGCCACCAACTAACAATTTGAACTTCCGTGGAAAGGCTACCATAAATGCCCTTCCCGGAGAGTGAGATCAACAACTAACTTATCCATGGAGCCCTCAACTAATGCCTGTTGGAAACAGGAGCAAACACCCGTACATAAACACTGAGTCGAACTAGAACCCAGAAGCAGATGGAGAGGACAAGACCACACAGCAGAAGCACATAGAGACAGCTTACCTGAACAAGGAGGCG
Source organism: Phodopus roborovskii (assembly GCF_943737965.1). NCBI lineage: Eukaryota > Metazoa > Chordata > Mammalia > Rodentia > Cricetidae > Phodopus > Phodopus roborovskii. The sequence continues at coordinate 545,034 of NW_026125811.1, forward strand.
CTAACGGGCCACCAGACTGATAGCTGGGAAGCCAGCATGGGACTGACTCAGGCCCTCCTGAATATGGGTCTCAGCCAGAAGGACTGAGCAGTCTAAGGGACCTCAGACAGTGCAGCCAGGATGTATCCCTGGGGCACAAAAAGATCTTGCTAACATACCCCCCATGGAGGGATAACTGCCTTAACCTAGAGACAGGAGAGAAGCCCTAGTCCCTACTTCACATGACCTGTCAGACCTACATGGCCCCAACTGGATGGCATTCCCCTACATATGGAATTGGGGTGGGGGGAGTGGAGGGGAGGGTGGTTAGTGTGCATATGAGAGGGCAGAGAGGGTAAAAGGGACGGAGGGAGGGAAGGAGATGGAACTGGGATTGACATGTAAAATAAAAAAAAAAAAAAAAGAAACAGTGCCTCACAGCTCACTCTATGATATCACCCCAACACAAGAGTAGTTGCCTCATGGGAACTGTGTGCCTTTTGAATAATAAGGACCAGAACTGAGACAGTGACCAGCCAGACCACATTTTGACCAGGCTTCTTCTTCTTCATTTTTTTTTTTTTTTTTTTTGGTTGCTGTTTTGGTTGTTTGTTTGTTTTCAAGACAAGGTCTCACTATATAGCCCTGTGTGGTGATTTGAAAGAAAATGGCCCCCAAAGGGAGTGGCACTATTAGGAGATGTGGCCCTGTTAGAGGAAGTGTGTCACTGTAGGGTTGGGCTTTGAGGTCTCTTTTGCTCAAGCTTCCCTCAGTGTGACAGTTGACCTGCTGCTTTCTGGTCAAGATGTAGACACCATTACGTTTGCCTTCATGCTGCTATGCTCCCTGCCATGATGATAATCAACTGAACCTCTGAAACTTTAAGCAAGCCACCCAATTAAATGATTGTTTTATAAGAGTTGCTGAGGTCATGGTGTCTCTTCACAGAAATAAAAACCAAAACTGGGACACCTTGAGTGTCCTGAAACTTATCAAACAAATGAGGGCCAGGCTGACCTCAAACTCACAGAAATCCTCTTGCCTCTGCCTCCTGAGTGCTGGAAGTAAAGCTGTGTGCATTATTCCTAGTTGAACAGGACTTGTTAATTATGCCTCTTGGCCCAGAACCAATTCTCTATTGTCAATGCTATGAAAATAGGTCGAAATTCTTACATTCTGTTTCCCCAACATGCTGTATGTCTTCCAAGTCAAGCAAGTATCAAGTATATTCTCTGGCAGTTCAGCTGTACACCCTGCAACCCATCTGGGCTTGTTGACTGTTTACACATCCTCACAGAGGGGTGGGGAGGGTCACAAGACCCATGCTCAAGTCTCCAGCTGTTCCCTACCACCTGTTTATGGGCGCTAGAGGATATAAGGCTAAGGAAGAATAGGAGAGGATCCACCTGTGTGGTTGTGGGGAAGTCCCCCTCCCTGCTGGGTAAAGGCTTTCCATATGCAGCAGTCAGAGGAAGGAGCATCAATACCCCTGTAAGTAACCCCTCATCTATGCTCATTGATTCCCTAGAGTGAATTTTGGCAGAATCATACCAGGGTTTGTAGTTGGGACCTTAGGAGAGAGAGTAGATCTTGTTTACATCTTCCCAAGGGAAGGGTTATCTACACATGGTAATTTTGACTAAACTTCGTTCTTGCCTTTGGACCATTACTTTTGTTTGGGTGGGTTATGTGTCTGGACCTGACATATTAGAAGCCCCGAATCCAGCCTCTAGCTTAATTAAGTCTCTGGTTACAAAACTGTGACTGTATCTGCTTGCTGTCAATCTATACCTTATTGAAGTTTAGACTCTACCGAAGCTGATGAGACTTGGGTTTTTTTGTTTTGTTCAGTGTTTTCCACTGCCATCTATTTTTTTCCTTTCCTTTCCATCTGCTCACACGTGTGTGTGGTGTATGTGTGTATGCACATGTATGCGTGTTCATATGGAGACCGGAAGTCAATGCTAGCCATCTTCCTCTATAATTCTCCACCTTAGTTTTTTGAGATAAAGTTTTCTCTTGAACATGGAGTTTGTCATTTTAGTAGACTGGTTGGCAGGAAGTCCCCTAGGATTTGCCTGTCTTTGCCCCTCTCCAATTGCTGGGATTATAGACTCATGCTTCTTTTATGTGAGCACAGGTAATGTAAATTCAGATCCTCAAGCTTGAGCAGCAGACCCACTGAACCATCTCCGTAGCCCTCTAGCTCTTGTGTTTTTAAAAATGCATGTGTACCCGTCTGCTTGTCTATACATGCACCACATTTATACAATACCTGTGGAGGCCAGAAGAAGGCATCAGGTCTCCTGGAGCTGAAGTTACAGGTAGTTGTGAGCTGCTTGATGTGGATGCTGGGAACTGAACTCCAGTGTTCTCCAAGAGCAGCGCTGAGCCATCTCTCCACCTGCCCCACCCCTTTTGGAAATTTGATAGCTCCTATCTTAAGGGTCACTTTTGCTGACATACTTTTTACTTGAGCTTTCTATTTAGTTGAGATAAAACAGTTGTACATTTGTTCTCATTTACCCTGTTAGGCCAGTCAAGAGCACTGGCACTCCCTGGTGCTTCCCTGAGGGATGAGCTTTTCCAAGTCATAGATGATGCACTAGAGTCATAGATGATGCACTAGTGAGATGAGAGACTCAGAGACGTGGAAGGGAGGAACATTTTTCCTTTGCCCGTGTTATATTCATAACTGAAGTTCCTATGACAAAAAGTGATTTATCTTTATTTAATCTGAATTTTGTGTTTCATGGGACTCATAAAAAAGCAAAGAGAGGAAACATGATGGGGAGGATATTAGGCCTAATGGAGAATCTTGGACGTGTGTGTGTGTGTGTGTGTGTGTGTCTTGGTAATGGTTACTTCCAAGTATAGGTATTACCTGAACTTTAATGTTCCTACAACCCACTGTGACCCACAAGACAGAAATTACTTGAAGAAAGTAGATTTGTCCAAATTCAGCCCCGAGGAAAATAGAGGAGACTTCTTTCTCATCTCAGATATCCATGCTGATATTTTGTTTGTGTTTTATTTAACAAATAAAACTTGCCTGAAGATAGAGTATGGAGCTAGCTGCTAGTTAGCCATAGAGGCCAGGCAGTGGTGGAATACACTTTTAATCCCAGCCCTTGGGAGGCAGAGGCAGGTGGATCTCAGTGAGTTCAAGGCCACACTGGGCTACACCAGATTGATCAGTCTAAAAGAGAAACAGAGCCAGGTGGTAGTGGTTCATACCTTTAATCCCAGCACTAGGGAAGTAGAGACAGGAGTGGCTGGGTGGAGAGAGGAATATAAGGCAAGAGGAGACAGGAGCTCAGAGTATTTAGTCTGAGGATTCCTAGAGATAGGATCACACATTTGATCTGAGGATCCAGTAGAGGTAAGAACTAGTGGCCGGCTGCTCTGCTTCTCTGATCTTTAAGCATTCACTCCTATATCTGACTCCAGGTTTTTATTATTAAGACCAATTCAAAGTCACACTACAAATACCCACTTGTATGTGTTGGGGGCAGAGGGGACCCAGGCGCAGGAAAAAAGGGGGTACAGTAGGGAAATGAACAGGGAATCCAAGTGCCAGGAAAGGTCTTCCTTTCCAGCATGTCTCTTCTTCCTAGTTAAAATGAGCCTCTGCCTCTAGGGGTCAGCTTCATTATCTTGTCTCAAACAGACTTTATGTTTTTGCAAGTTCCTTCGTAGACTCTTAAGGCAGCGGTTCTCATTCTAGGGAGTTACATATCAGATGTCCTGCATATCAGATCATTACATTATGATTCCCAATAGTAGCACAACCACAGTTATGAAGTAGCAATGAAATAATTGTATGGTTGGGGGTCACCACAGCATGAGGAACTGTATTAAAGTGTGGCAGCATTAGGAAGGTTGAGAGCCATTGTTCTAAGGAGAGGAGTGGGTGTTACAAAGGCCCCTTTAAAACAGCATATAAGTGTAAATGATGAGATTATAGAAAAGACCAGAAAAGGAGGTGCAAGAAATAGCTTCTATTTGGTTGGTACCTAAGGAGGGCACCTCTCATCTGAGGATCTCATGACCTGCTTCAGGGGAATGTCAGAACATCTGTCCTGGGTGTTTTATCTGCTTGAGGCATGGAGGAAATGGGAAGTCCCAAGATACCTTCCTGTATGTGCTGCCTCTCAGATTTCTTCAGCTTAAAATAGCCACTTTGCCCAGGATCTTTGGTGCCCTGGACTCTATGTGAGCAGCTCTTGATTTTATGACTTTTGTCTGTGAGTATCCTGAAAAGATGTTCCCAAATTCCAGAGACACCATTTCACTTGGTCTCTCCACAGTGAGGGGTCCATTTTCCATATCCATAACCTCTTGAGCATTACTCACTTCCTCTGAGAAAATTGCCATCGAGAAGCTAGAAAGTTGAGTTGATACTATCTGACTTTGGAATTTTGTTGTTATTTTAGATAGGGTCTCACTATGGAGTTCTGCCTGGCCTAGAACTCACATAAGACCTGCTGTTGCCTCCCAAGTGCTGGGATTATAGGTCTATGCTACCATACCCAGCTAGGGTCTTTTTGGATTTTTTTATACAGTCTCTCATATTGTATACAGTCTGTGTATTCCATGCTGTTCTCAAACTCAAGATATCCTCCTGCCTCACCTCCTAAATGCTGGGATTGAGTCACTATGTCTAGCTAGAACTAATTTTAAAGCCTGAACAGTTTAGATTATCTTTTTTATTCCTCCCGTGTTTTTCTTGGAACAAAAACATTGGAAGATGGACAGTATGTGTTGCTTTGTTACCTCTGAGAAGACTGCTTTTAGTTAATATGTTGAGAACAACATTTTGTAGCTTAAGATAAAGTCCAAGTACCTGGAAGTTGGAGTCTGTGGTCCAGTGAGCTGACCTATCTAGGCTGTATCACTGTCTGGAAGGGGTTCTCTGAGTTAGAGATACCTCAATACAGGCCAGAGTGATGAGACCACTTGTCATGATGGTTGCTTTTGCAGAGAATTTAATGGTTCAAGAGGGCAATAGATTTAGTTAATTTGGAGTCTATGTTGTTTTAAGGCCTATAGATGAAGAGAGAATGCAAGTAATTTTCAACTTAGAAGGAACTTCTTTACTGGATCCCCTGATTTATACAAAAAAGAGAGTATTGTTTTCATGGCTTTAAATATTCATGTAGTTTTCACTCTTTGAGACATTATGCCCAAGTTGGCCTTTTTATTTATTTCAGTCATGGACTTACTCTTTACTTGAACTGGCCCTGAATTCTCACTTCTTAAATGCTGGCATTACATGTGTGTGCCATCTGAGTGAATAAAGGGTTCCATGTTTTCTCTCTGCTCTTTTTCCTTTCCTCTCCTCTCCCCTCCCTTCCCCTTCCTCCCCTTGTTTTCTTTTCTTTTCTTTTCTTGTGTGGGATACTGAACCCAGAGTGTTAAGCATGCTGGGCTGGTGCTCTACTACTGAACCACACTCAGACTTAGTTTTTCTTTTTCCCAGCACTCCTAAGCATACCTCTTGAGTTGTGATTTGTTTTATTCTGTTTAAGAATGGGGAAGTAGTGACTGGATAGATGACCCAGTGGTTAAGAGCACTGGCTGTCCTTCCAGAGGATCTGGGTTTGATTCCCAGTATCTACATGGTGGCTGATAACCATCTGTAACAACCATCTGTAACTCTAGTTTCAGGGAATCTGATGCCCCCTTCTAGCCTCTCTAGGCATCAGGCATACATGTGGTACACCCATAACTATTTTTTTAAAGGGAGGAGGATGGGGCAAGCAGTGTGGTCTCTATGTCTATAATTCTAGAGCTTAGGAGGTAGAGGCAGGAAGATCTGGAGTTCAAGGCCAGTCTCAGCTACATAGCAGGTGAGAGATCAACCAGGCTATATGATGCCCTGTCTCTTTGTTATCTTTTAGAAAATGTTATCATCCTCATCATCATTATATTTATATGTGTGTATGTGTGCGTGTGTATGCACATGTGTGCATGCATGATGCATGTGTGAGTTCAGGAATACACATGCCATAGCAAATGTGGAGGTCAATCTTGACTGTGGATTCTAAGGATCAAATTCAGTTTGTAAGGCTTTCGAGGCAAGGGCCTTTTCCTTCTAAGTCATATCACAGGTCCATGACACAGTGTCAAAAGTCCAAAACAAATGACAGAAAGAAAGGAAGAAAGAAAGGAAGGAAGGAAAGAAAGAAGGAAGGAAGAGAAAAGGAAGGAAGGAAGAAGGACAGAAAAAGAAAAAGACATGGAAAAGTAGGCTGGGGATGTGGCTCAGTGGCCAAGCCCTTTCCTAGCCTATGAGAGGCTCTATTTCCATGAAGGCACAGAGTGACTATGAGGGAGACAGGGAGAGAGGAGAGGAAAAGTATAGAACATTTGATAGGGAGTACATTTTTTTTGGTAGGGTTTTGTAGTTTCTTGGAATGCAGCCACACCCATATTGTCTATGGCAACTTTCTTTATATAAAGGGAGAGAAGAATCATTGAGACCAAAAGTGTAAAATATTTATCACTTGGCCCTTTTCAAAAAAAGCTTGTCAATTGCTGATTGTATAATGCAAGAAAGGTTTTTTTGGCAAGTCTAAAATGGAATCTAAGCTTGAAAAAAAAAAAAAACCAACGCTTTACATAGTGAAAATTGTTCCTTAAATAAACAAACAAAATCATGATGTGATATTGAAAGATTCCAGGAAAGTCTCAATTTAGCCTGTGTACTTGGCAGTTCACTCTTATCCCTAGAGTTCAGATTACTAAATTGTTCCGGATTCTTCCAGAGAAATATTGTGCAAAGATGATGTCCTTTCTCTGATTGTTACATGGTTGAGGAGGCATTTTTATTTTAGATAAGAGTCTTTGTCTATAAAGTAGAAAAATAATAGTAAAATAACATGAATTAAAAAAAGTGTATGGGAGAAGGGCCAATAATTAATTCAGCCAGTCACAGGCTTGACTCTGAATTGATATCAGCTAGAGAGAATGTAGAAGACATGATCCAACCAGGGAAGGCATTAATGCAGTGCTTAACTGGATCCTGAGGGGTGAATATGAGGAGAGCAGATGCATCTTTGGATGATGAGTGCTGGCAACACTAGTTATTGGCTGGCATCCTACACTCTTCCCAAGGATGCTCCTGAGACCCAGTGATCTCACCTCAAATAATGCTGTCTGGATTTGAAGGATCTTGAAAGAAGTTGTTCCTGGAGTTTTAAGGGCAAAGGCTTAGCTATCATTACACTGATGAAACAGACTAGTAATTGTGAGGATCAAAGAAATAGATTTATTTCATAAGACCACATTGGGATGGGGTAAAATCATGCAGTGACCATGTCTGGCTCCTGGGTCCTGACAGAAGCTTTGGGTTTAGTAGAGAAAAAGAATTGGGATGAATGTTGGGAACAGGAGGTCTGTATGCTTCAGCAGTTCTGGTCAAGGTGTATTCTGATCACTCTTTGTTTTGGTTCTGATTCTGCAAGATGGTTAGAGTAAGTCTATTGTAAAGATTAATTGATTAATTAAATGTGCCTGTGTGTGTGCAGGGAGCGGAACTACCTCTGTAAGAGCAGCAGTATATGCTTTTAATCTCTGCCTTTCTCAAGCCTCCCCCACCCCTGCCAAGAAGTCTTTATTCCTGAAGTAGGTGTGATGACACACACATCACACATGTAATCTAACCATTTGGGAGTACAGGCAGAAGCATGAGGAACTCAAAGACCTTCTTGGCTACATATCAAGTTCAAGGCCAGCCTCATCTACACAAGACTTTGTCTTAAACATCAAACAATCAGAAAAACCTGGGATGTGACCCCTGCCCCCAAACCTGGCCCACATATATTACTAGAAAGTTTGATTTAATTTTTTATTAATATTATTTGTGTATGTATATGGTATACACAGGGGGCACTCATATGTCACTGTTCTGTGCCAATGGCATCATGTGGTAATCAGAGGGCAACTTTTGAGAGTTGGTTCTCTCCTTCCACCGTGGGTTCTAGGGATCGAACTCAGGTTGTCAGGCTTGTACAACACGTGCCTTTATCAGTTGGGGTATCTTGTCAGGAGGAGAAAGCTTTCAGTGACAATCACTGAAGAACAGTAAGGCAAAGAGAAAAGAAGGGAAGGGCTTGGTGGGGAGAAATGGCTTAGTGGTTAAGCATTTGCTGTGCAAACATGAGGACTGGAGTTCAGGTTCCCCAGAACCCCTCTAGGTACCAAGTGCTGAGGGTGCTTGGGAAGCTGAAAAATGCAGTTTCTTCTGGAGAGCTGGGGGTTTAAAGCCTCTGTGGAGTCTTCATCCCCTAATTTAGGGATGGTCAGTTTGAAGAAAGCTGGGATGGTTGATTGGCCCAGTACTGTAGTGTGACAGGTGTTGAGCAGGCTTGAACTTGTTAAAGCAGTCCATCAGCAGGGGGCAGATGGTGGGAGATAAAAGCCAACACAGCCTTTTGTCTCAAGTTAGGAGGTCGAGGAAGAAGCTTGCCTTCTTAGAGATTCACCACTTTTATTACATGGCCATGGCTCCTGTCCCTATCCATTTATCAGGGAGTCTGTCTAACTCTTGGTGCCTCAATATGACAGAAAACATCAGGTATTTTCTTTCTGGGTCTGGCTTATTTTACTTAATATGATGATTTCTATCCACCTCCATTTTCCTGCAAATGTCATGATTCTGAGGTAGGATAGACAGGCATAAAATGAAGGGCCATGGGAAGGAATACATAGGAAAGAAAAAAAAAGGTATAGGGAACTTCAAACACCATTGATAAAACCAAAACTGCCTGCAGAGCCCATGCATGCTTTCCTAAAGATACCTAAAACCAAGATGTCAAAGACAATAAATAAACTGTACTTACTTTGGGCCTCAAATGATCTATAACTTTCAGTTTTTAACACTAGCCCCTCTTTACTAAATCAGGACAAAATCCTCATAAATCCACCTTACAGCTTTGTTTGCAAAAGGAAATTCTTTCACCTTTAAACTTTGCTGTAAATTTCTCTCTCTCTCTCTCTCTCTCTCTCTCTCTCTCTCTCTCTCTCTCTCTCTCTCTCTCTCTCTCTCTCTCTGAGCTGTGTAACTTATAAAGTCACAGGATCAAACACAAAGATTGTAAGGACAATAAGGCATGGCTCTCTTTCAAGAAGCCCATGCTGTTTCTTGAGTGTGTCTTGCCCTGCTCAGCCTCCCTCCCCCAACCCTTGGTCTTGAAATCTATTTTGTAGGGCTGGGGAGATGGCTCAGTGGGTAAAGGTGCTAGTTACATAAGCCTAAAACAAACAAACAAACAACATACTACAGTACACTCCCAAGCTGAAGTAGAGACTAGAGAATCCCCTTCTCAGCCAAGCTACCAGTATAAGGGTTTTGTGGTGATTGGAAGGTCAAGGAATGCTGTAAACATCACACCATGCAACAGACCTCATGGAGTAGATTTATTGGGGGTACGAGGGTACATGAAAGACTGCTTCTGGTGGGCGCCAGGGGAGGGGGGAGTGCCAGCCGTGGTGACGCAGACACCACGAGTCATATATGATGCATGGGCATGCAAGACAGTGGCAGCAATGGAAACCTGTCACATAACCTGTCACATTGGTCTCTAGTAATGACATGGTCTTGACACTGACTCATTGAAGGCAGGAGGAGCCTAGTTCTGGAATGTAGGCAGGAAGGCAGGGAGGAACTTAGTTCTGAAATGTGGGTAGTTCCTAACAACCAGGCCAGTGTGGAGTGTAGGACAACACAGCAGAATTAAGAGAGACTTGTTTTTTTTTTTTTAACAAGGTGGCAGATCTTGTTAAACAGAGAGTTGTCTCATAACCACATAAGTTCTCTCCTTCCACCATGTGGGTTCTGAGGCTTGAACTCGGGTCATCAGGCTTGGTGGCAAGCACCTTTGCCCACTGAGCCATCTTGCTATTCCCTCCAAAGGAGACTTTTGGTAATCCAATTCAACAGGGTTCTTGAGGGAGGCAGACCAAGGTGATATGATATCTAGTATGGTCAGTCCAAGGTCAAATAGGAACTTAGATTTAGAAGCTGCTTTTTGGAAAAAAAAAAAATTGGCTCCTTATTTTGGCTTACAAAGAAAAGCAGGACAAAAGCATGGCACCCTGCCTTCATTTTATGCTTGTCTGTTTCCTTTATTTTTGTTGAATGCTCAGAGATAGAAGTTGCTGTCTTTAGCCTGCACCGCAATGGATTCTGGGTAGAAGAAAACCTGCAAGAGAGACTGAACCCCAGAGAAGGGAGTTACGCCTGAAGCCAAGGCAGCACCCCAGAGCAGAAGTGGCTGTCTCATAGGAACCTACTATACCACTTTCATGCCAAGCACAGAAATGTGTGAGCATTTGTGAGCTGCTTGGAGGCATTAGTGTACATCCTGAGCTCTGTGAATTATATCCAGGGTGTGCCTTGAGAAAGTGATGATAGGTCTACAAGGATTGTCTTCTTGTCTGGACTGTGGTTGGCTTCCTCTAAGTCCTCTGGCATGCTGTTTGTTTCTTTAAGTGGCTCCCTGGATACTCCAACCCTACACACTGCCTCAGTTTTGTTTGTTTCTTTTATTTTCTTTTGAAACTCTGTCTTAAAAAAATTCACTTTGTAGTCAGTCTGGCCTTAAACTCTGGATCTTTCTGCCTCTTACCTCCAAAGTGCTGAGATAACAAATGTAGGGCACCATGTCAGGCTCTGCCTCTGGTTTGTGAGGGAGTTCTTTGCTCTTCCCCCTTTCTCTCTTTGTACCAGGAATTGAACCTAGGGCCCTATGCATGTCAGGAAAGCACATAATCAGCCAATTACATCCCAAGTGCTTTCCTTTTCTGTCTTGGTTAGGGCTTTTATTTTTGTGAAGAGACACCATGACTATGGCAACTCTTATAAAGGAAAACATTTAGTTAGGTGGATTACAGTTCAGAGGTTTAGTCCGTTATCACTGTGGTAGGACAAGGCAGCACATAGGCAGACATAGTGCTGGAGAAGGAGCTGAGAGTTAATATATCTTGATCCACTGGCAACAGGTACTGAACTGAGACACGGCCTGGCTTGAGTATATATGAGACTTTAAAGCCCACCCCCACTGTAACAGACTTCCTCCAACAAAGCCACAGCTACTCCAATAAAGCCACATCTCCTAATAGAGCCACTCCCTATAGGTTTATGGGGACCAATTACTTTCAAACTACCACATTCTCCTTAAAATTCTCTAGATGCCAAATAATATTCTTGGAGGGAGGAAGGACATCCACTAGTTAGAGTGACTATTTTGGCATCTGTTGGGCAATAGCCTCAAGTCATGAGGAAATGAGTTAGGATAGTCATTAGCCACAATGAATGGCTTAGTCTCAGCCTGGCAATTCTACTCCACAGGTCCACCCTGCTTCCAGTCAAACCACAAAGCATAGCTAAGTTCCTGGTAGCTACTAGGATATGTATGTGTATGTGTATATGTATGTGTATGTATAGGTTATATATGTTTATATCTGTTCATCCCTCATCTCTAAGAAAAGTTGAGTCCCTTACTGTTTCAATTAAACAGTCTTAGCCTGTTATTGAGTTTGTCTGCTTCTCTGACTCATTTTTCTTATAGTATCTACTATTCTTTTGCTTTTCCTTTCTTTTTCACTATTGTTGACAACCACACAACACTTTGTCTCTATTAGTCTGTGCATATGTGCACATGTGTGGGCATGTATGGATCACAAACATGAGTGTGTGTATGTTGTAACGAGAGGATCATGGTTACAATTTTAGCTTGTTTTTATTTCTTCTTTAAAAAATTAATTAATTGCTGAGCAAACCTGACAAGCGGATCTCAGTCTCTGGAACCCATGTAACGTTGGAAGGAGATGAATTGACCCTATGCCGTCGTACTTGCATCTCTACACATGTGTTGAGGTGTGTGCTCTTCCCCACACCATACATATGCACAAATAACAAATAAAACTTTACAAAAATTAAAGGATATTTACAGTATCGTTATGTAGTGTGCTGGTTGGTGTTGTCAACTTGATGAACCTAGATGTATCAGGAAATAACGGATCTTAATTGAGAAAATTCCTCCATAAGATTGGCCTATAGGCAAGTCTATGGAGTATGGTCCTGATTAATGACTTATGTAGGAAGGCCCTCCATGGTCTCTGCTTCAGTTCCTGCCTCCAGGTTCCTGCTCTGCTTCTCTATATGATGGACTATAAACTGTAAGGTGAAATAAACTCTTTCCTCCCCAGGTTGCTTTTGGTCATGGTCTTTATCACAGCAACAGAAAGCAAAGTAGGGCATGTATTTTGGCAGCCTTTTAAAAGGCAAGTTCTAAATATGTAGCTTAGGCTAGCTTTGAACTTGAGGTGGTCTTACTGCCTCAACCTCCCAAGTGCTAGGATTACAGTTGCATGTCACCATGCCTGCCTGCCATGGTGCAATATTTTGTGATGGGTTTTCTAATTGGGTTGCAGAAAGAACCCACCTATACAATTCAAGTGATTGTTTTGCTCTTTCATTTTTGATAGGCATGTATAATTGGAAACAAGCCTGTGAAACAAAATAAAATGGACCTTATTGGCTGAGAAGAATATAAATACCATTGGCACAAGCAACTATCACAAAAGTATTGCTTATTACTCAAGGCCTATCTTTTTTCCCTGACAGCTCCTCAATTAAATCAAAGCTGAATTACGTATCCATTCTTTTGGGTTTTCACTCATTTGATAACCTAGTCCAATCTGTTCATACTATTGTGAGACATGTCTCTTTTGTTAGGAAGCAGTTGCTCCATAAATATTACTTGAAACAAAAAAAAAAAAAAAAAAAAATCGAGTAAAGGGCTGGAAACATGGCTCAGTTGGTGGAATGCTTGTCTAGAATGCAGGTTGCCCTTGGTTCAAGCTGAGTACTGCATAAACCTGGCACGGTGACACACCCCTGTGATCCCAGCGCTCAGAGGCCACCATGGACTGAATGAGACCCTGTATTAAAATCAATCAAACCTACAAGCATATACCCATAGATTAGATTTCCCTGGACAAGCTTCTTTCCCTAGTGGATGACATTTGATGTAAAGTAGTCAAAGTCCAGAGAATAAGCGACTGTGGACTGTTCAGGAAACATTGTGGAAGAAGGGATAGAAAAAAAATGTAAGAGACAGAGGTTGGAGAGGAGTGCATATATACCCTTGCTTTTATAATGTCAATCTTGGGGGTCAGTGAGCAAGTTCAGTGGGTCAAGGTGCTTGCTGCCAAGCCTAGAGATCTGAGTTCAGTCCCTGAGACCCAGGTGGAAGGAAAGAACTGACTCTCAAAAGTTGTCCCTTGACCTCCACATGCCTGACAACCAAAAAAGTACATTACTTACAAAATAATAATGTAATCTTATGCCCATCAAAGTTACATATCTAACTTCCCACTGTACAATATGTCCTCTGAAGCCTATGTTAACTCATTTCTTAAACATATGGAAGCAATCTCAGAAGAGTTAAATGACTGAACTCCAAAGTGCTTTCTATGACATCCCATAAGTAAGGAGGAATCACCCAAGGAAACGGAAGTTTCTTTGACTTACTCTTCATACGTGGCATGAGAATGTCTAATCAAATTAGTTAATAACACCAATGTCTTCATCATGCATTTTTGAGAGAATAGAAATAGGAATTCAAACATGTATTGAGCATTAATGATGTCTAAAGCCTGAAGCTGAAAGTACAACTACGTACTGATTTTTCTAGATGAGATCAATAGGGAAGAAGGAAAAAGAAAAGGGACAAGTAAACAAGATATAAATTGCAGAAAATATCTATAGCTTTAAGCCAAAAAAGATCAACTCACAGTATGTACAATATCAACCCACATGTATTTTCATAAAATAGGACCAATGCAAAGAAAATACCACTGTGTATATTTTCATAGGAAGAGTAATAGTGACTTTCTTTATTTTGTTTTTGCATTCAAAATTTCAAGTGAGCCTGAATTTTTGCAACAACAACAAAAAAATCTGGAGTGCTAATAGAATGATAGACATGTACATTTAAAAACTTTAAAACCAAGACAACAAGATGGCTCAGCTGATAAAGGCACCTTCAGACAAGCCTGATGAACTGAGTTCATTCCCTGGAAACCACATGGTTAAAAGGAGAGAATAGAGTCCCCAAAGTTGTCCTCTGACCTCCACACATCTACCCAGGTACATGTGTATGCTCTGTCCTCAAATCAATACAAGTAGTCAAGAAACACACACAGAAAGCTGGGCGATGGTGGCACATGTCTTTAATCCCAACACTCGGGAGGCATAGGCAGGCAGATTTCTGAGTTCAAAGCCAGACTTGTCTACAGAGCAAGATCCAGGACAGGCTCCAAAGCTACTCACAGAAATCCTGTCTCGAAAAATAAACAAACACATAAACCTTAAAGCCTTTAAATGTAAATAATTTTTACTATCGAAACTTTCTAGTATTTAGTACTATAGAATAATAAAATACTGCAACGAACCCTCAATTCATTGTCACTCATTTGTTTTACCATTTAAAAACATTTTAATTTAATTTTTGTGTGTGTAAATATGTATGAGCCCACACATTATGGCTTGTATGTGGAAGCCAGAGAAGATGTTGAGGAGTCAGTTCCCTAGTTCCCTCCTTCTACTATGCGGGTACTGAAATCAGGGCATCCAGACTTGGTGGCAAACACCTTTACCCACTGAGCCATCTTGCTGGTCTAGTGTTCAATTTTAGATGTAGAGTTTGAGGGAACCATAGAGGTAATCAGAAAAGGAGACTGTTGGACAGACAGACATAGAGATAAAGCATTTTGGTTGTTTGTCACTTTTCTTACACAAGCTTCTATAGATTTTATAGAGGAAGTTAATGACAAGCCGTCCTAGTTGCTCAGGGTCCTATTCACTATGGTGTCCTTATACTGTAACACTTGTGAAGTGACTCTAGATTTGGAACCACTATAGATTCTTGTTCTCTTTCTGTGTGTGTCTCTCTGTGTCTCTGTCTCTATCTCTGTCTCTGTCTCTCTCTCCAGGATCTCACTATGTAGCCTTGAATGGCCTGGAGCTTGCTGTATACACCAGGTTGGTCTCAAATTCATGGGTAGTGTCCTGCCTCTGCCTCCTGAGTGCTGGAGTCAAAGGTGTACACCACCATACCTGGGCTCCTGTTGTCATTCATAAAAGATAACATTTAAAAAATCCTGTACTTGGAGACCAAAAAAAAAAAAAGGCAGATTTCTATGAGTCTGATACCAGGATGATCTACATAGTAACTTCTAGAACAGCCAAGGCTATATAGAGAGGCCATGTCCCAAAACCAAACAAAAACACCTAAAAATAAAACAGTAAAAAAGATATCTTTATTTTCTTAAACTTATATGTCTCTCTCGTGTGTATATGCAAGCATGTGTGTAGGTACCCTTGGAGGCCAGAAGAGGGTACTGGATTCATCAGAGTGAACTTACAGGTGGTTGTGAGCAGCTTGATGTGAGTGCTAGAAAGTCAACTCTGGTCCTCTGCATGAGCAGCAAATGTTCGTAACTGCTGAGGCATCTCTCCAGTCCTATGCACATGCTTTTTTCTTTTTGAGATAAGGTCTTACTATGTAGCCCAGTTTGGTTTCAAACTCATAGTCCTCCTGTTTCAACTTACCAAGTGTTGAGATTATAAGTATGTAACTACTATTGATGGGCTAACTATTTATTCTTAACAAAGCAACAGATTTTTTTTGGGGGGGTTACAGATTCTTATTACTTGAGGGGAGTTATATGACATAAGGGTAGTAAGAGGTTTTATATTTCAATCCAGGACTGTTTTAGCCCACCGTTTGTAAGAAGTATCCTGAAAAAGGCATGTCTGTGTCTGTGTTAGTGTCTATACTGGAGTCATCATATCATGTGTGCATTTTCTGAATTGATGAATAACCTCTTGTTTGCTTCCTTCTGCTTGTTGTATTTATAGCCCACATTACTTATGATTGTGGGACAACATAATATGGACCAGATGGTTTCATTATTCAGAGTTTCATATTTTGAATTTTAAACATTGTGTTGGACTGCCTGTCCATGGCCAGCTGTGTTCTGGAGTTGACAATGAGGCCAGATCATGGTTCAGAGAGCCAGAGACCATGGCTGTAGAGGTGTTAGCATTTCAAAATTCTTCTGGATTTTTGTCCTTGGTTTCATTTGAAAATTTTCAGGGAAGGTGAAGAGGGGAGAAAGGAGAGAGAGAGAGAGAGAGAGAGAGAGAGGAGAAGGGGAGCATATAGAAGTCCCTTTATGATCACTTGGCTGGCCTATGATAGTAATAAGCTAATAGAATTAATTATATTAGCTATTTGTAGTGATGTTTAACTATAGCTATTAATATTTCCTAATGAGAGCTTCAGCCAAGCACCCAGTAGGAAATAGGTATCATATAAGTTAAATGGATAGTGAAGCACAGATCCTTAGGGACTCTACTACTTTTTAATTTTAAAGTTACTTCTATTTTTGCACGGCCAGAGAACAACTTGCAAGAGTCCATCCTCTTCTACCATGCAGGTCCAGGGATCAAACTCAGGTCATAAGGCTCACAGGCCACCTTCCATTGCCCACTGGGCCATCTCACCAGACCTAGGTTTTGCTTTCTTTAAAGTCCAGTATACCTTGAAATGTATCCATTAGTACAGGACCCTATGGAAGACATTCCACATCTCAACTATAGGAAATAGTATTCCAGACTTAAATGAGCAAAGGAAGCCATGGTTGCCTGAATCTACAGAAAGTATTCAAGTATTCTCTCTCTCTCTCTCTCTCTCTCTCTCTCTCTCTCTCTCTCTCTCTCTCTCTCTCTCTCCCCACACACACACACACACACCCCTTGTTGGCTCAGTTTTTACTACAGAATTCTAATATGATGGTATCCTACTTTTAATTGTTAATTTGATACCACCTAAATTCATCTGAGAAGGAAGTCCCAGTTGAGGGATTGCTCAGATCAAATTGGCCTATAGGTGTATTGTCTTGATTGGTAACTGATGTTGGAGAGCCCAAACCACTGTAGGCAGCATCATTCCCTAGGCAGGTACTCCTGGGCTAACACAGCTAGCTAAGCATGGACTTTCAAGCAAGACAGCAAACAGACCTCCAGCCATAGTTTCTGCTTCAAGTTCTTACTTGAGTTCCTACCCTAACTTCCCTCAGAGTGACTTATTAAAGCAACAGAGATTACCCTAGAATAGATGGCAAAGAAACAGGTCTTTCTTAGAGGTACATATATGTTCATAGTTTTGATCATTGTAACAGGAAGGATCTGGGACAATAAGAGTTTATGTCTCCTTTTTCCCCTGGGGCCTGTAAATGGCTATCAGTTAGAAATTATAAGGCTGGAAGCCAGTAGAAGTGGATATTGGAGAGTCATATACAGAGTAGGAGGGACATTAAATTGGATGTAAATGGGCAAATAGAGCATTTTCAGAGAATTACTTTCTATAACAATGATTATTACAATTTCCTGTGTGGCCTATTAGAGATATGTATGTATACTAGAGTATATGTGGAGGTGTTGGTAATTTTCATGCTACTTGAAACCCTTCCAATATCATATTTGTGAAAGAATAATATTAAGGCACTTTTTATTGTGAAATATTCTTCTAGGGGCTGGAGATGTAGCAGCTCAGTTCATAGAGTGCTTGCCTAGCATGCATGAAGGCCTGGGTTCCAAACCCCATACTGAATAAAACCTAAGCAGAACACATTCCTGGAATCTCCACACTTGAATAGAGTCTCATTATATAGTTCTGGCTGGCCTGGAACTCACAGAGATCCACCTGCTTCTGCCTCCTGAGTGCTGGGTTTAAAGGCCTACGCTACCATGTGTGGCTTCTATGGTAAAATTTAATATCTGAACAAATAAATTATTTTCTCACTTTTTGCCTTTAATTTATCTGGGATTTATTTTCCTACAGTTATGCTTCAGGTGAACTTTGCAATAATTTCATTCATTAAAAGTTCCCATTTCAATGGTGATTTTAGAAGAATTTATATATTAGCTTGACAAGACCTGACATTTATTTTTCCTTCCAGAAATATTATCAAACTTTTTATTATTTGGGTTACCTTTTCTTTTCAATGATTATGGAGAATTAGAAGTTGCAAGGTTGTTTGGTATTTTGTCTTTTTATTTGAATATCTGAAAGTAATATTCATTTGACATTATGCAATTTAATAAGCAAATACTGCTCATCCAATTGCTTGATATTCTAAGCATTTTCAACATTTTGAGTATGGAAATTCTTCTTGCTCTGTGATTACTGAAAATCTCCAATTCAAGATCAGGTTGGAGAGCAGGAAGAGTACTAAAATTAGATTAATCAATTCTATAAAACTTGCAGACATTCTTATGTAACTTTTGAAAGTTCAGGAGTTCAAGGACAGCCTTGGCTACAGAGCAAGTTGTAGACCAGTCTGCCCTACATGAGACCCTGTCTTGGAATGAAACAAACAGCAACAGAAATTGGGGATGCAGGTCTTAGATTAGCTTCCTGCTTTCTGGATAAATCAAGATGAACTGTTCATGCAGACATGTCAACAAGGAAGCTGCCTGGACTTCTGATTCCCTGCCCCAACAATCAACGTCTTTACAAAGGAAAGAGATGGCTAGCAAGCAATGAGACTTCTGGATAACACAAATGATCAAAGTGGTCAAAATGGACATTTCTTTTCATGTTTTACTATTTGGGTCTGGCAAGGTGAGACCACAAAAGCATTCCATATCTATTTACTTGATTTCCATACAGTGTTGGTTCTGGAAAGATCAGCAGGCCTGCCTTTATCTTTATCTGATGGAAAGATCACAGTGGGGGGGTGTTCATTAGCTTCAGCTCCAGTCAAGGCTAAGTATAAGCTGCTCTTTCATTTTGTTCTAATGCTTTCTCTCAACTGCCAAGGACATTCCCTCCCTCTATTTGTTTTTCAGTGTTAGGTATTAAAGCCAAGGCCTTTTGCATGCTGCACAAAGGCTGTACCTGAGATCTGTTTTGCCAGTCCAGTTCTTTTTTTAGAGAAATTGTAGCCAAAGCAGAAACAACAGAGCTTTTTCTTTTTCTTCTCTCTCTCTCTCTCTCTCTCTCTCTCTCTCTCTCTCTCTCTCTCTTCTTTCCTTCCTTCCTTTCTATATACTTCCGCAGAACACAAAGATCTGTTCTCTTTCTTGTACAAGATTTATTTGTAATTATGTGCATGTGTGTAAGTCTCTGTGTGTGCATGCCCATGTGTGTGAATGCAGGTGCCTTCAGAGGCCCGAAGAGGGGGCTGAGTCTCTTGAAGCTGGAATCACAGGCAGTTGTGAGCTGCCCATTGTGTGTAGGGTGGGAGGGGTGTGAATTGAATTCAGATCCACTGCAAGAATAGTCAACATTTTTAACCACTGAGCCATCTCTCCAGCCCCATGAACATTTGTTCCTCTTGATGAATGCACAGCACAGAAGCTCAAGCAGAAGAAAAAGAAATGGAAAAGGGCTTATCCCCTGCATCAGGTAAGAGAACAGTGGAGTTCTCCTCCCACCAAGAAAACTCCCTCCTCTAGAAAGGGAGCATGGGGGTTTTAGCCAGAAACTTAGACATATTCATATACTCTCAGGAGAGCACATTCCCAAGAACATGCCGTTTAAGTTGTATGTTACTGAGCTTACTCAGATTAAGGTCATAGTTAAGGAAGGGGGGGGCAGCACATTTCTGGCCATTAGCTTGTGATCATTGTATATTCAGAAGATTAAAATGGCAGATAGCAACATTTCTGGGCATGCACTTCAAAGATGGTCAGTTTTCTTTCCAAAGTTTTAGCTGAAACATTCTATTTATCTGTCTGTCTTTCTAGGTAGTATCTAGCTCAGCTGATATGGAATTTACTCTGTAGCCCAGGTTGGCTTTGAATTCTTGATCTTCATGCCTCAGCTTCCTGAGTGCTGGGATTACAGGTATGAGCTACCATGCCAAGCTAGGAGAGGAACCTTCAGTGCATTTTCTCCCTAAAGATGCCTGCCTCCTTCAGAGACTGAAGTTGGTTTTTTTTTTTAAACTTAAAATGAGGCAGGCAGGCTGGGCTTCAAACCCAGGACAAATGACTGAGGTGCTTATTTAACATATCAAAGCAGATACTGCAAGTTCTCCAGGTGATCCCTCAGTCCCTACCAGTTTCAGGGCCCTCCTGACTGTCTCCTGCCTACCCTGAACTCTCCAGAGGGCTGGGCTGCCTTCTCTCCCTTCTCCCTTCCTCTCCTCATCTCCCATCTCCTCATATGGCTCATAGTCATGACCACTCTAGACTCTTCCATATGTCCCTGCCTCTGGCCATGCTTTTTTCCATATATATATATATATATATATATATTCTATTTTCTCCTCTGCCATACCCAGGAGCAGTCATGTGCTTTCGCTTTTTTTTCATTCATCTGATTTTCAAGACCCCAGACTGGCATAAATGACCTTTCTCCTTCAAGGAACTCAATGCTCTGAACAAAGCTGCTGGCCTGAAATATCATTTGTTTCTGCTGCCTTCTGCCTGCCACCACCATATTTGACCCCAAATTCTAGAGTTCAATTCTTCAGCTATTGCTTCCCTCTACTTGTTCTAATCATTTGTCTCTTGACTCTCCCGGCTCTGACCTGCTGTGCCCTCCACATGGGTACCACTCTGGCTCCTGCAGGCTGCTACTCCTCTGGCGTGCTATACCAACTTGAACATCTCCCCTTTCTCCTGCTCTTTTCCCTTCCCTTGCCTCCTCTAGAGAGCGGCAGTCTCACCTGTGGCATCCTGGGACTTTTTCCCTTGCTTCCTTCCACTTGGAGTTTCATAAATGTTCCTCTGGCTCCTAGAGACCACCACATGGACAGCTGTTTCTCACTCTGTCCTTGTATACACATGTGGGTCTCTCTACTAAAGACACTTATGGGCTCCCTTCCCCCTACAATCCTACTATGCTACCCCTCACTCCAGCCTGTAGTCCTACTATGCTTTCCCTCATTCCAGTCTGCAGTCCCACAGTTTCAGCTCTCAACTCCCTCCTGGAGCTCATAGGAATATCCTGGCATGAGGCATGATGGTTCAGTTTGCGACCCCTGGTCTCAGTACAGATAAATGGCGAAAAAAATGGCACACTTGATTTCCAAATCCTCACCAACTGTGACACCTGCTACTGTTCAAACTAATGATCCCCAAATCTCTTCTATGTAAATTCGCTCTGCTCTATGCTTCCAAAAACTCTAGGGTTCTTCTTCCCATTCTTAAAAGTCTTTTATCTCTGTGCTCTGCTCTCAAAAAATTCTCTCAAGACTATGCTATAAATGCTGCCTCAGGATTTGTTGAAAGACAAAAAAGTAAAGTTAAGGACAGACTAACCTGGAAAGCTAACCCAGACCAATATCTGTTCCTTAGAATTTGCTAACTTCCCCTCACAAGGCCCTGAGATAACAAGATACCGAGAATTCACACTGCCCCTCCTTTCTTGTGAGTCAGCAGGTGGTGAATAGGGTCTTTAAGAAACAAAGAGATAACTGTACCTCTGGTTTGCCCAGACAAGATTAATTAGCACACCCTGAGGCCCTAAGGTCTGTTGACCCTAATAGCAAGACCATCCGGCCTCAAAGGGTCACATACTCAATGGACAGAGGGTCCTACCCCCTCCCTAAGCTAGTGGGTTTGCCTTTAAAAACACCTGTGGGGGGGGGATGGTGCTTCTCTCTAGCCTGCGTGGTGGAGGAGCCCGTTTGCACAAACATTTCTTGTTCATTAAAGACTCTTGCGTGTTGCAGCAACTGGACTGGACCTTGAGTTCTTGGGGGTATCGACCGAAACTGGGAGACTCCTCATTCTGAGGGTCTTACATTGTAAGTTCTTTGGATATGGTTAAAAAAAAAGGCTATTAAAATCTGTGACAAGTAATTTGGTTTAAAACTTATTTTAAAAGGCTTATAATTAAAACCTATACATGGGTAATCTTATTCCACTACAACTTACTATGTATGTGATTCAGTTTTTGTCTAGAATATACTGTATATGTAACTTAGATTCAACTCATGTTTAGGAAAATAGATGTTTTTAAATAGCAACCATGTGGCTGACCTCCATCTTGGCCGATAACCTCATCAAGAAGTAAGCTACCACAGGGTTGGAAGCCATCTTTACTAATGTTAAAGAGTACATACATGTGACTTTGCCACCATCTTGGCTTAAATGATCATATTGCATAAAGCAACAATTATAAAACTTCTCAGTCCTACTTAGTTCATCATTGTATCTCTTTTTAGACTAAAGAAGCAACAACAAGTCTCCAAAATATTTTGCATTGGTATGGACCTTTGTATGATGATAAAAATTTAAGGTTATAAAGGTCTACTCAGATTAAAAAGCTAATTTATGATGTGTGTCTAACTAGTTATGTCTTTGCTAACTGTTCAATACCAAGTGTCTAAAAATATATATAAGTAACCTATGTCTGATGAATAAAGTATATTTGATAAATTCCTAGGTTCTACTCAGGTTCACAGTAGTATTTGTCTAGCTTGTCTGTCTTTGCTCATGTTGTTAAGCTTAGATATTTGGATAAACTAAGTCATACAAAAAACTGTGATAGTCTATAATGGTAAAAGTTTACTGCATTTATGCCTTTTGATGCTGAGGGATCTTCAGTTAAATCTTCAACTCAAATTTTAAGGCTCAACCCTAACAAGGATAAACCTGTAAAAATTTTGTCTTATAAAAGCTACTAACATCATAAACTATTAAAGGTAATTAAAACACACAAATTAGTATTAATCTACCTTATAAATAATCAAATTCTTTAATATGGTCAGAACTATACTTATAGTCATGATTAATTACAGAAATAAGCCTTGTTTGGCTTCCTGTATATGTTTTCAAAATTAAGCCTAAAACAAGTAAATAAGGTGTAATTAATAGATAGATGGTCCTCAAGTTCTTCAGAGATCTGCTGAATATGGCATTTAAAATGTTTAAGCTTCCCATAATAGAATGTCCCTTCCTTGTGGGAACCTGATGCCGTGCAATGACTCTGGCTGAATTGTGCTAATATTAATCACTGGGCCAAATTCCCCAGGACTCACCTGCCAATGGAGCTTTGCACAAATTGGACATTTTTGGGTTGATTGTCCTACTTTGCCTATTCAAAGTAGAGTCAGTATTTCCAAACTCCTTTATAGGAAAAATCTCATTGGGTCTGACAGCCAAAGGCCATGATGCTTTCTCTCTCTAAGACCCCTGAAGATTGAATGCTGTCCTGTATGACAAAGACCAACTGACTACTTATCCCCCAATGAATATGGGAGCCCAGGGGAACCCTTCTAGGTAATGGGTCTTTGTAATTTTAATTGAGACATAGACCATTTGGATTATACTTCCAGCTATAAAGCATCCTTCTCAGATCTCTGACAGCATTGACTAACTGTAGCTTTAACAGCAGGGAGCACACCAGCTCCTTCCCCCAAGGCTTCAGCTACTTTTTCAGTTCTCTTCATATGTAAAATTCAGGCCTCAGGCCTCACTTTCCTAGGCCTCCCACTGAGAAAGACAGTTTATCTTGTTACCAGACTCGAAAGTATACAAATACAAGAGGTCTGAGGATATAAAAACTTAAGTAAGTTGTGAGAAGCTAAGAAGATGTTTTGAGGTGAGTAAATGCAAGTTGTAAGGGTCTAAGGAAGTAATTTAAAGTATATAAAAATGTTTCAGATTTCTTTCCCTTGCTATGCTACTGTTGTATTAAGACTTCAAAAGTTCAGAGTTTTACCATTAATCAATGGAGTTCTAATAAGCTATTGATTTAGCTCTGGTAAACAATGACTATTATCATAATCACAAGCTCAAGATTTTAAATTCCCTTTGGTTGTCTTCTAAGTACAGACTTAAAGGTGCTTCTCAGTCACACTAAATCATCTCTGTCCAATCTATATATCCAGCCCTCTGGAAGGTGTGTCTGTTAATGTTTGGGGTCATAAAGCTTTTACTCTGACCGAAAGGCATGGGTCTACTGTCTTTTCTACAATGTGAATTTCAGTACAGAAAAAAAAAACAGTGGGAATGCTAACAGGTCTAAAACTTTTGTCTCTTTGTAAACTTACAACAAAACAAAAACAAAACTTGTAACCTTCTGGGAATCAACTTGTATCCACTCTTGAAGGATTCCAGATAAGTGATGTCAGTTAACAGCCTGTTTCCCCACCTGCCTATTCCTCCTATTCTTGAGGGTAGGATCCCTTCCCCCTTTCTCTGGTCTTGGAACTGCCTTCCTCAACCATCAGGACCATGGGGCTAAAAGTTTCAAATGTATACCTGGAAAAGGATTTTCTCCTAGAGTCCTTAACTTTACTGCCTCTCTCTGATCTTATCTGCCCCACCCGATTTCAACTCAGCTGCAGACTGTTCCAGTGCCGGGTATTCCCTCAAAATCTGCGTCCCAGACAGTGGTTGAAACAGCCTGTTCTTCCCAGACTTGGCCAGCATCTCCAGCTTCCTTGGGTGATGACACCCCAATATCAGCATGAAGTAGTCATAGAGAAGATTGTGTCACCCCTTATCATTTATTTATCAGCAAAAAGGCTTGATGTTACCTTTCAAACCCCAGTACAAATGGCTGAGGAGTCTGTATTGAAGTGGACCTGGCTGCAAGGTTCTCCCAACATCACTCAGTCCCTACATTTTGCAGAGTACAGCTGGAATAGCCTGCCCCCTATTATAAACTTTTCCAGCCCAGGGGCTGGGCTGCCCTTCCCCCAGAGGCACTTTCCTATATAGTCCAAGCATTTTGGTTACTCACCCTTTTTGTACCTTTGGCCTCCTGGCTGCTGCACCTGCTTCCCCCTCTCCCCTTTCCCTTTCCCCACATGGTTCAGCTCAGTCTGGTCCATGTCCATTCTGGACTCTCCCAGCTGCCCCTACCTCTGACTATGCTCTTCCACAGATCTATAATAAACTTTTGCCTCCCCTTTCCTTTTTCTTTCTTTCTTTCTTTTTTTGTCATTCAGAAACAACCTGTGTCCTGTTAGGTTGGTGGGTTTCTTTTTTCCAAGTTGCCATTTGTACCATTTTACCATAGTAAAATAATATTCTGATTAGATGAAAGAGAATGGCATCTGTCTCAGTTACTGTCCTATAGCTGTGAAGAGACACATGATCAAGGCAACTTATAAAGGAAGGCATTTAATTATGGGCTTGCTTACAGTTTAAGCGTTCATTCATTATCATTGTTGTAGACACCAGGCAGGTAGACATGGTGCTGGAGAAGTACCTGAGAGCTTTACATCCTGATCCCTGGGCAGCAGGCAGGTAGACATGGTGCTGGAGAAGTACCTGAGAGCTCTCCATCCCAATCCCCAGGCAACAGGCAGGGTCGGTGTAGGCTTTTGAGAGCTTGTTTAGAGAGTCTATCATGGAGCCCAGCTACTCCTATGCCCTTCACTGAAGAGCGGTCTTCTATTTGGGAAAGCCATGCTCTTCAGCTGAGCACACAGCTTCAGGAGGGACACATGTACATGGAGTGGTGGTGGGGGAAGGAGACACCTGCCTAGCCAGCATGATCAGTTGAATCTGTGTGGGGTGACCAATGTTACAGCCAGAACATTCTCACACCCATGGTATAAGCTTTGGAAACCTCAAAGTCCACCCACAGCAACGTACTTCCTCCAATAAGGTCACACCACCTCTAACAAGGCCACAACTACTCCTACAAGGCCATACCTCCTAATCCTTCCCAAATGTTTCATCAGTTAGGGACAAAACATGCAAATGTATGAGTCTATGGGGGACAATCCCACTCAAATTACTATAATAGCCCCTCATATTGGTCAGTTTTGAAGTTATTAGGTAGGGATTTATATATGCCTTCAAATACAATTACAAAAATAATAAGTTAAGGGTGTTTTTTTGCTCTTTTAAAAAAGGATTTATTCATTTTGTTTTATGTTTATGAGTGTTTGTCTGAATGTATGTATGCCACAGGAATGCCTGCTGTGTGTCAGATCCCCTGGAACTGGAGTTACATAGGATGGTTGTGAGCTGCCATGTGGGTGCTGGGAATCAAACTTGGGTTCTCTGCAAGTGCTCTTATCCACTAAGCCACCACTCCAGCCCCATCTTTTACTTTTAGAAATCTATTAATTGCAGAAAAGTTTATTAATTGCTTTTTAAAAAATCTTTTGAGCCTGAAAGTTGTTATTTCTATTGTAATACAGAGGTCACTAAACATTTTTCTTATCTAATTGTTCATTCTCTCTTTCCTTCTTAAAGCACTGGGAATTGTAATTTTGTGCTTCTTACTTCGAAGTTAGAAATGGACCCTCCAGGTCTTCCATGATGATTCTACTGAAGCTACTCCCTGTTCCCCACTGCCATCCTATTAGGAGGTGTGGCCTTGTCGGAGGAGGTAAGTCCTTATTAGAGGAAGTGTGTCACTGTGGGGGCAGGCTTTGAGATCTCCTATGCTCAAGTTATGCTTAGTGTGACATAAAGTTGCTTCTGCTGCCTGTGGATCAAGATATAGGACTCTCAGTTCCCTCTCCAGTACCTTGTGTGCCCGCACACCATGTCCTGCCAAGATGATAATGAACTGAACCTCTGAACTGTAAGCCATCCCCGATTAAATGTTTTGCTTTATAAGAGTTGCCATGGTCATGGTGCTCTTCACAGCAATAGAAACCCTAACTATGACAACAGGGGCAGCTTTTCCTTTTTCTGGGAACTGCAGTTTATACAGATGATGATCCTTTACATTGTTTATTTCTCCAGAGCTCTAGAATGGTTGGAGAACAATACTGGGAGATACTGGCTTAAAATCTAGAAATGATCTTGCTAAGATAAATGGGACCAATACAGGGCTTTTATCTATCTATCTATCTATCTATCTATCTATCTATCTATCTATCTATCTATCATCTATCTATTTCTCTAAGGGAGGATCTCATGTAATATCTCAGGTTGGCCTCTAATTCACTATGTAGTCAAAATGACCTTGAACTCCTGATCCCCTTCCCTCCACTTTCAAGGTTTTCAGCTGTTTCCACCATGCCCAGTTCCCAAAAACAGATAATTTTTTCCTCCCTCTATTTGTGACTGTGTCTCTACGTGCTACTGTCTGTGGAGACCAGAAGCCAACATTGGATCCCCTGGAGTTTGAGCTATAAGTGACTGTGAGCTGCCTAAAGTGAGTGTTGGGAACTGAACTCAGGTCCCAGAAGAGTAGCAGTCATTAACTGCTGAACCATCTGTCTCCCTCCTTCTTTCCTTTCTTCTCTTATTCCTTTATCATAATACTTTGTTCTTATCTCCCCCACTGGCCTCCTCCTGAATCCCCCTTTTATGTCTTATATTTCATTACCTAATTTTTAGTTTCTCTGCTCTCTCCCTACAAACATCTTCCTCACCTTCACAGTTCCCTCTTCACTTTCTGACCTGTCTGAATTTAAATCTAGATTCCACATATGAGAGAAAGCATGACTTTGTGTTTCTAAGTCGGGTTTATTTTGTCTAACATAATGGCCTCCACTTCAAACTTCAATGTCTTAGGTCTCTATTGCTGTGAGAAATACCATGGCTAGATGTAGCTTGAGGAGAAAAGGGTTTATTTCATCTTATAGCTTACAGTACATTATCCAGGGAAGTCAGGGCAGGAACTCAAGGCAGGAGCTGATGCAGAGGCCTTGGAGTAGTGCTGCTTAATGGATTTCTCAGCCTGCTTTATTTTACAGCTCAGGATCATTGCACAGGGGTGATAACACCCACAGTGAGCTGGGAATCATAAATCAAGAAAAGGACTCCCATGTCCATTACAGATCAAAAAAAAAAAAATGACGCTAGCGTGTGTCAAATTGACATAAACTTAGCTAGCACATGTTATGTTCTTGAGGGGGGATAGAGAGACCCACACAGAGGCAGAGACAAAGAATAGAAAGTGAAAATTTTGGGGGCTTGGAAAGCAGGAACATCATCCATTGAGGATGAAGAGAAAATCGGGGACAAAGGATAAAGGAGAGGAGACTGTCCAAGCCATTGTACTGTCACATGTGAGCTCACCCTGAAAGTCCTTTAACCATGAAGATATTCTGTTCATAAGTACAAGCACACACTGATCAGCATGGACAGCTTTCTGTGGGAAGCGAGTGGTTTTTTTTTTTTTTTTTTTTTTAATCTTGGAGAACTTGGAACAGATCAGAGGTGAAACACTGGAGGGCAAAGCTGGGCAAATCACAGATGCTGTGGGAAGAATTGAGGACCTGCCAGGTGAGGCTCAGCATTAGTTTAGGTTCTCCTTGGTACTGAGAAAGCAGTACCACTCTGAGATGTGCTGACCAGCAAAAGGGGGACCGTCAAAAATAGTGGTTTTCCAATGCCCTTAATTTTTTTTTTGTTGGAGCCAGATACAAGAGATATTTCTTCCCGGAACAGATAGTTGATTTCAGTGGGTTTTGGAATAGAACCCTGAATCCAAGGCTTCATGTATGTTAGGCAAGTACTCAATCAACTAAACTACATCCCCATCATTGGGAAAATATTTTGATAGTTTTCATTATGCAAACAAATGATCCAGAGACTTGGATATAAGAAAATTGGTAAAATGGGTAACTAAACCCCTCCTTAGAAGTTGGTTTCATTAAGGAAGGGGGAAAGTCCATAAAAATGTATTCTTTTTAGCATAATAATTGAAAACGTGTGTGTGTGTGTGTGTGTGTGTGTGTGTGTATGTGTGTGCTTGTATGCATGTGCACACACATACGTTTGTGCCGTAGCACATGTATGAAAGTCAGAGGATAACATTTAGGAGGTGGTTCTCTCTTTCTATCATGTGGGCCCAGGAACTGAATTTAGATCATCCAACTTGGCAGCAAACCTTTTTCCCCCCAAAAAAATCCATTATAACATACATAATCTCTTTATGTTACAAAAGGCTCATGAACTGCTGATAGCCGGGGGTGACATCTGAGTGGGTGGACAGAATTAGGCTCACAGGGAGATGGAAAATTGACTGGTGTAATCACTGATAAATTGAAAAATAAAACACTACAGGCACATCAGAATAATGGCTACTTAGGTGACAGATCTCTGCAGGAGCCAGTTTCAAATGCAACTGCTTCATTCATTTTTAGGAGTCTTTGGAGAAATGCCATGCTGTAAGAAATGAGGTATTAGTTTATTGGAATGAAAGGGGGAAACATTTTCCTTCATTGATCAGAAAGACTGTATTTGACACATCAACCTCTTAGTCTTTGATGTTTGTAGAAACCAAGCAGAAGCCCTGTAATTCAGGGCTGGGGATGTAGCTCAGTTACTAGAGTTGCCTAGCATGCATGAAGTCCAGTGTTGCATGGCCAGCACTGTATCAATCAGGCATGGTGGTGTGTGCCTATCATCCCAGCACTCAGGAGGTAGGGGCAGGAGGATCAGAAGTTCATAGGGCATCTTTGGCTACATAGAGAATTCAAGGCTAGCCTGGGCTATGTAAGACACAATAAATGTATTTCAAAAGCTGCACAATTAAAGTAAATACTCTTATTTATTTGTTTGTTTATTGATTGATTGATTGTTTGTGTGCAGGTGTGCTTGTGCCATTTGCACATGTGTGGAGGTCAGAGGACGGTTTCCAGGGGGGTCTGTTCTCCTACCTTGCTGAGGCAAGGTCTTTCTCTTGCTGTTTTTGTTGCTGCATACTCAAGGCTAGTGGCCTGTTAGTTGCCAGGCTAGTTAGTATCTTACATTGTCCTCTCAATTTGCAGTAGGTGTTCTGGGATTACATGTGTGAAATGATTTTATTTCTTTATTTAATAAATTTTTATTTAAATTAAAATTATTTTCCATACCAATCTCAGTTCCCTCTCCTTCCTGTCCTCCCATTCCCCCCCACCAACACTCCATCGCATCTACCATCCACTCCCCAGGGAGGGTGAGGTCTCCCATGGGGGATCATCAAAGTCTGTTACATCATTTGGGGCAGTGCCTAGGCCCTCTCCCGTGTATCTAGGCTGACAGAATATCTCTCCATAAGGAATAGGCTCCAAAAACCCATTCTTACACTAGGGATAAATACTGGTTCCACTGCCAGAGGTCCCATAGAGTGCCCAGGCCTCCCAACTGACACCCATATTCAGGGGGTCTGGTTTGTTGTTATGCTGGTTCCCCAGCTGTCAGTCTGGGGTCAGTGAGCTCCCCCCTTGTTCAGGTTAGCTGTCTCTGTGGGTTTCTTTAGCGTGGTCTTAACCCCTTTGCTCATCACTCCTCCCTCTCTGCAACTGGATTCCAGGAGTTTGGTTCAGTGCTTAGCTGAGGATCTTTGCTTCTGTTTCTGTCCTCTACTGGGTGATGGATTTTTTTTATTGAAAATAGTTTTTTTCATAAACTATATTTTGATTACAGTTTCTCCTCCCTCATCTCCTTCCAGATTCTTTCTACATCTCCATCCTTCTAATTCTACCCTTTCTTTACAAAGCAAACAGATCAGAATACAAACAAACTGAAAAATCATAATCATAAGAAGCACACACAGACACACTCCAAAACCCATAAGAACACAAAATCAGAAACCATAATGTACAAGCAAGTGACTAGTGAGGTAAAAAATTCCCAAACAAAGGAATATGAGAAAGAATTTCCAAAATACCATTGAGTTAATTTTGTGTTGGCTTTCTGCTGTTGGACATGGGGCTACCCATGTTTTATATATTGAGTGAGGCTCCATTGGTTACCATTAATTTTTCCTTTGCAAGCAGGTGTCAATTAGAAATAGGTTTTTCATTAGAGATGGGGTCCTTGCCCACTTTCTCATCGCAATGCTGGGACTCCATCTGTCATGGACCAGTGCATGCTTTCACAGTCTCTGTAAGTTCATATGTGCATCAGTCCTATTACATCTGAAAGCTACTGCTTTCTTTCTTAAAGTCACCCAATCCCTCTGGCTCTTACAGTCTTTTCACTTTCTCTTCTATGGGGAGGGGTTTGATGAGGACATGCCATTGAGATTTGAGTATCCCAACCCAGTCTTTAACCCTCAGCATTGTCCAGGTGTCACACCTGGTTTTTTAACTAGGTTCTGGGAAATCAACCTCCAGTCATCATGTTTGTGTAGTGTTCTGGTTTCTTTTCTGTTGCTGTGAGAAAATACTCTGACCAAATGCTGTTTAGGGGAAGATATTATAGCTCAGGGTTTGTCTGTATCACTGAAGGAACTCAAACAGAAACTTCAACTTGTTGGCTGGCCCACAGGTTCATGCTTAACTAGTCTTTCCTTCCTTCCTTCCTTCCTTCCTTCCTTCCTTCTTTCCTTCCTTCCTTCCTTCCTTCCTTCCCCCTCTCTCTTTTTCTTTCTCTCTTCATTCCCTCCCCCTCTTTCTTTCCTTTTCCCTCCCTCCCTCCCTCCCTGCCTGCCTGTCTTTTTTGTCTTTATTACTTTATTTTTTACATTCCAATCCAAGTTCCCCCTCCCTCCTCTCCTCCCACTTCCTCTACTTCCCCCCTCCCATCTGCTCCTTGGAGAGGGTAAGGCCTCCCTTAGGAAGTCTACTAAGTCTGTCCCATCATTTCTTTGAGGTGGGACCAAGGCACCTTTCCACCCCCCACACCCTTGTGTCTACTGTCTGCCTTTTAAAAGGCAGGCTCTCACTCACTATATCACCCTGGCTTACGTGGAACTTTCTATGTAGACCAGAGTATTTTTATGCCTATGGGATGGTGCTGCCTACAGTGGAATGGTCCTTCCTACATCAATTAGTAATTGAGACAGTTCCTCCATAGATATGCCTACAGGCCAATCTGATCTAGGCAGTTCCTCAGTTGAGACTCAGGTGAGTCAAGGCTGTGTCGAGTTGACAGTTAAAATTAGACACTCTGCTAGCAATTTACCTGCTGAGTCTTCTCCCTGGACCAGGTGCATAGACCAGTAGGAGCACTCTCTCTGTTTAATTGTTGACTGGCTTGGAAGGGGATTTTTTTTGAGACAGGGTCTCTTTGTGTGTGTTGCCCTTGCTGTCCTGGAACTAGCTCTGTAGACCAGACTGCACTTGAATTCAGGAGTTCCATCTGCCTCTACCTCTCCAGTGCTGGCATTAAAGCATGCATGGTCACTGCCTGATGCCAGGAGATAGTTGGATATATTCAACATGAAATTCACTTGATAACTGGGTGTGGTACATACCTTTGATCACAGCAGAGACAGATGCAGAGTCAGGCTGATCTCTGTGAATTCAAGGCCAGTCTGGTCTACAAAGTCTGCTCCAGGACAGCCAGGACTACAAAACATAAACATAAACATAAAAAACCAGCAACACAAAACAAAAAAAGGAAAGAAAAAGGAAAAAGAAAGACATTTATTTGGTCACTTGAAATAGTAGTGTCTTGAATTTAAAACATGACAAATTATTTCACATTTTGGACACAAAGTGAGATTTTCTTAACCATCTCACACTGGAAAATGGCATATATGTTATATGAATTGACAGAAAATGATCATGCATTCAAGCATTCATTCTCAGCTTCCATATCCCACATGCCATAGGAACTTTGGGTTCAGTAGGTATCCCAGAAGGCATTGCAGTATCTCTGCTAAGAGTATCCCTAGACTCACGAATTCATCCATTTGGTCTCCCTGTAGAACCTACCTTCCTCTCCTCTCCTGATCCACATCTCCATGGGCAAGACTCTTTTCACTGTTAATGTTCTAAATGACAGTCAGGTCACCACTGATGGCTTCATATTTATATGAAACCAGAGCTGATGTTCACCTTGTAGTACAGACTGATCTTGAACTCCTGATCATCCTACGGTCACATCCCATGGCTACTATTATAAGCATAGGCTACCATGCCTGGCTTTGACATTTGTCTTGAAGTGGCTCAAGTCACATGCTTAGGGTACTGAGGCCTGCCTCCAAGGAGCAGTCCCCCTTTGCCTCAAGAGTCATGGGCAGTGGGACTTATTGCCCATGAAAGGAACTGCTATTATTGACACCTGGCATTTTGGTTCTTAAGAGTTTTGTTTGCTCCTTTGTTTGCTTCTGTCCTTTGGTTCCAATCCTGCATTGTAAATCCAGGTGATCTGAAGGTCTCTTTCATTTCTCTTGACTACTCTCTGTCCATCCATCCGTCCATCCGTCCATCCGTCCGTCCCTCCCTCCTTCCCTCTCTCCTCTCTGTGTGTGCACACATGTGCTTCCATGTTCATGTGTGTATACAATTGCTTGGAAGTCAAAGAACAGCTTTGAATGTCATTCCTCAGGTATTATTCACGCACCCCCCTCTTCCACTCCATTTTGAGACAAGGTTTTTCATTAAGGATACTAGGCTAACTGGCCAATGAGCCTTGAGGATCTGCCTATCTATTTCTCTAGCATGGGGATTACAAATGTGCCACTATGTTTTGAGGATTGAACTCAGGTCTTCATGCTTTCTTGCAAGACACATTCTTTATCATCTGAACCAGCTTCAAATGCCCACTAACTGTTCTTTATTTTTCAATCTCTTTCCTTAAGAGCATCTTTTTTTTTTTTTTCTTGAGACAGAGTCTTGTGTATTCCCAGGCTGGTGTCAAACTGAATATGAAATTGAGGATGACCCTTGAATCTTTGATATTCCTGTCTCCTCTTTCCCACTGCTGGAATGCTATCCAGTTTAATGCTGGGGATTGAACCTATGGTTTAATGCACAGTAGGCAAACAATCTAGCAATGGACTCATGTATATAGGTCTATGAGCCCATTTCATAAATCCCTAGCAACCTCTTGTTCTGCCTCCTAAGTTCCTGAATATATCTGATTTTTTTTCCCTGGGGAATAAAGTTTAGGTTCAAGCTGACTTTTCAGCTATACTTAGAAAGAATAGTCCAAATTATGTTTTCCTTCTTTTTTCACTCTTCATAATATAGTGCAAAGTTATCGAATGAGCAGCATCTTCTTCAATTTAAATTTAATAATCAGAAGAAATTCTTGGACACAATAGATATTCAAGGAGTATTTGTGGAGTAAATGAGAGCTTTTATTAGCAAGGAAAGCTGCTTTTCTGAGAACAAGACTGAATCTTTTTTTCTGGCATGCCAATCAAGGTCAATTTCAATCTTTATTTGGAACATCTGTTCCTTTTGGAATTGGTGTCAGGTGTCTGAGTAAAGGCAGCGCTCAAGTCAGCATAGCTGAAAAGCTGAGAATTGAACAGCCCCTGGGCAATGTAATTGTTATCGGATAAGAAAGCTCACCTTTCCAATCACTCTCCTTCTGTGTAAGAGGAGGAACATCTAAGATTGTGTGAGGACTACAAGAGGTGTTAAGTCTTTGCTGTTGAATCTTCACATAATATTTGTGCAACAAATGATAGCTATTAAAAATACTATTGAGGGGGCTTGAGAGATGGCTCAGTGGTTAAGAATTTGGTTCCCAGCACCCACATCACCACTTTCAACCCCACCTTCCGGGGGATATGATGCCCTCTTCTGATCTCCTTGGGCAGCTGCACACCACATGTAGCACATACGCACTCACTCATACTCAAATAAATGTTATTTAAAGAACCTTTAAAAATACTATTGATGTTTCTAAGGAAGGAAGAAGAATCCTGTCAGGGCCTCATTGAAGTTTGTCACTGTTGTCTCTGACTATAGATCTTGGAAGCCATTAAGTATCAAGGCTCATGCAAAAGCAGTAAAAATGGTGTGTTAATTTTACATACATTTTCTATATATTTGGATGGAATAAGGTCATTCCAACAGTTTGTAGCTCAATAAATGTAAGAACATGCTCTGGTTATCTATATTTATACTATGTCATTAAAATCTACCCATGTTCTTGGGGCCAGAGGTTATTCAGTTGTTTTCGCCTTTTCCCCAACTCCCTCTTTTTAGACAGGATCTCTTGTCTCCCTTGCTGACCTCCAGCTGGATAAGTAGCTGAGGATGGCCTTAAACCTTAAACTTTTGACCCTTCTCTCTCGCCCTCTGGAGTGCTGGGATTACAGGGCACCCTCCCTCCAACCCTCCCTCCCTTCTCCTTTTCTTTCTCTCTTCCTTTCTGTGTGTGCTAAGGACCAAACATAATCTCCACATATTCTGAGTCACAGCCCTAGGCTCTGTTTAGCTTTTGAGATCCTTATTCCATTTGTGTTAACAAAAATGCCCAGAGTTTAATGAGTGTTTGAGCGATTATTGCAAGAAGAAATCCAATTTCTGAACTGCTATTTTGCCTGTTAATTGTAGATGAAGAACAAGTCAAAGTCACTATGAAATTATTGTCTAAGATACATAATATTTTGCAAGTTATACTACATAAAAAGTGCTCAGCAATAAAATCTGTGTTTTAAGCAAATCATGCCATATTTGATTGTCAGTATAGTATTTATTAAGTATAAATAACCAGAAGAATCTAGGTTCTCGTTATACCAGATTGATGTCATAATTCAGTAATATTTCTAGGTTGCTAGTTTCTTATTGAACTGTATAATTGATGTCTATTCCTTATTTTTTTTCTACATGAATGTAGCCCATGCTGGTCTTAAACTCACTGTGTGGCCAAGGATAGCCTTGAACTCCTGATTTTTCTGCCTCCATGTCCCAAGTATTCGGATTCTAGGAGTGCACTAGACATGTGTTAGCAGCTGCCAAGCTATACTGAAGGTAGAAAAATGTTGTTTGAACCAGATTTTGTTTTCTTATTGAGACAAATAGTAGAACTAAAATCCAGTTATGGCAAATGACCACAAGGACATTCTTATGAAACAACAGCAAAAGAGATAACGTAATCCTTCTGGTAGCAAACAACTAGAATCTCTGGATAATATGTAACTAGCATCAACTCAAATATCCACTGAGTTTATAAGAAAATAAAGAATATCTTTGGGGGGACAAAAATAAAGAGCAGCTCAGTGAGAGATGTGGCTCTGTTGGTAAAGTTCTTGCCTACCTTTCAGGTATCCTTGAGTTCGATCCTCATCACCACACAAACCACCTGTAATCTCAGCACTCTGGAGGGAGACAGGTAGATGAGAAGTTCAAGGGAATCCTCCACTACTTACAGAGTTTTAAGCCTGCCCAAGATGACAGTAGGAATGGCAAGAGAGACCCATCAACTCCCAGTGTAGCAAATCCTAAATATAGAAATGATCCCTGAAAATATAGTTATGATATATTATTAGAAATAACCAAAGCCAGGTGGTGGCGGCACATGCCTTTATTATTTCCAGCACTCATGAGGCAGATGCAGCACTCATGAGGCAGATCTCTGTGAGTTTGAGGTTAGCCTGTTATACAGAGTGAGTTCTAGGATGGCCAAGGCTGTCCTAGAGAAACCCTGTCTAAAAAGACAAAATGAAACAAACAAAAGAAATAAACAATTTTAAGCATGGGAAGCTAAGAGATGGTGAATGCCAGTATTATGACATCCGGATCTTAAAGATAGGAACTATATATGGGAGAGAAAAAAAGAACAGAGACATTATCATAAAATTTGAACTTTAAAAGAGCTCAATGAAAATTTTATCAGAAAACGATTCTGACAGGAGAAACAAATTCTCTTGGAAATTTGTAACTATAAACATGCCTTTTTGTGTTTTGAATTTATTTACTTTTATTTTTAAATACTTATTTTTATTGTGTGTGTGTGTGTGTGTGTGTGTGTGTGTGTGTGTGTGTGTAGGGGTATGTGCATGTGTGAGTGCATGTGTGAGTGTATGTTCTCTGGAGGGCCAGAAGAATTTGATGGATTCTTTGGAACTGGAGTTACAGGTGTTTTTGAATTACCTGATGTGAGCATTGGGAAATGAACTTAGGTTCTCTAGAAGAGCGGTGAGTGATCTTAACCACTGAGCCATCTCTCCAGCCCTGGATCTTGACTTTATATTGCTTGTATGAAAAGGAAACCATCAGTTTAAGAAACAGACAGGATATATGTCCAGACTGATTGATTTTTTTGGGGGGGGCTTCCTGACAAGTACTGTCTGGGGGACCATAAGCAACATATCATTTTCATGGATAAGGAAATAATCCCACTGAACATAAGCTAACAACTCAAAATAATCACCAGTAGCAACACACAAAGAGTGAGAATTAGCAGATACAACTATCAGCAAAATCATACCCTAAGAACTTCAGGTTGCAGAATCATTGGATAAACATTATGTTAGTTACTTTCATGTTGCCACCATGAAATATCTTATAGAAACAGTTTGAAGCAGGGAAGATTGATTTTGGCACACAATCTCAGAGGGTTCTTGTTGATGGAGAAAAGTAGGATCAGCACAGGGGGCAGAGAAGCGGAGAAAGGAGAATGCACTCACTTGGGGGTGTTTTCCCTTTGCCTCTTTGAGTTCATCTGGGAAACTGGCCTATAGGATGGTTTTGCCCTCATTCAGGGTGTGCTTTCTTCTCTCAGCTTATCCTCTCCATAAATTCAGAGACATGCCAATCTCCTCAATGATCTTAAGTACCTTCAAGTAGTAAAATTATTTTTAGCCATCACAAACATTGTGCAATAACTATCCTTAAAAATGATCAAAGGCATCAAGAAGTAATTAAAAACACAAATGCTTGTGTGACATAATTGCTAGTATCCCCTCCTCCTCTGACATATTTGGTTGGGATATAGCTCAGGGGTAGAATGTTTGCCTACCACATGTTAGGTCCTGAGTTCAATGCCCAGCACTGAAAAAAAATTCATCTAAGGATTATAATTCAGATATATACTTATGGAAATTAAAATATAATTGCTATGTGCAACTATACCCAGTTTATGTGGCAGATCCAACCCAGGCATCTCTCATATTAGGTAAACACTCTACCAGCTGCATCCTCAGCCCTCAATGTACTTAACAGCATATTATATGGTGTTCAAGCTATAGTCATCTAGACTATATATCAGAATAAGTTTTTCACAAAATAGCACAGAGAGCGAAGAGGGTAGAAAAATCTAATGAAAACTTGTAAAATATATATCTAGACTAAGTTTTAGAAAAAGAAATTAATGAGTCAGAATTGTGAATGGGGCCATATTTGAAAAGATAATGGTTAGATCATTTTCCAAATCAGGAAAGTCTTGGTAAAACAAGGATGATGCCTTAGTTGGGGTTTCTATTGCTGTGATGAAACACCATGATCAAAAGCAAGTTGGGGTGAAAAGAGTTTATTTGGCTTATACTTCCATATCACTGTTCCTCACTCAGGGACGTCAGTACAGGAACTCAAACAGGGCAGGAACCTGGAGGCAGGAGCTCATGCAGAGGCCATGGAGGAGTGCTGTTTACTGGCTTGCTTCACCTGGTTTGCTCAGCCCACTTTCTTATAGAACTCAGGACCAACAGGCCAGAGATGGCATCTCCTACCATGGGCTGGGGCCTCCCCCATCACTAATTAAGAAAATGTCTTACAACAGATCTTATGGTGGAATCTTCTCAATTGATAATTCTAGTTTTTGTGTCAAGTTGATATAAGATTAGCCAGTACAGATGACAAGCCACACAATTACACATAGTGCTCAATAACCAAACAAAAGCTCTACAGGAATAAAGGATAGGAAAAACAAATAATAAATTTATCTATGAAACAAAGACAACTACTGAGACATAAATATTGATCCTGCTGAGGTAAGATTTCAAACATTCCATAAGTGTATACGTGAATATCCCAGTCCTCTTTTTTTTTTTTTTTTTTTTTTTTTTTTTTTGAAATACTAACACAGGAAAGATTTCAGGAAGACCAAACACATCTCAGGCTTTTTTTTTTTTGTTTTGTTTTTGTGCAATCAACCAGTTCTGAAAGTTCATGTGCCCGTTTCACATAGGAGTGAGGAAATGATCACGCTGCAAAAACTAACGAAAGGAACATGTGAGTATGCTCTTAGTCACAGGTAGGATTCAAAAATACTAACACAGTAATGTCTGCTTTCCCATGGGAAATGTGTTCTAAAGCCTTTCAGGAGATGCTGGAAATCACAAGTAATACTGAAATGAATGTGTGTATATATACATAAATAATTCTTTTTTCTTATACCTGCAAGCCTATGATAAAATTTAATTGATAAATTAGGCACAGTAAGAGATGATTAATAATAATTAAAATAGAACAATTACACAAATATGCCATAGACAACATTGTGTTGATTTGATTTCTTTTTAAATATGTTACTGTACACTTTTTCATTTTTTTTTTAAAGTTTAGGTGTTGAGACATGGTTTCACTATGAAACCCTGGCTGGTCTGGAAATCACTATATAGTTCAGGCTGGCCTCCCAAGTGCTGGCATTGAAGGTGTATATGCCTCCATACCTGGCTCATATTCTTAACAAAGATTTGTTATTTTAAATTATGTACACTGTGTCTGTTTCTGTATGTGAGTCTGTGCCAGAAGTGGGCTTGGGATCCCCTGCAGCTGGAGTTAGTTACAGTTGGTTGTGAGTCACTTGATGTGGGTGCTGAGAGAGCTGAACTTGGGTCCTCTGGAGGAGCAGCAAAGGGCCTTAACCACAGAACCATTTCCCCAGCCCCATCACCTTTACTCTAGTGAAATGCCTATGTGATGAGACGAAGTGAGGTGGGCAGCATGTGTATTTTGCTGTAGTGTTAGGCTATTTTGTCCCTTCTTCAAATCACAAACCTTTAATACAGTGATTGTGGCTTTGATAACCAAGAGTGTTGCATAATGACTAATGGGCTAGTAGTGTATATGGCATGAATATGCTGCAAAAGGGGATTGTTCATGGCCCAAGTAGAATGCTGCATTAATTATTTTGTCTTTCTTAAAGACTGGCCATACAAACCTGATTATCTGAATTTGGTTCCCCAAAATCTATATAAAAAGTTGAGTGCAATCCTAGCACTCCTATGGCGAGATGGGAGGTAGAGACAGGAGAATCACCTGGAGGCTTGTGGGTCAAATAGCTTGGAGTGCACAGCACAGCAGAAACATGAGGAGACCCTGCCTCAAAACAAGGTGGAAGGGAAAACCTGCTCCTGAAAGTTGTCCTCTGATTCCCACATGTGGACTGTGGTCTGCATTCACGTATGCATCTCTCTCTCCTCTCTCTCACCTCTCCTCTCTCTCTCCCTCTCCCTCCCTCCCCCCTCTCTCACATACACACACAATAACAACAACAAGAAGAACAACAACAGTAAAAGCAACTTAAGGCAGGAGAGTTTATGTTGGCTCATACTTTGAGCATACATACAGTGGGGGAAGGTATGGCAGCAGGAGCTCGAGGCAGCTGGTCACATCAGAAGCAGTGGGAGGTGAGTTCTGATACTCAGCTCACTTTCACTTTTTCATTCAGTTCAGCCCATAGGATGGCATCACCCACAGTCACAGTGGGTCTTCCCTCTTCTGTTGAACACTTCTGGAAATAGCCTCACAGATACACCCAGAGGTGTATCCAAGATGATTCTAAATCTTGTCACATTGACAGTGAAGATGAACTGTCACAGATGGAGTGGTATAGTACAAGATTCCATCAGGCTTCTCAGCAAGATATGTACTTGAAACTCTGAAGTTGTTTACTTCTGTAATCTTCCATTTAAATTTCTAGACCATGGTTGTTTGTGCGTAACTGAAGCCTTACAAAGAAAGCTGGCTAAGTGAGGACTGCCATAATCATAATATT
Organism: Phodopus roborovskii; assembly: GCF_943737965.1. Taxonomy (NCBI): domain Eukaryota; kingdom Metazoa; phylum Chordata; class Mammalia; order Rodentia; family Cricetidae; genus Phodopus; species Phodopus roborovskii. The sequence continues at coordinate 585,586 of NW_026125811.1, forward strand.
TCTCAAAAATAGCCATCAAATGACAACTCCAAGGGAGTATGGGCATACAATGATGGGCCACAGTCTGGAAGACAAGGTGGGCACTGGGCATTTGGGCATTTCCTTATTGGATGGTGACATTACCTGATGGAGTGGCATCTCCAGTCTGAGAAAGAAACTTTCTATGGCCAATAGGACCCAGAAAGATGGATGTTGGTGCCTGGGAGTTGTGGTATTTTTTTTCCGAAGCCAGAGGGCAGTCTACAGAACAGTAACCAGTGTCGCAGACCTGTGTGGCACTGAGCTTTGAGTCACAGTTATTTATCTGCTCTTTGGCATGGGGATGGTATTATACTTTTCAACATTTTCGGAGCTTTTTCCAGTAAACCTGGTTGTTTTGTGAGACTCCTGATTTCCATAAGAGGATGTCAATTAGAACAGAGAAACATTGGTAAACAGGATGGCAAAAGGATGGCAAAAGGGTTATAGGCCAGGAGACAACACACAGGGTTAAGTACAGGAGAGATCTCTGGGGAGAGATTTCCTGTGGCTTAACCCAATAGTTCTCATTGACTTAGTTTGGCTTCTCTAGCGTGTGCTCTCTCTCTCTTTCTGACAGTTTGACATATCTCCTTGCTACCAAATCCCTTTGCTTCTACAGAAGATTAAAATTCCCTCTCAGGGAACTAAAAAATGCCCATTAACCAAGATAAATTGTAGTTGTAAGCGTAAGTGTGACTCATTTGGTGTAAGCTTTCCAGGGAGGTGTCGTGAAAAACTGTCCGCAAAATTAATTTATGGAAAGGGCTAAATTTCTTTCAGCCGATTGTGTTTCCAGAGCTAAGACTTTGGAAAATGAGATCATGATTCTGCATGTGCTCTGTACAAGGCATTTTGCTCCCAACAAGACCTGCAAAAAGAAAAAAAAAACCCTCTGTTTCTACTTTCAGACTGGCAATGAGCAGTAGTGGCTCTTATCTTGTGTCACAAAGTTGACTGTTTTATATGGTAGAATGGATTCAGATTTGAACTCTGTAAGTCTTATTCTTTAACATGGAATTGGCTGCTCCTTGAGATTTCTACCAGCTGAGCAATTATTTATGTTGGCAAGACATCACAGTTCAACTAAGCGCCAAGATCCAGACTACAAGGTGAGACACACAAAAGAACATTTGACTGAGAGCTGCAACTTTGGCTTCTAGGCCCAGCTTGGCCATGACGTAACTAGGAATGTTTGTGGCCTTTGTGTTTCGGGAAGAATGAATGTGACCTTGTGAATATAGTGTATTTACTTTTCTAACCTGTCTGGGCTCTACTGACTTATTTAGCACACTATTCCCAAGTTAAAAGTCTATAAAATATTTAGTGGAGCAAATCACTATGGGGCTAGAGATGTGGCTCAGCAATTAAGAACACTCGGTACTCTTCAACAGGACCCAAGTTCTGTTCCTAGTGTCTATTTGGAGGCTTACAAAAGTCTGTAACTCTAGTTCCAGGGGACCTAATGCCCTCTTCTATCCTCCATGGGTGCCATCCTCACTCATGTGTGCAGTCACATATAGTCACACACACACACACACACACACACACACACACACACACACACACAAAGATATAAAATCATTATATGCATGCTCTTCAATGTTACTGGTGGCAACCAGCACTACTCAAACATCTGACTCAGCTTTTGCAAGTGACAATTTCCTCTTCCTTGTATTAAGAGAAATCAAAATAGTGGTAGGGAATCATATATCAATGTACATGCATTTGAATGTCCATTTCTTGGAACACTATGAGTCTCAAATGCTATGGCTACAAAATGTTCTCATTTCCTTTCTGTTGCTGTTATAGACATCATGATCAAAGGCAGCCAGGGAAGGAAAGGGTTTATTTCAGCTTATACTTCCAGGGCACAGTCAGTCCAAATCAGGGCAGGAACTCAAGAGGGAAGTGAACATTGGAGTAAGGAATGTTGTTTACAGGCTTGCTATCTGCCTCATGCTCAGCTAACTTTCTTACACAACCTAGGCCCACCAGCCAAGGGATGATGCTACTCACAGTGGGCTGGACCCTCCTACATCAATTATCATTGAAGATAATCTCTCTGACACATAGTTACAAGTCAAGTCAATCTGGGCAATTCCTCAATGAGCTCCCCCCCACCCCCCACCGTGACTCTTGGTTGTGTCAAGCTAACAAAAAACTAATCAGTGCAGGGGCTAAAGAGATGATTTGATGATTAAAATAATTTGCTGCTTTGTGGAATATTAGTTTAGCTATGTAATGACATGTTAAATTTGTTTATGTTGCGTTTGTTTCAAGATGTAAAGATGTGTTGCTTTGCCTGCCTAAGGCACCTGATTGGTCTAATTAAAAAAGCTGAATGGCCAATACCTAGGCAGTAGAGAGATAGGTGGGGCTGGTGTGCAGAGAGAATAAGTAGAAGAAGGAATCTAGGCCAGGAGAGAAGAGAATGAGAGAGAATGAGGGAGAAAGAGAAGGAGTCACCTGGGGCTAGCCAGTCAGGTAGCTAGACATGGAGTAGGACATACAGAATCAACGAAAGGCAAAAGGCCCTGAGGTAAAACATAGATGAAGAGAAACAGGTTATTTGTTTTTCCTTTTTTATTTAAATTTGAAACAAGGTTGTTTTACATGTCTCAATTCCAGTTCCCTCAACCTCCCATCCTCCCCTATCACCCCCACCAAACCCCAGCCCCTGTATGCTCTCCAAGGAGGGTGAGGCCTTTCATGGGGAGTCTTCAAAGTCAAAACAGGTTAATTTTAAGTTATAAGAGCTAGTGGTACAGCATAAGATAAGGCTGAGGATTTACAACTAATTATATGTCTCCGAGTCATGGTTTGGGAGCTGATTGGGGACCAAAAGAAAGCCTGATACACCTGCTCTTGCAGTGATCCACCTGCCTCTGACTTCCAATCACTGGGATTAAAGGTGTGTGCCACTATGCCTGCCAACTCTTCCTTTCTTTATTTGCCTTTGTCAGGCATTTTGTTAGCAGCAATGAGAAAAGCAATTAATATAGCCGACTGTTGAGTCGGCCAGATAACTTTCCTAAAATTAAATGAGTGAAGCTAAATAGTAATCTATAACTCAAAAAGCAACAGAAAATCTCACCTGTTTGGAGATACTGTGGTAATGCACCTAAACCCAGAATCCTTCCTCAGAACTGGGGGACTACCATTAGCACGTGCAAATGGACTGAAGGGATTTGCTAGCTTCTTAGGGACATAGAGAAGTTCTCATGAAATGTAGGCAGAGAACATAAACAGCAGATTCCAGGAACCTTAGTAAAATCATCAGCAAACAGCTAGCCTTTTATTTAAATGGAGGACTGATTCTTTGACTTCATCCATTAGAGCTGAAAAAGTGGTTGTATGTTTTTCTCGTCTTCAAGAATGGCAGTTGACCTTTATTGGATGTCTCTGTGTCAGACCCAAGAAGAATTAGTGCAAGTATATATCATCAATATCCATATTTTAAAAGTTTATCTTTTTATTATTTATTATTTATGCATATGTCTGTGCATGTTTATAAGGGTACCCGTGGAAGCCAGAAGAGGATATTGGATCCCCTAAAACTGGAGTTACAGACAGTTGTGAGTTGGCTGACATGAATACTGGGGACTGAACTGAGGTCCTTGGGCAGAGCAGCAAATGCTCTTAACTCTTGTGACATCTCCTCAATCCCAATACCCTCATTTTAGAAACTAGAAAACTGAGGCTCAGGGTGTTCAAGAATTCACCCCAGGGTTAATCTAGACCAGTAATTCTCAAACTCTTTGCCAACATCTATCTCCAAAAATATTTACTTTATGATTGAAACTAGCAAAACTACAGCTAGGAAGTAGCAACAAAAATAATTTTGTGTGGGGGGGGGGTCACCACAACACAAGAAACTGTATCCGAGGTTGAGAACACTGATTAAGACAATCCCTCACAGAGATTTTTTTTTTCCCTCAGGCGAGTCTAGATTCTCAAAATGAAAATTAAAACTCACCATTATAGACATGAATGTTGGGAAAGGAGTTGCAGGGAGGAGGGGTCAGGAGTGACAGGGGTTGAAGGGAGATATCAGTGCAGTGACGAGAGTGAACAAAATGTATTACACACATGTATGAAATTGTCAAAGAATACATTTAATCAGTTCAAAACAAAAACCAAACCAAACCAAACTAAACTAAACCACAAAGGCATACCAGGGTTATACATCAGAGTAGCAGGCAGCCATACCAGGGAGCCTGACTCTCAAGCGATTTTCTTTGCTTCCAGATGGCCTTGCTTTCAGGGGCTACTGAATCAACCTTTAGTGAATGCTTGCTTAAATAAACTCTCCAGGCTTGCTTTGATGCTTGGAAATGGTTTACTTCAGTCTGGAAGACAAGATAGAGGAATGTGAAGCCTTGCCAAGCAGAATCAGATCCAGGAGACTTTGCCCACTTTCCACAACAGTAATCTTTTTTAATGGTCTTGACCCCTTTGGAATTAACCTTCATTTTAAAGCTTCTGCTCCATTAGCCATCCTGCCTTTCCTCATACTCACCCTTTTGTTTCCAGAGCATCTGCTCTACTGCCTCATTGGCTCAACTTCTCTTTCCTGCCCCTGGGGCTTTAAGTCCTTTGCTGTCCAGGGGAAGACTCCAGATTTCATTGCTTCCACATCTTCTCTCTGTTCTGACAGGCTACTCTTTTCAAAACCCTCCCCTTGCCTTCCTCTCTTGCTGGCCCTACCCAGTGGGACACTGTAATCCTTGCTTTGTTCATCTTTCCACCTAGGTTGTTGAGGACTCCTGAATGAGAATGTCTACATTCAGAGACTTACAGCAATAGGCAAATTGAGAATTCTCAAACTACTCTAATTATTTTGCACTTTAGTTCTTTTTTGACACAGGACCTCAGTGTATAGGTCATATTTGTTACCTTTGCACTTGCAATCCTTCTGTCTCCATTTCCAGATTTGAACTCTGATAACTTCTTGATCTTATGAACTCAAACTTCCCTAAATTGGTTCCTTGTCTTTCCTGTATTCATACAATAGCCTTTTCTTTCAACTGAAAAACATTTTACATTTATTTATTTACTTATTTGTTTAGTGTGTGTGTGTGTGTGTGAGTGCACATGTGCATGCATACCTGTGTGTTCCTGAGTGAATGCTATGGTGCATGTGTGGAATTCAGGGGCTTCTTTGTGGAAGCTGGTTCTCTCCTTCCTCTATGTGAGTCCCAAGTCTTGAACTCAGGTTGTTAGGCTTGGGGGCATGCACTTTCCCCCACTTAGCCACTGCTCACTTTTTTCCAAGTCAGTCCTTTTTTTATGTACTTTTAATCTTCTTCCCCATCTCCACTAGAATGACGACATTTCTTATGTGTTCAATTTGGCTCTTTCCCTGTGGCCTTTTAGGATGCTAAAGTTGCTGTTATCTCAAAAAGAAAAAGAAAAAAGCCTATAACAAGTCTTGGCAGACCTCTAAATCACTGTTAGCTATCACATTTCCCAAAGAATAGCCTAAACTTGCTGTATATGTTTCTTCCCTCTTAATGACTCTGAAGCCCATGTCAATCTTATTTCCTCTTCCTCTCACTCTATGATGACTTTCATCAAAGTCACCAATGACTTCATCACCCTCTCACGCCAACAGGTTCTTTTCAACCCTTGGATTGCTCACCCAGCTCAAGCCTTCTATGTGTACCCTGACTCTGGCAGGCCTGTCTGGCCTTTAAACTCAGTCTTTTATTTATAATTGAAAACTTTGCTTCTGTTTTCATGCTTCTAAACCAGGGTTGTCTATATTTCTCCTGGTAGCAATAAGGGCTAAGGAAGTTGTATATATTCCTAGATGGAATGGTGGAGTCCTGATAGGTTATTGTTTAAGGCATAATATATGTGTTAGATTCCTGGCATAAGGCAGTCATTGTTATTATTTTTTTCATTGTTGTTGGTGTCTTTCTGATAAACCCCTTGGTGAATGTATATATCTCAGAAGGCTAGGGGTACCTATAACTCATCAGTTACTTGGACTTCTTGGCTATATAGCTTCTAGACTAATGACTGATGATAGATTGGCTGTTGGAACATTTTATAACCCCAGGGGAAGAGAAAGGAATGAGGTAGCCTCCAGTGGTTAAGACTGGATTACTTTCTGGCTTAGAGGAACTTGGGCTCAGAGTCCATTTTATTTGGAATCATAAGACAACAAAGAAATATCACCTGTTTCTTATTTTTATTTTTATTTTTGTGAGAGATAATTACCTAGCTCCTAGAATCTGGTGCAGGGACACCAAGATGTTAGAGAAGAAATTTAATGCAGATTTCCAGTGTAGGCATGTCCTCTGCTGACTGCAGAGCCAGAATACAAAGATCCCTGTGCAGACAAAATTTGACCTGAAGAAGGGCAATTGAGGAACTTCATATTTTACAATGGCCAGAGACTAAAGAGGAAGCACATTTGCCTTTAATTCCAGCACTTGGGAGGCCAAGGGAGGAAGACTGACATGAGTTTGTAGTTCAGGCTACATTGTACCAGACCAACTTGGGATGCAGAGTAAGAAGACCCTGTCTCAAACAAAGCAAAAAAGTAAATGAGGAAATAAAAAGTAAAAGAGAAAAAGGCTCAAGAAGCACTGGGATAAATTTATTTTGAGAATTTTCCTACCCAAATGCATTAACTAAAGAAGAAAATGTGAAACTTCAGTTGTAAAGTTCATTCTTGTATTTTTGGCAGTATGGTTTTTTCCCCTGAGGCTTTTAAATTATTTCTTTGGAGTCTTCTGCATTAACTGTGAATCTTGGATGTATTTTCAAATAATTGACTTAAAGAATCATAGGTTGTTATTTTACTTAAGTGTCTAAATTGGCTGTCTAGATGTAACTCATTTCATATACAAATGCATATTTTATGCAAATGAGACAAAAGTCAATAGGAAGGTATTTGTGACATAACGTATCAGAGAAAAGTTAGAAGTATTTACTTATTCCCTGAGTTCTTTTCTTTGGACAATTTATTTTATGTTTAATTATGTGTGTATATATGTGTGTGTAGGGGGGTGGCATGTGCACATGAGGACAGTGTCCAAGAGGCCAGAAGAGGACATCAGATAATAGCTAGGCTTGCAGGAGGTTACGAATCACCTAAAGTGGGTACTGGAAACTAAATTTGGGTCCTCTGAAAGAACAGTGTGTACTCTTATATTGAGACATCTCTCCAACCCCAAGTTTCAGCTTCTTGCTGTTACATCATTCATTTATACCAGTTTTCTCAGCATGTGGGTTATGACCCCTTTGGCAAATATTTACATTATGATTAATAACAGTAGCAAAATTAGGGTTATGAAGTAGCAACAAATGTAATTGTATGGTCGGGGGTCAGCACGACATGAGAAACTATATTAAAGGGTCACAGTATTGGGAAAGTTGAGAACCACTGGTTTATACCATTTGCCAGTAGTGGGATTACATGTATCAAAGCATTCCATTCCTTTTCTTCTTATTATTACTTTTTGTACCACACGTAAGCAAACTTCAAAGAGAACACTCTTGTAGACTTTCATTCTACCCATCTCCATGTTTTGCCTTCTAAACTTCCCTTGACTAGGCCTCCTAATTATGCTGTGAATGAACCTTCTCTTATTTTCATGTAATCCAAAGATTATGTCTAGAAAATACTTTATCTTAAAAATTATTTTGTTAAATTTTTAATTGTTTGTGTTTGTATGTATGGGGTGTTTTGCCTCCGTGTATGTCTGTACACCATGTGTATATAGTGCCAGAGGAAGCCAGAAGACGGTGTTGGATTCCGGGGATTGGAATTACATGTGATTTTCAGCTGCCTTGTGAGTGCTGGCAGCTCAACTTTGATCCTCTGGAAGAACAACCAGTACTATTAACCACAAAACAATCATTACAGGACCTCTACAAAATACTTCAATGCTTTGTTACTCTGATCATTTCCCCCCATCTCTGTTAATGATTCAACCCCCCCCCCATCTTTAAACCTTTGTCTGTCTGTCTGTCCCTCTGTGTGAAGTGCAGATGCATATATGGAGGTCAGAGGACAACCTTCGGTTTCAGTCTTTGTCCTCTGTATTATTTGAGATAGGGCCTCTTCATTATTCAATGCTGTGTATACAAAGCTAGCTGGCCTGTAGACTTCCATTGCTGTAATAAGACACCATGACCAAGGCAACTTAGAAAACATTTAATTTGGGACTCATGATTCCAGAAGGTAGATCATCATGGCAAGGAACATGGCAGTAGGCAGGCAGGTATGGTGCTGGAGCTGTAGTTGAGAGAGAGAGAGAGAGAGAGAGAGAGAGAGAGAGAGACAGACACAGAGACAGAGACAGACAGAGTGCCAATAGGGATGGCATGGCTTTTTGAAACCTCAAAACCCACCCCTAGTGACATACCTCCTCCAAAATAAACAATTCTACCAACTAGGACTAAGCAGTCAAGCATGAGCCTATAGAGCCATTCTCCTTCAAACCACCACAAGGTGTGTGGGAGAGTAGAATCAAGGTGTGAGCCAGGGCTCACATCTGAACTTTCCTAGGGGGCAGATCAGCTTCTTAACTCATTCACTTGAACTTTAGTTTCTAACCACATGAACCTTTCCAAACGGTCTTAGCTAAGGGAAACACAGTTATCCCATAAAGAGCAACCAGTGAGAGCCTCTTAGATGGAAGGCAAGGACTTTTTATAGCTTGAACATGTAAATGACATGCCCCATGTATCAACAGAGGGTCACTACAGCACTCAGGTCAACAAGAGAGAAATCATGCTCCATCTCTTTTGGAGAATGGAAGAATTTGTGAACACATTTTTAAAACTTTTACAATCTATTCTTTGGCCAAATAACTTATCTTTCTTTAATATGAAAAATACATATTAAAAACTTTGTGGAGGTATTTTTATTTGGGCATGTACATGTCAGAGTATGCATGTGGAGGTCAGAGGACAACTTGTCTGAGGTAGTTCTCTCTTTGGTATGTGGATGCCGGGGATTGGACTCAGGTTATCAAATTTAGCAGACAATACCTTTCACATGCGGAGCCATCTCACCAGCCAAGAGAATAGGATCTTGAGAAATATTAACTTTATTTTTACTTGTAGAAAAGAATTTGTTTCCCAGATCTTTTACTATTTGGTCTTAATTACACATCCCTTATATTTTGCTTATGACTCTTACATACATTCAAACCAAATGATTTGACTTTTTTGTTTAAAAGGAAAAAGAAATGAGACATGGATTCATGTAGCGCAGGCTGGTCTTGAACTTGCTGCTAATGGAAGCTGGTCTTGAACCTCTGAGCCTCCTTTCCACACCTCTCACATGCTGAGATTATAAATGTGCACCATCATGCCCTGCTTTTTATTTAAGATTTCAACTTATGTCTGCAAATATCAATTTATGTACCTATGGAACCCCAGTGGGATGATTCAATATGTATATACATTGTGTAAAGTTTGAATAAAGGTAAACATATATCTCTATTTAGGCATTTATCATTTGGGTTGGTGAAAGCATTCAAAACCTTTTTTTAGAGCTTAAAAATAATCTAGGGCATTATTATCTAAAGTCATCCTACCACAAGATCTCCTGAGCAAATTGGAAGCATGAGGCAGGGGTAGGGGGTGAAGGGGTGAGGTGGGAGGGAGAAGAAAGAAGAGGGGAGAAGAGGAGGCAGGGAGAACATGAGGGATCAGGAAGATTGAGTTGGGGGAAGAATAAAGGAGAGCAAGAATAGAGATGTGATATAGAGTCATTATAGGTTTGAAGAGAAATCTGGCACTAGCGAAATGTGTAGAGATCCATAAGGATGACCCCAACTAACAATCTAATATTTGAGGCTACCTTAAATGCCCTTCCCCAATAATGAGACTGAAGACTACCTTAAAGCCTTCATCTAGTAGCTATTGGAAGCAGAAACAGAGATCCACTGTTAAGCGCTAAGCCCAACTCCTGGAACCCATTTGCAGAAAGGGAGGAGTGATTAGCAAAGGGGTCAAGACCATGCTGGGGAAATCCACAGAAACAGATGATCTGAGCAAGTTGGAACTCACAGACCCCAGAGTGACAGCTGGGAAACCTGCATAAGACCAAATCAGGCCACTTGAACCAGGGTGTCAGTTGGGGGCTTGAGCATTCTATGGAGGCTTGAGCCTCTAACAGTGTAACCCGTATTTATGCCTAGTGCATGAATGGGCTTTGGGAGCTCATTCCACATAGAGGGAAACTCTCTCAGCCTAGACACACAGGGGAGGGCCTAGGCCCTGCCCCAAATGATGCGACAGACTTTGATGATCCCCCATGGAAGGCTTCACCCTCCTTGGGGAGTGGATGAGGGTAGGATGGGGGGCTGGTGGGGAACATGGGAGGATGGGAGGGAGAGGGAAATGGGACTGGTATTTATAATAAAAAGAACTAAAAAAAAAAAAAAAAAAAACAAAGTCGCCCTACCATTGCAATAGAGGTCAGAATGTAGTTCTCTTAACTATGACTTAATGTCCATTGATCAACCTCTCTCCATCCCTTCCTGCCCCTGATTCTCCTCAGCTTCTAGGTACTATGGTTCTACTTTCAATTTCAACAAGATTAACTCTTAAAAGTGTTATTAAACTTAACTATTTTGGTTATGTGTGTGCACTCACATGCCACAAACTGTATGTGGAGGTTAGGGGACAACATATGGGAGTCAGCTCTCTCCTTCCACCACCAGGGAATGAAGGATGGAACTTCAGGTAGTCAGCTTTGATGACTGGTTGAGCTATCTTGCTGTCCTGAAACTTATATTCAAAATGTGAATGGTAGCACATTATACTCAGCTTTGATGTTCTATCAGATCTAGCTATATTATTGTAAGTGGCAGTATATCTTCTGTTTGTTTTTTTTTTAAATTCAGATACATTTTACTATGATCATAATATTGCATACATCAATTTGAACTTGTGTTTATTTGGGTTCGCTTATGCCATAACATCATAAAACCCAAAGCAATAAAACAAGCAATCACCATTCAATAAACACACTTGATTTATTTTGTACAAAAGGGTACATTTATGACTAAACTTATAAAAAGTTCAGAACAAATAGGTATGACTAAACTTATAAAAAGTTCAGAACAAATAGGTATACCATTACATTTGTTTGAAAAATATACATCTCTGTCACTATATAAGAAAACACACACACTCTCTCTTTCTCTCTACGTGTGCGTGCGCTAAGCCTGAATTCCATCCCCAGGGCCTACATGGTAGGAGAGAAATGATTTCTGGAGTTGTTTTCTGACCTTCATGCTTGTGCTGTGACACATGCATACCTACACACTTATGAATAAACATATGTGTGTACAATAAATAAAATTTAAAATGTAATAAAATGTAATTTCAGATCAAAAGACTTCAAAACAAGCAAAGTCTACTTCTGTTGGGCAATTATCTATTATTTTAGTGTTTCTATACCCCCCATGGTGGAGACAATATATAAAGAAAACCTTGTAATTGCAGTAAGGGCATCTAAAGTCCTTTTTATAAATAGTGAATATTACTGTCTTAGTTTCCTTTCATTTATTTAAAAGATCTGTTCATCTTATTTTCTTGGTGAAATGATTAGGGAGAAAAATTAAATTCAGTGCTTCAAAAGATTCTGTAGACTTGTTCAAAAGGAAAAGGAAAAAGAATTAAAAAAAAAAAGAGAAGGAAAGAAAAAAGTTCCAAATCTCAGTTAGTCAGCCTCAGAGTGCCTTGTTATCATTTGACATGAACTTAGAGCGGATTCAGAAGACCTCAAGGACAGGGTGATGTCTGTGTTGAAGTGGTTCTGGTTATCTGTTTCTGTTCAGGTCTCTGGTGGTACAGGATGATCACAGGGTAAAAGTCTAAGGTGATCTGAAGTCCAAGACATAGTTGATAGTGTGTAGTAAGATTTCTATCTTGGCCACCTTCTTGTTCCGGGGGATGCTGGGTACCAACTCCTCAAACTTGGTGTAACAGTCCCTCTTGTATAGCAAGTTCATTGGATTACCTACCAGGGTTTTACTCCAGGAAATGTTTGGGCTTGATCTGACAAACTGTTTTTCCCAACAGACCTTACCCTATTGATGGGTTTCTTGCTGATCATTCTGATAGAAGACCTAGAGGGAGAGAGCTTCCCTGGCACCTGGGCCACTGATGTCTGCTAAGCTGGCTTTGCTTGGCATTAGGCTTCCCTTCTTACTATGTTCTCATTAACTCTTTTTGGAGAATGCAGCATTCTATCTGGAAGAGGTGGTACCTCATTATGGTTTTGCTTTGCATTTCCCTGATGAGTAATGATGCACAATATATTTTCATATGGTAGAATATCTTTGGAGAAATACCTATTTAAATTTAGTGCTTAGTTTTTGACTGGGTTATTTGTTTTAATTTTTTGCCTTTTTCCCTTCTATATATATTTTTTAATTTAAGTGAGTAACAATCTTGTTTTACATGTCAGTCCCAGTTCCCTCTCCTTCCCCTCCCTCCTGACCCCCACCAGCCCCCTATCTCATATGCTTTCTGCTCCCTAAGGAGGGTGAGTCCTCCCATGGGGGAACTTCAAAGTCTGTCACATCATTTGGAGCAGGTTCTAGGCCCTCCTCCATGTATCTAGGCTGAGAGAGTATCCCTTTATATGGAATGGGCTCCCAAAGTCCGTTTGTACACTAGGAATAAATACTGTTCCACTACCAGAGGTCCCATAGACTACCCAGGCCTCCTAACTGACAACCACATTCAGAAGATCTGGGCTGGTCCTATGCTGGTTTTCCAGCTATCAGACTGGCATCCATGTTCAGGTCAAATGTTTCTGTGGGTTTCTCCAGCCTTGTCTTGATCCCTCTACTCATCATACCTCCCTTTCTGCAACTGGATTCCAGGAGTTTGGCTCAGTGCTTGGCTGTGGGTGTCTACTTCTGCTTCCATCAGCTACTGGATGAAGGCTCTAGGATGGCATCTAAGGTAGCCTTTCTGATATTGCAAAGGTTGTTAGTTGGGGTCATCCTTGTAGATCTCTGGGCATTTCCCTAGTGCCAGATTTCTCTTTAAACCAATAATGGCTCCCTATATTATGGTATCTCTTTTCTTGCTCTCCTCTATTCTTTCCCTGACTCAGTCTTCCTGCTCCTTCATGTCTTCATCTCCCCTCCCCTTCTCTTCTGTTTCCCCTATTTCCCTCTCTCTTCCCATGCTCCCAATTTCCTCAGGAGATCTTGTCCCTTTCCCCTTCTCTGGAAGAACATATAAGTCTCTCTTAGGGTCTTCTCTTGTTTCCTTGTTTCTCTGGCTGTGTGGATTATAGGCTGGTGATCCTTTGCTCTATGTCTAAAATCCACATATGACTGAGTACATAATATTTTTGTGTTTTTGTGACTGGGTTACCTTACTCAGGATGGTTTCTTCTAGTTTTTTCCATTTGCCTGCAAATTTCAAAATTCTATTGTTTTTTTTTTCCTCTATCCATTCTTCAGTTGAGGGGCATATAGGTTGCTTTCAGGTTCTGGCTATTACAAATAATGCTGCTATGCACATAGTTGAACAGATGTCTTTGTTGTGTGACTACCTTTTGGGTATATGCCTGAATGGAATTGCTGGATCTTGAGGTAGACTGATTCCCATTTTCTCGAGGAACCACCATACTGATTTCCAAAGTGGCTGTATGAGTTTGCATTCCCACCAGCAGTGGAGGAGTGTTCCCCTTTCTCTACATCCTCTTCTGCATAAACTGCAATTGGTGTTTCTAATTTTAGTCTTTCTGACAGGAGTAAGATGGTATCTCAGAGTTGTTTTAATTTGTATTTCCCTGATGGCTAAGGATGTTGAGCACTTTCTTAAGTGTCTTTCAGCCATTTTAGATTCTTCTATTGAGAATTCTCTATTTAGTTCTGTACCCCACTTTTTAATTGGATTACTTGGTGTTTGGGTGACTTGGGTTCTTTGTATGTTTTGGAAATCAGTCCTCTGTCAGATGTTGTGTTGGTAAAGATCTTTTCCCATTCTGTGGGCTGCTGTTTTTGACTGGGTTATTTGTTTTTCTTTTACTATTGAGTTTATTTTTTTAATCACTTTTATTTCTGTGTGGGCGGTTGCCTGTGGAGACTACAATAAGGGGTTGGCTACCTTGGAGCTGGAGTTACTGGTAGTTGTGGGCTGTCTGACATGGGTTCTGAGAACCCACTTCCAGTCTTCTGAAAGAACAGCAAGTGTTCTTAACAGCTGAGCCATTTCTACAGCACGAACTACTGAGGTTTTCTTTGTTTATTTTCTTTTTGAGTTATTTATATAGCCTCATGAACTCCTTGTATTACTTATTATGGTATATACATATTTTCTTCCATTTCACAAGGCATCTTTTCAATCCGTTTATTTTACTGGGTTCAACATCCTTTTTAAAAACTTTCTTTCAGATTTATTTATTTGATTATATATATATATATATATATATATATATATATATATATATTTATATATATATATGAGAGTATCTGGCCAGCATGTATGTGTGTGTAGCACCTGTGTGTAGTGTCTGTGTAGGTTAGAAGAAGTTGAATCCTCTGGAGTTATAGATGGCTGTGAACTACCATATGGGTTCTGGGAACTGAACTTGGGTCTTAAGCAAGAATAACAAGTGCTACTAATCACTGTAGCCTGGTTTATTGTGTCTTAGTCATATCTTCTGGGGATGCTATTTCTCCAGGATGGAAGGAATTCCCTTTCCCCTTTTTGAAATTTATGCATAAAGGTCTCAGCTTTATTTTCATTCATTTCCTCCCTCCTAAAGAATGACAGGTCCCCTAGTATAGGAGGGTTTACTCGGTGTGGTTATAGATTCGGAGGATAGGAGGCATATCTTGTTCATCTCTTTAGCCTCCCTAACAGGATGCATATTTCATTGTGTCCAATATGTGTTTAACAACTGTCAGATGAAATGATATGAATATAGCACTTCTCTGTTTGAGGTGTAACACTTAGGGCTATTTAGCTCCATGTGGTAGACCAACAAGATGACAGCATTCTATTTGTTGCATAAAATTCATCTTTCAAAGACACAATACTGCATTTGCTGTGTACACCCTGACAGATTTGGTGGTACAATTTTTACATCCTATCAATGTCTTCAAAGTCTCAGCCTTCTGTTGCTGTGTTGGAGGGCCTAAAGAGTCCATTTCCTAACAGAGTACTAAACCACATACAGCTTCTCAGAGTAGGGGTGAGCCGTGTAGCTATACTGTCTTTAGCTGTGCTGGAATGGGAAATCTCTTGTTGGAGTTTTTATATCTATTCTCCTTTTCACATTCCGTTTTTCCCTTTCTCTTTCTTCCGCATCCACATATTTCTTTCTCTCCCTATTCCCTCTGTCTGTGTTTTAATCAGCTTTGTGTTTCTGTAACAGAATGCCTAAGATAATCAATTTAAAAAGGCCGAAAGTTTACATTGCCACAGTTTCAGTGTTTTTGGTCCATGCCAGGTGGTACATCAGGGTGGGTGGGAAGAAAAACCATGAGAAAGCCATCTACTTACCTCGTGGCATCTTGAAAGTACAGAAAGCAGAGGAGCCAGGGTTTCAATCTCCTTTTTAAAGGGATATTCCAGTGTCTCCTGAAGACTTCCAAATAGGCTTCACATCCTAAAGTTTGTACCACTTCCTAAAGGAGCTGACACCTCCCTGTAGGACTGCAATAAGAGGGCCATATCATATTCTTTCTCTTTAGTGTTTTCTTCTCTCCATCCTTTCCCTCATCCCTTTTCTTCCTCCTCATCACTTTATCGTCTGATTTTTTTCTTGTTCCTAGCACTTCATGAGGTTGCTCTATGGGTAGTCTGATGAAATAACTGTAGTTTAAAGGAATAAATGGAATTTCTGTCTTTGTTCACTGCTTTTTTGAAGTATAAATTGACACACAATAAAATCTACCCATTTTAAGTATGCAATCCAATCATTTTTCAGAAAATTTATAGTACTGTGAAAACATAACAACATTCCATTTTAGAATATTTTCGTGACCTACAGAAGACTTGTGCTGACTGAATTTTAAAAGATTTACTTAACTTTTTTTTAATACATTTGGTGTGTGTGTGTGTGTGTGTGTGTTGGATCCCCTGGAAATGGAATTACATACAGGCAGTTGTGAGCCACTTAATGTGGGTGCTGAGAACCCAAACAGGCTACTCTTTGAGAGCAGTCATCATTCTCAATCACTGAGCCATCTCTTCAGCCCCCTGCATTTATTTTATTTACTGTTCTTATTGTTTGGAAGAATTGAGTATGCATACTATAGAACATACTGTGTAAGTCAGAGGGCAACTTCTGGAGTCCATTTTCTCCTTTCACCTTTATATGGGCTCCAGGGATTGAACTCAGGTTGCCAGGCTTGTGGGGGCACTTTTACCTGAAAAGCCATATCACTAGCCCTTGATTGAATTTAAATAGATGTATATTGTGGTTTGGAATAAAAGGGTTCCCATAGGCTCATAGGGAGTGGCACTTTCAAGAGGTATGGCCTTGTTGGAGTAGGTGTGGCCGTGTTGGATGAAATATGTCACTGGGTGTGGGCTATGAGGTTTCAAGACAGGCCCAGTGTCTCTTTCTTGTGATTGCCTGACGATCTGGATGTAGAACTCATAGCTCCTTCTCCAGCACCATGTCTACCTGCACTCCCACCACGATGATAACGGCCTAAACCTCTGAACTGTTATCCAGCCCCAATTAAATGTTTTCCTTTGTAAGAGTTTCTGTGGTCACAGTCTCTATAACAATAGAAACTCTAACTCAAACAGAATATGTATGTGTATGTATATGTATTTGTATATTTAGGACTGAATACAAGGCTCATTGGACAAAAGTGCTTGCTGCTTTTGCAGAGGACCCAAGTTCAGTAGGTAACAACTGCCTATAATTTCAGAGAGCTGACATCTTCTGTCTTCTGTGGGCACTTACACACACATATCTACACACTCATACACAGACACACATGTGTACACACAAATCTTTAAAACTCAGAAGAGAAGGGACATGACAGAACACTTTTCCCCTTTTTGTTATAAAATAATAGTTATTTTAGATAGTTTAGAAAGCATATAAAAACAGAAAGAAGAAACAAATTTAAAACCTTTTATTTTACAGTGTACAGACCACTATTGTCTACCTGTTTGCTCTTGTCTTAAAGGAAGCTGCTGTTCAGGGAATGCTGAGAAGTTAACAAGATCTGGGGACAGAATAGCTACATCTTGATAACTACAAAACAGAAGGGGGAAGCTCTTTTTACATTATGGATTTTAAAGAAGTGGGCTGGATTTAGGGCCTTGGAAGTTGTGCATTAGATAAATATTTATTTTGAGTCTTTTGCACTTCATATAATCAGGACAAAGTGGTTAAGTCAATGGACTAGATATATATTTATTTTCCTGGATAAGAAGTCAATTAAGGCAGAAATAGGTCATTATGTACTGGGATTAAGATGTGGTTTTACTGGATTGGAAGTGTGGGTTTGAAATGCACATGGGTGGGAGTGTTAATCATGGGAGTGTTATGGGTGGGAGGGTGTTTATTGGCAGCTGCTGAGAGGCTCTTCAGAACTTTAACTACAAAAGTCACATGCTGGGGTACAGAGATCGGTGATACGAGCAGAGGAAAAGGAGAATTCTGCCATACACTCTCACACACAAAACAAACAACAGCAAGAAAAACCTAGACAAGTTGGACTTTAGGGGCTTGCTTAGCTTGATGCTCCTCAATATTGCTTTGAAATGGGTAAGTGATGGGAAACATTGACTAAAAAGGCAACTGTTGCTGATGATGCAGAAGGAATTCATTGTGGCAAATTCTAAACAGTTTAGTAAAATCCTTGCCTAGAATAAATGCCAAGTGTCAGGTCCTGGGGAATAGGAGGGGAGGGAATAGATTTAAGGAGGAGCTAGAGAAAGCACATTCTGAGTAGGATATTTATTAACCCCATGGTGGGTTGGATAGATGGCTCAGCCATTAAAGGCTAGACTCACAACCAAAAATATCACCACAGATAATAACCAGTGGGGTTCAGAAAATACTTTAACCTCACCACACAAAACAAGCTTCTTCTTCTTAAATGTTTTTGAGGAAAGGGGAAGGTCCCACACCATGTGGTTAATAAAAAGTCAGCAGTGTGTGTGTGTGTGTGTGTGTGTGTATGTGTGTTGGGGGGGACAAAGGCAGGAAACAAAGCAAGCAATGGTATTGGGGGCTGGAGAACTTCATATTTCTGTTCCTGCCTCTCCTGGGCATCTTCCATTGTGTGTTCCTTGTCCATCAAAGAGATAGTTGTGCCCCCCAAGTCTTGCTATTGTTTTGCAATTTTTTTCTGAATTAGATGTTGGGGGTGGGGGTCTACCCCGTGGAAAGCTCCAGGCAAAGCAGAGAGCATAAATTTCTTGCCAAAGGATGGTTATTCTTAGGTTAGGATCTAGATTCACACCTATTCACAGCTAGAACTTGAGAAGATCTCTGACTTAGCTTGGAGAACTGACTGAAATATTCTGTTTTTTTTTTAAATTTGTGTGTGTGTGTGTGTTGCATGTGTGAGTACTTATGTGTGTTCAAAGAGAGGCAGGAAGAAGGCATTGGGTCCCATGGAGCTGGGGTTACTGTTGGTTGTGAGCTTCCCAACGTGAGTG
The DNA here is from genome assembly GCF_943737965.1 of Phodopus roborovskii. Classification (NCBI taxonomy): domain Eukaryota; kingdom Metazoa; phylum Chordata; class Mammalia; order Rodentia; family Cricetidae; genus Phodopus; species Phodopus roborovskii. Next base: position 604,243 of record NW_026125811.1, read on the forward strand.
TTGGGAACTGAACTTGGGTTCTCTGGAACAGGAGCAGGAAGAAGCTCGAATTCTAGTGCAGATTTCTGTTGTAATGTGTCTCAAGGAGGATGCATTATGAATTGTGACCATTGTGCTGGTTTTCTCTGTTTTCTTTCTTCAAGTGGGAATTGGTTGGGGGGGGCAGTGATCCTGTTTCCCAGCCACATCCTGACTTTTGTACACTGGTTCTATTGGTGGTAAAATAGCCTACCTAGAGATTGCCATGAAATACTTGCTACATTCATATGACATGTACAATAGAATGTGTATATGTGACATTAAATAGAAGTGGAACACCTAGGGGAAACAAGGAGACAAATGGGAAGAGGATAGGGAGAAAGGGGAGGGAAGTGGTTTTGGAACTGATGTGCTCTACATGCATATCTGAATGTCCTTATGTAAGATAGTACCACATCCAATGGATATACGCAGTAGACATTCTAAAACCTAAAACATAACTAATTCATTAAACCCACAACCAGCTATTTGTCTGCATTTTCATAGGGTAAAATCTAATGTCCACAGTTAAGTCATTAGTCTAAGTTACAAAGTAGCAAGAGGCAGACCTGTGTGTGTGTGTGTGTGTGTGTGTGTGTGTGTGTGTGTGTGATAGTTCACTTCTAGAGTTGACATGCTGTACTCTCTATGGCAAATTCAAATGAGCAAATGCTCCTGTGTAGACATGCACATAGAAACATGAAACACAATGGGACTGAGGAGAGAACACATCATTAGAGCCCCTTTCTAGTTTCACAGACGTCTGTGTTCAGCTTAAGGCATTTTCATCTTTTCTTCACATCCTAATTATTCTCTGCTGCAACACTTGAACACTCCTGGACCTCTGACTTATCCCATTGGCTACTTAAGTCTAATCTGCTCAGAACTTTAGGACTGTGAACTAAAAGACTTTTTGATGCTTTCAGGAATAAGTTAAGATACATAAAATCCTCAGAAAAAAGGTCACAATGTCTATGTGCACATGTGGCAGACTTGATTTTATGATGGAATTCTTAGACCATGCTATTACTCTACCCAATCACTTTGACTTAGATTTTTTTAGGTCAGCTGAGTAAAGAGACAGTGTGGAAAGTGAGAATGTGTCTATATGAAATGAAGCAACATGCCTACCTGGGCCTAAGCTTTGCCCAGTTCTGTACTTCGCATATATGTGAAGGAATGTTAGTAAGGAATGGGTATGGTAGTTAGAATGAGAATGGCCCCCACAGGATCATATATTTGAATACTTGGTTCCCAGTTAGTGGAACTGTTTAGAAACATTAGGAGGTGTGACATTGTTGGAGGAGGTGTGTCACAGAGGGTGGGCTTTGAGGTTTCAAAAACCCATCTCATACCCACTCTTTCTCTCTTTTGCTTCCTGTTTGTGGATCAGGATGTAAGTGCTCAGCTACTGCTTTAGGGCCATGCTTGCTGCCACGATTATTGTCTTAGTTAAGGGTTTTGTTGTTGTTGTTTTTCTTTTTTCTTTTTTTGCAGTGAACAGACACCATGACCATGGCAACTCCTATAAGAAAACATTTAATTGGCGTGGCTCACTTACAGTTTCACAGGTTCAGCCCATTAGTTGTAAGTGTTATGGCTCAGAAGGGAAAGGTATCCTGGCCTCAGGAAGCCACACAATACTTACAGCTCTGTTTTGGTGGGGGATGGTTTCCCTGCAGGAATGTAGCAGTTCTGCTTCTCTCCCAGAGAGTTCAGCTCTGCTCCACTCCACTAAGGGAGTTTCCCTGCAGAGATATCTGTTACTTCTGTGCTCCACTCTGCTAATGGGGGTTTCCCATACAGAAATATAGCAGTTTTGCTCCAGCCCTGGTGAAAGTTATTTCTCTGCCACACTCCACTTTGGAGGTCAAAGAAGGTCTTCTCCCAAACCTCATTTAAGAGATTTGTTGGGAGGGAGGAATACAGGAGGGTGGCTGCCTCTGTCAGGGTGGAAAGAGGCAGCTCCTAACTGAATAGGCACAGGGCTTATATAGGGATTCTTAGGGGTGGAGTTTTTTTTGGGAGTGAAGATTTTCAGGGTGGGAATTGGTTGGATTTCAATCCTTAAGCGTGGACAAGCTCAGAGATTGGTTGGTTTTCCTGCTCAAGGGCTTGTTGGTTTCTGTGCTGAGTTGGTCAGGGGCAGAGTGTATTTCTTTGACTCTGGTTTCAGGGCCAAGTGAGTTTCTTTCACTGACCCTTTTTAATCTTTTGGCTCCGATTTCAGGGACAGTGAATTGGACCTGGCCTCAGGGTCACGGTGTGTTTCTTTGGCTCTAGTTTCAGGGCCAAAGTAGGGTGTGTTTCTTTTACTGGCCCCATTTGACCATTTGGCTCTGATTTCAAGGTCAGGGTATGCCTCTTTGGCTGGCCCTTTTACCCTATAATCATCCTGTTGGGGAACATGGCAGCATGCAGGCAGACATGGCATTGGAGAGGTAGCTGAAAAGTCCTACATCTTGCAGGCAACTGAAAGTTGGCTGAAATACTAGGAAGTATCCTGAGCATAGAAAACCTCAAAGCCTACCCCCACAGAGACACACTTCCTTCAACAAGGCCATTCCAACCCCAACAAAGCCACATCTTCTACAAGTGCCACTTCTAACCAGGCAGTGGTGGTACATGCCTTTAATCCCAGCACTCAGAAGGCAGAGTCAAGCGCATCTAGGTGAGTGCAAGGCCAGCCTGGTCTACAGAGTGAGTGCCAGGACAGGCTCCAAAGCTATACAGAAAAATCCTATCTAGAAAAGCAAAAAAAAAAAAAAAAAAAAAAAAAAAAAAAAAAGTGCCACTTCCTGTGAGATTATGGGAGTCACAATGGTCATGAACTAGCTGTTTAAACTGATAAACAGGTCCCCAATTAAATGCCTCAGTCGTGGTGTTTTGTTACAGCAATAGAACAGTAACTAAGACAATAGGGGCATCAGAGGTCTGCAGGTAGAAGGTATATTAGTTACTTTTTGTTGCAGTGATAAAATACCACAATCAACGGCTGTTATCATTCAGGCAAACCTGCCCTGTCCTTTGGGGATCTGGAAGAGTGGTCATTCCTGCACACATGGCAGGCAGTTCTCTGGCTTTGTATGTAGGTGCAAATGTCCCTTTAAGAGACAAGCTCCATCCACTCTCTTTCGACCTTTCTCTGAGGAGGCAGACAGATCTCCCCCATCTCTTCTATCTACCCCTCTCTGCATGGAACCCACCAAGGTTCCACCTTGTGCTGCATATCATAACAAAAGCAATTCATAGAAACAAGAGTTTGTTTAGTTTACAGTTGCAGAGAATTAGAGTCTGTGATGGTGGGGTGGAGGCATGGCATCAAATGGTTGGAACAGAAAGCTGACTGACCACATCATCATATATAGCTGAATGAGGAAGTGGGTATAGTATATGCCATTGGAGGTGGTGGACTAAATAATCTCTGGGGGGCAGGGTCTCTGTAGGGGAGCAGTTTCAGGTGGAGATAATCTGAGAGGAGGAAGCTGTGGTTGATAATTTCTACATAGGCTGTCAGCTTCTGTTTTCAGACTAGGGGAGGGCCTTACCATTACTTTGAGACTGACTCAGGGAAGGCCTCATGGGTCTGAAGCATTAGGGTCCTTGGCATTGTCATGCTTATGTCCAGAATACACATTTACTCAGGCCTTCATCTTCTCCCCATAGTCCCCAAACACCCCCACCTATAGGAACCAAGTTTTCGAAGACCTGAACCTGTGGGGACATGTCTCATTCAAACCACCACAGAAGGTTTGAGGAGAACAAGAACCCAGGAACCCAGGAATGATTATAGGGAAAGACTCTGGAGAGGGCAGTGCCTTTTTTTGAGCAACTCTTCAAAATGGTCCCATGGGCTCAGGGCTGAGGGTGTTGAAAGCACTGCAGGCAGCAGGTATGAAAGAGGAAATCCTGTGACACAGAAAACCATGGAGGTGCCCATGATAGGGGTATTTTCTCCCTTTCTGTGGAGCTCAGGATGACTTCAGTATGGTGAAAATCCCAAAGATGGTGACCTTTACTGGAGGCCGTGGATATGGGACAGATCCAACTCAACAGGCAGATACCAGATGGACTTGTTTATAGCTTGCATGTTTGGGGATTCTCTCAAATGCAGAGCTAAAAGAAGAGAGAGGGTGGCTTGTATTCTGCAGAGTACCCATGATGTAGTGAAACTCAGGAAAGTGTTAATTTATGTAGTAATATGTCATTTCAGATTTGCTTTGAGAGAGACAGAGAGACAGACACAGAGAGACAGAGAACACATGTTTGCACATGTGCAGGTACATATGTGTGTGGGTGTACATGTGCATGAATACATGTGTGTGAAGTCAGAGGACAACTTTAGGTGTCATTCCTCAGGTGCTATCTATTTTCTTTACACAGGCTCTCTCAATGGTCTTGAAATCATCAAGTAGGCTAGACTATTTGGCCAGTGAGCCCTCAGGATCTGTGTGCCTCTACTTTCCCAGCTATAGGATTACACACACACACACACACACACACACACACACACACACACACAGAGAGAGAGAGAGAGAGAGAGAGAGAAAGAGAGAGAGAGAGAGCATCATACCCAGTATTTTTTTTCTTTAACCTCCATGGGTTCTAAATATTGAAGTTAAGTCTTCATACTTGCAAAGCAAGCACTTTACTAACTAAGCTGTCTTCCCAATCTATAACTTCCTTTCTTTTAGTCCATGCCGATCTCAAGTTCACTATGTGGCCAAGGATGACTTTAAACTTTCTTTTTGTTGTTGTGGTAGACCAGGCCAGCCTCAGAGTTGCTACAACTAAGAATGACTTGGAACATTTCATCCTACTGTTACTAACTTCCAGGTGCTGGGGTTAGATCCATGAGCCAGTATTGTCCAGAAATTTTTTCTAATCTGTAAGAAAAGAATAAGCATATCTCCCCAAGATTGCTCTCTACTGTAAGGAATGAATTAACATACAAAACAGCATATTTCATAAACTGTTTCAGAAAGGCCAGTTCTCTTTCTGTAGCTTCACACGGGTTTCCAAGAAAACTAGAAGACCGTATCTACCTGGGACCCACCAAAGCTTGTATATTTAGGTGAATTTCTCCTCTGCAAGAAACCTACATATTTCATCCCTTTTTGTGTTCTTGCATGCATATGCATGTGTGTGCACGCGCACGTGTGTGCGCGTGCGTGTGTGTGTGTGTGTGTGTGTGTGTGTGTGTGTGTGTGTGTGTGTGTGTACAGTGATCAATGTCAGGAGTCTTGCTCAATGACTCTGAATTTTATTTTTTGAGATTGGGAGCTTGTTGCTTCGGTTAGTCTGGCTCTCCAGCAAGCCTGTGTGATCTTCTTGTCTCTGCCACCCCTACTCCCTCGTCTTGGGGTTATAGAAGCATGAGACACCTGGTTTTTACATAAGTCCTCACACTTGCACAGAGAGCCCTTTGCCCGCTGAGCTGTCTCCTCAGCCCCTGTTTTTTTCTGATATTCGTTCTGTTAATTGTCTACAGGTTTCCTTTTGCTGTTTTGTGGAACAATGCAGAGCACACCTCATTGATACGAAAGCATCTAGTATTTATTTTGCTGGCTCCTTTCACTTAACTTGCCTCATAAATAATTACAGGAGGAAATGGGGGCTCTGTTTTATAAAGTGACAGCCACCACTCTCCCCTAAAACAAGGACAAATCTCCCAGCCACTTCTCTGCCTCTGGAGACCTCAGTCCTTTTGTATTCTGGTCTTTTGTATCCTGTGGTGTCTATGCTTGTTGTTTATTCCACGGATTACTGCTTTTTGCTCAGAATTACTCAGGGTGGAGGGGGGGGGGATGAAGAAAAGGGAGGGGAAGGAGGGAAGAGAGCTGCTATTGTTGGCTTCTGAATAACCTGTAATTATTATAATGACACTTCGCTAGATATGCTCATGCTCTACATGATTACAAAGTCTTTTTTACATACATTAAAAACTTTAATCCTTGTAACTAGCCCACAAAATGAACTAGAAGAAAAGGATCCATCAGGAACAAGTTTGCGTTGATTAATCCTTTAGAGTAGGTAACGGAAGAAAAGGAGATGGGGTGGGATGGGGTGGGTTGGGGTGGGGGGTGGGATAGGATGCCAAGCATCATCAAGGCAGTGGAGAACTGCCTTTTGTTTGCTTAGGGAAGGAAGAATGTGCCCATGGGGTTTGGCTTTTCACACTGGCCCAGTGTTTGAGGAAGTACTGAGGTTTCAACCTGTCTAGGTTCTGATAATTCTATGGTGAGTCATTTTGAGAAAGGCCTCTGATCACCAAATGGCAACAAAAATAGTGGCATGAGTGGGGTGTGGTGGCACATGCCTTTAATCCCAGCACTCAGGAGACAGAGGCAGGTGATCTCTGAGTTCCAGGCCAGATGGTCTACATAGTGAATTTCAGGCCAACCAAAGCTACATAGTGAGATCCTGTCTCAAACAAACAAGAAATAAATTCCACAACAGGCCATATGATGATCAGTTTTGTCACCTTGACACAACAGAGAATCACCTAGGAAGAGACTCTTAGTGAGGAATTGTCTAGATCAGGTTGTCCTGTGGGAACATCTGTGGGGGGTTGTCTTGACTGTTGACATCAAAAACCCAACCCATTGTGGATAGCACCATTCTGTAGGCACAGGGTCCTGAACAGTATCCAACAGGACAAAGCTAGGAGATGGCAACAGCAGCAGCAGCAAACAAGAATCTATTTGTTTCTCACTGTTCTTGACTATGGAGTCCTGTGACTAGTTGCTTGAGTTCCTGCCTCAAATTCATTCTCTCTATGATGGACTCTAATCTGGAATTGTAAGGCAAATATACCCTTTCTTCTGTTTGGGTTGCTTATTGGTAGGATATTCTATAACAGCAATAAAAATGAAACTGGGCCAGACCATTACTTGTGAATAGCTGTAGGAATGTAATACATTTGCAAAAAGCACCATGTAAGGTGCACTGTACTGAGTGTGGTACTCTACACTGATGCCTTGCTGACAGCAAGGAGAAGATCCTATGGAACTAGGAGAGCAGAAACATCAAACTGAGAGACGACTTCTTTTAGATTTAAACCCTTTAAGTTTATAACAATTTCTCACACACATGTAATGTTCTTTGATCAAATTCTCCTCTCCACTATTCTCTTTTATCTCCTTATTCTCCCACCAAACCCCCTCCTATTTTTCATGTCCTATTTTGATGTGTGACTTACTATTGCATTTAATTAATGTTGCTTGTGTGGGCACGTGTCAGGGATTGTTTGCTTCAGTAGGGTCAATGGACCAATGGCTTAACTTCTGAGGTATATGGTTCTCCCTCCCCCTGAAACCTTTAACAAAAGGGGTGGGGCCTATAAGTCCCCTTTTCTTCATGATGCAACGTTAGTGGACCTAGATGTTGTCTTATGTAGATAATGTTATGCAGGTAGCCACAGATGTTGTGAGAATTGACATCTTAATGGTACTGCTGGGGACCTAGAGTGTTTTCATTTGGAAGGATAAGACTGAGGGATGAGAGAGAGAAAGAAAGAGAGAGAAAGAGAGAGAGAGAAAGAGAGAGAGAGAAAGAGTGAGAGAGAGAGAGAGAGAGAAAGAGTGAGAGAGAGAGTTTGAGAGAGTCTTATTGTGTAACCCAGGCCTGGAGATTTACTATGTGGCCCACATTGGTCTCAGACTGGTAGTAATCGTCCTGCCTGGTGTTGCTCTAATCTGTCTGTCTGTCTGTCTGTCTGTCTGTCTGTCTGTCTGTCTGTCTGTCTAAGGTGTCTTTGAGGGTACAAGCCACCACAAGCATGTGGAAGTCACAGACTGACTTGTGGGAATTGGTTCCCTTCTTCCATCATGTGGATCCTCAGGATCAATCTCAGGTTTGTTAGAAAGGTGCCTTTACTCTCAATTCATCTAACCAGCCCAGCCATTTGCTTCTTTGTACAAAATCAGATCTTTGTACTAATTTATTGTGTAGTACTTTCATGGATAGTGGAGAGATACTATTGAAATATTTTGGTGGCAGTTTAATACAGATTTTAAACGTAATCTTTATGCAACATACAACTATCAAGAATTCGCCACACAATGGCAAGAACCTCTACTGGCTTAAGTTGTTGGATTTTGAAAAACTAAAGTTGCTCAAGTCCACATTATATATGACCCAAGGCTAGCTGTTCTATGTGTGTGGTTCCCCCCCCCCAACACATTTGTTTTAAAATAGGCTAAAAAGTCTTTGAGGGATCGTAGTGAGGCTAGAAATTCCCTGAAAAGTAGAAACAACTCCATAAATATAAGGTGAAGTAATTACTACCATCACTCATGTTTAAGGAAATGAAACCAACAAGCAAATATCCAGTGACACAATTTTTGAGAGACTCAAGTCAGAAATTAATGAGGTGTAGTCAATAAGGAGACACAGATTGCTTTTTGATAATGATTCTTTCCAAATGGCTTTGCTATGAGATGCTTATGGGTGATAAATGGAAGCTATGCAAATGTGATACATACACACACATTTCTTTGAAGATTCATAGCTTGCCTTGCTGGCAAGCTATAAACTTCTTAAAGCTTCATTCAGACTTGTGCAGTCCTTTGCCTGTCCCAGACTTAGAAGATGTAGTGAGTCAGATTCAGCCTCCAGCAAGTCTGTGAAGAAGATGTGGGGCTATCTGGCTGCAGCTGTCAGAGGGTTGTGTAGGAGTTCTAACTAGTAGAAGGGCTTACCCGAGCATGGCTGGGTGGTGATCCAGGCAGGGTCTACAAAGGAGATCCTTTCTTGGGTGGATTTGTCACAACCTGCTTTCTAGACATTGTAGAATATTAAATCTAAATTTTGTCCAGAGTAGATGCCCCTTATTCTATTTATCATTGTAAGCTTAAATTCCTCCTTCCCCTCTCTCTTCCTCCCCTCACTGTGTGTGTGAGGAGGGCATGGGGCAGAGGTCCTCTGTTGTTCTTTCTTTCTTCCTTTCTTTTTTTCCCTTTCTCTCCTCCCCCTCTTTCCCTCCCTCCCTCCCTGTTTTCCTCCCTCCCTCCCCCTCTTTCTTTCTTTCTTTCTTTCTTTCTTTCTTTCTTTCTTTCTTTCTTTCTTTCTTTCTTTCTTTCTCCACCTGTCTCTGCCTTTCCAGTGCTGAGATTAAAGGCAGGTGCCACCACCACCTGGCCTCTGCTGTTGTTTCTTAGTGTTATTTCCACCTTGTGTTTTTGAGGCAGGGTTTCTCTCTGGCTTAGAGTTCACCAATGAGAGTAGGCTAGCTGGCCAAGGAGCCTCAGGGATCCACCTGTGTTTGACTCTCCAGCTCTGGGATAACGAGTGTGTGCCAGCACATTTGACCTTTTAACATGGGTTCAGGGAACCAAACTTACCTCCTCCTGCTTATGCAGCAAGCGCTTTATAATTGAGTTATCTCCAGTCCCTCATTTTAAACAAGAAACAGTTAACCACCATCTAGATCTTTTTCCTGACATATGAAAAGGTGAAATGGGATCAGAAAACTCCTTAATGGGTTGGAGATCTGGATAGGCATCATTGGTCATCTCATTGGGAGGCTAATGAGTTTATTGGTTAAGACATTTTTGGGGTATAGACAGGCAACAGAGTTATTTACTGACTCTCTTCTGGAAAGGAATTCCGTGGAACTTCTTGAGCAACTGACAGATATGATTTCCAGGCTGGAGATCCAGGCTCAGAAGACAGTGGGGACCAAAAGAGGCTATGAATGGCAGGGTATACTGTAGCCGGAAGTGTGAGCCTCTCCTTACCGGTGACTCTGACCAGGTTTCCTTGGATTTTTGTATCACACAGAGAGGCAAAAATTCTTGGTGACTGAGCCATTGAGATATTCTCCTGTAGATGTCCTCTACTTCTCTCACTTTTTCCATCCCTCCTCATGGATGGATCCCCAGAGATTGCTAACCTTCTCTAAAGAACAATAACCTTCATATCTCTTAAGACTTGAATTAAAACTCTCCAGTAATCTGTTGGCTACAAAAAGCAGGCATTATAATGTGGGAATCCTCCCGGTCACTAAAGGATAAGATAGGGGGCTATTGACATCACAAAAAGTTATTCTTTTCAGGTTCCTAAAACAGAACAGCTGCCCTGCCATCTCCTAGGACATTAATTGATTTCTCAAAACTACTCAAAAATGCATGGTTGTCTGCTTTTGGAGCTATCCTTCTGCAAAATATCATTCATTGTTAATAAATCTTTGTTTGGAGACAGAGCCTCATGTAATCCCAAGCTCACCTTGAACTTGCTAGTAAGTCAAGAATAACCTTCAACTTTAAAATCGTTTATTAGTTATTTTAATGAACACATTATTATGTGTGTATGTGTTTACATGCCACTGTGCACCTCAGGGGACAACTTTATGGAGTCATTTCTTCCCTTTTGCCTTTTTGTGGGCTCTAGGGGGTGTGCACCCACTGAGTCATCTTGATGGCCTGACATGGCATTCACACAGTTGCCATTACAGTGGCCATCACACAGTAGCAATCATACCGTGACCATCAAACAGTGACCATCACACCTTTCAGTTTGTTATCTGTTGTCATTTCCTAAGTGTTGGGATTATAGGTGTTAGACACCACTCCTAGTTTATGAGGGGCTGGGGTCAAACACAGTTCTTCATACACACTAGGCAAGTGCTCTACCAAGTGAACTACAGCCCCAGCCCTCACTGCTCTCATTTGTGTACACAGTTTCCCATCTCACATTTGTGCATGGAACTTCCTGGGGACAGCAGATGATGAATGACACCATAGTGAAGTTGCTCTTCTCTGAAATGCAGTTTTCTTCCTGTCTCTCTGATTATGGAGGAGGGGGATACAGGGAGAACTTTAGTTCAATCTCCTCTCTCCTTTATAGCCCATTCCATCTATAGCAGAAAAGACTCTGGTTCTCACAGATGGCCTAGCTTTCAATCAGTTATAGAAACCTTTTGTGGCCAAGAGCAATTCCTCATCTCTAAGGGAACTTGGAATGTTTTGATGTTACAGATAAATCCCAGCTACTTGTGGCTCACCTAGAAAAGCTGCAAAAATGCATTTAAGACTATGGACTTGAAAGCTAGAGGGAAAAGGAAAAAAGGAGAGAATAAAGAAAAAAGAAGGAAGAAAGGAAAGATAGAAGAAGAATTTCTAGCTGGGGAATAAATTTTTGTTTTCATAGCTTTCAAATGTGGCATAATAGGTAGGTTAAATTGACTGACATTTCCTGGTTTAATTATTGGCAATTGAATGGTAGATATTTCATGCCTGTCACTAAACTCGGGCCACAGCTATTTACTTTTCTGGTGAATAAAAGAGTGGAAAAATACATTCATTTTATTATTTTAGTGAGGTTTTATTCCAAAGGGATATGCATTGGGGAAAGAAAGGGAAGTGTTTTGTTTGTTTGTTTTTGTTTTTCTAAGGCAATCTAAAGACAAATGTGTTTTGGGCTTTCTTTGATTATATTACAGTGATTTTTTTTCCTTTTCCATTTTTCATCTGTGTATCCTTTGCATATGTATATATGCATTTTTGTTGTGTATATGGGCATATGTTTGGATGTGCACATGCATGTGTGTGCGAGGGAAGCTTGAGGATGATGGTATAAATCATCTTTCATTGCTATCCACCTTATACATTGTGACAGGGTCTGTCAATCAAATCCAAATCTCACCAACATGGCTAGTCTTCTTAACCAGCTTGCTGTGGGGATCCCCTGTGTTTAGGCTGGAAATGCCACCACACCCAGCTGAGGTATTATTTGAGGTTCTGGGGTTCTGAAGTCTGGTCCTAATGCTGCATGGCAAGTGCTTACCACTGAATTAACTCCATAGCCTTCAATGTTCTTTATTGTCTTCATTGAGGAATCCGAATTCAATGGATTTTATTTCACTAAGGCTATCTGGTTAGTGTTTGTAAGGTAAAAGTATAGTGAAGGACTATACTAGGCTGGGGATGAAGGAGAAAGGAAACCCCTGAAAGAAAGGAGGATGACTTTGAACTTCTGGTCATCTTTCTGACCCTTTATTCCCTTCACATGTGAGGATGGTGTGTGTAGGAGAGGAGCAGACCCATTTGTGTTCACATGTTATGAGTACTCTCTGATATTTTACATGAATGGGATAAAAGCCAATGAGTTAATCAGCAAATATTTTAGTGAGTGTCGTATATAGAGCAATGGGGTTAGAGATGTTAAAATGTGAATATGTAAAAAATTATACCAGAATACCATCTGTAGAATATGGGAAAGGATGAACAGAGCTCTGAGAAGGGGCTAGGTATGTAGCTCTGTCAGTGGAATGTTTGACTGACATCTGGGTTTGATTCTCCCAGCACCACATAAATGGGGTGTGGTGGTGCACTACAATAATCCTAGCACTGGGGATGATGGAGCCAGGATGCTCAGCAGTTCAAAGTTATCCTCTGTACATAGTCTGTTCCAGGCTAGCCTGGGTTACATGAAATCCTGTCTTAAATAAACAAACAACAGACTTCCAAGACTTAGTAGAAGGTACCTTGGAGGTATTAGACCTTGATTAAGGAATTGAAGTATTGAAATGATATCAAAAGCTGTGAAAGGCCTGAGGTTTGGCTCTACTCCTGAGCTAGCAAGTCAGTCTGCCTTGGCTTTACGGGTATTGAAAGATAATGTAAGACCAGCAAATTAGAGACTTTGTTGCTCATAGTGAGCATGACAAGCAAAATGGACTGTGTCCTTCCTCTCTGTTTTTCTTTAATCTCTCTCTCTCTCTCTCTCTCTCTCTCTCTCTCTCTCTCTCTCTCTCTGTGCACACAAGTATCATGGCACACGTGTCAGAGAACAACTTCATTAAGTCAAAATTTTCTCAGTTCTGTACATTGAATGTAGGTCACCAGGCTCATGTAGCAAGTACCTTTCTTTACTTGCTGAGCTGTCTTGCCTCTCTTCCATCTTTCTTGTTTTGAAAGAGCAATTGCATAGAAGAGCTAGTGGGGGAAATAAAGAGACCAGGAAGTGCAAGATGTTCCTGACACAATAGAAAGTCAGAGTCCAAATTGGGTTTTGACAGCAGATGTGGATTAGATGCGAGGACTGCTTAGACACACAATTATCACTAAGAAGAGGGCTGACTTCCGGCTCATTCCTTATTTCTCTCCCATGGTTCAATCCTGCTGCCCGTAGTCTCTGGTTTCTATGGAGAGCTTAGCTGAGTTCTGCAGTTCAGTAAAACATAGTGAATGCAGGGTTATTATTTAAGGATCTGTTTTCTTTCAAGGTCACTTTCCATTGGTCCTGTGCCATATGGTACTGTATCCATATGCTACTTGTGGCAACTGAACACTTACAATGTGACTGGTTTGGATTCAGATGCACTGTGAGTGTATCAAAATACTGCATTTCAAAGACTCCGTAACTAAAAGAAAATATTTCATTGATTTTTTTAAGCTTTAAAAATAATTTTATTATTTTATTGTACTGTATGGATATTTTGCCTGCATATATATTTGTACCACATGCATGCCTGGTGCCCACATAGGTCAGAAGAGGCCCTGTAACAGACCATCATGTGGGTGCTGCTAATTGAACCTGGGTCCTCTGGAAAAGCAGCCAGTGCTTTTAACTACTGAGCCATCTCTCTAGCTCTTCATTGATATTTTTATATTGATCATCTGTGACAATCATAATCTTTTGGATGTGATATTTAGATAAAGTTTACAATTTTAATATTACCCATTTTCCTTTGCTTTTTAATTTCAGGTGGGTTTTTATGTAAGCCAGGCTGACCATGAAAATGCTATATAGCTACCACATCAATCATTTCTGGGGATGAAACTCAGGGCCTTGAGCATGCTAGGAAGGCACTCTACCAACTGAGCTGCATTCCAATCCTTTTTTTGTTTTTTTGGATTTCAAAAAAATGTGATTAAACTCTTTTCACAATCCTTCCAGCCCACATAATGATGAGTACCCTGGTTGATGTTCTGAGAGCATTGAAAAAGGATGCAAATACCCAAATACCAAATCTGTTTTTAGGCTGTGTTCCATAGTCATTGTCCAGATTCTAATGGTGATGATGCAGGTAAGTTATACTGGTGAACTTGCAATCGCTGCTAGGAAATCAGAATTGGGAAAACTGCTATGAACTTCCCAGACAGGTTATATGAGTGAGATGATCAGCTCCAGACTGGATGTGCAGTTCAAAGACCTGCAAATGGCAGACTAATTTTCAGCCCAACGAGTTCAGCTCCATTGCACTGGCAGTTGATATCGTGGTCCATGAAGAAACAAGAAGAAAATTCGTGGGAGGGAAGATCTTGGGATTTTTTTTTTCTAGAGATGTAAGGCATACTTATAAATATCTCCGTGGAAGGAAAAAAAATATGTGGCTGAGTTAGGAGCACACCTAGTGACTCCAGCACTTGGGAGGTTGAGGCAGGAAGATCACCCATGAGTTTGAGAACATGCTCAGCTATATAGTTTATTCTGGACAAAATAGAGCTACACAGTGGGATTCTGTCCCCAAACCAAACCAAACCAAACCAAACCAAACCAAACCAAACCAAACCAAACCAAACCAAACCCCAAAAGTGACTATAAATTTCTTTAGATTGTGTGTGTGGCTTGCTTATGAATCTCTCTCTCTCTCTCTCTCTCTCTCTCTCTCTCTCTCTCTCTCTCTCTCTCTCTCACACACACACACACTCTCACACACACACGGATATGGCAGTTCAGGTATAGTTGAGTAAGCAAGGAGGTCGTTTTTATCCTCTAAAGACTGTGTCACTGATTTCCTGTGGTTTGGGCTACTGACCTGTGTTAAGCTGCAGTCCTCTTTGATGTACCCCCCACTGCTGTCTCTAACCAAAATATCCTTAAAGAGCAAAGGGGGCATATGGTCAGGACTCATCTCCCCTTATGATATCATCTCTCACTTTCTTTTAGTACTACCTCTCATAAAGTTTTGTAGGGGATTGTATTACTTAACTTTTCTGTTGCTGTGATAAAACTCCATAACCAAGGGAACGTAAAGAAGGGGAAGTTTATTTGGGCTTTGGTTCCAGAGGGATAAGACTGTTATGAGTAGTTTTTCCCTGCCGACCTGCCTAGTCCCAGAGCCATGCCAGCCACAAATAACACACAGAGACACTGTATTAGATATAATTCTGTTGGCTAATTACTAGTTTCTTATTGGCTAGCTCTGTCTTAATTTTTAACCCAATTCTATTAATCTAAGTATTTCCACATGATCTCATCTTACCCGAGAGAGGGGCTGGCGTTCTTCTCTCTCCGCCCTCCATCTTGGATCTCCTCCCTACTACTTCCTCTTTCCTCCTTGTCTCCTAGTCCCACCTATCTTGCTTTGCTATTGGCCACCAGTGCTTTATTCATTAACCAATAAGAGAAACATATTTACAGAATGACATCTCCCATCATAAGACTCCACGATGGGGAGTTGAAGATGACTTAGTGGGTAAAAGCACTTGCTCTTGCAGAGGACTGGAGTTTGGTTCCCTGCACCCATATGGTGGCTCATAACCATCTGTAACTCCAGTTCCACGGGTTTCAATGTCCTGTTCTGACCTCCCTGGGCACCAGGCATGTGTGTGGTACATTTATATACATGCAAGCAAACACTCGTACTCTTAAAGTAACATAAAACTTAAAAAAAAAATCCATCATGGTAGGAAGGTATGGCATACAGGCATGCTGGCCAGAGCAAGCAGCTGAAAGCTTACATACTCTATTGACAGCACAAAGCACACTACTGGAAGGAGTGTGAGACTTTCAACTTTTTGAAGTCCTCTTCTGGTGATAAAAGTAACTATATAAAGTAGTGCATATATATATATATATATAAAGTATATGATATGTGTAAGTAAGACCATACCTCCTCAACTTCTCCCAATAGCACAATCAAGTAGTGACCAAGTGTTCACATGTCTGAGCTTATGGAGAACATCCCTCATTTAAACTATCACAGTGATCAAGGATGGAGCCTTTACAGAAGGAATATAGAATACGGAAGGGAATTACAACCTATGAGAAGACTTTTAAACGTACGTGGATTGGGCCTTGCTTCCATGGTTGATGGAAATGAGCCCTTCACAGAAGAAAAAAGACCTTTGGAGATCCACCATAGCAGAATCCTTAATATTGAAGCCTCTACCCTTTGGGAAGACCACCTCTTGCTAATATCTGCCATGGCATATTGCTACTCAATTTTTTTGAAACACTACCCTCTACTCACAGAGCATGGTTTTATCCAAGGATAGCTACTCCTGCTCTTTCCTATTTCTTTGGAATGCTGACTCCCTGCAAATACTACTGAACCCACTGATAAGAGAAAGTAGTCAAGGAAATCACTTTCTTAAGACATTAACTTTTGCACTTGATAACTCTAAGTACTTCCATGGCCTTGGACTTGGCATAGGTCAGGGTTTGAAAATAGGCCTTTCAAGGATGGCTACCTGTAGCTGAAAGGTGCAAAGGGTACAGCTGACACCATCCTTGTTTCTAAAGGCTGTAAATAGAAGCCATCAGGAACTGAACTCAGTTCATCAGGCTTGGAAGCAAGTACTTTTATCTATGAAGCCATCTTACCTATCTGGGTTGATTTTTTTTTTATCTTTTAAAATATTTTACTTAGTTTTTAAGGTGTGTGTAGATGTTCATGTAAACAAAGGTACTCTCAGAGGCTAGAAGTGTGTGCCAGCCAAATACCCCTGAAGATGGAGTTTCAAGTGTTTGTGAACATGTACTGGGAACTGAACTCTATTCTCTGCAAGAGCAGCAAATGTTCTTAAGTGCTGAGCTATCTCCACCCTCCACCCCCCAGTTCTTTCATTCTGTCAAATAGGTCTCTGTGCCTATGATTACATCTGCAACACACTGTCCTTAATATTGTAGCTTTGTAGTAAGTTTAGAGTTGGGAAATGTGAGTCCAACCTGGTTCTTTTGTAGACTGTCAAATTTTGGGATAAAAAGAAAGCGGTCAGGATTTTGATAGGGCTTGTGTTGAAGCAATCGATTGGAGGTCCAGTTTAGAAAAAAGGCTACTTGAGCTTTATCTAGCCCTATGCAAATTATTAGGATCTGTATTTTACCTCACCCATGAAGTCTATCTATTAAGCCCATTGCTGCCAGCACATTAGCAAGAGTCAGTTTTCTTCTCCCCCTCTGTGGGTTCTGGGGACCAAACTCAGGTTATTGTTCTTGGTGGTGAGTGTCTTTACCACTGAGCCATCTCACTGGCACTTGTTTCTCCATCATTATGGTTTGGGTGTGGAATGACACTGGGTGACACTATTAAGACTTGATGGTATCATGAGGGACTTAATATTTGTCAGTGGATTAATATACTGCTGAGTTACAGGATATTAGGAGATGGTGCTCTATTTGAGGAAGTTGGTCACTTGGGGCCATGCCTTTGAAGGGTAGATCTTGTCTCCAGAGCTTTCCATGTCTCTCTCTTTTCCTAGTTGCCACCGAGAGAGCAGCTTTGTCCTGCCATTTTCTCCCTTCCATGCCCCACCTTCCTACAGCCAAGTGGCGGTTGACTGAAATCTCTGAAACTGAGCCAAAGTAAATGATGCCTCTTTTGATTTACCTTAGGCATTTTGTTAGTGATGGACCACTGACAGATACTGTTTTCAGCTAGTTCAGTTCCTAATACTGTATTTGTATGGGTTGACTAGAGCAAGGCAGACAGTAGCAAGAGGGTGATAATGTGTTAGTGAGGTAGTATGTTACAGTCTCATAATGAGAGAATCTGTCTTGTCTGTTTATTTTTGAGAGGTGTAGCTCAGGCTGTCCAACTGGCTGTGTAGTCAAGGGTGACCTTAAATTTCTGATAATGGTATTGGAGTGTGACTATATGCTTTTGTCTTTTGACTATATGCTTATATTCTAGTGTGCTTTATTAGGTATAAGATATAAAATACATTGGTAGTTTCATCAAGTGTTCCTAATCACTATATAAATGGATAAGTACACTTTAATGCTAAAAAAGTTTTCTTGGAAATTAATTCTTTTAAAAAATTCAGATATTATCAAATTGAGAAGTACTATTTTAAATTTTTCTTTATTGTGTATGTATGATTGAGAGAAAGAGAGGGAGAGAGAGAGAGAGTGATTGAACTACAGCACTCATGTGGACTTCTTTAGAGGACAGCTTGTGGGAGTATATTCTCTCCTTCCACCACGTGGGACTGAGAGATGAACTCAGATCATCAGGTTTGTGGGTAAGCACCTTTACCCACTGAACCCACTTTACCCACTTGGGAAATGGTGTTTTCCTCCAAACCTGATGACATTTCTCAGGCCCGAAAGCTACTTTTTTTTTTTTTTGAGGGCAGGGTCTCTCACTATCCTAAAAATTGCCAAGGAGGCCATGCTGGTTGGCTAGCAAGCCTTGGGGGTCCAATTGCCTCACCTTCCCAGTGTTGGGATCACAAATACCTACTACCATGCCTAGTTCTTTTTAAAATATGGGTTTACCAACTGAGCCAGCTCTCTAAATTCTAGACTTTATTATTATAAACCCATAAGATATTTCATGTATATATGGGTTTGAGCCTGATTTCACAAAGATGTTTCTAGGTCAAATAATTTATTATTGGAAATGCTGTAAATTAACGTGGGATACAAAAGAAGTTATCACAGATATCTTTTAAAAAAATGTTGTTCATAAAGCTGTCAGTCATAATTCTACAAGAGAATGAAAGATATTTAGGCCACAAAGACAAACTATAAACACCCATGATTAAGTTTGGCTTTTGAAACAGGATGAACTTCATGATCTGCCCAGAGAGGAAGTGAGGTACAGGGACCCAGGTAGGACTTTGGGTTTATGTATGTCCCAATAATAAAAGACTTATTGGTTTGTTATGAAATGTACTCCACAGGCTTATGTCTTAGAACACTTGGTGTTAGCTGGTTGCACTGTTTTGGAGAGTTGTTGAACCTTTAGGTGGGGCCTCACTGGAGAAAGTAGGCCCCTGGGGGTAGGGCTTGAGGGTTTTGTATTTTAGGCTTATTTATTTTTAAATGTGTGTGTGTGCTTACCTTTTTATGCAGGTGCCTATGGAATCTGGAGAAACAGGTAGTTGTGAACCACGTGATGAAGGTGCTAGAATCTGAACCTGAGTCCTCTGCAATCATGCACACTTCTCTCTAGCTCTGGGTCTTGTGGTTTTATAGTACAGCCTCAGGTCTTGTCAGCTTTCCTTTCTATACTATAGATGCATTGTGGCCAAATGGCCACTTGCTCCGCCACCAAGCCTTCCCTGCTGTGATGGCATGTATCCCCTCAGACTGTAAGCTAAAACAAACCCTCCCTCTAGTGAAATATTTCTTGTCAGGGATTTTATCACAGCACAAGAAACAGAAAAGAAAGCACTAATCTGAATTGGACCCAGCTGAAGTTTTGTAAATGGAAAAGGGAGTGGCATTTCCCATAGTTCATCTGTGAAGTTCAAGAATGCGTTGAAGCATGGTGGCATGAATCATGGGAATGCAGGTGTCAGACAGCACCTAGACCTTCCGACAGTTAGGGAAAGAGGTCATAAGTAAACAAGATGGAATACTTCTGTCTTCTTTACTCAGGACAAAGATGTGGCAAGTTTCCTTCCCTGCTTTGCCTGACCTGTCTGGCCATGTACTAGGCACACCCTGGACATGGACTGTGAGTGAATCAGCCCACTCCTGTTTGTCCAAGCTGACCATACAAAATAAGGGGAGAAATACAAGGACAGCAAGACCACTAAAACCCCCAGCCCTTCAAGGAGAAATGGATTTTGGTTTCTGACTCCCTTCCCTACTTCTGGGAGGCTGTCTCCTCGAATGTGTACACAGGTGCACACACACTTTCGCTTTTGATAAAACTTGTTTGTGTGCTGTGACTGTGATTTATTTCCTGCCTTTTCATTCTTTAATTGCCTGAGAAAATGAACCCAACCTAAGATCCCTACATGGAAACAGAATGGTCCATAAAGACTCTCATTCCCTGAAGGCAAACATTGAGATGCCTTATTCAGGGCTTGACTGGAGTCCAGTAGGGACTCAGAAACAGAGGCAACAGGTCCATTGTGAGGCTTGCACAAAATAATCTGAATTTTGGTGAGGAATACTGCACTTGGTAAGCAGACCAAGGCCAAAAATCTTCCTGAATACACGTGGCTTGTGGTGGCTCTTTCTACTAGTGTTAACAAGGCCCCTTCATCACTTTTTGCCTTGGACAAGACTAGATGATGTTGAAATGGTCAGCACCTCTAAGTTAGATAAGGGCTCATCTTTCTTCTGGGGATGTCTCAGTTTTATTTCTGTTGTTGTGATAAATAACCTAACATAAAGCATTTTAGGGAAGAAAGGTTACCCTCTATCATCATGGGGAAGTCAAGGCAGCAGGATCTCGAAGCAACTGATCGGAACATATTCACAGTCAAGACCAAGAGGAAATGGATGCATCCTTGCTTCTTTTATTTTCAGCTACTGTCTCCTCTCTTATATTGTTAAAGAACTGCTGCCTATGAAATGGTGTTGCCCACAATGGGCTCAGGCTTCCCAGTCAGTCAACCATTAAGACAACCCCCCCACATGCCCACAGGCTAGCATAATCTAGTTAATTATTCATTAAGATTCTTTCTTTTGGAGATAGGGTTTCTCTGTGTAGCCATGGCTGTCCCGCAACTCACTTTGTAGACCAGGCTGCCCTCCACCTGCCTCTGCCTCCTGGGTGTGGGAATTAAAGGTGTGAGCCCCTAAGACTCTCTTCCCAGGTGATTCTATGCTGTGTCAAGTTGAACGTAACCAGCACAGGGGATAACCAGAACTTCATTGTTCTCCCCATTATTAGTGGAAGAAACACTGAACACTTCTGTATATTAGTGTCCTGCACTAGGATTTGGAGGTATAGAGCTAAAAAGGACTTAGGGCTCCTGGTCTGATGGGGAGATTCATATAGTAGATGTGTGTGAGTTGGGAGATTTCTACCTTTCATTGAATAAAGAGGATAAGAGAAAATGTTTGAGGATGATAAATTCCATTTGGGCAGCTTGAGTTTTCTAAACCTTATAGGGGGTAAAAATCTAGAGACAGAGAGAGGGATGAGAGACTGGAAATCCTGCAGCATCTCAGCTCAGCAGTGACATCCCATGAATGCCATTGTCTTCAACACACACTGCTCTCTGTCCATGCATTTACATCTGAAAAGCACGAATAAACTTGCAAAACACATTAGAAGGGAAATTATCATAGCAGACATAGAGTGGCGACATGTTGAAAGTTAAAAATTTATCATTTGGGCCAGTAATAAAATCCGAATGACTCAGAATCAAAGAGGAAGTTTAGGCATTAAGAATATTAAGGGGTAATGGAAATAAAGAGAGGAGTGTTTGTGAAGCCTGAGTGAGCTCTAATGATTCTGACTGTCCTGATGAGAAATATAGAATGCAGTATTTTGAAATTGAAATTTTCTGGAATGCTTGGTTAAAATCAATCTATCTCATATGTGACTCACTAAATAATCAAAGAGCTGTTTGAGTATTCAAACCAGCATTAGTTTTTGGGTTTTTTTTTATATCACTTTTAAAAAATGAAAATATAATGATATAATTTCCCCCTTCCCTTCCCTTTTCTCCCTCCAACCCTTCTTATATATACCTCCCTTGATCTTTTTCAAATCATGACATCTTTTTAAATTGTTATTGCTTCATATATAAGTTGAAAAATATATTAATGTATCTTGCTCAGTCTGTTTCCTGTTACCTGTATGTATATGATTTTAGATAATCAATTAGGGAGCCCATTCCTAGGGAAGACTATTTCTCCAGATCTCAGAGTTCCTCAGCTGCTATAGTTCTTTGTTTAGGGGCATGTGTATATCTGTGGTGGGGGACATGTGAGATTTCTCCAGCCTGGCTTCAAACTACTCACTGTGTAGCAAGGATGACCTTGAACTCTTGATCCTCTTACATCCATCTCCCAAGAGTGGGCAAATTACAGGCACTCACCACTGAACCTGGGTAAAGCTGGGAAAACTAAGGGAAATATCCAAGAGATCTGGACGGTGGGTCAGAGAACACTGAGGACAGAGTCACTTTCAGGATGGGGACACTTCTCAGTAATTTGGGCTTGTCTGGAAACTGGGGGAAGAAGGTAGATTTTACTAATTTCTGTTTGTTACTGGATCCTGTGTGAAGTGGGGGGGCATTTTAGATACTAGATCTGTATTTGAGAAATGGACTCTTTTTGAACTTTTCTTTTCCTCCTCAAAGTTATCCTCTCTGGTCTCTGTCATGGAAACAAAAAGGAAAGAAAAATTTCCTGAGCTGTTGTTCAGCTAGAGTGTCAGAGAAAGGTAGCCTTTGGGCCTAAGTTTGGAGGTGAGGTGATCAAAATGAGAGAAGGAAAGGGGCCTACAGAGCTCAGGGGTGAGGGGTTGGTTTCATACCACACTTAACATTCTGCTGCTGCTGAATTCCAGGCAGACTTGGAAACAGGCTGTTTCCCAGCTATCCTCAGTGGCCTGGGGGAAATCTTATGCAGAGGGTGGGGAGAGTTCCAGATGTGACATTCATATTCTCTCTCCTTTCACATGTAGTGGACAAAGCATGCCCCTGGGGTTCTCCACCACGTTCAGAATAACATTTACTGTTTGACATTCACAGACCTGCTTTAAAAATAATTTTAAAATGATATATTATTTGTTGATTTGGTGTGTGTTTACAAGTGTGTGTGTGTGTGTGTGTGTGTGTGTGTGTGTAGGTTGGTGTTAACACAAGTACCACAGTGTGCATGTGGAGATTCAAGCACAACAAGCAGGAGTCAGCTATCTCCTTTCACCATGTGGGCTCCAGCACGAAGGAGAATGAGATGATAGGAGTCTCGTGAGTTCCAGGAAAGCATCAGCTATAGTGTGAGAGTTTGTCTCTAAACCCTTTTTCTGTTAAATGCTAGGACTTGGTTGAGGGCAGGGAGAGAAGAATTTAGCACAAAGATTGTATGGGCCAGAGGAGGTGGATGAAACTAAGGAAACTGCCTTGCAGACACAATAGGATTGATACACATATCAACTTATAGAGACTATGACAGCACACACAAGACATGCACAGGTTCAAACCAGACAAAAACCCCAGCACTGAGAAGGGAAACCCCACCCCTAACTGAAAAACTATTTACAACTGAGACCCTTTTGGGAAAGGGAAAATCAGTTTTCATCAATGGAGTCTCACTGGGTATAGTAACCCACTCCAAGGCAGGTCCCATGCCTGGTAGTAGTTGGCCAACACAAAACAGACTCCATTTTTTTTTTAATTTTTTTTTTTTTGGTGTGTATGTGTATGTGTGAGAGAGGGGTGGGGAGGATCTGGGAGAAGTTGGGAAGGGAAAGAATATGATTAAAATAAAAATTATAGGTTAATTAAATAAACGAGCAAGAAATAGGGGGTGGAGAGAAGGTTCAGAGATTAAGAGTAGTCAGCACTCTTCTAGAAAACTTCAGTTCGGTTCTCAGCTTCCACATCGAGCAGCTCACAACCACCTGCAACTCCAGTTCCAAGGAATCTGTTGCCCTCTTCTAGCCTCTTTGGATACTTGCATACACTTGTGTGTATATGCATGGAAGCACCCCACCACACACACAATTAAAGGTAAAATAAGTCTTTAATGAGGTTGATGACTACCTTATATGCCATCCTAGAACCTTCATTTGGTAGCTGATGGAAACAGAAGCAGACACCCACAGCTGAACACTGAGCCGAATTCCTGGAATTCAGTTGCAGACAGGGAGGAGTGATGAGCAAAGGCTGGAGAAATGCACAGAACAAGGGGGAGCTCATGGACTCCCAGACTGATAGCTGGGAAACCAGCATAGGAATGACCCAGACCTCCTGAATGTGGGTCTCAGTTAGAAGGCCTAGGCAGTCTATGGGGCCTCTGCTAGGGGATCAGTGTCTATCCCTAGTATACGAATGGACTTTGGGAGCCCATTCCACATAGAGGGATACTTTCTCAGCCTAGACACAAGGGGAGGGCCTAGACCCACTCCAAATGATATGAAAGATGTTGAAGATTCCCCCATGGAAGGCCCTATTCTCCCTGAGGAGCATAAAGGGGATGGGTTAAGTGTTTGGGGGACAGGGGAGGAGGGGAAGATGAGGGAACTGGAATTGACATGTAAAACAAGCTTGTTGCAAATTTAAATAAAAATATTATCATTAAAGCATCTTTAAAGCAATGAGATTCGTTATTCTGCTTTGTATGTATATATGTATGTATGTATGTATGTTTGTTTGTATGTATGTAAAAAGAAGGGGAAGAAAAGGGCTGGTGAGCTGACTCAGCTGTTAAGGGTGTTTGCTACCACTCTGATGACTAAGCTTGAAGCCACACACAGATTTTGTTCTCTGACCTCCACCCTGACATCCTGGTACACATGTGATGCACCCCACCCCCACCCCAGGACCAAGCATATATATATATATATATATATATATATATATATATATATATATATTTTAAATGTCCTATTTACCAGGCATAATGGCACATGCATTTAATCCTAGCACTAGAGAGGCAGAGGTGGGTGGATATCTGTGACTTTAAGGCTTGCCTGGTCTGCATAGTGGGTTCCAGGCTAGCTAGGGCTACCCAGTGAAACCCCGTCCTTTTTTTAAGTTGCCATATCTTCATAACTCCTACGTCTGATCAATAAAAAATTGTTAATTTTGCTGATGGACATGGAATTAGCATGGTTACATAAGGAGATCTCTCAAGTTAACTGAAAGCTGCTGCATTTTGAAAGCGCACCTGGCTGTTACAAGAAGTGAGTGCACTTGAAACCACTGGGATAATCAAGGAGAAGGTGAGGGAAGGACATGAAACAGCTGAATCATTGGAAAAAAAGAGTCAGAACAAGAGAATAGGACAGATAAAGGGCAATGGTTGGCAGTAACCAGTGAATATCAAAAGCAAACAAGGATAAGACATGCCTAATGATGGTGTTAGGGGTGGGGTGGGCAAAGTGGAAACACAGGATCCAATCTTTTTTCAGGACTGCTTGGTCATGGTTCTGGGAATGTATAGTAACACATTACTCTAGAAATGAAATCACAAAGACAGAGTTCAAAGAAACAGGCTGTGTTTGGAATTCCCAACAGCTTTGTGACCACCATTGGATGTGTGATCAAATGAACCACCATGGGCAGCTGAACAGCTTTATTTGTCAAAAGCATTTCTTTTCAAGCTGCTTTTCTAGAAGTAAAATAAATTCCAGATGGCCCCTGTATTTTTTCTTAATTGAAAATATTTTTTCCTACAGTATAGTCTGATCACGATTTTTCCTCCCTCAACTCTTCCCATATTCTCCCTACCCAGGCAGTTCAATGCCATTTCTTTCTTCCTCTCTTTAGAAAACAAACAGGCAAACAAACAAACAAATCCAAAAATATCAGAAAAAGGAAAGAACACAGGAAACACAACACCAGAAACTATAATATATATGCAGAAGATTAGTAAGACAAAATAATGCCCAAACAATGTAAGACAAAAAGTCTACAAGGTCACCATTGAGTATGTTTTGTGGTGGCCATGTACAGCTGGGCATGGGGGCATACCCTTAAGTGTGGTTAATGTACCCATGAGACTCCATTGGAGAAAACTATTTTTTCCTTGGAAGTGGGTGTCAATTGGGGATAGTTTCTTGGTTAGGAGTGACAACCTTTGTCCAGTGGGAGCCTGTGTTCATGTCCTCTTTTCAGTGCTGGTACTTAGTTTTGCTTGAGTCTGTGTAGGTCCTGTGCATGCTGACACAGTCTGTGAATTCATAAAGTGCATCAGTCCTGTTGTGTCTGGAAGACCCTGTTTCCTTGGTCTTCTCCATCCCCTCTGGCTCTTATTCATGCCTCCTCTTCCACAGGGTTCTCTGACCCTGAAGGAAGGGATATGATGAAGACATCTCTGTTTAGGACTGAGTGATGCAAAGTTTCTCACTCTCTGCACATTGTCCTGTTGTAAGTCTCTGTTAGTTCTCATGAACTACAAGAACAAGCTTCTCTGACGATTGCTGAGTGAAGCACTGGTCTATGGATATAACTGTGTCATTAGGAGTAGTTTCATTGCTACTTTTTTTTTTTTAGCAGAAAAGTAGTATTTGATTTTCCCATAGATCTCTGGCCTATTTAGTCCTGGGTTCTTGGCTCTCAAGCATGTCAGGCATGAGTCTCATCACCTGGAGTGAACCTTCAATCCAATCAGAGAGTGGTTGGTTACTCTCACAACACTTATGGTATTATTGCAGTAACATGTCATTGTTTCCCCCATTATTTGGTGGCTCTACTTATATTTCTTTCATATATGTCCATATTTTTGGGAGCTTCTACAGTAGTAAGTTTCCACATGACTCCTCAAATGGCCTTTATTGTTAGCTGTCCCCTTTCATGTTCCCTCTCTTCCACACTATACCCATTCAACCCTCCCACCCCAGTCTACCCCTATTTCTCCATAACTATATATATATTCTTTTCTTTTCATGAGTATGTAGAGTCCTTCTCTATCGCTTCTGATTAGGTTTTGTTTACAGTCAATTTTTTCAGATATTAAAATGGTTATACCTGCTGGCTTCTTGAGTCCATTTGCTCAAAATACCCCTTTTCAACATCTTACTGGAAGTAATGTCTCTCCTTGATGCTATGATGTATTTCTTCTATGCATCAGAAGTATGGGTCCTGTTTTCTAATCCAATCTGTTAGACTACGTCTTTTTATTGGGGGACTGAGACTATTAACATTGAGAGTTATCAATGAGTAGTGTTTATTGATTCCTATTACTTTTTTGTTATGGTATAGTTTTCTCCATCCTCTTTTGATTTACTTGTCTGGGGTTATTTATTTCTATCGCGGTTAAATAAGGATCAGGATAAACAAATAGGCCGAATAGATGTTTATTCAGGGAGAAATAACTTACAACCTAGGCAGATGAACACCAGGAAATTCCACCCAATGCTCTCCTGTCCGAGTCAAGCCATAAAGAGAGCTTTTCCCAGCTCTCTCTCTGACCTCCTTCCACAGGTCACTTCCGCCCATGGCTCCACCCCACAATGGGCGTGGTCAGTGCCACAGAATGACTATCTCACTACAATTTTTCTTTTAGTCTAAAGAAAAGATTTAGGCTTAATACAAAACTATATACAAAACAGTGAATAACAAGTGTGCTCTAAGAAAAGGAAAATCGAGAACAAAATGACCTACATATCTAGTCCTAGGATGAAGGCATAACACAGTTTACAATAGAGTTGTCCTAAGCTGGAAAACGTAAGTCTAGTACCTAATATATCTAACTAGGAAGAGAGAATAATAGTTGTGATAGTTTAATTTTCAACCTCATCAAGACCTGAGAGGGAAAATAATGATACTAGGGTAGACAGGAAGTGAGGATGGGCAACTTCCAAAAGGTGCAGCAAGGACAGAAACAGTAAGCTACCTGGACAGTCACCCTAGGTCTCACAGCAATGTTGGTACACCCAGTTTTGGCTAAGGCCAAGAGAACTTGACAGACCACAACAACAGCAGGGAGGTAGAATGGCTGTCTTACCCTGATTTGGCAAGGTCCTGCCAAATCTTCTATATTTGTCTCCTGCAAGCACATAGGACTGCATGTCCAAATCAGTGGTCAAGGTGGGGGCAATTCTTTGCCCAACAGGCCATTAGCTGAAGCGAGAATGAACTCCAGCAGGAGCAACAACAGTGTCCAACATATTTTCTGGAAAGTGCACGGTGCTGTCAGGAGCAACAGTTGTCTCATGTCAACGGAGTACTAATATTAAAACATTTAAATGACATGTTCTGAATGTCTATGAAGTGATTGAAGATTAAGTATCTATATCTGACTAACCTCATAGGTACAGGAAACATGAGTGAAGATAATCTGTAATACTCAGGAACTTAGCTAAAAATCTGATTAAAACTTCCCTGAGTAAAGCAGGAACAAATACTTAAACAATATAACTATACACATATACATACATATAAATCCCTAAAATAGAGGTAGAGTAGAAATGTCGAGACAAGAGGTAGAACTATAAAGGGCAGCGTGATAAATATCCCAAATTGTATTAATATACAAATGTCTTGAATACAAGAAAAGTATACATACATAGAATATGATAAAAATAATGTGCATAAAACATCATAAGTGGAAAGATTTCACACAATATAACAAAATATAAACTTAGTTTTACATAGCTTACTACATATAAGAATATATAACAATGTAAGGTGTAAAATACTATCTTATTCTTACTCAAATTCACAAGAAAATAAGCTAATCTACCTATATCCCATCTAAACCATACCTTTCCCAACCATTCCCTATTTCTGTCTAAAAGATAAACCCGAGTGTAAGCATCACCTTCCATACCCAACCCTAAATAACTAAAACCAACCCAAAGAAGATGACTATTATCCCAAAATTGCAAGGGTAGGGAAAGGGGGTGTCGTTATGTTAAGGTTACTTCCTGCTGAAATGGGAGGCTAACGTTTTCCTTCTTGTTCCTTCTGTAGGACTGGATTTGTAGATAGACACTGCTTAAATTTGGCTTTCTTGTGGAATGTTTTTCTTTCTCCATCTATTGTGATTGATACTTTTGCTAGATATAGTAGTCTTGGTCAACACGTGTGGTCTCTCGGAGTTTGTAGAATGTCTTGTCTAGGCTTTTCTACCTTTCAGAGTCTCCATTGAGAAGTTGAGTGCTATTCTAATGGATTTGCCTTTCTATGTTACTTAGTCTTTTCCCCTTGTAGCTTGTAATATATTTTTTTTGTTCTGTATGTTTAGTGTTTTGGTTATGATTTATCATAGGGAATTTTATTTTCTGGTCCTATTTATTTAGGTTTTTTTTTTTTTTTTTGTCACAAAGAAATGGCCTAGAAGGTAGGGCTGAATGGGTCCACAGGGAGTAGCAAGGCTGGGTTTGAACTGGTGGAGTTCTCAGGGTATGGAGGTAAGGTGGAAAGAGCTATTGTATATTTTTATAAATTAAACAAAATGGGCAGGAGAGATGGATCAGCAGTCAAGAGTACTGTGTGATCTACCAGAGGACCTGGCATCCTCTTGGCACCTCACAATTACCTGTAACTCCAGTTCCAGGGGACTCAATACTCCTTTCTCGTGTCTGTAGGTACCAGGCATCCACATGGTACACAGACATCAAGCAAAATGTCCATATACACAAAAATAAATACAGAAGAGTGTGTGTGTGTGTGTGTGTGTGTGTGTGTGTGTGTGTGTGTGTACATACATACAGGGTCTGTGAACACTACAACATACACATGGAGGTTTGAGGACAACTTACAGGAGTGTGTTCCCTCCTCATGTGGAACTAGAGGATAGAACTCAGTTGATCAGTCTTGCTGGCAAGAATCTTCACCTATCTTCTCATAGGCCTTTTTTTTGAGGCAGGGCCTCCTGTGAGTGGAGACTCAGTTCCTAGGATGGTGATAATAGGTGGGGGCCTGTTGGAGGTCATTGGGATATTGGGGGCCTTGCCTTCAAAATGAACTAAGGAGTTCCTAAGGGAGGACTGTTTTAAAGAGAGTAAGCCAAACCCAGCCTTCTATCTTGTCCTCCTTCTTGGTCAGATGCTCCTACCACCCACCTTGGAGGTCTCCACAGAGCCAGAGCTCTGTTTGGGTAGTCTACCTTAAAAAACAGGAAGCTAAATAGGCCTCTTTTCTACCTGAGGTTCCTTCCTTGCTGTGGGTACTCATCCTTCCAACAAAGGCTGACTAATCCAGCTCTGAAACTGGCTTGCTTGCAAGCTGCTCTGACATCTCTCTCCTTGCTTTCTTTCCAAAGAGGTAATCAGATGCAGATGAGCTGCTTTCTGATTGTCCTGGAGTCATTTGAGATGTGAGGAGGAGGGATGATCTGTGGCCCTTAAAGAAAGTCCTTTTTCAGTGACAAAGCTGGAGAACTTGGTGAGTTCTCCCAGTTTTTAAGTTCATTATAACTATAAAGGCTTCCCTTTCAGACCTCACTTAAGAGGTTATCTCGATTTCTCTGTGAGATGTGAATAGCCTGAAAAGCCTTAGTGCTCACATAGTGATGTACACTTTTGAAGGGTTATTGATTTACATCCTTTTATTTTCCCCTTGTTTTCTGTATGTGTATGTGTGTGCATGCGTGCACACGTGAGTTTGTGCGTGCGTGCACACGTGAGTGCGTGCGTGCTTGTGTGTGTGTGTGTATTCATATGTCAGTTAACGAAGTTTCTGTCAATGGTGAACTTTATACACCATGGCGATACCATAACATTTTATTACCTAGTGATGTAACTGTCTTAATTTGTCTTAAGACTGGGTCATGCTGTGAGCTCATAAAGTATGTGTTTGGTAGAAATTATTTTTGAGATGATTTCTGTTTTTGCTTTTATTCCATCTTTTAACCAACTCATCCTTCTTTCTGCTCTCAAACTCCTTTCTTTTCCCATAGCTCCCATCACTTCATGCAACCAGATATCTTAGGGCCATGTTGCCTACTACTAAGAAATTACAGTTTTAGTTTTACTCTCTTGATGTGATTAAAAAACAAACAAAAACCAAACCAAACCAAACCAAACAAAACAAAAGAACCCCAAACAACAACAACAACAACAACAAAACATTCTTACTAAAAGCTACTTAGGGGGAAAAGGGCATATTTCATTTTCCACTTGTGGATCACAATAATTGAAGAACATGAGTGTTACTGAACTTGAAAACAACCAGGCATGGCAGCTTGTTCAATTAGCCAATTAAAACAGACAAATTAATTATGGATGACAGGAAAAGGAGATGTTTTCAGTGGGGTCACATTGGGAAGAGGGACAAATAGATCCAGTGACTTCCCTTACTTCAGGGTCCTGAAGTGAGATGGAAGCTTAAGTAGAGGACCGAGGATATACAAATCTAAGCAGCCTTGGTCAGGGAATGGTCACCTACCATTGCCCCATCATTGTCTGAGTTTCAGCCTCATCTGGTAAGATACTGAGAAGATGTTAGAACTGTGTAAAATCTTTTCCCTGGAGACAAGGTTCCTCTTTGGCCAGTACATTTTTCATCTCTTATGATGAATTCCTGGGGAAGTTCCCATTTCATTGTTTCTATAATCTGATAGTCAGATTGTCTTTTTAGAATATCTTTATTTCTGCTGGGCCAGTTTTATCAGGGCAGGAACTCAAAGCAGGAACCATGGAGGAATGCTGCTCACTCACATTCTCTCAGGCTCATGATCAGCAAGCTTTCCAGTCTAAGTAGTTCTCAATTGAGACTTTTCACAGATGATTCTAGGCTACGTCCATTTGACAATTAACATTAACTAGGTCATAGACTATATGTGAAATTTTTTATATATACATATATATGTGTATATAAGTGTGTATGTGTATATTAATAAGTTTCCATGTTGTTATTTGTGAGTTGGTGGCCTAAAGGAAAGTCTGACTACACTAAGGTTGACCTATAACTTGCTATGTAGTCCAATAGCTTTGAATTCATATTCCTCCTGCCTCAGCTACCTGAGTACTAGTGCTAGGCTTATAGGTTTACATCACTGTGTCAAAGCTGTGTTTTAAACACACACCATATATTTATGGCTATTTGACTTGGTGTATGTATGTCTATCATGTATACACCTGGTAGCCAAAGAGGTCTGAAGAGGGCACCAGATTCCCTGGAATTGGAAGTACAGTTGTAAGTAGCTATGTGGATGCTAGGAACCAAATCAGTGTCGTTGGCAAGAGGAACAAGTGCTTTTAATCACCAAGCCATCTCTCCAGCTCCACATTATTGGTTTTTAAAATGGAGTGTATGAGGAAAAGGGTCAGTGCCCAACACAAAAGAAAAACAAAGCAAAACACCAATCTTTCCGATTTGAATTGTAGATATCAGAATATTAATGTTCATATAATTTCCCAGTGTCTTTTCTTTCACAGCACACAATTTGCTATCATCTCTGCCAAATAAGGCTTGCTCTTATTATTATTTTGGCTTTCACTTTAAATACTAATTTTTATTATATTATTAGCAACATACAAACTTGAATGCATTAAGCCTAGAGGTGAAGTCATTGTATGACTATTTCTGTGTGTATATATAATGTATGTATGTCTACCTGTGAGTGTGGGGTGTGCACACATGTGCAGGAAATTGTGCATATGTGTGTGCACTTATGTTCATATGTGAGGACCACAGGTTGATATTGTCTTCCTTAATACTTCACCTTATTTTCTATGGTAGGGTCTCATTCAGCAGCCACCCACTTTGCTGGGATTACAGGTGTGCACCATTGTGCCTGAAATTGTACTTGGGAGCTAAGGGTCCTAATTTAACCTCTCATGCTTGTGTGATATGAACACACACACGTGTGATATGAACACACACACACACACACACCTCAACTGCCGACAGTATACTGTACAAACTGGACAAGCAAGATACAAAGGAAAAAGACTGCTGAACTTTGCAAAGAGGAGGTGGGACAGTCCTTCAAAATTCCTGTATCACAGAAAAGTCTATCAGATATTCTAGGCCTGTAGGTTGGAGATAGATTGCCCAGCATTGCAGAGGAACCTTGGATGACTGTTCAGGAATTAAGCTGCTTCTGTCATTTCTATAGTTTTGGAAGTTGCTTGCTTTGCACTTCCTGATTACTCAGGAAATATTTTATCCTTTTCAGGTCTCTGATAGTGTCGAAGATGAGATAGTTATAGTTTTCCTTGTTACCAAATTTAGAAAAGAAACTTATATAAGAGATAAGGGTAAGAAACATAAAAGCTTAAATTGTTTTTCTAAGAAAATGTTTTGAGGTCTAAAAAGATAGCTTTGGGTTAGTAATACAAATTAGGATAGAATGTGAATTAGGAACACAACTTTCAACTCACCAGATTGGGATAGATAATGGAGTATTTTGTCTGAATTTGCCACTTGCAAATGGACTGAATATTATAAATGTAATCCTTGATAATTGTTCTTTTTATATGTAGCTTTACTATGTTAAAGCAAAAGGTTTCTTTTTATTTAGATAAAAGGGGGAAATGTTGCAGAATATTTGTTTATCTATGCAAAGATATGTTGCATTTGTTTATGTTTTGGAATATTCATTTAATTATGTAAAGATTGTTGCATTTGTTTAATTATGTAATGATGTATTGCTGTTTTACCTTGCCTACCTAAGGTACTTCGTTAGTCTAATCAAAAGCTAAACAGTCAACAGTGAGGGAGAGGAGGTATAGGCAGGACTTCTAGGCAGGTAAAGTAAATAGTAGGAGGAATTTAGGATTGGAAAGAAGGAAGAAAGAAAAAGAGATGCCAAAGAGATGACAGGAGCCAGCCAGACATGGAGGAAGTAGGAAATTAGGAATACAGAAGGAAATAAAGGGGAAAAGCCACAAGGTGAAACATAGATGAACAGAAATGTGTTTTCATGTGGGAGCTGTTTAGTTGCCCAAAGAAAACCACAAAATTCTAACCTTTATTTTAGATTTATGGCCTTCAAACACAATACATTTGTATCTGTGAAGCTATCTAGTTTGTGTTACTTTGTATATTCTGTATTTCTTTTATGCTTTGTTTTTGGGTAAAGATCTTTTGTAGCCAGTTGTCTTAGGGTTTCTATTGCTGTGAAGAGACACCATGACCAAGGCAACTCTTATAAAAGAAAACATTTAAGTGGAGCTGGTTTACAGTTTCAGAAATTTAGTCCATTATCATTATGGTGGGACATATTGGCAGGCAGGCATACATGTTGCTGGAGAGGTAGCTGAGAGCTCTACATCTTGATCTGCAGGCAGCAGCAGGAGACCATGTCCCACACTGAGCATGCCTGAGCATATAAGACCTCAAAGCCCACCCATACAGTGATACACCTCCTCCAACAAGGCCACATTTCCTAATAGTGCTACATCCTTTGGGTCAAGCATTCAAACACATGAGTCTATGGGGTCCATACGGATTCCAACCACCACACCAGGTCTCAAACTTGCTATGTGACCAAGGGTGACCTTGAATTTGTGGCCTTCCTGGCTCCACCTTCCAAATTTTTGTGTTCCAGCATGCACCGGTGGGCTGGAGCAATGGATCAGTGGTTAAGAGTGCAGATTGCATATTGTTCTCAAAGTGGATCTGTGTTTTGTTCCATGCATCCATGTTGGGTAGTGCACGATGCTTATAACTACAGCTCCAACTCCTCTGACTTCTTCAGGTACTTGCACTCACAAGCACACACCACCCTAATCCTATATAATTAAAAATAGTAAGAAATAAATTTTGAAAAAAGAAATATGCACCACCACAACTGGCTCTGTGGTACTTGGTTCCAACTTTTAATAGTTTTTAAGATGGTTCTTGGCAGAGTTGGTAGGGTGCCTGTGTAGCATTCATGAGGAGCTCAGTTCCATCTTTAGCAGCATGTTAACAGAGTGTGATGGTGTACACTTCTAAACCACACAAGAAGTGGAGGCAGGAGGATCATGAGTTCAAAGTCATTCTCCCTTATATAGGGAGTTTCGGACCAGCCTGAGCTACCTGAGGTACTGTCTTTAAAAACAAATCAGATTCATTCTTTGGATCGACCCTCTATTGAAGTCTTTGTCAACAGCAAACATCGTCCTCATCAAGTTGTTGGTTTGACAGTAAGGCACATTACTAAGAAAGTAATGGTACTATGGGGTGACATTACAAGATTACAGTCAGAAACACCTGGCCAGCACATGTTTTCCTGTCCTTTGTTAAAGGAGCTGAGGTGTTCTGTGTAGTGACACAAATTGTTTTAATGATAGGATTGGAAAAGATGTGAAGGCTTATAGAAGTCCAGGATTATTTTTCTCTTGTGGTTTCACCAACAGACTCACTGTTAAGAAATATGCTGACAATTTGCTCCTTGAAGGGGATTGTTGTTATAGAGTGCTAGGTGAACCCAAATAATAACAACATATGAGGTTGTGGGCTGGTATTAGGAACTGTGCACCATATCTCTATATTTGCACTTCCTCCTCTAAGGTATAGGAATGTTTAAGGAAGAAAAGGACCTTAGTGATGCTTCAGCAGGTAAAGGTGTACTTGTTGCCAAGCCGGCTGAAATGAGTTCAATTCCCAGAAGTCACATAGTGGAAGGAGCAAATCAATTCCCACAAATGGTTCTCTGACCCCCACATGTGTGCCATGGCACTCAACACCCCCACACATACAAATAGGTATATGTTTTTTAAAAGACTTAAAAATTCCTAATCAGCCCCTCCAAAATTATTTTGAAACCTAGGAAATGGAAGTATAGACAGCATCTGTATTTCCCAAGGGATTGATGTCATTTGATTTGTGTAAAGTAATCATTCCAAGTGAGAGCAAAGAGTGGGTCACTGCATTAAACTAAAATCAGCCCAGGAAATCGTTTTTTTCAGGGGCTGCCTTTTAGAATGTTCCCATTTAGCTTTTAAATAGACTTCTCTTTCCAGACTGGCTTTGATGAGCCGCTCTCATCTTTATGATTACCCCTGACATTTAGCGACTTGTATAATTAACCAGGCCATTCTTTTCTCCCAGGAAAGGATGCTGTGCTGCTAAGATGCATTCTGAAAGTGTTTCTTTGACTTAGGAGAGTGACTGTGGCTAGGTAGGCAGTCAGGATGAAGCCTGGACCTTAGCAGAGGTGGGATGGTTATTGGCACACACCTTCCCTGCCTTTTTTTATTCCTTCATCAAAGATTCTTAGGTAACCAGGTAAGCTGGTATTTCCTATGGCACAGAATGAAATCGAAAATCCCATAAGCTTCTTTAAGGATTGAGAACTTCATGTGTCACCCCTACAGGTGAGCTGAATAAAACACAAAGAAATGACTCGGAAAAAGAATTAAAATGTTACTGATAGGATTTTTGTCATCAAAGTGGGAGACACTTGTTCTCCTTAAAGTGACTGTGTTGGGTGTTAAGTCTGGCCCAGCAGTAGCATGGGCAGAGCTGGAATCAAGCAATTCGAGTGGAGGAGAGAAAAGCCCGCCAGAGACTCTGCTTCCCCTTTTCAGTGTTGGGCTAGAGTTCTGGCTACTTTCCCAGATTCTCGACAGGGTGATGGAACTACAAGGCATTTTACTACTATGGCTTGTGAGCAGGAGGAAGACATGTTCTTGGTTGGGGAATGTGCCTCCTTTCTCACTTTCTTCACCTACGTACCTACACCTCTGCTTTCTCTGGAATAAGCCCAGACTCAGGGACACAGAGCCATGTGAAAAAGGAGCTGCCAATCATCTCAAGAGGGAGAGAGGCCTGAACTATTTTAAGAGACAAGGATGAGCCTGGCAGTGGTTCACACCTTTAATCCCAGCACACAGGAGGCAGAAGCCTCTGTTAGTTTTAGGGCAGTCTACAGAGCGAGTTCCAGGACAGCCAGGAACACATAGAGAAACCCTGCCTGAAACAAACACATGAACAAACAAACATGAGAGAGAGACAAAGATGAAGTCTGATCTGAGTCTACCTTCTTAGATCTCCTTAGCTTTTCTTACTACACGGCACACTACAGACTCTTCCCTTCACTGACATGCTGGTCCTGTAAGGGCAAACATTTTGTTCTAGAAACAGATTTTGAGAACATCATTACAAAGTGCTTGATAGTGTTTAGTAAGTGAATCAGTGAATGAATGAGTGAATAAATAAACTGCAAGGAGTGCAGTTGTGATGTGATGGAAATTGGATATTATTTTTTCTTTTACTAGACATGGTCTTATGAATTCTAGATTGCCTCAAACTGAACGGATAGTTCAAGATGGTCCAGAACTTCTGATTCTCTTGCCCCCACCTCCTGAGTGCTAGGACTACAGCATGTACCAACATGTCCAGTTTATTCAGAACTGGATATCAAACCCAAGGCTCTGTGCATGCTAGGCAAATATTCCATCATCTGATAGCTTATTTCCTTGAATTTAGTGATCTTAAAAAGACATTTATTTATTCATGCATTTATTTGTGTGTGTGTGTGTGTGTGTGTGTGTGTGTGTGTGTGTGTGTGTGTACATGTGTTTGCACACACTGGCACATTTATGTCATAGAATTCATGTGGAAGTCAAAGACCAAGTTTTAGGAGTCAGTCTTGTGGGTTTTGGGGATTGAATTCAGGTCATAAGGCTTGCTGGCCAGCACCTTTACCTGCTGGTCCATCTTGTGGGCCCAAGTTCTAAGATACTAACCTTGGTTTTATCAGATAGCATGATCAGAGAATTCTACAGAAGGAGTTATCAGTTTAAACTAATTTACTTAGAATTAATGTCAAATATTTGTATTATCTGCTGCCCCCAGCTTCCATAGTTTACAAAACTGAAAATGTACTATTTCTTCATTGCTTGTGAGGGCCAGGAATCTTGGAGTGCTTGTGGCTCAGAAAGAATCTCTTCCCATGCTACAACTAACTGTTATCTAAGACTGCATGTACCTGAGGGGATTTTAGGGCCTGAGATTTGACTTCTCACTTTGGGGTTAATCTTGATAGCCATCTTGGCAGGATGTAGTATCAGCATGGGACATGTCTGTGAGTAACTTTCTAGAGTGGGATAATTAATGTGGGAAGATGCACTCTAAATGTAGCTAGCACCATTCCATGGCTTGGAGTCCCATTCTGAATAAAAAGGAGAGAGTGAGCTAAACACCAGAATTCATCTCTCTCTCTCTCTGCTTTCTGACTGTAGTTGTAATGTGATCAGCTGGGTCATGCTTCTGCCTCCGGTGTCATCTCCAGTGTAGTTAACTGTATCTCCTGGAACTGTGAGCCAGAGTAAACCCTTTTGTAACTAATATGGGAGATCTGACTATGACCAGAGGTTTTCCTCATTGCCTCACCACATTTTGTGCCACGTAGACTAGTTCACACTTGGTAGAGCAAGCGATTCAAAAAAAGGCAAGGGCATCCTCGAGCCTTCATCCAGTAGCTGATGGGAGCAGAAGCAGAGATCCACAGCTAAGCACTGAGTCGAACTCCTGGAGTCCAGTTGTAGAGAGGGAGCAGGGATGAGCAAAGGGGTCAAGACCATGCTGGGGAAACCCACAGAAACAGCTGACCTGACCTAGTGAGAGCACACTAGGTCATAAAGCTGGGGAACCAGCATTAGACTGAAACAAGGCCTCTAGTTGTAGGTGCCAGTCAGGAGGCCTGGACTGTCCATGGGATCTCTAACAGTGGAACCAGTATTTATCCCTAGTGCACAAATGAACTTTGGGAGCCTATTCCCTATGAAGGGTTACTATTTCAGCCCAGATACATGGAGGAGGGACTAGGCCCTCCCCCAAATGTTGTGACAGACTTTGATGATCCCCCATGGAAGGGAGTGCGTGGGTTTCAGGGGGAGGGCCGGTGCAGGGCATGGGAGTATGGGAGGGAGAGGTGGGATTGATATGTAAAATAAGATTGCTTCTGAATAAAAAAATGTAAGAAATGGTAAACAAGAAAAAAAAAAAAACCAAAGAAAAGTCAAGGGGCTGGGATGGGGTGGTACATGCCTTTAATCCCAGCACTTGGGAGGCAGAGGCAAGAGATCTCCAAGTTCAAGGCCAGCCTGGCCTACAGAGTGAGTTCCAATACAGCCAAGGATATACAGAGAAACCCCTGTCTCACAAACAACAACAACAACAACAACAACAACAAAACAACAAAAAAGATAAAGAAAAGAAAAGAAAAGGCAAGGAATGGACAACCAAGATGGGAGCCCTAGTCCCTTCTTCCTACTTATATTTCTCAAGTCGCCCATTTATAGTTAAATGCTTATTTATTTTGCATTCAATTCAGAGCTCTGTGCTAGCTAGGTAAGTGCTCTACTGCTAAGCCCCACTCCAGGCTCTTACTGCACAGGATTTGTTAGTGGTTCATCACTGAAGAGGAGAATTTTGCTCCATCTTTGGAAGGGGAAAGGGGCCAGCAAGGACTTTATGGACATACTTTTAAAACAATAGTGAAGCTTTATTCCCAGGTTATTACTTTTCTTCCTGGTCTGGTGTTTTGCATGTTGGTACATTTTAACAAATGTCATTGAAGCCGGTGATATATGCTGAATATATTTAGCATTCAAGTAAGATGGTTTAATTAGTAAATCATTTTTCAGATTGATATGGAACTTACAGGGCACCTGTTTTGAGGCAATATGTTACTCTGTAGCCTGGTCTACCCTAGAATTAATAGTGTAATTTGCATTGGCCTTGAACTCATTCATAATAATCTTCCTGTCTCAGCTTCCTGAGTCCTGGAATGATAAGCATGAATCACCATGACTGGATTTTCTTTTCTTTTTTCTTTTTGTATCATATCCTGGGCTGGCTCCACCCCACTTTTCCTTTTCTTCCTTTTTTTTTTTTTTTTTTAAATTTCTCTATGTAGCAGCTCTGACTGTCCTGGAACTCACTCTATAGATCAGGCTGGCCTCAAACTCAGAAATCCACTTGCCTCTGCCTCCTAAATGCTGGCACTAAAGGGGTGAGCCATCACAGCCCACCCCACTTTTCTTTTGAAGAAGGAGAAAATGTAAATATTATGTGAAAATAAATGTGCATTTGAAATATCTTTAATAATTATACTTATTATACCAAGATACCAATGATTTATTAGGGTCTACAAAAATCAAGCATCTAAGTGTGTATGTGGAAAAGATTGATTACAATAGAAGTGGATCTCTTCATCGATGTAGACACTGGTAAGTTGCCCAAGCTCCAGTAAATAACTTCCCACACATGCTCATTCCAACAACCCTAAATAAACTCAGTAGACCACAATCCCCCCCAAGCCCTAAACAACAACAAGAAGTCATGAAAATAAGAGGGAGATTTGCTGGGAAGAAGAGGTTCAGTGGGAATGGGAGGGGGATAAGGAGAGATGAGAGGTGGAATTCATTATATATACATATGACATTGTTCAAAGATTTTAAAAAATGTTAATGGGATGATCACAGGAAGAGGTAGTATGTGGAGACCCACTTTTTGAAACATACTAAGAAAGCTAACTTATATTTGCCATTTGCTCAATACCCCACCCCATTTCAAGACATGCTTATGTACCCTGTAAAATATACATGCCCAGATGGATAATGATGTTATGAGCCTCTAAACACTTCATTACCTTTGGAAATCATCTGTAATTAAAAAAGATTCTAGTGCAAACTTGGGGATGATTTCAAGAGAAGAAGCGCACTATAGCCAAGTGTGTTGGTTGACAGTATTATTCTGTTTGAACTCACAGCAACTCGGCAAGACACACCCCATTGCTTACACATCAAATATTCAGTCATAAGTATGTATATATTATCTTATTTGCAAAAATACTCTGACAAAAGCCACTTAGAGGAGAGAGGAACTGTTCTGGCTCACAGTTCAAGTGGACATAAAGGTGAGGAGCTTGAAGCAACTAGTCACAACTTATCCACAATACAGAAGCCGAAAGCTATGAAAGCATGCTTCTGCTTAGTTTTCTTTTCTCCATTTATACAGTCCAGGATGGGAGCCAGGGAATGGTGCCACCCACTGTGGACAAGTCTTCTCATCTCAATTACTGTAATTAAGATAATCCCTCACAGGCCTGCCAAAAAGCCCATCTCCTAGGTTATTGTAAATCCTACCTAACCATAACCATCACATCATAGTCCTTTGCATGTGGCCAGTTGAAGCTGGAGGCTTGTTGTTCAGGAGCACAATGAAACAGGTTCATAACATAAGACAGGGCATAGAGATTCTCTCCCTACATAGCCCACCTGTGCTCATTCTTTTTGTGGCTACATTCCACTCCTTCCAGTGGGCAGATAATACATCATGATTTTGATTTTTCTTGGTTAACTTCTGCATTTCTAGTTCCCTTAGGGTGGTAAAAGGGCAAATGGAGTGAGGGGCCAGGTGGGATTATGGCATTCCAAGGCTCCCGACCCTGACATAGTCAATTCCAGTTTAAGCATCCCATCCTCTTTCCATTACACTCAGGGGGTAATTTAAAGTAGGACTTGGGCACACAGGAGGAGTTTGGAAATGCAGTAATGGCCAAATGCCATTTGGGTGATATTTTTAGTTACCTAAATAAACTGTGTTTCCACAGTTGCTGCAGAGCTTATGGTTTGTGTGCAGTAAATAAAATGATGGAATGCCATGAGGGAGCCTGGCCAGATGACTCCATTTGTGCACATTCTGTTCCAGGCTTGGTAGGGTGCATTGATGATGTTCAAGCTGCTCCAGCCTTTGAGGCAGCACTCTTGTCCCGATCACTGGGCCCCAGGCTCTCCAACTGCTAGCCGGGAGCAACAGACACTCACTTGGCTGGTAACTATCAGGAGAAACAGGTCTGAGAAGCTGGATGAGTTCTAGAAATCAGGCTTGCTTGCTGCTAAGTGCATAACACTAGGTCACAGAGGTGCTAGGTATATGGGGCTTTTAAAAGTTACTCAAACACAGACTCCCTTTTAAAAAGATTTATTTATTTTAATTGCATTTTTATGAGTTGTTTGC
This sequence comes from Phodopus roborovskii, assembly GCF_943737965.1. Taxonomy (NCBI): domain Eukaryota; kingdom Metazoa; phylum Chordata; class Mammalia; order Rodentia; family Cricetidae; genus Phodopus; species Phodopus roborovskii. Next base: position 645,702 of record NW_026125811.1, read on the forward strand.
CTGTACATACATATGCATGTGCATCTGTGCATGCCTGATGCCCATGGAAGCCAGAAGGTGGTGTTAGATATCTCTTGGAACTGGAGTTATAGGCAGTTGTGCACTGCTTGATGTAGGTGCTGGGAACAGAACCTGGGTCCTCTGCAAGAGCAGCCTTCATTCTTAACCATTGAGCCATTTCCCCAGGCCCCCTGCATCCCTCAACTCTTGTTTTTAACTTAAAGACCAATGGTTTCCTTAACCTACCCACATCAATTCCTACATAAATACACATATATAAAAATTAAAAGCCAGCCTCTGAATATGAGAGAGAACATGTGATAGGTATTAATTTTTCATTAATATAGTAATTTCCAGATACATCCTATATTTCCCTTGCAAATTTCATTTTTTTCTTTATGCCTGAGTAAATTCCATGTTGTAAATATACCACATTTTCGTTACCCATTCAGCCATTGGTGGACATTCAGGCTGGAGATCCATTTCCTAGCTACTGTGATAGAGCAGTGAATGAATGTGGATGAGCAAGTATGTCTGTCGTAGGAATGGCCAGGAATAGAGTAGCTGGGGCATATGGCAGTTCTTTGTCTAGCTTTTTGAGGAACTGCACACTGACTTCCAAAGTGGTCACAGCAGTTTACATTCCCACCAACAGTGAACACTGCTTCCTCTTTCCCCACATCCTGCCAACATATGGGGATTGGATTCAGAAGTCTTTTGAGTTTTGTTGAGGTTTTGTTCCATGATTAAAAAGTGGAAACAAAGAGACAGTAGCTTTATTCCTGCAATTAAAAAACTGAAACAAATAGAAAACAATGGGGGCTGGTAAAATAGCTTAGTGGGTATAGCACTTGCTGTCCAAAGTTCGAGGATTTGAGTTTGAATATCCAGTACTGACATAAAAGCCTGGCATGGCCATGCATGTCTATAACACCAGTGCTGGGCATGGAGACAGGTAAATCCGTGAGGCTTACTGGCTAGCTCATGCTAGCTGTTCATCAAGCATCAACATGCTGAGAGTTCATCAAGAAACCCTGTCTCAGAAATAAGATGTAGGATAGGTGAGATGGCTCCATGGGTAAACTCACTTGCCACCAAGTCTGATGATCTGTGTTGGATCTCTGAACCCACATAAAGGAAGGAGAGAACTGACTTTTTCAAGTTGTCTTCTACCTATACGTGAGTGTTGTTGGGCTGGGGGAGAAGGAGGGAGGGATGGAGAGGGAAGGAAAAGAAGGGAGACAGGAGGAGAGAAACAGACACTATTTGTCTGTTGTCTTAGCTCCAAAGCTGGCCTGCTACCTTTATTACATGTTGGAACGTTTCTCTGTTGCCCAGCGGTGTGATGCTGAGCTTGGCTGATGGTGCTTCTGGGGAGATAATGGTGGCATAAGCATCTCTCTCCCTAGCTTGGCTGTGTTTTAACATCATGGATGGTTTTGCAGGTCTACCAGAAGTGGTGGATTCCTTGAGGACCTCTTTCATTCCTGCAGGTGGCGCACTTAGGTCTTTCTAAAGAGTCCCAGTCAAGGCCTCAAGGCCTGAGAAATGCCTGAGGGGAGAGACTGGTAGAGAACTTTTATTAGAGTCAGGGGGCAGTTTTCTTCTCTTCAGCCCTGGGTCAGCTGGCCTCCTATGGGGCATTGTCTAGCTTGCACCACGTTCGCCCGGCCATTGTGGCCTCTCAGCCAGGAGTTGGTAAATTCTGCACCTCCTTCCATCAGGGCTGAATCTCACCTACTGCAGCCAAATTGGCTTCTTTCTTAGCTATTTTCCCTTAGTGGGCTTCTTTACTCCCTCCTTCCCACTCTCCCTTTCTTCCTTCTTTAAATCCTAGGTACAGTTCACAGACCAGAAAGAAAATCATCTAGCCGTTCCAAATTTATTATTTGCTGTTTGTCAGTAGAGTCCCAAAAGTTGTGCAGCTATCAAACAAAGTAATTCAGCAAACAGTTCATTACTTCCTCCCCCAGTAAACCTTGTATCCATTAGTAGTTATTCCCCACCTTCTGTCATTCCTTCCAGCGCCTGACAACCACGTTTTGTTCCTAGGTTTGTTTTTCTGAATAGTTTATAATAATGCAGTCATATTGTACAGAATACTGTGTTTTGTTTATCGATTGCCCAGTTGAGGGATATTTGGATTCTTCTTACTTTCTTAGTTACTGAGAATAACACTGTGAACAGTGACGTGTGTTTGTGAGCACATATGTTTTAATTTCTTTTGACTATCACTAGGAGTGGTCATACATGTGAACTTTCTTGGAAAAGCCTATATTGACTACTCTTCAGATGATGAACTAACATTAACAGGAACTTCCAAGATTGTGGAGAGTCGGAATGTTACAGCTCAAATGCCAGAATTATCCTAGGCTATCTTTAGCTTCCTCAATAGACATTTATCAATAACCTCTGTAACTGATCTTCTTTATAATCAGGTAAGCTTTCGGAATGTGTTAGCTAGGCTTCCAACAACCCCAAAGCTAAGCATGCCATCAAATAGCTCTGAGACTTATCGCTCAGAGTTCTTTTATGTATGCACCAAATAGCATTGACTTCCTGTCCTTATGAATTTGTTTAACAAAATAATTAATTTATGGCATTTAAAATATATTTATTTACTTTTATTTCATATGCATTAGTGGTTTGGCTGCAAGTACATCTGTGTGAGGGTGTCAGATCTTGGAGTTACAGTGTGGAGTTTGATGTGGGTACTAGGATATGAACCCAGATCTTCCAGAAGAGCAGTTAGTGATCTTAACTGCTGAGCTATTTCTCCAGCTCCCATATTTAAGGCTTTCTTTTGTTCCTCTTTTGCCATGGGACATGTCTTTCAAGATAACTTGAATCTGTCCCTGACTGGGATCGTATTTTGTAACTATTTTAACTGCAATTGACCAACATAGATTATCAAGTGAGTAACTGTTTTAATGGATGAGTGGTCCCAAGCTAGGTATGGTGACTCATTTTTGTAATCCCAGCACTTGGATGGCTGATGCATGAGGATCACTGCAAGTTTGAGGCTAGCTTGAGCAATATAATAAGTTCTAGACCTACCTGAGTTACAGTATGGGACTGGGTCACAAACATATATACATAAAAATCACCCCCTAAAAAGATTGATCCCTGTCTTATATTAATATTTATTTATTTTATGTGTTTGAGTGTTTGCCTGTATGTATGTATGTATGTATGGCTGTGTACCACAAGAAGGCAAGAAGAGGCCAATATGCTCCTTGGAACTAGAGTTACAGGCAGTTGTGAGCATCAACTCCATATTGGTTCGGGGACCAAATCCATTTCTTCTGGAAGAGCAGTAAGAATGAACTGCTGAGCCAGCCTCTTCCAGTTTTAATTAGCAAGCAGTCTTGTTTCAGTTACAGTGTAAACTGAAGCATTGTCACTTAGCACCGGGTTTCTCTGTGGACCTGAATCCACCAGATGGGAGTCAGATCCCAAGTTTACCATAGGTCTCTACCCTATGTGATGTGACTGCTGGCCTGGAATCCAGTGCCAGCTCCATTGTTGTAGCCTATTTTGATACAGGAGAGAACAGGGCAAGGCTGTCAATGTAGAGGGATGGAGTCAGAATGCATACATTTTTCTCTGACTTTGTGATATGACACATGGAACTATTTTCTTTTGGCTAGTTAAATAATTTGGCTAAGGCCTGGTGAGATGGCATAGTTGGTAAGGGCATTTACTGCCAATACCTGAGCTCAATTACCTGACCCATATAGAGGAAGGATAGAATTGACTTCAAGGTTCCTTCAAGTTGTCCTCTGACCTCCATACTTCAGGGGGCATTCCTGCATCCCCACCCCCATTTAAATAAATAAATAAATAAATAAATAAATAAATAAATGCAATACAAAAATCTTCTGGCTGAGAGAAAAATTATATCATAGACCCATCATGGATGGATTGTTTTCAAGAGGAATTTGCTCACAGAAAATACCCACTAGACACTCAAAGTATATCTTTAGGCATTTGTGATTGATGGAAGTGGGTTTCTAGAACTCTAGAAATGCTGTCATCTATCACAACTTGAGGGACTAGGGAACAAGGCCAGACACCTCCGAGTAATGAGATGGGCAGTTTTGCTGAGGGAAAGCTGACAGGCACTTTCTAGGCTATTCTAACGTTCATGCTGGTGGGTGGTTTGGGTGTTTCTAACTCTGAGGTAATCCATACGAGTTCTTTTCCTTCTTTTTTTGTGTCAAATCATAAGTAAATTCATTTTATGTGTATTAGGTCAAGGTGTATCCTATTCACTTACTGTTTGTGATTCCAATCAAAACAGTACTACATTTAGGGCTAGCTCTGAACATCGCTTAGCCTTTTAAGTTCACAGCAATGTTCTTCTGCTCAATTAAAGGGCTTTCTGATGGGGAGAGCATTCCATATAGTAAAAGTATTAAACGTTTTCTTGGATTTTACTATTCCAGTTAATGATTTTGTTTTCTTCACAGGGCTATTGACTGAAATGAGAGTGATTTTCATGTGTGAGGCATGATTACACACAATTAGAATCCAAGGGCTTCTGGCAGCCTCCCTGAGTGCTATCCTCCGAACCTGCTAGCTATCACAATGTGAGCAAACCTGTGACTGAAGCCATCTGTGCTCTGATGCATTTCCTCTGGCTATGGACATTTTGAGGGCTTATCCATAAATAGTGGGAAATTAATCTCACAGAAAGCCTGCACAAACTGTTCATATGACTTCTAATAGTAATTCACCTGGGACGGAGATATGTGCATATAAAGGGCACAAAATCATTACTACTCACACTATGTGTAATCTGTGGACATCTATCCCACAGCATACCATACTGAATGAGCTCAGAAATTCAGATTACTATTTGGTAAGGGAAGAATCTAAGGGCAGACAGGTGGAAGTAGATATTCTTACAGATATCTTTCTATAAGTTCAAATTGATTTTTAGGACTCATTTTCCATGGGCCATTGGTCAGAAGCTGTAGAAACACCTGCAGAATGCAATCCTCACTGTTTGAAGTAGAGAAAAGATCTTCAGTATCTGCCTTCTAAATGCATGTATGTGCTGAAAGAATGTTACATGCCAAAGGTTTTGTGTTTGTATTATAACCTCAGGTTTCTCTGCGTGCATACACATTATGCACACACATTATGTGTGGAGATGGTATATCTTTTTTTTTAAAAAAAGATTTTGTTTTATTTTAAATTGTGTAGGTGCACACGCATATGAGTGCAGGTACCCTCAGAGTATAGAAGAGACTGTCAGATCCTTGGGAGCTGGAGTTGGAGGTGATTGTGAGCTGCTCAACTCGGGTGCTGGGAACCTCTGCAAGAGCAATACCTACTTTTAATAGCCACCACATCTCTCCAGCTCCAGGACATTAGACATCTTGAAGCACTCTAAACCTTGAGTAATTGAGACAGAGTCTTTTGATGGACCCAGAGCTAACTGATTTGGCAAAGCTCTTTGGCAAGCCAGCTCCAGGGGTCTGTCCATCCCTGCCCTCATCCACCAGCACCAGGGTTCCAAATGTGCCTGAGTGCCTGGGAGAGATCTGAAGTCAGGCCTTCACGATTCTGCAGCACCCACTTCACTCACGGAGTCATCTCCTCCACCCTCAGGTTTTAATAGTTTGAAGTTTCAGAGAGTAGAGAGTTCTGGAAGCTTAACTGAACATACTACATGAAATGCTCAACAGGAAGGAGACACCTAAAACCCATGTTCATTCTCCCAATGACCTTATTCCCATGATAATTATTGAATGCTGTTGTAGGCAACCTTAAAGTGTTATCTATCATATACATTCTCATCAGCATTGTGACAAATTATACAGAATATACTGCCAGACTTTCATAGGTCATCTTGGGAAGTTGGAGAGGGCCTAGAAGAACAGTAGGTGGTCAAAAGCACAGTCTGTGGAAACAAACCGCGGTGCTTTGAGTTTTTTTAAAAGACAGTGAAGGTGGTGTTGATAATAAGCCAGAGGTGAAGAGCCTCCTCTTTGGAGTGCTAGAGAGCCAGTACTTCAGGCTTTGAGGGGCCACATGGTCCCCACCATGCAAATTTAAGCTACTGTCAAGGGCAAAAGCAACCAAAGACACTCTGTGCATGAATGAACATGGCTCTCTGCAAATGAACCCTGACTTCAAAAATGGGAGGCAGCTCAGCTGGTTGAGTGCTTGCTCAGCACGTGTGAAATCCTGGGGGTTCATCTCTCTTAGTTAGAGTTACTATTGCTGTAAAGGACTACCATGGCTGAAGCAACTTGGGGAGGAAAAGAACTATTGAGGTTATGCATCTTCATCACAGTTCATCATTGAAAGGAGTTAATACAGAAACTCATACAGGGCAGGAACCTGGAGGCAGGAGCTGGTGCAGAGGCCATGGAGGATGCTGCTTACTGGCTTGCTCCCCATGGCTTGCTCAGCCTGCTTTCATATAGAATCCAGGACCACCAGATCATGGATGGCATTACCCCCATTAATCGCTAATTAAGAAAATTCGAAAGAGGCTTGGTTATAGCACAATCTTATGGAGGCATGATTGAATTGAGGCTCCTTCTTCTCAGATGACTTTAGCTTGTGTCAAGTTGACATAAAACTAGACAGTACAACTGACCCCTTGTCAACTTGATACACACATCCTAGGACTGATTAAGCCAGGTATGATGGTGCCCTCCTCTAATCCCAGCATGTAGGATGTGGAGGCAGGAGGATCAGAAGTTTGAGATCATCTTTCCTTACAAAGAGTTAAAGGCCAGCCTGAGATACATGAGATCCTGTCCCTAAAACAAATAGCCAGTGTGGTGGTGCATGCCTTTAACCCCAGCACATAGGAGGCAGAGGCAGGCTGACAACTGTGGGTTGGAGACCAGTCATTGTGACATAGTGGGACACTTCATCAAAACAAACAAACAAACAAACAAATAAATAAATAAATAAATAAATAAGGATAGAAGGCAGATGCAATATTCCAGAATAGGTTTAAAAGAGCCCAGATTCTGAAAAAGGATGTGCTATTGTCCTTGAGTATGCATGAATTTGCATTCAATGTCTATACATTCCAATCACCTGTAGTCGATACTAAGCAGCCTGATGATGCTCAGACTATATCAAAGAATGATCCAATCAGGATATTTAGGGTAGGGCTCCAGGACTCCATTATCTCTATTACAGTATTGCTAAGTGAGTCAAATGTGAAGCCAAAGTTAAGAAACTCTGCTTGAACTCATGAGGCATAGCCAGGTTAGTCTCATTACTTTTCTCTGCAAAGCTTGAAATAGAGACTCCCTGGCAATTTAGAGAAAAGGTTTCCCAACCTCTGAGTTAGAACCAATATCAGATTCATCAGTCTGTGACTTGGAAAATTCATGGCCTTTCTCTTTTGAAAAATCAAGGCAGCATTATTCATGTGTTTTCTGTCTTTGAAGTTTGGACCTTTTCACCTGTTATTTCTCTCAGTTCGTCTTTAAACCCCATCCTTCTCCTTTTGGATAGGGTAGCCAGACATTAGTATTGAAGCAGAATGGTCTTCACTTTTTATAATAATTTTAAAGTGTCTACTTTATTGGATTAAAGTTTGCTTAGAAACCCAGAAAAGCATGATGTTGAATATGTTAAGGTGTTTCCATAGGAGAGTAAGTAGTAGTGATTCTGACTCTTCCAAGTGGAAAAACAAATAAACAAACAAAAAAACCAAAACACACCCTGAACATGGATGGGCATGATAAAGGTTAATATTGATTGTTAATGTGATGAGATCAAGTTTCATGTGGGAGACAGACCTCTGGATATCACCATGGATTAGGCTAGCTTCAAGACAAGTCTGTGAAGGATTCGCTAGATTAGTTTAACTGAAGTGGGAAGACCCACCTGAACTGTGGACAGCATCATTCCACAGGCTGGGATCCTGTCCTGAATAAGAGAAAGTGGTCTGAGTGCTAGAGGCCATTGCTCTCTGCTTCTTAACTGAGAATGCAATGGTTCAGATGCTTAAAGCTCCTGCTGCCTTGCCTTCCTTATTACAGTGGACTTACCTTCAAACTCTTTCTCAGATTGCTTTTATCATGGCATTTATCACAGAACAAGAAAAATAACTAATATAAGTCCCATTCAGTTGTCTGGGACTCTGGAGAATCATATATACAGAAGATGAGTTGACATTTCCCTCTTAGAGCTGGGATACACTTGTCTCCCATCTTGGTCACCGGAACTTCGGGCTTGCCAGTCTTTTGGCCTCAAACCCATTGCTGTATCATCAGCTTCCATGATTTTGAGCTCTTCAGACTTGGATGGAGTGATGCTCCTGACATGCTGGGGTCTCTTTGGCCTACAGGCAACATATTGTGGGTCTTCTCAGCTACCATGATTGTATGACTAATTTCCTTAATAAATCCTCTCTCATCTATCTACATGTATATCATACTTGTTCTGTCTGTAGAGAATCCTGATAACCAGAATTTCTAATAGCCCTTACAACAGGCTTCACATCTGGCTTGGCGGATTAATTAAAACAATGTGGATGGAAGACGGAGCTAGTCTTTGTTGAGTGTATAAATATTTCCCCAATAGTCTCTGAGAGTTCCATCTTTCTGCAGTGTGACTACAGATCATTTATCCCATGAATCACTGGAGGCGAGAAATCTACTTTTAAGAAGTGGTTGAATAGGGTTGAAGTGTAGTTCTAATGCTAGAATGTTTGCCTAACATGCACAAGGCTCATGGCTCCATCCTTAGCAGCAGATAAAACAGGCTGTGGTGGCCCACATCTATAATCAAATTCATGGCTATACCCAACTACTTAGTGAATCTGAAGGCATCATGGGCTAGAGACATTGTCTAAAAATATAGCCGAATAAACCAGGAATATTAAACTTGATGCTTTGGATAGTGTAAATTGTCAACTTGACAGGATCTAGAATCTCCTGGGAGATGGACTTTTGGACATGCCTGTGGAGGGTTATCATGATTACCTTAATTCAAATGGGAAGATGTGTCCACTGGGGGAAGCACCATTCCTTGGGCAGGGGCTCTGGACTAGATAAGTGGAGAAAGGGTACTGAGAAGCAGTAAGCCTGCATTCATAGTTCTCTGTTAGTAATTTAGGTGTGTTGTAACCAGCTGCCTCAAGTTCTGTCACCTGGACTTCCCTGCATGGGAGGCAGTATGTATCCTGAACTGTGAACCACAATAAACCTTTCCTCTCTTAAGCTGCCTTTGCCAACATGTTATGTCACAGCAAGAAGGAGAGAAGCAAAGTGCCATGTTCAGTAAGGCTGGGACTTGACCTGACTAGGGGCAGCAAGGGAATGAAGAAAGAACAGGAACACAGACACAGACAGCAAAGCCAGTGTCAGGTGGGCAATGTGCACTCTGATGGGGTGGCATCAACTACCCACCAAGCCATAACCTTAACTTGTTTATTGTGAACAGCACAGGGGGAGAGGGTAGCTAGTCTCAGGTTTTAGCTGTAGTTGCTAGTTTTTGCATGCACAGGCCAGACATTTGTAAACACTTGTACTTGCACACACTGTCAACATTCTTACCATAAGAAGGCTTTTCCATGGTTCTGAGCCTCTTTCCAGAGGGAAGACGTTATAACTCTTGTGAGTCTCAGGCACTGGGTCCTTGACATTTGTGTACCTATGTCAACAATACATATTCACACAGGGCCTTAACCACTCTTTACACATCCACTCAAGGCTTCTCTAGATTCCCCCAAATTAAGAATTAGAAGAGATATGATTTAGGAACTTGAAATGTGTTGGTGGAGAACACCAGTGAACTTTTCAGTCTAGAGACTTATTTCCATGAGTTTAATGGTTAAAAATGGTGGAATGGGCTACTTGAGAAGGCATTAGTTTTAGGGTAGATACCTTATTTGAGGTTGTTACTGGCCATGAAACTCCTCCAGTCCCAAGATTCCCTGAGGCTAGAAAGCACCTTCCTTCTTATGCCAGTTAACACTGATTGATGGGATTTCGAATCAGATAGAAGTCTGTGGGTGTGTTTGAGGGCACTTTCAGAGAGGGCTAACTGAGGTGGGAAGACCCACCATAATTGTGTGCGGCACTCATTTCCTGCACTGGGGCCCTTGACTGAGTAAAAAAGAGAAAGGGAGGAAGTGGCAGCCTCCATCTTGCTCCCTGCCTGAATATGCAGGGTGAGCTGCTGCTTCACACCCCTGCTGCCATGACTTCCTGCCATGGGAGACTGTGCCTTTAAACTGGGAGTCAAAGCTAACCCTCCCTTCACAGCTAACCCTTCCTTCACAGCTATATACACCATATTCTTTGCTGTTCTTGATTGGTCTGAAGACTCCACCACTTAGATGCTTATACAAATGGTCTTCTTTGTTTTGCTTTTTGAAACAGGGTTATATGCAGCTCAGGCTGGTCTCCGACTCACTGGGTAGTTGAGGGTGACCTTGAAGTCCTGCTCCTTCGGCTTCTACCTTCTAAGTGTTAGGGTTACAAGAATCTGTGACCACACCTAGTTTATGAGGTGCTGGGTATTCACCCTACAGCTTCCTGCAAGCAAGGCAAGCACTCTACCAATTGAGCCACATTCCTAGTCCTCTACCCACATATCCTCTTATATGCTTTAAACTATCTCTAGAATGTTAGTACTACCTAAGTCATTATAAACACAATGGAAGCAGCTTTATGTGATTGTTCAGGAACTAGTGACAAGGGGAAAAGGCTACATTTTCAATACAGATGCAGTTTACAACATTTTCAATTGGATATTACTTGAATCTGTGGAAAAAACCTACAGATACAGGGCTGATTATATACATACATGCATTTGTATACGTATAAGTGTACATCTATAAAAACAACATTTGCTCCTTGGTAAGGAGAAGGAACACCAGAAGAGAGTAGAGGGTGACAAAATGGCCTCACAAAGAATAGCCTCCTATTTTAAATACATAATGTTTGTCTCCTAAGCACAGCAGACTAGGAGAGGAGTAAGGCTGAATTTGCAGGGACGAGAACCAGGGACAATGTGTTAGGCAGGTACTGCTCCAGACTGGACCTGAGGCCAAGGAGTAAGGAATAGAAATATGACATTGAGTGTGCCAGCCAGGACTCCCTTGGTTTAAGGACAAGGTGGGGGGTGGGGGGCACAAAGTTTTGTTTTTCCATTCCTAGACACGAAGCTCAGTGGGTTTACTGACATTTTCTTAAAAATATCTATCATCCATCCATCTATCCATCCATCCATCCATCCATTCATCCATCTATCTGTGTGTCTACAAATGTATTTAGAGTTCAGAAGACAATACTCAGAGTCAATTCAACTTACTCTTCTCACCATGAGGGTTGTAGGGACCAAAATGAGGTCATCAGGCTTGGTATCAGGCACCTTGACCTATTAGGCCATCTCACCAGCCTCCAGTTACTTTTTATTTTTGTCATATGGGAAATAGTGTAACTTGTGTAGTATTTGTCATTTTGTGGGTTCATAGTCCTCAAGAATACAAAGACTCTGCTGTACTTTGTTAACCAAACTGAAATTTTAGGACTGTCTGGATAATGTAGTAACTGTTGTAGTGTTGTAAAAAGAGTTTCTATGGACAGAATTGAAATACATCATTATCTGAAGATTACTATTGTTTTGACCTATGAGAGCACAGATACCTTTGACCTCACCTAGTACCACTTTGAGCAGAGGCAAGCCTGATAAAGAGTTTTACTTTCACCTTTAGGTCCTGTGTGGGTCCATTGATCTTTGTTCACAATCTCTCTGAAAACACAGGCAGGGAGCTTGGCCCCAGAGTCAAAGGCAGGAGTGGATGGTGTATAAAAATCAATGTTGAGACATGATCGTTCAGCAAAATCTTTTTCGTTTTCAACATCAATTGAGAAGTAATTTAATAATGGTTTCAATTAGATCAGAAGACAACAGGACTTCCCTGCAGAATTACAAATCATATAGATTTTTCTTTTTTTTCCTAGAAGCAAGATAGCATTGTTGGAAAGTTTAGCCAATTTCCCCTTGCTGCTGTGTAATTCTTTTGATACCGGAATGGTTCTGTGTGTTTATCTCATGTAACTGCTTCTTCATGGGCAACATGGTGCCTGACTTCTTGTGGACATGGATGTCTGCATCTTAGCTATGTTCCTCTCTGTGTGGACCCCATAGTTCTCTGAAGCTAGCATCCTTTCTTGCTCTTATAAGTCCTCCCTGGCACTAGCATGCTCTGCTCATAGGAATGAAACTAGTCCACCCACTGTGGAAATCAGTATGGTAATTCCTCAAAAAACTGACAGTTGGGTTAGTAAGAAGGTTCAGCAGTCAAGTGCAATGCATGTTCTTCCAGCGGACTTGAGTTCTGTTCCCAACACCCACTTCAAGTGGCTCACAACCACCTGTAGTTCCAACCTTAAGGAATCCAATGCCTTCTCAGGCTACTTCAGGTTCTCTCTCTCTCTCATTCTATCTCTCTCTCACTCTCACTCTCTCTCTTTCTCACTTTCTCTCTCACACACACACACGGCATATGCACATACATACAAATACACACAGAAATAAAAATAAAGACTGTACCAAAAAAGCTCTAATAATATAGCTACAGCATAATCCAGCTGTGTCTCTCCTGAGTATTTACCAAAAGGACTCTAAGTCAACATATCACAGAGGTACTTGAACATCAGTGTTTACTGTTGTGGAATAATACTTTGTATACTATGAAGATGTGTCAATCTGATTGGTTTAATAAAAAGCTGAATGGCCAATAGCTAGGCAGGATTTCTGGGCAGAGAGAATTCTGGCAAGAAGAAGAGGAAGATGCCAGGAGACACAGAGCAAGCAAGGTGGACACTATGGAGAAGAAGCAATGAAGCCACACGGCTGGAAGTAAATGAATGGAAATGGGTTAATTTAAGCTATAAAAACTAGTTAGAAACAAGCCTAAGCTATTGGCTGAGCTTTAATAATTAATAGTAAGTAATGTGTCATTACTGGGGAGCCGGTGGTTCTGGCAAAAAAAAAAATCTGACTACAGTTAGAGCAGCATGATTCACAATAACTGAGAGAGCCAACCAACCTAGGTGTCCAACAGTACAGAAAGGGGTAAAGGAAATGTAGTCTATACCTCCAATAGAATTTACAAAACAGTTTATGTGTATAGGTGTTTTGCCTGCATGTGTGTCTATACATCACTTTCATGCTTGGTGCCCATGGAGGCCAGAAATGGGGATAGATCCCCTGAAACTAAAGTTACAGATGGTTGTGAGCTACCATGTGGGTGCTGGGAATAGATTCTGGATCCTCTGGAAGAGTAGCCAGTGCTCTTAACTGCTGAGCCATCTCTTTAGTCTTCTCAATGGAATTATTCTCAGTTACAAGAAGGATGAACTTACTCTGTTGGCTGGAAAAATGAATGTACTGGAAATATATCAAGCAAATGAACTGAATATCAGAAAGAAAAATATGGTATGTTTTCTCACCTTTGTGATTCCTACATTTTATGTTAAACTTTGTATGCATATGTGACATGAAAGTAGAAGTAAAATTGTACAGAGGAACAAAAGGGGCTAAAGGGTGGGGGAAATATATTAGAATGAAACTTAAAAAATGAATACATTATTTAAAGAAAGAACCGGTGTGTTTACATGGTTTGGCCTACTCATGCCCAATTCAGAAACAGACACAGAAAGAAGTTACCTATTTAACACAGTAGTTCTCCTCTTTAGCCACATTTCAGAACCTGATTGCTGATGTGCTCGTCCACTCCAGGAGGTCCTAAGGGGAGGGAACATTAGGGATTCTAACATGCAGTCAAGATTAAAAATACCATGTTAATCAGTTTTAGTTTTGGTCTTAATCCTCTGGCTATTCAGCCGGCGTTAGAATAAGTTTTCAGAACTCTCTCATGGCATGTGTGTGACTAGATTGGATCAGGATTAGGAGCATATAACTGGCAGTTACAATACTCCAACCATGGCCACAAGTTCCCCTGAAGGGAGGTTAGAATAATTTTCATTATATTTACATATTAACACTTAGATATTATCATTTGCATATTTATACTATTATTAACACTTTGTTTGTTAGCCTATACGAAGCTTTAAAACACATTAATATATACCCTTGTATTTTGTCTCCTATGATTCTAGAAATTTGGAGGCAGTGTTGAATTGGTACACAGATGAGCAGACCATGATCATAAACTATGGAGTAGTATAAGAAGGAATGAGGCAGGCTGTGTCATCCACCCAAACCCTGGAAAAATGTAATATAGAAGACCTACTGAGCAAATGCTTGCAAAATACATTGTTTGTTATCAACTAGAGATTTCCTTCAATTTTTCAAATCCTGTTGGCAGAGAGGAACCAGTCAATGTTTTTGAGTAGAGGAACATTATAATGAAAATTGGTTAAAGATTACTTTCATAATAATGCTGCCAGGAAAATTGGGATCCTCTCTCTCAAAGTTCTTAGTCTTGCTCATAACAGATTTTAAGAATGGACTAGCAAGAAAGCTTGAAAACAGTCTTAGAGTTTAAAAGAAAAACCCCAGAACACATAAGCTGCAAATCTCAGTAGGTGTGTAGAGGAGGGAGCTAGAGAATTGGAAGAGAGAGAACTGTGGTTCTTGAGTAAAGCATGGAGGTTTAGTAAACAGGCAGCCACATAGCATAAAGATGGGAGTCGGGCACAGCTACAGGAAAAGAGTAAAGAAGCTCAAAGTACCAGAAAAGGGATGCTTAGGCTCTGGCCAACATGAGAAAGAAAGAGACAGAAGAAAAGGAAAAGTTACACCTTTCTGAGGGTAGGTTGACCTAACAGAACCTCATGGTGGCTTTATAGCAACTTCACAGAACAGGGATTCTGGGAAGGAAAAGGACATCATCTCATTCAAAGTATAATTATTCCTCCTATCTTGGTTTAAGGGGTATAAGCCTTCCGGAGGGATGATATTTTTGTCAGGTGATTGAGAGGCACAACTGGATGGATTAACCCATAAGAGAGGACACAATAACTGGTCACCACCCCTCCCTTGCAGGAGGTAGATTCCACTTTTTGACCAGAAGAAAATGGCTTTCTTTTAATGAACTTCAACAGAGCACTGATCAAGATTACTGTAACAATATTGGATGGATGGGAGAAGAGCAAGAACCCAAAGAAAGCAGTATAGCAGTATGATCTGTATGTTTAAATGGGAAAGTACCACTGTGGCCAGAACATCTGAGAAGGTTTCATGGGTGATGGATAGAAATTGACTTGAACCTTAACTAGCCAGTCACACTAAGAGAAACACACACACACACACACACACACACACACACACACACACACACACACACACAAATCAAGCCCAAAATAAAACCCTAAAAATGTAACACCTTATTTCAGAATAGCTTGGATACCACCCTTCTCTAGGCTCTCTCTATTCACTTTCATGGATTGTTAATTGTCAATTTTATCAACTTCCATTGTGTAAAAAACTGCACTCCATTCCTGTGTGTTAAATATATTGTGCAATACTGCAGTATCTAAAGTGTTTCAAAGTGTCTCAAGTGGATTCCCAGGTCCATACTACTGGCCATCCCACTCATACCTGCTGTCCTGAATCCTTCCCTCCCTTTCTTCTGTGGACAACATTAGCCCTGTCCATCTTCCTCTGGAATTGTACATTTGTATTCAACAGTTAGACAGGGAAAGGTTGTTTTGTATGGATAGGAGAGTTGAAGGCCACCTTACCTCTCCTTACCACACCCTACCCAGCACCTGCGTTGATGAAGACAATAGAATAGTTTGCTAAAAGTGGGTTTTGTAGTGCTACATAAGTATAGCATACAATCCCTGACTTCTAGAACATTGTGATCTCACCAGCACAGACTGGATAAAGAAGTCTGAAGTGTGCTAAATATGAACTTCCACATAAATGTGGTAGGTACAGTGTCTTGAGCTAGAGGAAAGAGATGATCTGGGGAAATGTGGGGCTGAAAGAAAAGATCCCAGGAGAAATACTTAGAGGAAATCTTCGGAGAAGAAAGGGTTTATTTGGCTTACAATTCTAGGGTATTCATTATTCCAGGAAAGTCAAGGCAGAACTTAAAACCATCACATCCACAGTTAAGAACAGAGAGAAAATAAACACATGGATCCGTGCTTCCTTGCCTTTAGCTAGCTTCCTCCTCTCTTATACACCTCAGAGCTCTCTGCCTAGGGAATGGTGTCATCCACAATGGGCTGGGTCTTCCTACATCAGTTTACAACCCCCAGCAGTCATGCCCACAGGATAACTTGATTGAACCAAGTCCTCATAAAGATTCTCTTCCCAGGCGATTCTAGTCTGTATTGAGTGGAAAGTTATAACTAACCTGCATAGGATCTGGCAGGGACTTTTCTGTGTACCTGATAAAGTGCCCTTCCATTCAATCCCACTCCTAGTGCCTTAAATGGATTCTTTATGATATTTGGAAAGATTGCTCAGTCTTGCTTATGGTGCAAGGCGTCAGTCTACCACTGGTGAGGGTGGACACAGGATTTCCTTGTACTTCTGCTTCCTCTTGGCCTAGTGTGGTGCGACACAGGGCAGATTTCAATAAATTCTTTTGATTCAAGTGCAGTTTTAGTTTTACAACTTTGTTGGTAGGGTGGGGGTGGGTGAGGGGTCTCCTGTTTTATCCTTTGTAGCAAAAATAATAAAAAACCCAGAGACAGATATTGGGATTCAATCTTAGGATTTGTGGAATCAGGATCACCCATTTAGGTCTTAGGTAGAGGAAGAGCTAGTGGCTGGCTGCTTTGCTTTTCTGATCTTCAGCTTGAACCCCAATGTCTGTCTCTGGGTTTTTGTTATTTGTGCTACAATCCTTGTTTTTCAGTTGAGAGAATTGGAACTCTGAAATACCATATTCCTGTTTCCTAGATTCTTGTACTTGGTAGAGGAGAAAGGATATTTATGTCAGGTACCATCTTTACACTATAATTCAAAATCATTTATTATAACAGAAAGCACAAGGAAACAGGGTCCATATAAGAAGCTGGGCTCATAACACTAAGTACTGAGGGCAGTCTCCTTGCTCTATCTTGGATTGTTTCAAATCCCAAAGAGAAATGCGAGTATAGGGACAGCATAGTAAGGTGGAGCATCTCTTTTTGGCCATCTTTTCCTAGTAGGACAACACTCAGTACTGCCCATCCTATGTACTGTTTGGGCCCAGACACTTCCTGCCAAAGGACAGATGAGCAATTCCAGCATGAGACAGAATTTGACATAAGTGTAGTAATGGCCAGTCTGCCCTTGTAACCACCTGTCAAGGGAAAACTATTTATTATCTCATGTATATGCATGGCTTGGCATAAATGTGCTTAAACCTATGGGATTATGGCCCACTTACACACATATTGTCCAAAGTTATGTAATAGCTCATCTGGCAACCAGGATAAGAATCCATCCCATCCTTGTCCTTGGGGATAGACTCCTCCCTCCACCTAAACTCATAAAAAGAACCTGGAAAAATGCAGGGCTCTTCAACCACTGTTTGCTCCCACTCCATCAAATATATTCTATATATTTACTCTCACTTTTAGTAAACCCATACTTAAAAAATTTTAAATACATATTTATTCATTGTGTGTATGTACACACTCACTAGGTCATGAGTGTGGAGGCCAGAGGACAAACTGCAAGAGTCAGTTGTTGATTTCCACCCATGTGGGTCCTGGGGCTGGAACTCAACCTTTAACTTGTGGAGCCACCTTGTTGCCATACACCTATACTTTCACTATTCCTCCTGCACATCTTATCCAATTTGCTGGTTGAGACAAAAAGAATATGGACACTGCATCATGGAACACCCCCAGAATCCCTTCAGTTAACACCAGAACAGGTTCATTCAGGAAAATAACCAGAGCAGAAGGCTTGGGTTCCAGATCCCAGTTTGAGCTAGACAGCAAACCCTGAAGGATGTAGAAGGGCCTGTACTTTTCCCCCAAAGCTTAGCTTATTTGCTTACCATCCCTGGGGTCCTCCAGCTGTATCCCCTAGGGACTACAGTCTAGTGACAGGTGGGAGGGAAACAAAGGAAAAAGAGAGAAGATGGAGTGGAGAGCTGGGAGTAGACAGTTTTCAGAGTGATGCAAAGAAAAGCAGGCGCCTGGACCTCTTCATGCCCCTCTTCCCCACCCCTCCCAGCCTTATCCTGATTGAAGAACTGTAATGGTGGAGGAGGGCTGTCCTAGCTCCTAACAGAAAGTAGCATAAGAAAGGAACAAGGCAAGGTGTAAAGACTGGGGTTAATAAAAAGCACCTTTACTGTTGAGTTCTTTTGGAGAAAAATCTCAGAAGTAAATTTCCTGGGCAAATTTGAGTTTATCTTTCATGCTAGGGAAATGTCAGCCACTCTCCTCTAATTATCATTGCTAAAAGCTGTGGTAAGAGGAGAGAAAGTTAAAGCTTTCATTTCCTGTTGCTTTTGTACCTGGGAGCTGTCACTGTAATCAGTGTCAGCATAGCTTTCATTCTCTCTGCTCTTGGTGTCCTCCCTGACATTAAGAAAGTCTCTTCCTCTACAGAACAAGCATCATTTTGTTAAAGTTGGATTTTTCCTTGTAACTAAGGTTCATTTTATTAAGGAGTTCTGATGGTTCAACAGCAATCCCACAATGCAGTTCTCCACTGGAGGCCATTTTTATTTCCTGGTGCTATTAACAGGCTTACAAAACAAAACAAAACAAAACTATTAAGCACCCATGTTTCCCCAGAAAATTACTTTCAGAATCAGCAGGATTGAGCATAGATAATAAGAAGGGACAACAAGATCATCTTGCATGTAACCAAGCTCCCAGTTAGAGCTTGGCTTGTTTGGTAGATCCCAGGAAATTCGGGTTGCTCCATGAGCTATGTAAGTGGCATGTTAAGAGTTTAGGGTTATTGCCCAGAGATTGACTCTCTTCAGAGGGGGTAATTTATTCTTGTAACAGTCTTGGGTAGGCATAAAGGTATATTCTTTGTTAGGTCTTAGATAGTCCATATGTCTAGAAACAAGCTCAAGCTGAACTATAAAATGATTGCAGGTGGTTAGATAAAAGCCAGTATTCTCCAGGAACTTGTGAAATGGGTTTTCTGTCCCCAGAAAGAATCCTCCCACAGCTACTTATTCTCCTAATAAACCTCTCTTGAAGATAGCCCTGGCCATGTCCTGCCTACTTTTCTTTGTCTCTGCTCAGGACACTTTCAGATGCCTCTGGATATTTTTTTTCTTATTGTTTCTCTATTGCCCCCCCCCCTTGCATAAATCCCTAAGACAAGAGAGGGATCACTGAGAAAAAGGCATGGTTTTTCAGCAGAGACATGGGATATTTTGGTGGTTCTGGGGATTGTACTCAGGGCCTTAGCCACACTAAGCAAATGATCTACCACTGAGCTATACCTACAGCAGATACTTGCCATTTTAGACTGGTTAATTATGCCATATGGGGGTATTTCCTGTGTATTGGAGGACAGTAGCAGTGCTTTTGACCTTTACTACAGGCCAGCACCCTTCCTCCAAATGTCCTATGAACTGAAGTTTCCAGAAGAAAAACGACACATACATTAGACATTTTGAAAATGGATGGAATGATCAAAACTTTAGTGATTGTAGAGAGCTGTAGTGTTGTAGGCCCAGAGTTGAATTAGCTTGGGCTATCCTTAACCTCCTTAATAGCCATTCACTGCCTACCTATGTGTGTGTGAACTAACATTCTTGTGAATGTATTTGTAAATTGTAAATCCATTTGTAATGTACTCTGAGACCCCTAGCTTGCACCAACTCAAAGGTTAAAAATGTCACCAGCTAACTGAAACCTATAGCAGAGATTTCCCTGCTTTTCTGTAACCCATCCACCTGATGCTTCCACCAAAGTATTTGAAAAGTGCCTTGATTCCTGACTTTGTTCTGTTACTATAAAAATTCTATGAAACTAGAAGTATTTTGAAACATGGTATTTGGGGAATCCTAAATCAGTGTTCTTGGGTCATAGTCACTCACATTTGGCTTCAGAATAAACACTCATTCTCTTTAAGGTGAGAGCTGTGTTTTTGTATGAACAGCAATAACCTCAAATCCCCCAAGACATCAATGAGTTTCATTTGCAAGATCATATTGCCTGTGATGGTTTGAATGAAAATGGCCCCCATAGCCTCATATATTTGCATGTTTAGTCCCCAGCTAGGAAGGATTACGGAGTGTGGTCTTACTGAAGGAAGTGAGTCATTGGAAGGAGTCATTGGGAGTGGTCTTTGAAGGTCAAAAGCCTATGCCAGGCCCAGTCTCTCTCTCTCTCTCTCTCTCTCTCTCTCTCTCTCTCTCTCTCTCTCTGTTTCTCTCTCTCTCTCCCTCCCTCCCTCCATTCTTTCCTTCCTCCCCCCTCCTCTGCCTGCTGCCTGTTGATCAGGATGCAAAGCTGTCAGTTACTGTTCCAGCACCATGTCCGTTTGCTTTCTGTCATGATGATAATGGTTTAACCCTTTGAAACTGTGTGTAAGCCCCCAATTGAATGCTATCTTTTAAAAGAGTTACCTTGGTTATGTTGTCTCTTCACAGCAACAGAACAGTGACTCTAATAGGACAGAATCAATAAGGCATCATCCCTATTGTAAACCACTCATTTCCAGCACACACAATTGTCTACCAGAGTATAAAAGGCCTCAAAGCATTCTACAACCTGAATAAGCCACCAGAGAGCATCACTAAGGGACTTGGCAGAAATTGGTAGAGATGGATGGGTCTCTTTGGGAGCTCAATAGAACTTCTCCTGGGGTTCTAAGAACTTTAGGCTAGAAGCAGCTACAAGGAAGAACACATCCTAGGAGACACAGAGATTCATCATTAATGGTGAGGTGCTCTTTTGGGAGGACAGGTTACTTGGTGTGGTATCACTGGTGTAGAGAGAAAAGAGATCATTGTTCTTGCTTTTTTCATACAGGGGAGCTAGCATTTCATTCCACAAACGTTTATTTAATGCCTACTGTTTACTAGGTTCTGAGTTACCAATAGAGTGCATAAATGGCCACTTCTACCGTTTCAATAAATGTCCACCTAAGGCCCATGTATTGAAGACTTGATCTGCAGTGTGGTGTATTTCATGGTGGTGGGACATTGAGAGGTGAAGTCTAGTGGAGGGAAGGTCATTGGGGTGGTGTCCTTGAAAGGGATAATAGAATCCCCTTTCCTTTGTATCTTTCCCTTTGATTTTTGATTGACATGAGGTAAGTAAGTACCTTCCTCAGCCATGCATTCTCACTATGACCTACTGTTTGCCACAACCCCAATCTATGGAAACTCCTAGCCATGCACTGAAACTCAGAACTATGAGCCTCAAATAAACTTTTCCTTTTACCTTTTATTTTTAAAATTAAAAATCACATTTATTTATTTAAGCATAAGCTTGGCACATATGTATGGAGGCCAGAGAACAACTTGTGGGAGTCAGGTTTTTCTTTCATCACATAGGTCCTGAAGATGGAATTCAGGTCCACAGTGTCAGCAGTAAGACACTTTACCCTCTGAACCATTCCCCAGCCTATATTTTAGTTTTGAGATCCAGTTTCCTGTAACTCAGGCTGGTCTTAAACTCACTGTAGCTGAGAATGGCTGTGAATCCTGATACTCTTACTTCCAAATGCGGATTACAGGCCTACTCCACCACACCTGCCTTTGCTTCCTCAGTGTTGGGATTAAAGGCATACTCCACCACTGCCCAGCTGACCTTTCCAATATATATATTCTATTATTTTGTTGCAATAATGGAAAGCTGACTAACATAGCCACAAATTGTTTACTATGTCTTTGAGTAGTCCCTTTCTACACTTGTTCTTGGCAGAGCTGGGTGATTAACTTAGGTTGATGGGCCAATAGCAGAGATTCAAGCAGAGACCAGAAACACTCTAGCTTCTTGGAGATTTAGCTAATCTTGAGGATTATAGGACCCCCAACATTGCTGTGTGTGGATGACAATACTTCTCCCATTGTTTTGCTCCAGTAGATTATCAGCTGACTTCAGGAATCCAGGATGTTTCAATGGCCATCAGGGGACTTATAAAGCTCAATTAAGTAGAGTGGAAGGCCAGTAGAAGAACCACCCAGTCCAAAAGGCCAAGGGTGACAATTCTGGCTGTAGTTTTAATGTCATTAAGTTTTAGAAAAGTTTGTTATATACCAAAGCCAAGAGAAACAGATGGAGAGGTGTAAGTCTGGCCTTCTAGAGCTTACTAATATGCCAATGCCAATAATTTTCTTCCAAGGGAGATTTCTTGTCTAATAGGCTGCTTGGACCTCTATCAGACCTTGGCACCAGGCTCTAACATTACTTCCCCTACTGGAGTACTAGTTAAAAGCATGAACTTGGCAACCAAAGGCTTAAAGTTCATATCTTAGGTTCATCATAAGCTGTTCTCAACTGTAGGGTGTGGCCCCTCTGGAGATGTCAAATGATCTGTTCACAAGGGTCATCTAAGACCATTGGAAAACACAGATATTTATATTATGATTCAGAACAGCAACAAAGTTACAGTTATGAAGTAGTAAAGAAGATAATTGTATAGTTGGAGGTCACCACAACACTAGGAACTGTATTAAAGGTTTGCAACATTAGGGAGGTTGAGAAACACTGATTTAATAGATGGACAACTTTGGGTAGATTGCTTAACTTTTGTGTCTTTATTTCTTCCTTCAAGAAGGGACATTAATAGGACCTGCCTTGTAGAATCATTAACAAGATTAGTGTTTCTTTTTTCCCCCTCCTTCCTTGCTTCCCTGCTTCTCTGCTTCCTTGCTTCCTCCCTCCCTCCTTCTTTCCCTCCCTCCCTCCGTCTCTCCATCCCTCCCTCCCTCTTTCCCTCCCTCCAATTCTCCCTCCCTTCCTCTTTCCCTCTCTCTGTCTCTTTCTTTTTTTCTTCCTTCCTTCCTTCCTTTCTTTCTTTCTTTTTGAGACAGGATCTGATATAGTCCACATTTTTCTTCAATTTGCTATGTGGCTGTTTTGAACTCACGATCTTCTAGCTTCTATTTTCTGAGTGCTGGGATTATAAGTGTGAACCATCACACCTGGCCAAATATACACTTCTTGTAATAGGGACTACAAGTTAGGGTTTGAGTATACTAGTAATGTATAGTTGGCCTAATCAGCATGAAAATATTTTCTTTTTGGATACTATTTACCCCTAAATATCTTAGCAATCTATGGTGTGTGTGTGTGTGTGTGTGTGTGTGTGTGTGTGTGTGTGTGTGTGTAAAATTGAAGAAAAACAACGGGAAAAAAATCATCAAGAAGACAACAAATGTCATCCTTTAGATTTTGGTGCTAATTTTATTGATCATACATTTTGCTTGATATCAAGTTAGTATGATTAACTGTTGGAGAAAGGTCACTCAAGGTGCTCAGGGAATAAATTTATCAAGTGCTTAGCCAGTTAGAGCCCTTTTTATGGTCTTTACTGAGTAACTGGGGAAGTAGAGTTAAGAGGACCAGGGTCGGTCAGGTGTTCAAAGTCACCTGCAGCTAGCTACTTACTGTGTTTAAGCCTAGCTTGGGATCCGTGAGATGCTAGCTCAAAAAAAGTTTAAGTCCCAGTAAATGGGCCATCTGTTATCTACCTTCTAGGAAGTTAGATCCATTTACACAACTACTAGTTTTGTATCACAGAGCCTGATTCCTCCTAGCTATGTCAGCCCTTGAAAATGTTAGTCTTTTCAGTAAGTTAATGGGGGAGTTCCATGGATGCCTTTGCAATAATTCTAATATTAATTGGTTCAAATTTTCTTCATGTATCACCTCTCCCCATTTTCCTCAACTCTGTTAAAGTTTGGGAGATTTTCAGATTTAATCATTTCTAACAACCAAATAGTTTCTCCTGATCCTAGAGGTGGAGGACCTTGTGAACTGGCAAATGTGCATGTGTATGTGTGTGCCTGAGTGTGTGTGTATGCACTGAATATATGTAGTGCTTGCAGAGGCCAGAAGAGGGTGTTGAATTCCCTAAAGTTGGAGTTATATAGGTGGTTTTGAGCCACCTTATGTGGGTGCTGGGAACCAATCCCAGGCTCTCTGGAAGAACGTCAAGGGCTCTTAACCACTGAGCTGTCTCTTTAGCCTCTTCTAAAAATATTTTAAAGGGAAATTGAAACAATAAGAATAGAAATTATTTTTTTTAATTTGTTGGATACTGAACTTTTGATGAATTTCTAATCAGCACTCTTATCATTTAAGAAACTAAAGAAAATGCATTTGAAGTTGGCTTAATTATGGTGGCGGAGTAAGGTGTGTGTGTGTGTGTGAATTTTTTGAGACACACTTCAACACACTTCAAGATTGGGCACTAACCCTTAAATTCTTAAGAATGGGTTCCCTTAACAAAAGGTAACAACAAGGCTGAGAAGGCTTATGGCTGGTCTTGACTGTCAACTTCATACATCTAGGAAGAAGGAACTTCAACTGAAGAATTTCTTCACCAGATTGGCTGTGTGTGTGTGTGTGTGTGTGTGTGTGTGAGAGAGAGAGAGAGAGAGAGAGAGAGAGAGAGAGAGAGAGAGAGAGAGAGAGAGAGAGGTGGGGGGAGGATTGTGTCAATTGCTAGTTGATGTAGGAGGGCCCAGCCAACTGTGCATGGTAGCCATGGCTGGGCAGGTGGACCTGGGCTGTATGAGAAAGCTGATCATGAGTGTGATAGCAAGCCAGTAAGCAACATTTTTCTATGGTTTCTGCTTGAGGCTTCTGCCTTGTCTTGGCTCTCCTCCATGACAGATTGTGACCTAGAAGTGAAAGCCAAATCAACCCTTTCCTTTCCAGGCTGCTGTTGGGCAGAGCGTTTTTATCATATCCACAGAAAGCAAACTAGGACAACTTAAAAAGCAATCTAGAATTCTAGATAAAAGCACAGAAGTAAATAAATCACTGTATGTTTGTAAGTGCACATGCATATATTTCAGTGTACCTTCTGCTTTTTGTTCCCTGAAGAGTTACTGGATGAAAATAATTTTAGGAGAATATCCACCAAGCCTCTCAAAGGTTAAATTAAATAGAGGAGTATGACTGCAATTTGATTAAATTTGGATTTTTTTTTACTAGTCCTCTACTATAGTCTGAAGTTCTGATTTTATACATCTCAGTAGGTCACCCAAATGACTTGTTCAAAATTCAGAATTTTCCCCCTCATGAATAGTTTCCCTCCAAAGGTAACCTTTCTCTTTGATGGACATACTAGAAGTGCTTATGTAGCGATAACAGAGGCAAATAGATTGCAGTTTGTTACACATTGAGCTGGAAAATACTATCACACTTCTGTGCCCTATAGTTATTCTTCTTGTTTCCTACTTGTTGTAGCCACATGAGGTGGAGTAGGGAGTGGGTCTTCTGTTATAGGTGCGGTGGCGTGGGGTGTGGGTGAGGGATACTAATGGCCATGTTCAATGCCAGTCAAGAACCCAACTTTTATAAGCTTGAGGACAATTTTATAAGAGTTTGAAAGAAAAATCTCAGAGTAGGCAAGATGTAAACCTTGGCAGCTTCCTGGAGGAGGAAAATGGAGAAGAGAAATTCAAAAAACATGCCATTTGGATTTTGAGTAGAGTCTACATGGAGGTCAGCTGTGTGTCAAACAGCACATGGCAGGGAAAGGGCTTTAGAGACAGAAGGAAACCTGAAATGTTAAGGAGAGTATACCAGGGCAGAGCTAGGAGGAAGAAAAGGAAAAAATTTTGGGCAATTCAGGAAGGTGGGCTGACAAGAAGCTCATGGCTGTGGCTCTGTAGGCAACTATACAGGGAGTGGGATTTCTGGGAGGGAAAAGTACATTATTTCATTAAAAGGATAATTATTTCTCCTACTTCTTTAGTATGACTTAAGGTAGACCCTCTTTTCTGAGGGGCATTCCCACCTTTCTGAGGGGCGGTCCCTTAGCAAGGTGAGTCATCTGTCCAATGTTATTGCCGGATCTTCACCCAGACCAGGGATTCCATTCTCTTGATCAAAAAAATATATTTTTCCTTAATGGGCCTTTAATGCTACTGGGACAATCCCCACCCTCCAATGAGATTCCTCTAAAATCATTTAGGAAATGGGCTGAAATAAAGGACTATTTTTTTTCTGCCATTAACTTACTCTTATACTCTCACAGTATGATATTAGCTCTCTCTGATTCTTGATTGCTTCTCACTGATTCTTCCAGAAATCCCAGCCTCTATCCCCTAAAATTCTCCACCTTTACTAGTTTATTACCTTCTACTTTTTCTTGCTCTTGTCACCGTTGGAGTCCTTGGATTACTCTTTGTCCTGGGTGGGATTGTATTGAGGTTGAGGAGATGGTTCAATCTGTAATGTGCTCTCTGTGGTAGCAGGAGGACCTGAGTTTGATCCCCAGAGCCTGTTTAAACAAAGAAAAACCAAACCAAACCAAACCCTCCAGGTGTGATGCGGACATTTATAATTCAGGTTCTGGGAGGCAGGGACAGGTAGATCTCTGGGCATCACTGTTCCACCAGCCTAGTCTATTTGGTGATCCACAGGCCTCTCAGAAATTCTGTCTCAGACAACAAAATGGAAGATCTGGAGAGATGGCTTGGCAGTTAGGAACAGGTACTCTTCTTCCAGAGGGCATGAGCTTGGTTCCTAGCATAACGATAAGTGGCTTACAGTGGCCTAGAACTCTGGGGGGAATTTGAATTTCTCTTCTGGTCTTTGTGAGCACTTGGGCTCATTTGCTCACACTGTCTCTCATAGACACACATAAATCTACATAATTTAAGACAAATTTTTTTCTTTTTAAGGATATTTATTTTTAATTTATGTGTGAATGTTTTGTTTGTATATATGTTTGAGCACAATGTGTGTGCCTGGTGCCTGAGGAGGCCAGAAAAAGGTGTTGGATCACCAGGAATTGAATTGGAATTACAGGTTGTTGTGAGCCACCATGTGGGTTCTCTAAACCAAACCTGGCTTTGCTGGAAGAACAGTAAGTTAACTTAACCACTGAAACATTTTCTAGGTCCTAAAACAAAATACATCTCAAATAAACAAGTAAGGTGGCTAGCTCCCAAGAAATGATATCTGGAACTGTCCTCTGACCTCTATATGCATTCTCATCCATACGCAGGAGCATCTACACATACATTTACAACCTCACCCACACATGCATATGCACACGTGGATTGTATCCTAGTTTGCTTTTCTCTTCATGTGATAAAGACCATGAATAAAAGAAACAGGGAGGAGAGAGTTCCAGCTTGTAATTCACTGGTGCTCAGCCTGTGGGTCTGGACCCCTTTGGGGTTGGATTATGATTCCTAACAGTAGCAAAATTATAGTTACAAAGTAGCAATGAAAATAATTGTGTGGTTAGAGGTCACCCACAGCATGAGAAACTGTATTAAAAGGTCACAGTATTAGGAAGGTTGAGAAACACTGGATTACACTATAATCATGAAGTGAAGTCAGGGTAGGAACTCAAAGCAGGAACCTGATGACAGGAACTGAAGCAGAGACCATAGAGGAATACTGCTTACTAGTTTGCTCTCTGGGGGCATGCTCAGCCTGTTTTTATATGTTACCTGAGACCAGTAACCCAGAAGTGATTTCACTCACAATGAATTTGTTCTGCTTACATCATTCATCAATGAAAAAATGTCCCATAGATTTGTCTGTAGGCTAAATACAGTTTGAATATCCACACACATACTATATCTTCAGATTTCTTGTCATTTCTTCTTATCACCCCTCATGCAATAGCTCTTGGTGATTTAAACAAAGTTGGTTCTCGATATTTGTGGTAGCTTTTTCTTTAGACTTGCTGTGAACACAGAGTTAGCGAGTATTGAAGCATTTTTCTCAGGGGAAATATAGGATTAGGTTCCTCCAAGCTTATAAGCTTTCCTTTGTCCAGTGCACAGTTTTCTTGGTAAATATTTACAGAGATTTTTTTTGGTACAGAATAGGAGAAAGTTGCCAGAATACTTCTAAATACTTAGGGTGTTACCCTAAGCTCCCTTGATGTTCTGTCCTTTTCCTTATGGGGATCAGGGCTTATGAAGTATGTGAGTTACAACTAGCAAAGCAAGGTGGTTCTGTTCTTCACATTGGCATGAGCTACCTCAACAGACATGGGAGGAAGGGTGAGTTGAACTGAAAACTGAACTTTGGTAGATTTTTGGAGGTCTGAGTTCTTGATATCCTGTCAATTAACACTGTGGTCATGTTCTTGGTCTATTTTTCATATAAGGGTCTTGATGAGGCTATGAATTAATTGATGATACAAATTAGCCCCTTCCTGTTTGATGAAAATAGGGCATTTTTATTTTAAGACATTTTATACTCCTGGCCAAAAAATAAAATACAAGCTTTTCTGATACAGAAACCACCCACTTTTCAGGTTTTACTTTCAGCTAGGAACTATGGACTGAAATTTAGCATTTTCTTTAAGTTTTCTAGCATTAGGTTGCTCCATGTTTAATCTTGGGTTATCATGTGTTCTACACAGCTCATCCAGACTCTTGCTTGCAAGGAGATACTGGGTAAATTATCGTTTCATTAGTTATTATTCCACTCTGGGTCATGGGGTAATAGACTTCTCATCTTGAAGGCTGACTGTCTTTACTCCAAGCAAGTTATAGAACCAGTCCTGGATTACCCTCCATTCTAAGCTATATGCTGTCTGAAGCTCCTTCCTATA
The DNA here is from genome assembly GCF_943737965.1 of Phodopus roborovskii. Classification (NCBI taxonomy): domain Eukaryota; kingdom Metazoa; phylum Chordata; class Mammalia; order Rodentia; family Cricetidae; genus Phodopus; species Phodopus roborovskii. The sequence goes on from NW_026125811.1 coordinate 674,361, forward strand.
AGAATTTCTGGTCAGGCATGGTGGCACACACCTTTAATCCTAGCACTTGGGAGGCAGAGTCAGGTGGATCTCTGTGAGTTTGAGGCCAGCCTGGTCTACATAGATAGTGAGTTCCAGGACAGCCAGAGCTGTAACACAGAGAAACCCTGTTTTGAAACACACACACACACACACACACACACACACACACACACACACAGAGAGAGAGAGAGAGAGAGAGAGAGAGAGAGAGAGAGAGAGAGAATTTCTCATCCATTTAAGGTTGGTGGCATAAACAACTTGCTCGTTTTAAGCACAAACGTTGTTGGCTAGCTGGATGTTTACATGTTTGTGTGGTTCTTTCCTCTGAACTGAAATATTCCCTTGTGGAGGAGGGATGCTCAGATGACTTGGGAAGTAAATGAGGTATACAAGGCCCAGGAAATAAATGTAACTTACAGGGCTCAGGGAATTTCTGAAAGTTATGAATCATAAGACACTCCCTTAGTTTATAAAGGAGTAAACAATTGCTGGTGAGAGGAGACTCTGACCTGTTGAGCTACCTGCAAGTTATGCAGAGAGCTCCAGGGTTGCAGCTTTTGAGAATTATTGCCCCTGCTGAGGTGGGCTTTTGGGTGATGCATCTGTCCTTCACTTGTCTATACTATAGGGACTGGTATCAGCTCAGGTACCCTACAACCCAGTTCTCTGCATGAAGGAGATTTATTTACCCCAAACAGACAAATAACATGGAATAATTGACAAAGACAGGAGATAGAGGACAAGGGAGAAAGGCATGGGAACAAGGGAGAGGGGGAGGGAGTATTTGTCTGGGGAGGGGGAGGAATATGATTAAAAAAAGCCTTCCTCTGGATAGAGAGGAAACAAACATGACCTGCTGTGGAATAATCCTATTGTACACTGCAAAGATTTGCCACTTGAATTGGTTTAATAAAACACTGATTGGTCAGTAGCCAGGCAGGAAGTATATGCAGGGCAACCAAACTAAGGATAATGGGAAAGGAAGGGTGGGGTTAGAGGAGGAGCCAGCCAGATGCAGAGGGAGCAGGAGATGGTGTGCCATGCTAATAAAGGTTCCTGGATGTGGCAGAGCATAAATAAGGAATATGGGTTAACTTAAAATGTAAGAGTTAGCTAATAATAATCCTGAGTTTTGGCCAAGCATTTGCAATTAATATCAGCTTCTGAGTGATTATTTGGGACAGGACAGTTGGAACAGGAAACGTCAGTTTACAGTGGTTCATAGACAAATGGAGGTTTATGAAGGTAAAAGGGGAAATCTCATGTTAGGATGAGGTGTTTAATTTTAATTGGGCATGTTAATTAGGTAAGCCAAACGGGGCTTTTGATTGCTGGACTTCAATACTAGGATAGCTGTACCTTGGTAGTCAGCCTCAGGAGGAGGAAGTGGCCAAAAAAGGGAATAAACCTTGGGGGCTAGCTTCAGGAATGTAATCTAAGGTTTTTAGCAAGGCGGAAGGAATGGGGGAGAAGGGCAAGGCCTACCAGAGCCTTGTTTGCCATGCTTGGGCTGGCTAGAATCTCTTCATATACTCCTGTAGGTATCTTCAATAAACTAATTGGTTTACTAAGGTAGACTTGGATAGAACATTTCTTTGGTCTATCATAAGTAGTTTATATTCTCAGGAAAAGGCAAACACAGTTGAACCAGGCTCAGAAAATAAGCCAGAACTAAGGGAACAATTCTGTGGTCCTTCAGTAAGTGTGGGATCTTGAGTCTTTTCTGTTATCTGCTGCACTTGTCAGGGTTCTGTAGAAAAAGAGTGGAAAGAATGAAAACAAATTATAAGAGGAGATTTGTTAGATTGGTCTCCATAGTATGTGGTCTGACAATGGCTGTATATATAAGCTGGAAAGGCTGAGAACCTGGTATCTGCTCAGTCCATAAAGCTGAGTGGCTCAATAGCCCTAATCCATTGCTGAAGGCCTGAAGATTTTCAGAGTGTCACTGGTCTTCAGCCCATGTTGTAACTGGGAGAAGCAGGAATCTGAGGTCATTGATGAATGACAGGGGTAGATATATTGCTGCATTCACCATCAAGAAATGAAGATTGGTAGGCAGGTGGTACAGCTTTCTCCTTGGACCTCTTTAAATCTGGGTCACCACTGGAAGTTGCCACTTACTTGGTGGAGGCGTCTTCTTCCCTCAGTTAATCCTTCCTGGAAATGCCCTCCCAGACCCTTTTGGACAAGATTAAGTATGATATTTTTATAGCCCTGCTCTTGGGGTCTCCTGGGACCGGCACTTAGGTTTGGGGTCTGTGTCACTGGAAACCTATAAAAGACAGTGAGATTCTGTAACCATGGCTTCTCTGTGACATGGAGCTGTGTTCTTGAGCAACTGTTGGCATTATATTAGTTTTCTGCCATTGCTGTAGCAAATGATAACAAACTTAGGACTTAAAAGAACATAATGTTCTATATGACGGAAATTTGACATGAATCTCATTTAGTTAGGCTCAAGGTCATGAACAAGGATGTGTCCCTTCCTGTAGGTTTTAGGGAAGAATCCGTTCTCTTGTATTTTGGCAGCTTCAAGAGGCTTCTTGCATTCTTTGGTTCATGATCCTCCCCATCACCTTGAAAGCCAATGGTGATGGACTGATTACTTACATTACATCACTCTGACCTCTTCTGCCATCCTTCTCCCATTTTCAAGGATGCTTGTGATTACAATGGGCTCATTTGGTATACCCAGAATAACTTCCCCATTCTAAGATCAGCTGACCTATCAGTCTTATTTTCATCTGCTACTTAATTTTCTTTCACTGTGCAATGTCCACAGGTTCTGAGGATTAGAGAGAGGGTGGGTATCATTGGTGAATATTGATGCCACCCACCACAGGTTACTGAAGAAATGAGATGTGCATAGTATTTTCTGTCTTTTACAAACCAAATAAGTGTCTATTAAAGCATATGATTAATCTTGAATCTGATTGCTAATTTGAACCTGCATCTACTATATCAATACCCATTAAGAGGCAATTTTGAGAGGTAGATATTTTACTGGGGCATGTCCATATTGTCAAGCATAATTCATTAAGTCTTTACAGGAGTACACTGTCATTCTGAAAATAAGCCAATTTCTTTATTGCATAGATCATAGGATTTTTTTCTCTTTCACGGCCCCTGAAAGTAACTCAAATGTTGGGCAATCAGCATCTAGAAGTTTTGTCACTACCCTTCCATCCCAGTACTAACCAGACCTGACCATTCTTAGAAAGATCAGATGAGACCTGGTACATTCAGGGTGGTATGGCTGTAAACCTGATAACTGTCATAATCTCCAAAATTCTAGCATTTTCCTGGGCCAACAGGAAGAGTTGAAAGCTACTGTTTTCTTTTTAGAAGAAAAGTGTTAAAAAAAAACCCTACCCACTCTCTGATATAAATTTTAAATGAAGCCAATATGCTAGGCTGGTCTGCTGGAAAATTATTCCCATCATCACATTCATTGTGTCAACCAGATCTTTGGCTTTAAATATGCTATCCTTGTAAAAATTTCATTTCAGCTGTCAGGGTAATCAAAATGGTTTCAAAAGCTTTTCTAGAACATGGAATTGAAATAAAATAATAAATACACTATCAAATGACAGCGTCTGCAGGAGGAAGATACCAGATATAGGCAGGTTTTGCATTAAAAAAAATCAATCTAATGAAATGCTCCATTTTTGGAGAAAATGCTTGAAATACACAGTTTCAGAATAAATTGAGTGGGTTTCTAACCCCCAAATCACACTTGTGGTGCTTGTGCAATTAAACACATAAAATGCAGAATAAAGTTTCATTTGTTAAAAGTGACTTTTGATGACAGTTTATGTTGTGTGGTGGTATTTTTATGTCATACTGTATAGGCAGAGAAATAAAATGGTGCCTCCAAGTTTTGACACTATAGGCTTTTCATTTTTTAAAAAAATTCAACCTACAAGCTACAGATGTCTGTATGCTACAAGATCTTGTTACTCTATGACAGAAAGGAAATATTGTTGACATAGATATGGTTATGAGGAACATGTTTTGGAGTGATTTCACTGAGTAATTGGAGAACTGTGCAAAATATTGTTCAAAAGAACATTCTGTTTTACAACATTGCCCAGCTTAGTCATAGTTAAAAATGAAAACAATCCAAGAACAGAAGGCTAGACCGTTTCAGAGGCACTACAACATCCAAAATTCCAATTTGGCTACTGTGTGTGTGTTTTACATGACAAGGCAGAGATTTTTTTATCCTCTTCATCTCCCTCTGCAATACAAGCTTTTTTTTCCCTTTCTTGAGGCAGGGTCTTTTGATGTGGCATCAGCCCCTGATTGCTGAGATTACATGTCTGGCAGCAAAAAAAACCTCTTGAAACTATCTGTGGTGGTTTGAATAAGAATGTCTCCCAAATGCTTATATATTGAGTACTTGCTCAGTAGGGAGTGGCACTACCTGAGAAGGATTGAGAATTATAGTCTTGTTGGAGGAAGTATGTCACTGGAAGTGGACTTTGATGTTTCAAAATCCCAAGTCAAACCCAATCTCTCTTCCTGATGTCTACTGAGCCAGATGTAGACTTTTCAGCTCTGTCTCCAGCACCGTGTCTGCTTGCATGCCACCATGCTTCCTGCTCACCAAGATGATAATGGACTAAATCTCTGAATCTGTATGCTAGCCTCAATTAAATGCTTTCCTTTATAAGAGTTGTTGTGGTCATGGTGTCTCTTCACAGCAATAGAAATCCTAACTAGGATACTATCTGACTCTATTTTGGGATGGTAGATTCAACCACCTGATTTTTTTTTCCTTAAAGTAAGACTTATGTTCCCCCCAAGATAATATTTTTATTAAGTATTTGGGAATTTTGTACAATGCACATGATCACATTTGTTTCCTATTCCCCCAACTATTTCTTCCCCCCAAAATAACCCCACCAAGTCCAATTTGCATTGCCTATATACTCATTAGAACATGGTCAAACTGCTGCTAGTGGCCAGCCCCTTAAAGAAAACTGAATCCTCCCATGCCCCTCTCCCCCAACCGGAAGCCGTCACCTGTGAGGAGCTACACTTCTTCATCTTTACCACAGTTTTAAGGACTCTTTTCATTGGCTTCCTATCTGGAATGCTTCTTTTGGGGGGTAGTGTGGAGGAGAGGTTGTCACAGAGGCCTTCAATGTATCTCCTCAGTTGCAAGTCCATAGTTGACACACTGCAAATGTAGAGTCCGTGCCTATAGCAGCCACTGGGATCATGGATTGTGGACTGACACATGGTTTTGAGTGGCAGCATGGATCACAGACATCAACATGGCCTCAGGAGGGAGCACAGACCACAGACATCAACATGACCTCTGGTGATAGCAAGGATCAAGGACATCAATATGAATTCATAAGGGAGAGCAGATCACAGACATCAGCTTGGCCTCTAGCAGCAGCACGGATCACTGACATAAATAAATATGGTTTCTGTGGGTAGCATGGACTATGGACCATGGACATCAACACAGCCTTCACTGGCGGCACAGATCACTGACATCAGCATAGCCTCCTGAACCAATATGGACCACAGAAGTATTTTGAGGAGACTTAGTCCAAAAAAATTGAACCATTCTTCATCTCAGATATCTTGTTGTTCATATCAGGGTGGTCATGTGGTAGGGCAGCATGCCTGGGGTCAGGACCTATGCGGGCTTCAGGCTACTGTACACCATCTGTCTTCGGTTCCAGCTGCCCCACTGGCACCCTGGGCACAACCATCAAGGCAGTGCCTTGGCTCATCTCTCTCCTTCCCTCATCAGGGCGAGTAGCATGAGCAGCAGCATTGGCAGCTGGACTTTGGGCTGAGAGGTAGCACTGGTGACAGGGCAAGCCTCCCTGTGGCCTGAGGACCAGCCTTATTCATCAAGGACATGATCCTTTGTCCTCTGCAGCCACAATCCCATACTTGTTTTCATGGTATTTTAAACTAATGAAATTGGTTCTTAGTCTCACAGATGTACATAATGCATATCAATGACTCTCATAACCCACCTTCTCTCTTCTGCCTACCACCTTGTCCATCCACTCCCACACTTCTGCAACATCCTTTCCATAAATCTCTCATATTCATGTCTATTTGATTTGTTTTATGATCCACTGAAACTAATCAGGGCTGTCTATGTGACCATGGGTATAAAGCCTGTTGGGATCAGCTGTGGATTCACAACTAAAGACAGTTCTACCTTTCCCAGAATCCATCAGAGGTAAAGGGTAGGGCCCTTTAAGCTCCTAAGATGGTCTTGTAATGGCCCAGGGGTTGGATTTGCAGAGGGCCCAGTGCAGATGACCACAGTTGCTATGTGTTCATGATTGTAAGTGTTGTATGAGGATGACCTTTTGCAGCTCGTCACTCTATTTTTTGAATCTTATGTACATCTCACTGCTTCTTCAAGTCTCTCTCAGCCTTGTCTTGTTCAGGCCAAACTATCAGCCAACTACCTCAAGTTTTCACTTGTTATTGTTGCTGTGTTTCCTTCTTAGAGTTCCTTCATGTTCTTAGTTTTCATTTGTCCATCTAATTTTCCATTCCATAGCCTCTCTTAAAATAGATTTCCTTGGGCCCCCTGAATATGGGTCTCAGCCAGAAGGACTGAGCAGTCTAAGGGACCTCAGACAGTGGAGCCAGGATGTATCCCTGGTGCACAAAGGACCTTGCGAACACATCCCCCATGGAGGGATTACTGCCTTAATCTAGAGACAGGAGAGAAGCCCTAGTCCCTACTTCACATGACCTGTCAGATCTACATGACCCCAACTGGATGGCATTCCCCTACATATGGAATTGGGGTGGGAGTGATAGGAGGGGAGGGTGGTTAGGGTGCATGTGAGAGGGCAGAGAGGGTAAAAGGGAGGGAGGGAGAGGGAACTGGGATCAACATGTAAAATAATAAATTAAATTAAAAAAAATGCTTTGACTCCAAAATTTAAGTTCAAAGACAAGTTACTGGGGAAAAGGATTTCTATTTTTGTTTCCACAGAAAATGAAAAGCTGTGGATTCCTTTCAGACTAATGTGGTTTGATCAAGCCAGACTGCCTGAAACATAGTACAAGGTGATCCTACATTCAAAACAGCTGGACAAAGCAAAGCAGCCTTACAGACTACAGCCATGATTTCTGCATCTTCTTAGAATCCCCCATGACAGCGCCCCTTACCAGCAGGAAGTAGTTTGGAAAGAATGACACCCAAATTCCCAAATATTGTCTATAAATGTTTGTTTTCATTTAAATGGACTTGGTTATATAAAATAAATAAATAAAAAATAGATGTCCTTATTTGTGTTGTGTATATGAGTGTGTGCCTGAGTGTATGTATGTGCGCTAGTGCGTTCATTGCTTACAGAAGATCAAAAGGTGTCAGGTTCCCTAGATATGGACATACAGGAGATTGTGAGGCATGTAACGTGGGTACTGGGAACCAAACACAACAACCACTCTTAATTGTAGAACCATCTCTACCGTGTCATTATCTCTTTTTAAAGCATCACTGCTATGGGTTGAATATAATAATGCAAGAGTGAGGAGGGGTGAGGCCTTTAAGAGGTTGTTAGGTCAAGATGGTTTTTTTTTCATGAGTGGGTCCCTTATTATGAATGAGTTTCCCCCTCCCTCTCCTTCATCTCTGTCTCTCTCTCTTGCCTTCTTTCTCTCTTGTCCTTCCATCTTTCATCATGATGACACATCAAGATAGTTCTTGCCAGAAGTAGGTTCCTTGACCCTGGATTTCTTAGCTTCCAGAACTGTAAGAAATCAATCTCTGTTCTTTACAAATCATCTTGTCTCAGCTATTCTGATATGGTAGCATAATGGTCAAAGATTGTCAAAATTTGGTACAGAAATGGAGTCATGTGAGGGGAATTCTTAGTGCTGGAGGGAACACTCCAAGAAAACAAGTTTTTTGACCTCAGTTTCTTCAAAACAAGAATAGTTCTTGGAATGTGTTGTCATGTTCCTCCCACATGTAGTGGATAGGAAGGAGTGTACTTGTCTTGTCCTTGTGATTGTATACAGCTTGAACTCCTGAGAAATTTGCTGAGGTGAGCTTTCTTAATTCTCAGAGTATAAATTGTCTGGTGCTCTGAATAAAGTTGCCTATTGTATAAGACTTTAGTTTACCTCATTTATTGGCTTCATTGTTCCAGGTCCCACCACCTTTAGAGTGGTAACAAAAGACTACTGCTTCTAGGAAATTAATCATACAAAATGGGCACAGTTTGGAACCATACGAATCTATATTATCTAATAGCTCAAACATAGGACAAATTAAATAACTATTTTAAGGGTTTGGTTCTGTCATTTTGATGATCAACTCTGTGAACTGGACAGTGCATTAATTACTGACAAGGTATTAATAAAAAGAAGTCAGCACCCACATTGGGTGGCTCACAACTGGCGATAACTCCTATTCCAAGGGATCCAACGCTGCCTTTTGGCCTCAAAGAGCATCTGAACACACATGAATTCCTTGTTCCCTATTGATGGTCTTGATGTGAGATTTGCCAAAATACTGTTTCTGATCCATAAGCAACTAGCAACCTGCTTTTGTTTAAGTTTCACTGTGATAAAAGGTAGGGACAGGGCATGAGGCTTGACCTCAAGTGTTCTTCCCTGAGGTTAGGGACAGTGGATTTGGAAGCACCAGCATAAGAAAAGATTGTAAAAATAGCCTCAGTATCTTGTGGCTCTTCCTGAGAAATCCCATTTCCCTTACTATGAATTGGGTTTGGCCTTGGCAATGAGGTAGAAATGACACAAATAAGTTCTAAACTTGGGTATTAAGGTATTGAGAGACCATGAGATTTTCCTTGGGACAGTGTCTTGGGATAAAACGGCTAGTTTGTGAAGGAAACCAGGCAATGCCACTGGATGTGGCCTTATTGCTCCAGGCTGTCAACTGCCAAGTGTAAGAACAACATTACCTTGGCTCAGCTTCTCAGACTGTGGGTCATGAATCCATATGGAGCAACTGAATATAAGAATCATAAAAATAGAATTGGCAAAAGTGACAAGTTTTCTGAATGTGCAATGACCAAATATTAATTGAAAATCAAATGTTTAATAAATCTGTATTACTGGCAGCTTTCCTGCAGGTTTGAGTCTTTGCTTCTTTGTTTGATCTGTGTTTTTTGAAGTGAGCTCTCACTATGTAGTCCTATTTGGCCTGGAGCTCACTGTGTAGACCAGGCTGGCCTCAAACTCTCAGAGATCTGCTTGCCTCTGCCTCCCCAATACTGGGATTAAAGGTGTGTGCCACCATGCCTGGCCAATTTTTGTTTTTAACATGCAACATGTGTGCTTTGCACTGTAGGTGCCATCAAGCCATATAATGCCAACAAAGAATGCCTGAAATATCTTGGTTCAGATTTTAGAATATTCCAAGTTATGATCTGCAGTATTTATACTATACTTACAATGTTTTTAATGCTTATAGAAGCATAATGATTTAATTATGGGAAATAGACTTTTACTATTTTTCTATGAACAATTCTTAGTATATAACTATCAAATAAGGATTGTGTTGTACAGCAATGTTTGATTTTGAAAATTGCTGTTTGAGTTTCTCACTCAAATTTCTTTAAAACAAAACAAAGCAAAACACCAAACCAAACAAAACTGTTAAGTGAATTTTGCCTTGGGATTAAGACAGAATTTTCAAAAACATCTGAAATAGCCCTGAACATATTCCTGGCATCTTGTACTACATATTTATGTGATGTGGTATGGTACAATATCATAATATCAAATTCTGAGCAATGTTAAAGATGCTCTCCATTCTGCACTATACATATTCAGCTGAGATTTTTTTCTTTGGGAAAAATAAATACATAAGCTTAACCATGTTTTTAGTATGCAAATTTGTTTTAATCTTTAAAAAATTATGAGTTATTTACATATCAAATAATGTGTGTATGTATATGTATGTGAATAAAGGTTCCCATGGAGGTCAGAGGTATTGGATTCCCATGGTGGTTCTTCTGAGTTGCCTGACTCAGGTGATGAGAACCAAACTTTGGTCCTCTGCAAGAGCACTGCACTTTTTTTTTAAACCAGTGAGCCATCTGTCTAGCCCCTGACTTGATTTTTTTAAACAAAAATAATTAATTATTTGTATGTGTGTATTAGAGGGCTGTGGTGTCCATGTGAAGATATGTGGTGCTCTGAATGCCCCCATAGACTCATATATTTGAATGGTTCCTAGCTGGTGGAACTTTTTAGGAAGGATTAAGAGGCCTTCTTGGAGGAGGTGTGTTTCTGGGGATGGGCCTTTAGGCTTCAAATTTCTAATTCAGGCCTAGTCTTGCTCTCTCCCTGCCTCTTGCCTGGCAACCAGGATGTGAGGTCTTAATTACTGTTCCAGCACAATGCCTGCCTGTCTGCTGCCATGTTTTCTACCATGATGGTCATGGACTCACCTTCTGAAACTATAAGAAAGTCCCCAGTTAAATACTTCCTTTTAGAAGTTGTCCCTGTCATGACATCTCTTCACAGCAATAGAAAAGTAATTAAGATGAGGCAACAGGTCGACTTTAAATGGTAGGTCTGCTCCTTCTGCCCTGTTGAAGCAAGGTCTCCCTCGCAGTCTGTCATTGAACTTTGAAGTGAGCTTCTGGGTAGTTTCCCTATTTCTATGTTCCATCACCTGTAGCAGTGCTGGAATTGTACATGTGTGCCATTACATCTGGACTTTTCAGTGGGTTATGGTGATTGAATTCAGGTGGTCAGGATTGCCTGGCAAGCTTGTTTACTTGCTGAGACATCTTTCCAGTCCAATTTCTGTTTGTTAAAACAACAACAACAAAACCAAAAACCAAACCAAACCAAACCAACCAAGCAAACAAACAAAAAAACAGGATGAAATGGATTCATCAATAGTGTGGAATTACATCTGGAAAAGTTGCTCTTGCAAGCCAAGGAAATAATCAAGGAGGAAAAAAGGAAAAAAAAAGATTATGAATATGTTGATATCTCAAACTATCTAGAAAATTCTACCCAGTTTCCAGTACTTGCTTTGAAAAACCCAAAGTATCTGAAGAGATCTGGTTATTTCAGCATGCTGCTAGTATGAATGAAGACAGTCCTGATTCAAGTCCTGCTCCCAGATGACACTCAGCTTCTGTCCCAGTTTTCCTTCAAATGACAGCCAGAACTATCTACTTCAGTGAAATATGTCCTAGGACATTTTTTTTCTTCCTGAAAAGAGAGGATAGATTTTTGTTAAATTGTGTAACCCAAATGTAGTTGGAAGCCTCAGTTGGCTCATTGTCTGAGCAACATTGCTTTCAAGGAAACAGCACTGTGGTAGAAACAGTAATTGACTGTCATTTACATCTGTACTCAGTCTCTTAGAAAAAAACAAATGCCAGTGGGAGAGTACATTATCACTGCCAGCAGAGCTTCATAGAGCACCCTTTTTGGATATCTTTATCATTGTCAGGCTTGCTAGTATGCCTTGCAGTGGGACTTCTAAACACTCACTGTAGTGGCTCATGAAATTAAGAAAGGTTCTCTTCCAACTTCCCCTTCAGTCATTAAAAACTCTTCTTTGAACATGACTTCCAAGTATTTAGTAAAAAACCTTCTTTTTTTTCTCATCTAAACTCCCCCTTGCTACTGTGGTACTTCCTCAACCACTTCCTCTTTTCTTTTCCCCCTTTTCTTCTTTTCTCTTTTCCCTTCTTCCTTCTATCTCTTTTCTTCCTCTTATCTCCCCCTTTCCTTCCTCTCTCTCCCTCACTTCCTGTCTTTCTCTTTTTCTTCTTTCTAATAGTGCTGGAATTTGAACCTAGGATTTTCCCCCCATTTATTTGGCAAATATCAAGCTACATGCCCAAACCTAACATCCTCTTTTCTACCCCTATTATTTATTTTTCATGTATCCCAGGTTGGGCTCAAACTCTGTATGTATTCAAGTATGATTATGAACTTCTAATCCTCTGGTCTGAGCTATATCCAGTGTTGGGATTACAGATATTTGGCATCATGCAAAGTTTATGTGGCATGGATTTCAGAGCTTTGTGCATCCCAGGCAAGTGACCTACCAACTGAGCTACATCCCCAGTCCCACAAATATATAAATATTATTATATGACATTAGAAACTTAATAATAAAATGAAGACCCAAATGAAACATCCAGATCTGGATCTATGGAATCGTATGCAGTGGGCCTCTCCTAAGCACTAGTACTCCCTGCCCCCAGCACTGCATGGCTCATTTAGTGTCTGGAGTGAGTAATCAATTTGGCTTTATTTCCCTCAGTCTCATATCATTATCCACATTGCATATATCAGAGAAAAGGTGTGGTTAACTCTGTATATACCAGAGAAAAGAGGAAGCTGGGTTCTTTCTTGAGCTCATTTAGAAATGTAATGTATAATGTATTACAGATTATAGATAATTACCTATGATAGCCAAAGCTTAGAGTTAAGTTAGTTAGATTTCAAGATATACAGAGATGTATTTGAGATAAATAGGCATTCTTCAACCCTTTCATAGACCTACAGAATATGGCATTTAAAATGGTGTAGGGTTTTTCTTGACAGTGAGACATATATGCTGGCAACATCACCTGCATCAAAAAGGAAGATGGACATTGAAGAAACTCGTTATGAAGTTTGCTTCCAATATAGCAAGACTAGCCATTTGGACAAGATACTGCTCTTGTCTGGAATGTTTGACTTTATGCTGTATAAACTGGACATGCAGGACCCCTAGAAAAGTGACTGCTGATTCAAGATGGACATTGCTACAGAGTCCCTGCTTCATGGAAGTGTCTGCCAGAAAATATGCAGGACACAGAGAAAAATGAATGACAAACTGCCAATACAAGAAGACAGTTTAAAGTTTCCTGCTTTGCTGAAGAGTCTGCCAGACCCACTATGACCTATGGGCTGAAGATGGAAAATTACAAAAGAACTTCAGGTGACTGACTAGGCAAGATGTCTTTGTCATTTCTAGAGTTTATATATTATTCTTCTGTGGTCTTTGAAGGAGTTGAAGACAGATAGATATGGTTATAGTTTTCCTTAGTTAAGCTTAAAGATAAGTTACATATAGGACTTTAGACTGACAAAGATAAAATAGATGATTGAATATTTTCTTCAAATCTTGCTAAATGTTAATGGACTAAATAGTGTTAACTGTGATTCTTATTTGATAACTGTTATGTGATATATTTTGCTATGTTAAGGTTAAAAACCTTTCTTTTTATTTTAGACAGAAAAGAGGAGATGCTGGTAGATGTCACTCTGTATATGTTTCTCATACTGGTTAATGAATAAAGCACTGTTGGCTAATAGGAAAAGAAGATAGGAGGGACTAGGAGAGAACGAGGAAAGAGGAAGGAGTAAGGAAGAGTCAACATGGAGAGTCTGGAGAGAACAGAACAGCCATTCCTCTGCTCTCGGTAAGACCACGTGGAAATACATAGAAATGGGTTAATACTTAAGACAGAGTTAGGTGATAAGAAACTAGTAACAGGCCACCAGAATTATATCATATGCAGAGTCTCTGTGTGTTAATTGGGGCTGGTGCAGTGGCGGGACAAGACTGGCGGTGGGCAGGAAAAACCTTGCTTCTCTCAAGAAAGAACCCGGCTTCCTCTTTAAAATGGGGGCAGTTGGAAGGATGGAAACAACTAATGCTTATTTGAGTTCAGATGCTGGGAATCTAAAGCCATATGATAGAGATACACTTACTAAATTTTAGTTTGAAATGATAATCGTTCTAACTGAGGAAAAAATATATTCAAATCTGGTAGATGCACTGATTTCTTTCTTTCATTCCTTCTTTCTTTCATTCTTTCCTCCTTCCTTCCTTCCTTTCTTTTTTTTTTTACTACTATGAAGCTGGTAAATGGAACTACCTGCTACTATTCTTGAAAAATTGTTTTTTTTTTCACAACAAGGCTCTCAAATATGCGTATAATATATTTTGTTGACCTACTCTCTCCAGTCCCTGCCCTGCAAGTCTCCCCCTATCCAGCAATACTTTTCCCTCACAAAGTATTCTTTGTCCATCTTTTGGGAAAACTATTCTTGAATTATGTGAGTTTTAAATTATTAAGGATGTTCCTGAAGCATTCTGGCATAAATTGATTTCAATCATCCAGGCAAGCCCTCTATCAACTGAGCCATGTCTCTAGTCCAGCTTGTGATTTCGATCTACTTTTCTGTCCTATTTGCTTTTGGGGAGAAGAACCAAAGAAAAGGAGGACCCAAAAGTCAGGTGTGGGTACATGTACTTGCCTATGAACATGAAGGCCAAAGATTGAGTTTGTGGTTGTCTTCCTCTGTCATTCTCCATATTATTTTGTTGAGGCAGGGCCATTCATTGAACCTGCATCTTGCTGCTTCAGCTAGACTGACTGTCCAGCAAGCTCCTGAGTATGCAAATTTCTACCTACCAGTGTTGGGATTGCAGGTACCTTCTGCCATACCATGCTTTGCCTTGGCGGGGTGGTGAGGATCTGAACTCAGGGCCTCATTCTTGCACAGTGTCTCAGTAGTTAGGGTTTCTATTGCTATGAAGAGACACTGTCACCAAGGCAACTCTTATAAAAGGTAAGTATTTAATTCGCAGGACTTGCTCATAGTTCCAGAGGGTTAGTTCATGATCATAATGGTGGGGAACATGGCAACAGGCATGGTGCCAGAGCCGGAGCAGTAGCTGAGAGCTACATCCTGATCCACACACACACACACACACACACACACACACACACACACACACACACACACACACGAATGGGAGAGAGAGAGAAAGAAAGAGAGAGAGGGAGGGGAGAGGAAGGGAGGGAGAGAGATAGAAAGATATATATAGAGATAGACTGGCACTGAGATGGGTTTTTGAAACCTCAAGCCCATCCCTAGTGGCACACTTCTTCCAACAAGGCCTTACCTTCTAATTCTAGGAAAGAATCCCATTTCCTGGTGACTAAGCATTCAAATATATGAGCCTATGTGGGCCATTCTTATTCAAACCATACAGCAAGTACTTTACTCAGTGAGCCATCTCCACAAGGGCATTCATGAGGAACAGGAGAACTAAATTCTGGATGAGTAGCTTCAAGGTCAGGTGACAATG
The DNA here is from genome assembly GCF_943737965.1 of Phodopus roborovskii. NCBI lineage: Eukaryota > Metazoa > Chordata > Mammalia > Rodentia > Cricetidae > Phodopus > Phodopus roborovskii. Next base: position 689,479 of record NW_026125811.1, read on the forward strand.
GGCTTTACTGTGAAAGGATGATAATGTCTTCACTTCTCTGTGACTCCCAGGAACACTGTGGACATTCTATCTATCTATCATCTATCTATCTATCTATCTATCTATCTATCTATCTATCTATCTATCTATCTCTATCATTTATAGGTTTTGAGACAGACTCTTGCTATATAGGCTAGGCTGACTTCAAACTTGCATCAATCTTCCTGTGTCAGCCTCTTGAATGCTGGAATTACAAATATGAACCCTAGCAAGGGACATACTTCCCCCTGCTCCTAGAATTGGGGATTGAGTTTATGTCCTAACACATTATAGGTAAATATTCTACCACTGAACCCTGATTTAAAAAAAAAATTCATGGTAATCCTGACACCATGAGGGTTCAAGTTTAAGATGTTCAGGAAGAGTCAGAGGGGGAGAGAAAAGAAACCAGATAGTGATTGTGCTTGACAAACTGCTTCATGGGTACATGAGAGCTATCCTTTGAATAGTATTTGTGGTATTTTGGAGCAAGGAGAGTTTTTGTTTCATCTGTGTGAGCAGGAAGAGTCAAATGCAAGATGTATGAGATGCTGATGATAGTCAACTTGACTTGTTATCCAGTCTTCTGAGGCCTTGAAATTCTTAGTTTTTAGGGAATGTATGCATGCAAGCCTGTGTGCATGTGTATGTGCATGAGCTGTGGTTGCATGTGGTGTTCTTCACTGTGTATGTGCACATGGAGGCCAGTGGACTTCAGCTATCTTCTGTTACTCTCTACCTTATTTGTTGAGATAAGGCCTCACTGAATATAAACTTGCCATTTCAGCCAGAATGACTGATCAGCAAGGCCTGGAGATCCCCCTGTGTCTGCTCTTTGCTCCCAATATTAGGGTTACAGGCATGTGCTGCCACGTCTGACTTTTACATGGATTCTTGGGATTAAGATTTACCATCTCATTCTTGCACAGCAAGCATTTTATTCATGGCATCGCCCTCCTAGCCCCTTTGAAATTCTTATTCCTGTGGTAGTTTTGCTCTATTTTCCTTTTTCTTTTTCTGGACTGGGGCTATTTACTAAATTCCCTAACCTTTGATTTTCTTTTGTAAAATGGGAACAACAATTGTACTTACTTTATAAGATTTGGGAGTGAGAATTCAGTGAGGGGACATAAAGAAGGCGTAGAGAGAGCACGGTGCCTCACTGTATTGTTAAGTACTCAATGATTGTGAGCTATGAATAGTGAAACAGGCCATTATCACACCCATAGTCTTCTCTGAAGTACTCACTCTCAATTTCCCAGAGTCCTTGGACTTGCTCGTCTGTGTCACAGACCAGACTACCTGGATATTGTAGAGTCATTTCTGTAACTTAGATCGTTGCTATCTTAACAACTAATGTAGCGCAAGGACATGGCTGGCTAATGATTCCTTAGTAATCTTGAGCCCTCAGAAACGGAACTGCCACCACAGCCAGTGCTTTCCAATTTTTTTGTCACACCTATTACATAAACAGCAACTTTGAACTCAGAGAGATGGTATTTCATTAGGCAAGACCAAGCCATTCCAAGAGGCAACTTTCCCATATGTTCTCACTCTCTGACCTTTTGGGGAAATTACTGCTGTTTGCTTTCTTCTTCATTAAATGGCAGAAAAATTCTTCGACAAAAGCAATTAATGAAAAGCTAACTATATTAAAGCCGTATTTTCTGTCTTTATTACAGTCAAAATGGCAGTGCTAATGAAGCCTTGAAAGTGTGATTAGGGGTTTCCATGGCAACCAGTTGGGGGATGAGGAAGAAGCCAAGTTCTGGGTTGTAGGTGCTTTTGTTTAAACTTTTGGCTCACTCTGTCACCGAGCTATAGCCTCAGCCCATATGTGCTTCTCCCCCATTCCTCCAGAACCCAGAGATCCCGTGTGTTACGGAATGTGGACCTCTGGATATAGCAACCAAACATTAGCACCATTACCAGAACAGCTGTGAATATTCACAAGAGACCTGCAGGGCTGAACCTGATGATGTTTCCTCACAGAAAGAGGAAATGGGGAGGGTCATTAGATCCTCATCAGAGATCTCAGCCATTCTCTCCTGCATGTCTCTCTCAGCTGTATGTAATTCGCCTCCAGCTACACAGTCTCTTGAGGTGCTAGATTATGTGCAGATGGACAGTGAGCTTAAGTGGGACTCAATCAATGTTGCTTTTGGAGATTGTTACCCCTGTCGGCATGAGAGTCCTCAGTGATGTCACTGCCTTGGGGTCACCCAGGCTCCTGTAAATAATCCCAATAAACTCATTGGTTCATTAAATCAGATTTGGGTGGGATTAGTACTTTGATCTGTCATTGGTCTGGAGTGAGTGGACATTCTGTCTCCCCAGGAAAAGTTTCTATAGCGCTGTGTTTGTAGTTCAATGTGTTTGGAAGTTTCTTTACCATAGCTTTCAGCCCTGCTCACATATAGGGCTCATATTAGCCCTCTCTACCCCATGGTAGGGGCTGGAGCAGGTTGAAGTGCCTGTCTTCCATAAACTCCCAGTAGTCCACAAAATGCTTATTTCTACAGTATATTTAATCATGTAATTTTGCCTTAAAAATCCTCCATTCTAAACTGAAGGAAACAGGTTCAGAAAGGAGAACTGGTTTACTGAGCCAGTTTTTTTTTTTTTTTTTTTTTTTTAAATTTTGAAATAAGGTATCCTTCTGTAACAGCCCTGGTGGTTCTGAAACTCACTCTGTAGACCAGGCTGGACTTGAACTCGTAGGAATGTGCCTGTCTCTGCCTCCCAAGTGCTGGGATTAATGGTGAGTACCACCACTGGCCGGCTATCGTGGAGTCAGTTGTGAGGTCAGGATCTGGACCATTCAATCCTAATACCAGCACCCATTCCTTCAGGACATGGTATATGTAGAAGTTTTTTTATTCTGAGAGGTTATATAGTTCTAGAAAATGATAATTTGCCGAGGTGTCCTTGTTGGGGGTTATGATAGAGAACAAAACACAGTTTTATATGTTTATATGAATGCCCAGTTGCCAAGATAGGGGACTAAAGCTTTGTGGGGGAAAATGTGTATTGTATTTCTCCTGTGATCTCTGTCACCCATGACACTTTTCATTGATGGTGGTATTTAAAGGCATTCTTTTATCTCAGCTATTACCCCAGCCTTCCTATAAATTTCTCCAATGCCATTGTTTTTAGTTCCTGTTACAAAGTCTCCCTTTTATTTTTCCCTTTGAGAAGCTTCTCCTATTTTATTTGCAATTCTTATAATATTGCAAGCATCTCTCTGGTGGCACAGTGGGATGGATGGAGTTTGTGTCAGTTTGCCCTCTTCAACAAAGAATCTCCAATTTTTGCTTGGGATGAGAGAGCTATTTGATGCCTGAAGTTTGATGGACTGAAAAAGTAACTTGGATCTTTCTTTAATATGATGAAATAAGTTCTGTAATTATTTCCGAACTTAAAATGAGAGAGAGAGAAAGAGAGAGAGAGAGAGAGAGAGAGAGAGAGAGAGAGAGAGAGAGAGAGCATATGCATGAAAGTGCATGCATGCCTACTTCCCATGCACCTCAGGGCATGTATGGCCATCAGAAAAGAATTTATAGGAGTTGATTCTTGCCTACTACCATGTGGAGTAGGGGGTCTCTTTTGTGTCTTCTGCTATGCTGTACTGTACTTTATACACCAGGTTAGGTGGTCCAAGAGCTTCTGGTTGATTCTTCTCTCTGCCACCCATCTTGCCATAGTAAAGCTGGCATTACGGTGAGTTCCATCACTTTTGGCTTTTTATATGGGATCTGGAGATTAAAGTCAGGTCATCAGGCTTGTGTGGCTAGTGTGTGGCTACTGCTTTTACTACTGAGCCTAATTCACAGGCCCCATTTCCCAATTTTCAAGTCATCTCTCTCTTTGCTTGCCAGTGAGCATTCCCTCCCTCCCTCCTTCCCTCCCTTTCTCCCTCCCTCCCTCCTTCTCTTCTCTCTTTTATCTCTATCTCTCTCTTCCTCTCCTCCTGTTACGGTGTGAACATGTATGTAGAGGCTGGAGGCCAACTTCACATGTTGTTCCTGATGTCACTCATCTTATTTTGACACATAGTCTTTCCTTAGCCTAGAGGTCACCAAATAGGCTAGGCTGCCTGGACAGCAGTTACCCATGAACTGACTGTCTTTGTCTCCCTAGCCCTGGGATTGCAAGTGCATGCCGTTACATCTGGCTTTTTTTTCATGAGTGCTGGGGATTGAATTCATGTCCTCATGCTTGCAAGGCAAGCACTTTACTGACTAAGCTGTACTTCCAGCTCCTAAGCATTTCTTTCTCTAAAATGTTTCTTGGCTTTCCTGCTTGATAGGAGATGTCACTCTGTATATGTTTCTCATACTGGTTAATAATAAAGCACTGTTGGCCAATTGGAAAGGAAGATAGGAGGGACTAGGAGACAAGGAGGAAATAGGAAGTAGAAGGGAGGAGTCAAGATGGAGAGTCTGAAGAAAGCAGCATGCCGCCGGCTCCCTGGTAAGAGAAATACATAGATCAGCAGAAATGGGTTAATAATTAAAGGCAGAGCTAGCCGATAAGAAACAAGTAACCGGGCCAACAGTATTGTATCAAATACAGAGTCTCTGTATATTATTTGGGGCTGGCGGCGTGGCGGCGGGACAAGACCAGCGACGGCAGGCGGAAAAACCATACTCGTTACACCTGCTTTCTTTTTAAATTAAAAAACATTTATTTACTTTTAATTTATTTATGTGTTTCTTTGTGTGTGCGTGCCCTATGTGTGTGTTAGTGAGGTTAGAAAAGGAAAAGGATCCACTAGAGCTGGAGTTCCAGTCAGTTGTGAACTGCACATGTGCTGGGAACCCAGTTCAGGTCATTTGGAAGACCAGAAAAATGCTCTTGAGCTATCTCTCAGCCCCTTCTTGCTTCTTTTTTGTTTTTGTTTTTATGGTGAAAAAAAAAATATGTATTTCAAATTTGACAGCTGGACTCAGTTTAGATGATCTCAATTTTGCTGGCAATATCCTGAGCATCATAATCAGAAGGAAGCCACAGAACATTTGTCTTCTTCTGCCCATCAGGCCTTATCAGTGTATTATTGACTTTGGCCACAACAATCTCATAGAGGTTCTTCACAGCCTGTTTGATCTAGTGCTTGCTTGCCTTGACATCCACAATGAACGAAAGTGTGTTGTTGTCCTCTGTCTTCTTCATGGCTGACTCGGTCAGGGGGAACTTGATGATGGCATAGAGGTCAAGCTTGTTTCTCCTGGGCATGCACATTTGAGGGTATTTGGGCTGCCCCCAGAGCCACAGAGTCTTGGGCCTCAGGAAGGTGGGTGATGTGTGGATCTTCTTCTTTTAGAGACTGGACACCTTTTAGCCCTGCCTTCTTGGCTTTCAAGGCCTTTGATTTGCACTCATCTTTGGGAGTGACAGGAGCTTCCTTCTTTGCTTTTGGTGCCACCTTGGGGGAACACCTTGCTTCCTTTTCATTCCCACTTAAGTTCTATCAAAACTGATGATTTCAAGATCCACCTGTAACCTTGCTGGCTTCTTTGCTTCTTGTTCAAAGCATCCTGCACCTAGCAGCACAGATATTTTCTTAATTATTATGTGGATAAGGACACCCCCATCCTACAAAGCTCTGAATCACTCTAGTGACCTCTTGAATAAAATTAAAGCTGCTAATACTATACTGTAAGGTCATTAGCATATAAATTTCTCAACTTGCTGGGCCCCTGCCTGCCCCACTCCACTCAGAAATCTTTGTCCAGATGCACACTCACTTATGCTTCATGTTCATAGTACACGTTAATACCTATCAATTATCTTGAGGGCTTTGAGTACCCCACCTCTCCATCTCAGAATGCCTCCACCTCCGTTTAATCAGGAAAATAATTGGTTTCAGTTTTTCAACCAATCATTTCTCAAATTTCCTTACCATGGAACACTTGCTCTCAGGCAGATGTTCCAGCAGTTCCAGCTAGCTTCTGTCTTTGTTCCACTCTTAACCCTCTTCCTTTCTGCTATGTACCTCGTGGGGGAGGCATATCTGCATGGAACACTTCAACAGGTTGGCCTTGACTTACTTGTCAATTTGGTTAAGCTGTATCATCCGGTTACAGAGCTAGTCTAGATGTCACGTTTCTTCATATAAATGAATACAATCTCTCTCTCTCCTCATTCTTTCTTTCCTGTATAGAATAATGACCGATTCCATGTCCTGTGTGAATATCACAGTAATAGACAGATGTTTTAAGTGTCTCTGTAGAGTTCCAACTTAGATGCTTTTGGGTATCTGCCTAAAGGTAGTATAGTTGGATCTTATGGCAGTTCTTATTTTAGTTTTTTTTTTTTTTTTTTTTTGAGGAACCGCCACAATGATTTCCACGGTGGCTGCATCATTTTATATTCCCACCAGCAGCAAGGAGTAAGCACTCTTCCTTCCCCATTATCTCTGCAGCATTTATTGTAATTTGTTTTCTCTATGATAGCCACTTTGACTGGGGTGAGAGGGAATCTCAAAGCAGCTTTGAATTATATTTCCTTGAATGTTTTTCAAGTATTTCTTCTTTCAAAAATTGTCTACCCCACTCATTGGACTATTTGTTGATATAACAAATACATACATATAGTTATTTAATTTTTAAAAATGAATTTATTATGTGATAATTTCACACATACATATTATGGTCACACTCTTCCATCTGCCCTCTCTTCTCCTTATACTTCTACCATCTTCAAGTATATGTTAAGAATTATTTCTCTCTCTATCTCTCCCTCTTCCTCTCTCTCTCTCTCTCTCTGTGTGTGTGTGTATGTGAGTGTGAATTCATGGACACATGTGTGTACTGGTGCATGCACTTGTGAGCATGTATGAGGGCAAAAAGAAGGCGTTGGGTACCATTCTCTATCACTGTTTACATAGTGCTTTTGAGGCCCCTGCATCTGGGGTTCATGTTTTCTCTGCTAAGGTGGAAGTGAGCAAACTCCATTCATCTTCTTTTTCCAGCCACCTCAGAGCTGGAGTTGTAGGCATGTGTGGCTTGTTATTGGGTTGCAGCAATACTCTTCATTGGAGAATCATCTCTTTAGTACTCCAAATCTATTTTAAGTAAATCAGGTTACCCTCTGTAATGTAAGTGAGATACACTTTATCATTATAGGCCTTACGAAAAAAGCTGAGGTATCTTGAAGAAATTCTAACTCAAGATACAGAATCTACTTCTTTCCACATTTCCAGCCAGTTGGACAATTTGCATTCCAAATATTGCAACTTATTTGAATTATCTGATTGTTGCCCAGCAATGGTTCTTATACTGGTTAGTTTTTATTGTCATACTTGATTAAAAGCAAAAACAAAAATAAACAAACAAAAAAACAAGAGGCACCTGAAAAGAGGGAATCAGCAGATTGCCATATGGGCATATATGTGGGGAGTTATCTTATTTGATGTCTGGTGTGGGAAGACCCAGCCCACTATGGGTGGCACCATACCTAGGTAGGTAGGGCTGAACTATATAAGAAAGAAAACTCAACAAGCCAGTAAGCAGCATTTCTCCATGGTTTCTGCTTCAAGCTTCTGCCTTGAGTTCATGCCTTGGCTTCTCTTGATAATGGATTGTAACCTGTGAGATGAAATAAACCCTTTGCCCTTCAACTTGCTTTTGGTCATGGTGTTTATTAAAGGAACAGAAAAGCAAAATGAGACAGTACTATTAACATTTGGGTGGGCTTTTTTGTCCTGGAGCTGTTCTGTGTACCATAGGATGTTCAGTATAATCTTTGTCCTCTGTACACTAGATAATAATTGCATTCATTTCTCACAAGTTGTGACAAGCAAATATACCTCCAGAAAATTTTATTTTTGCCAAATATTCCTGGGTTGGAAAAATTATCTCTGGATGATAATCTCTGATTTACCATTATGCTCTATTTGGCCTATCTCACTAAGTAGTCATTAAAAATCATCCATGTGGTAGTGATATACCATACTTTATGTAATCATAGTTATTTTTTGTGGACTAATTTACCTTAATTTTTTTATTAATACTATTGTTGTATGTGCATGTGTGTTTGTGTGTATGACACATGTGTGCCACAGTGCTAGGTGGGGGTGAAAGGGCAACTTTGAGGGATCAGGTGCAGGGGATTGAGCTTAGGTTGTAAGGCTTCCAGGCAAGGACCATTACCTGATGAACTATCTTGCTAGCCATTTTCACCTTCTGGTATCAAAAATAGCACTATGATTAATGGAATTACCTAAGCACCACTGGTGAGATCTCAGATACCTTCTCTTTAACATTAATTCCTAGTTGTACATTTCTTAGTCAAAAGACATGAACATTTCAGGAGCTCTTGAAATATTTTCTGGAATAATAATTTCACAGTTGTTATATAAATATGCATGGCCCCTAGCCAGTGGCACATGAGTATGCTTATTTTATCAATACTCATAAATGCCAGGGATTGACCTTAGAGTCAGACTCTTTATTTTATATTCAGATTTTTGAAAGGTGACATTCTGAAATTTTACTTTGTACTTTTGATCTTTAGTAAAATTTTCCCATGTGCTGCTGGGAAAATTTGGGTTTCTTTTTATTTGCTTGCTCTTAGCTAAATCATAGACAGTTGGATTTTTAAAATCTTTATGACAGTGATATTTAGAAAGACATAAACTGATCTGGGATTGAGGGAACTATACACTGATTTGAATTCTTTTTATCAGTCACCTTGTTGTGGTGTTTTGAATGAGAATGTCCCCCATAGGCTCATATATTTGAATGCTTGATTCCCAGTGGGTGGAACTATTTGGGAGGGATTAGGAGGCATGGCCTTGTTGGAGCTGTGGGTGGGCTTTGAGGTTTTAAATGTCCATGGCATTCTCTCTGTTCTCTCTCTGCCTCATGGTTGTATCTCAAGTTGTGAGGTGTTACCAACTGCTGCAGTTACATGCGTACATGCATGTTGTCATGCTCTCATCATGCCGATAATGGATTCTAACCCTATGAAACTATAAGCCCCAAATGAGTACTTTCTTCCATAAGCTGCCTTGGACACAGTATTTTATTATAGAAATAAAAATGCAACTAAGACTTTTGTTTTCCATTTTGAAGAAACATATTCCGTTTCCTTTTTTTTTTTTTTTTTTTTTTTTTTTTAGGGAAAAAAAAAAACCTTTGTAATGAAAATGGAATGTCTCCTCTAAAGGAGCATAGTGGAGAAAGAAAAAAGGAAAGGACTTCCTGGTGTGTGTAGAAGCTGGGCATCATGGGATATACCTGTAATCCAAGCACCCACAAAGCAGAACCAAAAGGATTGCCATGAATTCAAGGCCAGCCCATGTTTCACAGTGCATCTTAAGCCAATGGGGGTTACAGAATGAGATGACCCTCTCAAAACAAACATACAAGCAAAGCAACAAAATGAAAGTGACTCCCTAAACAAAAACCAGATTTTTTTAATCTTTGAGTTTCTAACTTGAAACATGGTCTCACTATGTAGCTCTGCCTGGCCTCAGACTCATGGAGATTTGCCTCAGGATTGCTGGGATTAAAGGTATGCCTCACCATAACTGGTTCAAAGCTGTACTTTATGTACCTAAGTCTGCTAAAGTTTCTTATTAGTATTCCAACTGGTGTTGAATTCACTACTATGTTATCTTTGGGACATGAAGGAGCTGAATCCATTCTCACCTCTTATCCAACTACTTCTATGATCTTGAACACTAAGTTATGTCTTTGAGCACAACCCTCCCTATTTGTACAATAAATGGTTAGAGAAGATGTTACATCAGGATTCTTAGGATTCTAAAACTCTGTGTTCCTGTAATGGGAAGAAAATAAATAACATAATAGTAATTACCTGAGACCCCACTATTTTGTTTTCGGTTGTAGAGAGACAAGGGATGCAATGCCAAAAGGATGGAATAGAAACTAACAACAGAGTACACTATTTTTATTTCAGTCAAGGATATGTATTTCTTTTACCTTTTATTATTCAGCTGCTCTTTCAAAGTGTCAGATATTAGAAGGGTAATGGTACAGTGTGGGTGTTTGCACTGGGCTACAGTTCAGACAGGAAACTACACAAAATGAGCATTTGCCACTGATAGAATATGCCTCTCTTAGTTACTTTCTATTGCCAGGACAAAACATCATAACCCAGGCAACTTGTAAAATAAAAAGTTTAATTTGGGGCTCATGGTTGTAGAGGGTTAGAATTCATGACCATCATGGGGGGGGGGCTGAGTCTGGAGTAGGCTTTTGAAACCTCACAGTCCATCCCTAGTGACACAGCTTCAACAAGGCCATACCTCCTAATACTTCCCAAACTGGGGATCAAGTATTCAAATATATGAGCCTATGGGGGGCATTCTCCTTCAAACCACCACAATGCCACTATGTACATTAGTCTGGTGTATCCATTGAAATAGAAATTCCATGAGGGGAAAATATTTTTGTGTCATCTTGTCTATCATGGGATCCTAAGACAAGCACCCCATATATGGTGTGTACTTGAGAAGTACACAAAGGACAGTAGGATGAATGAATGAGTTGAGGAATGTGGAAGTATAACTGATGTATACAACTTATTCAAAGAGTAGCAAGAGTTCATTTATGTGTGTCTCTGGGGCTTGAACCTGAATCCTATTCTCCAGATCTGGCTTCTGCAAAAAATCCCAGTGTGTGTAGCTAATTTGAAGTTAGTAGAATAAAGCCAACCATATTTTAGAATGATTGACAGAAAGAATGGAGAACTAAAACAAACAAACAAACAAACAAAAAAAACCCCAAAAAATTTAGGGACAAAAATTAGCTAACTTTTATAAATGTACTTTAAAAGAGGTTTTTGGAGGACACCATTTTTCTTTGGTATTATTGAAAAGTTTTGTGAAGGTGGTTTTGGAAATATGCTTTATTAATATGTTTATCATGCATGTGAATAGAGATTCACAAAATGGGTGCTTTTGATTCTTTGCTACCGCTGGTAATGTAGAGAAGTGTGTTTTCATAAATATGTTGCCAAGAAAGGTGATGAAGTTAGAGATTGAGGTACAGGAGAATGATGCTTACTTAGGTTTGCAGAGGCGAACAAACCATTGAGCTTCATTTTGGGATGCCTCTCTGGTAAAATCAGGATGGGAACCGGCAAACATGGGGAAGAAATAGCTAGGACTGCAAGGCATTAGCAAAACACAAGTAGATTTTTAAAGCTATCATCACAGCAGCAAGCACTTTCAAAATGATGTTGGAGAACTTCACTTGGAAACTGCAACTGCAAAGTTTTTGACAAGAAATTTAAAAGAGCACCGGATTTTAATACTATATAATTATGTCTGAGTTTTTTTTTTCCATAAATTCAGCAACACTGAAGTGTAAGTCTAGAAGGTCGCCTGTTGTTTTCTGATGGGCCGTCATGGTATGGATCAGCCGAGTAAATGCTCAAAAGTACTAAGAGAAAGATGGATTGATTTGAATCACACATTCTTTTCAGAGACAAATTTCATCAGTCTCTTGACATAATCTGCATATTTTGTTGTGCTACCACTTCTTAAAGTAGAATGAGCATGTTCTCTAGTAAATGAAGCCATTTGGAAGCATTTAACAGGCACTCACAGTGTACCTTTGGCAGGGAGCTTATACATAGAGACTTACTCTTCACAAAGTTTTCATTGAGCCTGTTGTGAAGTTCCACTGACCACAGAGATAATTTGTGATGCAGTCTGTAAGGCTGTTTCTTTACCACAACTATTTCCTTTCCTCCGACCACACAACTGGACTTCACCACCTTCCCTTGTGGTTAGTTAGGTATAGTTAGGTGTAACTGAGTGATGGCTAGTAGAATGTAGGTGGAAGCAGTGTAGGTTATTGTAAATACTCATATAATGCTCTATGGTGGTCTGGGTCCCTGGGCAGCTCTGTGGAGCAGAGATGCAACCACTTGCACAACCCCTCAACTCACTGGACATTGTTTTAGAGAGCAATCAACTTTGATTGCTTATGCCACTGAAATTTCAGGGCAACTAGGATGATCTTAATTAATGTACAAGATAGAGGATGGAAACACTGGAGAACAGAAGCAACGGAAACACATTAGTGATCATTATAATTGTAAAAATAGAAATGCCCAAGTATGAAGGCATGCCTGGCTTTTCCCACTGTAGCGAACTGGGCCAATCCAGTTATAAGATATTATAGGGTAACTGCTCACATGCTGGAAAAGAACCAAAGTAGAGTTTTCATGAGAACAAACACAAATAATAACCAATCCATTTGGCAAATTATTCAGCTCAAAAGCCCTTAAGTATTTAACGACACTTCTTTATTTTTGTTTCAATGTCAGAAAGGATTTATTGCTGTTTTACTTACTGTGGTAAGTCATTGAGAAAAGAGGAGGGAAAGAAGAAAAAGAAAGGAGGAATGGGTGGAAACAGCTATTGGCTTTTCCTACATTTTTTTTACATTTTTTTTTTTTATGCAGGGACTGATCCAAAGAACCAGGGTAAGTATTCACCCTAGGTGTGACCTCTTGGGAAACTGCAAACCACCCAAGGGCACATATCCTTAGCAACTCTCATGGGCTAAGTCTTTGGGCATATGGAAGTTAGGCACCTTTTCTTAGGTATCATTAAGATGGAGTGTAGAGAGAAGGGACTAGAAATGTAATTAATGTGATAACAGCATCAAAACCTGCTCTCTGAAGTTACCAGGCAAAAAAAGAAGAGAGGGAAAAAAAAAGACCTTTGTGCCAAGTGAAAACTGAGCATCTGTTCTGCCTCTCTTATGATGGCACCAAAGCATCTGCTCCTTTAATAAAATTATAGTAGCCCTGTGGAAATGTAAATCGCATGATTACAATTAGGTTAACCATGTAACTTGTGGCTCAAACCAGGATACTTTCTAAGTGAATGGAGGGAGGGTGTAAAATAATTGAGGTATGTATTTATTGTCCTACACTAGCATTTTGTTATACCAACAGATCTACAAATTGTTTGATCAGAAATAAAAACATTTGAAAATTAAAGATATGTTTTCATGTATTCACATACACCTAGGAGCAAATAGAAACACTTATTTTTAGTGTGTGTGTGTGTGTGTGTGTGTGTGTGTGTGTGTGTGTGTGTGTGTGTAGGGGGTGTGGGCACATGACTGAAGTTGCCCTCAGAGTCCAGAAGAGGGTGTCTTATCCCATGGAGCTGGAGTTATAGACATGTGTGGGTGCTGGGAAGCAAACTCAGATCCTCTGGAAGAACAGTATGTGTTCTAAACTGCTGAGCCATCTCTCCAGACTTAAACTGAAACATTTTTTTTTGTATTGATAACTGTGACCTTAGAAAAAACAGAAGCAGAGCAATGACTTTTGTAAATCTTCACATGCTACAGGGGTATATGATGGGTAGTTTTAATTGTCAACTTGAAGTCTAGAATCACCTGGAATGAGAGTCTTAATGAGGGGTTGTTTAGACAAGGTTTGCCTGGGGGTATGTCTGTGGGCAATTTTCTTAATTATGTTAATTGATGTGGGAAAACACAGTCCACTGTGGGCAGCACCATACCCTGTGCTTGAGTACTGACCTATATAAGAATGGAGAAATAGAGTTAAACACTAGAAGCACGTATGAACTGATTTCTCTCTGCTTTTGACTGTGGATATGGTATGACTAGCTGTTTCACGTTCCTACTGCCTTTTCTGCTATGGTGGACTGTAACCTCAAATTGTGTACTAATAAACTCCATTCCAAATAAATTGTATTTGTCAGGGTATTTTCTCATAGCAACAGATATGAAACCATGAAGGATGTCTCTTGGTTCTCATCTTTTGGTAGGGAAGAACACAGTTGAAGGGGAAGTTTATTTAGCAAAGCACAGTAAAACACCTACAGAGAAATTGGAGTGGGCTGCCCTGAAGTGGGGTGCTGTCTGGTGGGTTCTGTGTTGTGGATTCTAACAAAGTTTTTCCGCCCCGACAAATCATAGTAGACCAGGTCTCTCTTTGGGGGTTTTTTCTTCTAGAAAAACCCACAGAGATATGTTGTGTGTGTGTAACCCACAATACAAGTGATGTTGTTATGAAGTCAGAGTCTTTTGAGGATGTAGAGTCTTCAGAAGTGCCTTGTAGCAATTGGGGAAGTACCCTGGCATCTTTTTTTCTGGATACGGTGGGAAAAACCCACCTGCAGCTTCAAGGATGTTTAACCACAAAGGGACATTCTGACCTTCAGGACACACAGCTACTAGGATATAGTGGCAGTTTTCCTTGTTTATTTTGCATCCAACTCCTTGTCTACCTATTATCACACATTTTTTATTGGTTTTAAGTTGCATTTCTCTGAGACTATTTCACTTGTACTTAGCTGTTGGATGCATTTTTCAAATGGTTCTATGAAGCTAGTTTTTGAAAAGAACCTTTTCTTTAAAGTTGCATTTCTTGACTGGATAACTTGGGTTTTTAACCCATCAATCAACTCTTCACCACTAGAATGTATATGGAGGTTAGAGGATAACTACAGGAGTTGGGCTCTGCCTTCCACCACACGAGTTCCCAGCCTTAAACTCAGGTTGACAGGCTTGGCAGGAAGGAATAGGTGTGTCACTGGGAGTGGCCTTTGAGGTTTCAAAAGCCCATGACAGTTGCAGCCCCTCTCTCTGCCTGTTGCTTGCAAACCAGGCTGTAAAACTCTCAGCTATGCTTCAGTGCCATGTCTGTCTGCTTCCAACCATGATGATGATGGATTAATCCTTTAAAATGTTAACAAGCCTTCAATTAAATGAGTTCTTTTATAAGAGTCACCGTGGTTCTGATGTCTCTTCACAGTGATAGAACAGTGGCCAATACATGAGGCAAGCACTCCATCAACAGCTATTAATATATCACCAACATTAATCTCAGTTGACATTTACTTTGTTTGGTTTCTCTCTTGTGTATGAATGAACTTAAAATATTATTTATTTTAACGAGTACATTTATTTTATTTGTTGTGTATGAGTGTTTTCCTGCATCTGTGTATATTTACCATACATGTGCTTTGTGCATAAAGATTCAGTCAGATGAAGGTGACTGGTCCCCGGAACTGGGGTTATAGACAGTACTCAGCTGCCATGTCTGTGCTGGGAATCAAAGCATGTCCTTTGCAAGTGCTCTTAACCACTGAGCCATCTCTCTAGGCTCTGTATGGACATTTATATTCATATTTGGTCCATTAAGCAACATTGGTGGATACTGCTGACTGCTTTTGATAATCAAAATACGGACACATGCAGTGTAAACAAGCAATCTGGGTGCACAGAACAACCATCCAACTTGTATCAGTTGTCAAAAATATCTAAAATTAGTGGCTTAAAGACAGTATTTTTCACACAATTAAGAATCCAGAGGTGGACAATCTAGGGTGAGTGATTTTATAATGATACCAAGGTTGCAGGCTCCATTCTTCTGCTACTCTCAGTATACAGCTGCTGCTCAGGACACAGTAGACTACCTCTCCTTCATTGCCATGCCTGCATTGCAAGGCAGAAAAAAAGGGCATGACAGAGGCCACAAGAGAAAGGGTACCCTTTCCAAGGACGCCATGGGACCCCTAACTCAGAAACTCTGTTAGAAGCCCTGTCAATCAGTTACTCAAAAAATTGGGAACTGATCTACCTCAAGACCAGCTATATCACTCTTGGGAATATACACAAAGGATACTCCATCTTACTATAAGGACACCTTCTCAACTATGTTCATAGCAGCTTTATTTGTAATAGCCAGAACCTGGAAACAACCTATATGTCCTCAACTGAAGAATGGATAAAAAAATAATGTGCTACATTTACACCAGAGTGGTTAAAGAGGAGGATTCAAGGGATGCATGGATGTCCTGGGAATGGGAAAATAGAATAGATTTTGCTGGTGAACTGGGGGGCAGATAGGGATGGGAATGGGAGGGATCAGGTGTGTGTGTGTGTGTGTGTGTGTGTGTGTGTGTGTGTGTGTGTGTGTGTGTAGGAAGGAATGAGGAGAGTATGTGGGGAGAGACACCCTGGAATTGGAGGGCATTTTGGGGTCAATGTGAAAACCTAGTTTAGAGGAAACTTCTTGGAATGTATAAAGGTGACCATAGCGGCCTCCTAGTAATGGAGAATATGGTGTCTGAACTGGCCATCTCCTGAAGCCAGGCTTCCAGTGGTAGGAATGGGTTTCATTCAGTTGAGTTGTTGGTCAAGGGAGGGGGGTCCTGAGGAGATCCCAAACAACCCAGGCTGATGCTAGGACAGAGATTTGTCCTCTGAAAACTGACAGTGGAGCTCTATTCCCAAGGACAACATCCACACAGCTCATTGAACATAGGTTGAGCTGTTGCCTACCTAGAGCCTTATCCCCTATGTTGTAGTTTCTTTGGTGCAGGAAGGTACTCTGCAGGTTACAGAAAGAGAAACCTGGACACCAGTCCAGTCACACACACAAAAAAAACCCTTGACCTACAATCTGTCCTGCCTGTAAGATGTGCTGGGACAATCAATGGTAGCACAGAACTTATAGGAGGGACCAACCCATGTCTGATTTAACTTGAAGCCCAATCCTAGAGAGGGAACCCATGCTCAAGTACTGCCTGAACTGCTAGGAACCAGAAACTGGATACCCCAGAGACCTAGGGTAGAGTCAAACATGAATGGAAAAAAAATCAATAAAATGGTTCCTAATGATATTCTACTATACTCATAGATCAGTGCCTTGTCCAGTTGTCATCAAAGAGGCTTCCTCTGGCAGTAGATGTAAGCAGGTAACAGAGACCCACAGCCAAACATTACATGGAGAGAGTCTAAATTGGAGATCTCCATTGGGTTCCTCCCCTCAGAGCTCTGGAACTCTCTTGGAAGAGGAGGTGGAGAGATTGTAGAAGTCAGAGGGGGATGGAGGACATCAGCCCCCCTGAATCAACTAAGCATGTCTCACATGGGCTCACAATGACTGAAGCGGCAAGCACCAGGCCTGCATGTGTCTGTACTAGGTCCCCTGTATATGTTATGACAGTTATCTTGGTGTTTTTGTGGTACTCCTTACTGTGGCAGTGGTGTCTCTCTCACTCTTTTGCCTGCTCCTGGCACTCCTAACTCTCATTTGGTTGCCTTGTCCAACTTCGATGTGAGGACTTCTGCCTTGTCTTAGCTTTTGTTGTATTTGGTTGTTGTCTCTTGAAGTCCTTCTCTTTTATGAATGGAGAGATGGAGGAGTAGATTCGAGGGAGTGGGAAGATGGGGTAACTGGGAGGAGTAGAGGGTGGGGAAACAGTGATTGGGATGTGCTGTATAAGAGAAGAATACTATTTTTTATTTTTTATTTTTTGTTACTTGAACTTTATTTACTTGTAAGTAATCTTCACTACAGGTACAAAGGACTCATAATTTGCTTGGTATCATTTTTTGAAATTTTTTTTTATTCATTTTATGAGAAGAATCTATTTTCAACTAACAAAGAAATTTTTGCTGGGCAGTGGTGGCCTACACCTTTAATCCCAGCACTCAGGAGGCAGAAGCAGGCGAATCTCTGTGAGTTCAAGGTCAGCCTGGTCTGCAAAGCAAGTCCCAGGACAGTCAGAACTGTTACACAGAGAAATGCTGTCTTGAAAAACAAACAAAAGAAAGAGGGGAAAAATGGAAGCCCTGACAATGACTTCTAGCTATGATTAATTGGTCCGAGCTAGGTCATGAGGTCAGTCCATCCCATCTGCAGCAGAGGCTGGATCATACAGTCTGTACCTGTGCCTCTTGCCTTCTCCAAGAAAAGCAGAATTCTGTCAGAAGTGGGCGGTGGTGTTAGACATTGAATTGCTAAAGAGAGAATTCAGTTCACTGCCTTGAAGCATCTCTTGCTTTCACAAGATGACAGTGAAGCTGGAACCACAAAGTAGGTGTGTATTAAATTCTCCTTAGTCTATTTGGACACATATCTTGGTATTCATTTTCTCTCAAGTTGCTGTGAAGTCTCACTGATATTCTCATTAAGAGACTGGTGGAATTTATAAGCACCTGGGGGGGACCCGTCTCTCAAAATGTTTATTTGAACCACCATTTAGCCAATTCAAAAGATTGCTCTGTGAACAGGCTGTCTTTTTAGAGGGGTATGGGGAGAGGCAAGCCATAACACTTTATTTTTGGGAATTTATATCAACCTGTCCCTGGATAGATTTTAACATCACAGGCAGGGAAATAAAAAAAATATTTTCTCTTGTTCTCAGAGCATTTCAGCGACAATAATATCTTTGAGACCAGGTTTGGCTTGGCTTTCCTCAGCTCTTCTGTTTTGGTTAGCACAAAGCCTATTGTAATTTGACCATCTCTCTGTGAGAAAAAAACCAAGGGAAAACACTGCAGGATAGTTTCTTGTGCCCATGCACATGCCCCCCCCCCCAGCCTAGTCAATATGATTTTCCCCTCTGCTTCCCTTTCATAGCACTTGCTGTCTTTATTCTTTGGACTCAGAGTTTATTCCATCTCCCCCTTCTCCCTTCACTATACTCAAATGGTCTTAAAAGGTCAAAGATGGAGATATTTATCTTTGTATCCTATATAGCTCCTAGAATGGCATTGTCCAGTAGGAGACACAGCTGAGCTCATTCAATTTTTGTGAGCTGCTTTGAAAAGTAGCAAGAAATAGTCAAAACTTAGTTGATGGTCTGTTCTATTTAGACCATCATGCCCAAAGTAAGTACAGCTTTTTCAATATAACACAATTATTGTGCTATTTTGCATTCTTTTTTATAGTAAAATTTCAGAATTAGTGTGCATTTTTAAAAATTTAATTCACATCTTGTCCTATTCTGCTTTGTCAATTTGACATAGCCTAGGGTCAATTAAGAAGGATCTCTCAATTGAGAAATTATCCAGACAACATTGTTTTGTGAGCATGTCTATGGGGGGATTGTCTTGGTGGTAAAATGATGCAGGAGGGTCTATCCCACTTTGGATTGTACCTCAACATTACAGCATTGTATGTGTAGGATGTGGAGGTCTAGATGTGTGAGCATTCTTGTGTAGGCCAGATTGACCTCTGGTGCCTTCCTCAATCCCTCTTTACCTTCTTTTGTGAGGTGGGGTCTCTCAAGGAACCTGGACCTTTCTTGTATAGTACTATCCTCCAAGCCAGCCTATCATCTTCATCAGATCAGCTATGCCTGTTTCAAAAGACCACCATACCTGCACTTGTTGACTTTAGCGGTTTCTTCATATATGGAGAGATGGGGAGGGCCATTGCACCCTCATTGGAGTATCCAGCCACTCCTCCCAACCAGTTATGTACAAGTCTGCTGTAGCTCAATGTGGTCTTGAGAGGGGCTGGGATATGTGAGTGGGGAAGGACTAGGGGAAAGGATTTCGTCTATGTGGACATCATCCATGCTGGCTGTTTGCAGATCTTCCAGTGTGCCTCTTTTAGGGTGACCCATGCTCCTGCCACAACCAGTGCTCTGTAAGTAACCTTAATAAACTCATTGACTTCCCAGGATGAACATTGGTGGAATCATGCCTTGGAAGTGTTGTTGGGACCTAAGGAAGAGGTAGACAATATTTGGATCTCTCTCAGGGAGGGAATTTTAGCAACAAGCTCATTGCAAGCTCATTGGGTTAGACTGGCTGGCCAGCAAGCTCCAAGGATGCTCCTGACTCTGCCTCCCACACTGGGATTACAGGCGCATGCCACCATGCCTGGCTTTTTACATGAAAGATGGGGATATGAACTCAAGTCCTCCTGCTTGCATTTTACAAATTGGGTCATCTCCTGGTCCCATTATCTGCATTTTAATATACTCTCAGAGGAGAGAATTTGCATGTGTGTTATGGAAATAGGCAAGTCCAGCTTCCTGATTTCCTGGAGTTGTGATTAGGAGCACAGAGCCTCAATTTTCATTTGAGTCTCAGCCTTGCCATCAACCAGTCATTTGATTTTGTCTAAAGATGGGGCTCTGAAAATTAGATTAGGTAAGGATGTAAAGTACTGAACTGAATATCTGGTAGATGGGCATTTGAAAGACTACTGCTATGTGATCAATGTTTGAAGTTGCAAAATGTTTTTTCTTGATCTTTTTTCTTGACCACCCCCAATGCTGTTAGTTTATCCTTGCTGGAAAATGATTTAGCCTGAGTTAGGCATGGCCACAATTTATGGTAGTGAGTTGATGGATTCAACCCTTAGCCAAATTCCTAGTGGTTTCTCTAGGGCAGTGGCTCTCAACCTTCCTAATGCTGTGATCCTTTAATACAGTTCCTCAGGTTGTGTTAACCTCTGACCATAAAGTTATTTTTATTGCTATTTCATAACTGTAATTTTGCTACTGTTATGAGTCATAATGTAAATATCTGTGTTTTCTGATGGTCTTAGGTGATCCCTGTGAATGGCTCTTTTGCCCTCCAAAGGGGTCGCGACATACATGTTGAGAACTACTGCTCTAGAGGCACAGAAACAGCAGAATGAATGTATATTACAAGGAGGATGCATTCAGTTGGCTTCCACAGTACAGAAAGGGCAACCTCACAATGGCTTTCTGCACAGAGGGCCAAGAATCTGATAGCTGCTAGGGCTACAAGGTTCGAGGCTTCAGTAATCCTGTTATAGTGCTGAAGGGGTGGAGGATTCCTGGAAAGCCACTAGGCTTCAGTTCATGTTGAGAGGCTGAGGAAGCAAGCTTCTGAAGACAGTGGCAGTAGAAGCAACAGAATAGATGCACTCACCAGCAGGCATGAAGACTGGCAGGTGAAAAGGGAATCTAAACTTCTTCATATCTGGCCCACCAGAAGGTACATCTCACTCTGGGTACCCACCCCAACTCCCTACCTCTGCCTCAGTAATCCTCCCTGGAAATACCCTCATAGACCCACTCAGAGGTGTGTGTCTTATCTGATTCCAGTCAAGTTCACAATCCAGATCAACTATCATACCAGGTACCTCCAACCTTAAGTGTCTCAGAATATTTTTCTTCATAAAAGGTGAGTGCAGCTCAGATCTGCTCTTCTAGGCAGGTTGGATGTTGAAGGTCGGTTATAACACCCACTCCCACTCGTTTTCCCTCCAGCAGTTTCTCAGGTAATCTCATCTCTCCTACAACCACTCACATTTCTTCTGGAGAGTAGCAAGCCATTGATTGCTTTGCTCAGCTTCTAGTGCTACTGTGAAATGACATTTTCTGTGCGTCTCTGGGTGCTGTGAAGGGATAATGAAAAGGGAGACTCACATAGCATGGATCAGTTGTCATTGCACTAGAAAATCACACAAGTCGACAAGCTGTGCTGACCTCAGTAACTGCAGTTTTATGCAACCTGCTTATGAATATATTATTCACAGGGAAATCCTTAAATTGCCTTTCCTCAGCTAAATTGAAACAGTGCTCATCAGTTGGTGAATGAGAGTTTCAAGCCATCATGTATTGGTGCTATGTCTCCTTCCACAATCTCATTTGGAAGTAGGGTTTGTGAAGTAGGTCTTGCAATATTATTGGAATATTTTTATTATAGTGTATTTTTCTTACCTTCTAAAGATGCCAATTAGAAAAATCTAGGTCTTAAAAGTTTGTGTAAATCTTCAAGCCTGGTAAAAGCTGATCATCTCTAATGAGACGCTTCACACACACACACACACACACACACACACACACACACACACACACACACACATATATATATTTCCCAAAGGTTGGAAATGGAAATGTGTTAACATGATTGGCATATTTTTGGTTTTCCTAATCTTTTCAAGTATCCCTAGGAACTGAACCCTTCTGTGTAAGGGTAATTTGATTTTTTTCCCACTGGAGTTTAAAAGAATTATTTATTGTATGTGTAAGTTTGTATGCACATGTATGAGTATATGGCAGTCAGAGGATAACTTGCATGAATTGTTTTTCTCTTCTACCATGTGGGTTCCAGGGACTGAATTCAGGTTATTAAGCTTTCCACTGAGCCATCTGACTGGCACTGGAATTTGTGCATACTGTTAGGGGCTCTCTGGATCAAACTATGAGGCTGTCACAGTATAATATTTATGTTGCAAACATAATTATGATTTATTTCTTATGTTTTCCCTCCAAGTTTAAAAGCTGAAAGGATTGAAATTCCTATTAACTGATAAATGATCATTTATTTTCTCTTATGAATATGTGGGGTGGCTTAAATGGTTGCCTTTTACTCCTCCTTGGGATGTTGCTGGCATGAAATAAATGACTGAAGGTGATTAGCAATTCCCCCACCCCCAGGCACCTATTCAATGTTAGGATAATGAAGAGGCTTATTTTCTCATTCCAAAGTCCTGTGATTTCATGAAAAAAAAAAGTATGTGTCATTTTATAGTTCCAGGTTCCAAGGGAAGCTATGAGGATCAGATTTCTAGGACTATGTTAATACAGACTCATCAGCAGTCCTGTTTACACACTTTGTGATCACACAGGGAAAGAGATGGGGAAAGAGATGGATGCATTTCTTGTTACAAACTAGCTTACATGACTTTGAGAAATCTACCCCATTTATTGGTGCCTGAGTTTCCTCATCTGTAAAGAGGAACTTAATAGGGTAAATTAGCTACAAACCTAAAAGACTGAAGATTGAGATAAACCACTTGCACCTGTGTTCTGATGCTGTTTTTAGTAGCACCTATTAGTTATCACTACAGTGTTGACATATGTGATTTATTAATTCACAAACTTCAACACCGATGTTGTTGATAACTTTATTCTTCTCAAGAAGCACATTGAATAATTCAATGGCTGAATATTTGAGAGCTCAAACATAGGATGTCTATGACTATATATAGTATGTGGTGGTATAACTGAGTTCCGTTCAAGGTTATCTATGTGTAGGGTATGAAGAATAATCATTATGTAGTATAATTTCTTTTCTGTACCATAATCTCTTCAAAATAAGTGGTTTTTGAGACAGTAAGTTCTGAGCACTCTACTGTCATTTTCAAAATGATCAAGTAAGTTGGAGCTTAGAGATGTACAGAATTCTAATTTCAATAACTATGTTTGTGTTTTCTTGGGAAAGTTAGAATGATCACACACAAAACTCGATAATTTATAACAAATTATAGAAAGGATCCCTGAAAGTATCATTTATTTGCTGAGTAATGATCTTCTGTGTCCTCCTTAAAAAGTACAAACCATTAGAAGGCGGGGAAATTTTCTCTCTCCAGAGTATGATGAAAATACAGTGGGTAATGGGGTGGTAGTGGTGTATGCCTTTAATACCAACTCTTGGGAGGCAGAGACAGTCAGACCTCTGTAAAATGGAGGTCAGCCTGGTATATGGAGTGAGTTCCATGACAGCCAGTGCTACAAAGAGAAACCGTATCTCAAAAACAAAACAAAACAAAACAAAAAAACATAATATAACAAAACAAACAAACAAAAAACAAAAGTACAGTGGCGGAGGCAAGTTTACTAGATGTCCTTTCACCAATGACTGGTATTTCTCAAGCTTGCATCTCCTCTCCTTCAATGCACTCGTAAGACATGTACACGCACTTTCTGAACCTTATTACATTCCCCTGTAGGAACTGGGAGAGATGGCAGAGATGTAGTAGTGTGGGCTTTGTAATCCTTGAATATTGAGACAGGGAAGCCCATTAGCAAGTGATGTTAATATTGGCAATTGCTACTGCTGCTCTTAGTTTATGAGTAAGAGTTCACTCATTGTATATGCATATAAGATAGAGGATGGGGTTGGGGATCTGAGAGATTTTTATCCTGTTACTTTCAACACTCCATCATCTTCCATGAAGGGATAAAAGCAGGAGGAATCAAGGGCTAATGCTAGGACTTCCTACTTAGACTCATATGAAGAGGAAAGGACACACCCACAAAGTCTTAAGTATATGCGTGACAGAGTAAATGTTCAATACATTGTAGCCATTTAGCTTTTCTTTTGTGTAGGAAAAGTCTTTGGACACATTCTCTCAAGGATAACCTGATTGTGGATTTGGTTTTCTCCTAACTGCTGGTTACCTGTATTTCCACTGGTTCGAATGGCCTTTTGCAAAACAGACCTAACTGACCCAGGAAGAATATTTGAACATTTTGTATGTAAAGATGATATCAAACTGGGAGTGAAAGTACATGCCTATGATCTTTGCACTGAAGAGGCAGGGGTGGGAAATTGTGTTTGCAGCCAACCTGAACACACTATTATAATGTGTAGTATAAAGGAGGCACCAAATAAATGTGCTAGAATGGTAATAATGCTTAGTCATTCTCATTATAGCTCACTTGACGTTTTATTCTATTGTTTTCTATTTGATGGTTGCACATATAATTTATTTATTTAAAAACTTATTCTTTTTTAATTTTTTACTTACATGCATGTATGTGTGTCTATGTGTAAGTCAGTGTACATGGATTCAGGTAAATGCAGAGGCCAGAGAGGATGATGAATCCCCATGTGGGTGCTGTGAACTGAACTTTGGTCCTCTGCCAAGGCGGTAAGTGCTCTTAACTGCTGAGCTATCTCTCCAGACCCAGATAATTTAAAGTTACACCCAAAGATTCAAAGGAGCTTAACCATTCAAAATAGAGGATCCTGTGCAGCTCAGGTGCAATGATAGATTCTTTTCCTTGTATTAATACTTGAAGGTTAGCACACAAAATAATGAGTTTCATCTTAGCATCTTCACAATATGGCCGGTGTATGCTCCTGTCATTCATTCTTCTCCCCCATTTCTCTCCTTTGTACCTTTCCCTGCCCCAGATGGTTCCCTTCCTTACCTAGTTAGTTTCCCTTCCTGCCTTCATCTTGCCTATAAGCCATAACCTTCTATATTTTGCACCCTCCTTAAGATATATTCCACCCCTCATGATTTACTTTCTCATTTTGAGAATCCTGCACATATGTAAACACACACACACACACACACACACACACACACACACACACATCTAATTTTAAATTTAGGTTTTGTAAGTAAGAGAAAACAAACACGAGGCATTTATGCTACTGAGTCTGGCTTGTTTTCCTTGATGTAATGATTTCAAGTTTTACATGCCATGATTTCACTTTTCTTTATGGCTCTGTAAAATTTGATGGTGTGTATATAGCTATATATAGCATCTTTTCTTCAGCCATAGATATCCCCAATTTATCTAATAAAGTCTGCTAAGGAAGAAAATAGCAGAGATGGAAATCAAATGATCTTGGTTTAAATTTCAACTCTAGAATTTAATAAATTATGAACCCTTACAAGTTTTTTAATGTCTCAGTGCACAATGGAGGTAATGATAGTATTGATTCCAGGGACTTATTATGATGATTAAATGAATTAAACTTACAAAGCATTTAGAAAAGTGCTTGGCACATAGAAATGTTAAGTATCATCTTGCCTACTGTTTAGGGGCTACTCTGTATGGCTCAGAGAATGATTCATGATAGTTGTACTTGTGGTTTGGAATGAGTCGTTTATGAAGCATGTAGCAAGAAAAAGTAAAAGAACAAATGACAAGGAGCAGATAGATAGAAGCAAAAGATAGACAGCAAAACATCATCAGATCAGGAGTTTATGGCATGAAGCAGACACGGCTGGGCTGGAGTATCCTGATTGAGAAAGCAAGCAAAGGCAACATCATGAAACATCCAGTAGAAATTGCCTACAGAAGTTGAAGCAACCAGCTGGAGTTTCCTCTCTATGGATGGGTTTCCTATGGCTAAGCTCCCAACTTCCTGTTCCCACTAAAGGCATTTTTACATTGTGAGATATGCAATGGTGAAAATGGTTTATCTTCTAGCTGTTTGCAACGCAATGACTTTACTATTGGGATGTTTGCTTTTCTTTCCCTATGTCATAGACTTCGGTAGGGGAAATCCATCTCCAGACCGGGGGGGGGGGTGGAGGTGTCTTGGAAAACATTCTGAGATAAATATGCATAGCAATAGACCCCACTTCTAGAGCCAGCTTTTTAGTGAGTTTAAACAGAACATGGCAATTTATAGAATGTGTATAACAGAAGCATAGGAAACAAACTTTTTTTTTCCCATTGAGGGTAGTTACAAATCTATCTCAATAATTCATGGAATTTAGGCAATGTATTAAAAGAGAAGCTTTTCTTCATTTATCTTGAAAGCATTTGTACCATTTATAATCAAGTTTAGGTGTAAGCAATAGAAATATAACCTTTCTGATTGGCTTTGACAGTTCATTATCTTCCAGGGCAGGAAGCTCCAGGCATTGATTTGGTAGTTGAGTTATGTCATGGCTAGTGTATCTTAATTGCCTATTCCTATCTCTACAGCGTATAGCTTGAGCCTCTGATATTGAGCAGGAAGAAGAGAGAAAAGTAGTGTCAGCCACATTGGCCCATTTTAACAGGAAGGCAAAATCATTCCTGGAAACCCTTTAAGCAAGTTCCTGCTTCTGTCTTACAGGGCAACATGATGTTACGGGGCTACCACTGGTGGCAAGGGAGACTGGGCAAAGCAACAAGGGACAAGTAGATTGCTGTTGGGTTAGCTGATCAATGATATTGACTTTGGGTTGTATTTGATTCAGCAAAGTTCAGGTTCTATTATTGTCTCTGGAAGGAACATTTAGTCCAAACCTCCCATTTTAATAATGTTTGACACCTCAGGCAGTAAATATTTTTTATCATATAGTATTCTCATAATAGATGTTTTATGCATTTTATTTATTTTGTGTGCATTTATGTGTGAATATGTGGATGCACACATACCACAGCACAGGCAGAGGTCAAAGGACAGCTTCAGGGAGTTGGTTCTCTTCTTCCATCTTGTGGGTCACGGAGATTGAACCCAAGTTGTCAGGCATTGAAACAAGTTCTTTTTTACTCACTCAGCCATTGCGCCAGCCCTAGGCACTAGATATTTATACATTGAATGAAAATAACCAGAGAAATGAAACACAAAGTGATCATTTGTGTTGCATTACTGTATTAGTAGCCTGTATCTATGTAATAAGTTATTCCACAATCTATTGACTTAAAAGAATAAATACTGTGTCAGAGTTTCTGTGGTCTTTTTTTTTTTCTTTTCTTTTTTTTAAGTGGGGCACACTGCTCAGGTGGTAGTTCTGGCTTGAGGTCTCTCAAGAGGTTGCAATCCTAATATCAGTCAAGACTGTGGCCATCAGAGGCTTGACAGTCTGTCCATTCTATTTCCATGCTTACTGAAGTGATCATTTTGTCTCAGGTCTCTATTCTTCACCATATGGTCCTCCTCAGGTGTCTGCTTGAATCTGTCCCCCAGGATGGCATAGGGCTTTCCTGGAAATGAATGATCAGAGAGAGACAGAGGGAGAAGGAGAGAGAGAGAGAGACAGATGCAGAGAGACATAGAGACAGAGGAGGGGAGAGGAGCTTCAATGTTATACAGCAGCATACTTGCCATGTTACTGGTCACACAGACCTACACTGATATAACATGGGAGGAAACTACATAAGAGAATGAATGCTACAAAAATGTCACTGCATGGTATTTTTGAAGCTGACTACCACAGTCACCAGAGCAGCTAGCCATGCGATGAGAGCCAAAAGCCCAGCTTTTTTGATAGCCAATCTTCCCCATTTCTATTTTCGTTTTTATGTTGTTTTATCTGCTAGGCTGTGCAACTTGCAAAGGAGATTTTTCCCCCCAAGAATAATTACCATTTAAATTAGTACATAGCTTCTCCATATGTGTGTGCAAATGCATGCACTCGCGCGAGCGTGCGGGCACACACACACACACACACACACACATTTCATTCGTAATCATGCACAGACCCCATGTATCCAAACCCCTTTACTGAAAAATTAAGAGAGCCATGCCATCAACAAGGTAGAGATCTGACTATGAATTATGCAGTTGCTTTCTCCTATCATCAGTGCAATGGAAACCAATAAAAAGGGAAGAAAGCATTTGCAAAACACAAGTGAACAAAGCAAAAGGTAATTTAAGGGTTTTTAAATGAAAGGAGAGAAGCTTTTGTTCTTTATTGTGCAGCAACCACAGTCCCCAAGCTGTTCTTTCATGTGCTTGTGTTTGTACACCAGCCTAGATTGGTAGAACATTGCTTGCTCCAGTTGGGTCCTATGGAGATGGGCTCCCACATTGAATTTCAACTTATTACACTGATATTATTATCCAGCCCATATGTTGAAGCAGTGGCTCTCAACATTCCTAATGCTGGGACTCTAATACAGTTCTTTATGTTGCGGTGACCCCCAACTCTAACGTTATTTTCATTGCTACTTCATAACTGTAACTTCGCTACTGTTATGAGTTGTAATGTAAACATCTGATATGCAGGATATGTGATATTTGGCCCCTTTGAAAAGGTCATTAGACCCCCAGTGGGGTCACGACCCACAGATTGAAAAAGATTGTCTTGAAGGAAGAATAAATTTGTTTACAGGATGACTAATTCTCAAGAACTTGTAGAAGTAAGGACTTTTTAGTTGTGTTCATTCCAGATGTAGAAGTGAAACAGACATTTGCTTTATTAAATAGTGTGCTTTTGTTCTTATACCTCTCAAGATTGACTGTCAAGGTCACTTTCTGGGTGGACATCAGTGATTTGAAACCCATTAGAGTAATGAAACTGGGGAGTGGGAACAAAGGCAGGATCTGCTTACGGCAACATGTATTTCAAGTATCATCAGGTAACATCGAAAGGAATTCCCCTGTGACTCATACATTTATATTTTGAAAAGAACTGATTGGGTCTAATTGATTATAGCTGTTCACTGATTTAAGCTGAGTATTCAAAATGAGTCACACTCCAGGACTTTTTTAAAAATTTATTTATAATACCATTTTCTACCCTTTAAAATTAGCATGACTTAATTAGGCATTATGGGGCTCATGGTGGTATTTTTTATATACATGATATATTTTGATCATACTCATCTTCATTACCCTCTTTTGTCCCCTTCCCATTAATCTCTTCTTTCTAACTCTACTTTGTTCTCGTTGTTGTTATGGGGTGGGAAGAATGTTACAAAAATGTTGGTTTTTGAGATAAGAACATTTGTGGAGAGATGAACACAGTAAATATGTCAGGCAACATGTATGTTTTTACTTTGAACTATATTGTAATAGTCAGCCAAATTTCAAGTTATGGTTGGGAGAACTGAGGTTCCGGAGAGGTTAATTTTCTCATTCATCCAATGACTGTTGGGCTTTTGCTTGAGTTATGTGCACAACACTGTTTGGAAATAAAACAGTGGCAGACAGGAGGTCACACAGCTAGTCAGTTGGGAGAGTTATGAGTGGCATCTAGGTGGTTCCAAAGTCTGTTAATTTTGCCTCTGTGTGCCTACCCCCAAATAGCCTTGGTACAAGGAATGATGTATATACTGATTCATTGAGCTGCCCACACTACCATTTATTGAGAGCTGCCTGCTTGCCACAATTATGCAAAATACCTGTGTTTTACTGTATGCAAGCCTCAAAATCAATCTATGAGTTATTATTCAATGAATCAATGCATATCCATGAGAAATTGAGGAACAGAAGATAGGTTCAGATAGTTGCTTAGTGTTGCTCAACTATTCAGAAGTGGGAAATTATTGGAGCCAAAGGAATAAGTTTAACTTGCAGCGTTTTCAGTAAGTGGCTTTATGTTGAAGTCATTGCTGGAGTTGGTTTCCATTGCTAACAGCTGAGGAATGCTAACTGGTACACTACAGTGGTCAGCTCATTATCACTACTGATACAGGGAAACTCTGTGATTTCATTATCTGAGTTTGAAAAATAAAGAGAAGTATTCTATTCTGCAAACAGTCTGTTTCTTCTACTCCAGTCAGCTCACCATTTATGTTATTATGTTTTATGTTATTAAGATATCAACAAGTACAATTGTATTATTGGTGCCCTATCTGGAGACCCTAGAAGACATCCCTACATGAGACATGTTCTTCTCTAGGTAATTTGGCCATGAAGCAAAGCTCTTCTGAAGCATGTCTATATTCTGATCTTAAAAAAGATGTGTGTGTGTGTGTGTGTGTGTGTGTGTGTGTGTTTGTGGTGTGGTGTGTGATGTGTATGGTGTGTGTAATGTGATGTGTGTGCAGTGGGGGTTGTGTGTGTGTTGTGTGGTATGCATGTGTTTGTGCAGCTGTCCGTGTCTTCTGACCTGTTTGTGACAGGTTCTCTTTGTTGTTTTTCTGCTGTGTACCAGGGGAGCTGGTCCTTGAGCTTTGAAGTGTTCTCTAGTCTCCATCATCCATTTAGCTCCAGATCACAGAGACTGTAAGTGTGTGCTACTGTGCCTGACTGTGTGCATTCTGGGCATGCAATTTCTCATCCTCTTGCTTTAGCGGCAAATATTTTACCCAGTGATCCAGCTCCATAGCCTCACCTTGATTTTTGAGATAGGGTTTCTCACTGGCCTGGAATTCACCAGGCTAAGCTGGTTGGCCAGTGAGCCTCAGGGACTTTTCTGTCTCCCTTTCCTTAACACTAATTATAGGTATGTGCATTATACCCCACTTTTTTCAAGTGAATTCCAAGAATGGTCAGGTCCTGGTGCTATCAAGGAAAGCACTTTACAATGAAGCCATTTCTCTAGCCCTTGTATTCTGATGTTTTCTTTTTAACTCACAAAATGCAGAGGGAACAACTTTAAACTTTGAAGCTCATAGCTTATTTCCAAGGCAACAGGGCAGTTTAGCAGTGAGAAGCAGATCTGGTTTCATGGGTGTACAGCCAGGGCCCTTGCTTGGGCTCAGTGTTATAACCCTGATGTAGGATGTCCTTCTGTATGCTGCAAATATGTGTTGCATTTATTGGTTGATGAATAAAGCTGTTTTGACCAATGGCTAGACAGGACAGAACAGAGCCAGGCAGAAAATCCAAACAGAGATATGGAGAGAAAGAAGTCAGAGTCAGGGAGATGCCATACAAGCCGCCAAAGGTGTAACATGCCAGAATATTACCACGGCCACATGATGATGCACAGATTAGTAAAAATGGGTTAATTTAATTGTGAGAGCCAGTCAGTGAGATACCTGAGCCATTAGCCAAACAATTGTAATTAATTTTAAGCCTCAGAATGATTATTTAATAAATGGCCGAGGGGAACTGAAGGTAGGAGAGAAACTGGTCCAGAGGGACTGGGCAGGACAGAAAACATCCAGCCACATAACCCACTGCCACTGACTACATAGTTTTTAAAAAAAAAGAGTCCCATATTTTCATTTGTATTAAGACCCACAAGATCCGAAGCATGTCTTGATGACTAAGCAGTGATAACTTACTGCAATTAGATACCAATTTATCTTGTGATTGGTGTTAGGAGACAAAGAATTTCCTGGCGTAATTGTTTTTTCTTCCTATGTATTATAGTTGGGCCTGTGGAACTCTGAGTGCTTACACACTGAAACTTCTCTAACACTTCACAGCGTCTCAAAAGAGATTTTAGTCCCAAATCTTAGGCACAAAGAACCTTTAAGACATTGTCTTTACTAGTTTCTTAAGATTCAAAGACAAACTTCATTCTAAGATTGCTGCTGCTGCTGTTAAAAAGGATTAATGTTAAATATGAAATTGCAAATTAGTCACTATGAAGCAGAAATATTTAAATATGTTAAGTATATAGACAGAAGACTGCTTCAGTACATAATATATACAAATAGTTGTGTAGCACACAATGATGTTATGGTTTAACATGGATTGCATATGAGATGGTGGTCTCCTAAGGTTATAATAAAGCTAAAGAATTAATTCCTATTCTCTAAGTGACACTGTAGCCCAGCCATGTGTCACAAGCACTTATCGGGCTTTAACTTGGGAGGAATGACAGACTCAGCGAGTTGGTTTTGAGTATATATTTTACTTCACACTTATATTGATGTAACACACACAAGCATAAGCAAAAAGTCTTAGGGACTATAACCACTAGGCTCACAGCAGGGGTACTTCTCCAGAGGTGCAGGTTTCTTACACCATGATAATGCCATTACACAATGTATCACTCATTGGTCTGTAGAGATGATGCTGAAACAAACTTATTGTGATGCCAGTTGTGTCAAGGCATATCTCACGCACTTATGCAGAGAACATAATACTTGACAATGGTCATAAATTTTACCTATTTTATATATTTACTTTGATAATAACAATTTTACATATTTACAATATTAATAACTATTTTACTAGTTTATATATTTACCATGTTGTATTTTTAACCATTAATTTAGAGTTTACTCTAAAATAGCAGACGCTTGTGGGAAAAAGATAGGGAGATTGCCCAGTTGATAATGTACTTGCTGCATAAGCATGAATTCAGGTAAAAAGCTGGGCATGGTGTACATACTTGTAATGCCAGTACTGGGGGATGGAGAAAAGTTGGCCCCTGGGGCTTGCTAGATAACCAGTCTAGCCAAATTCGTGAGCTCCAGGTTCAGTGATGACTCTGGCTTAAAAGATAAAGTGGAGGATGATTAAGGAAGATAACTGACCTTGATCTCTTTCCTCTGCATGCATATATACCCACACATGCAGAAACATACAGAAAATTTCCCTGTAAAACAATGATGCTGTTATCACAAATGTCACTTGACTGCCTGAAAAGATGACAAGAGTGATAGAGATGTCCCAACTAGGCCTATGTAAGAACACTTTGTGATGACATGGATTAATGGTGCATTTCTAAAAACAGAGCCTCACTGCTAAGTCACAGACAGACAGACAGATGGGTGTGCATACACACACACACACACACACACACACACACAGAGAGAGAGAGAGAGAGAGAGAGAGAGAGACAGACAGACAGACAGACAGAGAGAGAGAGTAGGAGAGAGAAAATAATCATAATGTCCCCTAAATACTAGAGTGAAGGTTCCTCATAATAATTCATAATAACAAGGGAATAGAAATCACTGTAGCCCTGAATACAGTCCTAAAGAATACCATACACTAGGCGACATATAGCTGAAGCAAAATTGTCATCATTCAGTTTCTGGTTGTTTAGCAATTTTCACTACAGGTTAAGACCCAGGAAGTTTTAAAGGGAGTGGCCCTTAGACTCAGGAAATAAACACCTCAGAATTCTCAAGATGTCTCTGTAACTTACCAGATACACAAAGTTCCTTCCTCTTTAAGGTTATGTAAGTAATAAGAACTCCTGAGAAGACACAGAGCAACTGAACTGAAGAGACTTTTCAACTTGCAGAGCCTGAAAGTCTTGTAGAGGGTTCCAGGGTTCCAGCTTCTGTCAGACCTCACCAGGGCTGGGATGAGCTTTCAGGGGGCAGTTGCCTTGGAGTCATCCCTGCTCTTATTGGTAGCTTCTCACCCTTGCTTCTATAAGTACCTCTAATAAACTCATACCTTCACCAAGTTGGACTTTGTTGCTATTGTTGTTTTGGTCTGTCTTACTTTTCAAATCTGGAGTGATTAGGGGTGTGTGTGTGTGTGTGTGTGTGTGTGTGTGTGTGTGTGTGTGTGCGTGTGTGCGTGTGTGCGTGTGCTCACCAAGACTTGGTCTTCCTGACTACTTCAGAAAGTTACTTTTGTATTCTTGTAGTACTGTGTTACAGTACCATCATTAGGTAGAGGATGGAGAATTTTAGAGACACGGGCATAAAATGGAGCTTAAGGAACATGTAAGAGATAAGCTGTGATTGAAATTAACATTGAAAGCTATATTGAAAAAAATAACAAGTTATAAATGCTTTCTTTGCCAAAGCCTGGAATTCCTTTATTATTTCTATTGTTAGTTATTTCTTTACTCGCAAACAATTCCCTAAGGAAAAAAACTTAAGAAATTTCAAATTGAATTGACAGGTAAGAGTGATTTCCTTTCAAGAAAGAGAGATGAGTAAACATTAAAGTTAACAATATTATGAAACTAAGATGATATATTTAGTCTTATCACAAAAAGGCTACATGTTTTTCACAAAAAATTTATTGTTTAGAACAAAATCTTGCCTAGGTGAATAAGAGGGTTCTTTTCTGTCTTAATATCATGACAGTTTAATATCACCGCTATGAAAAAATGTACCTCAAATTCAAGCAGTATAATTTCCATGTGCACATACAAGAACTGATTTTAAAGGTGATTTTATTTATTAGTTTACTGTGTCAACGTTTATCAAATCTCTCTCTCTGAGAACCAGGGCAATTGCTTCAGTGGCTCTGCCAGAATTTATCCTTTTCTTATAGTTTCCAAAGCAATCTGATTTAAAAAAAAACCATCTCTTAGAAATATCTATAGATGGGAGAATATACTCAAGGCACATTATATACTTGTATGAAAATGGCTATATGTAACTCAGTGTAATAAAATTCTTTAAAATAAAAAAGAAATATGTTAACAGCAACTTTACTTGTTATAACTTTTCAACTTGAAAAAAAATTCTGTAACAATGTCTCACATAGTTCAGGCTAGCATGGAACTCACTATGTAAGCAAGGATGACCTTGAACTTCTGATGCTTGTGCCTTCACCCCCTCATTTTATTCTTTTGTAAAAGTAAACACAGTGGTGTTCAGAAAATAGCTACAGAGAACTGTTTGTATTTGGTGAGGCTTTCCCATTTTTAAGGAGATGCAAAACTAGCAGCTCAGGACTTTCCAAGTCCCCATTTTACGGCTGATTCCAGGTTCCATTTAGGCAAATCCTCATGTGTAATGAACGCACTTGTTTCCTTATTTGATCTCCTTCCACATTGAGATAAGAGCTTTTGGGTGAAATATTTTTGAGCAACATCTCCTTTTACTGTGTCTCAGTACCTCTGGCCAACTGTGCTTACTTAGAGGGTGTACTCATAGGCTTGGGGAAGGGTTGACAAGGGCAGAGGAGGACATTGCAGGCTTCCTTCTGAACGGAAGCAAACCATCTCTTTTGTTCTTTCTCTTTCACAGAGGGTAGCTCAGTTATAAAGATGCCATTCTTTTTCAGTAAAAGAGGAACTGTAAGATGTGAGAGGATGAATGGGATACACAATGCCAGAGAGAAATTCACTTAGGAGGCCATTTTAGATTTGAGTAGTCAATATTGGCAAGCCATTCCTCTAGAGACTGGCTTTGAAACACCTGTGAAATAGGAACAAGCAAGAGCGAGAAAGTTACTTACCCAGGCCCAGAAAGGATTTCGCTAAATTTAAAATGGTGATATATGATCAAATGTCCTTGGACAGTGTCTGAAACATCTTTTCAAGGATGCTTCTAGGGTGTTTATTTTTTATTAATTCTTTTTTTTTTGGGGGGGGGAGGTAAGATCCTTTCATCAATGCCCTGGAATTTAAAAAGTTTTTTCTTTATATTCTCCTGTATGTAGCTTGATTTCCCACTTGGAAACACATCTGGGAAAAGGAGGCTATGGTTTGTCACCATTTTAAAAAGTCTTTTTAAAATGAAAGCATATAGCATACAGGAGAAGAAGCAGAATAGTAACATCCCTCAAGTGTTAGGCTCTCTTTAATGCCAGGAACATGGCATGCTTTGATGAAATATCAAGGACTTATCATTGAGGTTCCATATATTTGCTAAATGGGCATTTTATGTGGTTGTTGTCCCTAGCAATGTAATCAGTTTTCAAGTATCTATACTATGGGGCTACTTTTAGGAGGAATATTAGTGTTTTCTGTATATTTAATCTCATTTGCAGCTATTTTACTGAACTTAATAACCAGTTTAAAGTTTTTTAAATGGATTTTATCTTGTTTCATATGATTGTAATTACCAGCTGGTAATAATACTCTTATGATGATTTCTAATTTATATCTTATCACAATGGTCAGAGTTAAAACATGTTAAATACTTTTTCTTATTTCTTTTATTTATTTATTTTATATAACCAAGTCCATTTAAATGAAAACAAACATTTATAGACAATATTTGGCAATTTGGGCATCGTTCTTTCCAAACTACTTCCTGCTGGTAAGGGGCGCTGTCATGAGGGATTCTAAGAAGATGCAGACATCCTGGCTGTAGTCTGTAAGGCTGCTTTGTCCACCTGTTTTGAATGTAGGATCACCTTGTACTCTGTTTCAGGTGGTCTGGTTTGATCAAACCACATTAGTCTGGGAGGAATCCACAGCTTTTCATTTTCTGTGGAAACAAAAATAGAAATCCTTTTCCCCAGTAACTTGTCCTTGAACTTAAATTTTGGAGTCAATGTATTTTTTTTATTAAATTTATTATTTTACATGTTGATCCCAGTTCCCTCTCCCTTCCTCCCTCTCTCCTTCCTTCCTCCCTCCCTTTTACCTTCTCTGCCCTCTCACATGCACCCCAACCACCCTCCCCTCCCATCCCCCACCCCAATTCCATATGTAGGGGAATGCCATCCAGTTGGGGTCATGTAGATTTGATAGGTCATGGGAAGTAGGGACTAGGGTTTCTCTCCTGTCTCTAGGTTAAGGCAGTTATCCCTCCATGGGGGATGTGCCCGCAAGGTCCTTTTGTGTACCAGGGATACATCCTGGCTCCACTGTCTGAGGTCCCTTAGACTGCTCAGTCCTTCTGGCTGAGACCCATATTCAGGGGGGCCTGAGTCAGTCCCATGCTGGCTTCCAAGCTTAGCTCCTCCTTGTTCAGGTAAGCTGTCTCTATGTGTTTCTGCCACCTGGTCTTGTCCTCTTCATCTGCATCTGGGTTCTAGTTCGACTTGGTGTTTATGTATGGGTGTTTGTTCCTGTTTCCAACAGGTATTAGATGAGGGCTCCATGGATAATTTAGTTGTTGATCTCACTATCCGGGAAGGGCATTTATGGTAGCCTTTCCACGGAAGCTCAAATTGTTAGTTGGCGGCAGTCTTGTAGTTCTCTAAACCTTTGTTTGTGTTAAATTTTATCTTCAAACCAATATTGGCTCCATCTTTTATGTCTCTCTCTCTCTCTCTCTCTCTCTCTCTCTCTCTCTCTCTCTCTGTGTGTGTGTGTGTGTGTGTGTGTGTGTGTGTCTCCTGTCTTCTATTCCTAAATGGCTCAGGCTCAATCTTCCTGGTCACACGTGTTTTCCTTTCCTCCTCCTCGTTTTCTCCTACTTCTCTCTCCATTCGCTGCCCCCCCCACTTCCCCTGTGCTCTGGGGGACTTGTCCCTTCCCGGTTCTGTGAGGGACTTTATATGAATCTCTTAGAATACACCTTGTATCCAGTTCCTCTGGTGGTATGAATTATAGGCTGGTGATCCTTTGCTCTGGGTGAGTACATGCTACGTTCCTCTTTTTGTGACTGGGTTACCTCCTTCTGGATGGTTTCTTCAAGTGCCATCCACTTGCCTGCGAATTTCAAGATACCATTATTTTTTTCTGCAGAGTAGTATTCCATTGTGCAGATTTGCTACATCTTCATTATCCATTCTTCAATTGAGGGGCATCTAGGTTGTGTCCAGGTTCTTGCTATTACAAATAGTGCTGATATGAACATAGTTGAGCAGTTGTCTTTGTTGCATGGATGTGGATCATTTGGGTATATGCCTAAGAGGGGGATTGCCGGGTCCTGTGGTAAACTAATTCCCATTTTCCTGAAGAACCGCCATACTGATCTCCAAAAATGGCTGTACGAGTTTGCAGTCCCACCAGAAGTGGAGGAGTGTTCCCCTTTCTTCACATCCTCTCCAACATGAGTCATCATTGGTGTTTCTAATTTTAGTCATTCTGGCAGGAGTGAGATGGTATCTCAGAGTCGTTTTGATTTGCATTTCCCTGATAGCTAAGGATGTGTAGCACTTTCTTAAGTGTCTTTCAGCCTTTTTTGATTTCCTCTATTGAGAATTCTTTCTTCAGACATGCTAAATACTTTTTAAGATTTATTTTTATTTCTAATTGTGTGTGTGTGTGTGGGGGGGGTTTGTACTTGTGCATGCAGGTGCCCTCTTAGGCCAGAAGAGGCTTCCCTGTAGTTGGAGTTACAGGCAGCTTGACAAGGGTACTAGGAACTGACCTTAGGTCCAATGGCAAAGCAGTTTGTATTCTTAATGGCCAAGACATCTCTCCGGTCCCAGAATGTTAAATATTAATTATTTTTATACACAAAGGAATTTTATTCTGCCATAAAGAAAGATTCAATTATAAAATTGCACGAAAATGGACGTTACTGGAAAATATTGCATTCAATGAGACAGCCCAGGATCAGAAACACAAACACCACATCTCTCTTCCATGCAGATCCTGGCTTCTCATTTTATACATGTGTATTTATAAGAGCTGAGTGTATATAGAGCCCAGGAAATTAGAAAGGGGTCCACGAGAGAGGAAGTGAGAGGCTTCAAGCAAGTGCAATATTGTATGAAGGCAGACAGAGGAGTATAGGGGTTGAAGGATGTAAGTGGGAGTTGGGACAGGAGGATGAGGGAGAGGAGGTGGGGAAGGATAAATCAAAAATATGTTTGGAAAATTATAAGGAAGCCTGCTAATTTTAAAATAAAAGTTTAAATAAAAATGAAAACAAAAAACAAACCTAGACACATAGAATTTGTTTTTCAATATTTGTTTTGCAGTGTTGAATAAAGGCAATGAATCATCTAACCAGATCATAATTCCTTGGATGTCAGTGACAAGCCATTTTGTGTCTCAAATTTCAAGCCAAATGTCTATCCCATGGAATAGAGAGGGAAGGAGGGAGGGGAGGAGGGAGGGGAGGAGGGAGGGGAGGAGGGAGGGAAAGGCAAGACAAGGCAGAGGAAACAGAGAGAGAACAAAAAAATAACATCAGAGGAAAGACTGCCATTGTATAATTTCTCTGTTTTTGATTTTGTTTTCATTGAACTGTACATTTTCCTCCACTCCCATTCCCTCCTCCCCCCTGCCCTTCCACCCTCCCCTTTACCCCTCATGCTCCCAATTTACTTAGGAGATCTTGTCTCTTTCCCCTTCCTAGGTGGATGCACGTGTGTCTCTCCTAGTGTCTTCTTTGTTGTCTAGGGTCTCTGGGGTTGTGGACTGTATGCTGGTTATCATTTGCTGTAGGTATAATATCCACTTATAAGGGAGTACATGTTATATTTGCCTTTCTGGGTCTGGGTTACCTCACTCAGGATGTTTTTATCCTAGTTTTGTCCATTTGCCTGCAAATCTCAAGATGGCATTTTTTTTTTTTATGGCTCCATTGTGTAAATGTACCATATTTTCTCCATCCATTCTTTGTTTGAATGGCATCTAGGTTCTTTCCAGGTTTTGGCTATTAAAAATAATGCTGCTATGAACATAATTGAGTAAATGTTCTTGTGGTGTGAGTGTGCATCCTTTGGGTGTATGCCTAAGAGTGGAATTGCTGGAAATTGTGGTAGATTGATTCACAATATTCTGAGAAACAGCCATACTGATTTATTTCCAAAGTGGCTGTACGAGTTTGCACTCCCACCAGCAGTGGAGGAGTGTTCCCCTTTCTCCACAACCTCTCCAGCATAAGCTATCATTAGCGTTTTTTGCTCTTGGCTATTCAGACAGGTGTAAGATGTTATCTCAACACTGTTTTGATTTGCATATCTCTGATGGCTAAGGATTTTGAGCAATTCCTTAAGTGTCTTTAGACCATTTGAGTTTCTTCCATTGAGAATTCCCTGTCTTGACCTGTACCCATTTTTAATTGGCTTATTTGGTCTTTTGATGCCTACTTTCTTGAGTTCTTTGTCAGATGTGGGGTCAGTGAAGATCTTTTCCCATTGTCTTGTTGACCATGTTATTTGCCTTACAGAAGCTTCTCAATTTCAGTCCCATTTATTCACTGTTGTTCTCAGTGTCTGTGCTGCTGGTGTTATATTTAGGAAGTGGTCTCCTGTGCCAATGAGTTCAAGGCTACTTCCCATTTTTTTCTTCTATGCGGGTCAGTGTGGCTGGATTTATGTTGAGGTCTTTGATCCATTTAGACTGAAGTTTTGTGCATGGTGATTTATATGAATCTATTTGAATTCTTCTACATGTTGTTATCCCGGTATGGCAGCACCATTTGTCAAAAATTCTTTCTTTTTTCCCAGTTTATTGTTTTAGCTTTTTTGTCAAAAATCAGCTATTCATAGGTATGTGGATAGCAAGGTCTTTGATTCAATTCCATCGGTCAACTTGTTTGTTTTTATGCCAAAACAAAGCTGTTTTTATTACTGTAGCTTTATGGTAGAGTTTGAAGTCAGGGATGGTGATGCCTCCAGAAGTTCTTTTATTGTACAGGATAGTTTCAGCTATCTTTCGTTTTTTTTTTTCCATATGAAGTTGAGTATTGCTATTTAAAGGTCTGTGAAGAATTGTGTTGGGATTTTCATTGGTATTGGCTGAATCCGTAGATTGCTTTTGGTAATATTGTCATTTTTACTATGTCAATCCTATGTATCCAAGAGCATGAGCTATCTTTCCATGTCTTGATGTCTTCTTCACTTTCTTTTTATGAAGACTTAAAGTTCTTGTCATACAAGTCTTTCACTTGTTTGGCTAGAGTTACCCCAAGATACTTTATGTCGTTTGTGGCTATTGTAAAGAGTGGTGTTTCCCTGGTTTCTTTTGCAGCCTTTTATCATCTGTATGTAGGAGGGCTACTGATTTTTTTTACATCTTGTATCCTGCTACATTACTGAATGTGTTTATCAGATGTAGGAGTTCTCCGGTAGAATTTTCGAGGTCTCTTGTGTATACTATCATATCATCAGTATATATTAAGTGTTTGACTTATTTCTTTCCAATTTGTATCCCCTTGATCTCTTTTTGTTGTCTTAGTGTTCTAGTTAGAATTTCAAGTACAATATTGAATAGATAAGTAGAGAGTGTACAGTCTTATCTTGTTCATGATTTTAGTGGAATTACTTTGAATTTCTTTTTTTTTATGCATATAGAGTATTTTTTATTTAATTTTATATAACAAAGTCCAATTGAATGAAAACAAACATTTATACACAATATTTGGGAATTTGGGCGTCGTTCTTTCCAAACTACTTCCTGCTGGTAAGGGGCGCTGTCTTGGGGGATTCGAAGAAGATTCAGATATCCTAGCTGTAGTCTGTAGGGCTGTTTGTCCAGCTGTTTGGAATGTAGGATCAGCTTGTACTCTGTTTCAGGCGGTCTGGTGTGATCAAACCACATTAGTCTGGAAGGAATCCACATCTTTTCATTTTCTGTGGAAACAAAAATAGAAATACTTTTCCCCAGTAACTTGTTCTTCAACTTAAATTTTGGAGTCAAAGCGTTTTTTTTTTTTTTTTTTTTTTATTATTTTACATGTCGATCCCAGTTCCCTCTCCCTCCCCTCCCTCCCTCCCCCCAAGCCCTCCCTCCCTCCTTCCCTCTCTTTTGCCCTCTCTACCCTCTCCCATGCACTCTAAACACCCTCCCCTTCCAACCCCCCACCACAATACAATATGTAGGGGAATGCCATCCAGTTGGGGTCATGTAGATCTGACAGGTCCTGTGAAGTAGGGACTAGGGCTTCTCTCCTATCTCTAGAATAAGGCAGTTATCCCTCCATGGGGGATATGTTTGCAAAGTCCTTTTGTGCACCAGGGATACATCCTGGCTCCACTGTCTGAGGTCTCTTAGGCTGCTCAGACCTTCTGGCTGAGACCCATATTCAGGGGGGTCCGAGTCAGACCCCTGTTGGCTTCCCAGCTATCAGTCTAGTGGCCCTTAGCTCCTCCTTGTTCAGGTAAGCTGTCTCTATGTACTTCTACCGCATGGTCTTGTCCTCTCCATCTGCTTCTGGGTTCTAGTTTGACTCAGTGTTTATGTATGGGTGTTTGCTCCTGTTTTCAACAGGCATTAGTTGAGGACTCCATGGAGAAGTTAGTTGTTGATCTCACTCTCCGGGAAGGGCATTTATGATAGCCTTTCCACGGAAGCTGAGATTGTTAGTTGGGAGCAGTCTTGTAGTTCCCTCGACCTTTCTTTGTGTTCAACTTTATCTTCAAACCAATATTGGCTCCCTCTTTTATGTTCTCTCTCTCTGTCTCTGTCTCTCTCTCTCTTTCCTATTTTCCATTCCTAACCAGGCTCAATCCTCCTGGTCGCACATGCCTTCCTCTCCTCCCTCTCATTTTCTCCTACTTCTCTCTCCATTAGCTGTCCTCCCCCACTATACCTGAGGTCTGGGGGACTTGTCCCTTCCCAGTTCTGTGAGGGACTTTATATGAATCTCTTAGAATACAACTTGTATCCTAGTTCCTCTGGTGATGTGAATTATAGGCTGGTGATCATTTGATCTAGGTCTAAAATCCATATATGAGTGAGTACATACTGTGTTCCTCTTTTTGTGACTGGGTTACCTCCTTCAGGATGGTTTCTTCAAGTGCCATCCACTTGCCTGGGAATTTCAAGATACCATTATTTTTTTCTGCAGAGTAGTATTCCATTGTGTAGATGTGCCACATCTTCATTAACCATTCTTCAATTGAGGGGCATCTAGGTTGCTTCCAGGTTCTTGCTATTACAAATAGTGCTGCTATGAACATAGTTGAACAGATGTCTTTGTTGCATTGATGTGAATCCTTTGGGTATATGCCTAAGAGGGGGATTGCCGGGTCCTGTGGTAAACTAATTCCCATTTTCCTGAGGAACCGCCATACTGATCTCCAAAGTGGCTGTATGAGTTTGCACTCCCACCAGCAGTGGAGGAGTGTTCCACTTTCTCCACATCCTCTCCAACATAAGTCATCACTGGTGTTTCTAATTTTAGCCATTCTGGCAGGGGTAAGATGGTATCTCAAAGTTGTTTTGATTTGCATTTCCCTGATAGCTAAGGATGTGGAGCATTTTCTTAAGTGTCTTTCAGCCTTTTTGATTTCCTCCATTGAGAATTCTTTCTTCAGTTCTGTACCCCATTTTTTAATAGGGTTATTTGGTGTTTTGTTGACTAGTTTCTTGAGTTCTTTGTATATTTTGGAGATCAGCCCTTTGTCGGATATAGGATTAGTGAAAATCTTTTCCCAGTCAGTGGGCTGCCGTTTGGTCTTGTCAACTGTGTCCTTTGCCTTACAGAAGCTTCTAAGTTTGAAGAGGTCCCATTTATTAATTGTTTCTTTCAGTGTCTGTGCCCCTGGAGTTATGTTCAAGAAGCGGTCTCCTATACCAATTTGTTCAAGGGTACCTCCTACTTTCTCTTCTAAGAGGTTCAATGTGGCTGGATTGATGTTGAGGTCTTTGATCCATTTGGACTTGAGTTTTGTGCATGGCGACAGACATGGGTCTATCTGCAGTCTTCTACACACCCTCATGCAATTGTGCCAGCACCATTTGTTGAAGATGCTGTCTTTGCCCCATTGTATAATTTTAGCTGTTTTGTCGAAAATCAAGTGTTCATAGGTGTGTGGATTAATATCAGGATTTTCAATTCGATTCCATTGGTCTACCTGTCTATTTTTATGCCAATACCAGGCTGTTTTCAGAACTATAGCTCTGTAGTAGAGCTTAAAGTCAGGAATGGTGATGCCTCCTGATGTTCTTTTATTGTATAGGGTTGTTTTGGCTATCCTGGGTCTTTTGTTTTTCCATATAAAGTTGATTATTATCCTTTCAAGGTCGGTGAAGAATTGTGGTGGGATTTTAATGGGGATTGCATTGAATCTGTAGATTGCTTTTGGTAAGATTGCCATTTTTACTATGTTTATCCTACCTATCCAAGAGCATGGGAGG
Organism: Phodopus roborovskii; assembly: GCF_943737965.1. NCBI lineage: Eukaryota > Metazoa > Chordata > Mammalia > Rodentia > Cricetidae > Phodopus > Phodopus roborovskii. The sequence goes on from NW_026125811.1 coordinate 732,964, forward strand.
TCTTTCCATTTTCTGGTATCTTCTTTAATTTCTTTCTTTAGAGTCACAAAGTTCTTATTATATAGATCTTTTACTTGTTTGGTAAGCGTTACACCAAGATACTTTATGTTGCTTGTGGCTATTGTAAAGGGTGATGTTTCTCTGATTTCTTTCTCTGCATCTTTGTCGTCTGAAAAAAATAGGGCTACTGATTTTTTTGAGTTTATCTTGTATCCTGCTAGTTTGCTGAAGGTGTTTATCAGCTGTAGGAGTTCCCTGGTAGCTTATGTAAACTATCATATCATCTGCAAATAGAGACAGTTTGACTTCTTCCTTTCCAATTTGGATGCCCTTGATCTCCTTTTGTTGTCTTATAGCATTAGCTAGAACTTCTAGTACGATATTGAAGAGATATGGAGAGAGAGGACAGCCTTGCCTTGTTCCTGATTTTAGAGGAATTGGCTTAAGTTTCTCTCCATTCATTTTGATGTTGGCAGTTGGTTTGCTGTATATTGCTCTTATTATGTTTAGGTATGTTCCTGTTATCCCTGACCTCTCCAATACCTTTATCATGAAAGGGTGTTGAATTTTATCGAAGGCTTTTTCTGCATCTAGGGAGATAATCATATGGTTTTTCTTTTTCCGTTTGTTTATATGGTGGATCATGTTGATAGATTTTCGTATGTTAAACCATCCCTGCAATCCAGGTATGAAGCCTACTTGATCATGGTGGATGATTTCTCTGATGTATTTTTGAATTCGGTTTGCCATTATTTTATTGAGTATTTTTGCATCGATGTTCATCAGGGATATTGGTCTGTAGTTTTCTTTCTTAGTTGTGTCTTTGTGAGGTTTGGGTACCAAAGTTATTGTGGCCTCATAAAAGAGATTGGCAATAAACCTTCTGTTTCTATCTTGTGGAACAGTTTGAGGAGTAGTGGTATTAGTTCTTCCTTGAATGTCTGGTAGAATTCTGCACTGAATCCATCTGGCCCTGGACTTTTTTTCGTTGGAAGGCTTTCGATGACTGCTTCTATTTCATTTCGGGTTATAGGTCTATTTAAGTTGTTTGTCTGTTCTTGATTTAATTTTGGTAAGTGATAGTTATCCAGAAACTTGTCCATTTCCTTTGAATTTTCAATTTTTGTGGAATACAGATTTTCAAGTATGACCTGAAAATTGTCTGGATTTCCTCTGTGTCTGTTGTTATGTTCCCCATTTCGTTTCTGATTTTGTTAATTTGCATGTTCTGTCTCTGCTTTTTCGTTAATTTGGATAAAGGTTTATCAATCTTGTTGATTTTCTCAAAAAACCAACTCTTTGTTGCATTGATTTTTTGTATTGTTTTCCTGGTTTCTATTTTGTTGATTTCAGCCCTCAAGTTGATTATTTCCTGGCGTCTGCTCCTGCGGGGTGAATTCGCTTCTCTCTGTTCTAAGGTTTTCAGTTGCGCTGTTAATTCATTTATGTGACTATCCTCTGTTTTCTTCATATGGGCACTTAGTGCAATGAACTTCCCTCGTAGCACTGCTTTCAAGGTGTCCCATAAGTTCGGGTATGCTGTATCCTCATTCTCGTTGAATATTAGAAAGTCTTTAATTTCTTTCTTTATTTCTTCTTTGACCCAGGAGTGGTGCAATTGCACATTGTTAAGTTTCCATGAGTTTGCAGGTTTTCTGCTATTTGTATTGTTGTTGAATTCCAATTTTAAAGCATGGTGGTCCGATAAGATACAGGGGACTATTTCTATTCTCTTGTATCTGTTGAGGTTTGTTATGTCTCCTAGTATGTGGTCGATTTTAGAGAAGGTTCCATGTGGAGCAGAGAAGAAGGTATATTCTTTTGTCTTTGGATGGAATGTTCTATAGATGTCTGTTAGCCCCAGTTGAGACATAACTTCTGTTAATTCTTTTGTTTCTTTGTTGAGTTTCTGATTTGTGGTCCTGTCTATTGTTGAGAGTGGTGTATTGAAGTCTCCCACTATAAGTGTGTGAGGTTTTATATGAGCTTTGAGTTTTAGTAGTGTTTCTTTTACGAATGTGGGTGGCTTTGTATTAGGGGCATAGATGTTCATAATTGATACTTTGTGTTGATGGATTTCTCCTGAGATGAATATGAAATGACCGTCTTCATCTCTTTTGACTAGTTTTGGTTTGAAGTCTAGCTTGTTAGATATTAGGATAGCTACGCCTGCTTGCTTCTTATTTCCATTTGATTGGAAAATCTTTTCCCAACCCTTTACCCTGAGGTAATGTCTATCTTTGGAGCTAAGATGTGTTTCTTGTATGCAGCAGAAGGATGGATTCTGTCTTCGTATCCATTCTGTTAATCTGTGTCTTTTTATAGGTGAGTTAAGACCATTAATGTTGAGGGTGAGTAAGGACCATTGATTGTTGATGGTTGTTTGATTTAGGTTTGTTGTTGGCAGTGGTATTGTGAATATATTTGTTCTGCTTCACCCTAGGTTTCTGGTGTAGTTGGATTATCTGTTGCCTACATTTTTGTGGGCGTAGATACCTTCCTTGGGTTGGAATTTTCCTTCCAATACTTTCTGTAGGGCTGGATTTGTAGATACATATTGGGAAAATCTGGTTTTGTCATTGAATATCTTGTTCTCTCCATCTATATTGACTGAGAGTTTTGCTGGATATAGTAGCCTAGGCTGGCATCCGTGTTCTCTTAATACTTTTAGAACATCTATCCAGGACCTTCTGGCCTTGAGGGTTTCCATGGAGAAGTCAGGTGTAATTTTGATAGGTCTGCCTTTATATGTTACCTGTCCTTTTTCCTTCGCTGCTCTTAATATTCTTTCTTTATTCTGTATGCTAGGTGTTTTGATTATTATATGTCGAGGGGTCTTTTTTCTTTGGTCCAGCCTATTTGGGGTTCGGTATGCTTCTTGTACTTTCATGGGCATGTCCTTCTTCAGATTTGGAAAGTTTTCCTCGATGATTTTGTTGAATATGTTTTCAGCACCTTTGAGCTGGGCTTCCTCACCTTCCTCTATGCCTATTATTCTTAGGTTTGGCCTTTTCATGGTGTCCCACATTTCCTGGATATTGTGTGTTAAGGATTTGTTGGATTTATGGTTTTCTTTGGTCGATGAATCTATTTCTTCTAGTTTATCTTCTGTGCCTGAGATTCTCTCTTCCATCTCTTGAATTCTATTGGTTATGCTTGTGTCCGTGGTTTCCGATTTTTTGCCCAGCTTTTCAATTTCCAGCTTTCCTTCCATTTGTGTTGCCTTTATTTTCTCAATTTCGGTTTTCAAATCTTGAACCGTTTCCTTCACCTGGTTAATTGTTTTTTCTTGGCTTTCTGTACTTTCCTTAAGGAATTTGTTCATTTCTTCCACTTTTTTGTTTGTTTTTTCCTCTATTTCTTTAAGGGATTTTCTCATATCTTCTTTGAGGGCCTCTATCATTTTTATGATGGTGATTTTTAAGTCGTACCCTTCTGCTTCCTCTGCTTTGTTGTTGTGTTCCATTCTAGTTGGTGTAGATTCCCTAGATTCTGGTGGTGTCATGTTTGTCTTTCTGTTGTTAGGTGTTCTCTTGTATTGCCTTCTTCCCATAGTTTCTTCCTGTAGGTGTTGGTGGTGTCTCTTCCCTCTCTCTATGGTCCTTCCCAGATGGGCTTATGTGGATCAAAGATTCAATGTCTGTATCTCTGTGTGGTCCAAGCTCTCTAGGAGGCTTCTCTCTGGCCAATAGCCGGCAGAAGAGGACGAGGGCTGGACTGGAACTTGAGAAGGTTTTTCAGGGTAGTGGGATCTCACTGGAAACTGGCGCTCTCCAGCTGAGACCTCGTTCTTTGGCAGGGGCCCGGATTTGGGGGTCAAGGATCTTGCCTGCAGGAACTCCAAGTGGACCCGCAGAGATAGGCGGATCTCTGGGAGGGGCCTGGGACTCCAGCAGAGGACTGGAGGCGGGGTCAGGGACCAAGCCGGTGGAAATTACAGGTGGTCCCACGTGGATAGTCAGGTCTCCTTTGTTCGGAGTTGCTCTGAGAGGTCTCTGAAGTAGGGTGGACTGTTGGCTCCACCCTCTGTCCCAGTGCTCAACCAGAGCGGCAGGACCGTAGGTGGGGTAGGGTACAGGGTGGGGGGGGGTAGGTTGGAGGTTGGGATGGGTGGGGGTGTATCAGAGCTCCAAGGGGTGCTCTCAAAGGGGACTGGAGACAGGAGCAGCAGGATCAGGGGCCAATCCAGGGAGTTCAGGGCGGGGGGAGGGGGGGAAAAGAGGTTGAAGGGGACAGGCAGCCCCAATTGGGCCCAGACTCACCTCTGGCCAATAGCCGGCAGAAGAGGACGAGGGCTGGGCTGGAACTTGAGAAGGTTTTGCAGGGTCTACTTTGAATTTCTATTTAGTTTGATATTAGCTATTGACTTACTGTATATTGCCTTCATTATGTTTAGGTATGTTCTTTGTATCCTTGATCTCTCCAAGACCTTTATCATGAAGGGGTTTTGAATTTTGTCAGAGGCTTTTCCAGCATCTAATGAGATGATCATGTTTTTTTTTTTTTTTTTTTTCATTTTGTTTATGTGGTAGATTACATTGATGGCTTTTCATATGTTGAACCATCTCTGCATCTCTGGGATGAAGCCTACTTGCTTGTGGTGGATGATTTTTCTGATGTTCTTTGAGTTGGTTCCCCAGTATTTTATTGACTATTTTCAAGAGGGAGATTGGTCTGAAGTTCTCTTTCTCAGTTGCGTCTTTGAGTGGTTTGGATATCAGTGCAATTGTGGCCTCATAAAAAGAGTTTGATAATGAGGAGTACTGGCATTAGCTCATCTTTGAAATTCTGGCAGAATTCTGCGATGAAACCATCTGATACTGAGATTGTTTTTGGTGGGGAGAATCTTGGTCACTGTTTCTGTTTCCTTAGGGGTAATAGGTCTATTTAATTTATATTGCTTAAGTTACTTTTGGTATGTGGTCCTCATCCAGGAAATTCTCCATTTCCTTTAAATTTTCCACTTTAGTGGAGTACAGGTTTTTGAAGTATGACCTGATGATTCTTTTGATTTCCTTTGTGTCTGTTGTTATGTTCCCCCTTTCATTTCTGATTTTTGTTATTTTGGATATTCTCTCTCTGCCTTTTTGTTAGTTTGAATAAAGGTTGGTCTATCTTGTTGATTTCTTTTGAGGAACCAACTCTTTATCTCATTTATTCTTTTTATTGTTTTCTTTGTTTCTATTTTATTGATTTCATCCCTCAATTTGATTATTTCCTATCATCTGCTCTTCCTGGGTAAATTTTCTTTCTTTCTTTTTTTCTTTTTCTTTTTTTTGTTCTAGAGCTTTCAGTTGTTTTGCTAGTTCACTAGTGTCAGATTTCTCCATGTTCTTTATGTAGGAATTTAGTGCTACGAACTTTCCTCTAAGCACTGCTTTCATTGTGTCCCATACATTTGGGTATGTTGTACAGTCATTAGAAAAAATCTTTAATTTCTTTTTAAAATTGTGATTCAGTTGAGTGTTATTCCATATCCATGAGTTTGTGGGTTTTCTGCAGTTAGTTTTGTTGTTAAAATCTATCTCTAAGCTATGGTGATTTTTTAAAAATATCTATTGAGATTTTTTTGTTACTGAATATGTGGTCAATTTTAGAGAAGATTCCATCAGGTGCTGAGAAGAAGGTATTTTGTGTGTGTGTGTGTGTGTGTGTGTGTGTGTGTGTGTGTGTGTGTGTGTTTAGGTGGAATGTTCTATAGATGTCTCTTAAGCCCATTTGACTCATGGTTTCTTTGTTATGTTTCTGTCTGGTGGACCTGTCTAGTGTTGATACTGGGGTGTTGAAGTCTCCCACTATAATTGTGTGAGGTTTTTTTTTTTTTTTTTTTTTTTGTGATTTAAGATTTAGTAATGTTATTTTACCAATGTGGGTGCCTTTGTATTTGGGGCATATATATTCAGAATTGAGACTTTATCTTGAAGGTTTTTTTTTCCTGCAGTGAATATGAAATGACCTTCTTCATCTCCTATGATTACTTTTAGTTTGAAGTCTATTTTGTTAGATATTAGGATAGCTATACCGGCTTTTCCCAACCCTTTACTTTAAGGTAATGTCTGTCTTTGGAGTTGAGTTGTGTTTCATGTATGCAGCAGAAGGGTGGATCCTGTTTTCATATTCATTCTATTAGCCTGTGTCTGTTTATAGGTGGAATAGGTTCATTGATATTAAGGGATATTAATGACCAGTGATTGCTAGTTCCTGTTATTTTGTTGGTGGTGTTGGTATGGCATGTGCATTTTCATTCTTTGGGATTTGTTCTTGTGAGATTATCTTTTGCCTGTGTTTTTGTGGGTGTAGCTAGCCATTCTTGGACAGGTGCACCTGGGCTGTATAAGAAAGTTTGCAAAGCAGGCCAGGATAGAAAGGCATTAAGGAGCATTCTCCTATGGCTGTGGCTTCAGTTCCTGCCTCCAGGTTCCTTCCCTGACTTCCCTTCATGATAGACTATTAATGTATAAGCAGAAATAAATAATTTTATCCTTTTTTTTCCTCAACAGCAATAGCAAACTATGACATCAGGCTTGTGAGGCAAATACCCCTTTATCTCTGAAATAATCTTGGCATATATTTAATGGATGTGAAGGGATATCTAATTGTGACTTTCCTTTGTAATTTCTTGGTGATAATGACATTGAACATATTTTCATATGCTTTTGGCTATTTGTGTATCTTCTTTGGGGAAATGTCTGCTTTGATCCTTGACCAAATTATAACTTTTTAATTAATGAGTTATTGTAGGAGTACTTTATTCATTGCATATCAATATAATTGGTACCAAGTATTTCCCTCAAATCCACTTTAAGATTTATCAGATATTTTCTCCTATACCATAGGTTGACATTTCAGTGTCTTAAAGTTTTAAGCTTTTTTTTGAGATAGGGTTTCTTTGTGTAACCACAACTATCCTGGAACTCACTCTGTAGACCAGGCTGGCCTTGAACTCACAGAGATCAACCTGCCTCAGCCTCCAAAGTTCTGGGGTTAAAGGCGTATGACACACTGACTGGTAAGTTTTAAGGTTTTATTTAGTCCTTTTGCCTTTGTTTGCTTTTGATGTCTATACTTTTGGTGTTATACTCAAGAAGAAAATGTTTGTTAATTTTAATGTCATGAAGCTTTTTCTATGTATTTATTTTTTGAAAGTTTGATAATTTGAAGAATTAACATTAAGGCCATTAATGTAGAAACATCATTTTTCTTTAAGGGTGTGGCTTCTTTTAGGTCAATTAATGACCCCACCTCCAGGACATAAAGATGGGGCACATAGAGAATTGTGGTGGTTTGAATAAGAATGGCCCCCATAAATGCATATATTTGAATGCTTGGTCATTAGGGGATGGCACTACTTGAATAGGATTAGGAGGTGTGTAGTAGATATGGCCTTGGAGGAAGTATGTCATTAGGGGTGGGCTTTGGGGTTTCAAATACTCAAGTTAGGCTCAGTGTCTTTCTATTTCTACTGCCCAAAGATCTAGAAGTAGAACTCTCAGCTACCTCTGCTTGTGTACCATCATGTTGTTTGCCATGGCAACAATGGACTGAAGCTGTAAGCCAGCCCCAATTGAAATGCTTTCTTTTATAAGATTTGCTGTGGTCATAGTGCCTCATCACAGCAACAGAACACTGACTAAGACAGAAATTGGTACCAGGAATGGGTTATTGCTATGACAGGACTGACCATGCTTCTTGTTGGTAGAATGTAGACTTTGGAGTAGGGAAGCTGTTGAATGATTTATGTGGTGCTTAATTGTCCATACTAGTAGAGGCATGGAAGACAGTGGTGATGACATCCTGGCTCAAGAGGTTTCAGAGAAGAAGAATATTAGTGGGTGGCCTAGAGATCATTCTTGTCATATTTTGGCAAAAAAATGTGGATGCTTTCTACCCTTGTCCAGAGAATCTTCCCGAACCTAAATTGAAGAGTTTTGGATTAGTAGCATTGACAGATGAGAGGCAAGCCAACCTAGTATTGACTATGTCATGTGGTTATTAGTGGCCAATCTTATGAAGACCTATAATGAAAAGGAGCAAGCTGAGAAAGAGAAAATACAAAATGTACAGTTTGAGAAGAACAGAGGTACTGGGAAGTGTAATTGAATTAAGTTCAGTGCTCAAGGAGCTAAAAAATGTTTAAAGAAAAGCCTGCTATTACAAATAGTGCTGCTATGAACATAGTTGAACAGATGTCTTTGTTGCATGGATGTGAATCTTTTGGGTATATGCCTAAGAGGGGGATTGCCGGGTCCTGTGGTAAACTAATTCCCATTTTCCTGAGGAACTGCCACACTGATCTCCAAAATGGCTGTATGAGTTTGCACTCCCACCAGCAGTGGAGGAGTGTTCCCCTTTCTCCACATCCTCTCCAACATAAGTCATCACTGGTGTTTCTAATTTTAGCCATTCTGGCAGGAGTAAGATGGTATCTCAAAGTTGTTTTGATTTACATTTCCCTGATAGCTAAGGATGTGGCGCATTTTCTTAAGTGTCTTTCAGCCTTTTTGATTTCCTCTACTGAGAATTCTTTCTTCAATTCTGTACCCCATTTTTTATTTATTTATTTTTTTATTATTTATTTTTTTATTTAATTTTATATAACAAAGTCCAATTAAATGAAAACAATCATTTATACACAATATTTGGGAATTTGGGCATCGTTCTTTCCAAACTACTTCCTGCTGGTAAGGGCGCTGTCTTGGGGGATTCGAAGAAGATTCAGATATCCTAGCTGTAGTCTGTAGGGCTGTTTTGTCCAGCTGTTTGGAATGTAGGATCAGCTTGTACTCTGTTTCAGGCGGTCTGGTGTGATCAAACCACATTAGTGTGGAAGGAATCCACATCTTTTTATTTTCTGTGGAAACAAAAATAGAAATCCTTTTCCCCAGTAACTTGTTCTTCAACTTAAATTTTGGAGTCAAAGCGTTTTTTTTTTTTTTTTAATTTATTATTTTACATGTCGATCCCAGTTCCCTCTCCCTCCCTCCCTCCCTCCCCTCCAGCCCTCCCTCCCTCCTTCCCTCTCTTTTGCCCTCTCTACCCTCTCCCATGCACTCTAAACACCCTCCCCTCCCAACCCCCCACCACAATACCATATGTAGGGGAATGCCATCCAGTTGGGGTCATGTAGATCTGACAGGTCCTGTGAAGTAGGGACTAGGGCTTCTCTCCTATCTCTAGAATAAGGCAGTTATCCCTCTATGGGGGATATGTTTGCAAAGTCCTTTTGTGCACCAGGGATACATCCTGGCTCCACTGTCTGAGGTCTCTTAGACTGCTCAGACCTTCTGGCTGAGACCCATATTCAGGGGGTGTACCCCATTTTTTAATAGGGTTATTTGGTGTTTTGTTGACTAGTTTCTTGAGTTCTTTGTGTATTTTGGAGATCAGCCCTTTGTCGGATATAGGATTGGTGAAAATCTTTTCCCAGTCTGTGGGCTGCCGTTTGGTCTTGTCGACTGTGTCCTTTGCCTTACAGAAGCTTCTAAGTTTGAAGAGGTCCCATTTATTAATTGTTTCTTTCAGTGTCTGTGCCCCTGGAGTTATGTTCAAGAAGCAGTCTCCTATACTAATTTGTTCAAGGGTACCTCCTACTTTCTCTTCTAAGAGGTTCATGGAGCCCTCAACTAATGCCTGTTGAAAACAGGATCAAACACCCATACATAAACACTGAGTCGAACTAGAACCCAGATGCAGATGGAGAGGACTAGACCATGCGGCAGAAACACATAGAGACAGCTTACCTGAACGGCCACTAGACTGATAGCTGGGAAGCCAGCATGGGACTGACTCAGGCCTCCCTAAATGTGGGTCTTAGCCAGAAGGACTGAGCAGTCTAAGGGACCTCAGACAGTGGAGCCAGGATGTATCCCTTGTGCACAAAATGACTTTGAGAACATAACCCCCTTGGAGGGAAAACTGCCTTAATCTAGAGACAGGAGACAAGCCATAGTCCCTACTTGACAGGACCTGTCAGATCTACATGACCCCAACTGGATGGCATTCCCCTACATATGGAATTGGCGTGGGGGGATGGGAGGGGAGGGTGTTTAGAGTGCATGTGAGAGGGTAGAGAGGGCAAAAGGGAGGGAAGGAGGGAGGGAGGGCTGGGGGGAGGGAGGGAGAGAGGGAGAGGGAACTGGGATCGACATGTAAAATAATAAATTAAATTAAAAAAAAATGCTTTGACTCCAAAATTTAAATTCAAGGACAAGTTACTGGGGAAAAGTATTTCTATTTTTGTTTCCACAGAAAATGAAAAGATGTGGATTCTTTCCAGACTAATGTGGTTTGATCACGCCAGACTGCCTGAAACATAGTACAAGGTGATCCTACATTCAAAACAGCTGGACAAAACAGCCCTACAGACTACAGCCAGGATATCTGAATCTTCTTCGAGTCCCCCATGACAGGGCCCCTTACCAGCAGGAAGTAGTTTGGAAAGAACGCCGCCCAAATTCCCAAATATTGTGTATAAATGTTTGTTTTCATTTAATTGGACTTTGTTATATAAAATTAAATAAAATAATAAAAAATGTATTACCAAATTGAAACATAAAAAAAGAAAAAAAAAAAAAAAAAAAGAAAAGCCTGATCCTTAATGGAATAAAGATGGTGGTGACCTCAGGGCAAAATCCCTCCCAGCAAAGCTTCCAACTTGTGGAAAGGAATTCAAGGAAAGTTTTAGCAGTGAAAGAAACCATTGAAAACAGAATGCAGATGCAGATGTAGTTCCAGCTAGAGCAAGTACCAGAACTTGGCAGCTTCAGCCACATGGTTCTGACTTTAGAGTCAAGAATATGAGAAAGGGGCTATGAATTCTCTCTCCATGACCCAGGAACGCTGCTAAGAACAGGTGTGTGTCAGGTGTACCTCTGCATGGAGGCCCAGAGAGATCATTGTGTGAAGCTGTTAGGATGAAACCTGGATTGCTTTGGAGACCCCAAGATATTGGAGATGCCAGAGCTGTAGGATAACTGCCAAGGAGAGCTACTAACAGGGTATGGAAGCAGCCTAAAAGAAAGAACTGTGTTGCAGTCAAACAAGCTGAAAGGAATTGGAGATCTGGGATGCTTTAACATTAGAGATGAAGAGTTTGGATTTTGCCCACTTGGTTTTCAGTCTTCCTCTGGTTAAGTATTTCCTCCCTATCCCCTCCTCCCTCCATTTTGTAATGGTAATGTATATTCTGTGCCATTGTATGTTGGAAGTATGTGATCTGATTTTTGATTCTTATTTTACAGCAGGTAACAGTTAAGAGATTGCCATGAGTCTGCAAAGAGACTTTGAACTTTGTACTTTAAATAATGTTGAGAATGTGACAAACTATGGAAACTTTTGAAGTTAGAATAAATGCATTTTTTTTTTGCCTATGAGGGCCATGGTGTGGAATGTGGTATTTTAAATAGTAATGCCCTCCATAGGTCCATATATTTGAATATTTGGTTATTATGGAGTGGTGCTAATTTAGAGGGATTTGGAGGTGTGGCTTTGTTGGAGTAGGTGTGTCATTTTTGAAGAAAGTTTGTCATGGGAAGTAGGTTCTAGGGTTTCAAATATTCAAGCTAGACCAGTGTCTCTCTCTTCCTGTTACTTGCAGATCCAGATATAGAATTACCAACTTCTCCAGCATCACATATGCCTGACTGCCATCATGCTCCCTGTTGTAACAACAATGGACTAAACTTCTGAAACTGTAAGCAAGCTGCAATTAAATACTCACCTTTATAAGAGTTGCTATGGTCATGGTGTCTCTTCACATTAATAGAACACTGACAAAGATAAGAGGTAAGGGTGGATCTGAAAGGAGTTTGGGAGAACTGAAGAGTGAACATGAGCAAAATATATTAGATGAAATTCTCAAAAAATTAATACAATATTTTAAAAGATCATGAATGTGTTTTGGGTTACTTTTTGGGTATGGTACAAGGTAAATGTTTCTCTTTCGAGTTGCATTGTGGATATTCAGTTTTCCTACAACTATTTTCTGAAGAGACTCTCTTTTTTATGGTTTATTTTGGCATACTTATTGAGGATCATCTGGTCATATACATAAGTGTTTATTTCTGGGATCTTTGTTTTCTTCTAGTGGTCTTTATCCTTATATCAATGGTACTCCTTTGATTACTGTTGCTTTGTAATGTTTTTATTTTATTTACAATATTCATTTTAATTTTATTATTCTGTATATATGGGTGTTTTGCTTACCTGTATGTTTGTGCAAGGTGTGTGTGTGTGTGTGTGTGTGTGTGTGTATGTGTGTGTGTGTGTGTGTGTGTGTAGTATCAGCAAAGAGCAGAAGAATGCATAGGATACCCTGGGACTGGAATTACAAATGGCTTTGAGCTGCCATGTAGGTGCTAGGAATTCTGTGGAAGAACAGTTGGTACTGTTAGATACTGAGCCATCACTTCAGCCTTGAAATATATTTTTAAGTCAGGAAGTGGATGCCTTCAGGTTTGTTCTTCCTTCTTGAGATTGTTTTATCTATTTCAGGTGCTTTGCATTCCATTTTAATTTAGGCACTTTTTCTACTTCTATATAAACATCATTGAATTTTGATGACATTGCATTAAGTTTATAGATTGCATGGGGTAATATGGACATTTAAACAGTTTTTGTATATATTTGAGTAAATGTGCATATTTGTATGCAGATACTTATACATGTATGTGCACATGTGTATGGAGGTTAGAGATCCATTTTTTTGTCATTTGTTTTATATTGTCCACTTTTTTGAGGCAAAGTGTCTCCCTGGTCTGCTTATCTCTGATTCTCTAGGACTGAGATTACAAGGTCACCACACCTGACATTCTTTTTAAACGTTGGTTCTAGGTATCAAACTCAGATTCTTAAGCTTGTAAAGTAAACAATATTGTCTAAACCACATCTGAAGCTCAAATTTCAGTAGCATTGTTATAACCAATGAACATGACATGTCTTCCACTTAGGTATTCTTTGATTTCTTCTAGCAGTGTGTTATTATTTCCAGTACACAAGTCTTTTGCTTCTGTAAGTTGACCCGTAAATAATTCTTGTTGATTCTATTATGTGTTTGTTTTACTAATTTGCCCTTTGAACTGTTCTTTGTTAGCATACAGAAGTATAGCTAATTTTTGAGCATTGAGTTTGTCTTGGAACTTGGAGCCAGCATATTACCTCTGCTGTTACAGAGAAGCCACAGCTTCTACTGCAGCCAACTGGAACTCCACCTCAGCTAGAATCCACACTCATGAAATGGATTTTCTTTTTATAACTGGCGTCTCTTTCTTTCTACATATCTTGGTCCTAAATCTAAGTATTAGATGAATATGTCATATAGAATGTGTATCTTACTCACAGTCCTAGCAGTAAAGGTGTCTGGAAATTAGTTGCTGTCTCTGTAATCCAGGAAGGCACAGAGGCAAGTTGGAATAAAGATGAACAAGGCAGTCTTTGAAATGCTCTCCAATCATGTGCTATCAATAACACTGAAGATATGGGAAGGGAAAAAAACTGCTTAAGTCTTTCTTAGACTAGAAAACTGCATTAGTTACAACTTGAAGGCAATTGAAATTACATTCTATTTCTTATGTCTTTCTCCTCCCTCCCTCCCTTCCTCCCTCTCTCCTTCCTTCCTTCCCTTCCTTTCTGTCTTACACACACACACACACACACACACACACACACACACACACACACACACACACACCCTACATCAAAATCCCCAAACAAAATAAGACACTGACAAAAATACTTCTTGGTAGAGATGTATTTTATTGAAACTGAGCCACCTTTGAAAATTATCATTGATTTCCAAGATTCCTCTCTTATGGTGCTTCAATTGCCAGTTCTAGTTGCTTTAGATGCTGTGAAGGGGGTGAGTGGGTGGGGGGAGTAGACACAGCTTGAACAATACTACTTCTGCCTTTGTTTCCCATGGAGAGTTTGGGAAAAATTTGATAAATTAACTTGATGAAGATGACATTTTAAAAGGCAAATAAATGATTGTGGCATTTAGATCTTATTTTCGTTTAAAATTTGTTTTATTATTCTTGTATGTATATACATGTGTGCATGCACATGTGTATATGCATGTGCATGTGTGTACATGCATGCATGGCCTGACACCCTGGAGGGAATCAGAGGGCAACACTGAGGACTAAGTTCTTCCACCTTTAAATGGGATCTGAGAATTAAATTTAGGTCATAAGGCTTTCACAGAATGTGCCTTTACCTGCTGAGCCATTTCATTAATCCCAGGTATTTTCCTTCCTTCCTTCTTTCCTTCCTTCCTTCCTATCTTTCTTGATATTTTTTTTAAATTTAAATTTGAAACAAGCTTGTTTTACATGTCTATCTCAGTTACCAAACCCTCCCATCCTCCCCTGTCCACCCCACCAACCCCCATCCCATCCCCTTTCTGCTCCCCAGGGAGGGTGAGGCCTTCCATGGGGATTCTTCAAAGTCTGTCACATAGTTTTGAGCAGGGCCCAGGTCCTCCCTCATGTGTCTAGGCTGAGAGAGTATCCCTCTATGTGGAATGGTCTCCCAAAGTCCATTTGAATACTAGGGATAAATACTGATCCACTACCAGAGTCACCCAGTCCTCCTAAATAACACCACATTCAGGGAGTCTGGGTCAGTCCTATACTGGTTTCCAAGCTATAAGCCTGGAGTTCATGAGCTTTCCCTTGTTCAGGTCAGCAGTTTCTGTGGGTTTCTCCAGCCTGGTCTTGACCCCCTTCGCTCATCACTCCTCCCTCTCTGCAACTGGATACCAGGAGTTCAGCTCAGTGTTTAGCTGTGAATCTCTGCTTTTGCTTCCATCAGCTACTGGATGAAGGCTCTAGGATGACATATAAGATAGTGATTAATCTCATTATTGGAGAAGGGCTTTTCCTCTGGCTGCTGGTCTTGTCCTGCTGCGGCACCAGCCCCAATTAACACACAGAGACTCTGTATTTGATATAATGCTGTTGGCCAGTTACTTGTTTCTTATCGGATGGCTCTGTCTTAAGTATTAACCCATTTCTGTTAAATATAAGTACTTCCACATGCTCTAATCTTACCGGGGAATGGGGCAGGCATCTCATCTCCCCAGTCTCTCCATCTTGACTCCTCCTTACTACTTCCTCTTTCCTCCTTGTCTCCTAGTCCCTTCTCTCTTGCTTTCCTATTAGCCAACAGTGCTTTATTCATTAACCAGTATGAGAAACATATTTACAGAATGACATCTCCCATCATCTATATCCCACTTTTGACACCAGATATTGCGGTTAAATGAGGATCAGGATAAACAAATAGGCCGAATAGATGTTTATTCAGGGAGAAATAACTTACAACCTAGACAGTTGAACACCAGCAATTTCCACCAGATGCTCTCCTGTCCGCATCCCGCCAGCAAGAGAGAGCTCCTCAGACCTCCTTCCACAGGTCACTTCTGCCCCTGGCTCCACCCCCAATGGACGTGGTCAGTGCCACAGAAGGAGACAAAGTGAATATCCCACTACAGGCATTTAAGTTAGCCTCTCCACTATTTCTTAGAATCTTATTTGGGGTCATTCTTGTAAATCTCTGGACATTTCCCTAGTGCCAGCAAACCTACAATGGTTCCCTCTATTATGGTATCTCTTTCCTTTCTCTTCTCTATTCATTCCCTGACTCAATCTTCCTGCTCTGTCATGCCCACCTCTCTCCTCCTCTTCCTCCTAATTCCCTCTACCCTCCCACTATGCTCCCAATTTGCTTGGAAGAAGTTGTCCCTTTCCTCTTCTCTTTTAGGGTCTTCCTTGTTTCCTAGCTTTTCTGGCAGTGTGAATTGTAGGCTGGTAATCCTTTGCTCTGTCTAAAATCCATATATGAGTGAGTACAAACCATGTTTGTCTTTTTGTGACTGGGTTACCTCACACAGTATGGTTTCTTCAAGTTCCATACATTTGCCTGCCAAATTCAAGATTCAATTGTCCCCCTCCCCACTGAGTAATACTCCATTGTGTAAATGTACCACATTTGCTCCATCCATTCTTCATTTGGGGGGCATTTAGGTTGCTTCCAGGTTCTGACTATTACTAATAATGCTGCTGCTATGCACTTAATTGAACAGCTGTCCTTGAGGCATGAATGTGCATATTTTGGGTATATGCCTAAGAGTGGAATCGCTGAATCTTCTGGTAGATAAATTCCCATTTTCCTAAGGAACTGCCATACTGATTTCTAAAGTGGCTATAAGAGTTTACACTCCCATCAACGTGGAGGAGTGTACCCCTTTCTACACATCCTCTCCAGTATAAACTGTCATTGGTGGTTTTGATTTTAGCTATTCTGGCAGGAGCAAGATGGTATCTCAGAGTTGTTTTGATTTGCATTTCCCTGAGAGCAAAGGATGTTGAGCACTTTCTTAAGTGTCTTTCAGCCATTTTAGATTCCTCTATTGAGAATTCTCTATCTAGTTCTGTACCCTGCTTATTAATTGTATTATTTGATGTTTTGGTAACTAGCCTCTTGAGTTCTTTGTATATTTTGGAGATTAGCCCTCTGTCAGATGTAGGGTGGGTGACTATCTTTTCCCATTCTGTGGGCTGCCGTTTTGTCTTGTTGACTTACAGGACTGTCCTTTGCCTTACAGGAGCTTTTCAATGTCAGGAGGTCCCATTTATTAATTGTGCGAATACCAAGTTGTTTTCAGGACTATAGCTCTATAATAGAGCTTGAAGACAGGGATGGTGATGCCTCGGGAAGTTCCTTTATTGTACAGGGTTGTTTTGGCTATGCTGGGTCTTTCGTTTATCCATATTAAGTTGAATATTATTCTTTCAAGGTCTGTGAAGATTTGTGTTGGGATTTTGACGTGGATTGCATTGAATATGTAGATTACTCTTGGCAAAATTGCCATTTTTACTATCTTGATCATACCTATCCAAGAGCATGGGAGATCTTTCATTTTCTGGTATCTTCTTTACTTTCTTTCTTTAAAGACTCAAAGTTCTTAATATGTAGGTCTTCTGCTTGTTTGTTTAGTGTTACCCCAAGACATTTTACATTGTTTGTCGCTATTGTAAAAGGTAATGTTTCTCTGATTTATTTCTCAGCCCTTTTATCATCTATATATAGTAGGGCTATTGATTTTTTGAGTTAATCTTGTATCCTGCCACTTTGTTGAAAGTGTTTATCAGCTATTGGAGTTCACTTGTAGAGTTTTTTGGGTCACATAGTGAAAGTTTGACTTCTTCCTTTCCAATTTATATGCTCTTGATCTCCTTTGGTTTACTTATTGCTCAAGGTAGAACCTCAAGTACAATATTGAAGAGATATGGAGAGAGTGGACAACCTTGTCTTGTTCTCGATTTTAGAGGAATCGCATCAAGTTTCTCTGCATTTAGTTTGATGTTGGCTGTTGTTTTACTGTATATTACTTTTATTATGTTTAGGTGTGTTTCTGTTATCTCTGATCTCTCCACGACCTTTATCATGAAGAGGTGTTGGGTTTTGTCAAAGGACTTTTCAGCGTCTAGTAAAATGATTATGTGGTTTTTCTTTTTCAGTTTGTTCATATGGCAGATTACATTGATGGATTTTCAAATGTTGAACCATCCCTGCATCCCTGGGATAAAGCCTAGTTGGCCATGGTGGACAATTTCTCTGATGTGTTCTTGGTTTCGATTTGCCAGTAGTTTATTGAGTATTTTTGCATCAATGTTCATGAGGGATATTGGTCTGTAGTTCTCTTTTTTAGTTGTGTCTTTGTGTGGCTTGGGTATTAAGGTAATTGTTGCCACATAAAAAGAGTTTGGCAATGAATTTTCTGATTCTAATGTGTGGAACACTTTGAGGAGTATTGGTATTAACTGTTCTTGAAATTTTGCACTGAAACCATCTGGCCCTGTTTGATTTTTTTTTGGCGGGGGGAGACTTTTGATGACTGCTTCTATATCATTAGTGGCTATAGGTCTATTTAAATTGCTTACCTGTTCTTAATTTTATTTTGGTAAGTACTATCTATCCAGAAAATTGTCCATGTCCTTTTAATTTTCATATTTTGTGGAATATAGATTTTTAAAATATGACATAAAAATTCTCCAGATTTCCTCAGTTTCTATTGTTATGTCCCCCTTTTCATTTGTGGTTTTGTTATTTGAATGTTTTCTCTCTGCCTTTTGGTTAGTCTGGGTAATGTATTATCTATCTTGCTGATTTTCTGGAAGAACCAACTCTTTGTTACATTGATTCTTTGCATTGTTTTCCTAGTTCCTACTTTATTGATTTCAGCCCTCAATTTGATTTCTTGTTTTTCTATTCCTATGGGGGTGAGTTTGCTTCTTTTTGTTCTAGAACTTTCAGTTGTGCGGTTAATTCTCTAATGTGACTATTCTTCAATTTCTTCATGTGGGCACTTAGTGCTATGAACTTTCCTCTTAATATGGCTTTCAAAGTGTCCCATAAGTTTGGGCGTGTTGTGTCTTCATTCTCATTGAATTCTAGGAAGACTTTGATTTCTTTCTTTATTTCTTCCTTGACCCAGGGATAGTGGAATTGTGCATTGTTCAATTTCCATGTGTTTGTAGGGTTTCTGCAATTTGTGTTGTTGTTGAATTCCAACTTTAACACATGGTGGTCTGATAAGATACAGGGGATTATTTGAACATTTTTGTACCCATTGAGGTTTGCAATATTGCCAAGTATATGGTTGATTTTAGATAAGGTTTCATGTCGTGCTGAGAAGAAGGTATATTCTTTTGTGTTTGGATGGAATGTTCTACAAATGTCTGTTAAACCCAATTGGTTCATAACTTCTGTTAGTTCCTTTGTTTCTTTGTTAAGTTTCTGTCTGGTGGACCTGTCTAGTGTTGAGAGTGGGGTGTTGAAATCTCTCACTATAAGTGCATGAGGTTTTATGTATGATTTGAGTTTTAATAATGTTTCTTTTATGAATGTGGGTGCCTTTGTATTTGGGGCATAGATGTTCAGAATTGAGACTTCATCTTGATGGGTGAATAAGAAGTGACCTTCTTTCATCTCTTTGCTTTGATTTTTATTTAAAGTACAATTTGTTAGATATTAGAATTGGTGCACCTGCTTTATTCTTGGGCCCATTTGATTGGAAAGTCTTTTCCCAACCCTTAACTCTTAGGTGATGTCTGTCTTTGAAGTTAAGGTGTGTTTTTTGTATTCAGCAGAAGGATGGATTCTGTCTTCATATCTGTTCTGTTAGCCTGTGCCATTTTATAGGCGAATTAAGACCATTAATACTGAGGAATATTAATGACCATTGGTCATTAATTCTTCTTTGTTTTGGATTTTTTGTTGTTGGTGGTATTATTGTGGATTTCCTCTCATTTTTTTCTTTTGGGTTCTAGTAAAGTAGAATTGTCTATTGCCTATGATTTTGTGGATGTAGTTGACTTCCTTTTGCTGTAGTTTCCCTTCCAGAACTTTCTGTAGGGCTTGATTAATGGATATGCATTGTTTAAAACTGGTCTTGTCATGGAATATCTTGTTTTCTCCATCTATAGTAATTGTAAGATTTTCTGGGTATACTAGTCTGGACTGGCATCTGGGGTCTCTTAGTGTGTGTAAAATAGCTATTCAGGACCTTCTGGCCTTCAGAGCTTCCATAGAGAAGTCAGATGTAATTCTGATAGGTTTGCCTTTTTATGTACTTGGCCTTTTTCCTTTGCTGCTCTCAATATTCTTTCTTTATTCTGTGTGTTTGGTGTTTTTATTATTATGTGGTGAGCAGACATTTTTTGGTCCACTCTATTTGGTGTTTTGTAAGCTTCTTCTACACTCATTGGCATGTCTTTCTTCAGGTTGGAAGTTTTCTTCTATGATTTTGTTAAATATATTTTCTACACCTTTGAGTTGGATTTCTTCACCTTCTTCTATACCCATTATTCTTAGGTTTGGCCTTTTCACAGTTATCCATATTTCCTGGATATTTTGTGTTAGGGATTTATTGGACTTAATATTTTCATTGGTCGTTGAATCTATTTTTCCTAGTGTATCTTCAACACCTGAGATTCCCTCTTCCATTTCTTGTATTCAGTTGGTTATACTTGTATCTGTAGTTTATGATTATTTACCAGGCTTTTATCTTTCCAGAATTCCCTCAGACTGTGTGTGTGTGTGTGTGTGTGTGTGTGTGTGTGTGTGTGTGTGTGTGTGTGTGTTTAATTGTCTCTATTTGGCTTTCAAACTATGCACTGTTTGAATTGTTTCTTGAATTTTTTGGTTTGCCTTTTCTTCCAATTCTTTTAAGGATTTTCTCATTTCCACTTTTAAGGTCTCCATCATCTTCAGGAAGTTGTTTTTAGGGTCATTCTCTTCTGCTTCATCTGTGTTAGGATGTTCACATCTTGCTGGTGTGGAGTTACTAGAGTCTGAGGACATCATATTGATCTTTCTGTTGTTGACTGTGTTCTTATACTGTCATCTACTCATTCCTTCTTCCAGTGAGTACCAGTGGGGTCTCTCCCTCTCCTAGTGTGTACTGGACCAAGGTTCTCTTCCGGTGAGTACAAGCAGGTCCAATATCATGATGGCTGTTCTCTTCTAGAGGATGGAGGTGAAACTAAGGCACTGGCAGACTCTGGGCTGGTCCAATGGGACGGGTTACCTAGTGCACTGTTCCCAGGGTTCTGGAGGTTCTGAGAAGGGTCCTGGAAGCCCATGTTTTTCTTATATAGCCTCTTCAAAGCACACTTTTAGGTTGCAATGAAAACCCAAATGATAACTTTCTGAAGGTGGCTTATTCATTCCAAGGTTTTTAAAATCAACATTCAATAAAATATAAACTGAGAAATGTGGCTTTTTGAGAGGTCTGTAAGAACAGGATACTTTTTTTTTTTTTGAAGAGTGCTACCAAAATCTATATACCACAGCAATCTGAATAGCGGTGGAGATTTCTGGGAAACTAGGAGCAAAATATAAAACAAACACATCTGGAAGTGTTGGCAGGCAAGAGTTGGAAGGATACCTATTGGCTGACAGGTGTGTAGGGAAAATGGTGGAGAATAGAATGGGGTGAGAGGAAGTGGGAACAGTGACTGTAAATTGTAGGTAATAGGACTCGGGGGCACAAGGTAAGAAATTGGGGATTTCTATGTTTCTAAAACAGATGGCTAGGACATGGGCCATTGTTTTATGGTATATTGCAGGCTACATACATGTTTCTAGGAGTATTTTGTACTTGTAGCAAACATAATACTTTGTATTATCTTTTAATTAAAAAATTACCAAGTAGCAGGTTTCCTTATGGTATTTGCATACAATGTGGTTTTACGAATACCAAATAGTCACCTCATATCTGATGTTCTTTTTCTTTTATTACATTCATTTATTTGTTTGTTTACTCTCTGTCTCTGTCTCTGTCTCTGTCTCTGTCTCTCTCTCTCTCTCTCTCTCTCTCTGTGTGTGTGTGTGTGTGTGTAACACACAGAAGTGAATTTCCTCTGTCTATCGTGTAGCTCTTGGGGATTGCACTCAGGTGGTCAGGCTTGGCATCAAGTGTACTTATCCACTGAACTATTTTACAGGCTCCAATACTTGATCAGTTCTTAAACCTATTTGGCCTTTGTCTTTTTCTTTGGCCTATTTGACCAAAGAAGTTAACATTCTGATATAGCAACACTATTTTCTCTTCTTAAAATAATTATATAAAGGACTATTATCACAGGAAGTGTTGGCTCATGCCTATGGTCTTAGCACTTGGGATGCAGATACAGGTGGATAGCACTATTTCCAAGCTTAGCTACACAGTGAGAGGCTGTCTGAAAAAAGGGAGGGGGATTAAAATGACCTGAGACTTTACCCACATTAAAATCAGCCTTAGATTCAAATAAGGTGTTCCTTTATTTTTCATGAGGTCAATGATTCTTAAAGTGAGGTTCCCAGACCAACATCTTCAGTATTGTCAGAGAATTGGCTAGAAATGCAAATTCCTTTAGGCTGAGACTCTGAGCTGGTCAAAGTAATGCAAATAAGTGCTCAGTCCTAAATAAGACATCAATTTCAGGCCCTTTAAGGCTCAGGGACCATCACTGAGAGGAGGTGGGAAGAATGTAAAACCTGGAGGATGGTCTGCACCTTGCTGTCTTCTAGGCATATCATGGATGTTACATTCTTGAGTTCACACTTGCAGCAGCTCTAAGACCTTTTAAGACTAGAACCGTCAACATCTTGTCATATGGGGCCCTACTCTCTTAGAGGGTTTATATACAGTTAATAGTTGACAATGGTGGGAGAAACATTTTCTTCAGTGGTATAGTCACTGGTAAGGTGCCCATATTCTTTTGAATAACCCTTCACCCATGTTTCTTTAAGCAACCCTAATGCAACCCACTGAGTCACATACACACAAAATAAAGACATGAAAGCAGAAGAGGGTCTAATAAGGACAAAGTGGATCAATGGGAGAGGGATAAGAGAGAGGACTGGTGAGGTGAATATGACTGAAATACATGATATACTTTTATGAAACTGTCATGGTGAAACCTATTATAATGTATAGTTACTTCATGCTAATAAGATATTAAAGAATGAAATGGGGGTTCTTGGACCTGACTGCAGACCCACTGATCAGAAATAGTAGTGGCAGCACCAAGGGGCCTCTGTTCAAACAAAGCCTGATATATTCCCAAGTATAAGAAGTGCTGTTAAGCTAGGCTTGGAAGCATGAGAAAGAGAAATGAGGATGTGGTCATCTCTACTCAAGCTTCTGAAAAAGTGTTTCTGTTCATGCCATAGGATAACCTTATAGATAGTTAATGTCTGCTAGTTGACAATGTTGCTGGGAATAAATGTTGCCCATGTTAACCCAAGCTGGAGTAATACCTGTTGTAAGATTAACTACAATGGAGGGAGGGAAAGGTGATCTCTTGCTTATTTACAACCAGTTTGATATTAGTCAACAACAATAGTCACCTTTAAAAAAAATTACTGGAGACTCAGTCTCATAGAGTTCAGGCTGGCCTTGAACCTGATGCTTTTCTGTAAATGTCCTTGAACTAAATGACCTGATCTTCCTTCATGAGTGCTTGCATCACAGGCATGCACCACTATGTATAAGCTACCCGGAGTCAAGAAATGGAAATAATTTGCATATGTTCTTTAATGTTTCTTTTCTTGTAGATTAAATTGAATTGCCTGTTGTCTCTGGTTCCCCTCTCCCCCTCGATTCCCTTCTTCCTCCCAGAACCAGCCTCCACTATGCAAAAGCCACAAAGCCAATTTCAATGCTCTCCCATTCTCCCACCATTCATCACAGAGCATTACCTCAGAAAAGAGTTTTTGGTAGTCCAATTAACTGCATTTTCTGAATTGAGGCTTGACTGGCTTACTCTGTCAGTACTTAATGCACACCAGCAGCATTACACACTTCAGACTAATGGTTTGTGTGTTCCATTTCATTAGCCACAAAGTTAGGCAGGTACCTTCTGGTTTGGACTCTGTTGTTAATGTACCTTCAAAGCATCCTTTCCTTTGTTTCCAGCTAAAACTTTATGGTGTAAATTGAGCATGCCCAGTAGCATTCCTGACCATCACTTTAATGCCCAAGACCTTGGACTGAAGTTGCTTAAGAATGCCCAATAGCATTCCTGACCATCACTTTAATGCCCAAAACCTTGGACTGAAGTTGCTTAAGAATGGGCCAACCCTTTATGAATATGTATAGGCTCCCTGAATAAAAACCCCTGTGCTTTCTTTGTTCAAGGAAGTCATTGCTTTGAAAACGACTCCCCTGTTTTTCCTGCCTGCTCTAGGTAATAAATCATTGTCCATAGGTTTACATATTGGCTGCGCTTATTTGACTTTGGTTTCAACAGATGCAGAATCCATTGCATTCTGTTCCAATTCTAGCATATGTCCTGTAAAGCCTAAAATAGTTACTACCTGGCCTTTAAACATGTGCTGACTCCAGGTCTAGGTGATTTAATTGAACACATCTTACAGTTCCTTGTACAGCATATGCAAATTAAAAGAAAGGATACTGAGAAGGTCATGATGTAGCACTTCTATAATCCCAGCACTTAGAGGATAGGAGAACCATGATATTGAGGTCATCCTCTGTTACATACCATGTTCAAGTTCACCTGGCCTATATGAGACCTTGTCTCAATAAAATAACCAACCAAGCAACCAGCCAAACAAACAAATAAAACACACAAACCAAGACAATGAGAACATCAGAATACCCAAAACACCAAAACAAAATACTGAAAAATAAAACAAAAAACCCAAATAGTTAAAAGGAAACCCCGTGCCAGAGTGCTTGTGGTGGTACATTCCTATAATCACAGTACTTGTGAGGTGGAGGCAGGATTAAGAGTTCAAACTCATCCATGGTTATATAGCATGTTTGAGGTCAGCCTATGGTATGCCATACTCTAGCTCAAATAAAATAAAATACATTTAAAATAGCTATTCTGAAGCTGTGTAGATGCATGATGGGTTTTACAGTTTCATTATTAAATACACATATACACACACACCATTAAAATCAGAAAAAAATCCTTGGAAGAGTTAGAAAAAGAAAAAACTATTAGCTCATCATGTCCTCTTTCATGACTTCTGTCATTACCTTCATTCTAACTGTCTAGAAGTTCACTAAGATGTACAGACTTTGGGTCTGGTTAATTTTTGTGCTACATGCATCTTATTTGCAGGCTCTTTATAATAAAGCTTAAAAAAAGAAAGAAAAAAATCCAAGCCTCCCCAAATTTAGACCATTAGCTTTATTTTTAATTATTTATTTATCTGCTCTTTGAGAATTCTATACCCATTAGCTTCACTCTTGAGAACAGGCAGAAAGGTGATGTTCTGTATTAGAATGAGAATTCCCCAGGGAAGAAAAGACAGAAAGCAAGATTGCCTTATTATTAATTTATTTGACAAGTCCTCATTGGGTGTGTTCTCTGGGAAAGGTGCTCCTGAGACTACAGGATGCAAATATGAATGAAGCATGATTCCCCCTCTTAGGGGCTCCTGTCCAACAAGGGTGTCAGACATGTTAAATAATTACTGTACAAAGTGAGGAATTCTGTGAAAAAGGAGAAATGCTGCTTTGGGGGCGGGAGTGGTTGCAGCAAAAAATGTGTGAGGGTACCCGAAGCCTTTCTGGAAAAAGCTGTGCCCTGTCACTTAGCAAGAATATTGACAGAGAGGAGTCATGCTGAAACAAAAATCACTAGCAAGATGTTTTCTTATTTTTGCACACGAGAATGGTGGAGGAACGTTTGTCTAATTCCAAATCCAAGCATGATGTCTAGGCGTGAGAGTATTGCTCTAGCTGGTCCTTTTCTCCCTCATTGCTCTAAATTTATGCACTCATATTTCTTTTTGAAAAAATTCCCGATCTACTCAAGTTTTTGTCTTGATTATTTGAGACTTCTAGAAAGTAAGGCTTGCATCTTCCTGTTGTAGGCATTCTGTCAGAAGGAAGACTTGATTTCCTCCTGGTTTACAGAAGGTTTACTGCAGAGCAGGAACATACTGTATGGTGTGAAAAGTGTAGAGAACTGAAGAGATCTTTCATCCATACATGTGGAAGGACCCGAAAAACAGCCAGCCTTACTCCCAGTATGCTAAGCTTTCTTATTTATTTATTTATTTATTTATTTAAATTTTAGATGTTATAGAGAGTGTGCAGAGATTCTGTTTTTCTTTTGAGAGACATTATTATTATTTTTAATTATGCCCATGTGTGTGTCTATATGTGGATATGTGCACATTAGGTATCCTTAAGAGGCCAGAGATATTGGATCCCTTGGAGCTGGAGTTATAGATAGCCATGTGCCACCTGACATGGATTCTGGGAATCTTTTCAGCCCCTATGCTGTGCTTTTTTTATTGTTGCTCACTCTAATGAAATTAAGTGTGTATCACAATGATGGTTGACACACAAAGTAGAAAACACAGATTTATCTTTACAGTTCCATGGTGGTATCTGTTTCTTTTTAGAGGTGACTCTCCAGCCCTTCTACTCTGCTTTGGGGCACAAGGCTTGACCATCTGGGTTCATTGGTGGTACTTCTTGTCTCTGGTTCCTGGTTGGGCTCAGCCAAAGGAAAGCAAGTGCTGATCCCAGAAGATGCTTAGCCTCTAGCTTTTTCTAGTAAGGCTGCTTTAAACTGCATAGTGCATTTCACTCCCTCTGAGTCTCCCCAACCCCTGCAGTTTCCAGTAACTTCCTTCCCCTTGGCCCTTCACTTCCCTCTTGCTACTAGCTACTCCTTGTAATTTCCCTGTGACCATCCCTATTTTTCTCAGTAGTTCCTTTATTAAACTCATCCAATATTATTCTTGCTGATTGTGATTCAGTGTAGTCCTGCAGGCTCATTTTACAAGTCAAATATATTAAATGCATAGAGCAAATTGCTATTAAACTAACCACAAGGCAAATCCCTTCCTAAGGGGAAGAACTCTGTAAATCAAAGCAAGCATCTTTTGTTCTTAATTTCTTAAATCTAGATGTTTATTTGCTGAGGTTATATCAAGCACTGCTGTTTTTCCATGCTATGTCAAACTCAGGACTTCCAGACCTATTTAAAATATATCCTGTTCTTCTTCCACATGAGGTAGCCACAAATATTTGAAGCCATCTACTATTTTGTCCCCTAAGGTTTGTCTTCATCATGGTAATCTATTCTCTTCCCACTGAGTCCAACAAATACTCCTTCTAGGACAGAAATTACATTTGTTCACCACCCTGATTTATCTTTTCTGATTATCTTTGGTTAAAGGCATGTAGACTGCCTGACCTACAGGTAATCCACATGAGTATTATAGGGAAGCCCACAAATTAAAAAAAAAAAAGGGGGTGGGGAAAGCAATGCAAACTGAGTTTATTACAATCTATGGGTTACTGAAGTATAATGAAATTCTCAGGAGCTATGTCATGTCAGAAGTCCCATGGAAAAAGTATGTATTTGCACTGCGAAATGAAGGTCACCAGCCATGATCTGACTAGGGCAGAAGGGCTCAGTCTCACCATTCCTGCTCTCACTGTGTATGACATACTTTTTAGAACTGTGGTCACTGCCCCCTGGCTCCACTCCCAGCTAGCTATACCCTTTTAAATTATGCTCATCATCTAGTCAACCAAAGCACATTGACTTTTCCACATGTGGGGCTGTTAAACTAGTTTGCCCTATTCTGTATGTGTGTAGCCACTGGATTTTTCTTGCACAGGCTACTTCATGCCGTTTGTCTCTGGCTTACTGCTTTTTGGCTGGGAAACCTCTTGCTGTGATTTTTAAAAGTAGTCAAAAGGAACTGGGGGAGGAAAAGGTTTATTTGGCTTACTCTTTCACATTGCAGTCCATAGTTGAGGGAAGTCAGGGTAGGAACTCAAGTGGGAGCTGTGGCAGGAACCATGGAGGATTGGTGCTTACTGGCTTGTTCCTCATGGCTTGCTCATTATGCTTTCTTGTATAACACAGGACTTCCTGCCTAGGGGTGGTACCACGCACAGTGGCCTGGGCCTTTTTACATCAAGCATTAGTTAAGAAAATGCCCCACAGATACGCCTACAGGCTAGTCTGATGGAGTCACTTTTCTGTTGGGATTCCCTCTTCCTAGGTGACCCTATCTCGTGTCAAGTTGATGAACTAAGCAGCACAAACCTCTTGTTTAAATGAAGAGTAAGCAAATATAATTAAGAAACCCTCCACAAAATGGATCATACTTCATAAAAGCATCTTGATGAGACTATTCCAGGTTATATGAGAGCCTTGATTCTATATGGTCATCTAGACCACTTCCAATGTGTATAGCTCAATCTTTCTCCCAGGGAATTATCTTCATCTGCCTCCTTGATTCTGAACTACTGACAAATTTGCACCAGTTCCAGACAGTGTGGAAAAAGAAAAAGAATTCAAAAGAATCATTGAGATATCTTACAAGCTCAGAGTAAAATCTGTCATGTGTGTCAACATTTAGTGAGGATTCAGTCACATGGCTATTCTTAACTGTAATGGAAGCTGGGAAATATAGTTGAACATGCAGCTCCATTTCTATGCAAGAAGGAAGGGGCATATTTTGATAATTAGCTGTGAGTTTTCATTACTAACCTTACCTTTTTTTACCCTATCTATTCCTAATTTATTTACTCATTCCCTAATTTGTCCACTCATGAGCCATTCATTGAGAACTTAGTGTCATGTACTATGATGGATTCTTCCAGTAGGAAGAATGTAAAGATTAATGAGTAGTGATAATGCACCGAAATAACTGCAAATCTACTTCAAGATTATGACACCTTTGCATGTTACTTAATTTACCCATTCCAATATCATTTATCTCTTCTAAATCTATGATCAATATATTGACTAGACAGAGATAAGAATAAAGCCTTTAGGAATCAATTAAGACTTTTGCCTAGGTTTGCTTGATTTAGCAATGAGATCTTAGGAAGTAAGGCTATTCAATCATTACAAATCAACTCAACTCACTCAGTCTGTCCCTGAGGATATCTTTACAGGCTTTGTTAATGACTCGCTAATTTTCAGCTTCTTGCTGGCTACCACATTCTTAGATATCCCACTTAGATGTCTCTGCCAGTAATGGAAATCAAATGGCCTGATGTTACTCATCCCAAGTGAATCCTCAACTCTCATGAACACCACTTCAGTCTTTCAGTCTTCATAAATAGTTCTTTCAATAACCTACTCTTGGACCTTGTTCTACAAATTGCTCATTAATATATGGAAATGGAGTACTCTTTTACCCTCTTAAGAATGAGGACCCTCTGGCATGTTTATGCTTTTAGCACCTCTCAAATCACAATTCTTTAGACTTACTAAATCTAACCCTGTTCCAGTTTTTCCAGGGCCTTGGGATAGATAAGAGTGGTCCAGGTTCAAGTTAACTTCTTGAATTCTTTCAACCTTTTTTATCTCCACATTATATTATTATATTACTTCTACTATCATGTTGGTTTTTGGAGACAAAATTTCAAATAGCTCAGGCTGAACTCAACTTGGCATGTAGCCAAAGGTGATCTTAAACTCCCGATCCTCCTGCCTCCACTTTCTAAGTGCTGGGGTTATGTGGGAAGCATGGAGATGCTTATGCTTATAGATCAGCACTATGGGAACCATGAAACGTTAAACACACACACTTATCCCTTCAATAGAAGGGTGGGAACAGATGTGGTTAATAGCTTGGTGACCTGTGTGCTATTTGGGTCGCTGAGACCACACCAGATCTTCCCCTAGACCCTTATCATGACCTTGTCAATCTATAGCACCTATTTTTTGTGGAAGATGTAGCACACACTTTAAAAAGCGTTTCAATATAGTTATGTCTTATTTAAGCTTTATTGTGCACATGCGATTAGTAATCACCAGGAAAGTTTTTGACAAATTGTGCTGTGCTTAAATATGCCTAAAATAAACAACTCAAGGTCAGACTCCCAAAGTTTGAACCAGTGCCAGCTACTCAGTTGTGTTGTACTGAACTACTTTCTTTTATCTCATGGAGTATTACTTTTCTGGCCCTGGTTGTCTCAGAGAACCCCTCCCCCTGCACACAGATTTATAAACAGGCTTTTGGTTTGTTCTTCTTCTTACTATTTTTTAACATTGTTCTACCTTGTACCCTTGGATAGCCTGCTGGGATTTTCTATGTACACCAGACTGATCTCAAACTCATAGACATCTACCTGCCTCTAGCTCCTTAGTGCTAGGATTAAAGGCATTTACTACCATACCTGGAATTATTCTTAACAATGTCTGATTTATTCTATCTAGTCCAAACATCTTTCTTAATACAGAGGAATAAGAAAATGGCTTTGGGACTGGAGAGATAGCTCAGCAATTAAGAGCACTGCCTTCTCTTCCAGAGGATCCAGGTTCAGAACTGGATCCATTGCTTCCCACGTGCCAAGCAAGCACTCTGGCAAATGTCCATTTCCAGCCTTGAATCCTTTCTGATAAATGCTAAGTGGGAAATTAAAAAGTTTAAAAAATGTTTTTTGAAATTAAATTATAATTACACCATTTACCCTTTCCTTTTCCTCCCTATTGTCCCTTCCATGTATCTCTTACAATCTTTCAAATTCATGGCCTCTTTTTCTTTAATTGTTTAACATATATTTCTAAATATATGTTTATATGTATTATATGTTTTAATATATTCCTAAACATAAAATACAATATGCTCAATCCATATAATGTTACTTGTATTGTATGATTTGCCTTTATAGAGCTTCCAATTTAGCCAGGATTAGCAAAGTTATATGAGAAAATGATTACAAAGTATGAGGACATGGTTAATAACCATGGATATGGTTAATAACCATAGATTGAGAACATAGATCTATTTGGTGACTCAGAAAGTTATGTAATGCAAAGCTCTTTGTATCTAATAATTCTGTTTGCATAAAATCACCCTTTAAGCAGTAACATTTTACTTTTGTGTATATGTGTATGGTGAACATGCAGGTATTCATACATGATTGCATATATGTGTGTATGTGTAAATCACAAATCTTCTCTTTGCTCTTTACCTACTTCATTGAGGCACACTCTTTCAGGTGGGTCTAGCTAGTCAGGTTGCCTGGGGGATCCCTTATTTCCACTTCCCAAGTTCAAGTACTAGGATTACAGACCAGCCACCATGCTGACCTGACATTACATAGATCTGAACTCAAATCCTCATACTTGTACTGAAACAGCTTTATACACTGAACCATTTCCCCAACCCCAGTAATAACATGTTGAAGAATAGTTAATTACTGAATTGAGTATATTCAATTTTTGTTTTATTTTATTTTGTTTTTCGAGACATGGCTTCTCTGTGAAGCCCTGGCTGTCCCCAAACTCACAGAGATCCACCTGCCTCTGCCTCCCCAGTGCTGGGAATAAAGGTCTGCAATAGCACTGTTGGTATCAGTTTTTGTTTTCTGCTTTTAATTATATAATAGAGATAAATGGAAGTGCAGGTATAGGATAGACTTTGTGTAGCATGTTAGACTTTGTGGCTGTAGCTCAGTAGTAGAGAACTTATCTTGTATTCATGAGGCTCTAGGTTCAGTCCTTTGTGCTGCCATAGCAAGTGAAACACAGTTGTAATGTACTTTATCTATTAGTGAATATTGGACTATATTTAACTTGAACAGGATATCTCAATATGGGTGGGCCACTTGCATTTCAAATACTTAGCAGCCTCAAATGACCAATGGTTCCTGTATTGGCTAGTATGGTCTAGATAGCACTGTGTTGAGTTTTATTTGTAGACTTCCTGGGAGCATATTCATATAGCCTACAGTTTGCATTTTTACTAGTATTACATTGTGAAAGTTGTCCAAGTTTAGATAAACTCCAGGTCATTAATTTTCACTGGATGAATATTCATAGTGATTTATTCTTTCTTCTGTCAATGGGCAATTGGGTTTTTCCCAAAAATGTGTGATTACAACAAACATAAACAAGAACATTTAAAAATCTACTGGAGCTAGACAGTTGGCTCAGTGTTGAGAGTACTTGGTGCCCTTCCAGAGGACACACATTCAGTTCCTAGCTCCCATACTAAACTGCTCACAACTGCCTGTAACTCCAGCTCCTGGAGGATCTCAAGAGCCTAATTTCCCTGGGTACCCACATGCAGATACAGATATATGTATAATTTAAAGTAGTAAAATAAAATAAAATTAAAACTGGATCTAGAGAGATGGCTTGGCAGTTAAGAGCACTGGCTGCTCTTCCAGAGGAACTGGGTTTGATTCCCAGCACCCACATGGCAGCTCACAACTGTCTGGGACTCCAGTCCCAGGGCATCCAATGCCCTCTCTTGGTCTCTGCAGGCACTGCATGTATGTGATACACAGACATACATGCAGAGAAAACACTCATACACAGAAAATAAAAAAAAAGAAAAAAACATAAAAAACTAAAAATCTTGTTTCTAGTACAAAAGTTCAAGAGCTTTTCTGGACAAGGTATGTGTCTCAGATGAAGCTAATCAGAGATACTGTTTTAGTCAGTGTTCTAGTGCAGTGAAGAGATACTGTGACCACAACAACTCTTATAAAAGAAAACAGTTGGGGTTGGCTTACTCTTCAGAGGTTTAGTCTGTTATCATTATGGTGGGGAGCATGGTGGCACACAGGCAGACCTGGTGCTGGAGAGGTAGCTCAGAGTTCTACATTTAGATCTGCAGCCAGCGTAGCTTGACGATCTGAGACCTCTAAGCCTGTCCTCTGTTGTGGAATACTAGCTTAAGATGTGTTACATTCATTTCTGCTGTGAAATATATGTTTAAAGATACAAAGATGTATTGTATATTTTATATTGCATTTATTTAACTCTGTAAATCTGTGTTACTTTGCCTGTCTAAAATACCTGATTGGTCTAATAAAGAGCTGAATGACCAATAGATAGGCAGGAGAGAGAAACAGGAAGGGCTTGCAGGCAGAGAGAAAAAATAGAAGAACAAATTTAGCTATAAACAAGCCAAGCCAAGGCCAGATATTGATAAGTAAGAATAAGTCTCTGTGTATTTATTTGGGAGCTGGGTGGTGGGTCCTCAAAGACAAAAAACAAAAAACAAAACCCAAACAACATATCCCAGTGACACATTTCCTTCTACAAGGCTACACCTACTCCAACAAGGTCACACCCTTTGATAGTGCCCTCCCTATGATGTTATGGGGGCCATATTCTTTCAAACCACAACAGATACTCAGTTCTAGTTTTGTGATTAAGATAAAAATAAAAAGTACTGGTTCTAACTTACATTAGCATCTTTCAGGTATAAGCATCAGCTTGAGTTTTATGGTAATAATCTTCCTTTTTAAACTGTGTGTGTGTCTCTGTGGGGATGTGTAGGGCATGCATATAATATATTGCACATGTGTGAGCATACTTGCACACACATGTAGAGGCCAGAGGAAGACATTTGTGGCTTCATTTATTGCTCTCCACCTTATTTTTTGAGACAAGGTCTCTTAGTGAACTTGTCACATGTTATTTTGTCTAGGCTGGCTAGCCAATGAGTTCCTGATATCTGCCTGTCTATGCCTCCAACAGTGAGGTTATAGGTGTATATGGCCATACGTTTAGTCTTACAAATGGAGCTATCTCCTCATTTCAAGGTACTTTAAAAAACCATTTTAAACATATATGCCTCTTAAACATAATATTCTTATTTTGCTTATCTTAGCATTTTGTCTGTGTGTATTTATAATGGTTGTACCTGGAAGAGCTGAGACAGCTCTGGTGTCTTGGGGAAGGAATG
This sequence comes from Phodopus roborovskii, assembly GCF_943737965.1. NCBI lineage: Eukaryota > Metazoa > Chordata > Mammalia > Rodentia > Cricetidae > Phodopus > Phodopus roborovskii. The sequence continues at coordinate 766,174 of NW_026125811.1, forward strand.
GAGGTAAATGTGTGGCAATTGAATATTCATGCGGGATATTCTGGACTAATGGATGGGCAAAGCTAGTTGTAGGTAATGAATAGGAGTGGGAGGATGCTCAGGGCTGCCAAGTGTTTCAGGAAAATATAAGACCTAAGTAAGAGTAGACATCCATGATGGAAAGACTCTCTACACAATAAAAAATTCTCCCTATCAATAACATTTTTGAAAAGTTAAAAGAATCAATAGAGGAAAACACATGTGATGTCTTAGAAGATTTCAGTAATGAATGCCTTTCTAAAGACTTAAAATCTAGAAGCCACTTAAAAAGAGATTAAATTAAATATTAATATTAGATTACATACGTATTAATATTAGATTGCATAATAGATCATATCATAAATCTCCAAACTTGTCTTACTAACGTTTTTAAAAATATTTTATTTAAATTTGTAATTAATGCATGTGTGTGTGTGCTCACATGTGTTCATGCCTGCTTGTTTGTATTTGCATCATGTGCACACAAGTGCCTATCAAGGCCAGGAAAGGGCATCAAAGGCCAATGATTGGAGTTACAGGTAGTTGTGAACTGCCCACTGTGGTGCTGGAACTGAAAACAGGTCTTCTGCAAGAGCAGCAACTATTCTTAGTGGCTGAGTCCTCTTTCCAGTCCTATACTTCCCTTCCCTTCTCTTTCCTTCCATTCCCATCCTCTTCCTTCCTTCCTTTCTTTCTTCCTTCCTTCCTTCCTTCCTTTCTTTCTTTCTTTTTTCATTCATTCATTCATTCATTCATTCATTCTTTCTTCCTTCCTTCCTTTCTTCTCTCTTTCTCTCATTGTTTCTTTCTTATTTTCCTTTTTTTTTTTTTTTGAGACAGCTTGCTTTGTAGCTTAGGCTGGCTTTGAACACAGTATGTAGCTAAGACTTGGCTTGGACTCATGGCAATTCTCCTGCTTCAGTTCTCCAAATGCTGAGGTTATAGATATGTCTCACCATGTCCTGCCTTCCCAAACTTTTGTATGACTCCAATGAGACGTTACCTAGGACCGATGAAAAACTATAAAAGGGTTTTGTCATGTATATTGTAAGAACAAATTAGAAAACCTAGACAGTATAGCAAAATGAATGTAAAAGGGGCTTTAAGCATTTAAGATAGTGAACAAGTTCACCAAATAATATCAGGCAAATTGAAATACATCAGAACAATTTGGCAGTTTGCAAGCATGGTCTGTATACAAGGTATAGATGAAATGATGGTCATAAGACAGTGGAAAGTAGGTAGGCAAAACTCGGTCTCATAGGAGTTTCACAACCTCCAATGAAATAAAGACATTCACTGTTTGGATTCCTAGGAACTCCTCTTCTAGGAATCTATGGCAAAGATAACTGCATAGAGACAGAGGGACAAGATTATTGAAGGAAGTGAGACTTAAAATAACAAAAGTTCGAGGAAGATCCAAACACATATGACACAGAGATTAATTAAAACAATCTGTGGCCTGTTCATAACATGACATTTTACATTTTATTATTATGTGTGTTGGTGGGGGACATGTATTTGCCTCTGTGTGCATGGGGATGTCAGAGGACAGCATCATGGAAGGCATTCTCTATTTCTACCTTTATATGGGTTTCAGGGATCACACATGAGTTTTCAGGTTTGCTCACTGAGTAATCTCACTTGCCTCCATATCATGGAGTTGAGTTGTATGAGCAATGAAAAGGGATTGAGAAAGATACGAATTCAGAGTGGCCTGAGGATGTTTATTGTGATAAGACACAAGATACAGTATTGATGCCTTGTGCACTGAAAGACTAAGAGATAAAGATGCATGTAGATATTTGGTTTCTATATGCAGAAAGAAATGCTGAAAGGATAATGTGGTGTGAGTTGGGAGGACTGGGCAATCTGTGGGGCCTCTAGTAATGAATAAGTATTTACCCCTAGTATATGAATGGACTTTGGGAGCCCAGTCCACATAGAGGGATACTCTCTCAGCCTAGACAGAAGAGGGAAGGCTGGGGCCCTGCTCCAAATAATATGAAAGGATAATTTTTAAAATATGTTAAAATTGTTGCCTCTCAGGAATGAGAAGTTGAAGGGAAGAGAATGGCAGGAAGAAGCAAGACTTTTCTGAGGCATCTTTTCACATGACTAATATATGTTGGTAACCTACAGAGTCAGAAACTAATATTCAATTGGCATGTTGGCAAATATCTAAATTGAAAATAACGGGAAATGGATGTTCTGTATCTAATTGTAAACATAATCACACACAACAAACAGATATTTCAAGGAACTTTAGAAGACACACATGACACTGCCTTTTTAGCATACATTCCATGGAGTTTAGCTGGAGAAGGTAAGGACTGTTCTATGGGGATGGTAACAAAGGAAGATAGAGACTGCTAAGATTTGTGGGAGCTGAAGCACAAGCCAAACAGTGACTGCATGTCATGTGTCTAAATAGTTAAAAACTCTGAGTTACACTAGCAAATTAGTAAAGAAAATAGATCTTCTCTCTCAACTTGAACAGATGCATCTTTGTCATGATTTTGAAAGCTGGTTTGATCCTTTGATTGTTTGGGTTCTCCATCTCTTGGGCGTCTAAGCAATATAGAGGCCACAAAACTAGCCTGACCCTTAACCACATACAATTCAAGTTACTCTGTGCTATGGGCCAGTGGGCTGAATTCCCGTCCCCAGTTGATTCATTGAAGCACTAACTCCCAGTGTGGCTATATTTGGAGTAAGGAAGTAATTAAGTTTAAATGAGATTGTAATGGTGCAGTCATGATCCTATGGGAGTTATGTCTTTATTTTCTTCTTCTAAGATTAATTTTTTAATTTAAATTTGAAGCAAGTTTGTTTTATATGTCAATCCCAGTTCCCGCACCTTCCCGTCCTCCCCTAATCTCCCCACCAACCCCCATCCCATCCCCTTTCTGATCCCCAGGGAAGGTGAGGCCTTCTATGGGGAGTATTCAAAGTCTGTCATATCATTTGGAGCAGAGCCCAGTGTACCGCCAGCGCTACTATCTGTTCCATGAATATAGGGAAGGCCTAGAGAGTAAAATAAAGAAACAAGAGAGCAGGTCATTCGTTCAAAGGCAATGTCGGAATGCTGAATGCTGAATGCTGTTTATTGAGGGGAAGGAATGGGCTTAAATACTGACTTACAGCACAGTAGAAAATAACAGGAATTTAGGTTTAGCTCCTCCCTAAGAGTTGTGTGTTATCACGAGGTGTGTGTGTTATAGAAATAGAAAGAGAACCAATAACAGCTCTGGGGTAAAGAGTGCTGGCCAACAGCTTCAGGCTTGCTCAAGGTGCCTCGGGGGTCCATGCAGGGCCCTATAGCCCAGGCCCTTTCCCATGTGTCTAGGTTGAGGAGTATCCCTTTATTTGGAATGGGCTCCTAAAGTCCATTTGAATACTAGGGATAAATACTGATCCACTACCAGAGGCACCATAGACTGACCAGGCCTCCCAAATAACACCACATTCAGGGAATCTGGGTTGGTCCTATACTGGTTTCCCAACTATCAGACTGGGGTCCATGAGCTTCCCCTTGTTCATGTCAGCAGTTTCTGTGGCTTTCCCCAGCCTGGTCTTGATCCCTTTGCTCATAACTCCTCCCTCTCTGTAACTGGATTCCAAGAGTTATGCTCATTATTTAGCTGTGGGGTCTGCTTCTGCTTCCATCAGCTACTGGGTGAAGGCTCTAGGATCGCATATAAGGTAGTCATCAATCGCATTATCAGGGAAGGGCATTTAAGGTAGCCTCTCCACTATTGCTTAGATTATTAGTTGGTGTCATCCTTGCAGAACTCTGGACATTTCCCTAGTGCCAGATTTCTCTTCAAACCTATAATGGCTCCCTCTATTATGGTAGTATCTCTTTTCTTTCACTCCTCTATTCTTTCCCTGACTCAATCTTCCTGCTCCCTCTCCCCTTCCCCTGCTCCCAACTTGCTTGGGATATCTTGTCCCTTTCCCCTTCTCCAGGGGAACATGTATGTCTATCTTAGGGTCCTCCTTGATTCCTAGCTTTTCTGGTGTTGTGGATTGTAGGCTGGTAATCCTTTGCTTATATGTAAAAACCATATATGTGTGAGTACATAACATGTTTGTCTTTTTGTGACTGGGTTACCTCACTCGGGATAGTTTTTTTCTAGTTCTATCCATTTGCCTGCGAATTTCAAGATTCCATTGTTTGTTTGTCTAGCCCCCCCCCCACACTGAGTAGTACTCCATTGTATAAATGTACCTCATTTTTTCCATCCGTTCTTCAGTTGAGGGGCATTTAGGTTGCTTACAGGTTCTGACTGTTACAAATAATGGTGCTATAAACATTGTTGAACAGATGTACTATATACAGATGATAAAGGGGCTGAGAAGAAATCAGAGAAGCATCACCTTTTACAGTAGCCACAAACAACATAAAATGTCTTGGGGTAATGCTAACCAAACAAGTGAAAGATCTATATAATAAGAACGTTGAATCTTTAAAGAAAAAAATTAAAGAGAATACCAGAAAATGGAAACATCTCCCATGCTCTTGGATAGGTAGGATAAACATAGCAAAAATGGCAATCTTGCCAAAAGTAATCTACAGATTCAATGCAATCCCCATCAAAATCCCAGCACAATTCTTCACAGACCTTGAAAGAATAATACTCAACTTTATATGGAAAAACGAAAGACCCAGCATAGCCAAAACAACCCTGTACAGTAAAGGAACCTCCAGAGGCATCACTATCGCTGACTTCAAGATCTATTATAGGGCTTGGTATTGGCACAAAAATAGACAGGTAGACCAATGGAATCAAATTGAAAACCCTGACATTAATCCACACACCTACGAACACCTGATTTTTGACAAAGCTAAAATTATACAATGGAAAAAAGAAAGCATCTTCAACAAATGGTGCTGGCATAACCGGATGCTGACCTGTAGAAGATTGCAGATAGATCCATAACTATTGCCATGCACAAAACTTAAAGTCCAAATGGATCAAAGACCTCAACATAAATCCAGACACACTGAACCTCTAAGTGAGAGGTACCCTTGAAGAAATTGTTACAGGAGACTGCCTTCTGAACATAATACCAGTAGCACAGACACTGAGATCGACAATTAATAAATGGGACCTCCTGAAATTGAAAAGCTCCTGTCAGGCAAAGGATATGGTCAACAAGACAAAACGGAAGCCCACAGACTGGGAAAAGATCTTCACCAACACTACATCTGACAGAGGGCTGATCTCCAAAATACACAAAGAACTCAAGAAACTAGCTACCAAAACACAAATAATCCAATTAAAAAGTAGGGTACAGAACTAAATAGAGAATTCTCAATAGAGGAATCTAAAATGGCTGAAAGACACATAAGAAAGTGCTCAACATCCTTAGACATCAGGGAAATACAAATCAAAACAACTCTGAGATACCATCTTACTCCTGTCAGAATGGCTAAAATTAGAAACACCAATGACAGCTTATACTGGAGAGGATGTGGAGAAAGGGGAACATTCTCCACTGCTGGTGGGAGTGCAAACTTGCACAGTCATTTTGGAGATCAGTATGGTGGTTCCTCAGGAAAATGGGAATCAGTCTACCTTAAGACCTAGTAATTCTACTCTTAGGCATATACCTGAATATGTGTGTGTGTGTGTGTGTGTGTGTGTGTGTGTGTGTGTGTGTATTCATAAATGTGAATTCAGGTTGCTGTTGAGTTCAGAAGAGATTATCAGATTCCCTGGGAGTGGGGTTACAGGTAAGTGTGAGCTACTCAATGTGGGTACTGGGAGCTGAACTGAGATCATTTACAAGAGAAATCCTTGGTCCATGTTCTTAACAGCTGAGTTGTCTCTCAAGCTCCTCCCACCTTTACATTTGCCTTTATTTATTTATTTATTTATTTATTTATTTATTTACTTACTTACTTACTTATTTGTGCCTGTAGCTGTTTATAAGTGTGGGGGCAGGTGCACATTGTGGAGTGTGTGTGGGCATCAGGAGATTGGTTTTGTGTTTTCACCATGTGGATTCTAGGGATTGAACTCATGACTTTGGGTTTGGCAGTAAATGCTATTACCTATGGTAGCACCTTACCAGCTCAGATTAATGTCTCCAGAATTCAGAGTTTTGTCTGTGTGTTTCCTTCCCAGTGAACTTCCCAGCAGACTTCCCAATGGCAGTCTATAAGCTGATGGACCCACGCTGGTTTATAGGTCAGTGTGATGTTACTTAAAGCTGGCTTGTGATATGCTTTATTTTTTCTGAAGCCATTTTGTTGGAGGCTGTGTATGTGAGAACAAAAGAGTAGTTAAATTCTGGATGACTCAAAACAGAAGTGGTTTTGATGATGAACTCCAGCTTTCATGGAGAAAAAGTCTAGGATAAATCAAGGAGATTCATAATGTTTTAAGTAGGGGAAAGTGTGCTGTTGAATAAGGATGTCAATGTTAACTAGAATATGTGAACACACTGTAGCTCTTCCAGAAGCTTGTTACCCTCAGCTGAACTAGTGCTTACAAAGGCTGAAACAGTGAACTTTTATGTGGGTTGAATGGAGAGCAAAATTATTATTGAAAAATTGGTGACAACCCTAGGCTAAGACATATGTTATTATGTAAGAAGAAAAGAACCCTTTCTATTTTGATCAAAAGACTCAGGGAACTAAGAAGAGATTTAATCTAACTCCATACTTGGTGCATTTGATACACAAAATTGAATGTAAAAAGCTTCTTTTTGAGTCATTTTATAGTGATCCATTCAAACTCTAGAGACTGGAGACTCCTGTGACCCAGGGAAATAAAAATGTGCAGGCCATTGTCTGTTTCCTGAGTTGGTCCAAGATCTGGGTTTTGTCGATCCATATCCTCTTCCGTCCTGTCCTACCTGTGACCCATTATCAGCATTCAGAAGACATGATCTAGGATTGGAAGTAGCATCTGTAGACAAGAGATGAAGTATTTAGTTCACTGTTGCATGATGTTCTGTCATGTGATCATCATGACTTCAGTATCTCATCTACCACTGAAAGGTGTTTGAATTGGTGTCCTTATTCATCTATTTGCTGCCAAAAATGAATACAATTCTATTTATGATTGTAAATTTCTCCTAGTAGACATGTGCAAGGGTTTTCTAGGTTTTATTACTAAAAACAGAATAAATTGATAGTACATTAGACATATTTTTCAGTAGACAATTCTGAAGACTATTCAATAGAATAGCAATTAATTCTGTTAATTTGTACATTATTTTCAATTTCTCCATGAATAATAATAGTTTTCTCCAATTCTTAGGTTCTTTAATTTGTCTGTCTTAAAATTCTGTAGCATGTTTTTTTGTTGTTGTTTTTGTTTCTTTTTTTTCCCTGTTTGTTTAGTCCTGTGCATTTCTTTAGAAATTTTAGAATCAGTTTATAAGCATCTATAAAAATCATTGATGCAACCTTTATTGATACTATGTTTTATTTTAAGGTTACAAAATTTAGACAATCTTAACAATATTGAGTTTTCAATATACTACACATAGTATAGTATCCACTCTACTTGCATGTTGGCTAGGTTTCTGGTGAAGACAAAGAAACAAGAGAACAATTTTAGTGTATTTTCCCTCCCCTTGCAGTGAAGATAACTACATGTCACATGTCTATCCGGTGCCAAGAATTCTGGGCTCCTTCTAGTTCAGGTGCTCTAAAGCCACATGTTGAACTTTCTTTCCCACTGACTTCTCTAAACCCTTAGGCTGACAGCTTGGAACTAAGAAAGGGCCAGACATAAGGATTTATACCCGTACTGTATGCTGGCTTAGATTTCCTTTCCACAGACATTGGAGATTCAATTAAAAGAATTTTGAGAGTCATAAGGAATCCTCTTAATACTAACTTTACCTCAAACTATTGGTTTTGCTCTTTGAAGAAAATAACACAGTGAAGTAGGTGGTAAGACATGTGCAGTGTCTGACTGGATATGCTTTCTAAAAGGTGCAAAGCATAGGAATGTGGATATGTGATTAAGTTCTGTGTAATCTGTCCCTGGAAACACATTGATCTACTTAGTGCAGCAGGCCACTTCCAAATTTTCAGACTAGGCTGAGGGTGTATGTAGCTCAGTGGTAGATCTCTTGCCTAGTATGTCTGAGAGCCTGGGTTCAATGCCCGCCAAGAACCTCAAAAATTGTTGAAATGCCAATTATTTAACTCATAGTTTGTAATATGATGGTTTACAATATAGAACTATCAACTTAATTTTACAATTGTTTGTTTTCAAGTGTTTTTGATAATCTTTGTTGTTAACTTGACACATCTGGAAAGAGGGAACCTCAATTTAAGAAATACCTCTTTTGGAGTGGCTGGTGGTGCTTGTTTAAAATGTTGGTAATTGGTATATCCATTATGCGCAATACCATTCCTAGGAAGGTGAGTCTGGGCCAGATAAGAGAGGTAGCTAGTTGAACATGCATTTGAGAACAAGCTAGTAAGCAGTCTTCATCCATGATTTCTTCTTTAAGTTCCTGCCTTGGATTCTCTCACTGATGGACTATGTTAGATAAAATAGATGTTTTTCTTCCCTAGTTCCTTTTAGTCACAGTGATTTATCACAGCAACAGAAAAGCTAAATAAGGCTCTCATTCTCTCTCTCCTTTCCCTGTATGTGTGCATGACTGTGTGCACACACTTGCATGTATGTGCATTCTTGTGCATGAACATGCCATAATCCATGTGTGAAGGTCAGAAGACAACATGCAGGAATTAGTTTTCACCTTTTACAATGTGGGACTTGGAGATTGAACTCAGGTTATTAGGCTTCACGGCATAGACAGTTATTTGCTGAGCTATCTCTCTATACCCTGGAACTATTTCTTAGAAATAAATAAAGACAAGATTTTTAAATTAAAAATAGATCAGAAAGGTTCTGTATAACCAATTACACTAAAACTTGTGAAATTCTAGAGAAAGCAAAGTGATTAAGGGGTCAAATGTACTTGAAAAATCTTGTATCTGCCATTGTGTATATTGGGGATACATGGCTGAAAGAGGCATCCAGCTTTCCTCTCCCCACAGAGCTTGTAGCTCTCAGGGAAGATGAGTAAGGAACAAGTGTGGGAAAGTTAGAAAAGGGAAAGCATGGGTACTTTGCTGAGTATCACATGCCAAATCCTAACTTTCCTTGTCTCCCTTAACATTAGGTAGACCCATTACAACCTACCTAGCCCATTAACATATGTCTAGGTTTCAATCATGGTGACTACGTCATTGGGCTAAAAGTTGCTGACCTTCTTTGGGTCTCTATAAAATCATATAAGGGAAAGCCTTTCTTTTATTGTTTATTTACTTTTAATCTTACTATTTGTATGTATGTCCATATGTGTGTGGACACAGGTGCTGGAGGATATTTGTGGAAGTGAGAGGACCCCTATTTGGATTGATTCTTCCCTTCCACCTTTGCAAGGCTCCAGGAATTGAACTCACACCATTGGGCTTGTGTAACAAGAGCCTTTACACACTGAGTCATTGCCCCAGCTCTACTTTTTTGTGGTGTGTGTGTGTGTGTGTGTGTGTGTGTGTGTGTGTTTATGTATGGAGTATGGGAACACATGAACCATGATATGTATTTGGGCATCAAAGGAAAACTTCAAATATTAGTCCTTGCTTTTCCACATTTGAAACAGAGTCTCCAATGTGTTTGCCATTGTGTACTCCAGGCTATATGGCACAAACTTCCAGGTATTCTCTTGTCTTCACCTCCCATCTCATCATAGAAACACTGGGATTACAGATGGATGCTACCACACTTAACGTTGGTCCTGGGGATTGGAACTCAAGTCCTTATACTTGTATATCAGTGCTTTGCCCACTAATTCATCTCCCTAGCATGTAAAGGGCATTTTATCTGTGAAGTACACATTCCAATGGAAATGCTATTATTTCCTATCAGAGTCACAACAGAGAATTGGTTCTGGGCTCTGAAGTTAATATCGAGGAATATAGACTTCTTCCCATCCAAAGGTGCTTGTGTGAATTTTATATACTATGGGATAGGAAGGAATTCTAAACCTTGGGTTGTATGGATGCAGACTGAAATATCTCATCCTTGACTTTATAATCAGGTCACCAAGAGAGTCTTCTTAAAGCTTTTCTTATGCTAGTGACACCATTGACTAATTGAATCAGAACCTACCAGACTGGGCCCCAGGAAATAGCATTTTGCAAAATCTATCTACATGATTTTACTATGTCATCAGAGGTAAGGAATCTGTGCCATGAATAATAAAGCCCTTCATTGCTGACCCATATCTGGAGATGGATGGTTGATAAGGCTACCAGATGAGGAATATTCATTTCTTTCTCATATATTTTAGATCCCATAACTACTTTAATCTGTAGCAAAAGCAAAGTACTGGCTAAAACCAAAAGCACCCATCACTTAGGCTAAAATTTGTGTCACTTCATTTTTCTTCTGATACTTTCTGCCTCTTAAATAAAAATGCTATCTGAGTATGTGTTTAGGGACTGGGCTTTAGCAAGCTACTATTTTCATTTTTATCTTGCTTTCCCTCACCGTTTTCCCCATGGGTTTGGGATTTGTTTACATGTTTGTATGGTTGACGGGCAACAAATATACATTGGATAAAAGATTTCTAATGTATTTTATTTTATCTTCATGGAGGAAGGTTCTGTTCTAGTAACACTGTCAGCCTCTTGTCTATAGTAAAGAGTTTCTGGTGATGTTAAGTAGTATCTGGGGAATTTTTTTTTCTGGAATAATGTTAGGCACAATAAATTGCTGGGCATCAGTTACTTGCATGCTATATTTAATGTCCTTGCAATAATGCTGCCAAGTAAGCAATACTGGTGACATTTTTCAGAATAGGTCATGGCATGTCCATGGTTGTATAGGTCAGGTAGGGAAGGCTAGTCTAGTTCAACATCTAATAATAACAGCTGTGTGTATTATGAGCTTCTGTTTATACTTGATAGAAGAAGTACAATCTTAATTCATTTGGCATTGATATTTCCCCATTTACCCTAGGTTACATTTTTTTTTAAGTAGAAGAGGGTGCTACATGATATTGAAAGAACAGATAAACTAGGAGTCTCTGTGTCATCAGGTGTTCCTTCCTGGTCTGCTGGGACATAACTGGGCCCCCTTCATCTTCTGTTATTAGTTCACAAAGGCTACTCCATTTCTATTTTTGGAGCTTTGCACAAATAAGCCAGATTATCTTCCTTGCCCATTCTCTGTTTAGGTCTCAAGGAATCTTTTCCTTTAAAAAAGTTGCTTACTGAAGCATAACTTACATAAATGAAAATGTAACTATACAGCTCAATAAACTTTGGCCGGTGTTTGCAAGTGTGTAACTCACATCCATATGAAGATGTAGGACATTTCCTTCACTGTAGAAAATGATTTCATGTCCCCTTCTATCCTCACACACTTGTTTATTTTTTATGAATATATCAGCATTGGGCTTTTCCACTATGACATGTAGGACTATGTGAGTTGGGCTCTTCCACTCACTAGCTGGTTGATTTTGAGCAAGTCTCATTACTTTCCTGAGCCTCCCTTCCAGGGATGCTCAAGCGAGAGGATTACATTGACCTGTCCCTTCTTTCTAACTCAAAATCATTAGGAATCAATGCTTGTTGTTTCCAGCAAAGGAGCAGAGCCGTGTTTGTATAACACAAAGATCCTTGGCAACAATTCTGGACATGCTAGTTGCCTGAAACACATGGAGGATTACAATCATGTTTATTTTTGCTTTCATGGGGAGTCCATGCTCACTCCGAATCTCATAGAAGCAGGGAACAAGGAGAGCTAGAAGTGGCTTAATGTGTTTTTGCTAGGGAGTCTTGACTGTGGATTAAAGAAAGGAAGTGATGTAGAAGTCTTGACTATGGAGTAAGAGAAAGAAAGTGATGTATCTCTTGTGTGTGTAAGCACAATAATGTTAGTTTAGAAATACATTCTCCTTTGGTGACAGTCTCAGCACTAATACCAACCAATAACAAAATGAGTGTGTACTGGCATGGAATGGACTAACTCTTCCAAAGAGTATGAGTACAATCAAGTTTAATTCTGAAATTATGTAAATGAGAATACTATGGCTTGTCAAGATCCAAATGCTAACAATAAGCCAAACTGTCACTAGAATATGTACATTGTATTTTAGAACATTCAAAAGTGTCACTATTGTCATATTACAATGAGTATTAATGATAAGGCTGGTATATGACTGTCCCCAGTGAAGACAAGTATTTTACTTAAGGTCATAAAACTAGCCAAGGGAATAGTTAGCTATGTCCTACAGGAGTTTAATTAGATGTTATTTCAGGATTAATTTTTCTATAGCTTACTGGTTCCAAATGCAGTCTATAATTTTGGGTTGCTTTGTTTATTCAATCACAAAGATCTTATTTGACAGAAGTGTTTGTTCTCCTGCTAAATTCTGAAAACAGTCAAACCTTAAATTTTTTTCCTTAAAAAAATTGTGAAGAGGACACAGAGAGGGTTTGGCTTTATGGAGTCCCAGGAAAAAAAGTGACTGAATAAGCTTATGCAGAAACCCTATCTTTGACACTCTAAAGAAAGACATGAATAGCAAATGAAGATCTTTAAAACTGAATGAGTCCCAGTGATCCTTCAGGGTTGAGTATATTTGTCTACTTGAGTCGCTGTCAAAATATCTTCAACTGGCTAAATTAGAAATAATAGAAATCTATTTCTCAAGCCTGGGGAGGCCAGAAAATCCATGATCAAGTCACCGGTAGATTTGGTGTTGCAAGGCTCTGTTATTGGCTTCTGTTGTGTCCTGACATGGCACAAGACAAACAAGTTCCTTAGCCACATTGACAGCACAGTCAAGAGTAAAAAGAAAAGACTTTTTTTTTTCTTGGAGTACTTTGAACCAAAATTGAGCCCAAATTTGAATTCTCTACTTTCTCTCTCTCTCTCTCTCTCTCTCTCTCTCTCTCTCTCTCTCTCTCTCTCTCTTTCTCTCTGTCTCTCTCTCTTTCTCTCCCTCTCCCTATGTCTTCTGTCTTTCTCTCATTCATGATCTCGGGCTACAAACCACTGTCCTTTGTGTGTTTGTCCCTAAAAAAGGCCTTAGCACAGGAAATATGATATGTGAGAAGCCTCTAATGAAGTTTTACAAGTGAGGAAGTAGCTTTACTGACCTCAATTGACCCAGAATAGTGTTCAAAACCATGAAGAAATGTTACTTCCAACTTTTGTGATAGATATTTGTTTTATTTAAGGTTACTTTCTAGCTATTAGCTGCTTTCAGCAAATGATTACCACGTTACACACACACACACACACACACACACAGAGAGAGAGAGAGAGAGAGAGAGAGAGAGAGAGAGAGAGAGAGAGAGAGAGAGAGAGAGATGGGTTAGGGGCAGGGAAGTATGCTTATATAGTTTAAGATTAAAGTTAGTATTTAGCTTGGGCTATAACAGCTGATTACACTGGGTAACTAAGGCATAGTAATGTTGGTTACATTGTGTCCTTTCAGGGAGACTAAATGGCTAAGCACACAGTAGGACAGCAGATCAACATGATCTCTGGGTACATTATTAACTTGATTGCAAAGTCTAGCAAAAGTTCAGTTTCTAAAGGCAAAAAGCATTTTGAGGAAAAGCTATCCTCACACTAGAACTTCTTTTTAAGGGCACTGATCTCATTCAGAAAGGCCCTGTCTCACAACTTAGTCATTTCTCGAATGTCTCATCTCTTGACAAAGCACAATAGGGATGGAGTTTTCTACCTATGGATTTTTGCAGGGGTGGAACTGGGGGGGGGGGTGAAGGGACACCGACATTGAGACCATAGCAGGTGATGTGCTAATGTCATTATTTTCATTCTGTCATTTGTCATCTGCTCTGTATAATCTTCCTTTTATTTATTTATCATCATCATCATTATTATTATAGTTTGTATACATGCATGCACTTGTCACAGAATGAGGGTGGAGCTTGTCTCTTTCTTTTAGTAGGAATTAAGGGTTGAACTCAAGTAGTCATGCATGCTCCTTTGGATAAAGCCTCCTCACCTGCCCTAGACTTCTTATTTTTAAAAGGAGTTTAGTGTGTTAAATGATTACTTAAGTCTTTTCTGGCCCCATAAAATTGCAGAAGGCTTAATTCTGTTCTCTTGCCCTTCTGCAAATGTCTGTAATGTTTCTTTTTTAATGGAGTCACCTAATACTAGGGCATAAATTAAATCACTGAGGGAGAAGCTGTCTTAGGGGGAAAATTGCTATAAACATATCACCCATTAGTAACAAATGAAACAGCAAAACATCTCTGAAAGGCTTGAGTTGGAGTCATGTGTTTGCCACTTAGGAGCCACATGACTTTGCTATTTCTTAGTTTCTTTATAGGTAAATTGAGAAAAATCCATTTCCCATCCTTCTTATATAGTTGGTCTCAAAAAATATGCCCGTCAAACGTCTTGCAGGTTACAAGGAGCAACCAGAGTCCCAGTGCCAAGAAAGAACTGCGAGCAAGGCTTAGGAAGCAGGAAGCAGGATGTGGAGATGCGGGGCCAATTTCAGGGGGATGCATAAGAGGCCATGTGGCTTCCTACAAACACCAGGGGTCTTTTTTAAAACATCTCTGCACCATTGTGTGTCCACAGGAATGTCTGTTTCGTGCTTCATTATGCCTGGCCCAGAAAGTAGAAATTGGAAGCCCATAATTGTATGAGTCATAAAACCAGAACCACTCTGCATATTATGGAAGGAGAAATTTTTATAAGAATGAGGTATTACAGATGGAGGAGGAGCTGGGAAATCAACAGGAGGTGTGAGCTGAGGGGTCAGGAGCAGGTCATACACCAGACCTGGCTGCTATGGCTGATGAGTCAGAGCTTCCAAGGAACTCTGGAGCAGGTCTGGTGACTGGAGTCAGGCCACGGGTGGGGGAGGGGCTGAGTGAAGTTGTCCTGGGAAGTTGTGGCTCTCTGTGGCTTTTGCCCTGGTAGGCTTGTAGGGAAGCCTCCAGCAGCAGAGTGTGGACTAGCTGTGGGTGTAGGATGTGGAGGTGAGGACAATGAAGCCAAGGCCACCTCTGCCTCTGTTTCACTTTCTCTAACAGTCTTGGTAAAATTCTCATCTTCGCCTACTTTACCTCAGAACTGGAAAGGAAAGGGGAGTCTGCTAAAGTTAGTTCCTGGCTGGAAAAGTGGCTGATAGAACAATCCAATACAATATCTGTCGACATTTCCAAAGCACACACTGACTGAATAAAGAGGTCTTTCCTCAGCCTAGGTGTAAGGAACCGAGACCCCTGCTTCATAACAACAGCACTGGAGACTCAGAGGCAGTTTCTTTTATTACCTTGCAAGCTGAAGTCAGCCTAGAGTGGCAGGCACTTGATTAAGTGCCTGTAATAGTCTTTATAGTCCTAATGCAACCCCTCCCTCCCACCCCTCCTTCCAGGTCTTATTTTTCCCTTTTGCCACTTCAGTTTTGTCTTCTTTCTTAACAAAACAAAGCAAAACAAAACACGCTCACAGGTTCATCTGTACATTTTATATCCACTTTGTTTTTAATTTAATGTTATGCGTATGGATATTTTGCTTGCATGGATGTCTATACCACTTGCATGCATGAGAAGTTGAGAACTTTGGATCTCCTGGAACTGGAATTTCAGGTGGCTGTGAGCCACTTTGTGGGTGCTGGAATTGAACCCTGGTCTTCTGGAAGATCATTCAGTGCTCTTAACTGCTGAGCCTTCTCTCCATTACCCATGTTCTTTTTCATTTTAAAGCCTGCAAGGCAAATAACCTTGTGATGTGTGCAGGTAGGCAAGCTTAGCTGTTAGTAATTTTCTTCAGTAAGCTTCTAGTATAGGTAGGTGGTTCACTTAGCATAGTTTGGGTGTGTGTATTGCGGGTGGATAGCTGTACTAACTGGCTCGAGCAGGGCTCCAGTGTTTTCTGTGTATCTATATTTCGACCTAAGCCAGCTCAAGGTACCTTTTGATCTTCTTTATCACATGAAAGACATGTCATTCCTTTGTAAAAGACAGAGAAACCTGAATATATTTCAGAACATGTCCTCTCTGAGTAAGCAAAACCTTAAGCAAGACCCTTCCAAAGAAATATAGTCACTCAAAAATCAAAACTCAAGACCACTTTAGTTTGGCAACACCTTCTGCAACTAGTTTATCCAACCATATAATTTTGATGGTGACTGCCATAGTATGGGGATGAACTGTAAGCTGATCCAAGGTCATGGGGATACTGACAGCAAGACTGAATCTGCTCTGTTGAGATACCCAGAGTCAGGCGTTTGGCCTAAGACTCAGGTCACAAGAGGGTATTGTTTCTCTCTTCTACAAGAAGTCACAGTCTGTTTCTCGACGGAAGAACATCCTTCTCATGACTTGTTAAAGTTGATCATGCATGCAGACAGAACCTCATGAAGGTATTTCCTGCAGGTAGATTTCTCCAACTGAAAAAAAAAATGTAAGGCTATTTTCATCTGCTTCTTCAGTGTGGATGGCAAGTGACAACGTGGTCTTTCACTTAAGTAAGTGATGACTGCAGAGCTAGTATCCATGGACCTTTCCATAAACACCTTCAAATTTCATTGTCGGTAGGACTCCAGCCTTTAATTCCAGCACTCAGGAGGCAGACACAGGTAGACTTTTGTGAGTTCAAGGTCAGCCTGGTCAACAAAGAAAGTGGCCAGCTAGCCAGGGCTCCATAGTAAGATCCAGAAGTAACATAGAAATTCCATAGAATCCTGACATGTAGACAGAAGGGGAAAGTTGCCATAAAGAACATAAACAAACAAGATAGCATCCTTCTGGTTTCTTTACCCAAGACAATGATTTGTAAGGCTTCTTCACCTTGCCCCAGTAGACCTCCTTCTAGTAGTCTCTGGACATGGGCTGTGAGCCAATCAGCCCACTTTTTTGTCTAAGCTGAACAATTCAAAATGAGGGGAAGGGGAAGCCCCCAGGCTACCCAAAACATAAAAGAAACCAAACCAAAACCAAAACAACAACAACAACAACAACAAACCCAGCCTTCCAGCAGGAGATGGATTTTGGTTTCTGAATCTCCTCTCTACTTGTGAGTAGTCTGTTTCTTTGTGTTTATTGTGCTGCAGTCTCTCTTTGTGTGAGTGTCCCTGTACTTTTAATAAAACTTGTTTGCTTCCATACTATGATTTACTTCCTCCGTTTTAATTCTTTAATTGCTAGAGAAAGTGAACCCAAGGCACCCAAATGGCAATAGACTTTTCTCAAAAAAAAAAAAAAAAAAATCAAAACTAATTCAGACCCAGTGACTTTTCAGATGTTAAAAACAACTGCATCTCCAGTTGTGCACTTAAAACCCTGCTGTGTATTGTTTCTTTGATGCTATGATGTTTTATTGTTATTTTTAGTATTCACTTCCAATGTTAGATAACAAAACTCATGAAAATTTATTTTCCCTTCTTTACACAGAAAAGGTGAGGAACCTAGGGAGCCACATATATTTTTTATTTCTTTTCTTTCTTGGAATTGTATCATCCGAAGGTGGTTGGCTACACAGATGTACAATCATTAAATATTAAATTTCTACACGCTGTGTAGGAAAGATTTGTGGAGGGTTTGGATAAGTTTTGTTGACACCATAGACAATTTTGCCATCTTGTTTATTTTTGAAGTTTTAAAATATAAATTTATCTATTTATTTATTTATTCATCTATTTTACATCCTTGCTGTAGTTTCCCTTCAATCTTCTCTTCCCAGTTCTTCCTGCAAACCCCCCTCTGCTTTCTACTCTCAACACTATGCCATCTTCTGTAAACTGTTTGTAATTTCTGTTTGATTAAACATTCATAAAAAAATGAATAGTCAAACACAAGCAATATGTCTTAGTCGTTCAATCACATAGCAACTACACAGTCTACTCCTTGTCATCTCCACCTTACATATGGAATCTGAGTGATGATGGCAAAGTGGGCTTTTACATTTAGGGATGGCTTTGTTATCCAAACGTCTTTTTTTATTGAGGAAGGGTCTCATAGTGTAACTCAGGCTAGCCTGGAATTTATTATAGCCCAGGCTGCCTTGAACTTGCAGCAATCCTCTTGCCTTAGCCTCTTGCATGCTGCTGAAGCAGGAATAAGCTACCATACTATGTTGAACTTCTTTACTCTACAACACTGCCTTCCAAAAAAAAAAAAAAAAAAAAGTAAAGTCTAAATGGCAACAATGATGACGATAGCAAAGGAAATTATCCATAAGATAGAATCAATATTTTATCCAAGACAGCCTGGAATTCAGTTGGCTTGTAACTGATTCTTGTGACCTTCTTGATATGGGGAGAAATCTGAAACATCTTGTAGTGCAATTGTTCTATGGTTGGTACTCCAATAACTGTTTATTGATGAATAGTCTTAGTTTATGAGAACCAGGGCCCAGACTCTAAATGATATGCCCAGACTCATAATTAAATTAAATTGCTTGGAATCAATGAGACAGCTCAGTGGGTAAGAATGCCTGCTGCCAAGACTGATGACCTGAGTTCGATCCTTGGCACCCATGTGGTAGAAAGAGAAAAACAACCCCTGCAGGTTGTCTTTTAACCTCCACATGCCCACACATAAAATAAATATCTTAAAATGTTACAGAAGAACATCAATATCTGTTTTAAAATTTTCAATTGATTTGTAAGCATATGAGAAATGTTTTAGAATATTTCCTAAGCAAATCTGGAACATATTCTATCCCTGAAATTCTTTCAGAGAAGAGGATTTCGTTTCCATAGAAATTAGTTCTTTAAAACTGGTAACACAGACATGCCTAGGTTGCTGGGGGATCATAAAGAATAAAGAAGCTGCATAAATCCGTGGTCCTCCTCCACATTGCCTGACTGCAATATTCTTCGGGAATCATGATTTCCATTCAATCACTGAGAAAGCTTGCATTCGAGGAGCATCCACATTTAGTTGTCACCCAGGAGGCAAGTCACTGCTCCTTCCCCATACCACCATCCCGTCTATGCAAGATCATTCTTTTTCTAATGAGACCCAAACTAATAATGACCACAGTGGAGCAGCTACTGCCCTACCTGGGACCTTTGAATGGTCAGGGCTTCGTCACTCACCTGTTGTTAGTGTTCCCTAATGCCTACAGCTCTCTCCTGCTCTGGAGAAAAGTTATGCATAACAGGACACTGTCTGGAAGATTAATGCCGTTCTTCTTCCCAATGGTGGCCAATACTGAACAACAAGGTGAAGCAGAATACATCAGTTTCTTGCTTCTGAGTACAGTAGCTCTGGGGTGCCATTCTCATTCTAGTACTTCCCCGTGTCAGGCTAAGGCTAGGCTGTATATGGAAACAAACATCCCATTCTCCTTGGGTTTTGTTCTCACCCCAAGAAAGATTCACTCAACAGATCACCCTCATCTAGAGACCTGAAGATTAACCAGGACTGAATGAAGTTTGCTAGAGTATTTATGACCTGCTTAATTTATTTTTATTTTATGTGTCTGTATGTGTATCTGACTTTGTGTATATGTCATGTATGCCGGTACCCCAAAGAAGCCAGAAGTGAGCATCATGTCTCTTGGAGCTGGAGTTACAGGCAGCTGGGAACCACTTGATGTAAGTGCTGGAAACCACACTTGGATCCTCTAGGGGAGCAGCAAAAACTCTTGCCTATTGAACTATCTCTCTCTCTTGCTTGCCTTTTTAAACAACACACTCAAAACAGTCTTGACTTTGCTTGGAGTAATATTAAGTCGCTTTCAATGAAAACCAAGGAGCATGCAAGAGTTGTTTTGAGCTATAGTGTAGCTAGTATTTCTCAGGTCTTTGAAGTTTAGCAGCTCCCTCCCCATCGCCCCCTGAACCTGGTCCAGGACTCACTTTTTGAAAAAGAACTAATAATGTAACATCTTTCAGATTGGGATTCCAAATATAGTTTCTGTGGGCCTAGAGAAGACGAAATTCAAAATTTTCAAGAGTGCTGCCTACTGTGTTTGTGTCGGCTAGTCATTCATGCCACTGTTAGCCAGACATCTCTTCAAATTATATCGTCATGTTTTCAGTTTTAAAATCACAATGCTAATAGAAATTCAGTCTGCAAACTTGCCTGCTTGAATACCAGTTTGTGGTTCAGATTCTTAGTGGACACTTTTTTCTTTTGCTTCCTCTAATTGGAGGCAGGGTTGAGACATGCAGGAATTTTACGCCTGTCTTAACTGCATTTCTCTCTCTTATTTTTTTTACATTGTCTAGTTTATTGGTGTTAAAATTTTATATATATATATATATATATATAGTCCATTTAAATGAAAACAAACATTTATAGACAATATTTGGGAATTTGGGCATCGTTCTTTCCAAACTACTTCCTGCTGGTAAGGGGTGCTGTCATGGGGGATTCTAAGAAGATGCAGAAATCCTGGCTGTAGTCTGTAAGGCTGCTTTGTCCAGCTGTTTTGAATGTAGGATCACCTGGTACTCTGTTTCAGGCAGTCTGGCTTGAAAATGAAAAGCTGTGGGTTCCTTCCAGACTAATGTGGTTTGATCTCTCTCTTATTTTTAACACTTGCATAGAAGGCTTAACTATTTTCTATCCTTAGTTTCCCACAGTGGCCTCCTATGGCTCCCAACATTTGAGATACTTTTAAATTCCCACATCACACATAGAATAAAATAATCTAGGGACTAAAGAGTAACAACACTTGCTGCACAAGCACAAAGATCTGAGAAAAATTAAAATGTTTCCCACCCTTAAACAATGTATAAAAGACAAACTTAAAATGTATTAAGATAATTACCATAATTATAATGGAGAAAGGATTGGCATCCAATATATATGAATAATTTCTTCCTACCAATAATAAAAAGTTAACCCAGTGGAAAAATTGATACAGAATAAGAATATGTTTAAAAAATTAAACACACATGATCAGCAAACATACAAAGAAATATACAATCTTACTAACAATGCCAATAAAGCCTAAAATTCCTTTGTTTTGAACTTTGTATATCACAAGTTTGTGTGCTGAAACTACATAACTAAATAGCTACATGCCACAGCTATTAAAGGTATGTACATGTCTTGCAGAGGACCCAAGTTCAGTTCCCAGTACCCATGTCTGGCAGCTCACAACTGCCAGTAAGTCCAGGTGAAGGGAATCTAATGGCTTCCACAGGCACCACACACACACACACACACACACACACACACACACACACACAAAATCATAGAGTGGGAAAGGTAATGCTGTGATAACAAACTCCAAATCTCCAAATCCCAGTAATCCATTCTAGCAATGGATTATTCCTCATGCCCATTGTGGATCTAGACCTAGGTACCACTGTCTTGTTGCACTATCCACTTCACTGACAGGCAGATGATGATCAGAGTTCAGGGAGAAAGCACCAGAAAGTCTCAAACCTGAAATTAAATGCCTCAGTTCAAAAGTTGTCCAGGTGATTCATGCTCATGACCCATGATTACAACTAGTCTTATGACCTTGAATAACTGCAGGAGAAGCATCCAATGTCGCTAGAAAAGGAGGAGAATGAAGCACTAGAATTTTTTTTTTTTTTTTTGGCAACAGAGCTGTTTCCAGGAGAGACACAGTAGCAATAACTCCATGTGTAGAGGACAAAGCATGACAGCCTTGGGCAAGGAACATATGTGGATTCCACTCCTGTGTACAATGACTTGTAGGGAAGAGAGTCTCAGAGAACATCATTTGCCTGTGTGCTTTAAAGAGGTGTCAAATTCCAGTGGTCAAACAATGAGACTGCTTGGATTACCTATATACTTGGACAGACATTGAATTGAAGAAGAGTAAGTTCTTGTATTAACCTCTAGAGTCAAGACTTAGGGAGGATGGAGGATAGCCGTGACTAATGTGAACACATTTGCGTCATGGGCAAGTAAAACTCAAACATCTGTCACATTCAGAGCACTTCAAGTTAGCTGGGAGATGCTGTTTGCTTTGTGTTTCTCTCATCTTGGCCAGGAACAAATGTTAAATCACAGCTACTTCTAAGTGAGCAAGGTTTGTGCACATGTGTGTGTAAATGGAGGGGACAGGGGTCCCTGAAAGGTTTAAAAGGCTAAATTGAAATTGTGCTAGGAATTCAGTATGAAGTCAAGGCTCCTTTTATTTAGCTCATTTTCTTTTTGAGTCAGGGACTCTGATATTTTAAATAATAATAACCCTTACTTAAGGCATTTGCTGTGTTGAAGATGGGTTATAAAATGTATTCTGGCACCAAGCTCCAGCCATTAATATCTCCCGAGAAATATTTATTTGGCTTCTCTTTGGTGTACCAATATGGCCATCTAATTCTTCAGCTCTCTCTCTCTCTCTCTCTCTCTCTCTCTCTCTCTCTCTCTCTCTCTCCCTCCTTTCCACCCTTCTTCCTTCCCTCCCTCCTTCCCTCCCTCCTTCCCTCCCTCCTTCCCTCCCTTCCTTCCTCCTACCTTCCTTACTTCCCTCCCCCCATCTCTGGAAGCTGGCTCCAGGGTAGAGCATAAGAGATGCTTACATGTGTGGTAACTCAGAACACAAATTGTAGAATGAATTCCTCAGTGGTGATGTCCTCATGTGACTCTTCTTCAGCTCAACTCTCTGGAATTATCCTATACTGGCCTGTGCCTTTTCTCTGTTCTTCCCTTCAGTCTCTGAGATTTCTTTTTCATTTCTGCTATAGCTTATTCAATATGGAGAGATGGTCTACATGGGAGGACTTGCTCTTCCATTTTACTTTCTGAAGCACACAATTAGCTGTCACAGCTTATCACATCAGGAAAGCATAATGTTGACAGAGACATTGCTACTGGGGATGAGAGATGTAGTCCAATTAATAGAGTGCTTGGCTCACACACACACACAAAACTCTGGGTTCAATCCCCAGTCCTACTAGGCAAGGTGTCATATGACTGAGATCCTAGCACTTTGGAGGTACAAGCAGTATGATCGGAAGTTTAGGGTCATATTTGGCTACATAGTATATCTGAGGCCTGCCTGTTCTACATGTGAGCCTATCTTAAAACAGACAAGCAAGCAAAGAAACACACAGTGGTTGTTACTAGATGAGTCAGTTTTTATTAAGAGAAATTGAAACAATATGAGATTATAGATTACACAAAAATCTATGTGAGGTATATATGTATACATATAGACTATATCTATCTGTACATTTATAGACTAAACACACATACACACACACACACACACACACACACACACACACACACACACACACTTACACTTGTATTTAAGGAATTTCTTACAGAGCTGCTATTTCAGAGAAGACAGGAGGGACAAACAGCTTTTTGGTAAAGTGAGAAAGACCTTGAGTTAAAAGTAGTCTACTGTGAGTTACCAGAGTAAAAAGGAAATGTGATGATCCAGGAAGGGGAAAAGACTGTTCAAAAGTATGAGATACCAAATGCCCCTCCCCTTGCTGGCAAAGGCTCCCGTTAGCAAACAGAGCTATGTGTGACATGTAACATGACTCGATGAATCAACTCCATAGTGTTCCTGAGTTTATTGAGCAACACAGTGCATTTTTAATTAGGCAAAAATGTCATTAACAATGTGTATGCATGTTGCATTGGCTCTGCTTGGATTGAACATTAAAGTTGATGAAGAACTTGGTCTTTTGAATTATGCCTTTCCTGATAGCCTGAGAATTGGTTTTTGTAATGGAAGCCACCACTGAAAATGTGGGTGGGGAGATGCAGATCAATACAGACACCTGTTAGTCACAAAGGGACTTTTCCTTTTTCTTTTTCTGGGAGCTCTCTCTCTCTCTCTCTCTCTCTCTCTCTCTCTCTCTCTCTCTCTGTGTGTGTGTGTGTGTGTGTGTGTGTTTGAAGAGGAATATATTGAAAGTGAAAAGAGTTAAACCAAATAAAGTGTTAAGAGCATATAAAAATATGCACATTCTCTTACAGATAAAATCTAGACCTTCATAGAAAGACAATCTTTTCCCGCTTTAAAAATATTGGCGGCATTTCATCAGGGCAGAGTCAATAGTTCATCCCCAGGTTCCCAAACCTCTTTTAAAAAGTCAGGTGGAATCATGTAAGCCAATATAGTAATGCCGCACAAATTCTAGGCACCTCTTAAGAAGTTGGTTTATTCTTGCTTGGAAAGAAATAGTTTTGTTTTGCTTTCTTTCTTGTTTGTTTGAATATTCTTGTCTTTGAATTGATAACATAGGCACATTACATAAAATTCAAGGTGTGTAAATCAGTAGAGAGCAAAGAGACTCCTTTCTACATTGTACTGCCCAACCACTCAAATGCAGCTCCCTCCCCAGTGATAATCCTATGACACAGGAGCTAATCCTACACCAGAACACATAGAATTATATCTTCCTTCTCAGGGTTGTGTCTCAGTTATGGTTACTACTGCTGTGATTAATCATACGGCCAAAAGGAACTTGGGGAAGAGTTTATTTAGCTTACATATCCTGAGTCATAGTCCACTGAGGGAAGGCAAGGTAGGAACTCAAACTGGATAGGATCCTGGAGGCAGGAACTTATACAGAGGCCATGGAGGGGAGCTGCTTACTGGCTTGATTTTCATAGCTTGCTTCTCATGGATTACTGATGGGAGATGTCTTCTGTACATGTTTCTTTTATTGGTTGATGAATAAAACACTGTGGCCAGTAAGTAGGGCAGCAAGATAGGTGGGTCTAGGAGATGAGGAGGATTCTGGGAAATGTAGGCAGAGTAGCAATCATCATGTGATTCTCAGGAAGAGAGGACATAAGTGAGGCATTCTCCAGTAAGAGAAGACCATGTAGAAATACTTAGATTAATAGAAATGGGTTAGTAATTAAGACAAAGCTAGCCAATAAGAAGCCCTAGTAATTGGCCAACAGTTTCATAATTAATATAAGTCTCTGAGTGTTCATTTGGAGCAGACACAGTTGTGGGACCAGGCTGGTGGGAAAGATCTTGCTTGCTTCCCATGGTTTTCTCTGCCTGCTTTCTAATAGAACCCAGGAACATCAATCAGCCCAGGGATGGCACCATGGGCTGGGTCCTCCCCAATCAATCACTAAGAAAATGCCCTACAGGTTTGCATACAGCCTGATCTTATGGAGGCATTTTCTTAATTGGGATTCCCTTCTCTCAGATGACTCTAGCTTGTGTCAAGTTGACTAGCCAGTACAGGTTGCATATTGGATTATACATTAAAATACATTTATTTTTATATTAAGTGTACAAGTGTTTTCTCTGCATGTGCCACATGCCTGCAGTACCAGAAGAATTTAGAAGAGAAGAACAGATTGCCTGGAATTGGAGTTATAGAAAGTTGTCCTTGGACCTCTGCACCCCATGGTGTTATGACTTTTACTAGGAGAGCTTTTCTTTCTTCATTTCAGGAAGAAGTCAATACTTACTTTAAGGAAGAGAGAAACATTAATAGTAAAGACAACACATTAAGATCTTGGGTTGCTTCATTCTTTAGCCATGGGCAACAATGAAGCATTAAACATGCATTACAACAAGATTTAGCCTAGAGAGTCATAAGCAGATGAATGGGTAAAGAAAGTATATGTGCTATGTAAAGATGATAAAATTTTAGTTAGCCATAAAGAGAAATGAATTCATGACATTTGTAGGAAAATAGATGTAGCTGGAAATTATTATGTTCAGCAAGGTAACTCTGGCTCAGAAAGACAAATGTCACATTTGCTCTTAGTGGATCCTAGGTTTTAATTTTTATATTGTGTTTATATATGTGTGAATGTGGGTATAGGTCACCAAACTAGACAGAGATTCAAATGAGAGGAAAAGATATGAAAGCAGAAGAGTGGCTAGTTGAGGGGGAGGGGATCAGCAAGAGTGGGGCAAGGGACTAAGGCAGGGAGTGAGGCAGAACAAAGGACAAAGTATGTATGAAAGCACCAGAAAGAAACTCAGATATGCTAATTTAAAAAAAAAACTAATAAGAAAAGATCTTACATGAATTTATTTGTTTGTTTGTTTTTTGAGACAGGTTTTCTCTGTGTAGCCCTGGCTGTCCTGGAACTCATTTTGTAGATCAAGTTGGCCTCAAGTTCAAAGAGATCCTCCTGCCTCTACCTCCTGAGTGCTGGGAATAACTGTGTGTGCCACCACCACCCAGCATATGGAGATGTTTTAGGAATATTTTGACCTTTTTAGGATCCTTTCAAATTCCTCTCTGAAATGCCATTGCTAGATAAAATATAGATACAATTACATTTTAACTTCACACACACACACACACTCATGCACACACATACACACTTTTAGTGCAAGTATGTGCTGTGTAATATTTGGGAAATATTTGTATGAAAAATTTTGTCATGAGTCTGAAATTCAAATTCACCTGGCTGCCCTATCTGGAAACCATTTTTCTATTTACTTCAGATAGAATCAATCCTAGCCTCAAACTGCATGATAATGGGTTAGTACCTATTGAAGCAGAAAACAAATATTGCTCTTCTAATACCACAGCTACAAAAGTGACCTCAAACTTTAGGCTTTGATATTTCTCTTAATTGCTTTTCATAATACAAAAGAAAAGCCATGCCTTCTTCCAAGTGTTTTATGTAATGCTTTGTGCTAAGAGTGTCACATACAGTCCATAGCAAATAAACAACTGGAATATGTGTAAGGTGTCTCTCAAGACAGCTGAAGAGATGGCTCTGTGGTTAAAAGCACCTGTTGCCCTTGTAGAGGATCTGACTTCAATTCTTAACACTCACATGACAACTCACCTGTAACTCCAATCCTAGTGGTTCCAACACACTTTTGGGGCCTCCAGAGGCACTGTACACACATAGCACATAGAACATGCAGGGAAAATACTCATATACATGAAAGAAATAAAAAAATTTAAAATGTCTAAAATTTTATAATCCTACATTTGAACTCTGAGATGAATTAGATGCCAGCAGAGAATTTATATGTAATTCTGATATGACTTTTTTTCCAAGTGAAGCATTGCTATTTAAAAAAAATTAAATCAGATTATAATTAAGCCAAGCTAAATGTCTTATTGGAAAGTTAAATATCAACCATGTAAAATTCATATTTTGTTTTTGTATGAAGCCTTTTGGGGAGCTAAAAATCAATGCAATGTGATTTAGTAGAGGATGCCTACAGCTTGTTTTTTTTTTTTTTTTTTTTTTTTTTTGTATTTTTTTCCAGACTGAAATGTGGGTACAGTCTTCTCTAATGTCACTGGTTTCTCACTGCCTCCTAGTCATGGGGTTCTTCTGAGACAGCCCTCCCTCATACTAGACTGCTGTTCTCATCCAATCTAGAATACCAGTGACTCTGCCTGAAATGGGGGTAGTGGATGCCTTGTGATCCTTGGATATTTCAGGTGTATGCTTATCCTGTATTTGTGTGTGTGATGAAGAAACATTATTTCCCTTTTGCTTAACAGAAATAAGATTTTTTTTGAGACAGTGTCTCACTATGTACAAGAAGAGCAATTTAGGTTAAACTTTGGATAAACCAGGATTGTCAGTCATGCAGGCTCATTTTCTTCAAAGGAAGGAAATGAATGATGCTTAGTCACCTGGAATGCCAGTGAAAGTGGTCAAACAACTTGGAGATGGGGATCCTTTGCTATTTTATTAGGAGCCAGCCTCCACCTGAATGTCCCCAATATCCTGAGCATTGTTTAGGCTCTAATCCTGGGCTCTGTGGCTAGAAGTCATCCCTATAAAAGAGGCCTCATGTATTTTACATCTTCTACCAATAGAATCTATCCTTATGCTTATTACAAATCCTTCCTCTCTAGGCCCTATCCCTAGCTCTGTTTATCAGCCAATAGAACTTATTCTTATTGTAAAGATCAGAGGTGTTTTGTTATTTTGCTAGAGAGATTCTATGTAGCTATGCCTAAAACATGGTTGTGATAACAGTCATGTGGTAACCTGTTCCTCAAGTTTTACTATGCTTAAATGTTTAAGAAGAACAAACTACGAGGTCAGTCTCTGAAAATCTTGACCCACTGCCTGAAAAAATGTTTTTGACTAGCTAGGTAGGCATGGTGGCACACATCTTAGCCTGGTCTGCAAAGTGAGTTCCAGGACAGCTGGGGCTCTGTTATACATAGAAATCTTGTCTCAAAAAACTAACCAAACAAAGCCAACAACAACAAAAGATGATCCCTGAGTTTTATTCTTCACTTGGTGCAGGGTCATTAACAACAATGTAGCTCTGGATGTCTTGGAACTCATCATGTAGAACCTACATTTTAGATCAAGTTGGCCTTGAACTCATAGAGATCCACCTGTCTCTGCATCCTGAGTGCTGGGATTAAATGCTTGTACCACTACTCCCAATGGTCACTCTCAAAGTTCCTTAAAGAAGGTAACACTGGAGGTCTGTTTTTCTGGACCTGGCCGGGCAGGAGGCACCATCATGGGTGTAGACATTCGACATAACAAGGACTGAAAGGTTCAGCGCAAGGAGCCCAAGAGCCAGGACATCTACATGTGTCTGCTAGTCAAGCTGTACAGGTTTCTGGCCAGAAGAACCAACTCCACCTTCAATCAGGTTGTGCTGAAAAGGTTCTTTATGAGTCACACTAACTAACTGATCACCTCTGTCCCTGTCCTGGATGATCTGAAAGATGAAGCTTCCTGGACGAGAAAACAAAACAGCTGTGGTTGTGGGGACAGTCACAGATGATGTGCGCATTCTCGAAGTGCCCAAGCTGAAGGTGTGTGCACTGAGGGTGAGCAGCCGGGCCCAAAGTCGCATCCCGAAGGCTGGGGGTAAGAGCATCACCTTTGACCAGCTAGCCCTGGAGTCTCCCAAGGGCCGTGGCATTGTGGTCTTGTCTGGACCTCGAAAGGGCCGGGAGGTGTACCGGCATTTTGGCAAGGTCCCAGGAACCCCACACAACCATACCAAACCGTATTCCATTCCAAGGGCCAGAAGTTCGAACGTGCCAGAGGCAGAAGAGCCAGCCGGGCTACAAAAACTAACCCTGGATCTGTTATTAAAGAAACTTTGGATGTTGAAAAAAAAAACAAAAAACAAAAAACAAAAAAAAAAAACAAAAAAAAACAAGAAGGTAACACTGCCAGGAAGGTCAGCCTTTTCTTTTCTTTCTTTTTTTTATTAATTTATTTTATTTTATTTTATATAACAAAGTCCAATTAAATGAAAACAAACATTTATACACAATATTTGGGAATTTGGGCGTTGTTCTTTCCAAACTCCTTCCTGCTGGTAAGGGGCGCTGTCATGGGGGATTCGAAGAAGATTCAGAAATCCTGGCTGTAGTCTGTAGGGCTGTTTTGTCCAGCTGTTTCGAATGTAGGATCAGCTTGTACTCTGTTTCAGGCGGTCTGGTGTGATCAAACCACATTAGTCTGGAAGGAATCCACATCTTTTCATTTTCTGTGGAAACAAAAATAGAAATCCTTTTCCCCAGTAACTTGTCCTTGAACTTAAATTTTGGAGCCAAAGCAGTTTTTTTAAATTTAATTTATTATTTTACATGTCGATCCCAGTTTCCTCTCCCTCCCTTAATCCCTCCCTCCCTCCCTCCCTCTCTCCCTCCTTCCTTCCCTTTTACCCTCTCTGCCCTCTCACATGTACTCTAACCACCCTCCCCTCCCATTCCCCCCACCCCAATTCCATATGTAGGGGAATGCCATCCAGTTGGGGTCATATAGATCTGACAGGTCATGTGAAGTAGGGCTTCTCTCCTGTCTCTAGATTAAGACAGTTATCCCTCATGGGGGATATGTTCGCAAAGTCCTTTTGTGCACCAGGAATACATCCTGGTTCCACTGTCTGAGGTCTCTTAGACTGCTCAGTCCTTCTGGCTGAGACCCATATTCAGGGGGGCCTGAGTCAGTCCCATGCTGGCTTCCCAGCTATCCGTCTAGTCAGCCCTTTCTTTTAATGTACTGTTTTAAGTAGAAGGCATGCACACCACTACTCCATCCTATTCTTCAGAGAGAGAGAGCAGTGGGTGTTTCTATGTATAGCCATGTTTCTTTTGTCATTAAAATTTGAGAAACAAGTTAATAATATTAATACCTAATTACTTCAATATGCAATGATGTCTTAAATTTCCTCTGGACCTAATTAAGAACAAAAATTAGATGGGTCAATGGCCTGGGTTCATTTCCAGCACTCCATAAACTGGATGTGGTGGCATTTGCCTTTAATCCCAACACTTGTGAGGTAGAGCAGGAGGACCCAGATCACCCTCAGTGACAGTGTTTTAGAGGCCATCTTGGAACACTTGAAACCCTGTTTCAAAAACAAACGTGATGAGTGCACACCAAAACACTCAAGACATCAAAAACGCTTGGAGATACATCTGTGTAGAATTGTCTGGGGAGAACTACCTCACCTCTCTAAGCTGTGGTTGCTTCTGTAATATCCTGCTCACAGGGCTTCCTTCTGTGAGCTAATGTGTACAACATATTTACCACAGTGCCTGCTCCTGATACGCAGGCTGAGTTTTATTAGTAATAGTATGGAAAGGTTGATGTCTTATTTTGTTCATACAGCTACAGCAAAAAAATCTCAGACTGAGAAATTTGTAAATAGCAGCAATTTATTGCTTACAGTTTACAGGGCTGGAAAGCCCAAGATCAAGAGCCTCACAAGAATTTGCACTCTGTTTCAAAGATGGCATCATGCTACAGCCTCACATGGTGGAAAGGTCAAGGTCATTCCCTCATATCTCTTTTATAAGGGTTTTGATCTCGTTTGTTCATAATACTTCTTAAAGGCATTGAATCTTCATACTAACATGGGAGTTCATTGTCAATGCATAAATTTAGTTAAGGGGAGGATTCTTTAGAGCATAGCAGTCAGACTGTGAAATAAGTCATTACTCAAAAGTGAAAGACCCCAAGAGTTCGGAGTCTGTCAAGGAGAGGCCCTTGCCCCAAGAGACGAGACCAGACCACTGGATGCAAGCACAAGAGGCTATTTATTGTTTACACAGGTACCTGTGGATGCTTCAGTCCTTCGGGAGTCCTTCGGCAGTTTATATAGGGTTGGGGTGGCAAGAAGCAGGCTTACAGAAGCAGAAGCATGGTTACAGGGATTTCATTGTTCCATTTAAATAAAGTGATTGTAGTTAACCAGGGACAGTTGGTTATTCGGGTTGGGCACAAAGAATTCAGTTATGACTCTCTCAGCATCCCAGATACCGTCCTGCTGACCTTGCTTTGGTCCAAGCTGCAGACCACAGATATCTGGTTGGCGTCAAATGAGAGCAGCACCTGGTTCCCTCCTGTACTTTTCCCATAACTTGACCTTGGCAAGTTGGCAAGAGAAGTTCAAACAGGCAATATGCATAGTGGGGGTCTTTCAAAAGAAAGAAGAGAATATGTCTCAGAAGACATCTGTATCATTTGTTTTCCTGTTGCTGTGGTAAAACCTCATGGCCAAAGATGTCTTAGTTACTCTTCTGTTGCTGTAAAGAAGCACCTTGACTGAAGACATCTTGTAAAACAGAGAGTTTAATTGAGAGCGTGCTTACAGTTCAGATGCTGAGTCCATGATCATCATGATGGGAAGCATGACAGAAGGCAGGGAGGCATATTGTTGAAACAGTAGCTGAGAGCTTATATCAGTGATTCTCAACCTTCCTGATGCTGTGACCCTTTAATACAGTTCCTCATGTTGTGGTGACCTTCCAAATGTAAAAATTATTTTATTGCTACTTTACAAAATTTTGCTATTGTTACATATCCTAATGTAAATATCTAATCTAATATACAGGATATCTGATATGTGACTCCCAAAGAGGTCATGACACAGATTGAGAAGCACTGGTTACATGGGCAGACAACAACCATGAGGCAGAGAGAAAGAGGGGGGGTGCTCTATAAACTCTCAAAGCCTGCCCCTACTGATCTTTCCCTCTGGCAAGCCTCCAGCTTCTGAAGTTTCAATAACTTTCCCAAACAGCACCACCAGCTGGGGACCAAGCGATTAGCCTAGAGGAGATATTTCTCATTCAAATCACCATAACTTTCAAACAAAGTGAATTGACTTTGGCCTCAAAGGATGCTATGGAAGTACCTTAACAGAAAAAGGGTCAGCATGAGCAGTGAATGACAGGGAAAATGGAGACATGAGAATCAGAGAATTGAATACAAAAGCAAGATGTGTATGAGCATCTCAAGGGAAGCTGACATACCTAGTATTCTGGAGAGTACCACTAGCCTCTGTGTTGGTCCAGGCCTTTAATTCCAGAACTCAGGTGGCCAAGGCAAGAGGGCTTCAGGTTCAAGGCTAGCCTGAGATGCACAGCTAGACCATCTTGTCAGAAAAACAAAATTAAAATTGAACAGTCACATTTCTTCTATTGCTTTCAGAAATTCAAATTGGGTAGGAAAAGACAGCCTGTAAAACATCCTTTGTTATGAAGCCAGGACATGGGGCTTTAATGAGCTCTTTGTTATCTCTAGTCCAAGGATTACAAAGAAGGACAATGGACAGAAAATGTTATGGGGTTAGAGCCAGGATTTTTTCTAGCAACTGTATCCTCCAAATCATTTATACTATATGATGAAATAGAAACTATGTGGTGGAATTTATATCTGGACAAAACAACCAGTTGGAATTTGACTCAGCACTAGTAGTCTTAGGTTCTTCTCATTTTTTACTTCTTGAGGTCTACTGGAACAAATGGACAGAAAGTGCCAAAGTGGAGTTAAGTTAAAACAACAACAAAGTCTTAAGGTTGTATTTCAAGTCCCAGCACTCAAAATGAAACCTTTTATGTGAGGTCTGGAAGTGGGTTTGGACCTTGTGTGTGTAGAGAGCTGGCAATTATGTCCTTGGTTGTCTCGCTCTATTCCACACTAGTGATGATTGAGTAGTACACCCAGAACTTAGAGAACCTTTTGAAGGAGATCTGATACTTAAAACTTCTTTCTACACATTATCTGTGTTCTGGTGTGAAATGGGAGTACATTGTTTCTATCTCTTCTGTGTGGGGACTGAGTTAATTTGTTGGATTCTGCCTAAACAACTGACTCATTTTCTTTCTACACAGCCATGAGTTAGGGCTAATCACACTTAGTCTAAATGTTGTCTATGTCCGGAGGTTTGAACAACCCCTCGCGTCTGGGGTTAGGCTTTGACACTGGAGTAGAGACAGTGCGGTAAAGATGAAATGAGGTTATGAGTGCAGAAGATAATAAGAGTAGATGGAAATATATCAAGGATGGTGGCTCATGGATGTCTGTGAAGAAACTTGTGGGACTATGTAATGTAAAACAATGTATTTTCCTATATTGGAAATAGAGATAATTCAGTCATTTGTCAATCATTAGAAGTCAAATCCGAACACTTTTCAGTAACCAGTATAGCTAAGTTGGAAAGAGAAATAAGTAGCTCTTGTTTGCACAAAGGTATAAATTCTCTAGTTTGCACATGTGCACAACACGTAAAGGCAGCCATACATGAGTCTAACTTCAAAAGGAAATGTGTTTCGAATCCAGTCAGTCAAAAGATAATAAGATAGTATGGAGATTAAAGATAATATGGAGAATGATGGAGCAGAAAGACAGGGGCACTCTCAATGCCACAGACATTCCACAGATGTATTACCGTGGATCTTAGAGAAGCTGCTTATGTGAACGTGGATAATATATTGAGAGAAGCTTAATTAGTTTGGAAGGTATTGAAGTAGCAGAGACGCCTAATGAGCTGGTTGTGCTATACTCAGAATTGATGAGGGAAGTCCTCTCTCCTGAACATTTCTTGAGAAATCATAACGTATTCTTAACAAATAAATGCAATGCCAAAGAAAAGACTCAGGTAACCATTGATTAAGTGACATAACGTAAATAACCTGGGAGAAATATTATCTTATTCTAATAAGAAACCTATCTTGTTATTTCTGAAGAACTCAGCAAATGCATTCCCTGCCCTTATACCACTCCATGCTTAATGAAAGAAGAGATGGCATGGGACAGGATCAACCCAAACAAGGCAGCAACATTGAATTTGAAACCATTTACATTGATGATAAGCTTAAGTAAAACTGAAGGGGAATTTCCTGGGAAACAACAGGTGCAACCTACTTTTGCATTTCGTATCTTCTTACATAGCCTTGTAAATAGACCAAGACATTTCACTTTCGTAATAGCCAGAGGGGAAAATAAGACTATGTACTGGCTCTCAATACTCACAGTACAAACATTTCTCCCAGTTTGAAGTCCTATAGTATTCATGCTATTTCAGTCAGGATGAAAAGTGAATATTTGGTATAACATGTGATGCCCTGGATGATTGACTCCCTGCCTCTGTCCTTTCCTCATGCTGCAGCTTTTGGCCATAGGCATATGCACTCTCACCACTTGTAGCATGGCATTTTCCTCTGGGCAAAACACAATCAATGCAATCTTGAAATAGAGATAACCTTTTCCTGCTAACCATGGCAACAGAATAAGCAGAAAAAAAAATACAGTAATAGCTTGATCCCTGGTAACAATAATAGAGTAGTTATTGACACTCTCCATTAGAAAAAGGGATGTCCACAGAACCCTTACTAAGGATTTCAGCTACCACTCCATCTTGCTAACCAGCTGAAAATTATCTTGAGAGATGCTAGAGTATAGGAAATGGAAGGCTAACTGAAACGGAGACACTGTAATGTAGATTCCATGATGGAGTGGGGTTTTAAGATGATGCAGCTGTTCAGAGGTCATTCATGCTCCTGTAATTCCATTCACGCTTCTCCAAATGCACCCAATGAATTCACTGGCACACCCAGTTGAATTTGAGTAGAAACCTTACTGTGGTCTTCTGGTGCACCACACAGAAACACCACCAGAAAATTTTGTTAATAGTGCTGGAATTCTTAGTGCAACTGACAAGAAAGACTTCAACTAGACTCTGCAGTGAGGGGTTCCTTTGCTTTCCCATCTCTTCTTAATTTTTTTCTTGTTTTTATACTGTCTCACCCATCAATTTGCTTATTATCAGTTGCTCCTCTTTGGAATATATGTTCCATAAGAGTGAGCTTATTATTTCCTTTCTAGTCAGTGCTATTATCTCATAGGATGAGAATAGTGCCTGGTGTGTAATGGCTACCAAAAATCATGACTATATATGATACCATCCCATGAACTGGGGTCCTGATTTGAATAAAAAGGAGAAAGGAAGCCAAACACCAGTATTCATTTCTCTATGCTTCATGGATGAGGATGTGATATTGCCAGCTGCCTCAAATTTCTGCCTCCATGACCTCCTCACCATAACAGACTGTACCTACCCTTGTTGTAGAATATTGATTGAAGATGTGTGACATTTGTTTATGCAGTGGACCATTTGTTTAATAATGCAAAGATGTGTTGCATTCTTTTATGTTTCATTTGTTGAAATCTTGTGAAGCTGTGTTACTTTGCCTGTCTAAAACACTTGATTGGTCTAATAAAGAGCAGAATGGTCAATACCCAGGCAGGAGAAAGAATAGGCCAGGATAGAAGGCAGAAAGAAGAAATAGGAGGAGAAATCTGGGAAGAAAAGTATTAGGACTCCAGGGTCCAGCCACCCAGCTACATAGCAAGCCATAGAGAAAGAGCTAGAAAAAAATATAGTATTCAAAAATAGGGAAAGTAAAATCCCAGAGATGAAAGGTAGACAGGATAATTTAAGTAAAGCTGGCTAGAAACAGGCCAAGCTAAGGCCAGGCATTCATAAAAAAATGTAGTTGGTTTGGGAGCTGGGTGGTGGGCACCCAAAGAGTCAAAGAGTTAGAAGAGTAAAATAGTCAACTACATATCTTCATACAGTGAGTCAAAATACAACCTTCTTTTCTTAAATTCCTTTTTTTGGCCAGAGTATTTTGTCATAGCAACCAGAAAAGTAACTAATAGAGCAGTGTTTGTATAAAACAGCTTTAGAAGTATGCTTGGCTCATTTTTGAAAATTTGAGGATAAATTTAGAGCTAGCTTCTTAGAATGATGTGACTTCAACAAAGACTTGATTTAGCATGTGTGGTATTCTCTTGATGTGAACAAAAAATGCAGTCATGAAAGATACATGAGGATCCTGGTACATATAATATAGCATATAATATAAGCATACCATATAATCTTTTTCTCTTCCTACTGGGTTCTATTCCTACAGTTGAAGATGGAATTGGCGTTTGGCCTTTATATAAAAAAAAATACAATTAATTTTGATTGGCAAAATTTAAGAAGTATATTGTTTTGTGTTCTTATTGTTGATGTATGTCACTTATGGACACACATTAGCTTATTGATTCTCAACTGCTGGTTATTTTGCTTCCAGAGGACACTTGACAACGTTATTGTTGATAATTTTTGTGTGAGAGAGAAAGCAATAGATGAGGGGGGAGAGACAGACAGACATAGAGAGAGACAGATAGAGAGAGTACTTACTACTAGCATTTCTGGGTATTGAGCAGGGATACTGTAAAACATTTTGAAATGCACAGAACAGTCCCCTAAACAATTATTGAGGTCTCAAAGCGAGTAGTGCTGAGGTTGGAAAAACTGATGATGGAGGTAGGGATAGGATAGAAGCAAATGTGGGAAGGAGAAGGCCTGCAAAGGAGACCTATGACAGAAGCACTGTTCTGTAAACTCTGAGCCAATGATCTCATCTTGAGTCTCTTGTAGATTCTTTTGAATTGATGGTACAAGAAAGTTTGAAATTACATATGGAATTAAATCTCAGCTGGGTGCTGTAATGGGGTATGTACTGTCTGTCATCTGAGGACTTGATTTGTTTGGGTGTCTTAGTCATCATTACACTGCTATATTGTGTCACATGCGGCTGAGGAACTGAGCAGGTCTGGAGGCTGAGGAAAGCTGCTTGCTGACCTGAGCAAATAATAGCTACAGAAATAAATCAAGACCAATCAGTACAGTTATTTAAGCTTAGGGTTGGTTTTGCTAGGCATGGCTTCTCTTTGAGACAATAGATGGTGTTTGAAAGCATTTTGGAGCAGGACAGTGTGGGGAGGGAAAGCCCACACATGCAAACACAGATCCTGGATGCAAGATTCAGAACCTGGCCTTCTTTCTGTTCATTTTTCTCTTAAACTATTCAGGTGCTTCCTTCCCTTTCCCTGCTTCCACTCCTTCAGCCCCCACCAGTCCCACACATTACCCTGATTAAAAATTTACAAACAAGGATAACTAATGATAGAAGGAATTACTAATGGACATTGAATTCCCTTTGCCTTTTCCCTTTCATTCATTTTTAAGACTCGTGTGCAAAGATGTCATGATTTGGGGGGGGGGGAGGGATGAAAGGGTTTAACTGTTACAAGCAGGTTTTCCTGCCAGCCTGATCCCACAGCTGTATAAGTCCCAAATAACACTCAGAGACACAGCATTAGATACAATGTTGTTGGCCAGTTACTAGTTTCTTATCGGCTAGCTCTGTCTTAAATATTAACCCATTTATATTAATCTAAATGTTCCCATGTAGTCTTATCTT
Source organism: Phodopus roborovskii (assembly GCF_943737965.1). NCBI lineage: Eukaryota > Metazoa > Chordata > Mammalia > Rodentia > Cricetidae > Phodopus > Phodopus roborovskii. The sequence continues at coordinate 803,623 of NW_026125811.1, forward strand.
ACTGGAGAGAGGGTCAGGACCTCCTAACTCCTCCTTTCTTCTCCTTGTCTCCTAGTCCTGCCCATCTTGCTTTACTATCGGCCAACAGTGCTTTATTCATTAATCAATACAATAAACATATTTACAGAATGACATCTCCCATCATTTAACATTTACAGACATACTTTCAGATCAAAGCTCCCCATTGGACATCTAAATGTCCTAGACAACTCTAACTTATGCCCAAGGATAAAGATGTAGAACTCTGAGCTACTTCTCCAACACCATGTCTGCCTCCATGCTTCCATGTCCTGCTGTGATGATAATGCACTAAACTTTGAAATTGTAAGCCAGCCCAAATTAAATGTTTTCCATTATAAGAGTTGTTGTGGTCATGGTGTCTCTTCATAACAATGGAAACCCTAACTAAGGCAGTCACCTTATCATAAATGCTCACCTTAGCAAAACTGAAGGAAAGAAGAAAGAACAGTCACTCCCTATGATTGTTTGAATGAGAATGGCTCCCATAGGCTCATATATGTGAATGTTTGACCCCGTTGTTACAACTATTTGGGGAGGACTAGGATGTATGGCCTTGTGGGAGAAGGTATGTCACTGGGGGATAGAGGTTGAGGTTTCAAAAGTCCACGCCATTCCCAATTAGCTCACTCTCTCTGCTTTGTGGTTGTTGTATCAATATGTAAGCTCACAGCTACTGCTCCAGTACTGTGCCTGCCTGCCTGCCTGCCTGCTGCCATGCTCCCGGTCATGAACTCATCTTCTGAAACTTAAACCCAATAAACTCTTTCTTCTACATGCTTCTTGGTCACGGTGTCTTATTACAGCAATAGAAAACTAGCTAAGGCACTCCTAAAGTGTATGAACTCAGGATAAGAGATACTTTGAGGATGAGCTTGTACTCCCAGGGTTTCTGGTGTGGCTCTTCTACCAGAAGACATTGTCATATGGTGAAACTCCTAGGGGGTATGGTTTACATAATAGTTTATGCAAATGACACCCCTGGATTAGGTGGTGCACAACCCAAAGAGTCATATGTTATGAACATATTTACTAAATCATCTAAATTCTTCACTGATTTCATGAAAAGCCAATAAAATTCTAGTCTTAGAGACTCCAAGTGGTTAAGGATTTATTTTAATATCTAAACAAGTACTCCCTGTCTGTCTATCTATCTATGTACCTATCTATCTATCCATCCATCTACTCATCCATCCCTATCTATCTCAGACTTCATTGCAAAACCTTACTTCAGTATCTGCTGAATATCAATTACCCTAAGACTAATTCTAGGAGCAACATATACACTGATTATAGTCTGTGATGCCTCAAATAGAACTTAACTAGAATCTTAACAAACATGTTGAACAGTTTTAGCTATCTCTCATTTTCATGCTTTGCATTCTGAAGAATTATTCTCTGTATTTAGACTTGGAAGCCCAAAGTTTGTGGTTCTGACTTGTTCATCTTTTGGACAACTACATAAACAATCTTTTCTTGCTTCCCAATCCTTAAGACCCCCATGCTACACTGAATCTGGGATTTGGCAGTGTAACATGTACTTTGCCTACTTGTGAGATGGGATTGACAAATAGAAATTGAAATAACATATCAGAAGACTGTTGCTATGTGTCATATTTCTGGTTCAATCTTCAGTTTAAAGCTTTTGCTGGTAATAGAAATGGTGACTGAGAAGTGGGAACAGAGATTTGGACTCCCTATCAGAATGTCAGTCAGTGAAATACCTTGACAAGATGACATATTATCCCCAGCAAAAGCATCATTGATGGATGCTCTAACATTGGATTAAATTCCCTAACCACAATCTAATCTCATTTTATATCTGAATCTATTCTTGGAATTTGTTGTGTCAAAAACTATTTGTATTTTGGATCATATTTTATTACTGATTTAAGCGTATACATTCACACAAAAGAATTATATCCCACCTTCAAAATGTAAGAAGTCAGTCCATAGAAACATGTCAGTATTCCAATAAAGAATAGTTTTTCTTAGCTGGTCCCTCCAGCTGGTAACCCAATGTATTATCAGCTCACACAGATGAGCCCTTCAAAGTATTGAATTGTCTGGTTTGCTATTCTATGCACTTCTGTATCCTTAGAAGTTCTTGATCACTTTAATGTCTTGGGGTGGGGGACAATGGGGAGATAACCCAGTGGGTAACACACTTGATATTGTACATAAAGATTTGCTTTCAGATCCTCAGTGCCTCATAGTGTGCATGTGTAAACACACAAACACACACACACATATACTCATGAGTCTAGAAAATATCACACTCACTATGCACTTCACTATGCACTTTTTTCTGATGCAAAGGTTACTACTATAGTCAACTAAGTCTTTTGAGTTTTTAATTTCTTATTTCACTTAATAACAATGTACTAAACTTCTATTTTTAGTTCCAGATTCTACTTATAAATTGTATCACAGGGATTTGCACACATGTTTTTTTCTTTTTGTGGGACATTCCCTATCCCATCTCTTCACCAGTTTCTGGGCTAACTTTCCCAGAGAAGGATTTCATGATCCTTTCTCACTGATAAGATTTCCCTCCTATGACTAATACTGAATGTCCTGGATGAATCTTGTTTGCTATTGTTATTTCTTTGACACTAATTTCTTTTATAATATATTTTTATTTGTATTTATTTGTGTGTGTTGTGGTGTATATGTGATGTGCATATGTGAGTACTTATGTGTGATGTTGTGTGTGCATGTGAAGACCAAAGCAGAACATAGGATATCTTTGTCTGGCATGTTCTATCATGCTAATTTAGGACAAGGTTTCTTACTGAAACCTTAAGCTGGCTAGCGAGATTTTAGGATCAGCCTGTTTCTGCTCCATTATGCTAGGTTTACAAACACACCTGGTCTTGTCTGGCTTTTTACGTGGATGCTGGGGAATGGAATTCAGGTCCTTATGCTTGCAAAGTAAGCTTTCTTACCTGATGAGTCACATTCCCAGCCCCTCATTTTTATTACTTGAGACATGGATTACAGGCTGGCATGAAACTTTCCATGTAAGTGGGGATATCCTTGAACATTTGATCCTCCTGCCTCCACCAAAAGAGTGCTAAGATTTTAGGCATACACCACTATAGCTGATTTATGTGATATTGTAAATTGAATTCAAGGCTCCATGCATTACAGGCAAACACTCTACAACTGAACTATATCCCAGATCCCTTTGACACTTATTTCTAATGGTTTGTTTGCCTTCTGTGAAGACAAATTTTAAGCTTTTTGAGGGCAACAAGTCTCCCTCATTCACCTATGCCTAGTCATTCCTAGTCTGTTCAGGGAGTACACATTTTGTTCAATAAGGACTTGTTGAATTAAGTATTAAATATTAGCTTAATTTACTATCCATCCCCATTTCATGTTTTAAAAATCCATGCCTGTCTTTTGCACCTAACATCAAATTTCTAATCAGCAATAGCTCCTTATTTCTATGTTCCTTATGTCTATATTTGAGAAATTTAAGCAAATAAACAAAGATGCAGAAATGTGCCTTTTAATTTGTCTTCTATCAGTATGGACACACTCCTTCAAAGTCTGCTGTATTCAAAACAACACACTGTGATTGGATCAGTCTCTTGCCCCTTGGGAGGATGGAGAGCTGTACTCAGACCAAGATGAGCCTGCACTTGACATTTTGGGTAACCTATCTTATCAGAGATACTTGAAGCCTCTTGTAAACAGAAAACTTCTTGAGAAGAGCAGACTTACTAAAATTCTTTCCTCTCATCTTATTGATTATGTAGCTGAGTTTCAACTAATTTAATCTTTGGTGGTAAAACGCATGAATCACTTTCAGTGTAGCAGAGCACTAATAGTCTTACCATCACAGCTAATTTGGGGTGTTCTGAGTTCTTAATTGTCTAATAAAATTTTAAAAAATTAAACCAATACTTTCAGGGTAATTCTATTAAAATGAAATATGACTTGCTTTTAGTTAAAAGAAAAAAGTATGGCTTTAAGGAAAAAAGTAAACTCTTTCATGATCCTATTAATTATTCCCAGAACCAAAATGGATTTCCTTTCAGCATGTTAGAATAAAAATGGAGTTCCTTCTAAAATCATGACAAGTTTTATCTAGGGGTATGAAATTTTAAATAGGAAGAATAATAGCAAGGGATGGGTCTTTACCCAGTAACACAGAAATAAATGCTTTTCCTAAGGGTATGTGGATGTAGAAAATGAATCATCCTTGGACATGCTCAGGTTTCCACCTCAGAAATTCGGTGAATGGTAACATATTTTCATAGTCAAAATTCCATATACTCTTCTCTACCTGGATAATAGTGCTATTTTTAATTTCTTTTGATCAGGCAAACCATAATAAAAAGTTAAAGTTATGTAAAAATTCTTAAATACATCGTGCATTGAATTAATCTTAAAATACCTTTAATGAGTTTGAAGGCATGAGATACTACTTGATTGTTTTGCATGAAATATTTTATGAACATGAATTCATGGACCTTGTGCATGGGATCTGTGAGTCCATGTTCATAACCATGGTTGGGCTTATTTAACTTCATATATTACTTCTAATAAGCTTGACAGGATTTTTAAAAATCAAATTTATAATTTCATTAGACTTCCTTTCTACCTCCCAATTTACGAGACTGTATGACCATAACTTCTCCCCTAGTGAGCAGAAGTTCTAGGTACTCATGTTTATTGGATGTTTTCAACATCCAATCATTTATTTGTTACTCTTTTTTTCTTTTTTTTTTTAAATTTTTAAATTTATTTTATATAACCAAGTCCATTTAATTGAAAACATTTATAGACAATATTTGGGAATTTGGGTGTAGTTTTTTCCAAACTACTTCCTGCTGGTAAGGGACGCTGTCTTGGGGGATTCTAAGAAGATGCAGAAAGCCTGGCTGTAGTCTGTAAGGCCACTTTGTCCAGCTGTTTTGATCACCTGGTACTCTGTTTCAGGCGGTCTGGCTTGATAAAACCACATTAGTCTGGAAGGAATCCATATCTTTTCATTTTCTGTGGAAACAAAAATAGAAATCCTTTTCCCCAGTAACTTGTCCTTGAACTTAAATTTTGGAGTCAAAGCATTTTTTTATTTAATTTATTAATTTACATGTCAATCCCAGTTCCTCCTCCCTCCCTCCCTTTTACCCTCTCTGCCCTCTCACATGCACCCTAACCACACTCCCCTCCCATCCCCCACCCCAATTCCATATTTAGGGAATGCCATCCAGTTGGGGTCATGTAGATCTGACAGGGCTTCTCTCCTGTCTCTAGGTTAAGGCAGTTATCCCTCAATGGGGGATGTGTTCGCAAAGTCTTTTTGTGCACCATGGATACATCCTGGCTTCACTGTCTGAGGTCCCTTAGACTGCTCAGTCCTTCTGGCTGAGACCCATATTCAGGGGGGCCTGAGTCAGTCCCATGCTGGATTCCCAGCTATCAGTCTGGTGGCCTGTTAGCTCCTCCTTGTTCAGGTAAGCTGTCTCTATGTGTTTCTGCAGCCTGGTCTTGTCCTCTCCATCTTCATCTGGGTTCTAGTTCAACTCAGTGTTTATGTATGCGTGTTTGCTCCTGTTTCTGACAAGTATTAGATGAGGGCTCCATGGATAAGTTAGTTGTTGATCTCACTCTCCGGGAAGGACATTTATGCTAGCCTTTCCACGGATGCTCAAATTGTTAGTTGGTGGCAGTTTTGTAGTTCTCTAGACCTTTCTTTATGTTCAATTTTATCTTCAAACCAATATTGGCTCCCTCTTTTATGTTCTCTCTCTCTCTCTCTCTCTCTCTCTCTCTCTCTCTCTCTCTCTCTCTCTCTCTCTCCTATCTTCTATTCCTAACCGGGCTCAATCTTCCTGGTCGCACAGGTTTTCCTTTCCTCCCCCTCATTTTCTCCTACTTCTCTCTCCATTCGCTGTCCTTCACCTGAGCTCTGGGGGACTTGTCACTTCATCTGAGCTCTGGGGGACTTGTCCCTTCCCAGTTCTGTGAGGGACTTTATATGAATCTCTTAGAATACACCTTGTATCCTAGTTCCTCTGGTGATGTGAATTATAGGCTGGTGATCATTTGATCTAGGTCTAAAATCCATATTCCTGACTCTTTTCTTTGACTTCCTTCATTCTCTTGGCCAAATATTTTGCAACCTCTTCCTCATTTTTTCTCCATGTATTATTTCTTCAGAAATACATATGTTTTTGTGTCACAGGACACATGGAGTAACAAGATGTTGAATCTTAGATGCCTTGGTCCTGGGCTTCTTGATTTTGTTTGTTTGCTTGTTTAAAGGCTTTCTGACAAGATACTGGTGGACATCATCTCCTTTAGAGAGACTGGAAAACTTTCAGATTCTGCTAGCTCTTTTGGTCCCTAACCACTGAGGCACAGTAGTATCTAGTATCTATCAGTCCAGAAATATCCTTTTATCCTCTTTTTTTTTTAAGAACAACCAAGTTAAGAACACTCAGATTGACATCACAGTGAATTCTTGAACATCTTTGGTATATAACAGGCATGCTTCTTATTCAACAGCAGGCACACTCTACCATGAGCCAAGGTGATTGCTTCATGGGAAAACAATGTTTGTCATTCCTACTAGTGAGTTGGACCACATAACCCTTCCACTCTTCACCCAGAGTATCAGCAGCGACGTCTGTGGCCACACACTTCTTATAGAAAATGCAAAGCTTACCTTCTATTGTCCCCTTAATGAGTTTCTGACAACTGGTGGCTAGAAAGGAGATATTCAGGTGCATCTTACCAAGGAAGCATGATGAAAAAGAGCTCATTGGATTTTCAGTGAGGTAATTCTCAATTGTGTTATCCACAGATGTCACATCTTGACTAGTGTGGTTTGAATTTAAATGGCCCCCATAGGTCCATAGGGAGTGACACTATTAGGAGGTGCAGCCTTGTTGGAGTAGGTGTGGCCTTGTTGAAGGAAGTATGTTACTGGGGGGTGAGCTTTGAGGCCTCAGATGCTCAAGCCAAGGTCGGTGTCTCACTTTGTTCCTGTTGCCTACCAATCCAGACATAGAACTTTTAGCTACCTCTCCAGCATCATTTCTGCCTGTGTACTGCCATGCTTCCTGTCATGATAAGCATACACTACGCTTCTGAATTGTAAGCCAGCACCAATTAAATGCTTTCTTTTATAAGAATTGCCATGGTCATGGTATCTCTTTACAGGAATAAAAATTCTAACTAAGATACAGTGCCAATTAAATATTTTCTTTTATAAGAGTTGCCATTGTCATGATATTGGATTACATGGTGTTGGGCTTACAGCAATGAAATCCTAACTAAAACAGCTAGATAGCAGACCCTCTGGTATGTTGAAAACCCCACAACTATAGACAGGTTACTTTTTTTAAAAATTATTAGTCATTATGTTGAGTTTAAGGTGTCTTAATCATAAGGAGTTATTTCACATAGGATATATAAATTAAGAATGTTGCCAATTAAACTGGCAAGATACTTCTGATATTATTTAATTTAAATAAGTTTGAGATAAGGTCTTATGTATTCCAATTGATCTGGCTTCTGGCTTCTGGTCCTTCAGGCTATGCTCATAAGTGCTAGGATTGCACTTGTTTGTTTCTTTTTAAAATTTAAATTAGAAACAATCTTACTTTACATATCAATCCCAGTTCCCTCTCCCTCCCATTCTCCCATGATCCTACTGACTCCCATCCCGTCCCCTTTCTGCTCCCCAGGAAGAGTGAGGTCTTCCATGGGGGATTTTCAAAGTCTATCACATCCTTTGGAGCAGGACTTAGTTCCCTCCCTCCCCTCGACTATGAGTCTGGGCTAAGACATTATGCCTCTATGTGGAGTGGGCTCCCAAAGTCCATTTGTATACTAGGGATAAATACTGGTTGCACTGCCAGAGGCCCCATAGACTGCCCAGGCCTCCTAACTGACACCCACATTCAGGGGGTCCTGGTTTGATTCTATGCTGGTTTCCCAACTGTCAGTTTGGGGTCCATAAAGCCACCCTTTGTTCAGGTCAGCAGTTTCTGTGGCTTTTTCCAGCCTGGTCTTGACCCCTTTGCTATCACTCCCCCTTGTCTGTAACTGGATTCCAAGAGTTCTGCCAAGTGTTTGTGTGCTTCTGCTTCTATCAGCTGCTGGATGAAGGCTCTAGGATGGCATATAAGGTAGCCATCAATCTCATTATCTGTGAAGAGCATTTAAGGTAGCCTCTCTACTATTGCTTAGATTGTTAGTTGGGGTCATCTTTGTAGGTCTCTGGACATTTCTCTAGTTCCAGATTTCTCTAGAGCATGGGTAGGACCTAGTGACTTGTTGCTGATGGTTAGTATTGGGCAAATATGATGAGAAAATATTTCTGACATTAGTTTACAGCAGGCTTTGATTTTCTTTTGGCTATCTCACCACTTGCATCCTGGTGAATCTGTGCACACACATTTTCTCCCAGTAATAAGACCAATAGGATTTTATGTTTTAGGTAACCTTGATACATAGTCCTGGCTGGTTTAGAACTATGTAGATTAGGCTGGCCTTAAACTCACAGAGATCATTTTGCCTCTGCATGCATAGTGCTGGGATTAAAGACATGAACTACTACCTCTGGCTAAAGACAACACTGGGGAAAGAATTAAGGGAAGTCTCTGGCTCATGGGTAACCAATACCTTAGTCCAATAGGTCATGAAAAATTGGATCCATCCAACAACTGTTTGAGCAAGCTTGGGAACAAGTCCAGCTCCATTTGGATCTCAAAGATAATCACATTCTGAGAAACAATTGTAGCCTGTGAGAATTCTGTTGCCAAAAGATCTAGCTAAGCCATGCTCAAATTACTAATCTGCAAAATCTTTAAAACAATAAACAGTGTTGTCTTCAGTTACCAAATTATGGTGTAATTTGTTATATGACAATAAATAACTAACTCAGGCATTAGTCACTACATCATGAATGTCACCTGGCTCATAGCAATAAAATAAATAAAATAAATTGAGTGGTAGAGTAGTTAGTTAACCAGTGAACTACAATAAACCTTGAATAAAACAACTCTGCTTCTTTTAGTTATGAGCTGTCATGGTGAACAACCAATAACTATATTTGGACAATTTTTGCTGAATTGAATTTTCTAGATAATTTTATTATTGGACAAAATAGGCTTGGCTAGGGATAGATCTTGACGGTAAGAATTTGCCCATGGCCATGGCTTGGTAAGGTCTTATTCATTTCCCAAGTGCTTCTTTTAAAGTCTAGCACTTTTCAGTTTAATAGTAGCAATTGTTTAACATGTTTTTGTGTTTTAGAGGTCTGGCAGGACCCTCATTGATATGAAGGACCTGAATTAAAGATACATTAATAATATATAATGCGTGTATTATATATTTAATTTTTATTTCATATCTTTATTTTTCAGGGGGAGTGCACATATGTGCATGTGGAGGTCAGAGGACAATTTGCGGGAGTCAGTTTTTTCCTGCCATGTAGGTCCCAGAGACAGAATTCAAGTCATTGAAGACAAGTGCATTTACCCACTGTGCATCTCATCAACCCAAATATCTCTGTCTGTCTGTCTGTCTGTCTCTTACATGCATGCATGTGCAGTCTCATGTATCCAGTCTTTCTTGGAACTCACTGTGTAACTAAGGATGGTCTTGAATTCTAATTCTTCCCATTCCACCTCCAGGCATTATAGCTGGCATCATTACACCTGATTTATGCAGTGATACTTATTGGACCCAAGGCTCCATGCAGGTTAGAGAGGCCTGTGTAAACTGAGTCATATCTCAAAACCTAATAATACAAATTTAAATGTACAAATCATATACTATCCTTTCATATTTTTTTTCTGATTTTCTATATGTCTGCATGTATGTTCTCATGTGTGAGTGAATCTGTGGAGGCCAGAGGTTGATTTCAGGTATCTTCCTCAGTCTTCTCCATCAGTCTCCCTAGTTTTTAAAGATAGAGTCTCTCACTATTCATGGAGCTCACTCATTTGGTTAGACTGACCAGCATGCACTAGATCCTCCTGTTTCTACTTCACTAGTGCTTGAATTACAAGTGCACATCAAACTTTATTTATGTGGGTTCTGGGACTAGAACTCAGGTCTTCATGCTTAGAGGAATATTTATAATTTGTCTGATAATGTGTTAATTCTATTATGTGGTAACCTTACTTATTTGCTAAAACTACCCCATTTGGCAAATAATACTTCTAATTTTATAAATGAGGTTGCATGAAGCTTAGGGAAAGAAAATAACTTGAAAAGAGCATTCAGTTACTAAGTGGTAGAAGCGAGATTTGAACTTGGGGCTTTAGTTTCATGTTCTATCAGTTCACTTACTAAATGTGATTGCCTCTCCTTCTAGTTATTGTTGCATCCCTAACAATTAGCATATTTCCTTGCATATGGTGTGTACTCAGTAGATATTTGTTCACTCAAAGTCATTAGTGTATACCTATCAATTTCCCATTATGCATTGAGTTAGTTAATGACCGAAGTACAAGAAGTTTCTGTTTCAACATGGAGGAATTAGCATTAAAAATTACATCATATTTTCTTTGACAATATTTTTTATTTAAATTTGAAACAGGCTTGTTTTACATGTCAATCCCAGTTCTCTTACCCTCCTCTCCTTCCGTCTATCTCCCCAAACCTCCCATTCCCTCTCTGCTCCCCAGAGAGGGTGAGGCCTTCCATGGGGGATCATCAAAATCTCCCGTATCATTTGGAGGAGGGCCTAGGCTCTTTCCCATGTGTCTAGGCTGAGAAAGTATCCTTCTATGTGGAATGGGCTCCCAAAGTCCATTCATATATTAGGGATAAATACTGATTCACTACCAGAGGCCCCATAGACTGCCCAGTCCTCCTAACTAACACCCACATTCAGGGGGTCTGGGTCAGTCCTATGCTGGTTTCCCAGCTATGAGTCTGGGATCCATGAGCTCCCCCTTGTTCAGATCAGGTGTTTCTGTGGGTTTCTTCTGCCTGGTCTTGACCCCTTTGCTCATCATTCCTCCCTGTCTGTAACTGGATTCCAGGAGTTTGGCTCAGTGTTTAGCTGTGTGTGTCTGCTTCTGCTTCTATCAGCAACTAGATGAAGGCTCTAGGATGGCATATAAGGTAGTGATCAATCTCATTATCAGGGAAGGGCATTTAATGTAGCCTCTCCACTATTGCTTAGATTGTTAGTTGGGGTTATCCTTGTAGATCTGGACACTTCCCTAGTGCCAGATTTCTCTCTTTACCTATAATGGCTCACTCTATTATGGCAATTCTTTTCTTGTTCCTCTCTATTCTTTCCCTACTCAATTTTCCTGCTCCCTCATGCCCTCCTCTCCCCTCCTCTCCAGCCCTTCTTTCTCCTAACTCCCTCTCCTCCCCCCATGCTCCCAATTTGCTCGGGAGATCTTGTCACTTTCCCATTCTGCAACACCACATCTGACAGAGGGCTGATTTCCAAAATATACAAAGAACTTAAGAAGCTAGTTACCAAAACACCAAATACTCCAATTAAAAAGTGGGGTTCAGAATTAAATAGAGAATTCTCAATAGATGAATCTAAAATGGCTGAAAGACACTTAAGAAATTGCTCAACATCCTTAGCCATCAGGGAAATGCAAATCAAAACAACTCTGATATACCATCTTACTCCTGTCAGAATGGCTAAAGTCAAAAACACCAAATACAGTTTATGCTGGAGAGGATATGCAAAAAGGGGAACATTCCTTCACTGCTGGTGGAAGTGCAAACTTTGGAAATCATTATGGCAGTTTCTCGGAAAAAGGGGAATTAGTCTTCCTCAAGATCCAGCAATTCCACTCTTAGGCATATACCCAAAAGATGAACATTCATACAACAAGGACATCTGTTCAATTATGTTCATAGCAGCATTATTTGTAATAGCCAGAACCTGGAAGCAACCTAAATGCCCCTCCACTGAAGAATGGATGGAGAAAATGTGATAATTTACATAATGGAGTACTACTCAGTGGAAAAAAAAAAAAACCAACAATGGAATCTTAAAATCCGAAGGCAAATGGATAGAACTAGAATAAACCATCCTGAGTGAGGTAATCCAATTGCAAAGACAAACATGGTATGTACTCACTCATATATGGCTTTTAGACATAGAGCAAAGGATTACCAGTCTACAATGCACAACCACCAGAAAGCTAGGAAACAAGGAGGACTCTAAGAGAAAAATCACATCTTTTATACAGCAAATTCTTGTAGAGAAGTATTAGAGTCCATTCTAGGAAATTTTGACAAATTTGTGTGAGAAATAAATTTTTGCTTTTTGTAACAGGACCTTAAAATGATCAACCAATTGTGCATTTATTTATTAACTGTTCTTTCCTGATTTTTTGAAAAAAAAAATCAACCCAGCTACATAGTCACCATTTTAAAAGTCTGTTTTGAGATTCAGATACAGTTTTGAATTATTCAAAAGGAATCACAATGAAATTAATCTGTGAATGCTATCAACAGACTGACACCCTCTTTTTCTGGAAGATGGTTATAGCAATGCAGTATCTTCAAGATCTTGAAGAGAAGAACTTGTGATGAATAATCTTTTAGGAGCCTTGTGATTCCCATTTAATTAGAGATGAACTGGATACACTTTCTATCTCTCCTTAGGATTTTTAATAAAAGTTAAAATAATTTCATGACACATTTTTCTTTGTAAAATAAATGGCTTTGTTGAATTACTTGGATATGTTGTTATAAAGGAAGGAGGGAGGCTGGACAGTAGTGGTGCACATCTTTAACCCCAGAACTTGGTAGGCAGAGGCTGGCAGATCTCTGTGAGTTGGAGGCCAGCCTGGTCTGCAGAGCTAGTTTCCAGGTCAGCCAGATCTATACAGAGAGATCCAGGGCTACAGAGAGAGGCCTTATCTTAAAAAAATTAGAAAAAAATTTGTTTCAGAAAGTAGGCTAAATTAATATGGTGATTTTTGTAATTTTCTAAAAAAAAATGTACTGATTATAGAGGGCCTTCAGTTTTCTTATAAAGAAAGTTTCAGCCCAGAGTCCGGGAGTCAAAGCCGGTTGTCAACCCAGTCCTGTCCGGCGCTCGTCTGCCTTTTCTTTTTCTTTCAACATGACAGATGCCGCCGAGTCCTTCGCCAAGGACTTCTTGGCAGGTGGAGTGGCTGTGGCCATCTCCAAAACGGCGGTAGCGCCCATCGAGCGGGTCAAGCTGCTGCTGCAGGTGCAGCATGCCAGCAAGCAAATCACGGCAGATAAGCAATACAAGGGCATTATAGACTGTGTGGTTCGTATCCCCAAGGAACAGGGAGTCCTGTCCTTCTGGCGTGGTAACCTGGCCAATGTCATCAGATACTTCCCCACCCAGGCTCTCAACTTTGCCTTCAAAGATAAATACAAGCAGATCTTTTTGGGTGGTGTGGACAAGAGGACCCAGTTTTGGCGCTACTTTGCAGGGAACCTGGCATCAGGTGGTGCCGCTGGGGCCACATCCTTGTGCTTTGTGTATCCTCTTGATTTTGCCCGTACCCGTCTAGCAGCTGATGTGGGCAAAGCTGGAGCTGAAAGGGAATTCAAAGGCCTTGGTGACTGCCTGGTTAAGATCTACAAATCTGATGGGATTAGGGGCCTGTACCAAGGCTTTAATGTGTCAGTACAGGGCATTATCATCTACCGAGCTGCCTACTTTGGTATCTATGACACTGCAAAGGGAATGCTTCCAGATCCCAAGAATACTCACATCTTCATCAGCTGGATGATTGCACAGTCTGTCACTGCTGTTGCTGGCCTGACTTCCTATCCCTTTGACACGGTTCGTCGTCGTATGATGATGCAGTCTGGACGCAAAGGAACTGATATCATGTATACAGGCACAATTGACTGCTGGAGGAAGATTGCTCGTGATGAAGGAAGCAAGGCTTTTTTCAAGGGTGCATGGTCCAATGTTCTCAGGGGCATGGGTGGTGCTTTTGTGCTTGTCCTGTACGATGAGATCAAGAAGTACACATAATTATGTCTTAGGTGTCTCCCCAAGAGCAGGCATGTTGTATAATACACCATATCTTGAACATTCTGGACAGATTCTCTGGGCTTGTCTGTTTTATCAATGGCAACTATTTACCAGTTGAAAAGTGGGAAGCAATAATATTCATCTGACCAGTTTTCTCTTAAAGCCATTTCCATAATGACAATAATGATGGGACTCAGTTATATTTTTTATTTCAGTCACTCCTGATAATAAAAATTGAAGAAATAAAAATATCTAAAGACAAAAAAAAAAGAAAGTTTCAGATTTCTTCTGACAGGAATCTCAGACAGACCTTTTGAGATGCAGAGGAACAGGGAAAGGACAGCTGATTCTGTGGTCTTGTAAACTGGCTTTTCCTTTAAAGAAGGACAGTAGAATGCATTTCTCTACTTCTTTCCCTTCATGATTTTGTTGTCCCTTATCCTATGGTTGCAATGATAGGAGAAGGGCCAGAGAATGGGACCATTGGTTCAATTATAGGATACTAGATTTTTCTTGAACAGGACATATGATGGCTAAAGCTGGCTTTCCTTTTTAGTTTTTATTTTCCCAACCACTTTATCATTTGTTTATTGAAAATAATCTTCACTGAATGCCAATCTTGTGCTGCCAGAAGTGACATTAGGACCATTGGCTATAGTAGGCCACACAAAACACATTCACTATGCATGAATTCTTTCTTGAAATACTTCCATGAGACAATTTGGCTCATGTGGTGTCTCTGTGAGGCATTTGCCTCAAGTGATTTAGGGAGTATATGCCTTTCAGGGGCTCCCATTCTACAAAGGCTCAAGGAGGCAAATAACAACTCTGCCTTTTGATAGTTGCATAGAAAATCCAGCAAGTGTATCCGGAATAACCACAATGTTTGGCAGCGGCCTTTGTAATAAGGTAAAGGTCAAAGAGACTTTGTGGTAACAGTAGCACTAAGCAGTTTGGAGAATGCATTCTGGTAAGAGAGAACACTTACCGAGAAGTCACAAAAGAGAAACATATGAGCAACATGGGGCCAAAGTGCTTGGCATTTATTTATAGGAAGAATGATTAAGAAAGTACACATAAGAGTAACACTAAGAAGGCTGGGTTAGGAAAAACATTCAGACCTTTTCTAAATGCACAACAGAGTCACTGGGAATTGACCTAAGGAGGGGGTTTGACTTCATATACATTTGAGTAGAACTATTTATGCTATTGTGAACATTTCATTGGAAGGCAGGCAGAGGTGGAAGAAGGGCAGAGCAATCACGAAACTACTGCAGAAGTCTGTCTGGCACGGTGTAAGGTATGAGCAAGAAGGTGAACTTGAGACATGTTTTGAGATAGAACCAATGGCAAAAGTTGAACATGGGTTGAATGTTTGTGTGTGAACACCTTGGTAGATGGTGGGACCATTAGCCTGGATGACTGGAAGAGAGGAGAATTGGGGCAGAAAGCCAGTGGCTCCACTTTGTTCATGGTGAGTTTAAGATACTCTTCTGATACATGTAGGAAAAATGTCAGGATTTGTGGAAGGGCAAAAGAATACACTAGATCCCCTGGAGCTGGAGTTTCAGATGATAAAGACCTGCTTGATGTGGGTGCTGGGAATTGAACCTGCATCCTTTGGTGCTTTTAACCACTGAGCCATCTCTCCAACCTCTTAAGCCCCATTATTAAAATATTTCCTTCATTGATGTGTAATGAGGTCAAATTACTAGTGGTTATGCTAATATCTCTGGGTTGGGGCCTAAGGAGTGTAAGGAGTAAGGTTTTTCTGCCTGCTGCCGCACCAGCCCCAATTAACACACTGAGATTTTGTATTTGATATAATGCTGTTGGCCAGGTACTAGTTTCTTATCAGCTAGCTCTGTCTTAATTATTAACCCATTTCTTTGTATTTCCACATGGTCTTACCGAGAGCGGAGGAATGGCGGTTCTGTTCTCTCCAGACTCTCTATGTTGACTCCTCCTTCCTACTTTCTCTTTCCTCCTTGTTTCCTAGTCCTTCCTATCTTCCTTTCCTGTTGGCCAACAGTGCTTTATTCATTAACCAGTATGGGAAACATATATACATAATGGCATCTCCCATCAAAGGAATAGTTAGAATACTTGCTGCTCTTGTAAAGGATTGGAGTTTTGTTCCCAGTATCCACATCTGGTGGCTCACAATTGCCTATAACTCTAGCTCCAGGAACTCCAGTATCCTCTTCTGGCCTGCAAGGAACCACATGCATTCTTACATACATACATAAATAAAATTTAAAAAGAAAAAAAAACTCTCCTTTTCTGCTACTTCTTATCTTCTCTTCATTAGTTCTTTAGGTTAGATTACAAAGGAGTTTCTTTGTGGTATTTAAATACATATTTCTACATTATCTCTCCGTGTGGTATATGTGAGTTTGTCCAAGTATGTGGGCTGATGTGCTTTCCTGTGTAGGGACACCTGGAGGTCAGAGGTTGATGGCAGTTGTCATCCTCAATTGTCCCTCACTTTACTCTTTGGTCGGGTGTCGCTGACCCTGGAGCTCACCATTTTGGCTAGACTGTCTACTTAGTGAACTCCTAGGATCTGTTTATCCCTTGTTCCCAGCACTGACTGGGCTTACAGGTACAGTGAGGCTAAGGCCAGCTTTTTTGTGGGTGCTGGTGAACTGAACTCAAGTCCTCATTCTTAAGCGGAAGCACTTTAGATTTCTTCTCAGGAAGGAGATGCTATGAGACTGAAAAACAGGAGACTGATGGCTGATGGAAGAAAATGATGCAAAATTCACTGATCACAAATCACTATCCTTCTCTGGACCAAAAAAAAAAAAAAAAAAAAAAAAAAAAAAGGTAAGGATCATAGATCAAGAACTAGAAAGCATGTAAAGTGTCAAAGGAGAATATTTTCTCACTGCTTTGCCTTGACTAGATAGCTGCTGACTTGAGCTGTTGAAGCAAATTGACCCATTTAGTGTTCAAACTGTGGTAAAATCTTCTTTAATGAGAACCAATGAGCCAGAACTCTTAGTGTATCTTGTTTATTTCTACATCTCGGAGAGATGGTCAAAGGTCACTGGAAAAGGAGCCACAAATTCACACAGATGGGTTCAGGCTCTACTTTTAAAAGTATCAATTCGCACATCTTTTCATACAAATAACAATAACAACAACAAAATAACTAGGAGCGAACTGAAAACTGAAAGGCCTTCCCTTTTTATTCACACTGCATTAATTTTATTGTATTTTCAGAATTATCTGCCAGGACTGGTGGAGCAAATACTATTTTGTAGTATATCCTAAAAATCTTACTCTTACCTCTATTTTTTTATCTTCAATTTTCTCATAAATTCCAAAATAACTTTCATCACTAGAATTGTTTTAGAAGATAGAGTAGTACTGGAATATTCCTGCTTGCAGATTAGGTCTCTTTCCCCATGGACAACTCAGTTTAGCATTTAATGGCAATTTTTAAAAATTTAAATTTTAAAATTTATTTATTTGACTTTATGCACAGCATGTTTGCCTGTGCACCATGTGTGTGACTGTGGCGGTCAGAAGAGTGTTCGATCTCCTGGAACTGGAATCACAGTCAATTGTCAGCCATTGTCATGTGTATGCCAGGAATCCAACCTGGGTCCTCTGCAAGAGCAGCAAGTACTCTTAACTGATGAGCCTTCTAGCCAGCGCCCAACATCTTTTTCTCTAACCCTATCACCTTGAAGGAATAGTTACATTCTTTCTAGGTGTCTCATTAAACGAGCTTTCATTTTTTCATAGTCATGATGCGTTTGTTAATTTTGGAAGTGGACTCCCACTTTTAGCGTATAATTATGAAATGTATTTTTTTGCAGGAACTGAGAGGTTGATTATCTTGAAATGCAAGTATGACACAAACCTACAAAGTTATATTTCTGACACTTGTCTTAGCTCCATAAAATGCATGGAATATTTCAAAGTTTATAAAAATGCAATTGTTTATAAAATATTTAGTTGTATTCACTTAAAAACATTTTATTGTCTCAGTTAGAAGTTCTGGGCAGTCTAAGGGACCCCTGACAGTGGAACCAGGATGTATCGCTGATACATAAAAAGACTTTGGGAGCACATTCCTCATGTAGGGATACTCCCTTAACCTAGAGACAAGAGGGAGGGCCTAGTCCCTACTTCAAATGACTTGACAGATTTTGTTGTTCCTTATGGAGAGGGGAGGGGGTGGATGGGATGGGAGGATGGTCGGGGGGAATGGGAGGGAGTGGGAACTGAGATCAATATGTAAAATAAGAAAATAATAATAATATATATAAACATTTTATTGTTATATATACCCAAAATAAACACAACTGTGTACATAAAATAGTTCTATTCAAAAATAGACAAGAAATAGTTCCTCTTATAAGAATTTAGCCTAATGAATCCGCTTTTCAGTGCTGCAAACTGTCATCCAGAGAACAAACTGTATTTTCCACACAAGTCCTAGAGATATCTCATTATCCATGACTGCCTAGGTATTATTCATTATGAGTTTTTGCTGGTGCTGTAGTTTACATGTGTTAGAAACTTAATGCCCAGTGCAACAATGTTGACATGTAGGGTCTTTGGAAAGTGCTTCAAGTGTGTAGGCTTTTCTTTCATGAATGAATTAATTCTGGTCAAAACAAAGCAAACAAATAAGCAGCAGCAGCAACAAACCAGGCTTGTGGAAGTGGATTAGTTTTTTCTTGCCCCTCTGCTTCCTCCTGTGTGGAGAATAGTAGGAAGACTTTTTATCAGACAGATACTGTGCCTTGATCTTAAACTTTCCAGACTTTAGAAATACAGCTTCAACTGTTCTGTTAGAGAAGCAGAAAAGTGAGTGCACAGTGATATTTTTTTCTGAAATTTTAGAATTGGCATCCATAAGGATCACTTCTGCACAGTCTCAGATTGTCATCCTCTCAGACTCCTGTACTGGGCTGAGATGGCACAGAAGCATTTAGGCATCTGATGCAGATGCTTGTGGATGGCATTTGAAGACACATTAACTAGTACAGATAGGCACATTGATCTTTTGAATTACATCAAAGCCTTTGGAAGTGAAACTTCTAAAATGAAAAATATAAACTCTATCTCACCCCAGTCAGAATTGTTGTCATTATGGTAGCAATCAACAATAAATGCTGGCAAGAATGTCAGGAAGAAGGAACACAGACACAGACATACAAAGACACACACACAGACACACCACACACACACACACACACACACACACACACACACATTATGGAGATCAGTTCCTCAAAACTAAAATTAGAACTATCATATAACCCAGCTATACCACTATAATCAAAGGATTTGAAGTCAGCATACTACAGAGATACTTGCACATTCATGATCATTTCAGCAATGTTCACAAGGGCCAAGTTATATATTTAACTTACATGTCCATCAGCAGAAAAATAGATAATGAAAATGGAACATCTGTACAGAGTGGAATTTTATTCTATTCTGCTGTAAGGAAGAATAAAGCTACATTATTTGTTGGAAAAGTGGATAAAGTTAACAGAAGACCCAGAAAGACAAAATCACATTTTTCTCTCAGTTGAAGAACCTAGACTGTACATAGATATAAAACATGTACATGTATGTGATAAATACATTTTTCATGAGGGCTAAACTGAGGCTGTAGGGGGAAGAAGACTAATGTTAGACTAGAAGAGGAGAAAGAGGAAGGTATAGCGAAGGTATAGTGATGGTCAAAGTACATGTATACTTTAATGAAATGTCTTTATGAAGCCCAACAATATGTACAATGAATACATGGTAATTAAAAAGAAAGAAACCTACACTATTGGATTGAGACATTTCAAAAGCACATTGGAATGTGCAATGTGGCTTTGCAGTTGTCAAGAACTAAGGGAAGCAGAGTTGCTGCGATATCGGAAGAGACACAAGGTTGACTATGATGGATACAGATTTGAGAGAGGCTGGAGTCAACAGATCAACTGTAGTCCTTGTTCTAGACATTGTTACTATTAGTATGATTTCTTGTTCACAGGTCAACATGCATAAAGGAAGTCTTGAAATGTTTAGGCAAATGTTTATATTCATACATATACATATATAACTTTTTTATTTTTTGTGTATGTACACAGGAGTACAGTTGTTTCCAGAGTCTAGAAGAGGATGGATGACAGAGACCTTGGAACTGGAGTTACAAGTGGTTTTGAGCCACCAAACATGAGCATTGGGAATTGAATTTGGGACTTTTGCAAGAACAGCAAATGTTCTTAACCACTGAGCCACGTCTCCAGACCTTAGGCAAGTGCTTTTTGCGCAAATAGATCAAATGATCAGTGAAAGAAAAAAGAAAACTCAGTTGAATCACTTATCAAAGGATGTTTTTTTCCTCAGAGAGATTTCACTGGATTGCTGTAATGCCAGTGGGCTTGAAGGCAACAAGCTATAATCCCAAACTTGAAACTTCTCAACTTGTTTATGTGTTACATATCTGTGCATATAAATACAAGTAATAGCAAATAATAAACCAATTAGTAACAGGTGCAGAAATGCAATATCAACTGACAAGTTGTGTTTTGCTTGATAAGATCTTTCGTCTTGAAAGGGATCCACTTTATTTGTCATGTGACACATTAACCAAAGGCCTCAGTTTAGAACATCATGAAAGAAGGGTAACATTGGCATATAGTTTCTGTTCTACAACCTCTTATGCTTTAAAAAAGGTTTTGGAGTGACTGTTTTAGAGGATGAGTGGTTAAGCAATGAAATAACCAGCTTGAGGCAAATTATCTAAAGGCAAAACTCTAAGAAATAGGTTTTGAGCAAATAGCAGTACCAAGCTCAGTTAGAAGCCCAGAACTCCATGGAGAAAAAATCAGTGCTTTTTAAAGTTTATAAATTTTTTTATAATAATATTTTTATTTAAATTTGAAACAAGCTTGTTTTAAATACCAATCCTAGTTCCCTCACCCTCCCCTCCTTCCATCTCTTCCCCCAACCCCCATCTCATCTCCTCTCTGCTCCCCAGGGAGGATGAGGCCTTCCATGGGGAGTCTTCAAAATCTGTTACATCATTTGGAGCAGGGCCCAGGTCTTCCCCCATGTGTCTAGGCTGAGGGAGTATCCCTCTATGTGGAGTGGGCTCCCAAAGTTCATTCATATGCTAGGGATAAACACTGATCCACTACCAGAGGCCCCATAGACTGCCCAGGCCTCCTAACTAACACCCACATTCAGGGGGTCTGGGTTGGTCCTATACTGGCTTCACAGCTATCAGACTGGGGAGCATGAGCTCTCCCTTGTTCAGGTCAGCTATGGGAGGAGTGATGAGCAAAGGGGTCAAGACCAGGCTGGAGAAACCCACAGAAAACAGTGCTTTTTATTTGTCTTAGATTCTGGACAATGTAGATGCTAAAGCATTTATTACAAATGAGGTAGAGGCTATTGGAGAAATTGTACAGCTCAGGAGGAGTTTATAAACTACAGTATCATGACCATGAAGTTCACCAATTCACGCTGTAGGTGCTAGCCCTCTTCTATGGAGACATTCCTGGAGTTCAAGTTGTCTCACTTATGTAAAAGATGTTAAGAATAAAGCATTTCCTTCTGTTTTGCTTATTATCTTGTCTTTTTTATTAATGTCTTGAAAATTCAAGTCTCATAGCTGTGAACAAAAGAGACAATAGAATACACTTTCAATTTCTAAAAATAGCTATCTATCTGCTTCCATGACTTTGGAAAAGAGGCGGTGTTCTTATTAGGGTTATTATTACCATAATCAAATGTAACTCGGGGAGGAAAGGGTTTATTTGACTTACACTTCCACATCACTGTTTATCACTGAAGGAAGTCAGGACAGGAACTCAAGCAGGGCAGGAACCCAGAGTTGGGAGCTGAAGCAGAGGACATGGAGGGATGTTGCTTACTGGCTTGCTTCCCCTGGCTTTCTCAGCCTGCTTTCCTATGGAACCCAGTACCACAAGCCCAGGGATGGATGGCATCACCCACCATGGCGTGGGTCCTCAATCACTAATTAAGAAAATGCCTATAGCAGGATCTTACAGAGGCATTTTCTCAATTGAAGTGCTCTCCTCTCTGATGACTTTACCTTGTGTCAAGTTGATGCAAAATTATCTGGCACAGCCAAAAATAACCAGGTTTTATTTACTTCTTTCTTTGCCCTGCCTTGTGCAAGAGGAAGACTCAACCTTTTGGGGAAGAGCAGTGTCCACAAAGAGAGGTGCTGTGGTTTCAATATGATTTGTCCCCCCAACAAACTCATGTTGAAATTTGCTGGCCATTATGGCTGTATCAAGAAGTGGACCCTTTAACAAATGAATAGGTAATCAAGAGGGAATAATACCTTTTTTGCAGAAGTGTGCTTGTTCTTCTCTAAGTGAATTGTGCCACAGAGGGAAGCTTCTCACATATTTTTCTCTTCCTCTACTTTTCCACTGTCTTATGATACACCATGAGGCCCTTATCCAAAATAGCAAGCTGATCTTGGACTTCTAGGTTTTAACACTCTAATTGAGATCATTTCCCCTCCTTTATAACTTACCCAGTCTTGAAAACTCTGTTACAGCAACAAGAACTAGACTAAGGCAGAAAATTGGTGCCAAGTAGTATTGTGTTTATGAAGCCATTGCTGAAAATGTGAAGTTGAGAAACAGTGGTTGATTTGGAAAAGAAGGTGGCACATAAATTCCCTTGGATGAGGTTTATTAGAATGAAAGGACCTCAAGGCCAAGGTTGACACTTGGGGTGGAAGAAAATTAGACTCCGGCCATACAATATGTGGAGATCTAAACATGGTGTGGCTTCGAAGGGAAGGAGAGGCTTCCGTTTAAAGCCTGTAGGTGACCTTTATTGATGGGGGGGGGTTGTTGTGGGGAAGACAGAGAAAGGAGTTGACATGAGGGGGAACATAGATGAGCCTGTTCAGAGTGCAGCCTTCAGGGCATCTCTCTCAGCAAATCCCCAGAACAGAGGAAAGATCTTATTTTTTATAAGCTTTAGGCAGGGGTGGGGTGGAGGGGTGGCAGAAAGTTTCACAGTATGTGATTTAGTTCAGCACTGTGCATGTGACAAAGAGCATGGAAGAGCCTGGTAACAAAGATTGAGAGCTGTTAAGTCAAACTGCTTAACTCTGTCACAGAGATAGGTGTAGCCTGCTTGTGGCTATAGTATCCAGCCAAAGGATTCAAGTCCCCTGTTCTAACAGAAGTATCTTTAGAACTGGGTAACAGGTAATGAGTGGGATAGATTTGAAGAAAATGCTGGATAAAGCATGGGATTACATGTTCAGTGTCATTGGTGATTCCGACAAAGTCTCAGAAGACTAGGGTGACTCAGGAGTTGTGTTGAGCAGAATGTTGATAGAAATGTGGACAAAAAGCCAAGGTTTAGTTAGTAAGTGCTTGCCTAGCATGCCCAAGGCCCCAGCACTATATACACCAGTCTTGGTGGTACACATGTATAATCCTGGAACTTGGGATTTGGAGGCAGGAGGATCAGGATTTCAAGATCCTCTTTGGTTACATATGCATTCAAGGCAAGTCTGGAGCTACATTTGACCTTGACTCAAAATAAAATAAAGTAAAAGAAAAAGCTTGGTATTATGATTGTTTAGATTGCTTGCCTCTAAATAAGGAGAATAAAGCCTATGCTGATACGGTGTCAAATGGAAATGAGTATCTTATTGGAAGCTTGTTATCCACTTTCATGGGATTTGGCTGCATCATGTCTATGCCTTAGGGTTTTGTGAAAGGCTGAATTTAAGAGTAATGAAGTATGCTATCTGATGGAAGAAATATCTAAATAGCTAAGCTTTCAGAAAGCAGTGTGGCTGCTTTTAACTGCCTCTACTAAACTAAGATAGAAGAGGGATGACCTAAAGGCAGGCTTTAATTAAAAGGGAAGCAGAGTGTAAAAATTTGGAAAATGACCAGCCTGGTCATGTAAAGAATAAAAATGTGTCTAAGAGTTCTGCCAAGCAATGGTTTCTAAAATGATTAGCTCGAACAGAAGGGAGCCAGGTACTATTTGTCAGGATAATGGGGAAAAGGCCCTAAAGGCATTTCAGAAATCCTTGAGGCTGTCACTTTTATCACCAGCTCAGAATGTTAGAGCCCTGTGGATGGAAAAGGCTTGCTTCTCAGGGCTGCCTCGGGTCTCTGCTCTCTGCACCTTGGCATAGTGCTGCTCGGATGCTGCATCCCTTGCTGCAGCGGTCCCAGGTGCACCTTATCTGTAGCCGTGGAGGCTGCAAGTCATAAATTCAAGTGGTGTGCCAACTCTGCCAGCACACAGAGGGCAAGACCTGTGGGGGGGTGCTTTCTTCTACCTAGATTTCAAAGAATATATCAGAGAACCTGGCATCTCAGGCAAAGACTTGCTGCATGCTGGGACAGTCCTGCTTCCAGGACTTCTGACCTGCAGAGAGACTGGGAGCATGTGAAGTCCTTTTAGAGCAGAGGCAGACACAGCAGTGTGCACCTCCTGTCAGATAGCTGAAGGCTGAGTGGAGTCAGTGAAGCCAGACAGGAGCTGTCCAGTAGCACTGAGGAAAATCCCTTGGGTTCAAAGATTACATTCTCCCTTTGTTCTAGCATCCAGGCTCTCAGGCCCTAGCTTGATAGGGTTGCAAGCAAAGAAAGAACCCCTGTCCCCTATCCTAACTACTGCTACATGGCATGTCAGACATTAACCGAACCAATCCTCCTATATAGACAAAGAGTGACTCCTATCACATAACTTAAGTTTCATATGCCCAACTCCCTTACCTGGGTCACAAAGAACAGGTCACACATTAACTAAGCCTACTTCCTGTTTCTCAGAAACCTTTGAAAGAAGACACTTTGCTTTGTTTGGCAGGCATGAGCCTTATTATTTCAGCAGACTCCTATCCTACTATCCTGCTGTGGCATTAGCAAACTTCTCATCTGAGTGAAGGACCATTAGACACTCTCTGTCTCTTTCTCTTTCTCTGTCTCTCTGTCTCCCTCGCTCCCTCCTTCCCTCTTTCTTACCTCCCCTCCTTTCTCTCTCTCCTGGATTTGAGGCTTGTTCAGAATCCCTTCCATCAGGACTACTGCTACAGTTTTGAATGGGGCGGTCTACTCTGTAGTTATCCCATGGTTCTGTTTTGGGCATAGGTAACTGTTTTTGGTCTTGAAGGTACACTTTAGAGTTTAGTTGATACTGAGCTCACCAATAGTGTGAAACCCCTGGGACAAAACACTGGGACTTTGTACTGTAAGAAAGAAGGACACGGATTTGAGGTATCAGGAGCAGAGTACCGTGGTTTGAACATGCCTGAGCCTCTCTGAAATACATGTGGAAATTTGATTGCCATTGTTGTGGTGTTAGGGCTTGGGGCCTCCAAGAGGTGACTAGGTTGTTTAGAGTGGTTAATACCTTTCTTGTGAGAATAGGCGCTTTCTCCTGAGAGCTGATAGTTATTGGAGGGGCTTGTTTACCCTCTTCTTCACCAGCTGCTCTTCTAGAGGACCCATGTTTGATTCCCAGTAGCTCATGACTATCTATTAACACAGTCCCAGGGGCATCCAAAATATTATATTATTTTGACCTCCAAGGGTACTGCATACATATGGTGGATATATATATATATATATATATATATATATATATATATATATATATACACGTAGGATTGTTATTGGAGGGACATGTTTATCTCTTTTGCATGTGTTCACATGTACTTTTATTTTCTATCATATTATGACACAGGAAAGTCCCTAGCTAGATGTGCAGGCAGATTTTGGATTTCCATCCTTGTGAACCATGAACTAAGTCTGCTTATTTTCTTTATAATTACTCACTGTTGATTATTCTATTATATCCACAGAAAACAGGACAAGGAAAAAGGTAATATCTTTTTTCCTTGTCGGGGAACAAATATTCTGAACAATTGGGGGATATTTTTAGGAAAGAGGGTGGACATATTTCTGGGTTAAATGTTCAGTTTACCTCCCCCATCCCCAAACCTCATTGAAAACCAAGTGAGGGAAAGAGCGTCAGGATGCTCCATACAGGGTGGAAGATGGTTTTTGGCTGTTGCCAAAGGAATTTTTTAGAATTGAAAATCTATTCCCAAGGTCTGTTAAGACCCTCACCTATATACTCATGTTCATATATATGTGTAATTATAATCAACCAATGTGAGAGGCATATATTCCTGGGTACATAGGTCATGATGCTGCTTCTTGTCCTTTTATTTATCTTCACACTGGATGTATCTATATAGATAGAAAAACAAGGGAACACTTAAGCCATGAGTGAATAAGGATGAGAGGTTTGAATAAGGAAAGGAGTGATCCTGTATTTGGACTACCTTTAAAACATGGGATGTAATGGCTCTCATGATTAAAAGTGTTTGAAAAGTTTTTTACTATCAAAATATATTCCTGAGGGGTTTGCCAAAGAATACTTGGTGATAGTTACTCCAAAAGAAAAATGATTTCATATTCATAGCAGAGGAGAAAAACTTTCTCATAAAAGCCATAGTTGAATAATGCAGCCCTAATGTACAACCTATAATTTTCAGTGTGTGTGTGTGTGTGTGTGTGTGTGTGTGTGTGTGTGTGTGTGTGTTATGTGTATGATTTTCTTAAGTAAAAATTGTGGTCTACAGTGAGGCCATCTTAATCAAGTACCCACTGATGCTGTTTTGGTATTTCCACTCTGTTGTCTTTAACTTCCTTCCATCTATATCTAATTTAGTAGAATTTCTTAGAAAGAAATACAAGTTTTCATAACATAATGTTTGTGCTAACTCTATGACTTTATGTGATATTTCATTGAATTATGAAATTCACAAAAGAGAAGATAGTATACACAAGTTCAGGAGCCAATGTGAGTAATATTTGAGGTGTATTCAGTATGAATGTCATGTGCAGAAGAGAGGGACACTTCAGAGATGCCTCTTGCCAGACTTCTGTCTTGTGCCTGTTTGCTTAGGCCCTTAATGTTAGGGACATAGAGTGCTAACAGAGAATGGGCTTCTGATACATATTTTAAGGCCAGGAGGAAACACACATGTGAAAGTTTATATTGTTTGCTGACTTTACAGGATGTAGAATCACCTAATAGACAAACCTCTAGGCATGCTTGTGAGATTAGATCAGTTGGGGTGGGAAGATTCACCTTAACTGTGGGTTGCATCATTCCCTAGGCTAGGGTTGTGGACTAAGTAGGAAGGAAGAAGGGGGCTCAGCACCAGCATTCATCATCTCTGTGTTTTCTGACCATGGACACAATATGACCAGATGCCTCACACTGTTGCTACCATTACTTCTCCACTATGGTGGACTGTCCTCTTGAACTGTGAGCCTAACCTTTCCTTCTTTAAGTTCCTTTTGGTCAGGGCATTTTATCAGAAGAACAGAAAAATAACTAATACATTTTAAACTACTTTGGACCATCTGAATTTTTCCTCAGGTAGGTGTAAAATATTTTCTTTAAATCATTAAGTATTGGGGAAGAGCCTGTTTGAGAAAAACATATACTGAAAAAAATCAGCACCATGGATGATCAATAATATAAAATGACTATAAATACAAGCATCTTCAAATGGCACAAAACAACACAATCCTCTCCAGAAAGACTTAAGTATCATCTACTGTTTTCTACTGCATTTTTGACAGCTCTTGAGCTTCAGCAGAATCATCTCCATTCAGTATGCAATAATATACTTGTGTCTCATTTTCAGCCTTGATTCCTTTAGGAAAGATTATTAATAGCTATTAAGAGAGTGCATTGGGATAAATGCCTGTATTTCTAGTCTTCATCTCCAATTTTCCTCACCCAAGATGTTAACCTAATTTTACCTAGACTAACTCTTTAGATTATCTTGAGACATCTGTTTTTGCTATTCCCTCCATCCCCTGGTTCTTTTTTTCTGGAATAATAGAAATATCACTTCAGTCAATTGAAAGTTTTCCTTCAAGAGATCAATTCAAGATGGTGGCACCTTTGGGACCATGAAGCAGCTACATAGAGCCTGGGAGACCTACAGAGGCTATGAGGGGTGATGCGGTGGCAGAGGAGAAGTCTTTAGAGACTTAAGTATCTCTAGAACAACTAAAATAAAAAAGCAGGTCTCATAGGAAGATGCTTTTAATGGTGAGAGGTGTGAATAGAGCCTAGAGCTCTTATGAATCCTGCTGCCAGAAGCCCTGCCCAGCCACAAGATCACCCTTATTCTGGGTACAACAGAATACTCAAGATGAGTCTAAGGGATAGCCAAACATTTATGATGCTTCAGAAACTAGAAACCATGAACCACACCAATGACTCATTGCAATAAATTTTATGTGTAAAGCTGTTTTGGATATATATATTGCAGTTTGTAATGCCACTTTGATGAATTAGTGTGCCATGGAGAGGTGAGAGAGATGGTGGAATGGAGCTTCATGTGGGAGCTTAGGGCTGGCAGGTCGGTGTTCAACAAACATGGTTCTCAAGTAGCCTCTGCTCAGCCAAACCATTGCCCTAGTTCCAAGAAACAGCAGGATGTTTGAGATGGAGAACAATTCTTTTTCTGGATTTGCCTCAAAAAACCTACATGGTCCATGCTGTACTGTGAGGCCATGTTTGTGTCAATGGTCTGTGCCTTTGCAGCCAGAGACCATGTTTATGTCTGTAGACCATGCTGCTGTTGAGGCCATTCGGATGTCGATGATCCATGCTACTGTTGGCTGTTATGGGCAAGGAAGCTTCTTTTGCAGTGGCATTAATGACTGTACACTCATAGCTGAGCATGAGAGACATTGAAAGCTTCTGTGATACACTCCGCCTCAAAAAGAAACAGTTTAAACAGGAAACCATTGAAGAGAGCCCTTAAAAGTGTGATACGGATGCTGAAGCATAGTTCTTCACAGTTGATGGCTTCTGGTGGGGGTGGGGGTGGGGAAGGACTCAGTTTTGTTTAAGAGGATGGCCACTGGGAGTTTGACCACGTTCTAATGAGTATATTGGCAACACAAATTGGACTTGGTATATTTTTCTTTCTTCTTTTGGAGAGGGTTCAACGGTGGAAGGGTGGACCTGGGAGGAATGGGAAGCGAG
The DNA here is from genome assembly GCF_943737965.1 of Phodopus roborovskii. NCBI lineage: Eukaryota > Metazoa > Chordata > Mammalia > Rodentia > Cricetidae > Phodopus > Phodopus roborovskii. The sequence goes on from NW_026125811.1 coordinate 832,688, forward strand.
TGTGACTGGGGTGCATTGTGTGAAATTCCCAAATAATCAATACAAAATTACTTGGAAAAAAAGTTTTCCTTCAAAATGGCTCCCCCCACCAATCAATCAATCAATCAATCAATCAATCAATCAATCAATCAATCAATCAGTCAGTCAGTCAGTCAGTCAAAAATCAAAGGATCTTCCATATTACCCAGGGCTGAGAAATAGGAACACCTGATCTTGAGGAATCCCTGTTCTGGCTTTTCCTTATACTGTGGCTCATGCTGCCTTCTAAACTCTCTGGGAAATGGAGATGGACAATCCTCTGCAGTTGCCAGGACACCTGGGATCTGTACTTATCAGGTACCCATCCCTGGCTGCAGCAGGTACAAACTTGTGGGTCAGGGCCTTCTTCAACCATCATATCACTTTCATTTTGCCTCTTCCTATAACACAAGGGCTCTTTCAAGTCTTTGGTGGGCAGATGTATGTTTATTTCCTCTAAAATTCCTACATATCATTATGATGTTCTCAAACATTTTAATCCATAGGTCTTGAGAATATGAACTTATTCTCCCATCTCCCTCTGGTATATGCATCATGCCTGTGGAAGCCACAGGTCAATATCAGATATCATCCTCGATTGATCTCCATCTTATTTTTTGAGACAAAGTCTTTCATGGAACGTGGAACCTACCAGTTGGTTAGACTGACTGGCTACTGAACTCAGGCTCTTCCAAGTATATACCACAATGCCCAACCTTTGTACATGGGTGCTGGGGATCTGAACTCAGGTCCTCATGCTTATGCAGCAAACACTTTACTCACCGAGTACCTCCCCAGCCCTGAGAGCACAAACTCTGAGAAATTTCCATATTGATTTCCATGGATGCTGGACTAGTTTAGATTCCTAGCAATAGTGCACACCTATGCTTATTTGTAGCCCTATTAGCAATATCTAAGTAGAGGAGTTAGCCTATGTGTCAAGCTACAGGGGAATGGATAAAGTAAATGTGGTTTATATACACAGTGGGCTTTTTTCCAGCCATTAAAAAATAAAATTATGTCATTTGTAGGAAAATGGTTATACCTGGAGATAATTGTATTAAGAAAATTAAGCACAGGGGAAGTAGGGGGGCAGTGAATGGAGAGAGAAGTAGGAGAAAGAGAGGGGGAGGAGAGGAAAGCACATGCGACTAGGAAGATTGAGTCAGGGAAGGAATAGAAGACAGGAGAGAGAGAGGCAGAGAGAGAGAGAGAGAGAGAGAGAGAGAGAGAGAGAGAGAGAGAGAACATTAAAGAGGGAGCCATTATTGGTTTGAAGAGAAAACTGAACCTAAAGAAAGGTCTAGAGACCTACAAGACTGCCGCCAACTAACAATTTGAGCAACCATGGAAAGGCTACCATAAATGCCCTTCCTGGAGAGTGAGATCACCAACTAACTTATCCATGGAGCCCTCAACTAATGCCTGTTGGAAACAGGAGCAATCACCCATACATAAACACTGAGTCGAACTAGAATCCAGATGCAGACGGGAGGACAAGACCAGGCAGCAGAAACCCATAGAGACAGCTGACCTGAACAAGGAGGAGCTAACGGCCACTAGACTGATAGCTGGGAAGCCAGCATGGGACTGACTCAGGCCCCCCTGAATATGGGTCTCAGCCAGAAGGACTGAGCAGTCTAAGAGTCCTCAGACAGTGGAGCCAGGATGTATCCCTGGTGCACAAAAGGACCTTGCTAACACAACCCCATGGAGGGATAACTGCCTTAACCTAGAGACAGGAGAGAAGTCCTAATCCCTTCTTCAAATGACATGACAGATCTACATGACCCCACCTGGCATTGCTCTACATGTGGAATTGGGGTGGGGGATGGGAAAGGAGAGTGGTCAGGGTGCATGTAAGGGGGCAGAGTGAGTTAAAGGGAAGGAGGGAGGGACAGGGAACTGGGATCAACATGTAAAATAATAAATTAAATAAAAAAAAGAAAAGAAAATAAGCCATTCTCAGAGAGACAGATGTGGTATACTTTCTTTTATTTGTGGTTCCTGGAATTTAAATAGTAATATAAAATTATGCATACATACACAAATGAAAGCAGAAGTAAAACAAATAGGACAAATGAGAGAGAGAGAGAGAGATAGAGAGAGAGAGACAGAGACAGAGAGAAGAAGGAGGAGGATGTATGGGAGGAAGAGTATTCTTCAGCCTTCAATATTTTCAGTATTCTTATATTTTTGGTTGTGAGCTTAGCCTTTAATGGTTGAGCCATCTCTCCAGTCTGAGCCTTCAGTATTCTAGAAGTGATAGGTGAAAGGTTGGATCCTGCTAGGCTCTAACCCAAAGGTATTTTGCACAAGCACCTCTATTCTGGATTCCCATTCAACGTGTTCTTGTGCTTTAACCCTGAACTCACTTTGCCATTCACTTGCCTGTTTTCTGTTAGAAATTCCCAGAAGCTGCAGACATCCTATTCTGATCTTTACCTTCAATAACAATTCTTGGATATGCCATAGCCCATTTGTTACTTTGGCACTCAGCTTGTCTGGGATACATCCATATATCATTACAAATAGTGTGGTATCCAGTTTAGAGCCTTGACTATCCATTTAGAATAGTGTTACTTAGCACCTGTCTTCCTTATCTCTATGGGTAATCCCTCTGTTCACATTGCTGAAATCTTCCTAACTTTCTTCATTGAATGTTATGTTCGGATAGTTCATGCTACTACTTTTCTTCTTCTGGATATCTAAGTGGTTGTGTAAGAATGACATTTTTATTTCTTAAAGATTTAGTTTATTTTTATTTACATGTATGTATGTATCTTCATGTGTTCATGCCATGATTGTGTGTGTCTGCAGAGTCCACAGGGCATAGGATCTCTTGAAGCTGAGTTATAGGTAACTGTAATCTGCCTGAGATGGGGTCTGGGAACTCAACCCAGGTCTTTGCAAGAGCATCAAATGCTCTTAAGTGCTGAGCCATCTCTCCAGGCCCAGACACTGCTTATTTATTTATTTATTTTGCAAAAAAACTATTCCTTTTATTACATTTCCCTTAATTACATTTCTGTTATTAACTTTGCCCCAAGTGAATGTAACTACGTATTGACTTTCATTTTTTTTTACACAATTCTGACAGAATCTTGGCTGTGTTATTAGTTTGCATTTCTACATTGTTCTAGAGGTTGTTTCCAATTTCATGTAAACCTTGTGTTTAGACAGGTCCATAGGACATTTAGTAAGTTATGTAATGTTGGTGGCATCAAAGAACACTACTCCTAATACTTCTTTATAATTTTTAATACTTTCCTATTCTGGCCTTCTATTACTTAAATAAAAATATTGGGAAGGATCCTGGAGAGTTAGATGATATTAAAAACAGAGAGTTTCACACAGCATTATTTCCCTCCTTTAATTCTGGTTTATTTTCACAAACAAGGACACAATTGGCAGTTTCACTACTCAATCATCAAAAGTATTTATCCTTATATTGATAACCATATTCACCTCAATTTCACAGAGAGTACAATGGCTTCTGTATTAGTTATTTCTCTCACTGCCATAACAAAACACCCAATAGAAGTGACTGGAAGGAAGAAACATTTATTTTGGCTCAGTGTTTAAGCCCAAAGGCATGAACTTAGGAAAATGACATAGTTGGGAATGGAGTTAGGAAGTAGGGAAGGGTAAATGCTGACTGTCAGCTTGCTTTCTTCCCTTCCCACATACACTTTTTATTCTCTCTAGGACTATAGCCCATGGGATGGTGTCACCCACATTCAGAGTGGGTCTTCACCAATTAAATTTTCCCAGAAATTCCTTTATAGATGTACCTCTGATTGATTTTGCATCCAGTCAAGCTGACAATGAAAATTAGCTCTCCAACCTTCTGTTATTTCCTGGAAGGATCATATGGATGTGATGCCTATTTAGTATTAGATTCAGGAGGATTTTCTTTCATAAGTCACAATTTCTTTGAGTTTGAAAGATAGCTCAGGAGTTGAGAATGCATACTGCTCTTGCAGATGACCTGAGATCAGTTCCCATCACTCATGTATTGGCTTATAACTGCCTATAACTCTAGTTTCTGGAGATGTGACATTCTATTTTGGCCTCTTCAAACACCTGTACTTGTATGCAGATTCCCACAAATTATACTTATTCACATAATTTAAAACAAAATAAATTTGGTTAGAGAGGTGGCTCAGCAGTTAAGAGCACAAGCTGATCTTCCAGAGGACTAGGGTTCGATTTCTAGCACCTATACATTGGCTCACAACAGTCTGTAACTCCTGTTTCAAAGTATCTGACACCCTCGACCTGACCATTTCGAGCACTGTGCACTTGTGCTAAATAGACATACATGCAGACAAAACACTCATACACACGGAACAAATAAATCTTCAAAAATGACAAAAAAACAAATTTTTAAGAATGAAAATCACTATTTCTCTTTTTTGTCATTATTCTTAGTTTGTTTTTTTCAAATCCAATAAAAAATGATAAGGAACCAAGTATTCTGGTAAGATAAATAATGGAATGTGTCTATTGTACATATCAGTTATGGGCCTCTTGGGTACTTGATATCACACAGTTTGGTATAGATAGAAGCCAGATTGTTGTGGTTTGAGACATGAAGGGAAATGAGGAAGCACAAATAACCAGCAGGAAAGTTGGGGAAGAGTAACTGCATGCCAAATGGGGGAGGCACAAATGTTCAAAGAGGAACACTAGAAAGGTAGACACTTTAGGATACTTTTAGCTAAGGAGAAGGGGCCAGAAGGAAGGCAGTCTTTGAAGAGAGGTTATGACAGAGGGATCAGAATTCTAGGTAAAACAAGAGGATGGGGTCAGGTATTCAAGTATTAAAGTGGAAGTCAGCTTGTAACAAAAGCAAGAACCACCATTTTCTGAGCGTGGAGGACATGAGTTAAGGGTAGTAATGGATAAACATGTGCTCACAAGGAGGCTTGGCTAAGAGTTAAAAACCATTCTCCACACGGAAAGACATTTTGTCATCTGCTGGGAGTGTGCAGGGTTAGAGATGAAATAATGTCTTCAAGAGAGTAGTGACAATTCCTGGGAAGACTGTGGCAGGAATCTGCAGAAGATCAGGTGATGTGATGGAGAGTTGTTACTGTGTGTCCAGCTGAGATGGAAGCAGTGATGAGTAGGTAGCAATGCCTAGAGCAAGGTTGTGATTTCTCCCTTCTGTGCTCAGCTTCCAGATGTCCAAACAGAATGCAAATTACACCAACAACCCAGCCATTGCTTTTCAAGCCCTGGTGACAGTCGTTACAGGACAGGAGTTCATGGGAATCCAAAGAGTTGGTCCATGTTATCTAGGAAAGGAAGACAGTGTGGTGACACACTGGAAGAAAATGGAGGGATAAAATGCATCCTCACTGAATGCTCACTGTGACCTCTCATGTAAATAGCTTGATCAATCTAACTTTGCACATGATGAAATAGAGACTCAGATGTGTGATGCTATGTTTAGTGAAGTACTAAGTAACCAAGACTATCTAAATTTTTCCTACTCCACTGTATTTAGCCTTTTCTGACTCCACTTTCCTGGTCCAAGGACTTAAGTGTGTGAGGGTTATTCTTCTTGTTTCCTTGGCTAGATTTGGAATCACCTAGGTGATACACCTCTATGTGTGTCTGTTAAGGTGTTACCAGAGATGATTAACTGAAGAGAGAAGACCCATCCTGAATACAGTCAGCACCATCCTATGGTTTTGGTTGAATAAAACTGGAAAGAGGAGAAAGTGGATGGACACTAGCATTCATCCCTCTCTGCTTGCTTTTGGAGGATGTAATATGACCAGCCAATTCATGTTCCTCCCACCATATCTAGAGCTGCTCTTGCTGCCATGCTTATCCTTCTGTGATGGACTGCACTCACCCTGACCTAAATAAACCCTTCATTAAGTTGATTCTTGTCAGGTATTTGGTTAGAGCAATGAGACAGCAAACAGTGTATTGTAAAATGGAACAGTTTTGCATATGCAAACTGTATTCCAATCACTTCAGACCTCACCAGTCAGTATCTATGAAATGAAGTCACAACAACCCAAACTTTATTTCTCATAGTTTTGCAATACACTGCTTTATCTTTGGGCAAAACCTCCTTGTCCTAAACATTTAAAAAAAATCTGGGGGGTGTCACATATAAGCATATTCATTACTGGGTGATAGTGCATACCAGTGTCCTTTATGGTACCATTCAGTGGTGTTCAATCTGCATGGCTATGAGGTTGATCTGACCTGGGTGACAAGGGAGTGAAGGAAAGGACAGACACCAACATACTTCAACACACTTGCAGAAATACCAGGATCAGGTTGGCCATGGGATCTGACGGAAGCCCACCAGCAGCAGGTCAGAAACTCAACACATTTATTTTATATATCTGAATTGAGAAGGCATCTTTATGGTGTACAGCAGAACAAAGAGGGGAGTCTCTTTATCGCTCTCTCTCTCTCTCTTAAAGATACAAAGCTGTTGGCCAGGTACTAGCGTTTATTATTGGCTAGCTCTGTCTTAAATATTAACCCATTTTTATTACTCTAAGTGTTTCCATGTGGTCTTACCTTACTGGAGAGAGGGTCTGGACCTCTTCCTCCAGTCTCTACATCTTGAATCTCCTCCTTACTACATCTTCAAGAATCCTCCTTGTCTCCTAGTCCCACCTATCTTGCCTTCCTATTTGCCAACAGTGCTTTATTCATTAACCAATAAGAGAAACATATTTACAGACTGACATCTCCCATCATCTCCACTTTTCTGTCTAAAATAAAATGAAGGGTTTTAACTTTAACATAGTAAAATCACATATAACAAAACAGTTATCAAATAAGAACTATTGTTAACAATATTTACTCCATTAACATTTAACAAGATTTAAAGAAAATATTCCATCTTGGGAGAGCAGTCTCCAGTTGCAGTCATCCTGGAGAAGGAAGCTATGGTTGACAGTTTCTATTTAAATTGGGTTAAGGTAAAGGCCAATCGTTTGTAGCATCCATTGGACAAGAGGAAGGCTTTGCCATTCTTCTAAGCCTGACTCAGGAAAGGATTTTCCATTCTCATGGATCTAAGGCTTCGGGTCCTGGACATGGCTGTGCTCATGTCAATAGTACAGACTAACTCAGGACTCATCTTTTCTGCACACAATGGTCTTTAACTTTCATTGAAGTCCCCTTACCTATAAAGAAGGAGATGTTGTCACTTATCTAGAGCAAAAAAAAAAAAAAAAAAAAAAAAAAAAATCTGTTAAGTAGCAAAGAGGAAATGAAACTGAAGTAGAATTCTTTTTTGTAGCTGTTTTTAGGCTTTTAGCACAACATGACACCATGGCTACATAAAACACAGTTTTCTTCTTCAGCTTGTATATACTTCATACATCACCAGGAGAGTTTCTTCTAAGGTTTTGTAGAATTTACTAGTGACATTTTCTGGGCATTGAAATTCATCAACAACCTGCATTCTTTTGTTTAAAAAAATCTAGGTTTTTACATTTAAATTTATTTTTATTTGTATGTATATACATGCATGCACATGTCTGTTTCACTGTCCTTGGAGGTCATAAGAGGACATCAGATCCCCTGGAGATGGAGTTACATACAGTTGATGGTAAGCAATCTGATGTGGGTGCTAGAAACCAAATTCCGGTCATTTGAAAGAGCAGCAATGATTCTTAAGTTATTTTGCTAGGTTCCTACTTATTTAAGTTTTAAAGTATCTCTTTTTTGAGCCAGCTTTGATAATGTCGGGTTTGTGTACATAATCTTAGTCTTGTTTTGTTTTACAGATGTGTTTGTGTCTCTTACTCTCCTTGTTCCCTCTCTGTAGCTGTTTCTAATTTTTCCTTTCTTATTTTGTAGATTTGTGATCACCTATTTTTCCCTTAGTTACATTAACTTTGTATTTACTCATGTTGTTCTTTAAAATCATTTTAGGTGATTTATTTATTAATAATACTGTTTTGGTTCTCACTTTATTTTTAGACTTAATTAATTTCTCTCTTCTTTAGCTGGATGCCTAATGAAATTTTCTTACTCTTCTTTAATTATTTATGACAGAACTCTTCTCTGAGCTCTAATTTAGCTCTAGACTGTAAGTACTGATATTTCTTCCTTGATTTTTTTTTCTAGCTTGCTTTTTAAATATACTCAACAACTTTTGAGTTAGTTTTAATTTTTTCCAAGTTTTTAAAAGTTTTGATTAATTTCAAGTTTTATTACAATGTGTTCAGAAAGAGTTTTTTGTACTCTGTCTTGGAAGTTAACACAGTTTTTGATGGTCTAATAGGTAGTTGCTTTCCCCCAGAATACTAAAAGGAATGTGTAGTATATGTGTGCCATGGCATGAGTGTGGAGGTCAGAGGACATCTTGTTGGAATCTGTTCTCTCCTTCCACCATGTAGGTCCCAAGGACTGAACTCAGGTCATTGACATTGACAGCAAGTACCTTGGCCTGCTGAACCATCTTGCTGGCCCTAGTTTTTTTTTTTTTTTTTTTTAAATGACGAATAGGAATTTTATTACAACAATAGCCTGAATTTTTTTTTTTTAACTGTAGGTAAGGACAATGTAAAATGGGCCATTAACTAAAATTCTAGAGATTTCCTTCTAACTTGTGTTATTTCAGGCAATAAGTAAGACTCCACTTCTAATACCTTCATGTACTCTCCCACCAAGGCTTCTGCCCAGAGCTATGTAGGCTGTTCCATCATAGTCTGTTCACTGCACAACTTTTGCAACCATCCTTAGAGCTTTATTCACAGACAGCAGTGTTCAATGGGCATAACTGTATGATGTTTTTGCTAAATGGCAAAGTTGCTCTTTTTATACTATTGAAAATTCCCAGTATTGGACTTTTCATATTTCTAATAGTATCTGCTGAGTTTCAAACATTTGTCCCCTCCGACAAAAAATAAAAAGTATTTAATTTGGTTTATGGTTTTCAGATGGTTAGAGTCCATGATGGCAGAGTCAGGGAATAGCTGAGAGCTAACATGTTGGTCCTCAACTAAGATTCAGATAGTGAGCCAGTGACACAGCCCCTCCAATAAAGCCACACCTCCTAATCTTTCCCAATCAGTCCCATCAATTAGGGATCAAGCATTCAAATAAATGGGGACTATTTCCACTCAAACCACCATACCCCGTTTCAAAAAAAAAAAATCTTAAAGAAAAAAGTGGTACTTTTAAGAGATAATGCAGCTATGGAAGCTACAACATCATGTGTAGAATAAGTGCCATGGTAAAAGGGCAAGTTCAGGCTGGAAAGATGGCTCAGTGTTTAAAGTGCTTGCCATGAAAAGCATCAGAACCAGAGTTGGAATCCCTAGAATTCATGCCTTAGAATGTGGAGACAGGGTAATCACCTAATTAGCAAGACTAGAGTTTGATTGAGAGACCTTGCATTCAACAAATGAGATGAAGAGGTGTGAATTAAATATTAGTGATTAACTCTGACTCACCATTAATACATGCATGTCACATTAAGAAAGAAATAAAAGCACTGGGGGGGGGAGAAATAATAAAAGAACTTCCCCTTGGAGCCATTTAACCAAGAGTGAGTCTAGATTTGATTTCTCTACTTTATGTTCCCTGTGTCTTCATCCTCTGTCTGTCTGTTGTATGAGTCTGAATTTGTGCCTGCCTGAAGCCTGTGCTGTGTGTGACTTCTGTGTGAGTGGGTCTGTCTGTGTCCCTAACAAAGTGCTTCACTCTGTATTTATCATAAAACTAATCACATGGGGGAAGTGCTGGGTACTTTACAGAAATCTTTAACAGAGTTTTACAAGGGCTTCAGTCACTGGCTTCAAGTGATCCCAGCTAATCCAGACAACAAACATTGCTTATTAACCAATATCCATAATGGTTGTTTTGATGCTTATAGTAGATTTTAGAAAGTTACTTCCAGCTTCTGTATTTGCTGCTTTCAGTAAATGATACACATGCATTATCTGGGTCAGAGGAATATGTTGTGGAATATTAATTTAAGATGTGCTACATTTGTTTAAGCTGTGGAACATTTGTTTTAATGATGCAAAGATGTGTTGCGTTCTTTTATGTTGCATTTGTTTAACTCTGTGAAGTTGTGTTACTGTGCCTATGTAAAACACCTGATTGATCTAATAAAGAACTGAATAGCTATAGCTAGGCAGGAGAAAGGATAGGCAGGGCTGACAGGCAGAGAGAATAAATAGGAGGAGAAGAACATTAGAGGAAGGAGGGGCAAGGAGAGGATCAAGAAGCAAGAAAAAAGCAGCCACACAGCCACACAACCAGACACAGAGTAAGGAGAAAAGAAAAGATATACAGAAATAGGGAAAGGTAAAAGCCCAGAGGCAATAGATAGATGGGAAAAGTAAGCTAAGAAAATCTGGCTAGAAACAAGGCAAGATAATGCGGAGCATTCATAATAAAGAATAAGCCTTTGTATGTATTTATTTGGGAGCTGGGTGGTGGACCCCCAAAGAGTAATAAAACAACCAACAACAGGCATGAAAAAAATGCATAGTTTATGATTACAGCTATGCATTTGCTTAAGTTATAAAAGCTGATCATATGGGAAATCCAAGGCAAGTGAGCTTGGTAGTTTTATTCCTTTAAAAGTAGGTAAAACTGAGTATGCAGTAGGATGACAGTCTTAAGTCTTAAATGACCTCACGGTGTATTAGTAACTCTGACTGCGAGGTCCAGCAAGTTCAGTTCCCACTTTGACTCTCTTGATTTTCTGTCCTTTTCTGTGTGAGGATCTAGACAATGTTCAGATCTGGGAACAATTTAGACAATGTTTAGGTTTGGGAAGAAAAGAATAGCCTCCCAAGACATTGAACCAATTGGCATCCTGAACTTATACTTTTCAACCTTCAGAACTATAAATTAGTACATTTTTGTTTATCAACTACTCAGCCTGTGGTGTTATATTACAGCAACACAAAACAGACTAATAGAATGTCTTTAAAAGGTATGTGAGATAGTTCAATAGGTGAAGGCCCTTGTTGCCCCACCTGATGACCTTAGTTCATTCCTTGAACTCACATAGTAGGAGGACAACTTTTGCATGATGTGCTCTAACCTCTATACACTCACATGCACCAACACACTATCACACACACACACACACACACACACACACTACACACAAAAAATACACACACAATTACATATGCAGAGCAAATAAATAAATGTTAAAAGAAAAAAACCTGCAAAGAAACATATATTATTATGTCCCTTTATAAAGATCAGTGAAACTATTTTGCATTTCTCCTCACACTGATGCTAGGGATTTTTTAAAAAAGTTTTTCTGTGCTGCGCTATGAAGTATTTTTCTGAGACAGCATCCCGTGGGGGAAGTGAGTAAAATTTGATTAAAACCCACAAAATAATGACTAGATTAAAATTTTATAATGAGTTCCTTTTATGTGCTAAGTAGGCGATGCGGCTGGTGATAAGCATAAAAGAATGAAATCTGGTCTGTTCTCAGGAACCTCATGAGGCAGAGGAGCAGGTCCATGAAGGGGAATTGGATGAAAAGGCCTGCCAGTAGGATGCTACAGTGGAACTCCATATTTCTTACTGGTTTGTGTGTTTACCTGGAGATCTGAAGACATTTGAGAAAAATGATCTGCCTAGTTACTTGAGTGCCCAACATAATGAGCTCTATTAGGACATCTTCATAATAAGATACCATTACCATGATGAGCTGGGATATCGCTGCCAAAATTTATCTGTGACAACCACATATTTAATTCATATTTTTCTCCAGCTTAATCTTTTCTGTTTGAATTTTTTAGGCTAAGTAGCTGGGAAACAAGCTGATTTCCAAATACCTTATTTTTACAAAGCAAAAATTTGGTTTTAGGAAGGGTAAGACATTTTGGGTTTGTTCTCTTTTGCTATATTTTATGAAAAAAAATAAAGGATATTTATTTTAGGGAAAGTTCTATTGGCACATGTTTTGCATATTGCAGATAAGAAATTTGCGATAATGACAAATGACATAGACAGGAAAATTGAAAGTGATGCTGTCTGAATGGGTAGCACGAATTAGAAGTACCTAGTCCCAAGTTATGACTTCAAAGGCTCAAGATTTAGATGAGTACCCTTCTGCTTCTGTCAAATGGGCAGGGGGTGGGTGGTGGGTGGGGGCAGAGGGGCTAGAGAGATGGTTCAGTGGTTAAGAGCACTTGTTGCTTTTGCAGAGGATTTGAATCTCAGCACACACATCTGGTGACTCACAATATCCTCTACAATTCTGGTCAATCTTCTGCTCTCTTCTGGCCTGCATGGGCATCAACACACAAGTGGTGCATGTACATACACGCAGGAATACACACACACACACACACACACACACACACACACACACACACACAGAGAGAGAGAGAGAGAGAGAGAGAGAGAGAGAGAGAGAGAGAGAGAGAGATGTATTCAAAACTGGGCCTAAGGACCATCAGAAGGATTGAATGAAATTAGCATGCAGAAGTCTGTAATTTGAGACACCTTGCAAATAAGGTGCAATGAGGGATATATTCCTGATTGTTAGCAAATTAACCCCCGAAACAGAAACCTTTTATCTTAGAGCTTTGATGGTAATGGTGTAGTCAAAGTATAGCCTGAGGATGCAGTCATTTCAACACTCAAATGAGGGAAAGCCTGCTTCCATATTTATCCACATGACAGCTGGCAGGCTTCAGATCCTTGATGGCTGGTAGCCAGAGGGATCATTTCCTTCTGAATGTTCCTGCCCATGGGGTGGATCAAAATAGACTTAATAGCTTCATCAGCACAAGTAAAAAGAATGAGACAGTGTGTCAAGATTCAAAGTGGAACCAGTCTTAAATCTTAAATCTAGACTAAAATTGTTGTCCATCACTTTTATCATGTTCCATTCATTGAAAGCAAATGACTAGGCTGAGCCTACATTTGCGGGGCAGGTGGGGGGAGGCTCACATAAGGGCATGTGAGGTTGATTGGAGGCCATTGGAAATGCTTAACTTTTCAGCAGTAGACCACAAATAGATTTATAATATCAGATGTGAGGGCTTTACACTTCATCATTCCAGTCCTTGGGAATCTGAGGTCAGAGGGTTATGAGTTTCAGGACAGCCTGGATTGAATAGTAAGCTTCAGGCCAATTGTGCTATACAATGAGATGAAACAAAAAAAGAGGAATGAACAAAAAATACTAAAATGTATATAATCTCTGTACATATGCATACATATATATACAACATACACATCACATGTGTATGTTTACATAATATGCATCCTTCCACAACATAAGAGATGACCAGTAAAAAAGCATTGTCTGTTTCAAATGGGCAATAAATGTTATTTCTCTTGCTTGTTCATTACACATACACATTTAACACATTGTCTTGAACTTACTATGTAGTCCAGTGTTGGGAGCAGTCTTTGTGGGGCTGCAGTCAGAGTCAGCCAAGAGGCCCCAAGTCCGTACCTTAGTTGGGGAGTGTTGATGAGGGAAAGGCTAGCTATAGGTGATAAAGAAAAGACAGACAGAATAAAGGTCAGGAGGCAGATCAATCAATACTGAAATGCCAGGAGTTTATTTTTCACCATTCTTATATACCATAACCAAAAAGGGAAACACAGTATCATGTAAATGGAACAAACACATTTTTCTTCCTCATTTATTCTAAGGGTTCAATAACCACACCTTAGCTCTAAACTTCTTGTTACCTAGCTTTGAGGACAGGCATAGCCACACCTCAGATTCAACTTCTCCTTCCCTAGCCTTGAGAGTCAGGAGTAGCCACACCTCAGATTCAAGTCTGTTGTTATTTAGACTAAGACAGTCAAACATCCTACTGTAGCCACACCTTTGACCTTTAGGTCTTATGACTTGCTGAGGAACTCTCTGTCCTTGTGCCAAAATGGAGTGCAGCCATCTTTATGGGCACCCACAGTCCAGGATGGCTTTGAATTTGTTTTTTTCTGCCTCAGCCACACACACACCCTAAGTGCTGCCACCATGCCTGGCTTCCACAAATATTTGTGAAGTGATTGTATTTGTTAGACATTGGGTTTATTGTTGGTAGCTTTGATAATGGAGAGAAAGGCATGAGGCACAGAAAACATGTGTAGTCCAGTTGGTGGGTAGGTAGAATTAGATGAATAACTCATCTTGGAGATTTTATGACTTTATTTTCAGAAGCATGAAGAGAGCAGTATATTTTTCTATATACTTCTGGCTGTTTCTATTTGCTTTTTTTTAAAATTTCCCATCAATGAATAACCATCTATATTCTAAGATCAAGCCATCCTTAATTTTTTTAAGATACATCTAGAGTGCTGAGAATACAGGCTTGTTAAATTATGTCCAATTTATGCGATGCTGGGAACTGAAGCCAGGACTTCATGCATGCTTGGCAAACCTTCTACCAATCGATCTACATCCTGATTTATCCCTGCTCCATGCCAAGCCACCCTTACATAATAATTCAATGCCATGTGTCTTCCCTTCTTACTCTCACACCATTTATTTATCTTCTTGCTAATAAATCATTCCCATCAGCATAGAGACAAATGGAAATATCTCCCACCTTTAAAATGAGAATGGTCCTAACCCTTGTAAGCCCTATTTAACTACCCACCCATTTCTGTCATTGAGAGCCAATCTCCAGGAAAGAGTTGCCCTCACTGCTTCAACTCCAATGACACTTCTTCCTCCACCTCTCCGCAGAGTCATTCTCTGGATGTCATCAGTGATCCTCATCTTGCCACACCCCAGAGTCTCTCAACTTTGGCACTGTTCACATTTTGGGACCTTGGAAAACTTTTGCTAAGGCAAGTTGCCCCATGTCTTGTATGGTATTATCTAAATCCCTAACTGGGTGCCACTACCATTGTCTCAATAGTGACAATTAGAAATAGCTTCAGGCATTAATGGATGTATCTGGGAGGTCTAATCACTCAGAAGTGAGAATTGGTGTTATCCTATAGTCAGTGCTCAGTATATACCTACTTTATTGCCTTTCATCAGCATAGACCACAGTCAATCACTTATTCTTCCTTTTTTGTTGTAGAATACATCACACATGAAGTTTATCTTTTGAACCATTTTGCCTGTATAATTCCAGTGATGTTAAACATACTATTAACTCCTCCCTATTCAAACTCTTCTTTCTCATAATTTCTAGTAGCAATGGCCTGGCTTTCCTTCTGCCTCATCAGATTCTCCTCCTCCTCAGTGATTCTTGCTGGCTATATGCAATGTCCAAAAAACAATCATCAAGCATCTCTGGGACTAAGCACTCAAGCCTCATTTCTGTACCTATGTATTTCTTAGATAATCCCATGATCTAAATGATATTTAAACCAATAAATCTCAAAGTTCTGTTTTCATCATGCATTCTCAGAGCTTCAGCCATGTATGTCCAATTGTCTATTCAACATCCCCACTTGTGCTTAAATAGACTAAGCATATTTACTCTGCCTAAGCTCTTGACATCCTACCAGCCATAACTTCCAGTGCTTTATAAAGGTTTTCATTTTAATTAAATGTACCGCCGTTCTGTTACTCAGGAGAAAATCTAGATATGATCCTTAACTGTCTCCTCTCTCTAATATCACTTATCCAACATAACCCGAATATTACTGTTTGGTTTTACTTATGTTTCTCAAACAAATTAAGCCAATTTATAGATGTAGCAATCAAAATGGCCTCAACATACCATGCTATGTCTCCTCTGGTTCAGCGTCAGTAATCTGCACAACATTGTGAATATCATATACAAGTGTCCTTGTGGATGACTGAGCATCCTTTGGGTATATGTCCAAGAAATGGTAATGCTGGGTCTTGAGGTAGAGTGATTCCCTTTCTGAGAAATAGCCATACTTATTTCCATAGTGGCTGTACACATTACACTCCCACCAGCAGTAGAGAAGTGTTTCTCACACTCTATATCCTCTCCAACATAGTCTGTCATCAGTGACTTTGATCTTAGCCTTTCTGAAAGGTGTAAGATGGTATGTCAGAGTTGTTTTGATTGCATTTTCTTGATGACTAAGGATGTGGAGCATTTCCTTAAATGTCTTATGGCCATTTGAGATTCTTCTGTTGAAAATTCTCTTTGTCAATCTGTGCCTCATATTTAAAGTCTCCTAGAAATAGTGGAGAAGGTGCCTAAACTGGCTTCCTCTCTAATCAGATTGGTGACTACCCTTACTGTCATCATAGAACCTTCATCCAGTAACTGAGGGAAGCCCATGCAGAGACCCACATGCTAGCACCAGGCTGAGCTCCAGGAGTCCAGTCAAAGAAAGGAAGCAGAAATTATATGAGCAAAGTGTGTGTGTAAGGGGGGGGGGTTCAAAAGAATGATGGGAGAATCCACAGAGACAGTTGCCCCGGACTTGCTGGGGAACCTGGATGGGATTGAACTAGGCTCTCTGAATGCAGGTGACAGTTTTGTAGCCTGGTCTGTTAGTGGGACCCCTGGCAGTGGGACCAGGATCTATTCCTAGTGCATGCACTGGCTTTTTGAAGCCCATCCCATATGGTGGGATGCCTTGCTCAGCATTGTTTGGGGGGGCTCTTGGTCCTGCCTCAATTGAATTTACCAGGCTTTGTTGACTCCCCATAGGAGGTCTTACCCTTTCTGAGTAGTGGATGGAGGTGGGTTGGGGTGTGGGGTGGGGAGTAGAAGGAAGGGGAACTGTGGTTGGTATGGAAATGAATAAAAATAAAATATAATATAAAAAGGAGAGTAGCTAGAGAGGGTATAGGATTCTGTGAAGCTGGAGTTACAGGTGGTTGTGAGCCAACCAATGTGCATACTGGGAAGAGAACTTGGGTCCTCTTGCAAGAGCAGCAGTGTTCCAATTGTTGCACCAACTCTCTAGCCCCTGTCCACAACACACCCCCCACAAATACTTCAAATCTGTTTGATATTTTAATGCACATATAATTGTGTATTGTCTAGGTTGCCCAAGAGTAATGTAAACTCCATTAGAGAAATACCATGTTCACTGCAGAAGGAAGTAGCTGTTTTCCATAGAGAGAAAGGAAGCAAACAATGACAATTACAAATGTTCTATATGTTTCTTTAGCCAGGGCTGAGAATCACTGCTCTTAATGATGGTGCATACATAGATAACTAGGCCACAGACAAGCGATATTTATTCTAATTTCTATTGTACTAAAATTCAATATTTGTTGTTTGCAAAAAAAAAATCTGGTTCCAGATACTGAAATATGTATGTATGTATATATGTATATATGTATATGTATATGCATACACATATACATGTATATATATATATGCATACACACAGACATATATATATGTGTGTGTATTTTAACATGGATAAATCTTTAAATAAAAAAGGCAAAATTACTTAGTTCATCATCACTGGAGCAAATAATTATCATAGGAAGAAACACAAAAGACAATTAAGCAATTTGTCTTCATTGATATTGGAGGGGAGACAAGACATATTACCTGTGCTTGAATTTATTATGATCAATATACTTAAAACAAATTCTCTTACTAGGAAAAGAACTTATATGCATTATCAAAAGTTTTGGAGACTATAGTAATTGAAAAACAGAAATACTACCACTAATGCCACTTTTTAAAACTAAGCATAGTATTTGTTTTAGTTTTTATGAGAGTCCTATGGGGAACAGGAGGATTCAAGATGAAATCTTGCTAACAAATTATAAGCAATCTATTCTAGCCGTTTTGCTATCACTTCTCACCATGGTCAATACTGAGTCCCCAATAGAATGCCATATCTGCTAAAAACAACTGGTGTGGTCCATGCTTTCATAACTTGACCCTAAGTAATGTAATATGGTCTAATTCTATCACACAAGCTCAGCTCAGGGACTGATGGAGACCTTACACATGGCATATGTAAGTATTGACTGAATCACATCCTAAATTATTGGTTGACGAAAGCTCATTGTTGTCAGAAATGATCCTGAAAGTTTCAAGCACAGGCCCACATGTGTTATGTGGAAGAAGCTGTGATTTTTGTTTAAAATAAGAATGTGAGGAGTTCTGTAATTGAGATGTTGTGAAACAGGAAGAGGTGACGTTAATTCTATTGATAATGGCTTACACAGAAACCATAAAAGACATTAGGAAGGAAGTGTGCACTGAAGAATGAGTAAGTCATTGACATGTGCATGGGTTCAGGGAATTTCAAGTGAAGGAGCAAACTGAACCATTTCCAAAGCCTGTAAATGGAAGATATGCTTAAGAAATGGTGAGTAGTAGAATCGATTTCTTTAAAAAGATGGGCAGTGTAGTAGTGTGCAAAGGGACATTCAGCAGGCCATCGGGTTAGGACCAGCTGTTTTTTTCCATGCCCAGGAAACTCATTGAAAACAAGTATCTTTGAAATCCATGGAATTTGTATCTCTGTGACTTATTGCTGAGTCCTGTCCTAGGATAGGTGTAACTGACTGGCACATCACCTGCCACGTAGTAGGAGCAGAGCAGAGTAACACAAAAAACTATCCACTGGAGTGTACCAGGCTTTTTCTTTTCAGCCACCAACCAGGTCACAAATCACAACACAGAGACTTCTTATTTGTTTTGAATGCTTGGCCTACTTTGCTGGTTTCTGGCTAGCAGCTCTTTTCACTTAAATTAACCTGTTTCTCTCTATCTTCCTTTTGTCTTGGGGCTTTTTACTTTTTATTTTTGTATATTTTACTTTCACTGCTTCTCCTGTATGTCTACCAGCAGCTGCATAGCTTCTTGCCCTGGGTGTCTCCCTTGTTCTCTTCTCTTCCTTGTTCTTCTCCTTCCCTTAGAGCCTAGATTTCTCCTAATTATTTTCTCTGCCTGTCAGCCCTGCTTACCCTTTCTCCTGCCTAGCTTTTTATTAGACCAATTCGGTGCCATAAGCAGGCAAGTTGAAACAAATGCAACACATCTTTACATAATTAAACAAGTGTAACATAAACACAAGTAACATACCTTTACACAGTTAAAGTAATATTCCGCAGCATAAACTAATGTAACACATCTTTGCCTAGTTTAAAGTAACATTCCACACCACTGGAGTAAGCGACAAAGATGTCAATTGTGACCCTATAATAACAGCCTCAGTGAAATCCTGGAAAGGGGAGACTTGTAACCCCAAAAGTTGGGTTAATCAATATTTTGGATAGATCTATATTTATTCCTGCTTCTATTGAAATAGTTTTAAAAGTTGCATTTGAAAACTTTAACAATTACTATAGGCACTACTGTAATGTGCACTTCAGAAGAACATGTGAGCAAGCCAAGACCGAGGCAAAAATAATCCATTCAATACACATTCCACCTCAGGAGAAGGGTGCATGAACTCCTAGAATGAGAAGGAAGAAAATTCCAGGAAAATGACTAGTACACATGGAATGTGATTGAAGGGCTCCATAAAAGTTTATTCAAGAGAAAAACAGGGGTCTAAAAGAGAACCCTAAAACAATTTTGAGAAACTATGTAAAAACTATTATAACCTACAGAGAATAGTATTTGCAAAGTAATATTTATAGAGAAATTCAAGCAAATTAAAAAATTACAAAGGTAATTATTCTCTTTAGGTCAAATGAAAGTAAGGAAGGATTTAAAATATTTGTATGCTGCAGTTATTAACTGCATTTATCAAATTAGGCAAACTAATGGAAATGCCCAATACTCTTTTAACAAAAAACCACACGTTAACAATACAGAGAGGATAGTGGGGAAGCAAAGGGAATGGAGATGTTAAAGAACTCCATAATAACCTATAATTTTAGGAAGAAGATAATATGTATAATTGAAAAAGCAAAAGTCACAATGATATATATATATAATTTACAAAAGCAAAATTACATATGTGTGTTCAAAGAATCCACTGAAATAGTGTAAAATGGGGTTGCTAAGATGGCTCAGAGGGTAAATGATCTGATGACTCAAAGAGGCATGTGCATACCAAACCCCACATACACACAAACAAACTAAATAAAATTCAATAAATGTTTTGAAAGATTCTAAACAGTTTACTGTTTTAGTGACAAACAATGAAGAAGGGGGATGGGAAAGACATGAACCAATATTTTATTCTTATGTTTAATATAATGTAGCTTTTAAAGATCTGTACTAGTTTATATTACATTCATAAAAAATTCATTTCAAGTGGAAATGTCTTAAAAGTATACTGAAATTATTAAGAATAGGTATCTCCAAGGAGCGGGCTTGATGGAAAAGGGAATTTTCATGTCTCATTTAGAGCTCTATGCTCTTTGGAAATTTTCAAAATAGCCACTCAAAACTTGTACTACCAGGGTAATAACTAACATCAAAACTGAGAAAAAATATTACTGCCTTTTGACTTTAGAAACAGGAAATCAGCACAAATAACTTGTAACTTCTTCAAAAATCAAGGTAAATTTGGACAGCAGCAAAGGTTGAAAATTAATTAGTGGTATCATGTTAGAAGTGTCACTGTTCACTGTCTCCAATGCTTAACATGCAGTGACATGGGATTGGAGTTGAAATTTCTTCCTAAGACTGCTACCATTTTTAAGAATTTTATACAGACATAGAATGTATTTTGATGAAATTTATTCCCTTCCCCACCACCAACTCTTTGCCCATCTTTTAAGTGCTTCCTTATGTGCATAGGTGTAGGCATGTCTACTGGAGCATGGGTAACTTCTCAGGGGCCACATACATGAAAAAAAAAATGGCTCTCACCACCACCCATCCCAGCAGCCATCAATTGCCAACAACTCCTAGGCTGAGTGTGGGACTTCATGAGCCCTTCCCTTCTCCATGCTGGAATTCTGCCTGGCTTGATCTTATGCAGGTTTTGTGCATGAAGTCACAGCTGCTGTGAGTTCATGTGTGCACCACACCACCCCTGTCAAGTCCACTAAATACTGTTTTGCTGCAGATGTCCTCTGCCTTTAACCTTTTCCATTTCTTGTGCTATAATACCTGAAACTTGTTAGGAAAGGGTATGATGTAGCTATCCTATTTCAAACTGAACATTCCATGTCTCTTATTTTCTGCATGTTGACCAGTTGTGGGTCTCTAAGCATGCTGGCTAATTTTATCTCAACTTAACATAGGCTAGAGTCAGCTGAGAGGAGGAGGCCCAAACTGAGAAAATGATCCCATAGGATTGGGCTGTAGGGCAAGCCTGTAGACGATTTTCTTAATTAGTGATTGACGTGGGAGTGCCAAGCCCATTGTGGGTGATGCCATCCTTGGGCTAGTGGTCCTGGGTTCTACAAGAAATGAGACTGAGCAAGCTATGAGGAGCAAGCCAATACATAGCACCCCTTCATGGCCTCTGCATCAGCTCCTGCCTCCAGGTTCCTGTCCTGTTTGAGTTCCTGTTCTGATTCCCTTCAAAGATGGACTACAATGTGGAAGTGTAAGCCAAATAAACTCTTACCTGCACAAATTGCTTTTGGTGATTGTGCTTCATTGCAGCAATAGAAACTCTAACTTAGATGCTTTATCAATCACCATCTATTGAAAAAAAGGAAGCTTCTCAGTCGAAGATTGAGAGATGAAGTAATCCACAGGAATAAGGTAAGAATTTAGGGGGCAGTTTATTACTCTACGCATATACCAAAATAATAGTATTGAATAATCTTCCAGGGTCCATGACCTAGCCAGGGATGTTGGTCCAGTTAACAATAATTGGTATGAGTCCTGTCTTGTGCAGCAAATGTGGGATGCCATGAAAAGGCCAAACCTAAGAATAATAGGCATAGAGGAAGGTGAGGAAGCCCAGCTCAAAGGTGCCAAAAACATATTCAACAAAATCATCGAGGAAAACTTTCCCAATCTGAAGAAGGACATGCCCATGAAAGTACAAGAAGCATACCGAACCCCCAATAGGCTGGATCAAAGAAAAAAGACCCCTTGACATATAATAATCAAAACACCTAGCATACAGAATAAAGAAAGAATATTAAGAGCAGCAAAGGAAAAAGGACAGGTAACATATAAAGGCAGACCTATCAAAATTACACCGGAATTCTCCATAGAAACCCTCAAGGCCAGAAGGTCCTGTATAGATGTTCTACAAGTATAAAGAGACCAGCCCAGGCTACTATACCCAGCAAAACTCTCAATCACTATAGATGGAGAAAACAAGATATTTAATGACAAAACCAGATTTTCCCAATACGTATCTACAAATCCAGCCCTACAGAAATTATTGGAAAGAAAACTCCAACCCAAGGAACGTAACTATGCCCACAAAAATGTAGGCAACAGATAATCTAGCTACACCAGAAACCAAGGGTAAAGCAGAACAAATATATTCACAATACCACTGCCAACAACAAACCTAAAACAAACAAGCATCAACAATCAATGGTCCTTACTCACCCTCAACATTAATGGTCTTAACTCACCTACAAAAGGACACAGGCTAACAGAATGGATATGAAGACAGAATCCATCCTTCTGCTACATACTAGAAACACATCTAAGCTTCAAAGATACACATTACCTCAGGGTTGGGAAAAGATTTTCCAATCAAATGGAACCAAGAATCAAGCAGGCATGGCTATCCTAATATATAACAAGTTAGAATTCAAACCAAAATTAATCAAAAGAGATGAAGATGGTCATTTCGTATTCATTGCAGGAGAAATCCATCAACACAAAGTCTCAGTTCTGAACATCTATGCCCCTAATACAAAGGCACCCACATTTGTAAAAGAAATGGTACTAAAACTCAAAGATCATATAAAACCTCACACACTTATAGTGGGAGACTTCAATACACCACTCTCAACAATAGACAGGACCACAAATCAGAAACTCAACAAAGAAACAAAAGAACTAACAGAAGTTATGTCTCAACTGGGGTTAACAGATATCTATAGAACATTCCATCCAAAGGCAAAAGAATATACCTTCTTCTCTGCTCCACATGGAACCTTCTCTAAAATTGACCACATACTAGGTGGCATAAGAAACCTCAACAGATACAAGAGCGTAGGAATAGTCCCCTGTACCGTATCAGACCACCATGCTTTAAAATTGGAATTCAACAACAACACAAATAGCAGAAAACCTGCAAACTCATGGAAACTGAACAATGTGTAATTGCACCACATCTGGGTCAAAGAAGAAATAAAGAAAGAAATTAAAGACTTTCTAATATTCAACGAGAATGAGGACACAACATACCCGAACTTATGAGACACCTTGAAAGCAGTGCTACGAGGGAAGTTCATTGCACTAAGTGCCCATATGAAGAAAACAGAACTGGAAAAGAAAAACCATATGATTATCTCCCTAGATGCTCAAAAAGCCTGCGACAAAATTCAACACCATTTCATGATAAAGGTCTTGGAGAGATCAGGAGTAACAGGAACATACCTAAACATAATAAGAACAATAAAGCAAACGAACTGTGAACATCAAACTGAATAGAGAGAAACTTAAGCCAATTCCTCTAAAATCAGGAACAAGACAAGGCTGCCCTCTCTCTCCATATCTCTTCAGTATCGTACTGGAAGTTCTAGCTAAAGCTATAAGACAACAAAAGGAGATCAAGGGGATCCAAATTGGAAAGGAAGAATTCAAATTGTCTCTATTTGAAGATGATATGATAGTTTACATAAGCGACCCAATAAACTCTACCAGGGAACTCCTACAGCTGATAAACACCTTCAGCAAACTAGCAGGAAACAAGATAAACTCAAAAAATTGAGTAGCCCTACTTTTTTCAGACAACAAAGAGACAGAGAAAGAAATCAGAGAAACATCACCCTTTACAATAGCCACAAGCAACATAAAATATCTTGGTGTAATGCTTACCAAACAAGTAACAGACCTATATAATAAGAACATTGTGGCTCTAAAGAAAGAAATTAAAGAAGATACCAGAAAATGGAAAGATCTCCCATGCTCTTGGATAGGTAGAATAAACATAGTAAAAATGGCAGTCTTACCAAAAGCAATCTACAGATTCAATGCAATCCCCATTAAAATCCCACCACAATTCTTCACTGACCTTGAAAGGATAATAATCAACTTTATATGGAAAAACAAAAGACCCAGGATAGCCAAAACAATCCTATACAATAAAAGAACTTCAGGAGGCATCACCATTCCTGACTTTAAGCACTACTACAGAGCTATAGTTCTGAAAACATCCTGGTACTGGCACATAAATAGACAGGTAGACCAATGGAATCCAATTGAAAATCCTGATATTAACCCACACACCTATGAACACCTGATTTTCGACAAAACAGCTGAAATTATACAATGGGGCAAGGACAGCATCTTCAACAAATGGTGCTGGCACAATTGGATGAGGGTGTGTAGAAGACTGCAGATAGACCCATATCTGTCACCATGCACAAAACTCAAGTCCAAATGGATTGAAGACCTCAACCTCAATCCAGCCACACTGAACCTCTTAGAAGAGAAAGTAGGAGGTACCCTTGAACAAATTGGTATAGGAGACTGCTTCCTGAACATAACTCCAGGGGCATAGACACTGACAGAAACAATTAATAAATGGGACCTCTTCACACTTAAAAGCTTCTGTAAGGCAAAGGACACAGTCGACAAGACCAAACGGCAACCCACAGACTGGGAAAAGATTTTCACCAATCCTATATCCGACAAAGGGCTGATCTCCAAAATATACAAAGAACTCAAGAAACTAGTCAACAAAACACCAAATAACCCTATTAAAAAATGGGGTACAGAACTGAAGAAAGAATTCTCAATAGAGGAAATCAAAAAGGCAGAAAGACACTTAAGAAAGTGCTCCACATCCTTAGCTATCAGGGAAATGCAAATCAAAACCACTTTGAGATACAATCTTACTCCTGCCAGAATGGCTAAAATTAGAAACACCAATGATGACTCATGTTGGAGAGGATGTGGAGAAAGGGAACACTCCTCCACTGCTGGTGGGAGTGCAAACTCATACAGCCATTTTGGAGATCAGTATGACGGTTCCTCAGGAAAATGGGAATTAGTTTACCACAGGACCCGGCAATCCCCCTCTTAGGCATATACCCAAAGGATTCACATCAATGCAACAAAGACATCTGTTCAACTATGTTCATAGCAGCACTCTTTGTAATAGCAAGAACCTGGAAGCAACCTAGATGCCCCTCAATTGAAGAATGGTTAATGAAGATGTGGCACATCTACACAATGGAATACTACTCTGCAGAAAAAAATAATGGTATCTTGAAATTCGCAGGCAAGTGGATGGCACTTGAAGAAACCATCCTGAATGAGGTAACCCAGTCACAAAAAGAGGAACATAGTATGTACTCACTCATATATGGATTTTAGACCTAGAGCAAAGGATCACCAGCCTATAATTCACACCACCAGAGGAACTAGGATACAAGGTGTATTCTAAGAGATTCATATAAAGTCCCTCACAGAATTGGGAATGGACAAGTCCCCCAGAGCACAGGGGAAGTTGTGGGGGGGCAGTGAATGGAGAGAAAAGTAGGAGAAAACGAGGGGTATGAAAGGAAAACACGTGCAACTAGGAAGATTGAGCCGGGTTAGGAATAGAAGACAGGAAAGAGAGAGAGACAGACAGAGAGAGAGAGAACATAAAAGAGGGGGCCAATATTGGTTTGAAGATAAAATTGAGCATAAAGAAAGGTCTAGACAACTATAAGGCTGCCGCCAACTAACAATTTGAGCTTCCGTGGAAAGGCTACCATAAATGCCCTTCCTGGATAGTGAGATCAACAACTAACTTATCCATGAAGCCCTCATCTAGTGCCTGTTGGAAACAGGAGCAAACACCCATACATAAACACTGAGTTGAACTAGAACCCAGATGCAGATGGAGAGGACAAGACCAGGCTGCAGAAACACATAGAGACTGCTTACCTGAACAAGGAGGAGCTAACGGGTCCCCAGACTGATAGCTGAGAAGCCAGCATGGGACTGACTCAGGCCCCCCTGAATATGGGTCTCAGCCAGAAGGACTGAGCAGACTAAGGGACAGTAGAGCCAGGATATATCCCTGGTGCACAAAAGGACCTTGTGAACACATCCCCCATTGAGGGATAACTGCCTTAATCTAGAGACAGGAGAGAATCCCTAGTCCGTACTTCACATGACCTGTCAGATCTATATGACCCAACTGGATGGCATTCCCCTACATATGGAATTGGGGTGGGGGATGGGAGAGGAGGGTGGTTATTGTGTATGTGGGAGGGCAGAGAGGGTAAAAGGGAGGGAGAAAGGGAGGGAGGGAGGGTGAGGGACCTGGGATCGACATGTAAAATAATAAATTAAATAAAAAAATTCTTTGACTCCAAAATTTAAGTTCAAGGACAAGTTAGTGGGGAAAAGGATTTCTATTTTTGTTTCCACAGAAAATGAAAAGCTGTGGATTCCTTCCTGACTAATGTGGTTTGATCAAACCAGACAGCCTGAAACAGAGTACCAGGTGATCCTACATTCAAAACAGCTGGACAAAGCAGCCTTGCAGACTATAGCCAGGATTTCTGCATCTTCTTCGAATCCCCCATGGCAGCTCCCCTTACCAGCAGGAAGTAGTTTGGAAAGAATGATGCCCAAATTCCCAAATATTGCCTATAAATGTTAGTTTTCATTTAAATGGACTTGGTTCTAAAAAAATACAATAATAAAATAAAATAAAAATATTTCTCAAACACTTGTGTATTTCATCCTTTGAGAACTCTTTGCTTCTTGATGTTTAGTATTTTATTATTTTTTGTTGCTGCTGCTGTTTTTCTTTTGTTCTTTGTACATTATAGATACTAACCTTCTGCCGGATATATAGCTAGTAAATTTTTTCCTCAATTTTGTAGGCTTCTTCTTCACTCACATATATGATGGTGTTCTTTGCTGTTCATAAACTTTGTTACCTGTTTGTTTTAATGCCTTTGCTGCCGAAACCCTGTTCAGAAAGTCCTTTACTATTTGTGCAGGTTTGAGCATATCCTGTTTCTCTTCCATTAGAGTCAGTGTTCCAGGTCTTATGGTGAGGTCTTTGATCCATTTGACATTGTGTTTTGTTCAGGGCGACAGATATGGGTATATTTTCCTTCTACATGTAGCTATTCAGTTCCTGAGGAATTGTACAAAATTCTCAATATAATATTTGAAAGATGAACTCAAGAGCATATCATAGATCATCCATTATGGTCAAGTTATCCTCATCCTAGAGATGCAGGGATTGTCCAATGTTTGTAAATCAAATAAAACCCACTACATAAATGGACTAAAAACCAAAAGGCTACAACTATTTTAAGGAAGTCTTACTAACCTTCAAAATTACCATCTGATTGGAGAAAGAACTCAAATCTAGGTAACTCATAATCTAGGCAAGTAATGGGCATATTCTATCCTTTTTCTTTGTTGTAATTGTTATATAGTACTTGGATGATTTGTTTGGTATTTGTAGTTTTTCTCAAGAAGCTATCAACTTTAATTCTTGAGACAGGTTCTTTCACTTGGCTTAGAGCTCAAATGCAATGAATTGAATCAGCTTTCAAATCATGTTATTTACTTTTATCTTTTAATTAATATTTTAAAGTAGCACATAAATTAATTGGTTCCACTCTGGCCTTTTCATACATGATATGTATCCCTCTGGCTGGCTTCCTTCTTTCTCTAAGATGGTTCTCTCACTTCTGCTTTCATGTATTCATCTACCTGATTTCCCCATTTATATCATTATTTCTGTGTCTATCCAGGAGAACAGAGACCTCAGGAAGCCAATGAATGTATTTTGGGTTAGAAATTTATGAGCAAGTCGAGTGTGTTATTGTACATCTGTGATCCTGGTATTTTTAGAGGCTCAGGAAGGAGGATTATGGGAAAGCCCCCTATATAGGAAGACCCAGTTACAAAAAGAAATTCATAAAATATATAGGTATAACTGGTCTGAGGAGGGGTCCAATGGTTGTTCTGGTAAGAGACCCTGGTGTGTAATGGGCCAGTAAGCTAAGGAGCACTGGATGACTGTGTCAAAGCCTTGCTTGGCTCTGGCTGCAGGATGCTATAGACACGTGAACCAAGTAATGGCCCTGGGACTTGTCCAGCCTACCTGGTCCTCTGGAAAGTGTAGTCACAGTATAGGCTATGTGGGTGAGCCACCTTTTCTGGGAGTGGAGTGATAAGAACCAGAGAGTTGGTTCAGGTTGATCATGAGTAATGGGGTGGCCTTTCTTTATCCTCCATGGCACCTTAAGTTGAGGCATGCTAGCAGGAGAGGTGATGCCTGGTCTCAGATTGGTATGCCTTTCTTAGCAGTTATGTTGCTTGGAGCACATTGTGGTACACCAGGATTAGCAGAATAAATTAGGATCCTGGAGAGGAGTCTGAAGGTGGAAGTACAGGGAACCAGAGGATTGGGGGAGTCTAAAAGGGAGCCTTCAGTGAGGAACACAGAAGCCAGCTGAAACATGTTGGTGAGATGATACAAATTAGGTAGGAAAGCCTTAACTGTATGTGTATTGAGCCCTATCTTTCATACAATGCCCAAATCCATTTTTAAGCTCAATGTGCTAACCCCACTTTTCAGAGATGTCTTTTGGGTACTATAAAATAGATGCTAAGGCTATCTAGCTACAGAATAAAGAAACATGCTCTACCCTATCTCTCTCTGATGAGGTGGGAATAGAGGGAGAGAGCTGGAAACATGAGATTTCCTGCACATAATTCCACAGAATGTCCCCTTGCTGTCACCTCAATATATCCGTGTGTCACCTAATAAGAGATTCTTAGTGAGGAATTATCTAGATCAGGGTGGCCTGTGGGCATGTCTGTAGGGGGTTGTCTTGATTGTTAACTGACATGGGAAGACCCACTCTGAATGGCAGTATCTTTTCATGGGCTATATGAGAGTAGAGAAAAGGGTAGCTGACCACAAAGCAGCAAGTTAAGATGTGTTTATTCTCTTGAGTGTGGCTGTGATGCGGCTAGATGTGCTAACCTCCCTGCATAAATGAACTTATATTAGAATAGTATGCCAAGGAAACCCTTTCCTTTCTTCTCTCTACATTGTTTTCTTGGTCAAGACATTTTATCATGGCATAGAAAGGAGAACAGAACCCTGCCTAGAGCATCACTGGTCTTAGAAGGATGTCATCAGTGGCATTATTTGAGGACATTTGAGATAGATTTCTTTCCTGTTCAAAAACAGCACCTTCACTGGACATAGGAGTGCATAAATGCTACAATTTCTGTGAATTATCTTGAAGATGTAAATGAAGTGTTCTTGTGCGAGGCAGGATGTTATATATTAATCATTCAGTTTTCTTTAAATGTCTCATGTATCAAAGTGCTGAATCACTCAGGCTTTAAGCTTGGTCCAAGATCTTTTCTCCTCTATCCACATTATCCCTTTAGGCTCAAAACAAAAAACAGGCCTTGAGAAATAAAGGGAGCCTCTGTTATCATATGATGACACTAGAAGTTGGTTCTGTGTACCAACTGTTCAGGGGACATTGGGCAATATCCCAGAGAAAAGATCTTGGCAATTTTCAAAAGGCACAAATGTCAAAGACTCATTGCCAGAGTGCTGCTGTTGACAAGTGGCAGAATCTGAGGGATAGAAACTATTGAGAAGACTTTAGATCTTTGAGGTTGTATTCTTGAAGTGTATCCTTGAAGTGGGCCACTGGACTCCTTTGGCTTTTGGTTGTGAGTAAGTAGTTTTTCTTCCCCCAATATTTCTACCATGTTGTGTTGCCTTACCCTAGGCCAAAGACAAAGGAAAATAAAACTACAAACTGGAAAGATGTGAGCTGAAAGAAATCTTATACTTTTTTTTTGTTTTCAAGACTTATTTTCTCTGTGTTATAGCACTGATTGTCCTGGAACTCATTCATCCACTTGCCTTTGCCTCCCAATTACTGGGATCAAAAGTGTATGCTATCATGTCCATCCCAAGAAAACTTGTTCTTAGTGCATTGATTCTTTCATAGCTTTAATGTAGTGATAGGAAGCAAATATACAGCTGGAGGAGTTGTTATTATGACACAGTAGGCAGAAGCTAAGGAAGGATGCTGCCTAGCATCCAACAAAGCACCTGCTTTTCTCTGTCAGTCTGAAAATGTCATGTATACTGATGTTGGGAAATCTTGACTAGTGAACATTGCCTGTATCAACTAAATATTTTTGCTACCATATGGTAGAAAACTCTTTAAAGAGTGGGTTTGACACAGGATGCATTTATGGATTTTATTTTTCCAATAACAAAAGTCCAGAATTAGCCTACATCAGGTATTTCTTTCAAGAAAATGTTTCAAGATGTCTTCTAGCCTCCCACCCTCCATCTGTAACAGCTGACAACTTCATGAATATAAGGTGGCTGCTATGTCTAAGAATAATAATGGAGAGCACAAGGCAAATGACATGAAGCAGAAGCCTGTCCCCCTTGTCAGAAAAACAATTTCCCAGAATCTCTACTTGGAAGCATTCTGTTGGTTTTCTTTCTTATTAGACAAAATAGAGTTTTGTAAACATGGAGACTCTAAGATGCTGACCTTATTAACACTGGAGCTCTAAGATAATGTCCTTGTTAATATTAAGGCACTAGGATACTGTCCCTGTTATTATTAAGTCTTTAAGCTATTTTCCCTGTTAAACTCGAGACTCCAGGGTACTGTCCCTGTTAACATTGAGGCTCTAGGAGCTGTCCCTGTTAACTATTGAGGATCTAGGAACTGTCTGTTAATATTGAGGCTCTAGTATCCTTGTTAACACTGAGGTTCTAGGATCTGTTTGTTAACAATGACTTTATAGAGTCTATCTATTGTGGTTTAATAAGAATCAGGAGAAACAGATAGGCCGAATAGATGTTTATTCAGGGAGAAATAACTTACAGCATAGACAGATGAACACCAGCAGGTTCCTGGTCCCAAAGATGCCTCTGGGTGTTCTCCTGTCCCTGTGCTGCAAGCAAGCAAGCTCCTGGAGCCCCTTCCTCAGACTTAGTTCCCCTAGGTAAAATCTGCCCCCGTCCCTACCCACAATGGGAATGGTCTGTGCCACAGGTGCAGACAAAGGAAATATCTCACTACATCTATCCCTGTTAACACTGAGGCTCTAGGATCTTTCTGTTAACATTGAGGCTCTAGAATCTGTCCCTGTTAACACTGAGGCTTTAGGATATTGTCCCTGTTAATACTGAGGCTCTAAGAACACTGTCCCTACAAATATTGAGGATCTATAAGGATAACAAAAACATGTGTATTTTAGTTGACAACTGGCAGCTTCTGCGTTACCTACACACTTTGAAATTAATTTTATAAAACTAAAGAATCCTCATTTCTTTCAACAGTGGGATATTATGTATCACTTAAGAGTGTTACGAGTAAGGTTTTTCTTGCGGTCACACCGCCACCGCCAGCCCCAATTAACACACTCAGAGATGCTGTATTTGATATAATGCTGTTGGACAGGTACTAGTTAGATCTGTCTTAAGTATTAACCCATTTCTATTAATCTAAGTATTTCCACGTGGTCTCATCTTACCGGAGAGAGTGTGCCTGGCGTCTGGTCTCCCCAGTCTCTCCATGTTGATTCCTCCTTACGATTTCCTCTTTCCTCCTTGTCTCCTAGTCTCTCCTATCTTCCTTTCCTATTTGCCAACAGTGCTTTATTCATTAACCAATAAGAGAAACATATTTACAGAATGGCATCTCCCATCCTCTCCTCTTTTCTGTCTAAAATAAAAAGAAGGTTTTAATGTTAACATAGCAAAATATATCACACAAAGTTATAAAATAAGAATCACAGTTAACAATATTTAGTCAATTAACATTTAGTAAGATTTAAGAAAATATTTCACCATCTATTCTATCTTTGTGAGTTTAAAGTCCTATAAGTAATTTATCTTTAATCCTAACTAAGGAAAACTATAACCATAAGTATTTGTCTTCAACTCCCTCAAAGACCACAGAAGGATAATATATAAACTCTAGAAATGACAGAGACAACTCATTTCCTGGTCAGTCACCCGAAGTTCTTCTGTAATTTTCCATTTTCAGCCCATAGGCCATAGTGTGTCTGGCAGACTCCTCAGCAAAGCAGGAAACTTTGAACTGTCTTCTTGTATTGGCAATTTGTCAGTCACTTTTTTTCTGTGTCCTGCACACTGTCTGAAAGACTCTTCCATGAAGCAGTAACTCTGTAGCAATGTCCATCTTGAATCAGCAGTCACTTTTCTGTGTGTCCTGCATATCCAGTTTATATAACATAAAGTCAAACAGTCCAGACAAGAGTAGTATCTTGCCCAAATGGCTAGTCTTACCATATTGAAAGCAAACTTCATAATGCCTTTCTTTGATATATATATGCAGGTGGTATTGCCAGGATCAATTATGTCTCACTATCAAGAGAATCCCTAAACCATTTTAAATGCCATATTCTGTAGGTCTTTGGAAGGTTTGACGAATGCCTATCCATCTCAAATACATCTCTATATATCTAGAAAACCTAACTAACACTCTAAATTTTGACTAGTATAGGTAACTATCTATAATCTGTACTAAATTATACATTACATTTCTAAATGAGCTATATAAACACAATATCTAAACAAGAGGAGAAATATACATATCACAAAATTGACCTTATATTGTATCAATAAATGAAAATCCATTTCAAAACAATGTATTCACATCTATAACATAATCCTCTTTTTACCTTTAAAAATATTGGTTGTGATCACTAACCATTTACAACCAACCCCATTTAAATGAAAACAAACATTTAAAACAATATTTGAGAATTTGGGCGTGGTTCTTTCCAAACAACTTCCTGCTGGTAGGGGGCGCTGTCATGGGGATCCTAAGAAAATGAAGAAATCCTGGCTTGTAGTCTTCAAGGCTGCTATGTCCCAACTGTTTTGAATGTTGGATCACCTGGTACTCTGTTTCAGGGGGTCTGGCTTGATCAAACCACATTAATATGGAAGGAATCCACAGCTTTTCATTTTCTGTGGAAACAAAAATAGAAATCCTCTTCCCCAGTAACTTGTCCTTAGACTTAAATTTTTGAGTCAAAGCATTTTTAAAATATATAAATTGAATTAATCCAGCAGCATTTCTTTTATCAGTTGTTATTTCCTCAGCAGTCAAACAATTTAAAGTCAACAGAATAGAGTATAGTATCCACAGTTTCTCTGTGCTTTCCATCTTTACGTGGCTTTTTTTATTACTCTGTTTCTTTTACCTTTTATTTTTTCATTTTTTGAGACAGGGTTTCTCTGTGTAACTTTTATCTGTCCTGGAATTCACTCTGCATACCAGGTTTACTTTGCAATCACAGAAATCTGCTTGCCTCTGTCTCCCGAGTGCTGGGATTAAAGACATGTGCCACCACACCCACCTCCTCTCTGTATTTTCAAAAACATTTTATTCCTTTTCTCTCCCAAGCCTATATATATTTTAGAACACTGTAAACCTTTAGTGCTTTTTTTTTTTAATGTGAATCTGTCTTTACTGTAAATCTTTATCTTTTTCTGGCCACAAGTATTTTATCAGGTAAATAACAACATTGCTAAAATGAAAGCTATAGCTGTGTTAGCCACAGTCTATGCAAGATGGTGGCGGCTATTTTACCACCAGCACTGAGAGTTATGCTCA
Organism: Phodopus roborovskii; assembly: GCF_943737965.1. NCBI lineage: Eukaryota > Metazoa > Chordata > Mammalia > Rodentia > Cricetidae > Phodopus > Phodopus roborovskii. The sequence continues at coordinate 866,286 of NW_026125811.1, forward strand.
CTGTCTTGGTCTATGCTACCATCCAGCAGCATGTTGCCAGCTTGGAGATGTGGTCACTGCCATTTCCAGTTCTCATACACACCAATAAACTGTTAGCAGTGCTTTTTTTTTTTTTTTAAAGCCTTGTGTTTTTTTTTTTTTTTTTTTTGCCACTTATACTGACTCAGGAAACCTCCCTTAAAGGAGCCGTGCAAATCTTTGTCTCTTGCGAAACAGAATCCAACTCAGAAAAAATACTGTTAATAAGAAGCCTTGCTTCTTGTCTAAGACCATTTCTTTAGCTTTTTTTTTTTTTTTTTTTTTTTTTTTTTTTTTTAGTTTTAAGTAGAAGTTCTTATTAGCCACGTTGCGGTGCTATATATAACAAGTAAGGTTTTTCCTCCTGCCGCTGGTCTTGTACCGCCACCGAGCCAGCCCCAATTAACACAGAGAGACTCTGTATTTGTTATAATGCTGTTGGCCAGGTACTAGTTTCTTATCGGCTAGCTCTGTCTTAAATATTAACCCATTTCTATTAATCTAAATATTTCCACGTGGTCTCATCTTACCTGAGAGAGGTGTTCTGCTCTTTCTGTCTCTCCATCTTGACTCCTCCCTACTACTTCCTCGAATCCTCCATGTCTCCTAGCCTATCTTGCTTTACTATTGTCCAACAGTGCTTTATTCATTAACCAGTATGAGAAACATATTTACAGAATGACATCTCCCATCATAAGTGCAAGTGTTAATTTTTAAAATTAGGCAGGGGGAGGTGGCTCAATAGATAAGAACCTATGTAAAAAACCATGTGTGGTCATGAATGTGTCTGTAACCCCAGCACTAGCAGAGCAATAGATGCAGAGACAGGAGGAATGTTGTAGCTTGTCTCCCAGGAGTCAGTGAGTGACCTGTCTCAAAGGGTAAGGTAAAGAGTAATAGATCAGGACAACCGAGATACACCTCCGACCTTTGCATATGCAGAGAGATACATACACGTAGGCTCATCCTTCATATACATATATGCAAATGAACATGATAGTATGAGTTGAGTTAACTATAATTGTGCACAACAGAGGGGCTGAGAAGCTGACCTCCAAGTTTAGGTCATGTTGTACTTGGAGTAGAAAGTAAACCTTCAAACCTTCAAGGCACAATAGTTTATATCAACAAAGTTAGCTTTATCTGGCTTGAGTCACCTGGTTACAGCTCATTCTGCTCCATGCTATGTTTGTCATGGAACCTAGACTGAAGGAGAAGCTAATGGTTGCAAAATGACCCTTGGCCATTACATATGACCTTTGATAGGAACAACAACAACCAAACCCTCCTCAAAGGAGGGCAGAGGTGGGCATGATGGAGCAGGAAGATTGAGTCAGGGAAAGAAGAGAGCAAGAAAAGAGATACCATAATAAAGGGAGCCGTTATAGGTTTTAAGAGAAATCTGGCACTGGGGAAATGTCCAGAGATCCACAAGGATGGCCCCAAATAACAATCTAAGCAATAGCAGAGAGGCTAACTTAAATGCCCTTCCACAATAATGAGATTGATGACTACCTTATATGCCATCATAGAGCCCTCATCTAGTAGCTGATGGAAGCAGAAGCAGATACCCAGAGCTAAACAGTGAGTTGAACTCCTGGAATCCAGTTGCAGAGGAGGAGTGAAAAGACAAGGGGTCAAGACCAGGCTAAAGAAACCCACAGAAACTGATGACCTGAACAAGAGGGAGCTCGTGAACCCCAGTTTGATAGCTGGGAAACCAGCATAGGCCTGGTCAGTCTTTGGTGCCTCTGGTAGTGGATCAGTATTTATCCCTAGTGTACGAATGGACTTTGGGAGCCTGTTCCACATAGAGGGATACTCTCTTAGACTAGACACATGGGTGAGGGCCTAGGCCCTGTTCCAAATGTTGTGACAGACTTTGAAGATCCCCCATAGAAGACCTCACCCTCCCTGGGGTTGGTGGGAGGGGGGGAAGGGGGAGGATGGGAAGGAGCATCAATCAACTGGGATTGATATGTAAAACAAGTTTATTTCAAATTTAAATTTTAAAAAATTATCAAAAAAAAGAAAGAAAAGAAAAAATAAAAACCTCCTCAAAACCAGAAACCAAAAACCATGTTACAACATATGATTTTCTTTTCAAAGTTTCAGCTTGGATGTGACTTGTGCATTTCTGTGCATATTGTGTTGGCAGATGCAAGCCTTATGGCTTCCCTGATGTTCACTAGAGTGAGGATTTATAGCCCTTCCTCCTGGGAGAAGAGGAAACCACACACAGTGTGCACAGCTAGTTTCTTCCTGGTGTATCACGAATTCCCTTCAGGCTGTTCTTCAAATTTCTCCTCTTTTAATGAAAATAATTGGCTTTGAGGATGAAGCAAGTGAACCAACATCACATCCAAGAAAAAAGACAACCACAACACACTACTTTATTCACTCTTTCAGCAGCTCTTCTCTGCTTTCCTTTCATGTGCTAGGCTTTGTGTGAGCTACAGTAACTCTTGCTATAGACACCCTCTAAGTAGCAACTAGAACTATGGGTCATGGCCTGTTTAGGGGTTGCACAGCAGATATCTTGCATATCAGATATTTACTTTAAGATTCATAACAGTAATAAAATCATAGTTATGAAGTAGCAACAAAATAATTTTATGCTGGGAGTCACCACAATATGAGGAACTGTAGTATTAAAGCGTCACAGTATTAAAAAGGTTGAGAATCACTTTTCTAGAATGTAGTATGAATAAACAACATCCTAGAAAAATGCATGGGTGGAGAAGAGGGACTTGGGCTGGAAGGATGGAAATATTCCTGTGAGAGATGGCACTTGAAAAGAGATACAGGTTGTCTAGATGAGCAAGAAAAGACAGGAAACAGCAGGGTGTAATTAATGGTAATCTGCTAAGATTTCTTCATGATGTCTAAGGAAAAAAAAAGATTAGTGTCAGTTAAAAAGACTTCTGCTTAACACTGTTCAGTGGGATATGATAAAATAAAGAAACAGGTTTCAAAAAGAAAATCAAGTGTTTGTGTATGATGTAATCATTGCAGATGATTAAAGAGTGTATATTTTATAATTACAGTTCCTATTTGACTTCACCAATATTTCTATATACAAAAATCAGCATAGAAAGCTCTTAGAATTTTTAAAGCGTTTTTTTTCTAACATCCTTTATTTGTTACATTTTGTTGTTGTGATAAAGTATCAAAACCAAGGAGACTTACAGAAGGAAGAATCTATTTGGGTTTACAGTTCCAGAGGGAGAACCCATAATGCTGGGGAAGCGCTATAGCAGAGGCAGAGTAGGAAGCTGAGAGTACATGCTACTGTTCCTAACATTGTTTAAAAGTTCTAAAGTGGTCTCCCTGATAACAGGATACAAACATCAGGTACCTAGGTATAAGTCTAACCAGAGATGCCCAAGAACTCTACAGGAAAAATTTATACAAACTGTAGCAACATTAAAGAAGACTTAAGTGTACAAATGGAAGAGTCAATATTCTCATGTCATTTCTTCTCAAGTCAATATAGATATCCAGTGTGATCCCAGTGCCCTGGGATTATTTTCAACTTGATACAACTCAGAGTCACCTGGGAAGAGATAGTCTTACTTGAGAAACTGTCTAGATCATTTTGGTCTATAGGCATGTCTTTGGAGCATTTTATCAATTGCCAATTGATGAAGGAGAGCCCAGTCCACTGTGGGTGGTTCCAATCCCTGGCAGGTGGACCTGAGTTATTTAAGAATGCTAGCTGAGCATGAGCTAATAAGTGAGTCAGAAGCATTCCTTTATGGTTTCTACTTACAGTTCCTGCAGACTGAAATGTGAGCCAGATAAGACCTTACTTTCCCAAGGTTTCTTTTTCTTTTTCTTTTCTTTTTTGGAGTGTATTTTTTTTTTCTTGTTAAACTGACTAAATTTCTAAGAGAACATAAAAGAACAACAACAAAAACTAGAGTAGGTAAACACTCTTGAAAGATATCATAGTAGGATAAAATTTGCTACTAAGTCAATGGTCATTAGTTGAAAATACCATTATGAAAGCAAATGAAGTGAGGCTAGTCACAAAACAACAACAAAATGATCATAAGAAGGATGTTGTTGATGGAGACAAAGGCTGTTACATGGATTGTCCTATGGAGGCCTGAATAAATGTATGTTTGCCTTAGACAGGGCATAGGTGGTGGGGTAGTAAATGAATCCACCCAAGTCTAGCACTGTGAAACAGTGGCTGTTTGGAGGCTACATACATGAAAGAATGGGTGAAGGGGTACTCATAGGCGAGGGGTCATTTATAGGAGTCATAGGTGAGGGGTTACTGTCAGGAGAATGGGTGAGTGATTGTTTACAGGAATGCTGAGGGGTTACTCAAAGAATCATGGGTGAGGGGATGTTTAAAGAATGAAGGATTACATTTAGGACCATGGATAGGGGTTACAGGATCATGGGTAAGGGTTACTCATAGGATCATGGGTGAGGGGTTTACTCATGGATGAGAAGTCACAGAAGCACAGATAAGGAGTTAATCTTCACAAGAGTGAGGTAGACATGAACATAGTTTGATCACTGAAAATTGCCCCCCAGCATGGGTGCTGGCTCATAAGCCGAATAACTGAACTTCCCTCCCTAATTTGCAGGCACCTCCATTGTCCCTTCTACCTCATCAATGTTTCTTGCTAATGTAGTGTGGAGGAGGAGACTTGTGAGTTGTAACATTCTGAGTTTATAGATCTTCTTACTCTCTACAGGATGGAATAATTATCCACTGGAGGCAAACATGGGGTTAATATTCTTTGAGAAAATGGATATGTATGTGATCTAGAATGCAAACATTGTGCTAAAAGAGACTCATTTTTGCTGGTACTTTAAAAGACCGAGAGTGGTGGTGTTGAAGTAGGTTGGTGTGAATTAAAAGTTGATGAGATTCTCACTTGCTGCTCTCTATGTGGTCAATGAAGTAGGAGGAAAAACTGATAACTAATAAGACGGTTAATAGAAAAAATAATGTATTATACCTTGGGCAAAGACCCTGGAATGTTCATTCAGAAACTGAGGTCAAAAGAAGTTCTCTAACCAAGAAAGGCATTTTCTGAGCATCAGAGGGTGAGTGCCACTGCATATGAAGGTGCTGATCTGTAGGCTGGTGCTTCTGTATGAAGATTAGCATCTATCTAATAATAGGGATTAATACAAGAGTAGGACTATGACATGGCAACTACTATTCTTTATGTTCTTACTTTTTAAGATGGGGTCTTTTTAAAAAATGAACATTGTCTGCATGTATGTTTGTGTACTGTAACATGAGACTTTTGGACCAGCATGGTTATGCCTCCCTGGAGTCCCAAATAAACACACAGATGCTATATTAATTATGAAACTGTTGGCTGATGGCTTGAGCTTCTTATTAACTAGCTCTGTCTTAATTATTAACCCATTTCTATTAATCTAAGTATTTACACATGGTCTTATCTTACCAAAGAATGCCAGACCTGCAAATTCTTTGTCTGCTACATGACAACTGCTAAGTGTCTCCACAGAGAAGAGAGCAATTTCCTGTTTTTTGCTCAGCTACCTTACTCCCTACTTGTCTATACAAACCTCCAGACCTCTATGTTAGCTAGTGGCAAGCTCCATTCTCTGACTCCCAGACAGGCTTTATGTGTGCAAAAAGATATCACAACAGTGTACCATGTACATGCAGTGTCTGTGGAGGCCAGAAGAGTGTGTAGGATATCCTGGAACTGAAGTTACAGGTGACTGTGAGCTATCATGTGATTGTTGGGACTTGAATCCTGTCCTCTGGAAGAGGAACTCTTAGTAAGCTGAGCCATCTCTCTAGCTCCCTTAAGATGGGGTCTTTCTGTGTCAAACACACTGGCCTCAAACTCATAGACCCAAACAATCCTCCCCTTCAGTCTTTTGTGTTGTAGGTAGATGTGTGTATAGGTAGATGCTACCATGACTGGATGCCATTCATAGTATTATATCACCCCTCACAAGAGTCCATGAAGTATGTCCTTTTAGTACTATTTTGCTAAAGCACAGAAGAGTGACGCCCAAAGTCATAGAGCTAGCGAATAGTGGAACTGGAATTCCATCTAAGGCACACTAGACCCACAGCCCATATCCTTAAGAAGTTGCTGAGCTATATAAAACTGTATTGGGATAGTACCTTAGAATTTTGTTAGAGGAATTCACCCTTTGGTGAACATAATGTTAATGAATAACACGGACTCCTTTCTTCCTTCCTTCCTTCCTTCCTTCCTTCCTTCCTTCTTTCCTTCCTTCCTTCCTTCCTTCCTTCCTTTCTTTCTGCCTTCCTTCCTATCTTCCTTTCTTTCTTTTTTTCCCTTCTATATTGACAACAGACAAGAGAATGGGAGGTTTTTGTGCTTTTTTTTTCTTGCATATGTATCATTCAGGTTGAGATCATGAGATCAATTAAGAATTGAATACCCAGACTAGAGAACAGTGCTTTGATGCTCACGCTCAAAAAATTTGTTTGTCTCTATTTAACCTTGAAACTCTAAGCTCTCTTATGTGTTCATCCATGTGTCAAAGACCCAGCAAAATCTGAGTCCTTTGAGTATGAGATGATTTCCCACCTCTGGAAAATATTAAGTGATGCAATTACAAGATACCTCAAAGTAAAGGGATGTTTTGAATACCCCCAGTTCTCAGTCTTTTCCTGGCTTCTAGATATAATTAAGAGCATTCAGGAATAAAGTATCTCTGTATTTCAAAATTTAAGGAAAATCATTATGCTTTCAATGATGAGTTTTCAGAAAACAAATGAAAAATATATTAAAAATCTAAGTCCACATAACTTAGATATGATTTTCCCCATAATAAATTTATAGCTCCAATAAAAAATACCACTTCGGTTTAATGTTATGAAAAATATAAATTTGTTCTAATTAAATTGCCTTTATTCTAAAAGATACCCTATTATTTCAGCATTAGCAATGTTTTCAAATAGGCCAGTTTACATACCATTGTCTTAAATCTTAAGGCAGCTTAAAATCAGGGGATTATAGCTCACTGAGTTGAGGAATGAATCACTGTGGTGTCTCTGGAGCACATAAAGGTCTTACATAGTCCAACATGGATAAACTTCTGCTCCTATATGCCATGAAGATGCATGCTATGTCTTTGGGCCACCTCAATATCTGTGTTCTCTTTGAACACTTTGGGAAGGAATGAGGGTGATGTACTACTACAAAAACAGGGATTAGGAGATTTCTTCTAAAATGTTCATGTAGAATCTTTCAATTATCTACCCCAAGGCCGCCCTGGGGTATTCCATTTCCCATGGAATAAAAGTCAGTTACTTAGTGTGAGTAGTTGGGACTGTACTGTGAGAAGTGGTAACAGAAGACCACACTTGTTCATGTGCCTTTCTTTACAAAACAGGTACTTTTGCTTTAATTCAGCTGCATTCCGCTGTTGTTGCTTCTTCCTCTTCCTTTTAGTGCTTGAACCCTTTTATACTCTGAGAATTTACTGAGGATCTAAAGAATTTTGTGCTTGTGGAGTAATTCTAAATATTTCTAATCGAAAATGGAGGCTCTGAGGCTTCAGCTCACTATAGAGCTTGTTGCTTAGCATACCTGAGGCCTGGATTTGGTTCCCACTCAGTAACTTAAAAATAAAAGGAAATGCAATCTGAGACAACCAAACACACTAAAGGCAGAAGTCATGAGCATATTTCATGTTAACATCTCCAGCACATCTTTTAATTTAATTTAATTTAATTCTGATACTGGAGAGTGAGCCCACAGTCTTAAGCATGCTAGGCAAGTGCTTTATTATAAGCTATATTCTCTGCCCATTATCTTAGCACTATAGTGAAATTAGCACTGAATTTGATTGCAATATTGTGTATTCTCTCTCTCTCTCTCTCCTTTCATTATATATCCTTGGCTAGCCTCCAACTCATACTACTCCTTCTGCCTTAGTCTCTTAAGTGGTTAAGATTACAAGTGTGAACCATTATGCCCAGGTCAAAATATCTGTCTTGAAACTGCCTATTTATTCCCAATTATGATTGAGTAAATGAATTTTACTTACCTAGAAAAAATCCTGTGAAATATATAAAAATCTTAGCAATGTGTGCTCAATTTTGATCATTGCACTTCTTGGTTTAGTGCTTATTACTCTTGCCTATAGAGGAAGGGATTAATCCTGATTTTTGTATGTAGCAGTGGTGCTGCATACAACCATTTCCTGTTCTTTATGTCAACTTTATTATATCCTTGACTATGTTAGAAAAGAACAAACAAAGGTTTCTTGCTCCTCATCTATAAAAGAACCACGATTCATTACTATTATGGCAATCTCTTTATTGCTTTAATGTTTTCTTGACATTTGATTGACTATATAACCTGATGTTTCTGGGACACTTTTGATCCTATCTTAATTTTCTCAGTCTCTTTTGACAGCTTCTTTGGTGTTTAACATCTGCCAATCAGATCCTAAAGACATGAAAATTGAAATAAATCTTATATTTTTGGTTGTGAGCTTAGCCTTTAACAGCTGAGCCATCTCTCCAGCCCTAAATAAAACTTTCGGAATATTTTATAAACTTAAAATAAACTTTGCCATATTTGCAGAGGGTTTCTAGATAAGTCATGATGGTTTGTACATTTTCCCCTCCCTCCTTTCCTCCCTCCCTTCTTCTTCTCTCTTTTTCCTTTCTTTCCTTTTTATATTTTTGAGACATGGTCTCACTGTATAGCCCAGGTTGGCTTCAAACTTACTGAACTCTTCCTTTCTCAATTTCTTGAGTGTTGAGATTATGAATGTAAGCAACTAATTGCTATTTCTGTCTTCATTCTCTCATTTTACAAAAGTAAACAATGAGTGATGTTAGTAATGACCACAATGGGGGATTGAATAGGAATGGCACCCATAGGCTCATATTTTTGAATTCTTAGTCACTAGGGAGTAGCGCTATTTGAGAAGGATTAGAGGCTGTGGCCTTGTTGGAGTATGTATGGCTTTGTTGGAGGGAGTATGTCACTGGGGGTGGGTTTTGAGGTTTTAAAAGCCCAAGCCAGGCCTAGTGTCTTTCTTTTCCTGCTTCCCATGGATCAAAATGTAGAACTCTAAGCTACTTCTCTGGGACCATGCCTGCCCACATGCCTCCATGCTCTCTGCTACAATGATAATTGTTTAAACCTCTGAAACTGCAAGTGCGTGCCAATTAAATGCTTTCTTTTATAAGAGTTTCCATGGCCATGATGCCTCTTCACAGCAATAAAACACTAAGATAAACACATTTCATATTAGAGTCACATTAAAAGCATATCCAAGGACTATTGGGAAAAAAGTTTGCCTTGTAAGCATGAGAACCAGAATTTGAACCTTAGGCATGCTGACATAGTACTTGTAATCCTAGTTATGAGGCAGTTTAGAGACACTGGAGGTTGATCACTGGCCAGCCAGTCTAGACTACTTAGTGAGCTTCAGGCTGGTGAGAGACACTGATCCAAAAACATGGTGAATGATTCCTGAGGAACAACACTTGCTGTTGATCTCTTGGTCTCTGCATATGTACACAGACATATATGCATGCTCTCTCTCTCTCTCTCTCTCTCTCTCTCTCTCTCTCTCTCTCTCACACACACACACACACACACACACGGTTGTAAACCCCATACACACATACACAATAAGAGAAAGTCAGCCTCTCCCATGTTAGATTTGTATAGGTAGAATGTAGATTTATAGGCAGATACCATTAATAAAAAAGATTTTGGAACTGTGTGCTTTATAAGACATTCTCAGGGATTTATCATAGTTTGACACATTGTTTGTCACACTCCTCATGGCACATTGCCTGATATTATCACTATGTTCTTAGTGTAGTTTTAGAATAATCTGGGTACATTTATTTCACGTACTATGTATCAGTAGCAAGGGATGAATATGATCAACATTTACTGTATGCGTGTATGAAATTGTCAAGCAATGAACAAAACATTATACAAACAAAATGAACTGAAAGGGGGTAGAGACCGGTGGATCACTGGAGCTTGCTGGTGGCACCTTCGGGTTCAGTGAGAGACTCTCTCAAGGGACTAAGTCAGACAGACACAGGACCATAATCCTCTGCCTTCTGTACACACACATAAAGAAAAACTGAATAGACGAATTGGTTAAAGAAATTTTATCATGGCTTTTTGTTAGAATATAATTGAAATTGTTTATAATAAAATAATTTTAATGCCATTTTTTCATACATTACATACCTTCCACATGCCTGTCTGTCTTTCTCAGTTTCATCTATTAGCACAGGCTGGTCTTGAACTTGTGATCTTTATGCCTCAGTCTCCCAGGGGCTGGGAGTACAGCCATGTGCTACTGTACTAAGACTTCATACAAAGCAGCTTTACAATGATATAATTTACATGCTGTATAAGCCACATATTTGAAGCTTATAATTCAGTGGTTGTTTGTATACTAAAAGTGAATATAATTACACCTCAGTCATGGCCATCTTATCACTGGGAAAACACTCTGTGGTCATTAGCAGTCTCTCTTTATTCATTCTGAACTGAGGGTAAATAAGAAATCCACTCTCAGTCCACATGGATGTGCCTATTTTGGATGTTGCATATAAATTAATCAATAAAATTTGTGACATGAAACATGACATTTCATTAGCTAATGTCGTGTTTTCAGAGTTCATACATGTACATATATTCTTATTTCACTTTTGTAATTGCTGAGTAATATTTCATTGCACCAGTTTGCCATATCTCACACCTTTATCAAGTAACAGATAGTCATATACATACTATTTCAAGTTATCCCTGATGCTTGCTATCTTTCCTTCTCCAGCATTGTCCCACTGAGCTTTAAAACTCCATTTCCTTATCTTTCTTGGCAACATAGTTATTTTTATAGTTTCATTAAGACTTTGTCTTTCTTTAGAGATCCAAAACTGCTCAAAATTCACAGAATATGGATGCTCAACCCCAACTGATGATAAATCTGCTGTGAAACCCTTACACCTAAGACTCAGGGAAAATATGTGAAGAGTGGGTGGAAAAATTGCACAAATTAGATTTCCAGAAAGTATCCACTAGGCATGACAGGGAAAATGTACCCATGACTGATGGGAGATGCCATTATGTATATATGTTTCTCATACTGGTTAATGAATAAAACACTGTTGGCCAATAGGAAAGGAAGATAGGAAGGACTAGGAGACAAGGAGGAAAGAGGAAGGAGTAAGGAGGAGTCAGCATGGAGAGACCGGGGAGACCAGATGCCTGCCCCACTCGCCAGTAGGTGAAACCACGTGGGAATATAGAAATGGGTTTTTACTTAAGACAGAGCTAGCTGATAAGAAACTAGTACCTGGCCAACAGCATTATATCAAATATAGAGTCTCTGTGTGTTAATTGGGGCTGGCACAGCGGCAGGACCAGACTAGCGGCAGGTGGAAAAACCTTACTCCTTACACATGACATTTCAACAATATGGCTTCCTTAACCATAATGATAATACAGTTGACATGCCAATATGGACAAGGTATGGTCCTACCCCTAGATGAAGAGGTATAGGTGGTCATTGCCAATTCCAAGTAGTCAGCCCTGGACACATGTACATAAGAGAAAAACTGAATGAATTCGGGAATTTTATGTGCATGTGCACACACACACACACACACACAGAGGGGGGGCCGTTAATAAGTAAAGAAGAGACCATGAATTTGGGAAGCATGACATGGGAATAGTTTGAAGTGGGAGGAGATGTGAGAGTGATGGGGGTACACTTCTCATGTATGAAGTTCAAGAAGAAAAAGAATCTGTCTTTCTTTAATAATGGTAATATACTTAGAAGAAGCAGTTATATTATCAAGCTCTTGCCTGGGGTGTTCTATTTGAGCACAATGTTTATTAAATCAGGTGGGACCCAAAACTCAGGTCCCCAAAGTCCTTCTGAGAGACTTAAAATGGTGCTAAGGGGAATCTCAGCAGAGCAGGGACCTTGGTACATTTGAGGGGAAGTATTCTGAGGAGAATATATAGACAGTGTAAGTGAAAATTGGTACAGTATTTCTCAATCTTGGTTTCCCTAGCCTCAAAATAATGGCATACAAGCTTTGAAACCTGAGTTTTCTTCTACGAACTTCAACCATTTTAAATGACCCTAGGTAGTTAAAAAATATTCGCTGTATCCATGTACATAATTAGGCCAGCCTGATTTTTTGATCATGAATATCTTTGGAAATGATGCTGAACTCTAAGAGATAGTAAAAAGAAAAGAGTAAAATTAAATACAAATGTAAGACTTTGATAGGTGCAAAAGAAATTACTGAATATTCACTCAGTATGGCACTGGGTGGGTCTCTCAGGGTTATCAGTATGGAGAAAAACCTTTGCTTTTCCCTAGGATGCTCTGTAATTCTGAAGAGACAGAAGTTAATTATTAGAAAACTGATTATCATGTCTTTCTCGCCTAAAGAATTACAAGCCAGTTGTGTCTGTTGCATTGCAATTTGTTATTACCAAACTTCTACGCTGGCTTTTGAAAATGTACTTCACTATCACTATATATAAATGTATGCTTCTTTGCTTTCTCTTATGGACTCCTGAAGACCATAATGTCTTCCCTGGTTCCAAATTTATTGATGAGTTAAGGAAAACATATGTTTCATGATTTTCTTTCTAAAATATTATCCCTTGACCTCCTGTAAGAAGTCACAATTATTTCTACCCACACCTATAAGACAACAGTCTAGTACTCTAGTTCATCTTGTTATCTATACTTCCTTACTCTTTACTTAATGGTCAGCAGCACCATACCATATAGGCTGTTGCTGGGGTTCTGACAGTGCTCAATTCTTCTTTGAGCATTTCTAAGGATACATGAAAAGGAAGAAGGAACCCTTTAGGAGTCTATCTTAAACAAGCCAACTAGAAGTAAATTCTTAACAAGAGCACTAACAGAATTGTTGTCAAAAGGCCTGCGTTCTAGAACCACATGTCTGACCACCCAAGTAGCTTTCCTAACCTCTCTATACTCCATAAAGAAGAGGACTATCTTCTAGGGTTGTTACCAAGACAAGATGAAACTCACCTGTCTTGATGGTGACACAGCACAATGGTCAACAAAGTGTCATAGGGATAAAAAGGGTCTTCTGGGCTTTTTTTACCCACCAACAGCGTCGCACCAGCACTGCTATGGCAAAAGAAGCTAGCACAAGAAAAATACAAGTTTATCCAACAACATTCAGAAATGGAGACCAGAAGATCCAGAGGCTACAGTATTTTTATGCTGAGTTTCATGACAAAAGTGGATAGTTGTGAAGAATCAAAATGGATAGAAAGAGTATGACTTAAAGCAAATAAACTGGTGGGGTAAAGGTAGAGATAGACAACACAGCAATGCTCATTTGCTCAGGTTCTAGTTGGTCTTTCTGTGTAGTATTTCTTTCCCTGAGTATAGGGTAGGACCATCTGAAATGAACAACATAGGGCTTGTTTCAAGGAAGGATAGGCCAGAGAATAATCCTTACCAGATTTGTTACTTGCTTTAAAGGAGAAGGTGTAAGAAATAAAAATATCTTGAGTCAGCCTAAGTCCAATTAGCACTGGACCCTGAAGGTTAACCTGCTAAGTTTTCTTCTAGTCTATTTCCTCTCCCCCAAACCAGATAATTAGAATAGGAAATTACTAACAGTCAAGCTTGCCTAGCAACCTGCAGATGTAACAAGGTCTTGGGCTTGATAGGCTTTAAAATAAGTGATCTGACATCAGACCGCCTGAAACAGAGTACAAGCTGATCCTACATTCCAAACAGCTGGACAAAACAGCCCTACAGACTACAGCTAGGATATCTGAATCTTCTTCGAATCCCCCAAGACAGCGCCCCTTACCAGCAGGAAGTAGTTTGGAAAGAACGACGCCCAAATTCCCAAATATTGTGTATAGATGTTTGTTTTCATTTAATTGGACTTTGTTATATAAAATTAAATAATTAAAATAAATAAATAAATAAATAAAAAAATAAGTGATCTGTACAACATACAGATCACTCATTCATGATTGTTGAAAAATAGACAAATGTAAGCAGTAGAGTAGAAGATAAGACTTAGATGATGTGTAATATTATGGGCTCTGGATTTCTTAGCATCTTATGTTTTTTTTCTGTTACTGTGATAAAACATCATGACCATATGAAACTTGTGGAGAAAAGGATTTATTTCATCTTGCACTTCCAAGTAACGGTCCACCATCAGGGAACTCAAGACAGGAACCTAGAGGAAGGAACTGATGCAGAAGCCATAGATGAGTGCTGCTTACTAGATTTCTCTTCATGGCTTGCTTAGCACAAGGGTGGGACTGCCCACGGAGAACTGAGCACTTTTACATTCAATTACTAATTTAAAAAATGCACCTCAGGCATGGGCCAATCTGGTGGGGAAAGTTTCTCAATTGAAGGTTCTCTCTTTCCAGATGACCCTAGCTTGTGTCATGTTGACATAAAACTAGCTAACTCACTCTGCCAGTGAGGAAATGGAAGAAGGGAGCTGTGTTAGGATGATTAAAAACTGTTCTCTGTGCTCAATCAGTAGGCCTGCCATGCTGGCAGAGCACTTGGCTATGCAAAGTTGTGGAATAAACTGTCTCAGTTTCCCATAGTGTATAGGTATGTCTCTAGTCTTCTTACTGTGAAATGAGGATCCGCATTTCTCACAGACGAGTTCTAGTTCTTATGGAATGTTCTTGGTGAGAGAGAAGAGAGAAGGGGATGGCAGAAACAAGACCTTGCTTCTGAGATATTCCCAATGTCTCCCAGTGTAGTTGAAATTTTCTTTGGTACATCAACCAGCTCCCAACTAATGACATGGAGACTTTTTATTAGCTATAAAAGCTACGTCTTTAGCTTAGTCTTGTCACACTAGCTCTTGTAACTTAATTCTTTGTTTTGCCTTGGGGTTTTAACCTTTCTTTCATTCTGTATGTCCTGCTTCCTCTGTATCTGGCTGACTGGCTGGCTGGCTGGCCCTTGGAGTTTCCCTAGTCTCTATCTCTCTCTCTCTCTCTCTCTCTCTCTCTCTCTCTCTCTCACCTAGATTCCTTCTCTTACTTACTCTTTCTGCTGAGAAGTCCCACTTATACCCCCTGCCTAGTTACTAGCCATTTAGCTTTTTATTAGACCAACTGGGTACCTTAGGCAGACAAGGTAAACAAATGCAACACATCTTTACATAGTTAAACTAATATTTCACAACATCCTAGTGCAAAGTAGTGAGCAGGCCAAGATGCCATTGACAGTGTGTACTACATAGATGTCAGCCATTATCCTCCTCCTTCCCTTCCTCCTATCTCCTCCTCTGTCCTCCCTGGCTCCATCTCCTCCTCTGACAGGATCCATGCCATTTAACTTTAATGTGAACTTTGGAATCTTGCTTAGTATGCATTTCTAAGCCTCTCTTTCAAATACTCTATGTGGTGGTCTGGACAGTGTACAGGTAGATACCTGTGTTTTCATTAGGCATGCCAGAGGATTCTGATGGAATTAGTTTTCAGCAAGAGTCTATAAGACATTTAAAAATTATCTTCAGCGATGAAACCCATCATTTTGTAAAATGAAAATACACTAATAAAACCATTGTCAGGTATGAGCATCTTTATATTGTCTTTTCACCTCAAATTTTCATAGCAGGAATAACAATTTGCCCAACCTCATAAAGTGGAGATAGAATTCAGAATGCAAGGGTGGGAAATTGTATTAAAAGAAATGGATGAGACCCATGTTCAGGGGGGTCTGAGTCAGTCTCATGCTGGATTCCCAACTATCAGTCTTAGGGCCTGTTAGCTCCTTCTTGTTCAGGTCAGCTGTCTGTATGTGTTTCTGCCGCCTGGTCTTGTCCTCTCCATCTGCATTTGGATTCTAGTATGACTCAGTGTTTAGGTATGGGTGTTTGCTTCTGTTTCCAACAGGTACTAGATGAGGGCTCCATGATGGTGGGTAAGTTAGTTGTTGATCTCACTATCCAGGAAGGGCATTTATAGTAGCCTTTCCATGGTTGCTCAAATTGTTAATTTGCGGCAGTCTTGTAGTTCTCTAGACATTTCTTTAGGTTCACTTTTCTCTTCAAACCAATAATGGCTCCTTCTTTTATGTTCTCTCTCTCTCTCTCTCTCTCTCTCTCTCTCTCTCTCTCTCTCTCTCTCTCTCTCTCTCTCTCTCTCTCCTGTCTTCTATTCCTAACCGGGCTCAATTTTCCTGGTTGCACATGTTTTCCTTTCCTCCCCCTCGTTTTCTCCTACTTTTCTCTCCATTCACTGCCCCCCCACTTCCCCTGTGCTCTGGGGGACTTGTCCCTTCCCCCTTCTGTGAGGGACTCTATATGAATCTCTTAGAATATACCTTGTATCCTAGTTCCTCTGGTGATGTGAATTATAGGCTGGTGATCCTATGCCCTAGGTCTAAAATCCATATATGAGTGAGTACATACTATGTTCCTCTTTTCGTGACTGGGGACTGGGTTACCTCATTCGGGATGGTTTCTTCAAGTTCCATCCACTTGCCTACGAATTTCAAGATTCCATTATTTTTCAGCCAGAAGGACTGAACAGTCTATGGGATCTCAGACAGTGGAACCAGGATGTATTCCTGATGCACAAAAGGACCTTGCAGACACATCCCCCATGGAGGGATAACTGCCTTAACCTATAGACAGGAGAGATGTCCTAGTCCCTACTTCAAATAACTTGTCAGATCTACATGACTCCACCTGGATGGCATTGCCCTACATGTGGAATTGGGGTGGGGGATTGGAGGGGAGGGTGGTCAGGGTGCATGTGAGGGGGTAGAGGGGGTAAGAGGGAGGGAGGGGCAGGGAACTGGGATAGACATGTAAAATAACAAATAAATAAATAAATAAAAATTTAAAAAAATTCATGGAACTTAAAAATAAATAAATGGATGGGGTGCTTCATAAAGTTAAAAGGAAGCATGGAACACTGAATTGGATTAAACACATATACCACAAATACATTTAAATGATGGCTCCATACTGATACATATTCCTTGGAATAGGAAAGAAATGTGAAAGCAGACACTGGATCTCAATCTCAAAGTGAGCAATGCTAAGTTGGTTCCTCAAAGTGTAGTGCCACAAGTGGCAGTCATTGCCTGGGAACTTGTTAGAAATGCAGACTTTGAGGCTGCACTTCAGTTTCACCTACCCAGAGCTGCATTTTAACAAGATGTGTAGGTGACTCAGATGCACTTTAAAGGTTGAGTAGCAGTGATATAGAACACAGGCCAACATACATAAATCAGTGAGACAACAATTAAGTATGGGCTGTGTGATGCGTATTGATGAATGGCTCTCAACTGATGGATGCTAGGCCAGTCACATTAAAATTGCATGAGAAGCTTAAAATGCAGCCCCATACCTAGAAATTCTGAATTTCAAGTGGAGCCTAGGGAAAAAATGATTTGAAAGGAACCTCCTGGGTAAAGTAATTATAGTTCACAGCCAAGTTTGGGAGCAGGGTATGAGGAGTGAGAGTTCTAGCAAGGGACAGGATGGAACAAAGGAGTGGACTTTGAACTGAGCCTTTGAAGCGAAACAAAGTTTTTACAGAGGGTAGGCTTGAGGTTGGGAAAAATATAAGATGGTGTTATTGAAACTTTCTCCAGAAGCAAAAGCTTGAACTGAAGGAACTATTATTCCCTAGGGAGTTTCTGCTGGCTATGATGAGCTCATAGTATCTTGGGGGCCAATGTCATATTTGATTCATGTTTAGAAACAATTTACATGGTTAGTACATTTCTCTCCTCAATACCCACTTGGGACTAATACATATGGTCTTTTGTCACATATAAAAACAAGTTTGGACTCTTGATCTACATCAAACAGAAATAAATAATCTAAGCTTGGAAGGATTTCAGGAAAAATGGAAATGATTTCTGTGCATTGGCACAATATTTGACTGGGATCGTTGCAATGAAATGGGTAATAGGGGTGATTATAATTTGAAATTATGAAATATTGTACGAATGTCAGGTTGTGCTGTGGACCCTTTGTCCCCTCCATAGTTTATACTTCTCCTACCTTTCTTATTCTTCCCCCTTTAATCTAACTGTAAGAACATCCTTGACATTCACCATGAATCTTTTTGATCCTTAATCAGATTCAATATTCCCCTTTCAAAGTTTCCTTCTGGTTAACTCTATTTTGGCTACATAGGCAGTGTTACACTTGATAGCACTTGATAGCACTTGAAACATTCCCTGGGATGCCGTTGACAGAGTTGGGCCCCAGTTATAGGAACACTGAGGCTAGTGAGCACACAGGAAACCAGGATTTCTAGAATTCACATGTTGTCAAGGTGGCACACAGCCTGCAACACCTGGTGTCTGTGCTGGGGAGGCTAAAAAAATGACTACTGGGTACAAGTTAGCCACCAACTAGAGGCCTAGAGGTTTCCAGTGTGTATGTTATCAGGGCCATGCCATGAAAGTCACTGACCTGGACTGTCTATGTGATGGGATCACTAAGTGATGACACATTTGCAGCACACAGAGGGACTCTGGGTCCTTATATAAATGCATCATGCAGCAGAAGAAAAAGAAGTAAACCAGAACTGCTTCCACATCCCTCTGCTGCCAAGGTGTACCTGTCCATGGTGTGGGTTCTATAGAGGTCAGTCTATTACTGCAGAGTAAGTGTATGGGTACTGCAGGGGACTTTGGAGCAATGCCTTGGTAATGGGCATGAATTTCAATTTCCAATCAATGCTTTGAGCTGCTACCCTCTTAGGAAACGAGCATGACCCCACGGGCATGACCTCTAAAGCCATTGTCTTCTCAGATTGAATCCTACAGTATGGAGCAATTACAAACCTTGTGTGACCCAGCTGAGGTCATTGAAGTGACAGCCAACTTACAAACTCCTGAGTTGAAATCAATTTTTTTTGTTGTAGTAAGTTATTGCGTCTCTGGAAGCTATTTATCATATGGGAAAGAATGACGACTACATCCTGTTTTTCTCTGTATCCCCTGTGCTTGTGTCTAAATCATAAAAGAAGCACAATACATCTTTTTAATTGAATCACTATTCAAACGTTGGGCCCATTTTCTGATTTGCCTGAAGGTTTAGGGCACACAATGGGCTACACACTGAGTCACCATTTCAGGTACACAGTAGAGAAAGAATAAGAGCTTGGAAAAACGGAGGGAGTTTCAAGTCTGATTAAAAACAAAAAGAAATTTTAAAAAAATCCAAAACCACTTTAATGAAAAAGCCAAACTGAGCGATTGCTTTTGTAGCTTTTTGAATTGCTTAGCTCCTTCTGAGTGGATGCAGCCAGGTCATTAGGTCTGGCTTCATCATCTAAATTGGTACCTTTTTGATGTGGCTTTGGGGGAGCAAGGTGAAAAGCAATCAGAGGACAATTGCTTTGCATGTGTGCTCTGCTACTGCTCAAAGGACAAAGTTACAGGTGAGAGAAAACAGATAATCCAAATATGGCCTTTACTTGTATGGCTGCAAGTAGCGCAAATTAATTTCATGTTCCAGTCTTTTTCTCTAGCTTAGGGTCAGAACACAATCTCGCACCTTCATATATAAGGAATAGTGAAGAACTAATTAGTATGCCTATATATATGCCACTTTCGCTATGCCAAGACTTATCAACTGCCACTGATACAGATTCTTTGGTGAATTGGTGGGGGGTGCGGGGAGAAAGCTATGAATTCCTTTCAAGGACACTGGCTGGAAACCTTCGCATGGTATTTTGTGTGATTGCTGCTTTGATCCCAACTGCTGGCCATTGCCATCAAGGCACAGAGTACAGCTGTCCTTTAATTTAAGATGGGATTTGTGCCTGGAGAGCTTGTTAGCAGCTCCACACTTCAAACAAGTGGCTCTGTGTCTGCTGTTACTTTGGACTTGCTGCTGCTGCTGCTCTTTGCAAGTCATCAACACTTGCCACTCAGAGCTTTGATTTAATGTTTTTCTTAATAGAGAAATTGCCTAATTAAATGCACTGCATAAAATCTTCTTTTCTTAGTAATGTCACATTTGTTCCCTGCCTCCTCCCAAGGACGTTCACTAAAATGCTTTAAAAAGTGAATGTGTGAATTCCTTTGGTATTGTGTTAGGACCACCACCTCTCTATACTGTATGTGCTTCAAGTGTTCAATTATGTATGTATGAGCAGCCCCTTGTGTGTGGGGTTTGTAGAACACGTGTGTGAGTACACATTTGGAGGTCAGAGGACAACCTCGGCTGTCATTCCTTGGACAGTGTCTCCTCTGTTTTTTGAGCCAGGATCTGTCATTCACCTGGAACTCACTGAGTAGCCTACCTTGGAGGACCAGTAGGCCCCAGGGATCTGCCTATCTCAACCTCTCCCAGCTCTGAGACTGCAGGTGTGTGCTATTTAGATGGGTGCTGGGGATTTGAACTTAGATCCTCATCCTTGGGCAGGAAGTACTTTATCTACTGAGGTGTATCCCACTCTTTTCTTGCTTAGCACTCATGGAAAGAATCTAAAATCAGGTTCCATGTATTTGTTTACTATCCATTAAAGTTAACTTTCCAAGCCAAAAAACAAAACAACAACAAAAACCAAAACAACAACCCCCCCCACCAAACAACAAAAAACCCTTCTTGGTAGCACTTAAATTTTTTTTTAATGTACTCTGTCTGTCTATCTGTATGTATGTATGTATGTATGTAATGTGAATATTATGGCTTTTGTGCATGTATTATTTGTGTGTAAGGAGAGCATGCCATGCTGCCAATTGTGGAGGCCAAAGGGCAAGTTTGTTGAGTCTACCCAGTCTTTCCTTCCTCCCTGTGTCCTAGGTATCAAATTCAGAATGTGAGGCTTACAGGGCAAATACCTTTGCTCACTGAGCCATCTTGCCAGCCTGATGCATATCTCTGAATATGGTTTTCTAAAGTAAAAATAACATATTCACTTACAAATGGAAGCTATGGGTAGACTATAGTCCCAGGTAGAATTTTAAATGCAATTTTCTACATTTTCCTTTGACAATTGAGGTTTAGAGAGGTTAAGTGACAAGGTGCTGGTAGATTTGGAACAAGAATTTAGTTACTCTCTTTTCTCTTATGGTTTTCTCTTCACAGTAATGAGAGGGCAGGAGGGGGGTCTCAGAGATCATTTTACTCAACCATATTATTTTAGAGATACTCAAGTGATGATGAGGAAATGTCATCATTTGGCACTGAAGTGTTATTCATGGCCTTCCAATAAGCACTCATGCTTTTCAGTCATAAAATGTATACCAGCAAATCCAGTCCCAGGAAGACAATGCCCATAAGCTTCCTCAGAAGCAGAGACACCCTCATGAGTGGGCAGGCAGGAGCACATTGGGAAATCTCTTCCAACAAAAATATCACCCCTCAAATACCCATTTTGAAAACTGTTTATCACCCCTGGGGTCTGAAAGCTTCCTTCGTCCCTCAGAGTTCTCTATTAAAAGGTACATAACCTTAGGATGAAAATCATCTTCAGTCTCTTAGATAGCATTAGTGCACATTCAAGATGCTTTTGTCCCTGTGAAACAAGGGCTTCCTTGATATGCTTTTGTGTATTACAAAAGGAAAGCAGTTGGGAGAGAGTCCCAAAATGAGCTAGCTTTCCTTAAGTCATGTTGCTTAAAACACAGTTGGGATTGGACTGGACTTCAAGCCTTGCCATTGTTCAGAGGCAGCATTTCTGAGCATGCTCAGAAGGAAATATCCTTGAAAGTGTTATCTCAATCTTGCAGAGTGTGGGAAGGATCCTGGGACTTCTTGTCCAATCTCATTCTGTAATGGCTGAATGATAAGGGGAAGCCATAGAATTGAGAGTGTAAGTGAACTAGGTATACTTTTAATTTTATGTGCAAGGTACCCACTTCACCAGTCCAAAATGTATTTCCTGTTCCTCATTTTAACATGTCTGAAATTTAACATGTCAAGATGTTTCCTCTTCCTTTCTTCCTTCCTTTCATTCATTCTTCCTTCCTCCCCCCTCTCTTTTTCACTCTTCCTTTTCTTTTGTGGTGTGTGTGTGTGTGTGTGTGTGTGTGTGTGTGTGTGTGTGTTCACCATGTACTGCACAATATGTTTGTGGAAGTCAATTATCTCAGTACATCATGTAGGTTCTAGGGATTGAACACAGGTTATCAGTCTTGGCTGCAAGGACCTTTATTCTGGAGCTGTGTTGTTGCTCATGAAATATTTCTGATGATTGGTGGTGCCTTCCAGTTACTGGCAACCCAGATGGCCATTGCCATGTAGCTTTTGCATGAATGAGCAAGAGCTTGATCATGGTGTTCACATTGTCGTTTCAATCAATGCACACATGTCAGGTCCAAAGGAAACTCCAATTCCCCAAACTCCAAAAGGCAGTTTAAATATCCAGCAGTGATCTTAACCTGGACTATAGTTGATTTCTGGGGATTAGATAAAAACCAGCATGCCTCAGGAACTTGTGAAGCCAGTTTCTATCTGCCAAAGAGTCATTTCCCTTACCTCTGTCAGAATGGACATATGGCTACACTTGGTACCTAGCAGCATATTTAAGTGTATGGTAGCTCCCAAGCTTCCTCAGTATCACAAATACCTGTTATGCATTTCAAACTCCATCCTAGCCCTTCTTCCCTCTCCCCTCTCCCCTAAGCTCCCTCCAGCTCATGGGCTTTGCTCCTCCAAGCTATTGATCTTTCTTATAATGCTGCTGTTCTCACTGTTCTTCGCTCTGGTTATTCTTACTATGCTCTCTCTACTCTATCTCTGGCTAGTCTCTCTTCTCTCTGTATATATTCTATATCTTATCTACAATAAAAGCCTTCCCCTTAGCCATACCATGGAGTTTCATCACTGAATCCACATTGCATACAATGTGCACTGCAGTTGCTACACTTGCTACATTTAACTGGGTTTTATATTGTCTCCCGTGGATTATTCATGCTATGGGATTAAAAAACTAAAATTGAGAATGCAAAGAAACAGAGATTTGTCATTTGTAAGAGTGATGCTTGTCACTGAAGGGGACATGGCAGTTTTACATTTTCTTCCATGGGCAGACAGGACTCTGTCTATTCCCATTTCACCATACATGTTTCACAATACCTTTGCCCAGAACTCACTGAGGAAAAGCATACCAGCATCAGCAACATGGAAGAAAATTTCAATGATGCCACTGCAGCCCTATCTTCAGAAATGTGTCACAGATACTCCCCATGTGTTCCCTGTGGCATGACTCAGATGTAAAAAATAAAATCATGGGTGTATTCATTTCCTTCCTGCTGCTGCCATACACATCACAATCAAGAGAATCTTAGGTAGACAAGGTGTAACTTACACATCACAGTCCATCATTGAGGGTAAGCCAAGGCAGGAACCAGGAAATAGGAACAGAAACAGAGACCATGGAGGAATGCTGCTTAATTACTTGTTCCTTGTGGCTTAATCAGCGTGTTTCTTATGAAATCTAGAACCATCTGCCCAAGGATAGAACAGTGCATTAATCAATGAAGAAAGTGCTTCACAGATTTGCCCACAGGTCAATCTGATAGAGGCAAACCTTCAGTTGAAGTTATCTCTTCCCAGATGACTCTAGTTTGTATTGACAAAAACAAACTGGCATGATAGACATGGAAATTCTGTGAACAATGGCTTAAGGCTGGGACATGGCTAAGTGGGTAAAAGCACTTGCTGTGAAAGTTGGAGGTCCTGAGTTCAAATACTCTGCACCCAAGTAAAAGTTGATCATGGCTCAAAGTACCCATAACCCCATAACTGGGGGACAGAAATAGGTGGACCCCGGGAGTTTGTTAACCAGCCAAAACAGCTGAGATTGTTGGCTCTATGCTCAATGAGAGACCCTGTCTCAAAAAAAAAAAAGATGGAAATCACTAGACGAAGAGACCTAACATGCTCCTCTGGCCTCTGGAGACATGTACCTGAGTACCACATCCACACCCACATGTGTGTACACTCTAGACCCCCCCCACACACATTTAAAATGATTTGAAAGAATTAAGTAATAACTTTGAAAAACCCCTTAGAAGCTGTATCAATTTATTCTGTTCATAGTTCTGCTTTTGTGTATGTATTGAAATATTATTAAAAGCTGAACCTCATACCTTCTGATTCTAAAAGTTCTTTTTAAATTATACAATGGACTTTTAAAGTAATGAGGAAGAATTACTCCATGATTTAACTTTAAGTGTTTTTTCTGTGTGTATGTCTGTTAGGTATGTGCATGTATGATCCATTTGAGTATACACAGGTGTTTTTATAGGCTCGAGTGTGTGTGTGTGTGTGTGTGTGTGAGAGAGAGAGAGAGAGAGCATGCATGAGTCCATGTGCATGTCTGTCTGTCTCTCTATTTCTCTCTCTCTCTCTCTCTCTCTCTCTCTCTCTCTCTCTCTCTCTGTGTGTGTGTGTGTGTGTGTGTGTGTGTGTGTGTGTAGGCCAATGTCAGGTGTATTCTTCTGGTCCTCTCCATCTTATTCTTTGAGACAGTGTCTCTCACTGAACCTGGACCTCACTATTTCAGCCATACTCCATGGCCAGAGAGCTCCAGTCTCCAGGATAGACCTCTCTACTCCCAGCAGTTCTGGGATTACCACACAGCTTTTAACTGAGTGCTGCAAATTTGAAGTCAGGTCCTCTTGCTTTTTCAATAAGCGCTCTTGCCTACTGACCCACTCTCCAGCCCTTCAAGCATTCCCTTTCCTTCCTTGGTGTTACATGCTACAACCAATGATGTCTTTCAATTCAACGTTTAATTGTAGCAAAGGCTGAAAAGGATCTAGGCCATCTGGCTTCTGACCTCACACTGTCCCTCACATAGCATGCATTCAGTGAACAGAAGAACACTGAAGAGGGAGGAATAAGGAGTACAGATTTCACCTGGAGTGAATTCTCCAGTAGCAGAAAAGGAAGCTATTCCTTGAAGAGAGTTTTCAAGGCATTTTGACATATGTGATCCGAACTGGATCATTTTGTTGTGCCCTGGTATCTGAATTTCTGCTGAAAACTTACCAGAGGCATGAGCATGAATGCTCTTGATTTGCTCTTTAGAGAAGAGGATAATTACCTGCAATGGTTTTTAATCATACCTGTGAAGACTCCATGGGAGGCCAAATATAGTTATGCAGTTAACCTTTTAATTAGCGTGGTTGTTTTCAAGCAGTGGCAAATCAGATAAACTGCAGAGGGCAAAGTGGTGGAGAAGCTAATCAAAGGCTGCAGGGCGGGAGAGACTATGAGGCACAGGCTGTTGGAGCCTCCCCACTTTGGGTCCTGTCCAAATGCACTAAGCATTATGACTAGGTTTGTGAAATTCAAATATGTAGAGTGCTTTGGATAACACTAAAAGGAGAGGCAGAAGCCAGGGACGCAGTCCTAGAAATACAAGAAATTGTACTTTCCTTAGATTGAGGGTGCTCCACAGATAATTGGGCATTTATCTGATGCTCAGTTGGGTTGTTACTGAATATTCTATTTTTTTCCAAATGGAAAGAATGTCAGTGATTGTGCTGCTACTACCGCCAAGCCACACACTGTCTCATTTGTTCTCCTGTAACAATCTGACATATAATGTGTGTCAGTGACTGTTAACCTTCGTTGTCAGTTTGCCAAAACTGAGAATTACCTAGGAGGAAAACTTTTAGGCTGGTCTGTGAGGGCATGTCCAATGACATTTAAGACTCGAAGACCCACTTTGAATGTGGGCAGCACTCCTGGCTTTCCATACTCATTAACAAGGAGAAAGCTATCTGGATACTAGCATCTGTTACTTTGCTTCCTGACTGTGGATACAATGTGATCAGCCACTGTACCTACCCTGCTATGAGAGACTGTGCCTTTAAGCTAAGAGCAAAACAACCCTTCTCTTATTAAGTCATTTCTCTCAGGTATTTTTGTCACAACCATGGGAAAAGGAACCAATGCAAAATGCATTCTTACTCCATTTTTACATGACAATAACGGGTGCTTGGATGTTTTCTTGCTGTCATAGTACAAGTGACAGGACTGAATTGAAAATTGAAAATGCATGTTTGCCATTTGAAAAACTTTCATTTGAAATAGAGAGGAAGACATGAGGTATGTTATGTCAGGGTATACCGAAATGAACAGTGTAAGCATGGAGTGTAACTGGAGAGTTTCATTTCATTAAAAATTGCAGGGGAAGCCATTCTTTTTATATTTAAATTAAAACAACCACATACTCATAATACATTGGTTATAAGTAAAAAGAAAACAGAAAATTTTGAGGTTTGGGTTGGATCTGGAACAGCCAGAATTCTTAAAAATTGTTGGTTGGAATACAAATCACTAAAACCACTTTGGAAAATTATTTGACAGTGTTACAAAAGCTAGTTACTTGTCTAGTCTTTCGAATTTCATCCTTGATATATCTGCAACAAGAATGTACACATGTGCTCATGAAAAGGACTCACAGACGAGTGTTCATAAGGTACAATGTTAGTAATAGGCAAAGGGAAGTAAACATTTGTGAATGCTTGCCAACAGAATGCTAATTCACTATTACAACAGAACACAAGCGAATCTCACAAATGAGGTCTAAAGACAGAAGTCAGCCCCAGAAGAGTTTGCTGAGTTATGGTTCATTTGGTTCAAAACTAGGCAAAGCAGGGACTGAAGAAATGCTGTGAATAAAGTGCTTGCCACACAAGCCTGATGACTTGAATTGGATCCCCAGAACCCACATAAAAGTTGGATGTAGAGCTCACATGGACTGTAATCATGTATGGCTCTACCAGGAGACAGGAGACAAAGATGGGAGAATCAGCTGCAGCTAGTGGGGCAGCCTGGCCTACAAAGCAGTGAACAAGTAATCATATCTCAAACAAGGCAGAAAGTAAAGACCAACACCTGAGGGCATTCTTCTGACCTCCACATATGTACCATAGGATACACACATACTTACACACACACACACACACACACACACACACACACACACACACACACTTGTATGTGTGGCCAGAAGAGAAAGTTGGGTCCCCAAGAGTTGGAGTCATCAGGAGGTTGTGAGCAACTTGAATGGGTGCTGGGAACCAAACCCTGCTCTGGAAGAGCAGAAAGTGCTCTTAACCACTGAGCCACCCCTCCAGCATCTGAAACTGAGGATTTGTAAAAGAATGTGCCGTGAAATGTTGGACATTAATATTCCAAAACAAGGTTATATGATTAGGAAATTGATTATTAAAAAAGGAAAGACTAGGGACTCAGCTGGTATAGTGCTTGCTTGAACTGGGTGTGGCAGGCATATGTCTGTAATCCCATCACTTAGGCAGTTGAGGCAGGAGGATCAGAATTTCAGGGCCATCTTCATCTACTTGTGAACATGACTCTTCCCCCACCACCAAAACTAAAAGTAAAGAAGGAAACACCACAGAGAAATACAGGAGTTTTGGGTCTTTCCATGAAGCAAATAAATGATTCTATTTTGAATAAGAAGTTGAAACCTTTGAAGGAGCTGAATTGAATAGCCTTACTAAACATAGGCCTCATAGGTCTTTGCCTATTCACTCCATCTATTAAATGGTGCTTTTCATGGCTTTCTCTGTACAAGGAGCTTCATAATTATGCATGGACCAGTAGTTCAATATAAAGTTAGAAGCCTACGTCTTCTGATTAATCATGTGTGGGCTTTTCCATCTTATTTCCTTTGACTGGGGCAGATGTTAGGAACATGGCAGACAGCAATGTATTGATCTTTAGCTGCCTAAGTCTTGGTAGAACTTTGCCTGGTCTCAATTCTAAAGTTCTACTGGGAAAGAGGATCGGGTAACATGTTTTTAACTGAAATAGAGTCAGCACATAAATAGGGAGTCTAGACCCATGGGGGCCAAGAAAGACTTCTCTTATCTGAAGGCTCAGAGTAGGAAGTGCAGAAAGAGAACAAGAGGCCTGATGGGTTCCACGTGAGGGCCCTTCAACCTGGCTTGATTTAAATGATTAGGTTCATTTTATGAAATGTAATCTAGAATTCCACTGGTAAAGAATGGAGTTTTATTGTATGGAATTGCAAGGTGATTGTTTAAATCTTAGGAAAGCTAGGGGATACTGGCAATTGACAGCTGCTGGGGAAAGGAGTATCAGTTTGCTTCAGGGATGTGACCTCTGAAAGGTTTACTGTGCTCCAGTGTGTGGCTCTAGGCACACACTGACAGCACTAAGTAGACTCTGTGTATTTCTAAAGAATCCATGAAAGAAATTGGGAGGGAAAATTTGTGGTAGGGGGGAGTTGGAGGATTTGATTAAAACACATTATATATATTATGAATTTCTCAATGAAAGCTCAGCAATCCAAAGAATCAATGGTTACTTTTACATGGTTTACAGAGCTACAAGATCTTGCTGTTTGTTTGCTTCTGTCTGTGAGCCTGGGCTGTCCCGGAACTCACTATGTAACTGTGTAGTCCAGGCTGGCCTCGAACTCATGTTGATCACCTGCCTCCCAAGTGCCAGTATCACAGGTGTGCTCAAGTCACCACATCTGGTTTCAAGCTTGTTTCTTGCCCACACTTCCCTCTTGCTCCTTGGAGTCAGAGACCTCCTGGGGCTTAAACATAGATTGATACATAGAATATGCATAATAGATATTTGAATAATAAATTAATAAATAAACACTAGGTGAATAAATAATACAGTAATCCCCTTCAATAAATTTTCATTTTTTATTGAATGGTAAATATTCATTTTTTCATGGTGCTATAGAGTACACATATGGGAAAGACATCCCGAATGTCTAGTCACAATGACAAGGGGCATGGATAACTTGTTCTATCCAGGCAGAAAATTTAGTCAAGAGTGTTTGTTTTCATGGCAAGCATCCTCAAGAACGGGATCATTGCTGTGTGTCTCCTGCTGAACTGTTTAAGGGGCAGCTGCAGGTAATTTGAATTTGTGCTTCAGATCACAACAATCTGCAGTCACTTTGCAGAAAGCAATGGTTTGTTTCTGTTTGTTTTAGTCTTGCACCTGAGCATTGCTTGCTCCACTGCCATTTTCCATGTTGCTTTCTTGCCAAGATCTGCAGTGAGAGCCACCTGGTGTTGGGATTTGAGTTGAATGAAAGGCTGATGTTTACTCCAAAGGCTCCTGCAGTCTGTTGTGGAGCAGAGCAATGGTCTAGGCACTTTTTTTCACTGCTTGCCCAGAACATAGATGCTTAATGCAAATAAATGTCTTGTTATCTCACAATTTGTGTAAGTTAGGAATATGGGCAAAGTTTAGCTGGGGCTTTTGGATCACAGTCTCCATGGGGCCACAAGACAGGGTCTACATTTTTCTTGAAGCTAGATGCCTTTGAAGTTCACACACATGGTGACTGCTGGCAGGATTCAGTTCTTCACAGGGTATTAGACTGAGGATCTGAGTTTTTCTCTGGCTGTTGACCAGAAAGCAGCTCTTAATCTCTCACTATATCTACATCTCTGTACATGGCATCTGCTACATCAAAGGGAGTGAACAAGAAGACAAAGCTAGGGATACAAATGGAGAGAGATCAAAGTCACAGTGTTTTACAACCTAATCCTTGAAGGTACAGTGCATTGCTTTTGTCATATCCAGTTGTCAGTCACTAGCTTCAGCTTACTACACTCAAAACAGTGGGATTGCACAAGGGAATTGCTAGCAGGAAGTGGAGGTTGTTGGGAGCCATTTTGGAAACTGCCACCATAGAAGACTTAGATTTCTGCCAAATTTGACAGTCATTAACATCATATTGCCCTTGTTATTTTGGTATGTAGCTTTCAGTTTTCTCATTTGAAAAATGAGGAATTAAACTGAACAGTGACTTGCCATTTCTTCATAGGCTGTCAATACTTGTGTTCTACTTCTAGGCTTGATTTGTTGGACATAAGTATGGCCACTAAAAATTCTTCATTGTGTTACTGAACCTTTTTGGTGTCAAAGAGTAAGGTCTTCCTTGAGGGTCTTACCACAAGGAAACCAGCCCTCCAAAGCTGCTAGCAGGTAGTGTGAACTAAAATGGGAAGCACAAGGTGATGGTTAGAACTGGCTCCTGGCAGTCTTTTTGAAAGTTCTTTGTGTTTTCTCTTCTGCTTGCACCCTGGCTCCTCTCTGACGATAGCTTTTCATTATTCAGTTTTTGCTTTCCTGCTATGTTCATTGGCTATGCTCCCTCTGAAGCCAGATCCTAGCTGCTGACCTTGAATATTTTTGACATCTCGGGTATTTCTTATAGTTCACTGGAAACAGACATCCTTATTGCTAGTGCAATAAAGGATACAATAAGGTGCAGAAGTGTGCAAGACAGTATCACTGTGAGTGTCAGGACACCCCAAATATGATATTTTGAACATCTTAACTAGAGAGGAACAAATCAAAAGAACTAGCTCTACTGGATCTCAAATGCTTCCATTTCCTAAATGTAAGGTATGCATCCATAATGCCACCAATATAGAAGGTGAATCGAATCAGGATTGTGCATTTGAGATAAGCCAAGGCTCCATGGAGATTCTTGGACTCAACAAAACAAAAATTCCCAATTCTTCCCCTTTCATTTTTAGCCCTTTCCTTAATTTTTATGTTTATTCACACACACACACACACACACACACACACACACACACACACACGCATGCACGCATGCACGCACGCACTACGGTGCATCGGTGCATGCTTATGCAGGGGTCAGAGCACAGCTTGTAAGAATTGGTTCTTCTTTACCATGGACCCCAGGCACTGATCAGGTTTCAGGCTTGGCAGCATTTGCTAAGCCATCTTACCAGTCCTTCTTTCTTTCATAGTCATTTAACAAAGTACATACAATGAGATTTTAAAAAACCTGTATTCCAGGAAACTCAGTAAAGAACCTGCCAACATGAATGACCACTCCATGGTATGGTTAAGGGGAAGGTTTTTATTGTGAATACAAGGGAGAAGTACACAGAGGCATGTGAAAGAATCCCCAATACAGAAAGAGAGAGAGAGAGAGAGAGAGAGAGAGAGAGAGAGAGAGAGAGAGAGAGAGAGAGAGAGAGAGATTGAGAAATAGACTGGACATGGCCAGGGCTATCTGTGAGAGAATGGGGGAGGAGTGAGAAGAGCAGCTTGCCACCTGGGAGGAGTGAAGCCTGGGGAGAGAAGAGAGCTAGGATGCTATGACAAACTTTGAAATGTATAACAAGTACTTGTGAATAGGGACTTGGGGAGCCTGGAGGCTGGCATGAGCTTTGATATGCAACCATAGGCATATGTCAATGGAGCCATATGTCCCTTCTGCCAGAGGCAAAGGAAACACTCCTTTGGTGGACAGAAACATATTTCACAGGTTCCTGAGGAATGCTAGCTTTTACCTAACCACTAGATATCTTCCTGTAGTCCACTTTGAGTTCATTTCTGGATATTTGACAGCCTGTGGGACCTAAAACCTATAGTGGGGTATAAATATATGGTGTGTCTGAAACAATACAGTAAAGACAGTGATATGAACCATAAGAAAAATTAATTCAAAAGTCTTGACAGTTTTTTTTTTTCTGTCTGGGTGAGGGTGTTGGGTCGCCTGGAACTGGACTAACATACAGTTGTGAGCTGTTGTGTGGGTGCTGGGAATTGAACCTGGATCCTCTGGAAAAGCAATCAGTTCATTCAACTGCTGAGCCATCTCTCTAGCCCCCAAGAATTTTTCTATTAACATTTTCTGACCCATTTTCTTTCCCATCTCCCTTTCCCCCACCCAAAGATAGAGCAGACAGAGAACTACCAGAATTACATTTAGTGAGGTTCCAACTAATGACAAACATTCTGATTGATTTCAGGGACTTTTACCAAGGCCCTGTTGACTTCCTAGCTAACTTAGACTGGAAGGCACAAAAGGGAATCTGGGTCCCTATAAACTTTTCACTCTAGAGTAGTAGAGGACCATGCCCTTGGTTCTCCCATCCCCACCCACTCCCCAATTAGGAATCAATATGTTTTCCTGTTTTCATATTTTTTATTGAAAATAGAAGTTATAGCCTGCAATGCAGTTTCATTGATATGCCACCCTTGTAAGCAAATGAACATTTATTGATTCTTTATTTTTCCATCTTTGCTTGGTGATATTTACTTTAAAAAAAAAAAAAAACAAATACCCCCGACTATAATCCTAGCACTTGGGAAACAGAAGAAGGATGATCAGGGGTTCAAAGCCATCCTCAGTTACATAAATGAGTTCAAGCCAGTTTATATGAGACCCTGTCTCAAACAACAATAATCTCCAGAAAACCCTCAAGCCTCATTTCTTTCAATAATCTTTTGCAACTTGATTCCTTAGTATAACAGACTATGCGATTTGAGTACATGGTAATTGACAAATTTTAATTCAATCTATGTATTATGTAGTTGAGAAAAGATGAAGAAAAAGTAGTAGTGTGCCCAACAGCACACAGACAGTTACTGTCAGAGCTGTGGTTGGAATCGATATTTCTATAATCTTGATTTAGACTTTTCTATGGTAATCAACCAGCTATCAAGATATCGAACATTTCCTTTTATTCAGTTTTGGCCTAGGAATTTGTGGTTTGAAAGTAAATGACCCCTCTAAGGGAGTGGCACCATTAGGAGGTATGGCCTTGTTGGAGTACCTGTGGTCTTCTTGGAGGCAGGCTTTAAGTTCTCATATATGCTCATGTCATGCCCAGCATCTCAGACCATTTCCCTATTGCCTGCCAAACAAGATGTAAGAATCTCAGTTTTAGAACCATGTCTGCTTGTATGACGCCATGTCCCACCATTATGATAATGGGCTAAACTTCTGACAATGTAAGCCCCCCCAATATATCTTTTTCCTTTATAAGAGTTGCTGTGGTCATGGTGTTTCTTCATAGCGTAGAAATCTTAACTAAGATAGAAGTTTGTACCAGGGCTGGAGTATTGCTGTGATGGGACTGACCATGCTTTTGTTTGGAGGAATTTGAACTTTGGGAGTTTGAGTTAGGAAAGCAGTGAGATGCTTTAAACACTACTTAATTGGCCACACTAGTAGGAACATGGAAGATAGTGATACTGAGAATGACTTGAACTGTGTGGGGGACTGGCTCAAGAGGATTCAGAGAAAAAGAGTGTTAGCAAGTTGCCTAGAGACAGGTCTTGTTATACTTTGGTGAAGAACATGGCTGCTTTTTTTTTTTTTAAATTTATTTTATATAACAAAGTCCATTTAAATGAAAACAAACATTTATACACAATATTTGGGAATTTGGGCGTTGTTCTTTCCAAACTACTTCCTGCTGCTAAGGGGCGCTGTCATGTGGGATTCGAAGAAGATTCAGAAATCCTGGCTGTAGTCTGTAAGGCTGCTTTGTCCAGCTGTTTTGAATGTAGGATCACCTGGTACTCTGTTTCAGGTGGTCTGGCTTGATCAAACCACATTAGTCTGGAAGGAATCCACATCTTTTCATTTTCTGTGGAAACAAAAATAGAAATCCTTTTCATGGCTGCTTTTTGTACTTGTCCAAAGAGTCTGACTGAGACTAAAGTGAAGAGACTTGGATTAATTCCATCGGCAGAGGAAATCTCAAACCACTCAAGCATTCACTCTGTTTTATGATTACTAGTGCTAACTCTAATGAAGATTTATAATGAAAAGGAGCAAGCTGAGCAAGGAAAAACACAAGATGCAGAACAATTTGAGAAGAAAAAGAGTAGCAGGAAGTGGAATAGAGATAAGTACTGTATACAAAGAGATTAAGAAATGGAGTAAAGGGAGTGGTGACCTCAGGGCAAGCTCCCACCCAGCCAAGTTTCCAGTTTGTAAAAAGGAGTTAAAGAAAAATTTAGAGCCTGGTGTGGTGGTGCTCACCTTTAATCCCAGCACTTGGAAGGCACAGACTGACCTTCTGAAGACAGCCCAGACTTCCTTTACCTCAAATATGTGCCCTCTGACATTTGATAGTTGATCTTAGCTAAAAGACTAAGACATGACGCCTTTTGTATTTTCACCCATGCTGTTTCTTCTCCTTTTTACTTGCGGAGGACATTTGTGGTCCATCTTTGCACCCTTCATTTCCTTACAGCACCTTCCATCTACTGTTGTCTGTTGTGATGTCCTTTTGCTGGGAGTCCTCATAACAGGCAGAATGTACTTTGCAGCCCCACCTTACACTGCTTTCTAATGGTCCATGGGCTCAAACCCTGTCTTGACCCAGGCAAGAACTTTTTTGAGGGCATCAATGGTAGACATGGTTTCTGTTGTAGCTCCCATGACTCCTGGCTGAAAAACCTTTATGAGATGGGGTTTAGATGGAGGTGACCAAGCAACAGAAATGGCAGAGTGACTTTACCCTATGATACAAGGTGAGGTAAGTATGAATTCCATTTTAAAATGTTAATTTGTTCATCCTTTCATGTTTGCATTGACTTATATAATCCAGGCATTGATATGACTTTGTGGTTGAAGCTTATCAGACATTTGACAACATGACTCTCATTCTTGCTTGTACTTAGTTGGATGGGGAACGATAAATCCTGGAAATTTAGAGTAGATAATATTTCTATCATTAACTTACAAAATATTCCTTTTAAGAGTCTGAAGAGATTGTTCAGTGGTTAAAATCACTCTAGTGCCTCTTCAAGAAGACCTGGGCTTGGTTCCCAACACCCACATGGTCACAGTCATTTGTAACTCCAATTTCGGGGAATCTAGTGTTCTTTCCCGACCTACACAGGCACCAGGCATGCACATGGTAAACATATATACATGTTGGCAAAACACCTAAACACATAAAATAAATAAGTAAATACTCAAATATTTAAATTCCCCTTTCCGTGCTGTGTGTAGACAGCTGTGTATTCATTTCTTTGAATGATATATATGGTAAGATTTGAAAAAATTAAAAGTGGCTATTGTTAATTCATACATGCAGCTGTCCTGCTGTATTCAAATGTTTATTTGTAGTCATCTACTACCTCTATCTCTTATATTCTTTCTTCTCCTCTTCTGCAATGATCTCTGAGGCTTGGGAGCATAGGTGAAGTATATGTGTTTCCTTGAGGGCTGAGCATTCTGTAGTCTCTTAATATTTGTGCCTTCACAAGTTAATTACCACATCTGTGTCAATCACCATCTATTGCAAATAGAAGCTTCACAGAGGAGGGTTGAGAGATGCAATGATCCTCTATCAGTTGTGTAATGGGTTAAGTGCATTTTGTTCATCCTGTAGGCTGCCTCGTTACTAGAGAATTGGTGTCCTTTATTGTATGTAAACTTTTTTAGTTTCAAGAAGTCCCATTTATTAACTCTTGGTCTTAATGCCTATATGATTGGGGTCCTCTTCAAAAAGTCATATTTGTGACAATGAATGCAAGCCAATTCCATACTTTTTCCTATATCAGTGTCAGGATATGCGGTTTAATTTTGATCCATTTGGAGTTGAGTTTTGAGACAGTAATCACAAAATCTGTGCAAGCCCAAGCCAAAACAGGTCCCAGAATGGAGAGGGCACTTGAACACACTATTACACCCCTAGTCAAGAAGTTACTGGAAACTGAAAGTTTGTGGGAGAGGGAGAGATAAGCAGTTTTCTCTAAGAGTGTAACCTATAGTAAGTCACCACACTCCTGTGGAGGGTCAGATATCTATGACTATTTGAGGAACACAAAATTGTCTTAAACACTTTATAAAGAGTAGATGACAAAAATGTGCATGCATAGGCAAGGGGGTTGGATCTGGGAAGAATTGGGAGATGGACAGTGACTATGATTAAAACATGTTGTACAGAACTCACAGAGAACCAATTTTAGAAAAAGGCAGTAGGCTTTACATTTTCCTCACTTTAACTCTTAAAAAGCTGAGCTCTTTGAGTTCCCAGCAATATCCAGAGGAGATCCTTTTACATTATCAGAGAAGGCAAAGAGGAGTGTCTGTGGTTTTCTTGTTACATTTAGAGTTTTAGAAAAATCTAAGAAGAGGACTTCTTTTATCTCAGACAAAAAAATCATTTTCCTGAGGATCCTGTAAGAGCTCGGATCTATAACCAGCTTCTTGGCTGTTCTATTGGCAAGACTCCAAAGCTGATTGACTTTCAGATGGAAGTAGCCAACTGTCCTAGTGGAGATATAGTCAGAGATGGGCAGTGGCTCAGCAGGAACCTCCAAACCTGAGAATTGACTATTTATTCTACGTCCTCTCCACATCCCTGCCTCCAGTCAATAGTTTGTGCCAAGACATGAAAAGCCTGAAAAGACATTGAAGAGAAGAGGGACTGAGAGGAAGAACAGAGGCTTAGAAATCCATTCAATTGTTAGGATGGTTGCTTGGAGTTCTCAAAAAAAAAAAAAAAAAAAAAAAAAAAGAAAAGAAAAAGAAAAGTGGTCTGTGACCTTCAAAACTACACATGGAAATGTATCCCTGACCAAATTGGTACCATATTTACACAATGGAATACTACTCAGTGGGGGGAAAAACAATGGAAGCTTGAAATTCACAGGCAAATGGATGGAACTTGAAGAAACCATCCTGAGTAAGGTAATCCAATCGCAAAGATAAACATGGTATGTACTCACTCATATATGGCTTTTAGACGTAGAGCAAAGGATCACCAGCCTATAATTCACAATGCCAGAGAAACTAGGATACAAGGAGGAACCTAAGAGATCCATACAAGATCCCTCACAGAAGGAGAAAGGAACATATTGGGAGTGGGGGGGGCACTGAGTAGAGAGGGAGTTAGAAGAAAGAGGAGGGGAGGAGAGAAGAACATGTGGAACTAGGAAGATTCAGTCAGGGGAGATGAATAGATGAATAGAGGAGAGAAAAAAAAAAGATACCATAGATACCATTATAGAGGGAGCCATTATACGTTTGAAGAGAAATCTGGCACTAGGGAAATGTTCAGAGGTCTACAAGGATGACCCAAACTAACAATCTAAGCAGTAGTGGAGAGGGTACCTTAAATGTCCTTCCCTGATAATGAGATTGATAACTAACTTATATGCCATCATAGCGCCCTCAGCTCTCCCACTCTTAAGACTAGCTCTCCTACTTGCCATAGGCAATGATGCCACAAGACATGAAAAATTGAGAGAGCTTCCATGTTCACAACTTTGGGGCTGGCTCGCTATCACCTGAGCTAACAGGGTTGGCTCTCCCTATTGAGACACAGCCTGATCTCCCAAATGTTGCAGCCAGTGGGGGTCAGGTACAGCTCTTCCACTCTGATGACCACAGGGCTGGATCTCTCACCTGCCTCAGGCATTGATGGGTGGGGTGGAGCGGGGGCATCTCTCCTCAGTCCACGATACCATGTGGGAGATGAGGGTCTGGGTTAGGTCTTCCACAGTCACTCAATGTTGGCTCTCCTGTGCTTTCATCAAGTGGGTGATCTCTGCTGTGCTGTGCAGACAAAGTGCAGGACAAGCTTCCCAGTGTGTTGCTGCTGGTCAAGTGGTCAGCTCCCTCATCATCTCATTCAGCTCCCTTCCTCTCTTATCTCTTCAGATATGCCTCTGTCCACAGGACCTGAACTGTTTTGTCTCTCTCCCATAAACAACCATACCTCTGCTCATACTAATGTGTCCATCTGGCTGGTGCTGCAAGGTACTAGGTGGACCCGTGTTTTCTTTTTAGAGCTCAGAGTGGATAGCCCCAGGCCTCTGTATAGGTCTCCTTGTCCTACTCAGGTCACCCTGTTGCCATGCTGGGCCGTGCTCCCTCATCATAAAGGCACATGGGGCTCCTGGTTGGTGCATTTGGCTGCACGTGGTGAGGGTTTTCTTGGAGTCTGGTGGTGGACTGGAAGTTAGAATCCCTCTGGCCTGTGGTTGGCTGGGTTTTGCCCACTGTGGAACAAAAACAATTTTTTAAATCTGCTGATAATCAAGTCTCAATAAAAGGTGGAGAAATGGTTCCAGAGTTAAGAGTGCTTGCTGCTCTTCCAGAAGAACCAATTTTGGTTCCCAGCACTTACATGGCAGCTTACAATTGTCGCTCACAATTGTCTGTAATGTCAGCTCCAGGGGATATGATGCTTTCTTTTGGCTTTGGCTTTTGGGGATCACACACACACACACACACACACACACACACACACACACACACACACACACACACAAATAAATCTTTTTTTATATTATAACCAAGTCCATTTAAATGAAAACAAACATTTATAGACAATATTTGGGAATTTGGGCGTCATTCTTTCCAAACTACTTCCTGCTGGTAAGGGGTGCTGTCATGGGGGATTCTAAGAAGATGCAGAAATCCTGGCTGTAGTCTGTAAGGCTGTTTTGCCCACCAGTTTTGAATGTAGGATCACCTGGTACTCTGTTACAGGTGGTCTGGTTTGATCAAACCACATTAGTCAGGAAGGAATCCACCGCTTTTCATTTTCTGTGGAAACAAAAATAGAAATCCTTTTCCCCACTAACTTGTCCTTGAACTTAAATTTTGGAGTCAAAGCATTTTTTTATTTAATTTATTATTTTACGTGTCGATCCCGGCTCCCTCACCCTCCCTCCCTCACTTTTACCCTCTCTGCCCTCTCACATGCACCCTAACCACCCTCCCCTACCATCCCCCACCCCAATTCCATATGTAGGGGAATGTCATCCAGTTGGGGTCATATAGATCTGACAGGTCATGTGAAGTAGGGACTAGGGCTACTCCCCTGTCTCTAGATTAAGGCAGTTATCCCTCCATGGGGGATGTGTTAGCAATGTCCATTTGTGCACCAGGGATACATCCATCCTAGCTCCACTGTCTGAGGTCCCTTAGACTGCTCAGTCCTTCTGGCTGAGACCCATATTCAGGGGGACCTGAGTCAGTCCCATGCTGGCTTCCCAGCTATCAGTCTGGTGGCCTGTTAGCTCCTCCTTGTTCAGGTAAGCTGTCTCTATGTGTTTTTCTGCAGCCTGGTCTTGTCCTCTCCCTCTGCATCTGGGTTCTAGTTCGACTCAGTGTTTATGTATGGGTGTTTGCTCCTGTTTCCAACAGGTATTAGATGAGGGCTCCATGGATAAGTTAGTTGTTGATCTCACTCTCCGGGAAGGGCATTTATGGTAGCCTTGCCACGGAAGCTCAAATCATTAGTTGGTGGCAGTCTTGTAGTTCTCTAGACCTTTCTTTGTGTTCAATTTTCTCTTCAAACCAATATTGGCTCCCTCTTTTATTTCTCTCTCTCTCTCTCTCTCTCTCTCTCTCTCTCTCTCTCTCTCTCTCTCTCTCTCACTCTCTCTCTCTCTCCTGTCTTCTATTCCTAACTGGGCTCAATCTTCCTAGTCACACGTGTTTTCCTTTCCTCCCCCTCATTTTCTCTTACTTCTCTCTCCTTTCTCTGTGCCCCCCACTTCCCTTGTGCTCTGGGGGACTTGTCTGTTACGGCTTTTGTGAGGGACTTTATATGAATCTTTTAGAATACACCTTGTATCCTAGTTCCTCTGGTGGTGTGAATTATAGGCTGGTGATCCTTTGCTCTAGGTCTAAAATCTATATATGAGTGAGTACATACTATGTTCCTCTTTTTGTGACTGGGTTACCTCATTCAGGATGGTTTCTTCAAGTGCCATCCACTTGCCTGCGAATTTCAAGATACCATTATTTTTTTTCTGCAGAGTAGTATTCCATTGTGTAGATGTGCCACATCTTCATTACCCATTCTTCAATTGAGGGGCATCTAGGTTGCTTCCAGGTTCTATCTATTACAAATAGTGCTGCTATGAACATAGTTGAACAGATGTCTTTGTTGCATGGATGTGAATACATTGGGTATATGCCTCAGAGGGGGATTGCCGGGTCCTGTGGTAAACTAATTCCCATTTTCCTGAGGAACCGCCATACTGATCTCCAAAATGGCTGTATGAGTTTGCACTCCCACCAGCAGTGGAGGAGTGTTCCCCTTTCTCCACATCCTCTCCAACTTGAGTCATCATTGGTGTTTCTAATTTTAGCCATTGTGGCAGGAATAAGATGGTATCTCAAAGTTGTTTTGATTTGCATTTCCCTGATAGCTAAGGATGTAGAGCACTTTCTTATGTGTCTTTCAGCCTTTTTGGTTTCCTCTATTGAGAATTCTCTCCAGTTCTGTACCCCATTTTTTAATAGCGTTATTTGGTGTTTTGTTGACTAGTTTCTTGAGTTCTTCGTATATTTTGGAGATCAGCCCTTTGTCGGGTATAGGATTGGTGAAAATCTTTTCCCAGTCTGTGGGCTGCCATTTGGTCTTGTCGACTGTGTCCTTTGCCTTACAGAAGCTTCTAAGTTTGAAGAGGTCCCATTTATTAATTGTTTCTTTCAGTGTCTGTGCCCCTGGAGTTATGTTCAGGAAGTGGTCTCCTATACCAATTTGTTCAAGGGTACCTCCTACTTTCTCTTCTAAGAGGTTCGATGTGGCTGGATTGATGTTGAGGTCTTTGATCCATTTGGACTTGAGTTTTGTGCATGACGACAGACATGGGTCTATCTGCAGTCTTCTACA
This sequence comes from Phodopus roborovskii, assembly GCF_943737965.1. Lineage (NCBI taxonomy): Eukaryota > Metazoa > Chordata > Mammalia > Rodentia > Cricetidae > Phodopus > Phodopus roborovskii. The sequence goes on from NW_026125811.1 coordinate 906,726, forward strand.
CACCCTCATCCAATTGTGCCAGCACCATTTGTTGAAGATGCTGTCCTTGCCCCATTGTATAATTTTAGCTGTTTTGTCAAAAATCAGGTGTTCATAGGTGTGTGGGTTAATATCAGGATTTTCAATTGGATTCCATTGGGTCTACCTGTCTATTTTTGTGCCAGTACCAGGATGTTTTCAGAACTATAGCTCTGTAGTAGAGCTTAAAGTCAATAATGGTGATGCCTCCTGAAGTTCTTTTATTGTGTAGGGTTTTTTTTTTTTGGCTATCCTCGGTCTTTTGTTTTTCCATATAAAGTTGATTATCACACAAATAAATCTTAAAGCAATAAAGAATGGCCAGGCTATAAAAGTCAAAATATTTGCCCACCAACTGAGAAATGAGAGTGTAGTGTGTTTCCATGATAGAATACTAGTCAGATGGAAGAAAAGATGAAATCTTGTCATTTGCATCAATAAGAGTGAAAATGAAAAGAGACTATTATGTTAAATAAAGTAGGTACTGCTCAGGAATTCAGGTGCAGAGTGATCTCACTTGTGTGGAATGTGCTGTATTGATGTTGTACTGGGGAAATAGCTCAAGCTTCTAAAACACATTCTATGGGAGCATAAGAGCCCAAGTTCAAACCCCAATCACCTTCTGCAAACATCCTTAGATGCTGAGAATGGAAAGGTAGTTACCACAGGCTTGGGATAATGGAGTGTGTAGGGCATAGGGTGGTGGGGGGTAGGGTGGGGTCAGGAAAAGTTGAACAGTCAGTATCTAGCTACAGTTATATAGGATCAGTCCATGAGAATGGCCATAAATAATTATGTACTGAATGTCTCAAAAGGCCATAATAATTGTTCGGATTGTTTCATCATAAAGAAATGATGAACACTTGAGTCAGAGATATTTAACTTAATTCAAACATAGAATGTGCACATATATCAAAATATCACCACTACCTCATTACCAAATGCTTTTTGTGTATATATCAGTTGAAAAAATAAATTTGAGTGAAAAATTTGTTCACAAAGTAATATGTGTACATCCATGTTCACATTAGCTAGGAGAGGGAACCAGCCTTGATGTCAATCAACAGATGAATAAATGAATAAAGCAAATGTGATCTATATACACAATAGAATTTTATATAGCCATTATGAAAAATGAAATTGTGATATTTTCAGGAAAATTACTGGTGTTTTTCTCCATATGAAAATCCTAGCTAATGAGACAAGAAAGGGAACCATGAGATAAGAAAAAAGAAGCCAGGGTAGGGGGAAATAGAATACATGTGCTATGAAAGCAGAAGAGGGGATAGTGGTGGTAGGAAAGGAACCAGCAGGATTGAAGCAGCGCATTGGGAGAGAGAGCAAGAACAATTGGCAAAATAAGAAACTGTCATAATGAAACCCACTACTTTGTGTGCTAATTTGAAAAAAAAACTAATAAAAATAATTAGGTAGAAGTCTGTTGGAAACAAAACATGTTTTAAAATCAGACTTACTCATTTCACTGTAAATGGTCCTGGCTTGTCTAGGGAGAAGGCTCCCTTTAATTAGTTACTACTGTCATTCTGTGCCCTTGAGGGATGTTTTGGAAAGTAATGTGCTGTATTGTTTCCCCTTATAAAATTGCCCATGTTTGAACATTTTGGCAAGTAAATTTTTGCCCAGTTGTTCAAAATCAATTGTTTATCAACTTTATTGCTCTCTCTTGTCTAGCAAATGCCTTATTTCCATAGCATTATACCAGCTATGAGCTGGCTTACTTGGCCTGCACCATAATTAAAGTTGAGGTCTCTTATGCATAGCTGTCTATTCCATTTGGAAAGCTTGGAAGATGGCTGTGATTCTCTTCTGACATAACCCAACCTTTAACTTCACACCTACACTCAACAATATTACTAATATTGTGTTCTCCCATGAACCATCCCAAGTTTTCATTGGTGCTACCAGTCAGCCATCAATGGTCAAATGAGAGCCTATTTCCCAAATGGAAAAAGACTAATGAATATTTCCTCACTGAACTGAACATTGTTCCGTGTAAATAGCTAGGTTTATTGACTGTATATGGAAATTATTTTACTTACTATATCCCATTTACTCCAAAATACCCCCAAAAGTTGGCATAGTAAATTTGAACAACTACTCCAAGATACACAGAATTTGTTCCCAGAGTGACAAGAAAAGGGAAGTTTTCATGTTTAAAAAGCTGTTGTAAATCTTCATTATGCACGTGCAATTTATTTGCTTTTAGCCTTTCCTCTGTGGAAAGATGAAACTTATTCAGTCTCATGTGAATTCTATGGTTGAGTTGCCAAATATGTGTTATTATAATTTATAAATCATAATCATCTTGTTAGCATTTTAGTTCCTCAAAAGGGCATCTTGTTACTCCAATAAGATTCTGTTCATGTCCCTCCTTCCTACTGTTCTACCTCAACTATTGTGCATTTCTCTTTCGTTAATATTAAGACAATATAGAGGAAAGCATCGGTAATGCTCTAGTAAAAATGAGTATCATTCTCAGTGTTATTTCTGCTCTCCTGTTTAGATTAAGATAATAGAAGCAAAATTATATAAAAACAATGAAATAGTGATTGTGAAAAGGAGAGCAGACTACCTTAGATTAGACTATAAACATACAGATATAAACACACATGCCTACATATATGTGCACACATGTCAGGATGCCAAAATGCTAGGGTAGTTTGCCATCTTCTCAGAGGCTTCACATCTCAATATTGTAGATTGTAGATATAGCTCCTAAGCGTGGTTTGTAATACAATTTTCTTCAAATTTATATTGGTGAAACCAAGTGACCAGAAAAATATGAGTTAATTTGGATGCTCTAATCCAATATTGGGATGTTAACAACATTGAAGAGCTTCTAATCCTTCCAAATGAGGTCATGACATATCAGAACTAATAAGCAATCTTGAAAAGATCCCAGGAATAAGGTCTCTGGACAATGGTTTACAAGGTAGACAGTGTTTTGCTGGAATATTTTCCATCTCAGTTTAGGAAACAAATGAACGAGGGCTATTTTAGTGGTGGTGACGGCAGTGACTAGCATTTTAGCATTCTTAAGATTCTATCCTTTAAAGGACCATTCATCACTATTTCAGCTGTCAGAGATGTCTATTGTAACTTGTATCAAATTGTTAAACTATGACATATTCATATATGTTATGGTGGTTTGAATGAGATGTCTCCCACAGTCTCAGGCTTTGAATGTTTTGTCCCCAGCTGCTGGTGGTGTTTGTGGAGGAAAAGGAGGTGTGGCCTTGTAATTGTGTCACTATAGTCTGGCTTTGATAGCTAAAAGATTCATGCCATTTCTAGTTAACTTTCTCTTCTTCCTACTTGTGGACCAAAATATGAGTTCTCAGCTGCGCCTCTAAGCTGCAATATTTGCAGCTCACTTCTGTTGTGCCATCATGGCCTCTACACTCTGAAACCATAACCCCAAATAAACTCTGTTGTATAAAATTATTTTATGTTGTGTTCCATTTGTTTATGCTTTGGAACATTCGTTTTAATGATGCAAAGATGTATTGCATTATTTATGTTTCATTTGTTTAACTCCATGAAGCTGTGTTACTTTGCCTGTCTAAAACACCTGATTGGTCTAATGCAGAGCTGAATGACCAATAGCAAGGCAGGAGAAAGGATAGGTGGGGCTGGCAGCAGAAAGGATAAGTAGAAGGAGAAATCTGGGGGGAAAGAAGGAGGAGCAAGAAAAGGAAGAAAACAGGATACTAGGGGTCAGCCAGCCAGCTGTGGAGTAAGAGTAAAAGTAAAATATATAGAAGAAAAGAAAAAAAAATCCCAGAGGCAAAAGATAGTTGGGATAATTTAAGTTAACTGACAAGAAAAAAGCCAAGCTAAGGTCATGTGCTTATAAGAAAATAAACCTAGGCGTGCATGATTTATTTGGGAGCTGGAAAGTAAGCTCCCCAAAGAATAAAGAATAAAAACAACCAACAACAATTAATATCTTCTATATGTTGCCTTGGTCATGATATTTTATCACCGTAGTAGAAAAGTAATTACTATAGAAGTACAACTTGATAAATTCATATGAGCTAGATCAAAATATTGAATATTTTCAGTGTCTTGAAAGGCTGCCTTATACCTCTTCTGAGTCAATATGTCTTTGCAATATATCTGTAGTCATTTTTCTTGGTTATCTATTTAGTAGTTGAATTGCTAGGTCATATTTCTCTCCTGGAATTACTTATACTAAGTAGTTACTATTAGTGTTTCAAACTTTCATCCTCACCAGTAATGTGTAAGAAGGTTCCATCTCTTTATCATCAGTTAGTGTTTTCAATCATTAAGTTTTGTTGTTTTGCTCATTGTGCTGTAATATCTCCTTGTGATTTAAGTTTGCTTTTTTATGATGATTAATGAAGCTACAGTCTTTTTCAGTTGCTTGTGGGAATTTGGCTATCCTTTTTATAAAGTGTTTGTTCAAATCTTTCATTTATTTCTTAATTTAGGCATTTGCCTTTTGAATCTATTTTTAGGAGTTCTTTATATATTGTGGATACGAGAATTCCTTTGGTATATGTACATGTTTCATCAGTGACTGGCCTTTTCATTTTCTTAAAAAGTATCTTTTAATAAACAGAGGATTTTAATTTTAATAACATCCCATTTATCCCTATTTCCTTTTATACTTTTATATCATTTTAAAGAAAGAAATCTACCTTTGTTTCCCTTTTCATTTGAAGGTCAAATGACCCTTTCACATGGGGTCACACATCAGATATTCTGCATATCATATATTTACATTATGATTCATAATAGTAGCGAAATTACAGTTACGAAGTAGCAATGAAATAATTGTATGGCTGGTGGTCACAACAACATGAGGACCCATATTAAAGGGTCACAGTATAAGGAAGGTTGAGAACCACTGCTCTATTGTGTCATAGATATTAAAAGGACTTTTCCTTTTCTAGTTACTTCATCATTCATTATTTACTCCCTTTCTATCCTTCTCTACACTCTCTAGTTTCTGTTGGTAGTTATTCCACTCTCTACCAATATGTGATTAGTTCTTCTCTTTACTACTCTTGAAAACAGTCTTTGTGCTTCAATGCCTAGATTATTTTACTTTATATAATATCAATTTCAAATCATGATTACTAAAATGGATAGTGTTTTCTTCCTTCTCATATTTGAGTAATCTCAGAGTATACATTATTTTTAGCATTCCATCATTTATAAATATTATCTTGACTATTGTAAGCAATGTTGCTGGAAACATGGGAGAGCACTTTCTCTTTGATATAATGATTTAAGTTACTTTAGATGGAAACACAACAAGTAGTGAGAGTTTGGATCATATGGTGTATCTATTTCAGAGGTTTTGTTTTGAAGAATCTACAAATCATTTTCCACACTAATTGTTACCATTTTACATGTCTACTGATATTGTGTAACTGTTGCTTTTCTCTTTGTGTTCATCAATAGTTCATACACTTTGTTTTATTGATAGTAGCCATTTTCACTATGGCACTAAGATTGTGATTTGACTTGCCCTTTCCTTGTAATTAGTGAAATGAGGATATTTTTAACTTCCCTTTTCTTTTTTTTCTTTCTTTTTTTTTTTTTTTTGATATAAGAGTTTCTCTGTGGCTTTGAAAGCTGTCCTGGAACTAGAGCTAGCTCTTATAGACCAGGCTGGCCTCAAACTCACAGAGCTCCGCCTGCCTCTGCTGGGATTAAAGGCGTGCACAACTACCACCTAGCTTACTTTGCCTATGTTTTCTTTGAGAGATGCCTACTCAGACCATTTACTCAGCTTTTTGTTGAATTTAGTTTTGCTTTTGTGTTACTTGACGATTAAAAACATATTGTAAATATTAATCCTTTATCAAAATAACAATTTTTAATATCCTTTTCCCATCTGTCTTGTGTCTTCATCTAAACTCATACTACCCTGAATGTGTCCTACATCATTTTATGTGTTGTTTTCTTGGATTTTCTGAAGCTTCTTAGCATAGTATCCTGTTTATTTAGTTTTTATTTTGCTTCTTGTGTTTTAGGAGAGTTATTAGCAATCATTTTGCTTATTACTGTATCTTGAAGCAGTTCCATGCTGTTTTTTGACAATTTCATACTTTGACATTTTACATGAACACCTCGAAAAACAGCTGAGGTGACATACCTTTAACCAGCATTCGGGAGACAAAACATATTCTCTACATGGGAAGTTCCAGGACTACACAGGGGAATCCTGTCTCAAATAAAACAAAATAGGCTGCTTACACTGAGCTTTGGTAAAATCAGTATCTTACCATAGAAAGCTGAAAACCAATCATCTCTAAGCTTTCACCACATGATTCAAGGCATGGTGATATATCCAATACTCTAACACTTGAGATGCTGATTCAGGAGCTTCTAGATTATTTTGTTTGTTGGTTTATTATTATTTTTTAAATTTCAGTTTACATTCCAACCAAAGTTCTCCCTTCTACCCCTCCTCACCTCCCACCCAGCCTATACCCCACCTCTCTTCCCAACAGGTAAGGGCTCCCTTGGGGAGTTGACAAAGTCTGGCACACTAAGTTGGGGCAAGACCAAGCCCTCTCCCACTGCGTTAAGGCTAAGCATAGCATCCCCCATGGATAACAGACTCTAACAAGCTATATAACATACCAACTTTGTATCATGTTGCTACTGCCAGGAGTACCTCAAATAGCACAAGTTTCACAAGTGTCTCCCACATATGGGGGGCCTAGTTTAGTCCCATGGAGGTTCCACAGCTGTCTGTCTAAAGTCCATGAGTTTCCAGGAGCTTGGTTCAGCTGTCTCTGTAGATTTCTCTGTTATGATCTCGACCTCCCTTGCTCATATGTTCCCTCCCCCCTCTCTTTGACTGGACTCCAGAGACAAATTCATTGTTTATCTTTATACACAGTAGCAGCTATGGTTTTCAAAAATATGATCATTAATTCTTACAAAGCACCTTCATGGTCATTAAGTGTTTAAGGAGATTTTTCAGAGATTATGCACACAGGACTGTATCTGCAATATAATACAGTTATTTTAAAATCATATACAAGTTTCTGAAAGAAAGTGCTCTTGACATTTTGATCTTTCGTATCTTCTGATACAGATGAGGTTCACAGCAGGTTACTATACACTCTCCCTATTTTATTTTATTTTATTATTTTGACTCATAGGAAGGATAACATTACACAAAGAGAAAGTATCTATTGTCATTTTGCTGTATGTGCTGAAAATGGTTCCTGGCTCCTGGAAATAAGAGATAAAATAAAGAATAAAGAATGAAGGTAGATGAAGGTAGATCTCTCTCTCTCTCTCTCTCTCTCTCTCTCTCTCTCTCTCTCTCTCTCTCCGTGTGTGTGTGTGCGCGTGTGTGTGTGTGTGTGTGTGTGTGTGTGTGTGTGTGTGTGTGTGAGAGAGAGAGAGAGAGAGAGAGAGAGAGATGATATCAAAGATATTTATAGTTGCATTTCAGGAGCACATTGTATGTTGTTAGCCACAGGAGACCAGGAAAAGAAAATCTAAGATAACTTCTTCAATCCATTTACAACATATACTCCACTTATATAGATGTAGGACAAACTTCTATAATATAGAAATCAGTATTTCACAATAAGTGTATTTCACAATAAATTGAAATGCAAATATAAAATTATTTTATCATCTTGTTATTATAGTGTTTCTGAAATAAAAATAGATTTAAGCCTCATTTGTTCTAATTTTCCCTACATATCATCATATAAAAAAACTAACTGAAAAAAATAATGCAAACTGTGTCAATATTGCTTGTGTTTGGTTGGTATTTTGTTTTGTCTCCATATGTGGGGGACAGTTGTGAAGCTTGGACTAGCTGATATGTGTACCTTCTTTAGATTTACTCATTGGCCAACAACAAAACATACTAGAATAGGTAGAACTGAAGATCATTAGGTTAAGCAAAATAAGCCAGACACAGAAGGGTAAATGCCTCCTTTTTCTCGCAGAGTCTGGATAAGCTGGCTACTACTATGTCAACTTGACACAAGCTGGATTCCAATGGGGAAAAGAAACCTCAATTGACAAAATGCCTCCATCAGATTGGGCTGTAGGCAAGGCTGTGATACAATTTCTTAATTAGTGATTAATATAAGAGTGCTCACCTCTGTGTGGGCAGTGCCACCCCTGGGCTTGTGGTCCTGGATGCTATAAGAAAGCAGGCTGAGGAAGCCACGAAGAGTAAGCCAGTAAGCAGCACTCCTCCGTGGCTTCTGTATCAGTCTACCTTGAGTTTCCTGCCCTGAATTTCTTGGATGATGGACTGTTATCTGGAAACAAAAGAGAAATAAACTCTTTCCTCCCTACGTTGTTTTTGTCATGTTATTTTATCACAGCAATAGAAATCCTAACTAATGTACTGGGTTTAAATTTATATATTTATAACATGCATATGTATGCATATACAAGTAGGGCATGAAAGTAGAAAAGGGACTGTGAGAGAGGAAGAGGTACACAGGGAATGGGAAAGAGGAAGAAGAGAGAGGGTATATAGTGTAAAAGCAGAAAGACAGACTATTTTGAGAGAGGAAATGGACCAACACGAGGGAGAGGGGACATTAGGAAAGCTACCTGTTGGGGATATGTCAAACAAGAACAAGGTATAATGATAAACATGTATGAAAATGCCACAATGAAACCCATTACTTGGTATCTTAACAAAAATATTAATTTGAAACAAACCAAAAATGAGCTGGGAATGTCTCTCATGCATAATCTTTGGGGTTTGATGCCCAGAACATAAAAATAAATTCATGTGTGATAGTACATACCAGAAATCTTGGGACTTGGGCCAGGAGGATGTTAAATTCCAGGTCAGAGTGGGTTATATATGGAGAGCCTGTATCAAACAAATAAATAATAAATAAATACAAGCAAAAAATAAACCCTAGCACTGTGATTGATATGGACAATTACAAAAATTTTCAGTAATATAAAACCCATCATGACAATGGGTTAAAGATGTTCAGCATAAAATGTTGATAAGGATGTGAATTAACTAGAGGTCTTATTGTTGATGACAGTGTAAAATATAATTTGATTACTTTGGAAATCCATTTGTCAGTTGACTTGAAACACATGCTTGTGGTGTAACCTCAAATTTCTACTTCTAGGCATTTCTCTAAGAGTAATGAGAATTTATGAGATCTATATCACTCCCCCTCAAACCTCAGGAAACATTGTGGAAGAAGGGGATGAAGAATTTTAAGACCTGGAAGATGGGGAGGGATGCTATGAAATGTTGTCTCCTGGACCTGAGAAGAATGTTGTTCCAAGGCACTAATAACAGCTGTGGTTCCATGCCCAAGACCTTCCCAAGATCAAGCCCATGAACATTTCAGTGTAGATGAGGAAAAGAATGTAAGATCCCACCCCTACCTAAGGAACTATTGGTAGTTAATGGCCACTGGGAGTGAGTCAATAGTGTAACCAGTGATAAATTATCTGGGATAAAGTAAATAACCTGCAATTATCACACATTCATATGCCAGCAATGATAATTAAACTAAGATGATTATTTTAAGCAATATATATATATATATATATGTGTGTGTGTGTGTGCTTGTTTCTGTTTAACCACAAATTAGAAATAAGACAAATATTCATCAATAGATTTAAATAAGCAGATTGCAATTCATTCATGCAACAGAATGATACTCAGTAATAAAATATAATGAATTGTACTCACTCATAACTGAATATTAACTGTAAAATAAAGGATAACTATGCTACAATCTACAGACTCAGAGACAAGGTAATAAGGAGTGTTCATAAGGGAATGAATGCCTGGATCTCCCTGGAAAGCAGAAATAGAAGAGATTTTGTGAGTGGACAGAGGGCAAACGGGGAAGGGAACATGAGCGATCAGGTTTGAGGGATAGCAGGGAAGAGTACCAAAAAAGACTACTGGAAAGTGGGGGTACATTTTAGAGTTATGTTAAAAACCTTGCACAAGGGAATCTCCCAGGAATCTATAAGGATGACCCAGTTAAGAATCCTAGCAATAGCATATACATAGCCTGAATGGGGGAGTAGGAAATAAACCCAGCCATATAATCTTCAACCTACAGTCTCTCCTGCCTATGTGATGTGCTGGGATTGGTACCTAAGCAGGTTGTCATCAAAGAGGCTTCATCCAGCAACTGATGAAAACAGATGCACACTCACAGTCAAACATTAGTCAGAGTTCATGGAATCATGAAGAAGAGAGGGAGAAAGGATTGTAGGAGCCAGGGGGTAAAGGACAACACAAAAATAGGACCCACAGAATCAACTAACCTGGGCTCATAGGTGCTGTGGAATAATCCTTCTGTATACTGTGGATATATATTACTCTCATTGGTTATTAAAGAGCTGACTGGCAGGTAGCCAGGTAGGAAGTATAGGCGGGACAGCCAAACTGATAATGTCAGGATGAAGAAGGGCAGCATCAGTGGAGATGCCAGCAGACGCAGAGGAAGCAGGACATGTAGAAAATGAGGTAACAAGCCATGAGCCACATGGTTGAGGATAGATGAGAAATATGTGTTAATTTAAAATGTAAGAGTTAGCTAGTAACAAGCCTAAGCTGAACATTTATAATTAATATTGAGCCTCTTTGTGTCAGTTATTTGGGAACTGGCAGGCAGGACAGAAACTTTCACTTACAAATGGCAAAATTGTTGACAAAATTTTTCAGTTGGAACTCCCACCTCGTCCCTGCATGATCCAAAAAGCCCCATTCCTATCTCTTTCTCCAAATCTCTCTCACTCAGAGAGCCTCTGAACAAAGGGAAAGTGCCAAAAGTCGACTTCCCGATCCTTGGTGACTATTCCAGCTTCCTTGTCTGATGCTGCCAGTGACCCAAATCCCTATCCAAGTGCTTAGCTTTTGACCATACATGGTCCCAACCCAGCTTGTGACAGACACACCATCACCCTTCTTCTACAACCTATAAAGTCTTCCTGCTTTAGTTTGGGGGGTGTGGCAAAGCCTCTGTCTCTGGGACTGGAGAACTCGCCCGGAGTTGCCTTGCTCAAGTAAACCCATTGTTATACTTTTTCAATTTGCCTAGATGTGGCTTAGTGACTTTCTGCATTTGGGGAGAAACCTAATATGGAGGGGAGGCAAAAAGCCTATGAAAATTGTGAGGAGAGAGGGAGAGAGAGGGAAGGAGAAAGAGAGGGAGAGAATTCTGTAGTCCCTCCCTAAGGATTGCACTGGAAGACAATGGTATCAACTATGCTATCAACTATGCCAAAATCCTTGTTCCACGCTACACACACAAATGCTAGTTTCTTGTAGTGCCTTCTGTATGGCAGATGCTTTCCCAAGGATCTTGATAGTTTTTATTTTGTTTGACTTTATCATTATCGGTAGAGTATTAATATCATGTTGTGTTGACATCCTTTTGGCATGGCACTTACACTTAAAATGACTATGTGTATATGGTAGTTAGAAATCACATTCTGGAGTCCAAAATAAGCAACTTTAAATCTAAACCAACCACTCAAGTTTTATTTTAAAGATTTTATTTATTATTTATATACATCCATGCATCTGGGATTATGCACATGTGTGTAGGATAGAAGAGGATGTGGGATCCCCTGTTGCATAGGGAGTTATGAGTCTCCAGATGTAAGTGCTGGGATCAAACTTTGGTTTTCTGTAAGAGCAGCAAGTGCTCTTAACTTTCAATCCATCTCTCTAGCCCCCATTTACAAGTTCTTGACCTTGGAACAGTTTGGAAGTACTTGAAGTGCATGCATTGTGTTTGGATGTTTGTGAACTTTCAACAAATGGACATCATTTTATAACTGATGTATATTTGGGAACACAATGATGTTCATGGTCCTAGTAATTAATTGTTAACGTAAATTTTGTGAAAGTTTTAGAAATTGTTACATGTGTATTGCCAGAGTCCAGCTCTAGCAGGACCTCTAAAGAGGGGGTGTAAAATTGGCAAGGGGAGGAGAGTAATATGACCTGAGGATGAATCAGAATGGCTGCCAGGTTTTTGAAAAATGGCTGTAGAAAACCCCCACAGCTGTTCTTACTAAGGAGATACAGTAGTGGCACCCAAGAAAGTTACAGACAGAAAACATCCAGTTATTTATAGTCAATAACACCACTGCTTTTCCATGTTGGGCTTTCCAATAGGAATTAAACATCGGGTGGGTTCATTTGTTAAATACCAGTTATCACTGATATACATTCATTCTCATGTCTTCTTGCAAACAGCATGTATATTCATACTTAGATAAGACTTACATTTATTAGTTTTTAAGATGTATTTTATTTTTATTTATGTGTCTGTGTCTGTGTCGGTGTCCGTGTATGTGTCACCTGTGTTCATGTGCTTGCAGTGGCCAGAAGAATGTATCAGAACTCCTAGAGCTGGAGTTATAGGCAGTTGTGAATAACCCTATGTGGATGTTGAGAACCAAACATGGGTCCTTAGGAAGAACAACAGATACACTTAACAGGTGATCCATATGTCCAATCCCATTAATGAGTTTTTCCTGGATACTGGTATTTAGCAGAGTGAATGTTATGGTATTGGGTTCAGTTTAGTTCCAGGGTGAAAACAAGCTTGTGAGGAGTTAAAAGTGACTTGTAATTTTTAATCTTAGTGACTTTACTCGGATTGTCCTTTAGATTTCTATAAGCTTAGGTAATTAGCATCCTTAAATAACTTGTCAGAGATCCTTGTCTTGTATTGTCTTACTAGCTCCCAAGTTCGATGTTATCATGGCTGTCAATAGCAGTCCTTCTGAGCTCAGGTTTCAGGGACCCCAAAGAGCCATAGTGAATCATTATTTAATAATTGTTAATTCTTGCCCCCTCAAAAGTGGTCTTGTCACCAGAAATTTCCAAGAAACCATACTCCCAAGGTCAAGAGTCTATTATAAATGGTTTAGAATTGGTAGAGGAGACCACTTCCTGAACGTAACACAAGTAGCACAGACACTGAGATCAACAATTAATAAATGGGACCTCCTGAAACTGAGAAACTCCTGTAAGGCAAAGGATACAGTCAACAAGACAAAACGGCATTACATAGAATGGGAAAAGATCTTCAATCCCAGATCGGACAGAGGGCTGGTCTCCAAAATATATGAAGAACTCAAGAAGCTAGTCAACAAAACACAAAATAATCCAATTAAAAAGTGGGTACAGCACTAAATAGAGAATTCTCAGTAGATGAGTCTAAATGGCCTGAAAGACACTTAAGAAAGTGCTCAACATCCTTAGCCATCAGGGAAATGCAAATAAAAACAAGTCCGAGGTACCATCTTACTTCCATCAGAACGGCTAAAATAAAAACCAACAAGGACAGTTTATGCTGGAGAGGATGTGGAGAAAGGGAAACATTCCTCCACTGATGGTGGGAGTGCAAACTTGTGCAGCCACTTTGGAAATCAGTATGGTGGTTTCTCAGGAAAATTGGAATCAGTCTAACACAAGATCCAGCAACTCCACTCTTAGGCATAGACTCAAAAGATGCACATTCATGCAACAAAGACATCTGTTCAACTATGTTCATAGCAACATTATTTGTTATAGCTCGAACCTGGAAACAACCTAGGTACCCCACAAATGAAGGATGGATAAAGAACATGTGGTACATTTACACAATGGAGTACTACTCAGAGGAAAACAATAATAGAATCTTGAAATTTGCAGGCAAATGGATGGACCTAGAAGAAAACTATTCTGAGTGAGGTAACCCAGTTACAAAAAAGAGGAACATGGTATTTACCCACTCATATATGGATTTTAGACATAGAGCAAAGGATCACCAGCCCACAATCCACACTGCTAGAGAAGCTAGGAAACAAGGATACATACCTGGTGCCCCCCCCACGGAGGGGAAAGGGACAAGATCTCCTGAGCAAATTGGGTGAAGGGGGAAGGGAGAGGGAGTTAGGAGAAAGAGAAGGGAGAAGAGAGGGGAGAGGAGAGCATGAGAGAGCAGGAAGATTAAAGAACAAGAAAAGAGATACCACAATACAAGGAGCTATTATAGGTTTAAAGTGAAATCTGTCACTTTGGAAAATTTCCAGAGACCTACAAGGATGACCCCAACTAACAATCTAAGCAATAGTGGAGAGGCTACCTTAAATGCCTTTCCCTGATAATGAGATTGATGACTACCTTATATGCTATCCTAGTGTCTTCATTTAGTAGCTAATGGAAACAGAAGCAGAAACCTACAGCTAAACACTGAGCTGAACTCCTTGAATCCAGTTGCAGAGAGGGAGGAGGGAGACCAGGCTGGAGAAACCCACAGAAATAGCTGACCTGAACAAGGGGGAGCTCATGGACCCCAGACTGATAGCTGGAAAACCAGCATAGGACCGACCCAGATTCCCTGAATGTGGGTCTCAGTTAGGAGGCCTAGGCAGTCTAAGGGACCTCTGACAGTGGAACCAGGATGTATCACTTGTGCACAAAAGGACTTTGAGGGCCCATTCCCTATGGAGGGATACTCCCTTAGCCTGGAGTCCCAGGTGATGGCCTAGGCCCTACCCCAAATGACTTGACAGACTTTGATGATCTCTCATGGAGGGCCTCACCCTCCCTGGGGAGTGGATGGGGGATGGAATGGGGGTATGTTGGGGGACAAGGAGGGTGGGAGAGACCATGGGATCAATATGTAAAATAAGAAAAAAAAGAAAAAATAGTTTAGAATGGAGCTAGAGAGATGGCTTAGCAGTTAAGAGCCCTTGCTGCTTTTGTGGAGCTAAGTTCATTTCCTAGCATCCATATGGTAGCTAACCACAGTCTCGAATTTAAGTTCCAGAGGACTTAATGCCCTCTTCTGGCCTCTTGGGGGAACTGTATGAATGTGGTACACAAACACATATGTAGGTAAAACAATGTACACATAAAGCAAAAATGAATGAATCTTTAAAAAGTGGTTTAGAATGACTTCTGTTAGCTTACAGTGCTGCTTCAAAGGGTTGGTGAAACTACAAGGGAGGAGAGAGAAGTCTGAGTGAGAAATGGCAGTAGCCACAATCTCAGTTAATTATATTTATGAACTTGACAAACATCTAAGAGCATATGAATCATTGTTAAGGCTCTTTCTGGAGCCTAGGAAGGAGCATTGCAAATGTAGGGTGAAGCTCGTGTTTCTTAAGCAATTCAGAGTTATAGCTGATCACTTGTTGACCCAACAGAATAGTACTCTAGTGGCACAGACTGGTAGAGGGTCAGGGTTCAGATGCTATTTCAAGGTATTGGGTGTGGGTTGTGTCCATCTTATTAGCACTGAATGTCCCATGCCTTCAGAGCTGGCATAACACCTTTCACAGAACAGCTACTCAGTTAATAGGTACAGTGTGAGGGAGGGAAATAAACCCTGGATGACAGTATGTCATGAGTTCAAGGCTTATTGAGTGTGAAAGAAATGACCCTTGGGATGTGTATAGCATTAACATTTACCAAGGTCTTTTGTATATATAGGAAGTTGGAAGGTCACAGTAACATATAAGTAGCTCAAATCCAGCCTGCCACCTTATTTTGTACTTTCAAATTTACTGAATTACAGCTATGCTCATGGTTAACTATTGTCTAGACTTTTTCTGTTACAATAGCAGGGATGATGAGTTGTGACAGATACCACATAGTCTGTAAAATCCTATGATACTCACTACATGTATATTTATAGGAAAAGTTTATTAATTCCTTATTATGGTGTTTATATAAAGTGTTCCATGTGTTTTAATGCTTGATCCCCATATGGCAGTGATGCCTTTTGGAGGTTGTAGAACTTTTGGGACTGTGCCCCAGATAGCAGAAGTGGGCCACCAGGGTCAAGTGACATCTACTTCTTGTTCTAGCCTGAACGCTCTGATTCTTGGTCTGTCAAGACATGAACAAGCCATGTCACATGTTTCCACCATTATGGTCTTAGTGAAGGTTTCTATTGCTGGTGAAGAGATACCATGACCATGGCAGGTCATAAAGAAAAAAAATTAATTGGAGTGGCTTGCTCACACTTTAAAGTTTCAGTCTGTTAACATCATGAAGTGAAGCATGGTGGAATAAAGACAGACATGGTACTGGAGAATTAGCTGAGAGCTCTACATCCAGAATGCCAGGCATCAGGAAGAAAGAGTGTGTGTGACACTGAGCCTGGCTGGAGTTTATGAAACTACAAAGCCCACCCCCTGTGACACACTTCCTACAACAAGACCACAACTTCTGCAACAAGGCCATACCCCACACCTCCAATAATGTCACTTTGAGGCCCATTTTCATTCATACCACCACATGGCCCAAACTGAGCCAGCATAAACTTCTCCCTTAAGTTGCTTCTGTAAGGCATTTTGCCACAGAGATGAGAACAGTAACCTGTGCACTCCAGATGCATATTATTATACTTTGATGATAAGTCTCACTTTATTCCTGTGAGGTGGGCCTTGTAGGTCTTATCTCCACTTGACAGGTGATAGATGAAAAAACAAACAAGCAGAGTCAAGGGATGTTCAGTATCTTCCTGGCGTGTTGCTTAGTTGTGTAACAAATAAAACGTTGAAGTAAAATTCAAGTTCTGGAATTCATCCAAGTGAAGCACAACAGGGGCTGTTGAACTACATTGAACGAGCACCTGCTACAAAGGGTTAGGAAAGGGAAGCTTTCCCAGATGAGCATGCTAAATGATGCAATCCTCACCAGTTCCACTGTGGCCTTTGGGCAAGTGCTATAGGAGTCTCACAAATCTCTCAGGCTTGTGCTGTTTCTACCATTTCCCTGGAGGGGGGTAAGCAATCATTGCCCACAGCAGAAGCTAGCTTGACAAAGCTTCCTTTATCTTCTGCCTTCTCTCCCTTTTCATATCTCTCCACTCCCCTACCTGTGTTATCAGCATTCCCCAAATCAACTACTTGTAACCATAGTCTTCTTAAATGGAAGCACTCTTGGAGAAGAATAAATATTTGACTTCCTTCTGTAAGTTTTTTTCCAAGGGAAGACTAGGTCATGAGGATGGGGTTAATCTTTGTGGTTCATTCTATTAACCTAATTTCTAGCAGATGAGGGCTCTCTCTCTCTCTCTCTCTCTCTCTCTCTCTCTCTCTCTCTCTCTCTCTCTTCAGTCCCTCAGTCACTGGTCTCAAATGGCCTCTGCTTGCTGGGCTAGCCAGGAGGGAAGTGAGCATCAGCCAAGACTCCCTGGCTGCTGCTGACTGCAGTGCCATCAATCAATGCCTTACACATGCTCTCAACCGAAAGGCAATTAGTGCTACTCAGGATAAACTATTATAAGGCCGTGGATGGATGCGTTATTGAAGAGACTATCAAATCAGCCTGGCTGGTAGAAGTGGCCAGGGGTATGGGAATGCTCCCTATTTGTGCTAGGCAACAGGGTAGGGTAGAGCACAGCCTTCCAATCCAGTTTGGAAGGGTCATTCCAGTGATAGGAACATTAGTCATTAGTGATAAGGACATTACTACTTCCTCCCTTCTGGGGTCTCCCCTCACCAAACTCCATAATATGCTGCATCTACTACAGTTATGTCCTTTGTTTTCATTTTTCAGAGCAAGAAAATGGACTCATTTCAACATAGTGATGGTAATTTTTGCAAGTATTTTTTCTAAATTTTTAGTCCCTTCGGCTGCCTCTTATATTTTCCTATGGCGTTTCCTCTCCCTTCTTTGTCTGTCTTCTTGTGCTCTCTCTCCATCTTTATCCCCCCCCCCACTTCATTTTCTCTATCAGCTTCCTTTTCCTGACCCCTTCTACTTCCCCTTTCCCTGCCCTCCCAACCCTCCCTTCCTCGCCCATCCCTAGCTCTGATCCTTCTTTGGGTCCTTGGAATATTTTCTTATATTCGGACATTCCTAAAAGTACACTCATTTATTGAATCCTTGATCCTGTTCCTTATCATTGCAGGTAGGTATGGTGGCAGGGGCTTTGGCAGGCTTTCTTGGACTGCCAGTCCCCAAATCATGACACAGAGACTTAGTATTAATTATGAAACCCCAGGCTTACCTTAGGCTTGTTTCTAACTAGCCTTTAAAACAAAACTTAAATTAACCCTTTTTTATTATTATTAATCTATGTGATGCCCTGGGGCTCATTTAGTACTGTCCACCATGCTCCCTGCTTCTTCCATGTCCATCTGCTGGCCCTGGCTGACTGGCTGGCTCCCCTTTTGTCTCTGCCCACTAGCCCCACCTATCCTCTCCTATCCACCAATTGGCTATTCAGCTTTTTATTAAACCAATCTGGTGCATTAGGCAGGCAAGGTAAAATAGCAACAAATGTAGCATAAACAAATAAAGCACATCTTTATATAGTTAAATAATTATTCTGCATCCCAAACAAATTAAACACATCTTTACATAGTTAAACTAATATTCTATTATTTCAAAACAGGGGGCCGAAATAGTTAAAAGTCTTTCTGTGTCATTTGTGCCCAAAGAGCCTGACATAAAATCTGAATCATTTTCCAGAAAAATTTTGTCTTGGGCTTTAAAAGTCTGCTTCCTAGACCCCAGCTGGATAGACTGTCTGCTTTGCTGTCTTTGCAGAAGCCCCACTGTGCCTGCTGAGCATTACCTAGGTGAAGCAGTACCACAAAATTCAGCAATTTTTGAAAAATAGGTGTCAAGTGTTCTCTCCTGTATTATTTGTCTCAAAAGGCAGGAGACAAACTACTAAGATGAAAGGCAGCCCCTGGGCTGTGCCTCATGGGCTGTGCTTCATTGCTGGACTTCTGTGGGCTGAGAGGACATAGGCAGTGTTGAAACCAGAATGGACGCCAAGCAACCACAGGCTTAGTGTCCAGAGCTGTAAAATCTTACATGACCCTGGGCCTGGTTCTGTCTGATCACCGATCTGTTAAAGTATTGAAAACCTGTTGGCCAGCATATCTGTAGTCTTAGTTACTTGATAGCTGAGCCAAGAGAATCCACTGAGCTCAGGAGTTTGTGGCCAGCATGGGCAACACGGGGAGATTCTATCTCCCCAAACAGAACAACAAAAACACATGCTGGGAAAGTAAAAGACACAGTAGGAAGAGGAGAAGGAGAGAAAACTCAAAGAATCAAGATGAGGGGTTGAAGAGAAGTACAGCTGGGAAGATGCTTGTCATGGAAGTACAAGGAGGTGAGTTCCAACCCAAGAACCCACAGTAAATAAATGCCTCGCACTTGCACTTCCCTGGGATATTTGAACAGCTGGCTTTTCCTGCTTGGCAAGATGTAAGCCAGTGAGAGGCCCCATCTCAAAAACAAAATGAATAGTGCTTGAAGAACAGTCCCAGAGACCTCTGGATTCTGTACACACACACACACACACACACACACACACACACACGCACGCACGCACGCACGCACGCGCACGCACGCACGCACACACGCACACACACATGCAGGCACGCAAGTCTGCATGTGTGTGCACAAGTGCACGGGCATGCACACACTGCCAAAGAAGGTAGAAAAGCTATGTACCAAGCAAGAAAGGAAGTTGATGAATTCACTTAAGATGAAAGTAAAATAGTTTGCTTAAAGCTTACAAATATTGTATTATCAGTTTAGCTATGATGACAGATGGAAAAAATAAATTTCCATAATAAGAAGAAATTATAAAGAGTATCCCTCCATGGGGAATAGACTCCAAAATTTCATTCATGCACTAGGGATAAATAATGGTTCCACTCTCAGCCTAGATACATGTGGGGAGAGGGCCTGGCCCTGCCAAAATGATGTGACAGACTTTGATGATCCTCCCTCTGGAAGGCCTCACTCTCCCTAGGGAGTGGATGGGGGTTGGGATGTGGGAGTCGGTGTGGGGCATGGGATGATGGGAGGGAGAAGGAACTGGGATTGATATGTAAAATAAGATTGTTTCTAATTTAAATAAAAATTTACATATAAAAATAAATTATAAAGAGTTAAGGCAAGTTGGATACTAAAACAAAACAGAATGAAAATATAATTAGTGGAGGTACCTAATAGATAGGTATTTATTTTATATTTTACTTTATGTATGTGGGTGTTTTACCTGCATGTATATCTGTGCATCACATGCTTGTGCTTTTGATGTCATTGAAGATCAGAAAATTCCCTGGATCTACAATTATGAAGAAGCCATGTGGGTGCTGGAAATCAAGACAGGGTCCTCTGTAAGAGCTCTTAACTGTGGAGCTACCACTCTAGCTCCAAAACTCAATAGATAAGCTGAAAACTGAACACATTTGAATAGAGAATTTGTGATTTAGAAAGCCAGAATACAACACAGAGACAGTAATGTCAATTAGAAAAGTTACCATGGAGATAGGTTAAAAAACACACAGGTTTCTGGGTGTGGTAGTGAACTCCAGTAATACTAGCGCCCCAGAGCCTGAGGTAGGAAGATTGGGAGTTGGAGTTTAGCTTTTACTATGTAGCAAGACTTTCAAAAAGTTAAACAGTAGCAATGCTTAAATACAATGTGCATTCTATACAGAAAAAAAGGTTAAGAAAGTAAAACTGTCAGTGATATTTAAGGAGATAGTTATAAACTTTTCCTATAATTGACAACAACCATGAATCTTCAGAGCAAAGCACACTTTTAGACTGAGCAGGGTAATCAAAGGATACCCACCCCTAGACAATACTGAAGCACAAATGAAGAGTAGCAGGAATAGAGAGAAAATATTTACAGAGCTACCAAGTAGAAAAGACAGATATAAGAGAATAATTAGGAAAAGAGCAGACTTTTCATTAGCAATAGTTTCAAGGAGACAATGGAGCAATATATTCCGGCTAGAAATTAATGCGCATATAATTCTTATTGAAAAGTGAAGTAAAATACCAATATTTTACAATTTACAAAGGCTGAATGGTGTGAATCATAGACCCCAGTTGAAAGAAATACTGAATTATGCATGCTCTCCAGAAAAGGATTGAACGCCAGGCAATGGTTCAGATGTGTGAAATAACAGTAAGCAAATAAACTGGTGAAATATATCAGAATGTATGTTTAATTAATGATGGGGGAAAAGTAATTACTTTATATACATAAAGGGGTTGCTAAATCTCAAAATGACCATAAAATGATGGGGACTATTCAGTTTATATTTGGAGCAGATAAGGGGTTTGATTTCACTAAGATCTGAAGGTAGCTCAGAACTTTTCATGTTACTTGTTGTAAATAAATAGACTATGTATAAGTATTTATAAAACTGCTTTCCATATGACAAATTATTATTTGATTATGTGAGCACTCAAGATATTTTTGAGACAAAACACACTACCAATAAAATTAATCAAATTTTTTGAAACAGTGTCTCTAGTCTAAGTAAACCTCAACAGTGTCTCTAGTCTAAGTAAACCTCAAACTTGCTCAATAGCTGAGGGTGACCTTGAATTTCTGAACTTCCTACCTCCACCTTCTGAGTGCTGAGAAAATTGGCTTGTGCCTCCATGAACACTTTTTTAAATGTTTATTTTATTTTATGTGTGTAAGTGTTATGCCTGCTTGAATGCACCCTGTGCATAACTGGTACTCACTGAGATTGGAAAAAGTTTTAGAGGCATTGGAACATAAGTTACAGATGGCTATGAGCTATCTTGTGGGTGCTGGAAACTGAACCTGGGTCTTCCACTGAAGCAACAGTGCTCTTAACTACTGAGCCATCTCTCCAGCCTTTTATCTACATTTTATGTGTTGCAGAGAATTGAACAGAGCTCTTTGTGCGTTCTAGGCAAGCAATTTCCCAATGCATGATTTATAGAATAAAAAATAGAGTTGGGGTATTAAAACAAGCAAATCAAAAGAAAAATGGGCAATAGAAATGTGGATAATATATAAGAAAATGTCAGAGATGAGAACATGAATCCATGGAGGCCAGAGGAAGGCATCAGAGCCCCAGGAACCGGAGTTACAGATGGTTGTGGAGTCTCAAGTGAGTTCTGGGAACCATCTTTACTTCTCTGAAAGAATAGCAAGTGCCCTTAAATGTTGAGCTCTTTTTTAAATTCTTTCAGTGGTGTTTTACAGTTTTTAGTATGTAAGTCTTTTTTTTTTTGTTGTTGTTGTTGTTGTTAAACTTATTCTTAAGTATTTTATCCTTTTGGGCTCCATTGTCCATGAGACTGTTTGCTTCATTTCTGTTTTGTATTATTCACTGCTAGTACATGGGAACACAACTAACTGATTTTTACAGTGATCTCAAATCCTGAAAGCTTACTGAATTCGCTTATTGGCTTTAATAGGTAGCTTTGTGGATTCACTGGGATTTTCTTTACACACAATCATATCCTCTGCTAATGGATATAGTCTCCCACCTCTTTTTCCATATATGTATGCTTCTGATTTATTTTCCTTGTTTAACTGCTCTATTCAAGACCACCAGCATAACGTTGAGTAGAAGTGTCACCAGTAGGCATTCTTATATTTGTCTTGAGCTAACAGAGAAGCTATTCACTATTTCATTATTAAGTATGATTTAACTGTCAGTTTTATGTAAATACTACTTCATGATCTTGAGGGAATTCTATTCTATTCCTATGTCATTTGTTGTTTCTATTATAAAAACTGTTAGGTTTTCTTCAGCTTCTTTATCTGTATCTATGAAAATGATCATGTTGGGTTTTTGTTCTTTATTTATTAGCATCACATACTAAATTGATTTTAAGGTGTGCATTAGTCTTTTGTGACAGTGAAAAAATATCTGGCATAAGCAACTTAGATGACAAGGAGAAAGGATTCATTTTTATTTGTACTTTTTGGAAGTTTCAGTTCACTATCAACTGCTGCCATTTGTGATGCTGTGAATCAGAATGTCATGGAAAAATGGTGTGACAGAGCAGAGTTACTCCCCTCCTGGTGATCGAGAATCAAAGAGAGCAGAAGAGGTGGCTCAGCCAAGATACATCCCAAGTAGGTATCCTGATGGGAGATGCCATTATATATATATATATATATATATATATATATATATATATATATATATGTTTTTCATACTGGTTAATAACAAAGCACTGTTGGCCAATAGGAAAGGAAGATAGGAGGGACTAGGAGACAAGGAGGAAATAGGAAGTAGTAAAGAGGGTCAAGATTGAGAGTCTAAAGAAAGCAGTATGCCACCGGCTCCCCGGTAAGAAAAATACATAGACCAGCAGAAATGGGTTAATAATTAAGGCAGAGCTAGCCGATAAAAAACAAGTAACAGGGCCAACAACATTGTATCAAATACAGAGTCTCTGTGTATTATTTGGGGCTGGTGTGGTGACAGGACAAGACTGGGCACAGCAGGCAGAAAAACCGTACTCGTTACAGTATCCCACATTTCACACTTCACATTTTGGAACATGTTAATTAGGTCAGAGCCCTCATGATGTAACCATCTGTGGAAGTAACCTCATAGACTTGCTCAGAGGTGTACTTTACTAACTTTCTGGGCATCCTTTAACCCAAACAAGAAGAGACATCACAATATGCTGGCCTAAGCTTTCAATCCAGGGATATAATGCATTTGATCCTGTGTTATAACCCTTTTATATGCTCATGGATTTAGTTCAATATATTTTGTTTGGATTTTTAACTTGATATTCATTGGGGAAATAGTTCTGTGGTGTCCCTTTTCTTTTATCCATCTCTCCTTTCTTATAATGCCTTGTCCAAAATTAGCATCAAGTCCTCATTTAAATGGATTGTGAATGGTCCTTCTCTTTGGAGGGGAAGAATTTGTGAAGATTTGGCATTGAGTTTTATTAAAATATTTGGCAGAATTTACCAGGGAAGAGAGTTTAGGGTCTTCATTGTAGGAATTTTTATGATTTCTGTTTCAGGTTGTTTATTTGTTATATGTTTGTTAATATCTTCTGTTGCTTGAAAGCTGTTAATTTACCTAATATGTTGGCATGGCATATGATTATTTGTAGAATTATATTATGCACACAATTCCCAACTTATGATGGTTCAATTTATGTTTTTATGACTTCATGATGCTGCAAAATCAATATGTAGTTGGTTGAAAGTGAGCTTAGAATTCTAAATTTCTTGGAAATAAACTCAGGAACACATGATACAACATTTTTAAACTTAACAGATGGCAAACATGAAATTTAGGATACAATTCCAAAATCAGCATGTCTTTGTCAGGTTATTTTCTTGGAAATATCTAATGACAAAGACTGTGATTGGATCTTTAAAAACATCATGGGGATTCAGCAGAATAGGAAGATATGAGAGACTGAATTTGAGATTTTGCTACCCAAAAGGTTTTCTGGTTTCTCTAGGGAATTGGTTATAAGTGGAGGTACTGCTGGTATACAGTCCAAAGAGGTCAAGGACTCTGTTCAATATTCTACAATGCATAGGAGAGCACCCCAAAAATGAGTGATCTAATTTGAAAGAAATCAACTGTTGAGAAAAATGCTTGTAGATTAAAATCTAATTCACCAG
Organism: Phodopus roborovskii; assembly: GCF_943737965.1. Lineage (NCBI taxonomy): Eukaryota > Metazoa > Chordata > Mammalia > Rodentia > Cricetidae > Phodopus > Phodopus roborovskii. The sequence goes on from NW_026125811.1 coordinate 931,157, forward strand.
ATCAAAATGAAATAAGAATTTAAAATTTTACTACCATATATATACTTATGTGCCTTGATTTTGTTTCATGAAGGAAATAAACTCAGGGACACATGATATAACATTTTAAAACTTAACGGATGATAAATGTGAAATTTAGTATATAATTCCAAAATCAGCACGAAAGATTAACAAAAGACAACATCAGCAAAAACAGGCTTCCAATAGAGCATGATTAATTATTAGTCATGTAGAGGTGCTGTTGCCTTAAGGACTGATAGGAATTAGAAAACTAATCACATGTCTTTTCTCTGTAAAGTGGTAGTTAGAATACATTTACTAAACAAGTTTTGTGCTAGGTTTTCCAGACTTTGTAAGGATATCTATGTTTTTGAATGAAATTTTTCTTTGTCTAACAGTTGGCTCCCATCCTATAGAATCCATTGATGGGTGTTGTGAATTATGTGTGTGTTTATGCTTGAGTGCACACATGCATGCGTGTGTGTGGAGGTCAGAGGTTAATAATGAGTATCTACCTCAGCTGGTCTCCATTGGAAGGCAAGAACATTACCACTGAGATATCTCTCCATCCCTATCTTAATCATTTTAAAATATCCTTCAACATTTAAAGCAAGAGTCCACAGATATTTTTTCTAGAAAAGGCCATATAATATCTATTTTCCTCAATTGCAAGCAAGCCTCAGGTCTGTGCAAGAACTGGGTGTTCACTGTGGATGCCCATAGTAAAGAATGAGACTGTAAGAGACCTTACTCAACTAAAAACTAATCGGAGTATTGAAAACTTCAGAAATCAGCTGGGCAGTCGTGGCACATGCCTTTAATTGCAGTACTTGGGAGGCAGAGGCAGGCAGATCTCTGTGAGTTCAAGGCCAGCTTGGTCTACAAAGTGAGTTCCTGGACTACATAGCGGAAACCCTGCCTCAAAATACCAAAGATGAAAGGAAGGGAGGAAGGAAGGGAGGGAGGGAAGAAGGGAGAAAGGAAAGGAGGGAGGGAGGAAGGAAGGAAGGAAGGAAGAAAGAAAGAAAGGAAGAAAGAAAACCTCAGTAATAAACTTTTTGATTTTTTTTACTTTATGTGTGTGTGTGTATGTGAGGGGGGGCGAGCATAATTACTGTATAGATTGGGTCCAAGCCTGGCCTCAAATTGCTGATCTCAAGTCATCCTCCTGACTTAGCCTATTTAGATCTGTGCCATATTTTTAATTGGGTTATTAATTTGCTTGATATTTAGTTTTTTTAATTCTTTACATGTTTGGAAATATTTCTCCATTCTGTAGGCAAAATGGTGTCTTTTGCCGTGCAGAAGCTTCTCAGTTTCATGAGGTCCCATTTATTACTTGTTGATCTTAGTGCTTGTGCTAAAAGTGTTCTGTTCATAAAGTTGTTTGTTTTTTGTTTTTGTTTTTCTGTGCCAATGAATTCAAGGGTATTCCCCTCTTTCTATTCTACCAGGTTCAGCATATCTGGACTAATGTTGATATACTTGATCCATTGGAGTTGAGTTTTGTGCAAGGTGATAAATAAGAAAGTTGATAAATCTATTTGATTCTTCCTTATGCAGCCATTCAGTTTGACTAGCACTATTTGTAGAAGATGCTGTCACGTTTCCAGTGTGCATTTCTGGCTTTTTATTTTATTTTATAGGTGTGTGGGTTTATGTCTGGGTATACAGTTCCATTCCATTGATCAACATATCTGGATATCTGTTTTTTGTTTGTTTGTTTGTTTTTGTATTTTTTGAGACAGGGTTTCTCTGTGTAGCGGTATAGATTTGTAGACCAGGTTGGCCTCGAACTCACAGAGATCTACCTACCTCTACCTCCTGAGTGCTAGGATTAAAGGTGTGTGCCACCACCACCTGGCTAATGTAGCTGTTTTTATGCTGATATAATGCAGTTTTTATTACAGCTCTGTAGCATAACTTGAAATCAGGAATGGTGACACCCTCAGCAGTTCTCTTATCACTCAGAATTATTTTAGCTATCCTGTTTCATTTGTTTTTCCATATGAAGTTGAATATTGTTCTTTCAAGGTCTGTTAAGAATTGTGTTGGAATTGTGGTGGAGACTGGGTTGAAGCTTCAGATTGTTCTTGGTAAGATGGCCATTTTTTATTACGTTAAATCTACCAATCCATGAGCATGGAGACCTTTCCATCTTCTGATATTTTCTCCAATTTCTTTCTTCAAAGACTTGAAATTCTTATCATATAGGTTTTTCACTTACTTGGTCAGAGATACACCAAGATATTTTATATTATTTGAGGATATTGTGAATGGTGTTTCCCTGATTTGTTTCTCAGCCCATTTGTCATTTGTATATAAGAGGGCTACTGATTTTTCTGAGTTAATCTTGTATCCAGCTACTTTTCTGGAAGTGTTTATCAGCTGTTCTGGGTGGAATTTTTGAGGGTTACTTATATATACTACCATATCATCTGCAAGTAAAGATAAGTGGACTGTTTCCTTTCCAATTTATATCCCCTTCATATCCTTCTGTTGTCTTATTGCTCTAACCAGAACTTCAAGTACTATAGTGAATAGATATGGAGAGATTGAACAACCCTGGCTTGTCCCTGATTCTAGTGGAATTGCTTTGAGTTTCTCTCAATTTAATTTGATGTAGGCTATAGGCTTGCTGTTAATTGCCTTTATTATGTTTAGGTATGCACCTTGTATTCCTAATCTCTCCAGGATTTTTATCATGAAGTATGTTGGATTTGATAAAACCCTTTTCAGCATTTTATGAGATAATCATGTTTTTTTTTTTCCAGTGTGTTTATGTGATGGATTACATTGACAGATTTTCATATGTTGAACCATCCTGCATCTCTGGGATGAATTCTATTTGATCATGGTGGATGATCATTTTTATGTGTTCTTGGATTTGGTTTGGGAGTATTTTATTAAGTATGTTTGCATCTATGTTCAGGAGTGACAGTGATCTGTAATTCTCTTTCATTTTGGAGGGTCTTTATGTGGTTTATCAGAGTAACTATGGTCTCATAAAATGAACTGAGGAATGTTTTTTTCTGTTTCTATTTTGTGAAATGATTTGAGAAGTATTAGCTTTAAGTCTTTGAAAGTCTGGTAGAATTCTGACTTTTGATGACTGCTTATATTTCACTAGGGATCATATGTTTTATCTGATTTTGATTTAACTTTGTAGGTGATATCTATATAGAAAATTATCCATTTCTTTTATATTTTCCAAGTTGGTGGAGTATAGATTTTTAAAGTATGTTCTTATGATTTTTCTGTTTTCCCTCAGTATCTGTCATTATATTTCACTTTTCATTTCTGATTTTGTTTATTTGGATATTCTCTCTGTGCTTTTATTTACTTTGGATAAGGTTTTGTCTATCTTGTTGATTTTAAAAAATAAACCTTTTCCATTGATTTTTGAATTTTTTTATTGTTTCAGCCCCAAATTTGAGTATTTCTTGCCACCTACTCCTTTTAATATGATATCTTTTTGTTCTAAAGTTTTCAAGTGTGCTGTTACATTATATGTGAGTTCTCCATTTTTTTTTAATGTAGCCGCTTAGTGCTATGAACTTGCATTTTAGACCTGTTTTCATTGTATCCCATACGTTTAGATCCATCATGTATTCATTTTCAGTGAATTCTAGAAATCTTTAATTTTTTTCTTTCTTTATGTTTAGTCAATTTCTATTCAGTAGTTCGTTGTTCAGTTTCCATGAGTTTGTTAGCTTTCTGTTGTTTGTTGTTCTGTTGTTGATGATATCTAGCTCTAGTCCATGATGGTCAAATAGGATGCAGGGACTTATTTCAATCTTCTTGTATCTGTTGAGACTTGCTTTGTGTCCAATGGAGAGAGTACTGTGGAGGTACCGAGAAGAAGGTATATTCTATTGTGTTTGAGTGAAATGTTCTGTAAGTATCTGGTAGGCCCATTTGGTTTATGATGTCTGTTTAACTTTTGTCTGGATGACCTGCCCACTGGTGAGAAGTGGATTTTGAAGTCTCCTACTATCAGTGTGTGATGGTCATTATGTGATTTAAGCTGTAGTAGTGTTTCTTTTGTGAACTCTCTTGTCCTTGTGTTTGGTGCACAGATCTGAAGAACTCCAGTGTCCTCTTTGTGGGCTTTTCCTTTGATGAGTATGTAATGTCCTTTCCTATTTCTTCTATTTAGTTTTAGTTTGAAGTCTGATTTTTCAGATATTAAAATGGACACACTGGCTTGCTTCTTCAGTCTCTTGGAATATATTTTTTCCATTCTTTTGCCCTGAGGTGATATCTATCGTTGATATTAAGATGTGTTTCTCGGATGCAGCAGAAGGATGGATTCTGTTTTCATGTCCATTCTGTAGATGATTTTTGTTTGTTTCTTTCTTTTTAGGAATTGAAAGCCTTGATGTTATTGATTAGCAATGTTTGTTGATTACTGTTACATTGGTATTGTGGTGTGTGTCAACCCTTTTGATGTGCCAGTTTGTTGTTCATCTCTTGGATGTGGTTAACCTCCTCAGGTTGAAATTTTCCTTCTAGAGTTTTTGGTAGGGCTGGATTTGGAGACAGATATTACTTAAATTTGGTTTTATTGATTCTTTAACTCCAAAATTTAAGTTCAAGGACAAGTTAGTGGGGAAAAGGATTTCTATTTTTGTTTCCACAGAAAATGAAAAGCTGTGGATTCCTTCTAGACTAATGTGGTTTGATCAAGCCAGACAGCCTGAAACAGAGTACCAGGTGATCCTACATTCAAAACAGCTGGACAAAGCAGCCTTGCAGACTACAGCCAGGATTTCTGCATCTGCTTAGAATCCCCCATGACAGCGCCCATTACCAGTCGGAAGTAGTTTGGAAAGAACGACGCCCAAATTCTCAAATATTGTCTATAAATGTTTGTTTTCATTTAAATGGACTTGGTTATATAATATAAATAATAAAAAAATTGGTTTTTATTGTGGAAAGTGTTTTGTTTTGTTTTATTTTTTTCTCAATACATTTTGATTGAAAGTTTTTCTGTGTATAGTAGGCTGGGCTGACATTTGTGGTCTCTTATAGTTTGTAGAACATCAGTCTAGGCCCTTCTGGTTTTTAGAGTCTCCATTGAGAAGTCAGGTGTGATTTTGATAGCTTACCTTTGTATATTATTTGGTCCTTTTCCCTTGCAGCTTTTAATATTATTTCTTTGTTCTGTTTGTTTATATTTTTGATTATTATGTGGCAAGGGGACTTTGTTTTCTGGTCCAGTCTATTAGGTGTTCTATATTCTTCTTGTATCTTTATAGGCATATCTTTCTCTAGGTTAGGGAAATTTTCTTCTTTGATTTTGTTGAAAATACTTTCTGTGTTTTTGACGTGGGTTTCATCTCCTCCTCTTCTATTCTTATTATTTTTAGATTTGGTCTTTTCCAAGTGTCCCAGATTTCCTGGGTGTTTGTGCCAGGAATTGTTGAGATTTAATATTTCTTTGACTGAATTATCCATTTCTCCTATCTTGTTTTCAGTGCATGAGATTATCTTTTCCATCTCTTATATTCTGTTGGTGAGGTTTGCTTCTGTGGTTCCTGTCTGAGTTCCTAAAATTTTCATTTTCAGATTTCCCTAAGTTTTTGTTTCCTTTATTGATTCTGTTTCTACTTTCAGGTCTTGAATTGTTTTATTCATTTCTTTTCACTTCTTGCTCATATTTTCACAGTTTTCTTTAAGGAATTTATTAATTTCCTTTTAAAAGGACCTGTTTCATATTTGTAAAAGTTATTTTAAGGTTCTTGTCTTGTGCTTCAGGTATGTTTCATTGCTCAGGATCTGCTATAATAAGGTTGCTGGGCTCTGGTGGAGACATATTGCCCTGGCTGTTAGTGGGGTTTCTTTTTTTGTTTGTTTTGTTTTCCTACTGCTGTCTAGGCATCTTGAATTGGGAAGATTGTAATTCTAGGTGTTAATATCTGGTCTTGTCTTTGTTGGCTGGGTATTTTATTCTGTGGTTTCTGTTGCCTTCTCTGTTTCTTAAGAGAATGTGTTACCGTGTTGTCTAGTAGGGAATTCCTCTGGGGCCTTGTCAGGTGTGTCAATGGAGGTTCTGGGCAGAATGTGTTCCTAGAGATTGAAAGCTGATTCTTAGGAATGGAGATGAGCTAGGAAGGAGGGTGAGGAGGTCCACAGGAGAGGGGAAGGCAACGTGTTCCACCAGGATGTGCATAGTCCCCTGTGAATGTGGACAGAGAATGAGAGGAGGCTATTACAGAGCTGAGGATGATACTGGGGGCTTGGATTTGGAGGAGAGGAGGGGGAGTGAAAATATGAAGCTTGCAGACCCATTTTGCTGGGATTTGCTTTTCTTGCCTGGAGGATTCCTAGGGAATGCTTGCTGGAGCTGGAGGCTGAAACAATGGAATAATTGGGGAGGGACATTGGAGGAGAAGATCTGTGTGATCCAATGGAGGTGGGGGTAGGAAGTGGGCACAAACAGCAAGCATTCTGCTACAGAGATGGTTTGAGAATGGGAGACTGGATTTTGAGAAAAGGAGGTGAAAGTAAGATTTGCAGTTAGCATACATGCTTTTTTTGGCTGCTGTGGATTAAAAATAATAATTTCAATTGCTCATATTGAATTTTAAAATATGTTTTTATAAGTATAACTATAATAAAAATGTTTTAAAATCTATTTCTTCATACTCCTCCAGATACAAGGTGGAGTGAGTCATAATACTATCATATGTATGTGTGCATATGTATGGCATTTTGTTTGATCAAGTTAATATAGTTAAATTGATCACTTTAGCATGATATTAGACATGTTAAAAATCACAGCATATAAGGTGAGGTGGACTTGAAATTCCATCCCTAACTGAGGAGCTATTGATAGCTACTTGGAAAGGGAAGATTGGTTTTCTTTAAGGTTGTAGTCCCTGGTAGGTCTAATGTGGTCTAGTGGATGGCCAGTACTAATGGGACTTGATGGAGTTTTGTTTTAATGAGGACACAAAGTTGGTGGGTATGGAATGGGACTATCTTGGAGGAGATGGGAATGGAAATATGATCAAAATATAATACATGAAATTCTGAAAGAATTAAAAAGTATAGAAATGTACATGTACAGTACTATCTCTTATCAGGTAAAAATGCTTATGAGATATTTGTGTTACCTAACTGGTCTATCTGCCAGTTAAAAGACAAAATGTATTTTGTGTGTGTGTGTGTGTGTGTGTGTGTGTGTGTGTGTGTGTGTGTGTGAATGTTTTGAGACAATGTTTCTCTATGAAGTCCTGACTGTTCTGGAACTCACTCTGGTAGACCAGGGTGGCCTTGAACTCACGAAGATCTGCTTGCCTCTGCTTTCTGAGTACTGGAATATTAAAGGAATGTGCCACCACTGCTTGGCTGTATTTATTTTCTTAACATAGTTTTAAATATTAAAGTGCTTATTATTTATTTTATACACAAACATGATTTATGAATTAAAATTGTTATAAACCCATTCTCATTCCATAATATATAATATGTTAACTAATAATATATTTATTATAAATAAGCTGGCTTTGTATATTTTCCTCTGATTATGTGTATACAGTTTATCATTGCTTCACAGTTTTCCTTGTACCTAACGACAACTAATTTTACATAATCTCCAAAACTCTTATTTACTTTAGGCTAATACTTTAAAACTTATTGTGCTGAGCAAATCTGATACTATGTTGATGTTCCTTTTCTTGATAAGTCCTTTTTTTGTGAAAAGCTAAGATGTATATACACATACAGAAGATTAGAGATGAAATTGTAGGGATGGAGACTCCCTCTGAGCCAGACTTTTCAAACATGATCTTCTTAGAAACAATTATCACAAGCTGGTATGTTCTGCAGTCTATTTCATGCTAGGTTTTTAAATTATGCCTTATGTAGCTCACTCTTCCTAAACACTGATAAATACAGCTGGCCCCAGACCTGTAGCTGAAAGTAATCCATCCAAGGTGATTTACACAGCCAAGAATTTGAAATAAATACTGAAAGTATGGAGGGTTTTAAAATTTTAATTTTATTTATTTTGACTCTATGTGAAGGGGCCTGGAGTTGGTTCTCAGCTTCTACCTTTATGTAAGTTCTGGGAATTGAACTCAGGTTGTAAGACTTGCATCATATAGTAGCAAATGCCTTATACCCTTTTACCTCTTGGATGATCTTGCCAGCCCCATAAAACATCATATGATGTAGATATGCCATCTCTGGGCAGATACCCAAAGGATACTTAAGTCCTACTACAACACAGAAAACTGCATACCCATGTTCATTAATGAACTATTCATGGTAGCAGAGATACAGAACCAGCTTAGGCATTCATCAACAGGTGACTAGACAGGGAAAAATCTGGTAAAGGAACACAATAAAATGTTTTTCAGCAGTAAAGAAAACTGAAATCATGGAATTAGCAAGAAAATTAATGAAACTGGAAATCTCTCTCTCTCTCTCTCACACACACACACATACACAATTACTAAATGATAAAATAAGGATAAATCTAAGAAAATTTTCACATTTCTTATTAAGTTTAGTTTTAGGATTCGTTTTCACTGGTTGTGGATATATTATAGGTGACATCTGTCTTGACACTGGCTAGTGTCCATTTGTTGGAAAGCTGTATTAGATACAGAACTAGGCTGTGATAAAATACCTGTCAGAAAGAAAAGAAAAAATGTTCTGGCTCATGATTTCAGAAGGCTCAGTCAATGATTACTTAGTATCATATACCTGGGAAGAGTATCATGGTTGTTGGAGCATGTGGCAGAGGGGAACTATTCACAGTGGAACAGGAAGGCAATAGCAAAACGGGAGGTGGTCAGAAATAATGTTTCATGGATTATACTTTAGTAACATCCTTTCTCCAGGTAGGTCCCACTTTTAGAGTTTACACAACTTCTTAAGACAGTACCACCAGTTAGGGACCATGTATTGAAAACAAGAGCTGTTGGAGGATATTTTATATTCAACATACAACAAAAATATTTTCTTTATATTGCTATTAAGCATAAAAATGTTCTAAAATTCTCTATCATTTATAGCAGTATTTGTGGGTGCCTAAACTAAATACTATGTTGGATTTTCTGCTTAAAAATCATTTTATCTACAAATAATGATAACTGGACCTTCCCAATTTTTATACCTTTTAACTTATTTCTCAAATTGCTTTGGCTCAAAAATTTTATGTTAATAACAAAAAATAAAATAATAGAAACTATTCCTGTCCTGTCAAAAATTTAAAGGTAATGCAATCAACATTTTATAGTGATGTTTTGTTTGTTGCTATATTTTACTATGACAAGGAAATAAATTAACTGATTCTTATTTTATTAACAGTTCATTTAATTTTAGTATTTTTTGAGACAGGGCCTTGTTAAGTAACACCAATTGGCTTCATATTTGGTATGTAGATCAGACTACCTTTCAGCTGACAGCAATCCTTGGACCTCAGTCTCCTAAGTGCTGAAGTGTGTACTACTACCAGAAGCTAGTAGTTTACTTAAATCATGGATTGATATTAAACTTTGGCAAAGGCTTTCTCAAAATCTATATTATATGTGATATATCCCTTTTAAAAAAATTGCCAACCTTCCAATCTGTAGCTTACTTTTCCAAAAGTGTTTTTTTTTATTCTCTTTTTTTTTCAGGTTTTTTTAAATTTAATTTTATATAACAAAGTCCAATTAAATGAAAACAAACATTTATACACAATATTTGGGATTTTGGGCGTCGTTCTTTCCAAACTACTTCCTGCTGGTAAGGGGCGCTGTTTTGGGGGATTCGAAGAAGATTCAGATATCCTGGCTGTAGTCTGTAGGGCTGTTTTGTCCAGCTGTTTTGAATGTAGGATCAGCTTGTACTCTGTTTCAGGCAGTCTGGCGTGATCAAACCACATTAGTCTGGAAGGAATCCACATCTTTTCATTTTCTGTGGAAACAAAAATAGAAATCCTTTTCCCCAGTAACTTGTTCTTCAACTTAAATTTTGGAGTCAAAGCGTTTTTTTTTTTTTTTAAATTTATTATTTTACATGTCGATCCCAGTTCCCTCTCCCTCCCTCCCTCCCTCCTTCCCTCCCTTTAGCCCTCTCTGCCCTCTCACATGCACTCTAAACACCCTCCCCTCCCAACCCCCCACCACAATACCATTTGTAGGGGAATGCCATCCATTTGGGGTCATGTAGATCTGACAAGTCCTGTGAAGTAGGGACTAGGGCTTCTCTCCTATCTCTAGAATAAGGCAGTTATCCCTCCATGGGACATATGTTTGCAAAGTCTTTTGTGCACCAGGGATACATCCTGGCTCCACTGTCTGAGGTCTCTTAGACTGCTCAGACCTTCTGGCTGAGACCCATATTCAGGGGGGTCCGAGTCAGTCCCCTGTTGGCTTCCCAGCTATCAGTCTAGTGGCCCTTAGCCCCTCCTTGTTCAGGTAAGCTGTCTCTATGTACTTCTACCGCATGGTCTTGTCCTCTCCATCTGCTTCTGGGTTCTAGTTCGACTCAGTGTTTATGTATGGGTGTTTGCTCCTATTTTCAACAGGCATTAGTTGAGGACTCCATGGAGAAGTTAGTTGTTGATCTCACTCTCCGGGAAGGGCATTTATGATAGCCTTTCCACGGGAGCTGAGATTGTTAGTTGGGAGCAGTCTTGTAGTTCCCTCGACCTTTCTTTGTGTTCAACTTTATCTTCAAACCAATATTGGCTCCCTCTTTTATGTTCTCTATCTCTGTCTCTGTCTCTGTCTCTCTCTCTCTTTCTCTCTCTCTCTCTTTCCTATTTTCCATTCCTAACCAGGTTCAATCCTCCTGGTCGCACATGACTTCCTCTCCTCCTCCTCATTTTCTCCTACTTCTCTCTCCATTAGCTGTCCTCCCCCACTTTACCTGAGGTCTGGGGGACTTGTCCCTTCCCAGTTCTGTGAGGGACTTTATATGAATCTCTTAGAATACAACTTGTATCCTAGTTCCTCTGGTGATCATTTGATCTAGTTCTAAAATCCATATATGAGTGAGTACATACTGTGTTCTCTTTTTGTGACTGGGTTACCTCATTCAGGATGGTTTCTTCAAGTGCCATCCACTTGCCTGCGAATTTCAAGATACCATTATTTTTTTCTGCAGAGTAGTATTCCATTGTGTAGATGTGCCACATCTTCATTAACCATTCTTCAATTGAGGGGCATCTAGGTTGCTTCCAGGTTCTTGCTATTACAAATAGTGCTGCTAAGAACATAGTTGAACAGATGTCTTTGTTGCATTGATGTGAATCCTTTGGGTATATGCCTCAGAGGGGGATTGCCGGGTCCTGTGGTAAACTAATTCCCATTTTCCTGAGGAACCGCCATACTGATCTCCAAAATGGCTGTATGAGTTTGCACTCCCACCAGCAGTGGAGGAGTGTTCCACTTTCTCCACATCCTCTCCAACATAAGTCATCACTGGTGTTTCTAATTTTAGCCATTCTGGCAGGAATAAGATGGTATCTCAAAGTTGTTTTGATTTGCATTTCCCTGATAGCTAAGGATGTGGAGCATTTTCTTAAGTGTCTTTCAGCCTTTTTGATTTCCTTCATTGAGAATTCTTTCTTCAGTTCTGTACCCCATTTTTTAATAGGGTTATTTGGTGTTTTGTTGACTAGTTCCTTGAGTTCTTTGTATATTTTGGAGATCAGCCCTTTGTCGGATATAGGATTAGTGAAAATCTTTTCCCAGTCAGTGGGCTGCCGTTTGGTCTTGTCAACTGTGTCCTTTGCCTTACAGAAGCTTCTAAGTTTGAAGAGGTCCCATTTATTAATTGTTTCTTTCAGTGTCTGTGCCCCTGGAGTTATGTTCAAGAAGCGGTCTCCTATACCAATTTGTTCAAGGGTACCTCCTACTTTCTCTTCTAAGAGGTTCAATGTGGCTGGATTGATGTTGAGGTCTTTGATCCATTTGGACTTGAGTTTTGTGCATGGCGACAGACATGGGTCTATCTGCAGTCTTCTACACACCCTCATCCAATTGTGCCCGCACCATTTGTTGAAGATGCTGTCCTCGCCCCATTGTATAATTTTAGCTGTTTTGTCGAAAATCAGGTGTTCATAGGTGTGTGGGTTAATATCAGGATTTTCAATTGGATTCCATTGGTCTACCTGTCTATTTTTGTGCCAGTACCAGGCTGTTTTCAGAACTATAGCTCTGTAGTAGAGCTTAAAGTCAGGAATGGTGATGCCTCCTGAAGTTCTTTTATTGTATAGGGTTGTTTTGGCTATCCTGGGTCTTTGTTTTTCCATATAAAGTTGATTATTATCCTTTCAACGTCGGTGAAGAATTGTGGTGGGATTTTAATGGGGATTGCATTGAATCTGTAGATTGCTTTTGGTAAGATTGCCATTTTTACTATGTTTATCCTACCTAACCAAGAGCATGGGAGGTCTTTCCATTTTCTGGTATCTTCTTTAATTTCTTTCTTTAGAGTCACAAAGTTCTTATTACATAGGTCTTTTACTTGTTTGGTAAGTGTTACACCAAGATACTTTATGTTGCTTGTGGCTATTGTAAAGGGTGATGTTTCTCTGATTTCTTTCTCTGTCTCTTTGTTGTCTGAAATAAGTAGGGCTACTGATTTTTTTGAGTTTATCTTGTATCCTGCTAGTTTGCTGAAGGTGTTTATCAGCTGTAGGAGTTCCCTGGTAGAGTTTATTGGGTCGCTTATGTAAACTATCATATCATCTGCAAATAGAGACAGTTTGAATTCTTCCTTTCCAATTTGGATCCCCTTGATCTTCTTTTGTTGTCTGATAGCATTAGCTAGAACTTCTAATACGATATTGAAGAGATATGGAGAGAGAGGACAGCCTTGTCTTGTTCCTGATTTTAGAGGAATTGGCTTAAGTTTCTCTCCATTCAGTTTGATGTTGGCAGTTGGTTTGCTGTATATTGCTCTTATTATGTTTAGGTATGTTCCTGTTATCCCTGACCTCTCCAATACCTTTATCATTAAAGGGTGTTGAATTTTGCCGAAGGCTTTTTCCGCATCTAGGGAGATAATCATATGGCTTTTCTTTTTCTGTTTGTTTATATGGTGGATCACGTTGATAGATTTTCGTATGTTAAACCATCCCTGCAATCCAGGTATGAAGCCTAGTTGATCATGGTGGTTGATTTCTCCGATGTATTTTTGAATTCGGTTTGCCATTATTTTATTGAGTATTTTTGCATCGATGTTCATCAGGGATATTGGTCTGTAGTTTTCTTTCTTAGTTGTGTCTTTGTGAGGCTTGGGTACCAAAGTTATTGTGGCCTCATAAAAGAGTTTGGCAATAAACCTTCTGTTTCTATCTTGTGGACCAGTTTGAGGAGTAGTGGTATTAGTTCTTCCTTGAATGTCTGGTAGAATTCTGCACTGAATCCATCTGGTCCTGGACTTTTTTTTCGTTGGAAGGCTTTCTATGACTACTTCTATTTCATTGCGGGTTATAGGTCTATTTAAGTTGTTTGTCTGTTCTTGATTTAATTTTGGTAAGTGATAGTTATCCAGAAACTTTTCCATTTTCAATTTTTGTGGAATACAGATTTTCAAAGTATGACCTGAAAATTGACTGGATTTCCTCTGTGTCTGTTGTTATGTTCCCCATTTCGTTTCTGATTTTGTTAATTTGCGTGTTCTGTCTCTGCTTTTTCGTTAATTTGGATAAAGGTTTGTCTATCTTGTTGATTTTCTCAAAATCCAACTCTTTGTTGTCTCTTTTATACAGTAGCATCAAACATCTCAGTCTTCAAGGAGTTAGTATCCAGTTCCTACTATTTCCCTGATCTAGCCACAGTTCTAGCTGTGAACTTAAATACTGTGGTCATGGTCTGTTCCACATTTCACATCCTGTTAGAGAGTTCATAACAAGATCTCCTTGCACCTTTATCTTCATTTATCCTCATCTGAAAGTCTATTCTCTGATATCCACAATCTCAATGCTGTTGCCAGTCTCTCATACATTATTACTCAAAGTTCTTTTGAATTTTTTATTTTATTTCTAAAGTGTATGTATATGTATGTATTTGTTATCTGTATATGGATGCGTACATGTAAATGTAGATGCCCTCAGAGTCCAGAAGAGGGAGGTTGTATCCCTTTTGACAGTGGGAATTTTCATGAATATTAATTTGTTTTCCATTGGATATTCATGGTGGCTCTGTACTGTGCTTCATGCAGGTCCCTTCCCTGTGTGGTTCCAGGTTAGGATTGGACACAAGAGAAAGTGATGTAAGTTTAGAAGGTAGAAACAAAGCAGCAGCTATGTTGACACTCTGCTATATATAGCATGTCAGGATGGTTGTGATTGATTTAAAGGCTTGCTATGTTGACACAGAGCAATACTTGGACATATGGCTCATACAGGTCACCTCCTCAGGTTTCTCTGGGACAAACATGTGAGTGCCATGGCAACACTAGCTTCTCCTGAAAGTTACCCATGTTACTGATGTTGGAGGCAGTGAGAAGTGTAGATTATTGCTTGTGTTTGTTTTTGCTCATACATAGCTCCAATCTAGCACTGGTCTGGCTGGTGACATTAGATACTAAAGCATAGAATATGGCATAGACTGCTGACTTCCCCTATAGCACCATAAAGTCTACCTTTTGTAAGAAATCTGACACTCCACATCAGGCTTCATATTTCTGCTTCTCTCACTGAATCCTATGTGATTCAGATATTCCTTTCTACTTATTACTGACTTTAGAAATATATTGATATAATACTTTGGGGTACAGAAATCCTGAAATTTTATATATTTATTCTCCCTGAAATTCAATCTTAAACTCTGAGTAGGTCACCGTGAGGACAATCTTTTGATTTCTCAAGTGCCAGTAAACTATTTTTTTTTCTGAAAAAAAATGGTCTCCTGAAATTCTTCATGATGTATATTGATTAAGTGGCTGTAATAATCCAATTTAAGTTAAATTAGTACACGGCTGTCCACAAAGACCCTTGATCAAATTTCCTCTTGAGGTAGTTTAAATTGTCCTGAATTGCTTTGATTTGTCTTAGCACTTAATATACAATTATCGATTTCCCCCTTTCTTATGGGATTGAAAAGTAGAACTTTTGGTTTAATATTTAATCAAGTTACACTGTGTACATATCCCCAGAGACAGTATACACACACACACACACACACACACATGCATGCACACATACATACACACACACACACATGCGTATACATGTACACACACACACACACACCAATGAATGAAACATGTATTGCTTAAAGTTTTCTCTCATGGAGGGACCAGCAGTTACATCAATTGCATTCAAGCCAGTCATGGTGATTCATGTCTAAAATCCCAGCACTGAAATAGGAGGCGTGCCAATCTGGGCTACAGAGTTCCTCTGTTAAGACCAACAACAACAAAAAATAGAATAGCATTTGGTCCACAATCAAGCCAAAATTTACAATATTTGAGGGAATAATCCTCTCTTAGAAAACCCTTTTCATCTATCATTTCCTGGCACATGTCAGCCTTAGCATTATAGACCCTTGGTGGTATTGTAAGGTAACCTCCTTACCCTTACAATAATAAAATTGTCTTCTTGATCAGGCATATAACCAATGGCAGAGCACTTACTAAGTATGGGGGTTTGAATGAGATGCTCCCCACAGTCTCAGGCATTTGAACAACCCCAGTTGATGGCATTATTGGGAGGTTTAGGAGGTTTGGCTTTGCTGGAGGAAGTACATCAGTAGAGGTAGGCTTTGAGAGTTTAAAGACTTGAGCAGAACTCCCTGGGTTGGCCCCTGATCCTGCTGCTCCTGTCTCTGGTCCCCATCAAGAGCACCCTTGGAGCTCTGATACACCCCCACCCATCCCCACCGCCAGCCTACCCCCCCCTACCCTGTGCCCTACCCCACCCATGGTCCTTCTGCTCTGGGTGAGCACTGGGACAGAGGGTGGAGCCAACAGTCCACCCTACTTCGGAGACTTCTCGGAGCAACTCTGAACAAAGGAGATCTGACTATCCACGTGGGACCACCTGTAATTTCCACCAGCTTGGTCTCTGACCCCGCCTCCAGTCCTCTGCTGGAGTCCTGGGCCCCTCCCAGAGATCCGCCTATCTCTGCGGGTCAACTTGGAGTTCCTGCTGGCAAGATCCTCGACCCCCAAATCCTGACCTCTGCCAAAGAACGAGGTCTCAGCTGGAGAGCACCAGTTTCCAGTGAGATCCCACTATCCTGCAAAACCTTCTCAAGTTCCAGCTCAGCCCTTGCCCTCTTTTGCCAGCTATTGGCCAGAGGTATTGGCCAGAGGACCACTGTGAGTACCTGCTGGCATCTTCTTCTGGATCCTCATCCTTGACCCCATCCCTGGATCCCTGCCTGCAGAGAAACCTCCTCGAGAGCTTGGACCACACAGAGCTACAGATATTGAATCTCAGACCCACATAAGCCCATCGGGGAAGTACCATAGAGAGAGGGGGGAGACACCACCAACACCTACTGGAAGAAGCTATGGGAAGAAGGCAATACAAGAGAACACCTAACAACAGAAAGACAAACATGACACCACCAGAATCTAGGGAATCTACACCAACTAGAATGGAACACAACAACAAAGCAGAGGAAGCAGAAGGGTACGACTTAAAAATTACCATCATAAAAATGATAGAGGCCCTCAAAGAAGATGTGAGAAAATCACTTAAAGAAATGGAGGAAAAAACAAACAAAAAAGTGGAAGAAATGAACAAATTCCTTAAGGAAATTACAGAAAGCCAAGAAAAAACAATTAACCAGGTGAAGGAAATGGTTCAAGACTTGAAAACTGAAATTGAGAAAATAAAGGCAACACAAACGGAAGGAATGCTGGAAATTGAAAAGCTGGGCAAAAAATTGGCAACGACAGACACAAGCATAACCAATAGAATTCAAGAGATGGAAGAGAGAATCTCAGGCACAGAAGATAAACTAGAAGAAATAGATTCATCGACCAAAGAAAATCATAAATCCAACAAATCCTTAACACAAAACATCCAGGAAATGTGGGACACCATGAAAAGGCCAAACCTAAGAATAATAGGCATAGATGAAGGTGAGGAAGCCCAGCTCAAAGTTTCTGAAAACATATTCAACAAAATCATCGAGGAAAACTTTCCAAATCTGAAGAAGGACATGCCCATGAAAGTACAAGAAGCATACCGAACCCCAAATAGGCTGGACCAAAGAAAAAAGACCCCTCGACATATAATAACAAAACACCTAGCATACAGAATAAAGAAAAAATATTAAGAGCGGCGAAGGAAAAAGGACAGGTAACATATAAAGGCAGACCTATCAAAATTACACCTGACTTCTCTATGGAAACCCTCAAGGCCAGAAGGTCCTGGATAGATGTTCTAAAAGTATTAAGAGAACATGGATGCCAGCCTAGGCTACTATAACCAGCAAAACTCTCAATCAATACAGATGGAGAGAACAAGATATTTAATGACAAAACCAGATTTTCCCAATATGTATCTACAAATCCAGCCCTACAGAAAGTATTGGAAGGAAAACTCCAACCCAAGGAAGGTAACTACGCCCACAAAAAATCCAACTACACCAGAAACCAAGGGTGAAGCAGAACAAATATATTCACAATACCACTGCCAACAACAAACCTAAATCACACAAGCATCAACAATCAATGGTCTTTACTCACCCTCAACATTAATGGTCTTAACTTACCTATAAAAAGACACAGGCTAACAGAATGGATACGAAGACAGAATCCATGCTTCTGCTGCATACAAGAAACACATCTTAGCTTCAAAGATACACATTACCTCAGGGTAAAGGGTTGGGAAAAGATTTTTCAATCAAATGGAAATAAGAAGCAAGCAGGCGTAGCTATCCTAATATCTAACAAGTTAGACTTCAAACCAAAATTAGTCAAAAGTGGTGAAGACGGTCATTTCATATTCATCGCAGGAGAAATCCATCAACACAAAGTCTCAGTTCTGAACATCTATGCCCCCAATACAAAGTCAACCACATTCGTAAAAGAAACACTACTAAAACTCAAAGCTCATATAAAACCTCACACACTTATAGTGGGAGACTTCGATACACCACTCTCAACACTAGACAGGACCACAAATCAGAAACTCAAAAAAGAAACAAAAGAACTAACAGAAGTTATGTCTCAACTGGGGTTAACAGACATCTATAGAACATTCCATCCAAAGACAAAAGAATATACCTTCTTCTCTGCTCCACATGGAACCTTCTCTAAAATCGACCACATACTAGGTGACATAACAAACCTCAACAGATACAAGAGAATAGGAATAGTCCCCTGTATCTTATCGGACCACCATGCTTTAAAATTGGAATTCAACAACAACACAAATAGCAGAAAACCTGCAAACTCATGGAAACTGAACAATGTGCAATTGCACCACTCCTGGGTCAAAGAAGAAATAAAGAAAGTAATTAAGGACTTTCTAATATTCAACGAGAATGAGGATACAGCATACCCGAACTTATGGGACACCTTGAAAGCAGTGCTATGAGGGAAGTTCATTGCACTAAGGGCCATATGAAGAAAACAGAGGATAGTCACATAAGAGAATTAACAGCCCAACTGAAAACCTTAGAACAGAGAGAAGCGAATTCACCCCGCAGGAGTAGACGCCAGGAAATAATCAACTTGAGGGCTGAAATCAACAAAATAGAAACCAGGAAAACAATACAAAAAATCAATGCAACAAAGAGTTGGTTTTTTGAGAAAATCAACAAGATAGACAAACCTTTATCCAAATTAACGAAGAAGCAGAGACAGAACATGCAAATTAACAAAATCAGAAACGAAATGGGGAACATAACAACAGACACAGAGGAAATCCAGACAATTTTCAGGTCATACTTTGAAAATCTGTATTCCACAAAAATTGAAAATCCAAAGGAAATGGACAAGTTTCTGGATAACTATCACTTATCAAAATTAAATCAAGAACAGACAAACAACTTAAATAGACCTACAACCTGCAATGAAATAGAAGCAGTCATCGAAACCCTTCCAACAAAAAAAAAAGTCCAGGGCCAGAAGGATTCAGCGCAGAATTCTACCAGACATTCAAGGAAGAACTAATACCACTACTCCTCAAACTGTTCCACAAGATAGAAACAGAAGGTTTATTGCCAAACTCTTTTTATGAGGCCACAATAACTTTGGTACCCAAACCTCACAAAGACACAACTAAGAAAGAAAACTACAGACCAATATCCCTGATGAACATCGATGCAAAAATACTCAATAAAATACTGGCAAACCGAATTCAAGAATACATCAGAGAAATCATCCACTATGACCAAGTGGGCTTCACACCTGGAATGCAGGGATGGTTTAACATGCGAAAATCTATCAACGTGATCCACCATATAAACAAACTGAAAAAGAAAAGCCATATGATTATCTCCCTAGATGCGGAAAAAGCCTTCGGCAAAATTCAACACCCTTTAATGATAAAGGTATTGGAGAGGTCAGGGATAACAGGAACATACCTAAACATAATAAGAGCAATATACAGCAAACCAACTGCCAACATCAAACTGAATGGAGAGAAACTTAAGCCAATTCCTCTAAAATCAGGAACAAGACAAGGCTATCCTCTCTCTCCATATCTCTTCAATATCGTATTAGAAGTTCTAGCTAATGCTATCAGACAACAAAAGAAGATCAAGGGGATCCAAATTGGAAAGGAAGAATTCAAACTGTCTCTATTTGCAGATGATATGATAGTTTACATAAGCGACCCAATAAACTCTACCAGGGAACTCCTACAGCTGATAAACACCTTCAGCAAACTAGCAGGATACAAGATAAACTCAAAAAAATCAGTAGTCCTACTTATTTCAGACGACAATGAGACAGAGAAAGAAATCAGAGAAACATCACCCTTTACAATAGCCACAAGCAACATAAAGTATCTTTTGGTAATGCTTACCAAACAAGTAAAAGACCTATGTAATAAGAACTTTGTGACTCTAAAGAAAGAAATTAAAGAAGATACCAGAAAATGGAAAGACCTCCCATGCTCTTGGTTAGGTAGGATTAACATAGTAAAAATGGCAATCTTACCAAAAGCAATCTACAGATTCAATGCAATCTCCATTAAAATCCCATCACAATTCTTCACCGACCTTGAAAGGATAATAATCAACTTTATATGGAAAAACAAAAGACCCAGGATAGCCAAAACAACCCTATACAATAAAAGAACTTCAGGAGGCATCACCATTCCTGACTTTAAGCTCTACTACAGAGGTATAGTTCTGAAAACAGCCTGGTACTGGCACAAAAATAGACAGGTAGACCAATGGAATCCAATTGAAAATCCTGATATTAACCCACACACCTATGAACACCTGATTTTCGACAAAACAGCTAAAATTATACAATGGGGCGAGGACAGCATCTTCAACAAATGGTGCGGGCACAATTGGATGAGGGTGTGTAGAAGACTGCAGATAGACCCATGTCTGTCGCCATGCACAAAACTCAAGTCCAAATGGATCAAAGACCTCAACATCAATCCAGCCACATTGAACCTCTTAGAAGAGAAAGTAGGAGGTACCCTTGAACAAATTGGTATAGGAGACCGCTTCTTGAACATAACTCCAGGGGCACAGACACTGAAAGAAACAATTAATAAATGGGACCTCTTCAAACTTAGAAGCTTCTGTAAGGCAAAGGACACAGTTGACAAGACCAAACGGCAGCCCACTGACTGGGAAAAGATTTTCACTAATCCTATATCCGACAAAGGGCTGATCTCCAAAATATACAAAGAACTCAAGGAACTAGTCAACAAAACACCAAATAACCCTATTAAAAAATGGGGTACAGAACTGAAGAAAGAATTCTCAATGGAGGAAATCAAAAAGGCTGAAAGACACTTAAGAAAATGCTCCACATCCTTAGCTATCAGGGAAATGCAAATCAAAACAACTTTGAGATACCATCTTATTCCTGCCAGAATGGCTAAAATTAGAAACACCAGTGATGACTTATGTTGGAGAGGATGTGGAGAAAGTGGAACACTCCTCCACTGCTGGTGGGAGTGCAAACTCATACAGCCATTTTGGAGATCAGTATGGCGGTTCCTCAGGAAAATGGGAATTAGTTTACCACAGGACCCGGCAATCCCCCTCTGAGGCATATACCCAAAGGATTCACATCAATGCAACAAAGACATCTGTTCAACTATGTTCTTAGCAGCACTATTTGTAATAGCAAGAACCTGGAAGCAACCTAGATGCCCCTCAATTGAAGAATGGTTAATGAAGATGTGGCACATCTACACAATGGAATACTACTCTGCAGAAAAAAATAATGGTATCTTGAAATTCGCAGGCAAGTGGATGGCACTTGAAGAAACCATCCTGAATGAGGTAACCCAGTCACAAAATGAGGATCATAGTATGTACTCACTCGTATATGGATTTCAGACCTAGATCAAATGATCACCAGCCTATAATTCACATCACCAGACGAACTAGGATACAAGGTGTATTCTAAGAGATTCATATAAAGTCCCTCACAGAACTGGGAAGGGACAAGTTCCCCAGAGCTCAGGTGAAGTGGGGGGGGCAGCGAATGGAGAGAGAAGTAGGAGAAAATGAGGGGGAGGAAAGGAAAACATGTGTGACCAGGAGGATTGAGCCTGGTTAGGAATAGAAGATAGGAAAGAGAGAGAGACAGAGACAGAGAGAGAGAGAACATAAAAGAGGGAGCCAATATTGGTTTGAAGATAAAACTGAACACAAAGAAAGGTCTAGAGAACTACAAGACTGCTCCCAACTAACAATCTCAGCTTCCGTGGAAAGGCTATCATAAATGACCTTCCCAGAGATTGAGATCAACAACAAACTTCTCCATGGAGCCCTCAACTAATGCCTGTTGAAAACAGGATCAAACACCCATACATAAACACTGAGTCGAACTAGAACCCAGATGCAGATGGAAAGGACAAGACCATGCGGCAGAAACACACAGAGACAGCTTACCTGAACAAGGAGGAGCTAACAGGCCACCAGACTGATAGCTGGGAAGCCAGCATGGGACTGACTCAGGCCCCTGAATATGGGTCTCAGCCAGAAGGACTGAGCAGTCTGAGAGACCTCAGACAGTGGAGCCAGGATGTATCCCTGGTGCACAAAAGGACTTTGTGAACATATCCCCCATGGAGGGATAACTGCCTTAATCTAGAGACAGGAGAGAAGCCCTAGTCCCTACTTCACATGACCTGTCAGATCTACATGACCCCAACTGGATGGCATTCCCCTACATATGGAATTGGGGTGGGGGGATGGGAGGGGAGGATGTTTAGAGTGCATGTGAGAGGGCAGAGAGGGTAAATGGGAAGGAGGGAGAGAGGGATGGGGAAAGGAAGGGAGGGAGTGAGAGGGAACTGGGATCGACATGTAAAATAATAAATTAAATAAAAAAAATGCTTTGACTCCAATATTAAAGTTCAAGGACAAGTTACTGGGGAAAAGGATTTCTATTTTTGTTTCCACAGAAAATGAAAAGATGTGGATTCCTTCCAGACTAATGTGGTTTGATCATGCCAGACCGCCTGAAACAGAGTACAAGGTGATCCTACATTCAAAACAGCTGGACAAAACAGCCCTACAGACTACAGCCAGGATATCTGAATCTTCTTCGAATCCCCCATGACAGTGCCCCTTACCAGCAGGAAGTAGTTTGGAAAGAACGATGCCCAAATTCGCAAATATTGTGTATAAATGTTTGTTTTCATTTAATTGGACTTTGTTATACAAAATTAAATAAAATAATAATAATAAAAAAATCCACCAAAAAAAAAAAAAGACTTGAGTCATTTCAAATTCTCTGTTTAGTGCTTGTGTTTCAAGATGTAACTGCTCAGTTTCCAGCTCTATCTGCCATCCCTTCCCCTTCCTTACCATTGTGGACTCACTCCTCTGGAACTGTAAGATCCAACAAGTTCTTCTTCTATAATTTGCCTTGATCACAGTAATGCAAAAGGAATTAACACAGGAAGGATGACTTCAAACCCTGCCCCCAGCATTTGATAGCTAAGCATGCAAACAAATAAGTCTCTCTCTCTCTCTCTCTCTCTCTCTCTCTCTCTCTCTCTCTCTCTCTGTCTCTCTCTCTCTCTGTTTCAAATAAATAAGTCTCTTGACATGGCCATATGTGCCCTGAAGGTTGTGGGCTGGACAAAACAATCCCCTAGATGAGGACTACAAAGCACTTCACTTTTGCTAGTGAAAGAGCAATGAGGGATTTAGTTACACTTAGCACAGGCTGGGAGGAGGACAAATCTCACAAGTAGAATGGTTAAGTCATGATGAGCATGATCTGAATATTTTTCAATATTCTTCAAGAAAGAGACTAAGCAGATAGCAGGAGCTCTATAGTATGGGAACTAAGCCAATCTCAAGATCTGTATTAACGTCTAGGAAGATGGATCATGATGGACTAGGCTTTCGTCTTTTTTCCTTTCTCCCTGTAAGTCTTTTTACAGTGTTAGGGATGGAATCCAGGGCTTTGTATACGCCATACAAGTGCTCTACCAACTGAACTATAGCTATAGGTCCCTCTTTTCTCAAGTACTAGAAACCAGAATTATCTGTTTCCATTTCAGTTTCTCCAGGGAAGTTTGTTTGAGTCTGAGTGTTGCTAACTATATTCACCTACTGAAGGATCCACATTAAAATAGAAAAATAACCAGTTACAAAGCAATTAGATAAAATTATTGCCTTTGCTTTCTACTAACATGGCTTGAGAGGTTTTTAACTTGAAACTCCTGCAGAAAAACATTTGAACTACTGAATTGAAAATTACAGTATGAGCTGATAGGGGTCAAGAAAGGAATAGACAGGTGATAGAATGAGTGGAAATGGAAATACAGAACAGCAAACCAGAACACAACAATATTTGACATTAACAGAGCCAAACAGACAGGAACTTGAACTTTAGTGTCCTTGTTGTGTGATACGGATTCACAAGAAGAACAAACAAGTCCTGCCTGAAGGCTATGTGTAACAATAGCCATGGCAGTATAGTAGTTCAAAGCACTACCATCTCAGGGGATTGCAATGAAAATTGCTCTCTCAACATTTTTATGGATTAGATAAGGGTGTGATGCCCACAGGAAGTTGTGTTTGCAGGCTGGTTGTTTAGGGAATTGGCAGCTCAAATTCACAGATCTGGAGGATTCAGCTAAACCTGATATGGGTAATCTATTGTTTTATAGAAGTTTGACAAATGCACACAGCTAAGATAGACATAAAAGCCTATTTTCTCTGCACTAGCAACAAATCTAAGGGCATTGCAAATGTTAATGGTGCATTTAAGTAATACAAACAATAGTAAACAAAATAAAAATGTAAGAAGATAAAAGTCCAGGAATGACAATTAGTAGGAAAAAAAGAACAGGAAGAAACAGACTTACAAAAATTTCATGTTGGTCATGATATAAAATAGCTAATTATTACAATATTTAAATAAAATTTCTGAGTTAAAAGTTTTATTCATTCAACATCTCCCCTTTCAAATATTTAAAACTATCTGCATATTTGTATAGTCATCCACATATATTTAGTAGCATTAATTTAGTACTAGCAATTCAACAAGTAGACTTTAAATAAAAAGGAACTGTGTTATAGAGCTTAAGAGCAGAACATTTAAAAATAGGAACTTACCTTGAAAATGACTTTAATAAAAGCTAATTATCCTTAGTTTAAGTGCTAGAATGCAACTAAAATCTCCCCAAACATGGTAAAACCTATATGGAAATTCAGCCAAGTAGTACAATTAAATGATGCATTTATAATGTTTCTTGCTAATACAAGCAATGCACTGGAAAAAAATCAGTAAAAACTAGACATTCCCTTGCTAAAGGCTTCACTTCAAAAAATTACAAAAACCTGATGAAATTATAAAACTCATTATACTTAAACGTTTTAAATACAAAAAAATCCAGTTGAATACCATATTGTTCTGATTCTTAGATGCTCAATCGCAGTAACCTTAAAATAAGATAATAAAATAAAGCTAATGACCAAAAGCCTCTTAAAACTAATCTTAAATTTACTCTAGTAGAAAGATTGGTTTCTGATTCT
Organism: Phodopus roborovskii; assembly: GCF_943737965.1. Classification (NCBI taxonomy): domain Eukaryota; kingdom Metazoa; phylum Chordata; class Mammalia; order Rodentia; family Cricetidae; genus Phodopus; species Phodopus roborovskii. The sequence goes on from NW_026125811.1 coordinate 956,269, forward strand.
TTTCTTTGGAAACACCGGAAAGAAGGAGGATTACTCTTAACAGAAAATGACAGTTTTTAAATGTCTGCAATTAAAAACAAAGAATTATGCTGCAAAGAGCTTTTCAAAGTGTGAGATAAGAATTGCACATAACTGGAGAGAGCTTGCCACAATTCATCACATTCAACTTTGAAATAATCTTTTAACAGAAGATTCAACTCTTCAAAACAAAGGAGGTGAATTATGAAGTCTTTTCGACAGCACTCTTAAAATGCTAAGTTCATTCTCTGCAAGGGAGTTACTTTCAAAGACTTTCCTGAGAAGATGTGAGTGTTGGAATCGAAGGTGCTTTCCTGTGCTGGTCAGGCATTTCTTTTCTCCTTAACTTCATGATTCTAATTGAGATATTCATTTACCATTTGCTTCTTTTAATGTTTGTAGGTGGCTTGGGGGTGGGCTGTTATGCAGCTCCTACTCAGTAAACAGGTGTGACAAATTAACAAGAAATAACAGTTAGACAAGGAGCTTTGAACAATAACTTCCCCTTTGTATACGACCTCCTGAATTTCAGTAGTGCTTTGTAGCACACTTATTTTATCATGCGTATTTGTTCTGCACTACTTTTGTGAACAGTTTTAGGCACACTTTTCACTGATGGGCTATCTCTTTGTGCAATATATCATTTTTTTTATATTGCGAAAAGTAGGTTTTTGTACTCTTATTACTGAGAGATCTTCATATATTTCTGGTTTTGAGACAGGGTCTCACTATGTAGTTCTGGCTGTTCTAGAACTTATTCTGTAGACCAGGCTGGCCTTCAACTTAGAGATCCACCTGCTTCTGCCTCCTGTGTGCTGGGATTAAAGACATGTGCCACCACCACCTAGCTCATATACTTCATTTTTTAATATAAATAATTTTAATAAATCTTATTTTCTTACATACTGCTTTTTATATATTTCAGTGGTCTGTATACATATTAAATTATGAATGTTGTGCACTGGCAATACCATTTTAGAGTTTCCCAAGAAGAAAAGTCATGTTGCTTAATCCTTTTTCCCCAGCACTAAGCTATTAGTGTACCTATAATTTAAAGTATAGTCGATGTGAAGCCTCAAATTAATAAAAAATTCATATGTAAATAACAATATAACACTGTAGTTCTTATAAAATAAATGAATAGGTATAAGATAAAAATTTAAAATAACAAAATTGTCTACAGATTCCTACTAAGCATTTAAAATTATTCATAAAGTACAGACCTTTGTGGTGAATGTCCAACCATTTTTAATCTTAAATCATTGTTATTACATGTATGATTTAGAGATAATTACCTGCCACAGGACAAATCTATAATGTTAGTATGCCTGACTAATGTAAGAACTTGCTATTCTGTTAATATTTACTTGTGATTGTGTTACAAGCATATTTACAGATGATTTGGTTGCACTTCTTTCCAGGGCATAAACAATGATTACATATTACACCAAACTTTATGATTGCATCCCTTTCAGATTACATTGGGTTGTAGTTGGGAGTTACTATGTAACTCTAATACTCAAACAAACATAATTAACATGTAATTAGTTTCAAGGTTTTAGGTTATCACTTCAACTTACCAAGCATGTAGTTCCTGTACACCAGCATGGCACCAACCATGTATTTACAGTGTAGTTACAGAATGATTGCATGGTTATTTTAGCAATGTGAAATAAAGTGTCTCTACTTATTTTCTATGTAAAGGAACCAAAGGACCTCCTTACCCTGGTCTCCTGGTTTGGGAAATATCCATGCACAGATCTCTGCAGAATACAAAATAAAACTTGCAGCAGATGAATTTAGCATTTTATGAGAGTGCTCTTGGAAAAATTTGATAATTCACCTCTTCCATTTTGAAGAGTAAAATCTGTTAAAATATTTTTGACATAGAAACATAAGACTGTCTTAGTATCTAGATATCAACTGTTAATCCATTCTATGAACAGTAAAACATTTAAATATATTAACTCAGTGAGGTACAAAAATAGTTGAAAGAAATTAGCATGATTCATAATTTTAAAAATTACTCTCAAAGTCTTAAAACACTAGGATGCAGAGGAACTACCTTGATATGGCTAGACCATAAAGAAAATTAAGGCTTTAGATTGCTATTTTATCATTTATAATTTATTTTTCTAGCTGTTGACCTAATACAAAAAGAATACAACAAACAGTCTGTAGGGCCAGCCTGAATGTCTTCCCCTTGAATCCAGTCATGAGGTGAGAGACTCACTTGTCCTTCATTCAACACTGTACTGATGTTCTGGGTTGGGCAAGGAAAAGAAACATAATTGGAAAAGAAGACAGAAAACATCATTACTCATAGGGATTGTGATTAAATTTGTATAAAAGCCTAAGCCAGGTATATATGAATGAAAAATAATAGGGATATTTAGTATCAGTGTATTTAATATACCTAAACAAATAGCCATCAAACTTTCCACCTCAATTGGTAATTATTAAAAAGAAATGTAATATATGTGCATCTATATGTGTTATATTGTTACATATATCATATATACTATATTGCTTTATATCAATTAACAAATGGATAAGGCAAAGAATTCTCATGTATAATAACATCAGAAATACGCACCTCAAACTCAATCTAATAAAGTAGCTTTTGTTACTATGTCACTAGTTTACTCAGTAGTTTACTCACATACTAGTTACTCAGTAGCTTTTGAGATCTATAGTTTAATTTATAGGAACGAAGATATGACATATTTGGAAATAGACAAGCTGATTGGAAATTCTCCGTGGAAGAGTGTAAAGGGATAAGAAAGGGGAAAGGGAACGTTTTACAAAAGCAGAGTGGAATGAAGAGGAAATTCTCTCAGATATGGAAGCTTATTTTAAGACTAAAGTGATTAAAGGAACACAGCATGGGCTCAGAGATAAACGCATAAACCAGTGGAACCACACAGAGTTTGGAAATACACTTACAAGGGGATTCTTAGCACAAAACTGGAGTCTCTGCAAATAACTGGGCAGAGCATAGATTTTTTTAAAAAGTAGTTATCAAGAAACATATAGAATTTAAATCAAATTTTAACCCCATTTACTCTAGCTAGAGATACCCAAAGATTTGGGTTAACACCTTTTATCCAAATTATACAAAAGACATCGATGTCTATAACAACCACATTCATGAGGCTCTATGACTTAAATACTGATGCTTTTTTTTTACTTAATTGCTATTTAAAATGTCCTATAAGAATCATACAATATTTGTATTTTACTAATTTGAGCAATATTACAATGGCTCCTATCAGAGTCTCATTTCCATATCTAACCATTTAAGCATAAGTTAGATAGTTCACAGGGCACAAATAACTGTGAATATTGGGGAAACATATAGTCAATCTAGTTTTTAAAGTATGTAAATCTTTTTATTTAAAAACATGTTTTCATCATCTGCTTCCTCCAGTCCATTAGGCTAAACTATGTTCTTAGTGATTTTGTTTTATTTTTAGGTATTACAATCCTATATATGTCACTTGTAAATGTTATGTCGGGTACAGAAGGCATAAGAAAAAAATGTCGGGTCTGGGTCATGATGGCTAATAGTTTTGATATTAGCCATTTGATATTTGATCCAGGAGTTTACTCTTCCTTCCTTCCTTCCTTCCTTCTTTCCTTCCTTCCTTCCTTTCTTCCTTCTTGCCTTCCTTTCTCTTTCTTTCTCCCTTCCTTTCTTTCTTTTCTATTTTCTTAAGATTTATTTACTGTGTATACAGTGTTCTGCATGCAAGTATGCCTGCAGACCAGAAGAGGGCACCAGATTTCATTACAGATACTTGTGAGCCATCCTGTGGTTGCTGGGAATTGAACTCAGAACCTTTGAAAGAGAGAGAGCAGACAGTGCTCTTAACTGCTGAGTCATCTCTCCGGCCCCTGGGAGTTTCTTTTTTAATAGACTTTACCAGTTGTTCCTCTCTCCTAATGTGGCCTTCCTGCCACTACTCAGCCTCATCTACATCAGATGCTAGAAAGGAGGTAGATTAGGTTGAAGGGACCTTATAATATTTAATAAATAATGTACCCCCACATGCACAAAATGTGATGTTTGTTCAATGGGAAGGGGAGCTGTGAACAAGGGCTGCTGGTAAAAAGCTGTGTCTATAATGACTGACTGAAGAACTGCAGTGATATGGAGAGGTTGGAATGCTGCTGGTCCAGGACTAATTATCTGATTTGGGGCTATCTTTAGCCCTGAATAGCCATTTCTTTCCAAGCTTCCACCAACACAAAAGCTAAGACTGTCTTCAGATAGCACCTGAATCCTATAGAAAATCTTGTTGTACTTGCCTCTCTGATGTACCGAACTATATATTTTAAACTTGCTTTGATTTATTACTTTATTCACTCTGTAAAACTACAAAACTTCGCGAAACTGTTTCCATGTTGGAACATGGAGATTTAGGTATCCTAAATGTGTGTTTCTGAGCCATGGTCAAGCAAAATGACTTCAGAATTTTTATTTCCTTTAAGATGAGAGTTGTAGTTTTTACACCGACAATGTTGAATGAAAATCAAAGGGAGACAGATGCTCTCCATTCCTCCCAAGTTGCCTATAGACTCATAGGAATGCAATTAAAGAATTAATAACCTCTACTGAACTAAGCCTTTTCTCTCCCATTTGACCAGCCTTAGGTCTCAGTTTTCATAAGTATGGTGACCGAGTAGACTTTCCCTAGCCTTTATAATGACCCTTTAGTTGATTTAAAAAATATGTGATGAGTTTATCTGTCATCAGAAATGTGATGACATGGAGGTTGGGGAGATTGGTCACTAAGTAAAGCACTTGCTGCACAAGCACAAGGATCTGAGTTCAGATGCATGAGTCTAAAAGTCAATTATGTATCTGCAATGTCAGTGAAAAGGTGAGGAGAGGGAGTACCTATAATTTATTGGCCAGCCAGTCTAGCCAACTCTGTGATCTCCAGGTTCATAAAGATTCCATCACAAAAATACAATAAAGTAAGATGGAAAATGATGAAGATACATGAAATCCACCTCAGGTATCCACAGTTATGTGCACCTGTCCCCAGTGTATGGAAGGTGGGGAGGGGCTAAGAGGAGGAGGAGAGATGAAAAGGCATGTATGAATTCTGTAGCCTGTTAAGATGCCTTAAAGGATGTCACTCTAGTGCAAACATCACTATGATATGAATACATTCTCACTGGTCTGAAAGGAACTTGTCTTTTCCTGTCTGTGCTAGTGAGATCTTCTTAAGACCAGTGTGTTGTGCAATGTTTTATTCTTTTGGCTCTTTGAAGGTGTTGTCACCAGTGCCCGAATAAGTCACACATGGAATTTATTTAATTCTAAATGTCCGGCCTTAGCTTGACTTGTCTCTAGCCAGCTTTTCTGATCCTAAATTATCCCGTCTACCTTTTTACTCAGGGATTTTATCTTTTATCTTATGTCTGCATATATTACTGTCCTTTTTACTCTGTGGCTGGCTGGGTGGGTAGGAGGGTGGCTGGGTAGCTGACCCCTGGCATCCTCGTCTCCTTATTCTCTTACTTGCTCCTCTCTTCCTCGTTTTCTCTTTCTATTTATATTCTGTCTACCAGCACTTCCTGCCCTTGTTCCTGCCTCGCTGTTGGCCATTTAGCTCTTTGGTAGGACCACCTGATATTTTAGACAGGCACCGTAACACAGAGTTAAACAAATGCAGCATAAACAAAAGTCACACAGCTTAAAATAATATTCTACCATACCAGTGTGTGAAGCACCTATAGCAAGGAGTGACACATGAAGTTCTCTAAGGCTTCTGAAGAGTATTGTGTGGCCTGGCATTGCACTTGCCCCAGGAAACACTCTAGCAAAGAGAAGAGGAAGAGGACGGGGGCTTTGGTCCACTGTTGAGGTGGCCTGAGCCACTCACAGCTCATCTCAGGGTCAATAACATTTCTCATGAGCACAAAGCTTACTGTTCTAGCCATCATGAGGCATAATGACTGTGTCCAGGGACAGTAGGTTGATGTGTGGCAGGAGGGCACGGGACATGGACACTTGGAGATGAAAGATCAGAATGTGAACCCCCTTAAGCCTGGAGAAATTACTGCCTTAGGCTTACTAAAGCACATCAGAAGTGTCCTCCTGTGCTCTGTAGGACCCATACAGGAAATTGGAGTATACTGTAGGGTTGTCAACTCTAGCTATGGTTGAGTGAAGTGACAGAAAAGCTGGTGGTGAGGACCCTTCATTTATTATATCTGCTACTGATAGACACTAGTGACTTTCCCTTTGCTGTGCTGAGGTTGACATCTCAAACTTGCCCTCTATGCCCCTAGTATCCTCTAAAAGAGGAAAAAGAGACATTAGTCCACCACCTCACTAAAAGTAGAATATTGCAGATAGATCCATGTCTACAGCCATGCACAAAACTTAAGTAGAAGTGGATCAAAGACCTCAACATAAATCCAGCCAAACTGAATCTCTTAGAAGAGAAAGTGGGAGGTATCCTTGAACAAATTGGTACATAAGATCCCATCCTGAGCAAAACACCAGTAGCACAGTCATTGAGGTCAACAATTAATAAATGAGACCCCATGAAACTGAAAAGCTTCTGTAAGGCAAAGGACACAGTCAACAAGACAAAACGGCAGCCTACAGAATGGGAAAAGATCTTCACTAACCCCACATCTGACAGAGGGCTGATCTCCAAAATATACACAGAACTCAAGAAGCTACATACTAAAACAACAAATAATCCAATTAAAAAGTGGAGTGCAAAACTAAATAGAAAATTCTCAAGAAGAGAATCTAAAATGGCTGAAAGACTTAAGAAAGTGCTCAACATCCTTAGCCATCAGGGAAATACAAATCAAAACAGTTCTGAGATACCATCTTACTCCTGTCAGAATGGCTAAAATCAAAAGCACCAAAGACAGTTTATGTTGGAGAACACATGGAGAAAGGGGAACACCCCTCCACTGCTGGTGGGAGTGTGAACTTGTTTAGCTACTTTGGAAATCAGTATGGTGGTTTCTCAGGAAAATGTGAATCAGTTTTCCTCATGATCCAGTAATTCCACTCTTAGGCATATACCCAAAAAGAGGCACATTCATACAACAAGGACATATGTTCAACTATGTTCATAGCAGCATTATTTGTAATAGCAAGAACCTGGAAGCAACCTAAATGCCCCTCAACTGAAGAATTGATGAAGAAAATGTGGTAAATTTACACAATGTAGTACTACTCATTGGGGAAAAAAAACTAAAACAAAAAACAAAACAAATCAAAAAGCAATGGAATCTTGAAATTCATAGGCAAATGGATGGAACTAGAACTACCATTCTGAGTGAGGTAACTCAGTCACAAAAGATTAAAATGTACTCACTCATATATAGAATTTAATTGTAGAGCAAAGGATCACGAGCCTACAATTCACACTGCCAGAAAAGTTAGGAAGCAAAGAGTACCCTAAGAGAGGCATACATGGCTTGAGGGAGCAGGAGGATTGAGTCAGGGAAAGAATAGAGGAGAGCAATAAAAGAGATACCACAATAAAGGGAGCCATTATAGGTTTAAAGAGTAATCTGTCACTAGGGAAATGTCCAGAGACCTACAAGGATGATCCCAACTAACAATCTAAGCAATAGTGGAGAGGCTACCTTAGATGCCATTCCCCTATGAGGAGATTTATGACTGCCTTAGATCCTTCATCTAGTAGCTAATGGAAGCAGAAGCAGACACCTTCAGCTAAACACTGAACCGAATTTCTGGAATCCAGTGCAGAGAGGAAGGAGTGATGAGCAAAGGGGTCAAGACCAGGCTGAAGAAACCCATAGAAACAGCTGACTTCAACAAGGGAGAGGCCATGGACCCCCAGACTGATGCCTGGGAAACCAGCATAGGATAGAACCAGGCTCCCCTCCATGTGTCTAGGCTGAGAGAGTAACCCTCTATGTAGAATGGGCTTCCAAAGTCCATTCGTATACTGGGGCTAAATACTGATCCATTACCAGAGGCCCCAGTTCTCTTAACTAACACCCACATTCAGGGGATCTGGGTGAGTCCTATGCTGGTTTCCCAGCTATCAGCATGAGCTCACCCTTGTTCAGGTCAGCAGAGTCTGAGGATTTGTCCAGCCTGGTCTTGACTCCTTTGCTCATCACTCTTCCTTCTATGCAACTGGATTCCAGGAGTTCGGCTCATTGTTTAGCTGTGGTCTGCTTCTGCTTCCATCAGCTACTAACTGATACTTCTCCATTACTTGTTCAGTCATTTGATGTTGGTGTGCTGAAGGCTTCCTTAGGTGAATGTACCATGAATATATTTCCAAAGGACCAACAACTTTTCTCTCACTTAGCTGCCTTGCATTTTAACTACCTCTCCTTTTTCCTTTAAGTTGTCACCAAAAATTTAGACCTCACTTAGAGTTTGCCATGTATGCAATATACTTATTCTATATTGCCTTTTAATAGGGGTAATAAAGTTTCTCTAGACCAGGGCAAATAGAGACAACCAATACTGAGTTGTGCATCCTACCTATAGCAAGTTTTCCCTTCTCAGAACTCCCTAACAGAGCATGTACATGATACTTTTAGTGTCCCATGTTTACCTTCACAGGGACAGAGAGTCCTTCTCATCCTCTCCAAATGGGAATTGTCTCCTGTTTACCACAATTCCTAAGGAATATTAGGAGCAGTTCTGTGATGCAGATGTAAGTAATTTCTTCATTCTTGGACCAATCATCTGAGAGTCTGGTCCCTGTACACCAGTCTCATGTAGCTCTTGTTGCAGGATGACTTTAATTTCCCTTCCTGGCCTGAAGATATGGCTTAGGGACTCAACACTTGCCTAACATGCATGAAGTGCTGGGTTAAATCCCCAGTATGGATAAATAAATAAAAATGATAAAAAAAAAACCTTCCCACCAAGACTAGTAGTTTCTCCTTTTGTCCACCTGCCTTGTCCCAGAGACTGGGATGCTTTGATACGGAACCACTTCTGTTCCTGTATCTTCCTGCCACTGTCCTTAGGTTTTACACAAAAGAGCATCATGTTTCCTATGTGATAGGTATTCCTCTACTCCCAGATGGTATTGAGTGAGATCAGCTTTTCTGTGTCCAAATGTCCCTAAATCTAGTGTGAATCTTTTCACTAAGCAGATGCTTTGGAAACAAGAATCAGTGAACACAAGTTCTCATTTGTGACACAATTTCTCACACGTTCTCAAATAAGCTAAGAAAATCCTAGCATGTAGTTTTTAAATTTACCAAGAAATTAATAGGAATGAGAAAACCTAGGAACTGGCCACCTCCCCCCCACCTTTCTTTTTCTTTCACATTTCCTGATCTCAACCATTTCACAATGGGGTTCTTTCACATTTTAAAAGTAAAGCCATAGTCCAGGGCTGTGTTTTTCTTGTACTGGCTAACAGTAAAAGAAGCAAGAACTTTGAGTTTGTTAACAAAATGGTAAACATGTTAAATGAAAATAATTCATCTATGCCATTCATAAAGTTAGATTTGGAATAGAAATAAACCCTTTTTAAAGTGAACATAATGGTAAACAGAGAAAGAATATAAGTCTCCAGGTTACTTGTGAATGAGAAGAACACAGAAGAGTCATACATTGTGGTTTCTCTCACCCCTCAATGCTTATGAGTATGGAGAAAGCTGATGACCTTTTTCAATCTCTGAGTGAATACCATGTCCTTATGTACCCTAAATGTGTTAGGGTTAAATGTGTCCCTGACATGGGTGAGAGTGCCATTCCTGGCAGCGCAATTGGCTTGAGCTCACCTTTCCAAATCTCATAGAGCCTCCTCATGCAGGGTTGGGAAGGCAATGGGAATAGTACCACTGCTCTTGGTGACATGCTCCAGGACTTCTGCTTGCTTGTTTGCACCTAGGACTTTGGGACCAACATGAATACATACAGAGTAGATCAGAGGTTCTCAATCTGGGGTCAAGACCTCTTCAACAAACTCCTATTTTCAAAGATATTCACATTGCAACTTATAACTTTAGCAAAACTACAGTTATAAAATAGCACAACATGAGGAAGTATGATAAAGGGTCATAGTATTAAGAAGGTTGAGAATCACTGCTTTAGAGTATCAGTGTTGGGCACTGTGTGGTATTTTTAGTACTCTAGGCATGCAAAGTCTTCTGTGATGAGTTTCCCAGGATTCCTAAAGAGGAAGTTCTCATTCCCATTATATTCAGGAATTCCTACATTTTTGCTTTGGTGACACTGTCACCATTCATTAGATCAGTCATAGGAGAGGCCATTCCTGAGAAAATGCCAGTTTTCACTCAGAGTTTCATCATTGGGAAAGCACAAATTGACAATAAGGCTATAAGGAATCACCCTCAGAGTCGAGTTCTTGAATTTCAAGGCCAAAAACCAGATCTTCACAATTCTGTTTCTATGCCAATGAGTTCATGGCTACTCCTTGCTTTCTCTTCTATCTGGTTCAATGTGTCTGGCTTTATGTTGAGATCTTTGATCCATTTGGAGTTGAGTTTTATGCAAGGTGATCAGTATGGATCTATTTGCATTCTTCTATGTGCAAGGCCCCAGCTAATACAGGGTGGATGATCCTCATGTTGCCCAAGGTCTTCATAGCTACTTTTGGTTAAACCTGTTAAGCACCTGTACTTACTAGCTTTGACTTTTTCTGAACTTCAAGATAGACCAATTTTAACAGACTGTGAATATGCAGACTAATTGGACTCTAAATCTAAGTTATACACGCGTTTCTTATTGTGTATCCCTTAAATCCTAAGGTAATTTTTATTCCTCTTTCACAGGGGTCACCTATGACCCTTGATGATTCTAGATGTGCCTGCTGGGTTATAGAAGGGACAGGGACAATTAAGAGTGGGAATGGAGAATAACTTAGAAGTTTGTAGTGTAGTATGTCCAAATAAGTCATAGTTTCACTCCTATAAATTAAACTATAGATCTCAAAAGCTACTTTTATTACAAATAAACAATATTCAAGGACTATTATCAAGAAAGTTTATTTTGTTCTGTCATGGGCTTTAGAGTATTTGTCCATAATTAAGACAAATCTCTTTGACAAGTTTGATCACTCATGGTGATATATATTAAAAAGCTCTCAGAATATTGAGCTGTTTGTGGTTACGGGCAAGAGAGTCCTGTTTTCTTTCCCTCTTGTCTTGAGTGGCTGTGTGTGTGTGTGTGTGTGTGTGTGTGTGTGTGTGTGTGTGTGTGTGGTGTGTAATATGTCTGTGTTGTGTGTGTGTATGATGTATGTGGTATTTGTGTATGTGTGTGTGTGTGTGTAATATGTGTATTTGTGGTCTATGTGTGTGTGTTGTATGTGTTGTGTGTGTGCTGTGTGTAATGTATGTATGTGATGTGTGTGAATGTTTTATAATGATGGATTATTTAAGTCTTGTTGGGCGCTGCCAGTCAGTGTGCTTACCTACAGTCTGGTTTGCAAATTAGAGAGCTGCTTCTAACACACTAACTTTTATCCAGTCATTTGTATTTCATTAACCTTCTCAAGACACTCAGTAGCCGATAGCATGCTAGATGGGAATCCATGTACAGATGGAAAATCCACTTTGGGATGGGAAGAGGGTCACTGATGAAAAATAGGTGCTTGCCAGCTCTATTGTAAATTATTAGGTAGGTACTAGTATTTGCCTAAAATGCAGGACTAATGAACTTTGACTCTTTCTGCTTCACTTTGGCTATTTGTGCTTTAGGCTAAGGTTGTGAGAAACTGACTAGACAGAGTTCCAGAAGAGAAAATTTGTGCTTATTAGTTTAGGCACTGTAATAGACCCTAGGCATGGGGGTGGGGTAAAAGAAGCATAGGTTCATGACCCCCAAGTGTCTGTGGTAGCCTCATGCAAGGATCAGCAAACTAAGAGTTTCAGGCCACACCTTGATTTTACAAATGCAAGTTTATGAGGCAAAGCCACACTCACTTATTCCATTTTATCTAAGACTGCTTTCATTCTTCAATGGTACAGTTGAGTGGTCGCCACAAAGGCTGCATGTCCTGTAATGCCTCATATATTGATTATCTGGCATTTTATAGAAAATGTCTTCAAATCCTTGATCTAGCCAGAGAGAGCAGCATTCATACAAGTAAATATAATTCAAAGCAAGGCATGAAACGCTGGAGCTAACAGACATTATACACCAAATGGGCTTAACAGATATTTACAGAACATTTCGCCCCAAGCTATGAGAATATACCTTCTTCTCAGGACCTCATGGAACTTTCTCTAAAATTGACCACATAATCAGACACAAAGCAAATTTCAACAGATACTCAAAAATTAAAATAGCACCCTGCATCCTATCTGACCACTACAGGTTAAAGCTGGATAGCAACAACAACATAAATAACAGAAAGCTGATAAACCCATGGAATGTGAACAGCTCTCTACTAAATGAAATATGGTTTAAGACAGAGATCAAGGATTTTCTAGAATTGAATGAAAAGGAATACACAATGTACCCAAGTGTATGGGACAAAATAAAGGCAATTCTAAAAGGCAAGCTCATAACACTAAATAGCTACATAAAAATAATTGGAGAAGTATCATATAAACAATGAAAAGTCTAGGACAAAAGAAGAAATCATAGCAAAATGAGTAGATGGCAAAAACAGTCAAACTTGGGGCTGAAACATCAAAATAGAAAAAGTAAAAACAACAACAACAACAACAAAAAAAAAAAAACGCAAAAATCAATGAAACAAAGAGTTTGTTTTTTGAGAAAATCAGCAAGATAGACAAAACATTATCCAAACTAAGTAAAAGGCACAGAGATACTAACCAAATAAACAAAATAAAAAATTAAATGTGGGACATAATGACAGACACTGAGAAACTCAGGAAATCATAAGAGCATACTTTAAAAACCTGTACTTTACGAAATTGGGAAATATGAAAGAAATAGATAATTTTCTATATACATATCACCTACAAAAGTTAAATCAAGGTCAAATAAGACCTATGATCCCTAGTGAAATATTAGCAGTCATTAAAAGTCTCACAACAACAACAACAAAAACAAAAACAAACCCCAGGGCCAGATGGTTTAACAGCAGAACTCTACCAGACTTTCAAAGAAGACTTAATGTCAATACTCCTCAAATCATTTCACAAAAATGAAACAGAAAGAACATTGTTCAATTCATTTTATGAGGCCATAGTTACCCTGATATCCAAACTACATAAAAACCTTCCAAAATAAAAAAGAATTACAGACCAATTCCACTCATGAACATTGATACAAAAATACTCAATAAAATACTTTAAAACCAAGTCCAAGAACACATCAAAAAGATTATCCATGATCCCAGAGATGCAGGGATGGTACAACATAGAAAAATCTGTCAATGTAGTCCACCATATAAAAAACTGAAAGGAAAAACAAAGCATGATAATCTCATTAGATGCTGAAAAGGCCTTTAATAAAGTCAACACACTTCGTGATAAAAATCCTGGGGAGATTAGGGATACAAGGTTCATACCCAAACATAATAAAGGCAGCTGACAGCAAGCCTATATAGACAAATCAAATTAAATCAAGAGACACTCAAAGAAATTCCACTAGAAACAGGAGCAAGGCAGGGCTGTCCACTCTCTCCATATCTGTTTAATATATTACTTTAAGTTCTAGCTAGAACAGTAAGACAACTGAAGGAGATCAAGGAAGCACAAATTGGAAAGGAAGAAGCTTTATTTGCAAATGGTGTGATAGTATATATAAGTAACCCCAAAAATTGCACCAGGGTACTTCTACAGCTAATAAACACTCCCAGCAATTTAGCTGAACACAAGGTTAGCTCACAAAAATCAGTAGCCCTTCTGTATACAAATTACAAAGAGGCTGAACAAGAAATCAATGAAACAACCCTCTTCAAAAATAGCTACAAGTAATATAAAATACCTTGGGGCTTACTCTAATCAAGCAAGTGAAAAACTTGTATGATAAAGACTTTTAAGTCTTTGAAGAAAGCAATTGAAGAAGATATCATAAGAAGGAAAAATCTCCCATGCCAATGGATTGGTAAGATTAACACAGTAAAAAGGGCCATCCTACCAAAAACAATCTACATGTTCAATACAATTCCAATAAAAATTCCAACTCAATTCTTTATAGACCTTGGCAGAACAATTCTCAATTTCATATGGAAAAAATTCAGGGTAACTGAACTGCCAGAATTCTTACCATTTTGGATTTTAAGTTATACTAAAGAGGCACAGTAACAAAAAGTGCATGATACTGGCATAAAAAAAAAGACACATTTATTGATGAAATTCAATTGAAGATCCAGACATTAATCCACATGCGTGGATACCTGAGTTTTTATAAATAAGCCAGAAACAAACATTGGGAAAAAACAAAAACAAAAACAAAACAAAACAAAAAAAAAAAACAGCATCTTCAACAAATGATACTGGTCAAACTGGATGTCTGTACATAGATCCACACTGTTAACCTTGCACAAAACTCAACTCCAAATGGGTCAAAGACCTCAATATAAAACCAGATATGCTGAACCTGGTAGAAGACAAAGTGGAGAATAGCTTTGTACTCATTGACACAGGAGGTGACTTTCTGAAATCAGCACTATTAGTGCAGGCACTAAGATCAATAAATTAATAAATGGAACCTCATATAACTGAAAGTCTTCTACATAGCAAAGTATACTGTCATTTGAACAAAGTGGCACCCCATTGAATGGGGAAAGATTTATTTTTTACCAGCTACACATCTGATAGAGATCTGATATTCAAAATATATAAGACACTCAAGAAACTAGATATCAAGAAAACAAATAATCTAATTAACAATGGTGTTCAGATCTAAGCAGAGAATTCTCAACAGAAGAATCTCAAATGGCAGAGATACATTTAAAGAATTGCTCAACATCCGTAGCCATCAGGGAAATGCAAATCAAAATAACTGGGATTCCATCTTACACCTGTCAGAATGGTAAGATCAAAAACACAAATGACAGCTTACATTGAAGAGAATGTTGAACAAGAGGAACACTCCTCCTCCCCTGTTGTAAGTGCAAACTTGTACAGCCATGTACTGTCAGTTCCTCAGAGAAATGGCAATCAACCTACCATAAGACCCAGCTGTGTTACTCTTGGGCATATACCCAAAGGATGCTCAATCATACCACAAGGATACTTGATCAACTATGTTCATAGAAGCTTTACTCAGATAGCCAGAACCTGGAAACAACCTATATGTTCCTCAATTGAAGAATGGGTAAAGAAAATGTGGTATATTTACACAATGGAGTATTCCTCAGCTGTTAAAAACAATGATATCATTGCAGGCAAATGTATGGAACTAGAAAAGATCATCCTGAGGGAGGTAACCCAGACCCAGAAAGATATATATGGTATGTATTCACTTGTAAGTGGATATTAGCTGTTAAGTAAAAGAACAAAGATATATCCCATAAGTCCAGAGAGGTCAGGTAAAGAAGAGGGGCCTCTGAGTGGGAAATAGAATAGATCTTATAGATGAACTGGGTGAGGGTGGGGACAGCAGTGGTGAGGAGATGGGTGGAGGAGATGGGGTGGAGGGGTGATTGAGAGGTGTCTAGAATTATGGGCATTTGGGGGATGGTGTGTAAACCTAGTATGGTGGAAACTTCTTGGAATGTATGAAAGTGATCCTAATGAGGACTTACAGTAATAGGGGTAGGTGATCTCAACTGGCCATCTCCTGTTGCCAGGAGAGGCTTCCAGGATAGGACTAGGTTGCATTCAATTGGGTTGTTGGCCAAGGGGATCCCATTGAAATTCCCAAACAACCCAGGCTGCTGCTAAGACAAAGGGTTGCTCTCTGCAACTGAAAACTGGGCCCCATTTCTGAGGACAACATCCATACAACTCGTTGAACATGGGCAGGCCAGACTGGTGCCTACAAGGAGCTTTTACACCTACATTCTAGTCTCATTGGTGTGGAAGGGTACTCTACAGGCCACCAAATGTGAAATGTAGACACAAATCCAGCCACAAAACCTCTGACCTGCAATCTGTCCTGCCTGCAATTCATGCTAGGGTAATGGTGGCACAGAACTTGAGGAAGCAGCCAACCAATGTCTGATTTGATTTAAAGCCCATTCCGTGGGAAAGAACTTACATCTGACACGGTTGGGGTAAGTAAGAACCAGAGCTTAGGTAGCTCAGACACCTAGAGTAAAACCAAACATTACTGGTCTTAGAAACAAAAAAAATTGTTAATAAATGACTCCTAATGATATTATGCTATACTCATAGATCAGTGCCTTATGCCGTCATCGTCAGAGAGGCTTTCTCCTGCAGTGGATGGAAAGAGACTCACAGTCAGACATTCCTGAAGAGAGTATCTAAACAAGAGGTCTTCATCAAATCCCTCTTCTCAGAGCTTGGGTATTGTGAGAATTCATTCCACCAATAGCATTGTGGTACGGGCCTTAGGTGTGGCTTCTTGTCTCTTGAAGTAACTCCTTTAAAAGAAGGGGAAGGCACTCGCTCTCTTGTGAGGTGGTTGGAGCTCAGATCCCTGCTTCCATTGACCCCCGGGCAGTGGCTTTGTTGTTATTCCTAAGTGTTCCCTAATAAACCTTTTTATTTGGGCTCTCATGGATTCACATACAATCGCTTATGCTCAGGGAATCCTGTGGAAGAGGAGAAGGAAAGACTACAAGAGCCAGAAGTGATGGAGGACATCAGGTCATTGAAGCAGCAAAGCACAGGGTCTACATGAGTGGCACTAGATTCTCTGAGTATATATTAAAGCTATTAGTTTAGGATTTTTATGGGACTTCTGACAGTGAGAATTAGTGGGTCTCTGACTCTTGTGCCTTCTCTTGGGACATTTTTTTTTACTTCTGGGAGGAGTAGAGGGAGGGGAAACTAGAATATACTGTATGAGAAAAAAAATCTATTATCAACCACAGGGTTGAGAAAATAAAGAAAAAAGAGAGAAGGGGACCATCATTGAGGCAAATCTGCAAAGTATTTCCTCAGAGTCAGCACAAAGAAGCTGTGGTCCAGAGAGGACTGGGCTATACCTTGTGCTGGCAGCCATACTTGGTAATGTGTTAAGAGTCTTTCAGGTGATAAAGGTTTAGAAGGTATTAAGTGGTCATTGAAAGCAGAGGAGGCTTGGCATCATGAGAGGCCAGGTTGTGGTGAGAAGTTGAAGCCTGGCACCGTGTGGCAGGGTTGGAGTCCCTGAAGAGACCTCAGGAGAGACTATTGGTGAAGGTATAACTCAGTTGTAGCAGAGATCTTAGCATTTTAGGGATGCTAGTAACATTGTATGAGTGCTAGGGACAGCAGCAGCTGTGGAATGGAACTGGCCTGAACATAGAGATGAACCGTGTGTGCTGACAATGGTAATAGAGCTGGAGAAATGAAATCCCTTGAAGCCCAGAAGATTGTGAGTTCAAATTGTCTGACAATGAGCTTTACACTGCTGGACTTGAGTTCTGCTTTGATTTGAATCTAGCAGTGCCCAGGTTCTTCCCTCTTAGAATAAGAAACTATGACTCACTATTTTTTTTTTTTTTTAGTTTATTTTATAGGAGCTTACAATCATGAGACTTTGGAATTTCTATGAGGACTTTGAAATTTTAGACAGATTTTGCATATTTTAGAAAGTCATGAATTTTTACAGAGACTGAAATTGTATGGATACTTTGAATATTTTAGAAAGACTTTGGAATTTTAGAGAGGCGCTGATCTTTGAAAGAGACTGGATATTTTAAAGAGACTGAATTTTAAAGTGTCTGGAGTTTTAAAGACTGTGGGACTTTGGAATGTTTTATAATGTGATATTAATGTTTATATGACATTTTTGGAATAAACAAGAAAAGAGAGGTTATAGTTTAACAGTAATGTGTTGATGTGCCAAACTGACAAAGGTCAGTTGTCCTGGTTGGTTTTTCGATGATTTGACATTTTAAAACTTGACACCAGCTATTTGGCGAAAGGAACCTCAGTTGATAAAGTGCCTTGATCACCTAAATGTTCTTCTGTAAAGCATTTTCTTGATTAATGGTTGATGTGGGTGGTCCCAGTCCATGGGAAGAAAGAAGGTACCACTCCTGGCCAGGTGGTTAAGTAGACTAAGCAAGCCCCGAGGTACAGGACAGTAAGCAGAACTCTGCCATGGTCTCTGCTTCAGTTCCAGCCTCCAGGATCCTCACTGCTTAAGCTTCTGCCCTGACTTCCCACATTGATAGACTGTTATCTAGAAGTGAATGATAAACTAAACTTTTTTCTCCCCAAACTGCTTTAGGTCATGGGGTTTTATCACAGAAATAGGAACCTTAACCAAGATGGATCCTCTGGGTACAGGCATAAGACAGTGGGAGATAAGTTGGGGGTGGTAGGGAGTTAGTATCTATTTGTGTGGACTTTGACTAAGAGAAAGGGCTAACCACTGAATGTGGGGGTGAGAACACCATGATAGAGATGTTTAGAAAGAAAGAAGATCTAGAATGTGATGTGAAGAGGAAATAGACATAAGAGCCTAGCTAGGCACAGTGGGCTGCACACCTGTAGTATCAACTACGCAGGAAGCTGAGGCAGGAGGATCACTGGAGTTCAGGAGTTATCAGCTATGGTATTTTGTGCATTATACGGTGATGTTTAGGGTTTAGGGGATCACCAGTTTCCTTAAGAATGGCTGAACTGTCCCAGGTCAAAAATCAAAGCATGTTAGGGGTTATTTGAAAGGGCTTTGGCACAACAAGGAACATATCTAGGATGCTAACATATGGCTAGGCAGATTTAAAAATAGGTAACTAAGAAGAAGAGGAGTAGGAGGAAGAGAAGGAGGAAGAGGGAGAGAAGGAAGAGAAGGAGGAGGAGAAGAAGAACTTGGACATGCTACAGGAACAGTCCACTAGAAGATACTTCGCTATCCAGTCTAATTTAGGTCTCCACTCCGGAGGCCAAAACTTTAACTTTCTGCATGATGGAGAAATTGAAATACAGGGCCCTGGAGAAACTGAGACTATAGGGAGCACTTGGACTTTTGGACTAGCATCTAATTGCTGAATGTAGCCCTTAGGAGATTGTTTTGTGTCTGAGACATTTTAGAAGGACATTTTGTAGACCTTAGGGCTGGTTGATGTGAGTGATCAAAGTGGAAGGAGTCAAAGATGGTGGTAAAGCTTAGAGGTTTAGTGACTAAAGAAATCTTGATGGCCTTTTGAAGGCAAAGATAAAAGGAGGTGAAGGATCTTAAGGGACAGTAATACTGATTTTGAATATAATCAGGTTGGGCATCAATGTAGGAATGGATTTTATTACTGGGTACCTTCAGAATTGAGAGAAACTTTAATGTTTTCTTAAAATATGCAACAAGGAAGATGTTTCATGATATAATGACACCTAGAGATCAGTAGGGGACTTGTTGCCTTTGTTTTCTTGTCAGAAGTCAGATAGGACCCAACTTGTTTTAGTGCTCAGCTTGTGAGATATTTCCCTTTATGACATGCCAAAGCAGAATAGTATCCTCCTATTTTACAGAGACAGCAAAGGAAGTTGAGCTATTTCCTCCAGGCCTGACAGACACATTGCCTATAATGGAGCCAAGATAACTGTACTGACCTACAGACTAACTTAGTCCAGCAGTAAAATATTATAGCAGTAGTTAGATCTATAATAATAGTAATGGGGCTCTTGGCACTTCCTCATAGGAGGAAACAGGTGATCCCAAGACCCTCTCCTGAGATTTCATCTACCATTCTCATCTGTTTTCCCATCTGCATATGGTCTTGACTAAGGGTGACACTTCATCCATAAAGCTTTTGATAGATTGTCACTCATTCTGGATCAGGGCCTTTTAATGATATAGCTGAGATTTTGAGTCACTCAATCTCCTGTAAGAAATCTCTATTAGTTCATTGGTTCACCAATATGGGCTTAGATGAAATCATGTCTTTAGTTTGTCGATGTCCTATCTGGTGTTTGGAGGCATCTCCTTAGGAAAAGTGACACAGAAGTCTTGCCTGGAATCAGGAATGTGCTTGTGAATAGGCAGGTACAATAGACCTTTAAATACTCTCTAACTTGAATAAAATTGGGGTGACAGTGTCTAATTAGAAAGACAGTACTTCCTTTGAGGTGGGTTAAATGGGCAGATAAGTTTTACTTCTATGAAAAAAAAAAGTTAATAAGCAGATACAAGGGTTTTATTTTTAAGATTTTTAACAAGTTTTATTTAAATTAGAAACAATCTTATTTGACATACCAATACCAGTTCCTTTTCCTTCCCATCTTCTGATGCCCCCCACTAACCTCCCATACTATCCCCTATTCACTCCCCATGGAGGGTGAGGCATTCCATGAGCGATCATCAAAGTCTGTCAAGTCATTTGAGTCAGGGCCTAGGACCTCCCCTGGTATCTAAGCTAAGAGAGTATCCCACCATAAGTAATGGGCTTCCGAAGTCCATTCATGCACTAGGGATAATTACTAATTCCACTGCCAGAGGCCCTATAGACTGCCCAGGCCTCCAGCTGACACCCATGTTAAGGGGGTCTGGGTTGTTCCTATACTAGTTCCCCAGCAGTCAGACTGGGGTCTATGAGCTCCCACTTTCTTGGGTGAGCTATTTCTGAGTTTCCCCAGCCTGGTCTTGGCCCCTTTGCTCATCATTCCTCCCTCTTTACAGCTGCATTCCAGGAGTTCAGCTCAGTGCTTAGCTGTGGGTGTTTGGTTCTGTTTCCACCAGTTACTGGGTGAAGGCTCTAGGATGGCATTTAAAGTAGTCATCAATCTCATTATAGGGGAAGGGCATTTAAGTTAGCCTCTCCACTATTGCTTACATTCTTAGTTGTTAGCGTTTCCACTATTGCTTAGATTCTTAGTTTGGGTTATCCTTGTAGATCTCTGGACATTTCCCTGGTGCCAGATTTCTCGTTAAGCCCATAATGGCTCCCTCTATCAAGGTATCTCTTTCCTTGCTCTCCTTCTCTGTTCTTCCCCCAACTCCACCTTCCTGCTCCCTCATGTTCTTCTCCCCCTCCCTTTTCCCCTTTCCCTTCTCCTACCTCCTTCTCCCCTCCCCCCATGCTCCCAATTTTTTCAGGAGCTCCTGTCCTTTTCTCCTTCTTTGGGGGACCATTTATGTCTCTTTTAGGATCTTCCTTGTTTTCTAGCTTCTCTGGAGGTGTGGCTTGTACACTAGTAGGCTGGTAATCCTTTGCTCTATGTCTAATATTCATATATGAGTGGTACATATAGGCATTTAACCTGCATGCATGTATTTGAAACATATATATGCAGGCCCAGTAGGGGCCAGATGACAATGTTGGATACCCTGGAACTGGAGTAACAGATCATTGTGAACCATGATATGGGTACTTGGGACCAAACCTGGATCCTCTAGAAGAGCTCTTAACTGCAGAGTCATCTCTCCAGCCTCCAGATACAAGTTATTTATTATTGTTTTCTCAAAAGGTTCTCATGGGAACTTTGGACACATAACATACCTAAATTAGCTGTCATCAGGGAAAAGTGGGGTTTGAGAGCAAAGTGAGACTTTGGTTCAGTATACAGTAACCACTGTAGATTGACCTCATTTACACTACACAGGAAAGGGAAGTGTTGATAATGAATAGGTACTAGATACACCAACTTAGATTTCTTCATGGTAAATGGCCAGTGACCATTAATTTAATATATATGGAAACTTGTAACTTCCATTATATTGGTAAATTGTCATGTCCTGTTTGAAATCACCAAGAAGTCGGCACTTGAAATGGGGGCTGCCACCCTCCATTTCCAAACCAAGGTATGTTTGTTTCAAAGTGTCCCCCCAAAGTTCCTTGTTAAGGTATGTGCTGCCCCTTCCTAACACTGTGGCTGGGAGGAGATATCAATAATAAAGTCCCAAAGTAAAAGCATTGTGTTCTTGAAAACAGCTAAAAGGTGAACCATCTCCAACAGAGGTCACTATTGTTTTATACCATGAATTGACAGTGAGTGTGAGAAGCCCGAAGTCCATCTACGGGAAGCTTATTCATGGAGAGAGAGTTCCATCAATCAGGAACTCCATCTGACTCCCTCAGCTTCTCCATTTGGTTTTTGTAGGATGTTGCCAGTGCCCAATTTGATAATGTTATCTTTATGTGCTACTCTTCCTTTACTTGGAAGCCTCATCTGAGGGAACATTTGTTCTGCCTGGGGCTCTTTCTATTGGGAGCTCCTGCTGACTGCCTCAATGGGGTTTTTCCAACAAATTTCTGCTGGACATTTCTACTCCTGGATTTGGTGATGTTACTTTTTGTTTGTCTCTCATTTTGCCTACTCCAGTTGTCTCTACTGGATGTTTTACAAACCCATTTAATGCTGTTTTGCTAACTATCCAATGCTTGCTTAATTAGTCTTTTGCATGTTATACACTTCATAAATTCACTTATTCTAAACTTAGAATATAGCTGCCCCAGATCATTCTCTGGGATGACAAAGAACAAAATTGCTTAGGGATCTATTTGAAAATCAGTTTGGATACCGTAGATTTGAAGTAGGGTGTGCAAATCTACATTTTAACCAGCTCCTCGGTAATGGTTCATAAACCATACATCAGCTACCATTGTCTTGGGTGAACACCCAAAAGTAGACTGTCCTACTGGTTGGAACACTGGTTGGAATTATTGAACCCCCACCCCCAGAAAAGCCTAGAGGATCTGGGAGGAGTTAAAGTTGCCCTGTAGGTTGGAACTCTAGAAAAGGGTTGTAATTTCAGATATTCATTTTTATGAAAGTAAACACAATTCAGTCCATATGTAAAAGATAAGAGTTGTTCTTCTCAGAGATTCAGAACTAAGCACTGAGCATAACTCCTGGAATTCAGTTGTAGAGGGGGAGTAGTGATGAGCAAAGGGGTCAAGACCAAGCTGAAGAAACCCACAGAAACAGCTGACCTGAGCAAGTGGGAGCTCATGGACCCCAGTCAGATTGCTGGGGAACAAGCATAGGACAGAACCAGGTCCCCTGAACATGGTTGTCAGTTGGGGGCTTGAGCAGTCTATGGGGCCTCTGACAGTGGAACCAGTATTTATCCCTAGTGGGCTTTGGGAGCCCATTCCCTATGGAGGAATACACTCTCAGCCTAGACACATAGGGGAGGGCCTAGGTCCTGCCCCAAATGATGTGACAGACTTTGAAGATCCTCCATGATGAGAGGTGGGATTGGGAGTGGTTGGGGGGAATGGGAGGACAGGAGGGAGAGGGAACTGGGATTGGTATGTAAAATAACATGGTTTTTAATTTAAATAAAATTAATTTAAAAAGAGTTGTGCTTCTGTATTGTTTCCTTGAGAAATGATCCCATATTTCTTGTATTAGAAACCATCACTTATCAGTGTTGAGTCTAATGAATAAGCTTGGTGTATTACAGCATAGTTTTGTACAGATTTGCCTTTCCACTAGCAAAAGGGACTGATGAAACTGCCTACTTCATCTACATCATCTCCAAGCCCATTAGTTTCCATTTTTCCAAACTCTGATGACTAAATGAAGCATAAATTGTGACACTTTCCTTTAACTTCCTCATTTGTAAAATTAGGGGCTATATATGGCATTCTCTGGGGTGTCTTCCAATGCTAATAATCCATGCTTCTAAGAGAGTATTAAATTGTCTATATTACAATCAGTAGATTAGTAAAGTTTTCTTTTCTGACATGGTAGGTAGAATGCTCACAAAGATTTCAAACTTTGAAATAGGAAATATCACTTGGGCTTTGGATGAAACTAAAGTGGAACAACCTTACATTCAGTTTAGCATTTTATTGCCTGGATATCCCAAAAGTTTTTAGATGAACTATCTTCCCATATAATCCATGAAACCCAGAGACTTCAAGCATTATGTTAGGCACAGTTATGATAGGGAAGTGTTGACACTTCCATAAAGCATTTACAACTTAATTGTGGACTGTGCACACTACATATCAAGAAGGTGGGGTACACAGCTGTGAACGTGGGAGGTGAAAGAACATCCTTTCTTTCATAGGCCCACCTTCTGGAACCTTTCCACGGTGACCAGTGTGTTTTTTAAGAAATTTGCTGACCTGGAATTTGCTCTGTAGACCAGGATGGCCTCTAACTCACGGAAATCTGCCTGCCTCTGGAAAGCAAAGGAATAGAATTTGGCTGGGCCTCATTAATATTACACCCACTGTGACCATCATTTCTTGCTTGTCAGCTTCCTTGCATTAGCCCATTTTCTGTTACCAAGAACAAAGATTTATAAGGAAAATCTATTTTTTTCCCCAGTTCTGGAGGGTCAAGATCAATGGGCAAAGGCTAGTGATCTCTTTTGTCTGTTTTTGCTTGCTTATTTTATTTTGAGACATAGTAACACTTGTAGCCCTGGCTGGCCTGAAACTCACTAAGTATCCAACGCTGGACTTAAATTTTCAGTGAGCTTCATGTCTCTGACTTCCAAGTGTTGATATTATAGGCATTCTTGTGCTACCAGAGCCAGGATGGCTTTCTTGATGGCAGTGCAGTGCATCACATGACAAGAGACAGGTGCAGTGTGTGTGTGTGTGTGTGTGTGTGTGTGTGTGTGTGTTCTTTTTGGCTTCAATTTAAATTTGATTTTACTTTTAATATGTTCCTATAGACTTATATTATACATAAAGCACCCTATTTCCAATCACGCCCTACCTTTACTTGCCCCTCTCTCCTTCCTTTAGTTTCCCTTGTATCCTTAGACAGTTTCACTTCTACTTTCATTTTAAATATGCACACATGATTTTGTGTGCTACATAAAACTAGAAACCACAAATGAATGTATGGTATTGGGCTTTCTTACTTCTTTCCCTCTTTCTGTAAAGCCATCAAGATTTAATCATGCGGGCCTTATTTAATCTACATCATCTGAAGGCCCCACCCCTAAATATCATATTTGGATTAAATATGATCCTCTTTTTAGCTGACAACAGGGACTGAAGCTCAAGATATGAAGCCCTAGGAGATTCTCAAACCATATGCAGCTATAGATATTGCTTAATATTTTAAATAGTTCAAAGGACACGATCCCTGTGTGGCACACACACATTTCATGTAAGTGGGTTGGTGACAATCGGAGAAAGGATTAGCCCTCTGAGCATTGGACCTGTAAAAATGAATGAAACAATTAATGAACTCAATGTCAAATAGCCTTTGGAAATACTACTTTATAATCTGCTTTTCTTCACAATCAGCCATTGACTAGACGGAAAGAAAAAAGAGTAGAACCCACAACAGGAAATGTGTTAACTATTTTGAATCTGTTAGCTAGATTTCCTCACTTCAATTCATAAAGATTCCCCCCATCACCCCCCCACACACACTTAAGTTGCATTTTTTCATTTTTATTAGCATGCTTTTTCATTAGCATATACTCATTGTAAAAGTTAATAGGAGACATTCTCATACATATTTGCCTTTTCCTTTTAATATATTTTTATTAACTTGTTGACAATTTGACATAACAAGTTTTGATCACTTTCATTCCTCTCTCTCAACTCCCCCAATATCTGCCCCCTCCCACCAAGACAAGTCTGTGTCCTTTTTAAAAAATAAAGCCCATAAAATCCATTTTATGCTGCCTAAATATTCTTAGGTGTATAGCCTGTCATTGGACCATAGCAGGGGCTATACTTATAGAGAAAACTGACTATCACTCTTCCAGTAGGTCATAATTGCCAATATTTCTTTGGCTAGGGGTGGGACTTCATGCCCACTTCCACCTTCATGTTTTGGTCTTGTTTAAGTCATAAATTTTAAGAGCTCATCTCTCCTGTGTTACATATGATAATTCCAGAAAGCAGAGGTCCTTAAATTTTAGCATCTAAGTCTTAAGGAGAGCAGTAGCAGTTTGGAATAATTGTCACAATTATAATGGCATCTACTCTTCTTTCCTGCAGTTCTACATTTGAGACTTTTCCCTACAGAAACACTTTCACATGTATGAAATTGCAAACATAGTATGTTTATTATTTATCATGTCATTGTTGATGATAAACTATTAGAAAAATCCAAATAGTTCTCAAACGAGAGTGGGTAAATAAATGAGGCTATACTTCATAAATGTATAAAGAAGAGGAAGCATTAACTATATATATATATATATATAGTTACACTGCAGTAACTATATAAAGAAACTAGTAACCACACAATGATCACCAACTGTAGGGTTTGGGGATGGATGCTGAGTATTATAAGGACAAGGGACAGTAATAGTTAAGTAACTTTGCACTGGGTACTATTTTCCATGGTTTTTTTTTCTGAACCATGAGACAAAGGTTAGGAGATATCAGAGTAAACTGGTGTCCTCTGTCATGAAAGGACCATTGCACTCACAAATTCATAGCAGCAGTGGTTGCCTATACAAGACCCACATAAGACTAAGACAGTCAACATTCTAGCATGGATGGAGATGTTCCCAAGCTCCCACATTTAACTGAAGAACTATGGATACTTGATGGTTTCTGGGGAAGGGTGTCGATTTTCTTTAAGAGTGTAGTTCTTGATAGGCTAACCATGTTCTACCAGATGGTTCAGAAGTATATGAACAGCACAAATTTATAGTCATGGAGTTATTTAAATTAAGAAGAGGAGGAGGATAAAGAGGGAGAAGACAACATGAAATTGTGGGTGCACAGGGAGGTAGGAATAAGCCTGGGAAGAATTGTGGGGGAGTAAAGGATGAATAAGATCAAAACACATTATGTGAAATTCTCAAAGAATTCATAGAACCTGCTTATATAGATACAGACAAATAAAATCTAAGGAAGTCAAGGAAGAAGGCTCTGTTGATCAAAACTCAGATTCATCCACCATAGAAAAATATAAAAGTAAGTAGGAAAAACTTCCTGATTTTCTACTCTTTGTATGTTGCCATCCAGTGTCTGTCACCATTGTACATTGCACTAGTAGTGATTCAGACAGAATGTTGGATGAAGGGGAAAATTCTTTTATTTGTGCAAAGATAGTTTGCATTCCATTTACATGTGAATTTAGATGAAAATTCTTTCATATAACAAGTATTTTCATAACACATCAATATCCCAGTGTATATTTTATGTTTTATGGATCTATGATCACAAAGCCTCTCCCTACATTCCCATAATGCATGAAGTAGTTTATATATGAAAAGCCTAACATTAAAAAATGTATTAAAAATTTCCATATACTTATTTTTTATTGATTCTTTGGGAATTTCACATCATGCACCTTGACCTGTAACCTGGCATAGTGTGTTAAATAAACCCTTCCACCTCAAAATAAATAAATAAATTTAAAAATGAAAAAGTAAAATATGTTTTAATTGTAATAAATTGTAATAAAACTTGTTATTGAGAATTATCTAGAGTGCCTGTTTTTCAATGCAGAATGTTCCATCTTAATAAAATATTAAGAATTCTGCATTTTGTAGCAAATCAGCCTTATTGATTCCGATGTAGGTCTGAGGAACCAACAGTTTAAAGGACAGGGCTGGTGAGATGGCTCAGCAATTAAAAGCTGCCTGCCACTAAGCCTGAAAACCAAGTTTGATCCCCAGGATCCACATGGCAGAAGGAACTGCCTCCCACAAGTGGTCTCTGATTTTCTACATGTGTGCCCTGGTGTACATATCCCCATAAATTAATAGTAATAATAGTAGTTATTACTAATAATAAAAGGGACACAGAGCCACAGACTGCAGTCACACAACTACTACTTTATTCAGTATATGATGCATGCATCTGTCCAGTTCATAATTATGCTTTATTGTGGCCAGAAATTAAAGCAACTACTCATCTTTGACCACTTCTACAGTGGGTTTGAGTTACTGTCACAGAGAGCACACAAAATGGGATAGTAGCTTTGGAAGCATTTCAATCACAGAGCATACCTTGTACAGAGTGAGTTTCATGACAACACACTTACACCCATGGCAAAGGTCAAAGGATTTGAGTCAGTCATGTTCATAGTGTGAATTTCTTCTACATAATTCATTAATCCAAAGACTCTAGACAAAACCAAGCTATGACATTATTTACACTGAGTACCACACCTGGAACTCGTTCTGAGTTATTTAACACAAAGTTTATTTCTCAATGTAATAAATATTTATGGATAATATTAACAAGTACAATTATAATTTACAAAATATGTGGCTAGTATTTAAAACAAAACATGACACCAAAGAAGCTTGTGCCATGTAGTTGCACAACTCACTGGAGTATATCATCTCAAACCCTGTTGTCTCAAATGCAAGAGGTCATACACAAATCAGTAAAGCTCAGCTTACAGAACAAATGTTTTTAGGGAAAGCAATTTTACTTTTACATTGTCATAGTCGGTAGCTAAGGCCAATGCAAAGAAAACTTTGAATACACAAGAGGCCCAAATTATACAATGTGTCTTAAATACTGAGGTCCTGAGTTATACCAAACATTTCAAGCTTCTCTGGAAGTTAATGAAGTCTTGAATGTATGGAGTTTTATCGTCCATTAAAATGATTCTCTTAAGAAACCATAAAATTATGAGAGTCTCTCCATGGAGTGAATTTTGAATTTGGGGAAATACAAATCTTATCTCCTAGAAATGTATGAACTCAAGGAGGGCAGAGGCAGTGAGATCTGGAATTCTAACAGGACATCCAGACTGCTGATTCCTTGTTTGGGTTCCTGGCCAAGTGCCTTAGTCCAGGACATATTTTTTTTTTTTCTATAAGAGGTCATTCCAGGAAACTATCCATTGCCATATCTTATTTATTTAGTAAGAACAAGGGGGTGAGGATGAGTGGGTGGCTCTGCCTCTTTCCTGATAACCTTTCTCCAATGAATCCTGAGTCAGAGAAGGCTTGATTGTTAGGACTTGGGTCCTCTTATCTGACTTTGTCCATTGATGGATTATTTGGAGTTTTTTTTTGGGGGGGCTGTTGTTTTGAGATAAAGTGTTACTATGCAGCCCTGGCTGTCTTGGAACTTTCAGCAATTCTTGTGCCTCAGTGCCTTGAGTGCTGGTATGTGTTCCCAAACAGCCTGTTCAGTAGGTCTTTCAGTTAGTCACAAAACCATGTGACTTAGTGGGTGCTTGCAACTAATATGTATCTCTGGGTTGGGATAAGTGTACAAGCTAAGGGACTTCCCTGATCCACCAGTTTGTACTGCATCCCGGCCTAGGCCTTCAATGAGTCCTTTACCTGATCTTCTATCGCTGGGTCAGGCCTTTGGACAACATCTAGAGTAGCAACAGGGCTTTGTATTAAGTCCTATTAGAATCATTTCTCACACAATCTGGATTTGGGAAGTAATGCTGTGTGAAGGTGTAGAATCAACAGAGATTCTGGTCTATATTTATATTCTGCCACTTGACTCTTCCAAGTAATCTTAGGATTGTTAAGTAATACTCTTGAATCATGGTTTCATATGCCCAGGATAGCAGTTCACATTTGAATGTTTGCTGACACAAAATCACTTGAGTCCTAGCACTTTCAAAGCCACAGGAATCTACTCAGGTTTTGGATAAATGATATTCATGTCATGTCCATTGCTTTTCCCAAGCATCTTATTCTGTGTCTTTGCCTTCAACTTCCTTATAACATGAGATGATACTCCCACTTCCATGCAGATATCAATAACCCCATTAACTCCCTCGAACCAAGGTAAGGAGACTCTGTGGGTACCAAAATTTCTTGGAAACTGGGGAAGAAATGATTGCCATTTTCACAGGATGAACCACAAGAATAAAGCATGGTGAATTAAGATCAGAGCAAAATGAAATCAAATTAAATTGTGGTGGATGAAATAGCCTTTTCCTTTCGTAGGTCAAATGTGGTTTGATTTTGACGGCTCATGTTTCAGTCCCATGGTTCCATAGACCTTTTAATTCAGTGCTGGATGATCACAAGTAAGTGAATTTAATACTTCTAAATTCCCATACTAAAGGATGTAAATGGGATTTTTGGTCAGTGGGAAAGGCATTGGTTTTATGAGGTAATGAGTGTGAGAATACTTTATAGACCATGAACATGAGGTAAATGCAATATTCTTTTGAATTAATCATGGACCATAATTGTCTAACTCAAGGATCCTGCATTGTATACATGTGCAACCTTAAAAATTTAAGAAAATGTTTCAACTCCATTAAGTGCATTTCTAATATGAGGTTTCATAAATGGAAAGTTTGTTCTTAATGTGCTTTTTGTTGACTGCTCTAGATATATGTTCTCCTGGAGCATATGCTTGGTCCTCCTTTATCTAACAAAGGATGTCTTTGAAGGCCCAAATTGTAATATTTTAAAACTTCTTTTTATTACCTTTGTTTATGTTGAGGGTGTGGAGGGCATGCATGTAGCTTGGTGCATGTGTGGAGGTCAGAAGACAAGTTGCAGGATAGCTCTCGCCTTCAAACACATAGGTTCTGGGGATGGAATTCAGCGTGTCTGGCTCAGCACCTTTAGCAGTTGAGCTATCTCACTGTCCTTGAAGGCCAAAGTTATAGTAAGAGTGGGGCAGTGTTAAAGTGGCTATGTCTGTGTGCTATGGGAGGGGTGTGGCTGGGAGAAGTAATAATCCAGACATAGACACAGAAGGAAGGAGCGTTTAGGGTGGTGCGGTTTCACTGAATAGCATGTGTGGACATGCACACAGAGAGACTGAGTGAGAGAAATTGGTCCCATAAAAATAAAGCATACTTGCTTCCTTTCAGCTGTTAGTTCATTCTTGAAAATGGGACCAAAGTTAGAGGGATTTTGGTAAAATATGCTCTGTTCCTTCTTGAACTCCAGGGCTAATTCTAATCTATTCTCTCACAACCACTCCCTCCTAGTGTGGATGTTAAGAGATCTGATGGCAAGACAGTGTTTATCTCCCCCTTTTTACCATGATTGGGGGTACACTGTTCATTCAATCCTCATACTGTCTGGACCTCAGGGCAATTGTTCCTATCTGAATTCTGGAGAAAATGACCTAGCCACCTTTTAGCCCACAGATGAGGATGCCATTCAACACGTCATTCTCCAAACAAAGATAATCCTTTTACTAGAAGCCATCTGACACATGATGAGGCTCGGAAACCAATAACCAACTGCTCCTCTTGGCAGAAACATGAACTTTATAACTCAAGTTCTCCCACATCTCACAGTCACTTTCATTTACTTCTGTTCAGTGTGCACTTTCCTAACAAGATGAAGCTGCTTCATCTGGAGCGGCTTCTGAATAGTTTCCCCATGGGCTCTCCATCCTCTATGCCGAAGAACCAAATTATTAGTGGGGCAAAGAGACTTTGATAATGAGGCAGAAAGCTAGATTCAGTGGGGAAGGGAGAGCAGCCAGAAGAAGTGGGTTGAGCCATGCACGTTTATGGGGAATCATAAAATCATCAGCAGGGAGGGGCCTTTTCTGCACTAACCAGGGAGGATCATCTTGCTGTAGAATATCACTCCCAATGGCAGCTGTACCTTCCCTGCTAGCAGCAGCCCTTGGTGGGGAGACTGCTTTGTTTATTGCTTAATCTATCACTGTTGAGCTGTCTGCCTTGGGGAGGCTCAATTTAAGATAGATTGAAAGGTAGTATCTGTCAATTGAATAAACACAGATGGTTTTCCACAGCAAAAATTGATTTTTTTTTCCTTCACCAAAGACATAAGTGCTAAACGTGATTATCTTTGGAAGCCAGGCATGAAATGGCTGGGCTCCAGCTCCCGTGTATTCTGCCCTGGCAAGAAGGGACGTTACATGGATCTCAGGTTTCTCATATGATTTTAGGTTTTTTATTTTAAAATAAAACTTAAATTTAGTTAGAGAAGAGAAGGAGAAATTAAGTCTTTCCTCATCAGAAGATCTAGTTCAACCCATTATTTAATTCACTCTGTTTTATCACTTTGGGTCACCAGCTGCCAAAAACTCCCTCCAACTCTTTCATTTACAAGTCACAAGGAAGTAACAAGATTTGCCTTTGGACACAAAGCAATGCCCAGACCTTGATCCTCTCACTGTTTGTCTAGTGGCTAGTAAAGAGACACACTGTCTGTGCCCTGATGTTAACTGAAGGAGACAGGAGGATGTATCTTGTTCCAGAAATGTCTCTGGGAGCAGGTATATCCAAGATGCTAAAACTACTACCCCAAATTCCATATACCAGAATTCTTGACATCCCAGAATGCTGTCTATGTTAGCAACTATGTAGGCATGGATCCAGTTATGCTCCAGGGTTTTGAATGGCTGAGGCAAAAGAGTAAGTTGTGACACAGTATTTCCAGAGAACAGGTGTGTGAAAGCCAAAGAAGTGTAAAGAGCAAGAGATCCCTTTGAATAGTGAGAAGACTGAGCCACATGTTTTCTTACATATTTTCAGCTCTAATGCTGAAACAGTGCAAACTCATGAACCTTTATTGATGTGAGTGAGGCCAAGGAGTCCCTAGGTAGCAGAACAGCCTAGCTTCTTTCATCCCACCCATGTATACGGGAGCATGGAAGAATGGGTGAGGGTGTCTCTAATGACTCATGGTTGTAAGAGAAGCCGAAGTGTACTAATTAAAGAGATGGCCCACACATGTGCTTTTAAGACAGACTTGGAGGAGATGAAGAGACTCAGAGAATCATAGAAATAGAAGGGACTTAGCTCTGTCTTGCTTTAAACATGAAAAGGAACCTAGAGGCAGAAAAACTGATAGACAAAGTCATATAGCTAGGGGTGGAGTTGGGATAGCAAGACATCTTGGTTCTTTTACCTCCACTGTCTGTCTTGCTTTTCAAGCAGTGCAATGTAATTAAGGACTACCAGAAAAGCTTGTGTTTATAATACATAAAAGCCCAGAGAAAATGGGAATGAAAAGATTTTGTTCCAGCTGGTACAATTGTAAGCACAAATCCTTACACTGTCTTGGTTCTAATGCCTAAAGCTCCACAGTCACCCAGTACTTCCCTGCATCAAACAACAGAAAGGTTTTTATATGTGCTATGTGCTTGCTGTTTATATCTCACCCAGGCAGAGAAAGCTTGAACTAAAATTGCCTTAGGATGTAAGGGATACACATTAGGATACTCTTGTACAACTTAGACCTAGAGTCAAGTGAGTTTGCATATTCACAGTATGTCAGAATTGGCCCATCTTTAAGTTCTGAAGAATTCAAAGCAGAATTTCTCAAGTAATATGGTCCAAACTTTAGAGTCCTCTCTATGCATTTAGATAGATGGAGCTGCTGGTCCAGTCTTTTTCTATATGTGAAATATTTCATACACATTCTTTTTAAATAGAAACATATATGGTACCTTTTTGGTTGGTTCAGAAATTTAAGCTTTCTATGACTTTTTTATATACATGTTCAGACATAAGGTCATGCTACTAAAATTATATTAATTTCTTTCACACACTTTAGGGGAACTATACATCCAGTATATACATGATTTTATTTATCTACAGTTATGATCTTTCTCATATTGAAACTACTGCTTCACCGTAGCAAGGACAATTAGACCTAAGTAAATGCATTTGATTCAAAATATGCATACCAAGAATAAACACCATCATTTATACATTTATACATAGCTGTTGCTTTGATAAAATGATCATTTTTTTCCTCACAAAAGGATTTCTCCTCCATGGCAGAATGACACTACAATGATCCAAATTGGGCTAATGACAATCAGAATTTTTATGAAATGAGAAGTCAGAGCATAAGCTGTTACTCTACATCCATACATGGATCTATGTGTTTGCTTGTATTTTGCCTTAACATTTTATATTGGGTGTTTCTCCTGTGTCCTCAGCAACATATTTTTAAAAGTCAATATTTAGAGGTTTGTTTTATATTACACTGGCTTCCCAATGTTATAAATGAAGTCCATTCCTCACACATGGGACTCTTTTTTAGAGTTGGCTTCTCATTTTAGGAATGTAAATTAAAGTTGTCCCTTAGTTTACATATTATAGATATTTCTGGAAAAAAAGAGTCAAGCCGTGTTTTGAAAGCAATCAGCTTCTGTTTAAATAAAATCTTTCACAGAGTAGATATCCAATGTGTGGTTTCTTAGCTCTCTTTGTTCATACAATTTCTATGACTTAATTGGCCATGCTTGCATAGCAGGGCTTGGTGCTTTGAATAATAATTTCCAATTTGTTCCTTCTTTTTTAAAGGAAGATTTGATCTCCATCAGAAGAAGCCCTCCCAAACTGAAATGAAAAAATGAAGCCAGCACTTTGAGATACAATAGTTACTGATGCATTTGCACATCTCTCCTACCCATCTGTATCTCTCAGCCTCCTGAAGGGTCTTTGGAAAGTACAGAGATAACAACCAATTACAGGGCTCCTGGCCATCCATAAAACAAAACCTGGAGTCCCTTAGGAGGCAAGGTTGAGAGGTTAGTCTAGACATACCCCTCATGACAGATGTTTCCATTGATGAGACTGAAGGTGGCTGAGGGGTTGGTGCTTTTGAAGGAGGTCATGCAGGTGGTACTTCTCCCAGTGCTGTGGGAGCGGTTCAGTAGGCCAGGCTGGCAGCAGAGGAGCTGAGTGTTGAACTGCTTCCTGAAGCTCTTGCTTAGCAGATAGAGGGCAAAGGGGTTCACACAGGAGTTGGTGAAGGCCAGGAGGCGGGCACAGATGCTGGTGACAAAGTGGAGCATGGAGGTGTCCACCTCAGAGTAGTGGTAGGAACGGTACAGGTAGATGACATGATTGGGAAGCCAACAGAAGGCAAAAAGTCCCACAAACACCAGTACTGTCTTGGCAAGCCGCTTCCGGGATTCGATCTGAGCAGAGAGAGAGGTAGAGGGGGTGCAGTGTTAGAGGGAATGAAGACAAACACGGACAGGGAAATGGATGAAGGGGCAGAGCCACAGAAAGAGTTTAATTGGAGGAAGATGAAGATAATGTGTGTGGGGGGATGTGGAGGGGGGAGAAGGAAACTGAATCAGAAACACAGATTGACAAGGAAGGAAGCAGAAACCCATGAGGTAAAATGTTAGGACATGCTGCTGAGAACAGATCTTTAAACAAAGTTGATTACATGCTTGAGTGGATCGCACAATGAAATTCTAGTAAGTGCCCTCTTTCTCCTCCAGAGAGCACTGGGGCAGTTTATCAGCCATTCTACTTCATGCCTTTCTTTGCTCTACAGTTAATTATTTCTTATCCCCTCTGATGCTCAAAACAGCAGCTAGCTTTATTCTTCCTCATTGGCCAAGCCAAGATAAGTCTGTATTATTATTTTTTAATCTCTAGCTATTTCTGGATAGCACTGTGAGGATGGTGATTACACAAAGCAGAGTGAATATCTCCTTTTCCATTTAACTCCCTTTGTGACTTCAAGGGGGACTTCTTTCTCATTAAACAATCTGGGGTACAGTGGGTATTTGCTTACTAAAAGGCCTTTCGAATAGGCAGCCGGTGTTCTGAGAACAGCCATTTTTCCTTGTTAGGAAAAGAACTTTGAAAGAGGAACCCTCCAAAGAAATCAGCTATTCACTTCTAAGGAGTTGGGGGTCTTTTAGTATACCATTAAATATATCAGAGATCTGCATTTGGGCTAGGAAGCGAAAAGAAGTGACTGAGGCCAGAGTGGTGTCTTGACCCGGGTTCAGTTCCAAGCACCCACATGGTGCATCACAACCATATATAAGTTTCTTCCAATGGATACCAGTCACACTCATAGTGCACGCACGTTTTAGGCTAACACTCATATACATAAAATTTAAGTACATAAATCTAAAAAAATTAAAAATACTGACAAAGAAAGGAAACCCAGAGCCCTTAGTTTCTACTTGTTGTCCCTCTAGGATAAAATTTCAGTAGTTTATGGGTGATAAAGGGAGGAGTAAAATATGGGGATAGCCTGCATGCGGGGACATGTAGCTATTACACATGCTCCAATTACACATTTTCCAATAACTTTCCAAATTAGATGGTTATTACAACAATGATAAGAAAATTGAGGCCTCAAGAGGGAAAATCAAATATGGAGTTGAGCCAGACATTCTGTAAAGCTTTCCTTTTTCATTGGTGTGCACTGTGTAGATAGAGATGTGTTTCATGAAGACAGTTTTCAAGCATGCCATCTCATTTGACTTTAGTCACCCATCTTAACCAGATTATCTTTTTCTTCACTCAATCTCCTTTTTCTTCTCCCTCTGCTTTATCTGTGTAGTTACTCTCTTCCTAGTCAAAGAGCATGATTGGAATTAAAAGAAGCATCTATAGAAAGCACTGGAGTCCCTGGAATTATTTTCTTTTTTTCACAGTTCTGGGGAACCAAAACCAGTGCCTTGTACATGCTAGGCAAGTG
The DNA here is from genome assembly GCF_943737965.1 of Phodopus roborovskii. Taxonomy (NCBI): domain Eukaryota; kingdom Metazoa; phylum Chordata; class Mammalia; order Rodentia; family Cricetidae; genus Phodopus; species Phodopus roborovskii. The sequence continues at coordinate 992,549 of NW_026125811.1, forward strand.
TCCTATCATGGAAATAACCCAAATCCCTTAAAGAGGCCTCACTCACTTCCTAGAATCTCGAAATCAAAATCAAGTGATGTGTCACTTACACAACCTACTTGTCACTGAGATCCAAAATTAATGCAAGAGGCCAAGTGCGTAAGAAGGACAATGAATCAACAGTAAGCACCCACCTGCTTCTTGACATGTATATTGCCTTCCACAGGAAGATTGTAGGCACTCTGAATCAGATTTCGGGCAATGAAGTAGTAGTAGACAGAGATGATTGACAGTGGGATAATGTAGAAAACAAGAAAGGAAGCCATAGAGTGGATTTTAGGGTGCAAATCATTAGAGTGTGGATAGGGGGCACAACTAATGAAGGTTTGGTTGGTATCTTTCACATGGAAAGGATGGAGGTCAGAAAACACAGCTTCTGGGATGGCCAACAGCATAGAGACGATCCAAATCAAGGCAGCTTTGAGACAGATCTTCATCAGGGCATGCGATGCCTGGATATCCATTGGCCGGACAATGGCTTTGTACCTGGGGCAGCAAAAAGGGAATGGCTCTGTGTAAGTTGTTCAACATCATTATGGATGATATCACAGCCAGGATCAAGATGAGGTAAGTTAGACTGCTGAGGAGCAAAATTTAAGGAGGTACTCACCATTTAGTTCATGAAAATGTTTTCTCTGAATTCTAATGACCCTAAAAGTGAGTGTCTTCTGAAATTTGGCACCCTGAGCATGCCCCTTGCCACATTCTAGCTGGTCTATAATGGATCTCTCCTTTTCTGTGTTTTTAGTCTAGGGGTTTAAACAATTTTCTGTAAATTTTCCAATCTTCTTTGTTTAAATTATTATATAATGCAGTTACATCATTTTATCTCTTCATCTTCCTCCCTTTAAACCCTCCCATGTACCCTGACTTTCTTCTCTCTCTCTCTCTCTCTCTCTCTCTCTCTCTCTCTCTCTCTCTCACACACACACACACACACACACACACACACACACACACAACTAGATATATAATACAATATGCTCAATCCATTTGTATGTATATAATTGTGGTCGGACCATTTCATATTGAATAACCAATTAGGTGACGACTTCCCTGGGGAAAACTATTTTTCCCCCTCTCAACATTTTTACATACCTGGAGTTGTTTGTGTAGACATGGGCTCCCACAAGGTTTCCCCTTTAAAAATTTGCAATAATACATTTCAAAATATGTATACATTATACAAAGGCTTGAGTTAATTAGCATGAGCATTATCTCACATAGTTATCTTGTTTTTATTTCTATGAAACCAATTAAAATTGTCTCTGATTTTCAAGCATATAATACATTGTTAATAACTATAGTCACTGTGCAGTACAATTCACAAAGTCTCTTGATTTTAAGAGTGCTTCTCAGAAAAGATGATGTTCCTTTCAGTTTTCTTAATGAATTGTAGAAACAAATAACAAAGGAAATTGCTACCTGAAAAGATACACAGAGACAAGGAGCTTGTTTTTATTTTATAAAATCTTCATATTGAATATTCACATCCACTTCCAGGAACCTGAAATCATTGAATATTTTTAATATTTCTCTTCTTTCTTTCAAAGAATGGGGAATGAATGGCTATTGACAGTGATGTACCCAGAAGGAGGCCTGTAATTAACAAACTAATCTTTGCTTCACTTTCTTACCCTCTTCTTTCTGCCCTCTCTCCTTACCATTTTACCTGTACTGCTGCTGTCTTCAGTTAAGGACTCTGGGAAGCAGACACAAGCCTGAAGTCCAGGGTACAAAGGTCTATTGGGGTGGATACCTGAGATGAACCAGCTAATGAACACTTTACTCAGATACTGAAGAGTTTCTCTTTCTCTTAAACATCTAACCAGCAAATGTAACTAGTTAATGATTGATACTGAAAAGAAACGATTTTTGCTCTCAAGGAAGTGCTCAGGGCTGCCATGTATTAACTCTGGAGAAGATAAAGGAACAGAGTAGTTCCATCTATTTGCCTTTGAATTTCAAGATGTCATTGTTATTTGCCACTCCATTGTGTATACCATCCTGAGTGAGGTAACCCAGACACAGAAAGAAAAAAGTGGTGTGTACTCACTCATAAGTGGATATTAGACATGGAGCAAAGGATTACCAGCCTATAATCCATAACCCCCAGAGAAGCTAGGAAGCAAGGAGGACCCTAAGAGAAACATACATGGACCACTGAGAAAGGAAAAAGGGAAAGATCTCCTGAGTAAACTAGGAGCATGGAGGAGGGGGAGGGAGGGAGGAGAAAAAGGAGGAGAGAAGGGGATGGGGGAGGAAACATGAGGATCAGGAAGGTGGAGTTGGGGGGAAGAACAGAGAAGGAGAGCAAGGAAAGAGATACCTTGATAGAGGGAGCCGCTACGGGCTTAACGAGAAATCTGGCACCAGGGAAATGTCCAGGGATCCACAAGGATAACCCAAACTAAGAATCTAAGCAATAGTGGAGAGGCTACTTTAAATGCCCTCCCCCTATAATGAGATTGATGACTACCTTAAATGCCATCACAGAGACTATCCAGTAGCTGACAGAAAAAGAAGCAGACATCCACAGCTAAGCACTGAGCCAAACTCCTGGAATAGTTATAGAAAGGGAGGAGTGATGAGCAAAGGGGTCAAGGCCCTCCTGGGGAAACCCACAGAAACAGCTGACCTGTGCAAGTGGAAACTCATGGACTGCAGACTGACAGCTGGGGAACCTACATAAGTGGCCCCCTGAATGTGGATGTCAGTTGTGGAGCTTAGGCAGTCTGTGGGGCCACTGGCAGTGTGACCAATATTTATCCATAATGCATGAATGGGCTTTTGGAGTCCATTCCCTATGAAGGGATACTCTCTCTACCTAGATACAAGAAGGAGGGCCTAAGTCCTGCCCCAAATAATGTGACAGACTTTGATGATCCTCCATGGGAGGCCTCACCCTCTCTGACAAGTAGATGGAGGGTGGGATGGGGAGATGATGAGGGGAATGGGAGAATGGGAGGAAGAAGGAACTGGCATTGGTATATAAAATAAGATTTTTTAAAATTTAAACAGAGTGTATAAACTGTAAGAAAAAAGATAATGAAGCAGACATGAGGGGAAACAGAAACAATGTGGTCCTAAGTCATAGGGTGTCCTTGATTTCTGATCTATAAGCTACTTTTGAACATACAGCATCATGTTGTAATTAGAATATTCTCTCATTGCCTTTCCTCTTGAGTTATTTTAATGTCTTCCATTTAGTGACCAAAAGAGCCTTATATTAAACAGTCAACTACAATGGTCATTTGAAGTTGCCTCCGTATTTATTCCCAGGATCAATTTATATCTTAGTTAGGGTTTCTATCATTGTGAAAAGACATCATGACTAAGGCAACTCTTATAAAGGAAACATTTAATTGAGGTGGCTCACAGTTTCAGAGTTTCAGTCTATTGTTGTCATGATGGGGAGCATGGTGGCATGCAGGCAGATATGGTGTTGGAGTAGTAGCTGAGAGTCTTACATCTTGCAGGCAATATGAAATTGACTAAGACATTGGGAAGTGTCCTGAGCATATTTTGAAGCCCACCCCTACAATAATACACTTTCTCCAGCAAGGCCATACTCACACTAACAAAGCAATATCTCCCAATAATGCCACCCCATATGTGATTATGGGGGCCAATTACTGTCAAACTACCATATTTCCCATATGTCATTTCTAATCCCTTAAAAAAAAAATAAGCTGCCTCATTGTACTCAATGGACAGATATGCAAACACTTAAATCTGCATTAGGTCTTGGCTTCCATCTTTCTCTTCACACTCAGTCCCACAGTCTGTATACATCCAAATCCAGTCCTTTCAAACCCCAATTTAAGTATCACCTTGAATATTTTGCAGACTAATTGATGCCTTAAACACTCCTATTCTTTCTCCCGACTTGTCTGATTTTTTTATAAGGTTATCAGCTTTTGTTATTTTACATTTACTATGCACTGTATTTAATTAATTGTTTTTGGTACTGAGGATTAAACCAAACCAAGACCTTGCTCATGCAATATAGGCAAGCCCTCTATGTAGCATGCATATGTATGTATGTATGTATGTATGTATGTATGTGTGTGTGTATGTATGTATATATGTGTGTATGAATATATGTATATGTATACACATACATACATATATACATATCTTTTCATTTTGAGACAGTCCTTATAAATTGCCTAGGCTTGTCTTGAACATACTCTATAGTGAAGGTAGACCTCCAACTTGCAATTCTCTTGCATCTGCCCTCTTGAGTAATTTGGATTATGGGCTGTATTACCTGGCCCAACAGTAATGTATTGTTTTCTAGATGTTTATGTCTTTTCTAAGTGACTTTTTAATCTGCTTCCTCAAGTCTGAAGATTCTGTCTTCTCTCCATCTCTTTCTATAGCATGCAAAATGCCCCAAGTCCCTTGTTCTACATATGTTTGAAAAGGATCTCAGCAAACACTTGCTATTGGTTGTCAATATATAACTTGCAGGAGAGTCTCTCATTCCCAAGTTCTCAAAGATGGGAGAGAGTGGCTTCACTATTACACACTTATTAGTAATCATTCTTCTGTAGATTGGCAAATTCACACTGCTGATAATACCAGGCTCTATTTCCCACTTCTAAAAACATCTGTGCTTCATTTTCCTTGTGTCAACATTGGAAAGGGCAAAGGACGGTCTTCACAAAATTAATGTTCCAAAGACTCAAACTAGTTGGCTCCTGTGTCCAAGATTAGAAATCTTTGTCCACAGAAAGGCTTGACTTTCACTCAGATGATAACTCAGATGATAGTCTTTTCACTATTTTACTCAAATAGTTCAGCCCTTGTTTGTCTATAATTAACTACTGTAGTCAGTAGGAATTGTTGAACCTCAACTCTTTAAAACTCACAGTATAATTCAAATGTTCACTATACACAGAAGATTGGTCTAGAGGAAAACAAAATGAGCAAATTAATCTCTGAGGTAACTGATATGTTGCCTGAATTAAAATTAGAACCCTACAGGTAAACTTTGACAAACTATAAAACTCTGGATTTATTTTTCCTCAAGAATAACACCTACATTCCCTCTTAAAGAAATCTGAGACTGTTATTAGATGATTGTACGATGCCTATAACCCAGAGCACAGAGAAATGGAATCTTTAAGTGTTTTTTTCCATGTATTTTGATCATGCATTTTCCTCCCCCCAACTCCTCCCAGATCCTCCTCACCTCCCCACATCTCTCTGAGTTATTTCTCAGCAAACAGCTTAGTGGTCCTTGTAGCAGATCCAACTGTTCTCTTTTAAACAAACATGTGACATATTACTGTCATTCTTTTCCAATTTTTCTACAGGTTAATAGACCTAATGCTCTTTTTCATACCATCTTAATATACTCTCGTTTCTTCTGGCTTGTTACATAGACTGTGATCAAAGCAGAATACCCAGGGAAATGGCTGGATGGAAGGAAAGGTTGAGAAAAAAGGAAAAAGACATAAAGGAAGGATACTGGAGAAGAATAGAGAAGGAAGCCGGAAGTAGGAAGAGATGTTATGTAAATGGAGAAGATTGGACTAAACATTAGTCTGACCCTTTAATACAATTCTGTTGTGTTGTGCCCTCACCAATGTATTCACCTGGATTCTGTCAATGTACCTTACGGTTCTAAGGAAGCTAGTATAATAAGAGTGGGTAACTGAAGGGGAATTGAACACTTAAGGAAAAGCACCTAAGTCATTTTTTCTGAGAATTTTCTTTAAGAATAGGCAGGGCTGTCACTCAGAAACTAGTAACTCTCACAGCCAAACACATTCTGCCATGTGACATGCATACCCCACCCCCTGCGCCCTGTGGGGTAGGATAGGCACTAATAGTACAAGGCTGAAGATCCTCAAAAGTTGTAGAGCGGATACAACTGTAGAACAAAGAAAAGTTGGGCATAGAGAGTTGAATTCAATCTCTCTTCCCTATTGCAAATGTATCAAAAAGAATATTTTCATTCACATTAAATGAAGGATGATAAACTATATGGGACACAAGGAGTTACTCAGCTCCAAATACAGGGTAAAAGCATTCCTAATTGTGGTAATTAGGAATACCACTCAGTAAAGAAAAAAAATGGACATGCACCTTCAAGGTATGTATTTTTATTTACAAATAATACATGAATTGTAAGAAAATATTCTAATACTTTTGGTTGTGAGCCTAGCCTTTAATGGCTGAGCCATCTCTCCAGCCCAAGAAAATATTCTAAAATTATTATCCACTACAAAAAATGGAAACTCTTGAGGAAATGTATAATTGTACATCTAAAGTAAGAAATGTATAAGATGAACCTCAAATACACTATGGTTCCAGACAGAAAGGAAGTGCTTGAAGTATGAGAGATTTGTGGTGACGAACATAGAAAACATATTGAAGAGTCTTCATAGCACAATTTAAGCAATAGAATTAGAGCAGTAGCAAAAGACAACTCAGTGGATTTAAAGTTATTCATGAATCTATGCCATTTTTATTATTTTTAATTTTATGTGCATGTGTGTGTCCCTGCTTGCGTTTATGTGCACCATGTACATGCAGGTACCTCTGGAGTCCAGAACAGGGTGTCAGATCCCCTGGAGTTGCGGTTATAGGCAGTTAGGAGCTAACCGACATGAGACCCTACTTGGATCCTCTGTGAAAAGCATAACCTGCTTTGAACTGCTGAGCCATCTTTCCAGCTCTTCTTTTATAATTAAAAAGAAGAAGAAAAATGCCAGCTAATAAATAAATAAATAAATAAATAAATAAAAACCATGTTTAGATATCCATTTGTAACCTTCTATGTAATCATTGATTCAGGTGAAAACAATAAAACCATTGAGGTCAGGGGTTTGGGAGTAATGCGATATTCACACAATGTGCTCACTAAAGATCATTATCTAGTTACAAATGGGAAAATACACATTTATGATAGAAGGATGTGGAAGTTACCCCTTAACATATCAAATGCAAGATAAATTTTTTCTTTAAACAGTGTAGGCACATGACCCAGTACTTATAATAGTCTCAGAGGTCCAGGAAAATGCTTTAACTTTATTTAAAGTTTAGAAAATATGATCGTATTTATTTTGTCATTATACTGATGTTTTCATGAAACTAAACCTTCAATTTGAATTCCTCCTGTTTCAGCCTCTGAAGTAGCTGGACTTAGAGGCATGACTCATCAGATTGAAGACCTATGCAGTCGGTATTTGTGGCCAAAACATTTAATCAGGATCTAAATATGAAGGAAAAAGACAAATGCATATTCTGGCACATTCTAGGAGATGACTGGCTTTGACTTATCAAAAATAGCAATGTCCATTGCAACTATAACTAGATAGTAAGAGCTTACTGCTAAAGATACCACATACTTTGGTTGTATGACATAGAGAAATCAAGTTGTAAATGATCTGGAAATTTCCTCCATGCTGGGCAGCTTTCTAGTGCCAGAAGCTTATACAAAGGACACTTTGAAGCTGGGGGAGGGGGGGTGGAAAGCCTTCAATAGAATTACTCAGGAGTGAATCCTGCATGCAACAATACTAACCTGACAGGCAAGATATGCCCACCTGTGCAATAGTGGAATGGGTGTTAAATAGGTAACCAACATTTTTATTATTGGATCTGAGGCCTGACCCACAGGAAGTATTAGTTCCTAGTACTATAAACCTGGTCAAAGTTTATGGTTGGAAAGGTCATGAATCCTAGAGAACTTACTACTGTTGTTTTGCTAACAACAAAGGTCAAAATACCATATATTTATGTTCAAGCACTGACTTGCTGCTCTTGCAGAGGACCAGGTCTGTTTCCCAAAATCTGTGACTCCAGTTCCAGGAGATCCAGCTCCCTCATCTTCTGGCTTCCATGAGCACTTGGCACACATACAGTACACATGCAAACAAAATACTCATATACATAAAATACATGTTTATGTTTACATTCATAGATTAGTGCTGCTCTCATCCTTAGTCAGAGATGTTTCTTATTTTTTCTTTTTCTTTTTTCTTTTTTAGTGGGTAGCAGGTCATGCAGGGACTCATAACTGGTGAAAGAGCTAGTACTAATAATAAGTAACTGTTGGGTGCTCAGTTCTAAATGTGCCATCTATATCAATAGCTATGCCCAATTCTCAAGGGTCATTTCAGAACAGAAGGTGGAAAGAATATTAGAATCAGACGAACTGAGGGATTTCTGTGAAATATGTCTTCTGGATATGAGATTGCTGTTGCTTTCATGAACTCATAGCAGTGGTGGTGACCTGCACAAGATCAAACCAGTTAACATTCCAGCATGGTTGCCGAAGGAGATAATGAAGCCCCACACTTAGCTGCAGAACTATTGGCTGTTCGTAGCTGCTGGGAGAGGAAGTCATTTTTATTGGGTGTGTGGCCACTGGTAGGTTTTATGCTCATGCATACATGGGAAACACTAATTCAACTTATTTGGGTTAATTTTTGCAAATAAAATGGGCCATGATGTGGGAGAGAGATGTTTTGAGGAGTGCCCAAAGTTCATTGGGAGGAAAGCTAAGGGTGGACACAATCAAGATGCACTGTATACATGTATGGAATTGCCAATTAACAAATACAAAATATTCTTAAAATACCAATGGCAATGTTACTAAAGAAATTGAGACCAAAGAAAATGGAGAGTCCTACTTTGAAGGTGATTAAAGAGGTATAATGCATACAATGCACAAGTGTTTATTTGATTGGAAATTATAAAAAAGAAGCTATAAAATATTTTATGGGACAATAAGAGAAAATGGGTTATGGGTTAAATATTAGATATTGTTAAAAAGTATTGTTAATTTCTCTTAACATGTTAATGATTTTAAGTATACAGAAGAGTATACTGACAGGTCTTATGTCAACTTGGCAAACAAACTGGAGTTATCTGAAAGAAGGGAACCTCAACTGAGAAAATGTCTCCATAATATCCAGCTGTCACCCCTGGTGCACAAAAGGACCTTTTGAACACATCCCCCATGGAGGGATAACTGCCTTAACCTAGAGAGACAGGAGAGAAGCCCTAGTACCTACTTCACATGACCTGTCAGATCTACATGACCCCACATGGATGGTATTCCCCTACATATGGAATTGGGGTGGGGGGATTGGAGGGGAGGGTGCTTGGGGTTCATGTGAGAGGGCAGAGAGGGTAAAAGGGAGGGGAGGAGGGAGGGAGGGAAGGAGGGATGGAGGGAGGGAAGGAACTGGGATCGACATGTAAAATAATAAATTAAAAAAGATCCAGCTGTCACACATTTTCTTAATTAGTGATCAATGAGGGAGGGCCAAGCCCATCATGGGTGGTGCCATCCCTGGGATGCTGGTTCTGGCTTCTATAAAACTGCTGGCTGAGCAAGCCATGGGGAACAAACTAGTAAGAAGCATCCCTCAATGACTCTGCATCAGTCTCTGCTTCTAGGATCTTGCCCTTCCTCAGCTCCTGTTCTGACTTCCTTCAATGATGGACTACAATGTGGAAATGTAAGCCAAATAAACCCTTTCCTTCCCACATTGCTTTTGGTCACAATGTTTTGTCACAGCTGTAGAAACCTTAACTAAGACAAAGAGTATCCTTGTTCTGAGGAAAAACACTCAAATACACAGGGGTTTAAGTTTCAAAGTTCAACACAGAACACAGCATGCAAACTCAAACGCAAATATTACATTCACACATTGTAAGGGAAAAATTGAGGAAATGGATATACATATATATATATATATATATATATATATATATATATATATATATATATAGGCTAGCAGTAGAATAAAAAAGGTGAAATAATATGTGGTGGTTTGAATGAGGATGGCCCCCATAGGCTTGCATATTTTAATGCTTGTTCTACAATTGGAACTGTTTGGGGAGGATTAGGATGTATGGGCTTTTTGAGGAGGTGTGTCACTGGGAGAAAACTTTGAGGTTTCAAAAACCCACGCCATTCCCAATTAGTGTGCCTTCCCTCTTCATATCTCCCTCCTTCTCTCCTGTCTCTGCTGTGGTTATTGTCCTAACATGTAAGCTTGAAGCTACTTTCCCAGCCTCCCTGTTGTCATGCTCCCTGCTGTGATGGTCAAGGACTCACTCTCTGAAACCATAAACCCAGTAATTCTTCTATAAGTTACCTTGGCCATAGTGTTTCTCCTCAGTAATAGAAAAGTAACTAAGACATAATGTCATACATTTTAATTTATGTCATTAAAGGTAAAGGCCTTTGCCATATAAACAACATTATTAAATTATAATTGAAATGTGACAAAATGTATCTTATTGTCTTAGGACCTACACCAAGAGCAAGGGATGTGTCTTCCCAGCTATAGTCACATTGTTCTCTTGGGTTTGTGATTTTTAATATCGTCTACAACCTGTGAGGTTTTGTTGTGTTCTCTTTTGTTTCATAGGGACTATTTTTAAGCCACTTGTTCATTTAGGGAGGCTAGTTTAATTAAAACTAGATTACATACAAATACACATCAGTCCACAGTGACTGACTATGAACTGAGAGATTAGGGAAGAGTGAGGTTGCCACTGTAGGTGGGGGCACTGCTTCTGCTGCCTGATGGGCATCTGGCAATGGAGCGTGTGATGCAGTGGTCAGGGAGTGAGCCTCAGTTTGGAATCTAGTGTTTAATTCATCCTTGCATTTTAATAGAAGCCCATATAAGTAGAAGGATTGATACTTTCCTCTCTTACCCATTAGATAGGTCTCAACTCTCTCTAGGTGAGTGATTTCCACTTTGGGGTCCATTGTTCCATAGGAAATTTTCCAAACGATGTAGCTAAGGTTTTAGTGGAATTCTTAGGAATCTTGAACAGAGATTTTCCTTCTTTTGGAAGAAGCAAGCTTTAAACCTAGGCCAAGCAAGTGACTTTAGGTTTTCCTTAAAGAGATCAAGAAGCAAGTAGTGTATGCAGGTAGAGTCCTTCTACACCCAATACAATCCTACAGTTGTTTATCTAGGGACTTCAGTTTCTTCATCATATCATCTTCCAATAGACACTCTGTATCTCCTGGAGAGAATAGCTGGCTTTGGAGATGAGAGACAGTGTCACTTATTTGTTCCATAGTACAGTGGAAGTCATTGTGCTCACCTTCCACTATAGAAAGAAGGCTATTTTTAAGTGAAGGATTCTTAAATTCCTCCACCGGGGAAAAGGCATTAGGTAGTAATATCTACACATATTTTGTTTCTTCTTCAAAATCCCATTTTGCAGCCACCATGTGGGACTTTCTTTTGTGTGTCTGTGTTACATGTATATCTGTATTTGTGTATGTATTTTTGTTTTGTGTGTGTATGCTTATTGGTGTATGCTGTAGGTGGAGGCCAGAGATAGATGTACGTGTCTTCCTCAATTGTTCTCCAACTTATTTTTTGAGACAGTATCTCTCACTAATTCTGGAGCTCACTGATTTAGAAACTGGCCGAAAGCCCTGCGGCTTCTCTTTTGCTTCCCTAAGTGCTAGAATTACAGGCTCAGGAAACCTTGCTTGGGTTCTTTAATTTGGGTGCTGAGGATGTGACTCAGACTGAGCTGTCTCCCAAGCTCCAAGGGATTTCACTTTTGTGCAGATTACTGAAGACTAAACATCAGTAAAGAATCACCAGCACCACAGTAGCTGAAGCTCAGACATTTGTAGTCTCACTGTCTGTGCTATGTTTTGATTAAATGATCATGGTTTGTCCTCATAGCAACCGTGTAGGGCAGACACCAATATTACAATTCTTTAACAGATGAGCAAACTGAGGTTCAGTAGTTTATCCAAGATTACCAATGTTAAATATTAGCAACAAAGTTTGAGCCTATACATCATCATGGTAGCATCCTAATCTGATGGTGGTTGATCAAAAAACCTGAACTTCCTGATATACTAAATCACACACACACACACACACACACACACACACACACACACACACACACACACACACGAGAGAGAGAGACAGAGAGAGAGAGAGAGAGAGAGAGAGACTCATATGGCCTGAGGCTTAGAGTAAAGTCTAAACTCCCTTCTATATTCAGAGACCCCAAGGTCCAAAAGAATCATCTGAGTGAGACCTTGGAGCTGAGGGCTTAAAAAGAAAAAAGTATTGGAATCAATGAAGAACCAGAAGCCTATAGGCTGGAATGCAGCTGGGATGATGCTAGGAATGTTTCAGACAGAAAGATAGTGATTCTGGGAGATGAGAGTGGGCATGTAGCTCAGTTGTGGAGCACTTGCTCAGTATGTTTGAGGTTTGGGGTAACACAACCCTCTGATTCTAGGATACAAGGGCTACAAAATCTTGGAGGAAAAGTGGGAAGAGAGAGGTAATCAGTTGTTGGACATCTTATATTGCTTTCTCATAAGGAATTGGGCACCAATTGAACCTTGAACCAAAAATGAGTTTCATCAAGATGATCTAATTCCAGAGTTCAATGCTAATCTTATAAGGAAGCCTTTCAGAAGGGATATAAGCAGGCTGAAATATTGCCCTTGCCCTTGGGTTTGTTTAAAATGACAAAGGAAAGCGGTAACCCAGTTTAACTTCAGTAGGTATGCAAGGATCTTGGCACAAGCTGTTCATAGACCATTTTTCAAAAACTTTATGGAGGGAAGAACATATATTTAGATCTCGTTACACCTTTTCAACAGTTTATGAGCCTCAAAGTTGGAAGAACATTTCCAGATCCCATTTGCACACTGAAGTCAGACATAGTAAAAGCACTCTACCTTGTAGCCTAGAAAATGCAGAGAAAATCAAGAGATGAGACAAGCCCCAAAGACGAAGTTCACTCCTCTTCTGGGATAGAATGAATCAGTGATTGGGTCATAGATTGTCTTCAAAGCTGGTCATTCACCCTGAACAGACTCAGAGGTGAAGATCTGAATTAAATAAGGGGAAGTTATCAGAAAGCCCAGGAGAGTGTGAAAAGCGAAACAGAGAAGGGGGAAAGTGAGAGAACCCTCGAGGGCCTTCGGAGCCTGTTGCAGAACTATGCCAACCAAGGGCAGAGTGACAGCAGTTATCCTAGCCCTCTTAGAACCCACTTTGGCTGAAGCATGTCATAGGCTGTTAAATCTGGGATGGCCTCATCCTGCCTCAAAACTTCCTTGGGTACAGTGTCCTTGCTCTGAGAAAGGAAGCCCAAGACTTCTAGGGCACACTAGGGGGATATAGCCACCACCTACAGCAGAAATTCTGTTCCTGGTTCATTTAGTTTATCAAACATATATGTAAACTTTGAAATATAGGAGACAGTGTTTACTTTAAAACATATTTCACATTACTAGAGCTAAAAATAGAATTTCTAAATTACCTTAATAAAGTGCATTACATTTTTTTTCAAAACAAGATGCATTGAAATTCAAAAATACCATCGTGGCATATGACTCACTGTATCAAGTTATGAAAATTCAACAGCAGTATATTTAAATAATCTTTTGTGAGAAGTAGTAAGAAGGTGATTCAGCTCTGGAATTTATTGGCTCCTTCAGCTTAGGTTGACACTGGTGATGTTGGGGAAGTATTATTGTGTAAGGAAGAAGAAGCCTGAGGTGAGAAGAGGGACACAGAGAGGCCTGAGGACCCAAGATGCTACTTTCATCATTAGCAATTTTCAAGATTTTTCTTTTGACTGTTTTGTTATTTAACAAAAACTCACATTGCATATATTGTATGCCTGACACAGTTCTCAATGGGTTTCAAGAATTAACTTAAAAAGAGATAGATTGACACTAAATGATAAAAAGGTCTCTAATTTGAATTTCACTACATAAGAGATGGATAGCTCTTGAAATGTTTTCTGTCATTAAGTTCTAAATCTAACTTTAATGCAGTTATGCCTCCTCATTCAAATGCCTATGGAACTCATGTTTGAAGGAGAAAGAACATACTATTCTATGGAACACTTTTCAATAGTTACCTTAAAAATTCCTATTACAATAGAAGTTTATCAGTACTAGTCAACATTTCTCTTTCCCTCCATTCTTCCTTTCTCCTTCTCTCCTCTGTCTCTCTAGCTCTCTATTCCTTCTTCACCCTCTTGCCTTCTCACCCCTCATTCTTTCTTATAATGCTTACAAGTGAAAGAACTGATAAAGTGGCTACATTTCCCAAGGCCACATAAACAAATGGCAAGGCTAGAATCTGAACACAGGCCATCTGGCTCCTGACTCCAGGCTTATATCACAAGATTTTAAAGGCTCCATTCTCTTCATCTGTGTGGTCTTGGATTCCATCCTCAATCTCTCTCTCTCTCTCTCTCTCTCTCTCTCTCTCTCTCTCTCTCTCTCTCTCTCTCTCTCTCTCTCTCTCTCTCTCTCTCTCTCTCCGAACTCTACAAACCAAATGAGAATCACTGAGTAGTCTTATATGTGATGTTTTGATATAATTGTTCCCAATTACTTTTTTTGGTCTTCTTTACAGGATTAAAATAAGATTTTTGTATCTTTTAATATTAGTTTTTCATGTAAATAATTCATGATATCACACAGATGCCCCTCTAGAAATCAGGCCGTACCCTGCCAATGCCAGCAAGCCTCTGTGGCCACTACATCTTTTCAAGGAAGTTTGGTGATCTCTAGGGCAGAGTCTCTACTTTCTCATGAGCCTCTGCTAGTTAGTGCAAATGAAGAAAAGCACAGTCCCCTGACCCCAACTACTCAGAAAGCAGCATGCCTGATAACACAAGCATATTTTAAGTATCTATTTTTGCAGGATCCTATACTAGGAACTAGCTAATGTGAATGAATCCATAAGCCTGGACACTTAGTAACTTTTTTGCATTCTCCATTCTGGAAATTAAGTATCAGGTTTAGGCTATGAAGATGACTCAGTAATTAAGAGCACATGCTGCTCTTCCAGAAACCTGAGTTTGTGGTGATATTGTGCTTGTACAAATAACTCTTGTCTGGCTGGAGGTCTGTACTGCCTTGACAAGGTTTGCAGTCCCTCTTTTAGGTGTCCTGTTTGTCCAATTTGGACAGTGCACTGTCAGCAGTTAAGGTAAGGGCACTTTCTTGCCCAGTGGCTTACTTTGACCACAAAGAAAGTAAACTTCATGTGGAGTTCCTTGGGTACCATCATCTCACTTCCTGTCTGTCTGTACAGACCTCCAGACCTCTGTAGTTAGCTACTGGCAAGCTCCACCCTCTGATCTTCAGACAAGCTTAATTTGTTCAAATAAGATATGACCACCCCTGAGTTTAGTTCTCAGCACCCATTTGAGGAGGCTCACATCATATGTAACTGCAGACAAGGAAAACAGGAAATACACTTAGTTCAACAGTCCTCTCAAAGTCTTACATGACTTTGCTCTGAACACCTTACACAGTCCATTGCTTCCTGATTCTCTGGCCATTTCAAGTCTTCAAAATTCACTAAGGGATAACTGGAGGAGTGATCTTTCCAGGCCCAGTTCTGTCTTCCTCCTTGCCTTGTTTTTTCATAACTTATTAAACCTGCTCAACGAGCTTGATGAAAAGACCTTGGAGGAAGCAGCACCCTGCACAATGGTGAAACACAAAGAAGGAGGCAAGAAGCACAACGCGTGTTGGAATATAGCACAACTTTGTTTCCAAAAGCCTTTCTTTCTCTGGATTTAAACAGTTCGCTTCAGACAATTGAGGGTGTGCAGGAAGCAATAGCTGGTGGAAAGACCTTAGCTTTGCTCTCAATTTTACTGTTTTCTGATCATGTGCTGTAGAACATGATTTTAAAACATAGGTAATACTGGTTTTTGATGATCTGGAAAGCTAAGGTGCATGCTATGGCAGCAGCCTCAAACCACTACAATACCAGAGAGATGTAGGACTCTGTGTGTGTGTTCCTGTGTGTGACAAGCGGCCAGAAGACATGTTGGGAGTTCCTCTTTAACTGCTGCCCACTTTGCTTTTTTGAGACAGTGCCTCTCACTGATCTGGAGCTCATCATGTAGGCTAGACCAGTCCCAGGCTAGTAAGTCCTAGGATATCTCTGATCTTGTAGAGCTGGCATTAGAATTGTGCACCATCATGGGAAGTGTTTTCACATGTTGTGGGGGTCAAAACTGATACTTGCAAGGCAAGCAATTGACCAACTGAGCTATCCCTCCTTACCTCCCAAGATTTAAGATTTTTATACATAATATTCCCTAAGACATCTGTACTGGATAACTGGAATTGGATCATGAATTCTCTTAGGCCCACTCCATTTAAACAGGAAACCCTCACTGTCAAATGACTGTCTCGGAAAGTGTGTACACAAGTCTGCATCATGGACAGTAAACTATATGGTACTCATTGATCCAACGTGGACTTCTGCTTCTGTTAGTATAGACACAAGATAATAATGTTTTTGGTTTTTACATTTTAAGTAAAAAATCCAAAGAAAAATAATATTTATGGGATGTGGGAAAAGTGCATGGAATTCAAAGTACGGCAGCCATAAGTAAAGTTTTACTGGCATGCGGCCATGCCCATTTGTTTACACATTATCTATAGCTGTATTCAGCTATAAAAGTAGAATTTAGTGGTTGCAATGGAGACCCTGTGGTCTTCAAATCCTCAAATATTTATCATCTGGCCCTTTACGTAAGTGTTTGCCAAGCACTGGCCTATGTGCACTGAATACGAGAACATGGCTAATGTTCCTGTGTTCTCTGCTTGTGCCCCTCCAAGCTGTTTATCCCATCTTTAAATAGAAGTAAGCCTGCCTTCTATCACACAACACTGCTTATTAGCCTTATTAATTCATGATAATAAGGACAATAGGCCACTGAGCCCTGCCATTGGGCTTCTAGTACCAAGCATTCACTGCTCAGCACACTTAGTCGATTTATCAGCACACTGAAGTACTAAATTGGTATTTCAGGCTCTGCTTGGCACTATGAATGTAAAAGTTCCTGGCCAATGAGGATTTAAAGTCTAACTGGAAAAACAAGATATGCCCAGAAAAGCCCTTAATGAACAGCACAGTAATTTCTACATAGATTTTTGTGAAGAGCTTTAGAGCTGATGGCAATAGATCAATATGTGAAGTACTGTTACCACAATAGAGACAAATGCAGGCATCCTTCTAATTACAAATCTCTCTTCTATGGAACTATAGACCTGAAAGCAAGAAGTCATCAAGTGTCATTTCTTTCACTTGAACAAGACACCAAAGCCAAGAAAAGTCCCATTGCCAGTTAGTTGAGAACCTCCCAGAGTCTAAGGCTCTAGATGCCCAACCAGTAATGATTTCCCATGACTGGTCAATTTTAACCTTTTTTTTTTTCATCCTAACATAATTACATTTCTCCCTTGCCTTTCCTCCTTTCAAATTCTCCTGTATGCCTCCTCCACTCTTTCTCAAATTAATGACCTTTTCCATTAGTTGTTATCACATGCATATATATATATATGCATATATATATGCATGCATGTGTGTGACTATATATATATGTATATATATACATATATATATATATATATATATATATATATATAGTTCAGCCCATATAATGCTATATTTGTATGTTTTCAGGGCTGACCATTTGACACTGGATAGCCAATTGGGGGGTAGACCTGTCCAACTTTCAGGTTTCCTTACTTGCCTATAGTTCTTTGTGTAGGGTTGAGACCTCACAGACTTTCCCCTTTCCACTTTGACATGCCCATTGGTGTCATCCTCGTTCAGCTTATGCTTGGGTACTCATGTTGGTAGAATTTTATAGGTGTAGCTTCCGATATTACTAGGAGATACAATCGCATAGCAAACTCCCTGAGTATCTGGCTCTTAAAATCTTTCTGACCCCCTTCCACAATGTTCCTTGAGCCTTAGGTATGGTAGTGTCTTGTAGATGTATCCACTGGGGCTGAGATCCACAGCTCTTATCTGTTGCAAAGAGAACTTTCCTTGATGAGGGGTAAAGACTATACTAATCTTTGAGTATAAGGACAAACATTTATAGATTGCTTTTGGGGGTTATATTAGTGTAGTAAATTGGTGATTCTACTCCAATAACCACATTTTCACTAGTACTGAGTAGTTAGCTAGATTTCCAGTACCAGGCATGATTTTCCTCTTATTGAGTGAGTATAATTAGAGAGCTTGATTATCACCAAGTTATGCATACCACTATTGCACTCTTAGAGTTATCGTGCCATGCTCCTCATTGATGTTCTTCATAACATCACTGCTGAGTAGGACTGTTCCTTGCCTCCCTTCTTTGGATGGTGCCATCTGGTACCATGAAAGCTAGTTCTCAGAGATGGGGCAAAACCATTGCTCTTTATACCCTTGTGTTTTCCCTTAAAACACAAGTAAAAAAATGCTTAAGAATAAATACTGACACCAGGCAGTGGTGGTGCAAGCCTTTAATCCCAGTGCTCAGGAGGCAGAGGCAGGCAGATCTCTGTGAGTTCAAGACCAGCCTGGTCTACAAGAGCTAGTTCCAGGACAGCCTCCAAAACCACAGAGAAACCCTGTCTCAAAAAACCAAAAAGAAAAAAAGAATAAATATTGACATTATTTATGTGCATCCTGTGGTACATGCTTTCTTCACACTATCATTTTAATTATTAATTCTACTTTTGTTGACAATCTAGAAAAAAATGTGCTTGAATTTTTCTGTGACATGTTTGATCATCTAATGTAAGGACAGGCAATATCTAATTAGATAATCACGCAATAATGAGATTCTTTCAAAATATAGTATGGATCACCATATTTTAGAAGGCATTCTCAGGTCTGGAGAAGGGATGACTCAAGTGTTCTTTCTGCTATTGGTGAGGACCTGGGTTCAATTTCCACCACCCATATAGTGACTCACAATCATCTGTAACTACAGTTCCATGAGATCCAGCACTCTCTTCTGACCTCTGAAACAACCAGTCATGAAAATGGTACATAGATATACATACAGATAAAGCATCTATACACATAAAATAAAATTAAAAAAAAAAGAATTTAAAAAATCCAGATAGGTTTTCATGGGGGAAAGCTACTGTTGTTTTATTGTAACATAATTTTCAATTGTTCTGAAAATTGTGTTTAAACTACTTTTCATAACAGACATTTGACCTGGATGTGACACAGACTAACTCAACAGAACAGAACAAAACAAAAGAAAATTAGCAAAGGACAAAAGGAAATGCTGAAAAGCTTCCAAGTGACCTATAGTTCTATTTATATGTAGACAATATAAAGAAACAAATGAGTCGCAAGGACACATTATTATCACAGTAAGTCCTTCTCCTAGAAAATAAATTTATGTGCCAAATTTTGCATTCCCTCTATTTCTCTAATATAATCTTCAGTAGTTTCCACTGGCCAATTAGCCTGAATAGAATACAAAAGAAAGAAACAGAGATAATAGGAATCAAAAAGGAGGAGGGCAAGGAAGAGAGGGAAATAATAAAGAAATAAAACTAAAAATAGATTTCCATGGAACCCATTTATGCCACTCCCGGGTATTTACCCAAAGGACTCTAAGCTAATATATCACAGGGCTATTTGCACATCAGTGTTTATTGCAGTACTATTCATAATAACTAAGTGAGGGAACTAACTCAAGTGGCTAACAACAGAGGAAGGGATAAAGAAAATGTAATATATATATTTTCAGCCATAAAAAAGAACAAAGTCATATCATTTGCAGGAAAATAGTTCTCAGTTTCTTTTCCTGTTGCTGTAATGAAATACACAAAAACAACTTAATGAGGGGGAGCTTATTTTGGCTCACAGTTCTATATTATAGTCCTTTATGGCAGGGAAGTCGCAGCAAGAAGCTTGAAGTAACTGGTCACATTAAGTCCACAGGCAGAAGAAGGAACCGATAAACATGTGTACTGTTCCTCAACTCCCTTTCTCATATGGCCCAGGATTCCCAGGCACTACCCACAGTGGGCAGACCTTCTCACCTGGTAGACCTCAGAGACCCTCCCCAGATGTGATTCAAGATTGTGTTCACAATGGAAACAAACCATCACACATGTCAAGCCAGGATTGCAAAGGTATCATATGCTTTCTCTTACATGTGGTCCCTAGATTTTCTATTAGATACATAATCATGTATGTCTATATAATGTGAAAGTAGAAGAAAAATCATGTGGGGAACTAAAGAAATGATAAGGGAGAAAAGGGGAAGTGTAGAGTAGTATGGGGCATTTGCTCAGCATACAATTTATGAAAATGTTTTAATGTAACCACTACTGTATACAATATATTGGTTTTTAAAAGCAAACTCAAACTGGTCAAAATGTAGAGAATAAAGGGGCCATATGGTAGACCACCTTCAGTCAGTCCATCAACCCCATACACACCTCAGGTTCAGGGAACATTTTGGAAGAAGATGGGGAAAGATTTGAAGAGCCACTGTGAGATAGTGTCTTCTTGACATAAAGAGTTTCTGACAAGAAAGAATCAGTTTTCTCCAGGGATGAGCTCCTTAATACAGTATCCAGTCCCAAGTGGTCAGCCATAAACACACGTACACATGGCAACATTAATTTGACTCAGCAGGGAGAGAGAGTCTAGCATATGTGTGTGCACATGTATATGACAAAAACAAATACAGAAAAGAGGTCATGAATTTGAGATGGAGTAGGGGACAAAGGAGAAAGTAGAGGAGAGAGAGGGAGAGTGGAAATGATGTAAATACAGCATGCACATATGAAATTCTCAAAAAAATATTAAATAATGAAATTTAAAGAAACATATCTTAAGAACTTTCTGGCTCTTTTCTTCCCACGGAATTTCAACTGTTACAAATGCATTGTGTGTAACTAAATGTCAGCTCCAGCTCCTGCTCACTGGGCTGACAGTCCCAGCCTAGTTTTAGGATCCCTGATGCTTTGATGTGCCCGCACCCTCAGCAGTAGGTACTACTGCAGACCTCTGCTGAGATTTCTGAAGGACTCACTTTGAAGTGAGCCAGAACTCAGTTCTCTGATGCTAAATTGCTGAGAGTGTTTGAGTCTCTGAATGCTGACCTCACAGGTCCAACTAGATAGCTGGAAACTGCATTAGCAGAGCTGGGCTGAGGGCCTCTTTAAGGGCAGCTTGGAAGGTCTTTCAGAGAGGTGGGGTAGGCTTTTCCACTCCCAATCATGGTGGCCAGGCAAAACTTCAGAAACAAAATGTTAGAAAAAAAATCTCTTTGAAACCTGTCAGAGGAAAACCAAGGTGATAATAATTCGAGAAGCTGGAGCCCTGGAGAGAAATGAAGTGCAGACAGGAGGCTGGCATTCAGCATCATTTTCCCTGAGGCTATATTATTATTATTATTATTATTATTTTTTTTTACAAATCTCAAGCAGCTTTTGGGTGAAGATGGGTAATAAATGGAGCCCAGGAGCCACTGAAGAAGGAGATTCCAGGTTAACAGCCTGGAGGTTAAGCTGAGATGTCCAGCAGGGTAAACCAGCAGAAGAGAAAGAGTGGAAATGAACCGGGTTACAGCTTGGATATGAAGTTTTCCCAAACACAGACTAATTCTCACAGAGGCCAAAGCTCAGCTTCCAGTTTGCTCAGTTTCAGTTAAGTCTAATTCAATACAAGCTTCAAGCTGCCAGCAAGACCAAAGGCTATATCTTCTGGAAAATAATAGCATCCAGAGCCTCAATTTACCTACAGGTTTTGGCACACAACATTCAAACAAAAATTGCATGGTCTGCCAGGGGACAAAATAAGTGGCCCCAAACCAAGGAGGGAAAAGTTAAAATAGAAGTAGATGTATAGGCATCTCAGAGGTTAGAGTTTACAACAGGTTTATTTTTAAAAGATTTACTTATTTAACTTATGTAAGTAAGTACTTGCGTGTGTGCCTGCATGAGTTTATGTGCCCCATGTGTGTGCATGACCACCAAGAAGTCAGGAGATGGTGTCAGGTCCCCTGGAACTGAGGCTACAAAAGGCTGTGAGCCACCTTGTGGGTTCTGAGAACTGAACCAGTGTCCTCTGGAGGAGCAGCTAGTGCTCTTAATAACTGAGCTATCTTTCCGGCCCCTACAAAAAATTAAAAGATACATTGTGAATCTATTTGTGAGCCAAATAGAAATTAGAATCACCATAGAGAAATGGGAAAAGTACAAGCTATGATAAAATTGTGACATTAAAATGTGTTTAAAACAGTTTTTTTCCTCTGGCACTCCAAAATAAACGTAAAACAAAGATATGAAATTTTCGTCAATAACAGAGCTGTTATTAAATCGCTAGCCATTATAACAGTGAAAGGAACAGACTTTACATTTTAATGTAAAGTTGGTTTGTAGTTATACTATACATAGAAGAGATAGATAAGAAAGAGAGACGGTAATGGAATTTATCCTTGAAGTTGTAATGATTACAAACTTCCCCAAACTGAATAAAACCTTCAGGCCAAAGATTAAAGAAACACTATGATCCCCAATCATGGAAACAAACAAACAAACTACATCTATATGTATCATAGTAATACCATTCAAAGTTTAAAAAAAGACAAAAAAATGTTAAACCAGAAAAACCCCACAATATTTTAAAGGATATATGATAATACTGACTTCACAGAAGAATTCAGATGATAATGATGGTAACTGCCAAGTGCCAAGAGAATTCTCAAATTCCGAGAATTCTGAAAATATTCTCCCAAAGTAAATACAAAATAAGGTAGTATCAAACATAAGCTGCAAGGACTCACTATTGGACTTACTACTATGTCGGATGCTATAGGGAGTTCTTTGTACTGGAAGTAAATGATCTGTAGTGAAAGGCACAGAGATGCACAAAGGAATGGAAAATGCACAAAAGAAAAATTCAAATATAAAGAAAAATCTAAATTTAAATCATAAACAAATATGTACGCAACCATAAAGTATATGCAAATAACACAAATGGTATGGTGTGGGTTCTAAAATCACAGAGAAGTAAAATATAGAACAGATAGGGGCTGGCAGGATGGCTCAGTATATAAAGGAGCTTATAGTCAAGCTTAGTACCCAGAGTTCAATCCCTGAAACTCACATAAAAGAGGAATATGAGAACCATATATACACCATGGTATACAATTCCCACCCTCCAGAAACACACAAATGAATAAAATGTAAAATATAGCACAAAAAGCAAAAGGCAAAAAGGATTTTTAAATGAAGTTGAAGTGCCCTCACAGCCCTGTACTATGAGGAAATTCTAATTTTTAGTAGATGTTTATAAGTCAAGGACACATACACATATTGTAAACTTTTGGGATATGCCTAAATGAATATTGAAAAGGGTTTCCATAATTAACAAATTCATAGCGGAGTGAAATGGAATAATTAAAATATTAAATTAATGTAAGATATAACTTTGACAAGTGATAGAAGAATAACTTTTTTTCCAGATATGAGACAAAGAGTAATAATTTGTCTTTCTCTCCTCCCCTCTCTGGTCCCACTACACTCTCTGGTTCCTTTTCTCCTCAGTAAATTGTTACAAAAATTTCAGGTTGCTATGTGTCTCACACACATTTTGTTTCCTTCATGCCACGTCGGAGTGCAACAATGGGACTCTCATCACCTGCTAGCACTTCTTGGATGCCACAGCATCCAGAACCATAAGCTAAACACATTTCTATTGTTTATAATTTACTCACTCTGTAGCAAGAGAGAAATAAGATTATGACAACAGTTTTCTAAAACTTTATAATTCTAAATATATATATATATCAATATATATATATATCAGGCTCAATAATGAGTTGTGAAATCGGATGGAAACTTTTCTAACCTCTAATAAGAAGCTGATTTTAATCATCCATGATAGAAGACAGCTGTATCCTTCTCATTTCTTTTTTAAAATTTTCTCCTCATTTTAATGCCAAATTTTCATTTTTTTTTTCAAGGAAATGGTAATTGCAAGGTATGCTATCCTATCTTTATTTTTTTGAGACTTTCACACGAGTACTGTATTTACATCATTTCCATCCCTTCTGCTCCCCCTCCAACTCCTCAGATCCATGACCTCCTCTCCTGGAGTTATAATTTACATAAACAATATACATATGTATATATAAATGCAGCCTGCAGAGAACATTTAGTGTTGCTCTCCTGTACATGTGTTTAGTGCTGGCCATGTTGGAATGGAGAAGCTAATAGGGAGCTCATCCTTGAGGAAGACTGATTCTAATTTCTTTCTCTCTTTTTTTTATAAGTTTTAAATTTAAATTTGAAACAAGCTTGTTTTGCATATCAATCCCTGTTCTCTCACCCTCCAGCCCTCCCCTGTCTCCCCACCAACCCCCATCCCATCCCCTTTCTGCTCCCCAGGAAATGTGACTGGTATCAGGACTAGGAGTGTTTAGCATGTATGCATAAGGTTTTCCTTCAGTTTCCAACTTAAAGAGAAAACAAAGAAAAGGAAATAAACATGTCCAGATGATGGTTATTTTAAGAGGAGACAGATGAGGATGGAACCAAAATATTTAAGAAAACAAGCATGATCAACTGAGGAACCAAGTTAGTAGGTATTATCAGACTTCCCTGAATTTTGTGATGACTATGGAATTCATTAACTCATTTAATTTGCTATCCATTTGATTACCAACTCCATTTGCATAAGTTCTAAGTGACGTTAAGTATTTGTTTATTTGGCCTTTGTCCAGAAATTTGCTTGGTTTTCTCTTTAAAAGCACTCCTCAGTTTCCACAAAACCTAGCTCCTGTCATCTGTGGCTGGAACAATTGTTCTAGAGTGTGAATCATCAGAAGAATGATCATGATTTACAGATCACAATCAAGTATTCTAGGTTCCTCCAATACTAGCCATCTGAATCCATTCATTCCTTTATTCCTTCCTTCATGAATCTTTCATTTCATCTATTCAGCAAAGATATCTTGAGCACTCAGTACAGGTTAGAAACTGATCTAGTATCAGAGAATACATTAAGGAGAGGATAGATTCCTACTTTCTATGTGTATGTATTCAAGTGTGTACCTACCCTGTGTGCGCATGTGTGGGCAGTTGACATTATTACTCTTTATCTTCTACTTTGAGACAGAGACTCTCACTGAACCCAGAAGTTGACAATTCAGATTGAATGGCTGGCCACCAAGCCTCCAGTATCTCTTATCTATGGCTCCCAGTGCTGGGATTACAGGCATATTCTGGGGATCTAACTCATGTCCTCATGTTAGCATGACAAGCACATGGCCAACTGAGCCATTTCCCAAGGCTCCTACACTCCCATTTGTGTGTGTGTGCTTGTATAAACACAGTATGACAAAAATAATAATAATAAAAGAAATTCTCAAGAAAATAATCATAGATTGTATGTACTCAGGAGAATAAAAGACATGTATCCATGCTAAAACTATAAATGAGCACTTGTGACAAATTTACTCACTATCATCCCAAGCTGAAAACACTCCTACTGGTCAAAAACTGGAAGACAGATAAACAAAACAGGGCACATCAGCGCTATGGATACTACATAGCAAAATAGGAATGGGTTACTTACACATGCAATATAGTGTGTTAAAATGACTGTATGCTATATGCTACCATTCATGGGATATCCTGGATGAGATCAAGGTTTCCAGGAGCTGAGGTGGAGGGGATGGTTTACTCCCAAGAGACTAGAAAGTATTTGAGGAGGTGATAGAAATGCTATTTATTTGAACTATATTGGTGGTAGTTGTGTTGTGAGGGTGGGGAGTGTTCATAGACATGTCCCCTAAGAACTTACTATATACAACTTACAATAAACCTGAAAAAATAACAAACTGGTTGATATGATGGCACTGGCCAATCTCTTAGACTGAGTGGCCAAGGAAGTTCTCTTAGAGAAGGGCGACTACTGTGTAAAAGATACTTCTTGGATGTTCCTGTTTGCTTTTTCTAAAGGTGAAAAGGGGGAAAACTTCTGCTTTCCATTTTATTCTCAAAGCATGTGTTTTAATTAAAAGGGAATTTATGCAACCACACACACCAGGAAGATTTATAAGTGCAAGAATGCAAATTCAGTCTATTTTTAAAGGATGTTATTGACAGGCACAGTTCAAAAAAACCTCACCAGGGAGCCCTTTCGTGAGACGCTGTGTGTTTCATGATGAAGTTTATCCTTTTTCTTTCTTTCTTTTTTTTTTTTTTTTTTTTGCCTTCATGCATATTAAGTTGCTAGAAATGGTACTTAATTAATCACATAAAAGCCTGACACTTGAAAAGATAATGTGTGAGAGACAAGATGAAGGTTCTTCTTGCCCTCCTCTCTCTCCTCCTCCACCTCTTTGCAGTTGAGAGAGTGCCTGGCTGGAAAAGCCCACTTCTGTACCACCTGGCCTCTGCTCAGTCCCAAACCTGCTGGCTGCAAGTCTGGTTCCTTGTGGCTGTGGGCAGATACAAGTTATCTGCCTTCTAGAGTGGCAGCATATGCCTCTGAAAACCAAGCTATATAGAACTTAGAACTGGCAGCTCACCCAGTCTCTTCTAACTGAGGGACTTTATGGAAGGATGCTTTATAAGAAACTAAATTGTCTTCTTTTGTGAGAAAGAGATGGATCTATTCAGAATCCCGGAAGCGAGGCACAATAGCTGGAGACCCATTGAAGTGACCAGGGAGAAGGGCCCCTTCTGCCTTGGCTCACTCAGCAGTGTCTTTAGAACAGCCAGATTTTAAGCCTGTAACTCCCAAAGTCAGGAAAAGGGAAATAAAATGAGACTGCATTTTGATCCTTGCTAAAGTGTTTAGTTTTGCTAAAGAATTTGTGGCTTGCCATAAGGAGAGAGTAAGGCTTTAGTTTCACTTTCCTCCAAGTTTGTCCTGAAGGCTAAATCCCATCACATGTTTTCTGTGTCAAACAAGGGATGGAACTTGAAAATTTCCTGCTTCTACTGCAAGCTGCTTGAATGGATTATGCACTCATTGCTCAAATATCAGCCAAACGGTAGTTCTTCGACTCTTATAAGTAGAATGGATCCTGGATGTTATAGACAATATGGGCTTTATGGAGCTTCCCAGTGCTGAGAAGGCAGAGACAGGAAGATCTCTCAGGCTTGTTGGCCAAGCAGCCTAGCTTACTTGGTGTATTCTAAGCCAGTGAGAAACTGTCTCAAAAAATACAGGATGGGCAGTTACTGAGGAATGACACCTGAGGTTGACCATTGGCCTCCACATATACACACATGCACATGCACACAATTTACACACACTTCTCTCTCTCTCTCTCTCTCTCTCACACACACACACACACACACACACACAAAATAAAACAATTAATTGATTGTAATTAAACCAAGGCCAGAGAGTTAGTTAAGTAACTTGGCCCAACTCACCCATACGAATAGTTGTAGCAGATAAATGTCTAAAATTCAGGCCTGTTGATGTCCACCAAGCCTATGCCATGGGGAAGAAGAATGGAATTGTACACTTGTGGAAGGAGGAAGCACTTTGAAGAGTGGATTCAACAAGAATGGGGAATGGGACCATGTAATACCATGTATGAGGACATCAGTGTATGTATGGAGGCAGAGAGTGCAAATGGAGAGAGAAGACAGGGACCAAAATTGAAGGAGCTTGAATGTGAACCTGAAATTAGTCAGCTGTGGTAATAATAGGATTCCATTCACTGAGACTCCCTTTTGGGATGATGACAGTGGTATAAAGTTTTCAAGAAAACTTTCAACAAAGACTCAAGCTCACTGGGGATAGAGAAGAATGCAGAATGGCATTTGTGATGAGCACCGGCATTGCTGTCAATCTATGGTGGGTAGGCACAGATGAATACTGCTATGAGTCCCGCTCACATGTCAGAAACATGGTCGCAGTGGCTTTGGGTGGGGCCTAGGTTTCTGTAGGGGTTCAAAGCCCCCCTTTGGTTATGATGCTCATTCACATTGGACAACTTGGTTGGCCCTTTTACCGAGCTATCAAATCTGAAGGCTCACTTAGAAACTGCCAATATTTGCTAAATAAATGGTCTCATAACTTGGCATTTCAGACTTGTACATACACTTAAAAGAAATAAATTCTAATGCCAACCAAGAGATATGAAGTCCCTCCTCCAAGCAAGATGCTATCTGCAATTGATAGCTGTTGAGAGAGGGAAAAATCAGTTTTCTTCAATGGAGTGGTACTTGGCATACCAACCACACTCCAGGGCCAATACAAAATGGAACCCATACTTGTTTATTTGTGTGTGTGTGTGTGTGTGTGTGTGTGTGTGTGTGTGTGTGTGTGTGTGTGTGCATTTGTTTGTTGGTTTGTTCATTTTTTTTTATCAAAGAGAAGAACATGAAGTTGGGTGGGTAGGGAGGTGTTAGGATCTGGGAGGAGTTGGGGAAGGACAAATAATATGATCAAAATATAATGTGTGGCATTCTCAAAAAATAGAACACCTAGAAAAGTTTCTCAGCCTGTGTTCATCAGGATAACTGAGGTCTTTTCTCTCAATGGGACCCTTCACACAATCAAAAACGCTATTAAATACACCAACATGGATGAATAACACGGAACTATGCCTTGCATAAGAAGGCAGACAATCTGTATTCATTGTATGATTCCATATGAATGCAATAATACTGGGTGAATGAAATCAAAGTAACAACAATTGCTTCTCTATAGAAATATTAACTAGAAATAAGCAAGGTACTGGAACTCCTTAATATCTCAACTGGGCAGTGGTTACACAGCTACATAGACACATGTAAAATACTGAGCTGTTAACTTACTCTCTTTACTGTGTACATAGATGACACATTGAAAAGTATAGAAGTCACATGTGCATTGCCATGTTCATAAGGCTATTGTAAGAATCTCGTAGTTTTCAAACATAAGATAAAAAGAAAAGTACAGTCTTGTGTTGTCATCAAACACAATTCTTATTCCTGTTGAAGTGAGTGCCATGCACCACCTGTAATTCCAGTGACCCATCAGCCTTTGTAAGGCACAGCCAAATACAAAAAGTTAGTGAGGACACACTGCAGCTGCGGTGGCATTCAACTCAGCTTTGCACAGAGCTTTCTCTGACTGCTGATGGTGAGTTCAGTCTGCTCTGAAACTCTGGGAAGAGGGTCTCTGCAGCTGCAGTTTTCCATTCCATGCCCTCCCTTTCTACTCTGTTCACTTCCCCCAGGAGACAGTAAACACCATCTGGGCCACTGCATTCACCAGCCCGGAAACCCAAATCTCTTCTTCCCATCAAGAAAATTATGCTCAGCCTGACGTGCCCTCCACCAGTGGGGACCAGCCATAGAGCTTCTGCCAGCTCCAAAGTTTGCTGGCCCTGAATGAACACAGAAAAGTGTCTGTGGTCATTAGTACCTGGAAGGTGAAAAGGCACCGTGCAAGGAAGATGAGCATGAGTGGAGAAACCCTGTGTGGTCCACACAATACCCCCATTTCTGGTCCATCACTTTTAAGTCTCTGAGAATATCATCTGTACTAGGAAGGGTACTTTAAGTAGCTTAGGATAAACACATGGCCACAATTACTGATAACTCTATCTGTATTTGTCCAATACTTACCAAGGCCAGCTCACCTGAGGACAGTTTGTTCCTTTACAAAAAGAGACTTCTGCACCACATGTATTAAGATGTAAGCCATTTTCTTCAGATTCTAAACTTTTAAGAACTGTGCCTATGCTTTTTCCAGTATATGCTCAGGTTCTATGTAGTTTAACATATACTGTATAGTTGAGTTAAGACAACAACTTATGATCTCTGGTCCATTAGAACTGTTTTTTTTTTTTTCTTAATGTAGCCATTTAGTATATGCTGTATCTGATCTCTGGAGATCTGATCTCTGATCTCCAGAACATAAGATATGGTCAGCAATGTGTGTGAATATCCTGCAAATATATCTTTTCTTCTTCATTCAACCACGGGTTTTATTTTTTAACATAGTAGATACTTGATAAATGCATGAAAACAAGTTTGAAGATTGTGTTAATATAAAATCACACACACACACACACACACACACACACACAAAATGAAGTTCACAAAGATGTATATTTTCCAGAATAAAGCACCTCCACTAAACCCCAAATACATTGAACATAGGACATTAATAAAACTATTAAAATTAGAAGTCAACCTTGAACAACACTTGCTTAGCCAGGCCAAAGGGAGAAATCGTGTTTAAATTCATTGAAAGAAAACTTAGAAAAATCAGCACACAATTCTTCTGTTCAGTCACACCCAAAAATCAGCTGTTAGAAAAGTTAAGACTTTGTCCAAGGAAGACAAAGTTCAAAGAGACTGAGCCTAATTTTCTTTCTCAAAGATTTTACAGAGGGGCAGTGAGAACGTCTCTCTTTTCTGAAAGGTTCTGAATTGCTTCTAAGAAACATTAGCCTGAGGTTGACACTATAGGGTGTGATTGTCCTTTTCATTGCTCAATTAATTTTTCAGGGAGGGAGAAGACAGGATAGACAATGATTTTTCTTCAGAAAAAAAATGCCCCTTGGTCTCAGGCTTAGAGATTTAATTCTCATTTGTCTCCTCTTGTCTCCACCATTCACTCATTTTTCTTTTCTTAAACTAATTTGCCAAACTCCAGAAGTAATTTCCAGAAAAAAACCATGCCTGGAAGGGAGTTTAAATTTGAGAAAAACTTCCCTTTCGTGAAAACAGCTCCCCTGTGTCATTCAATGAATGCCCCCCACCCCAAGAGGATATTAACTTCCAGTCAGTACTTACCTGTCTGCAGACAGTGCTGTAAGTGTGAAGACAGACACCCCCACTGAGGTAAGCTGTATAAAGGGGATCAGTTTGCAGCCAATCCTGCCAAATAACCATCTGTCAGCCAGGTACTTGCTGGCATCCACAGGGGCGCATGTTACCAGCAGCAGCAGGTCTCCCAAAGCCAGGCTAGAGATGAACAGGTTTGGCACGTTTCGCATTGACTTGACTGTACAGAAGATCTTGATCAGGGTGATGTTGCCAATGAGGCCTATCACGATGATAACCCCATAAACTGCAGGAATGACATAAATGATTCCCGGGTGGAACCAGTTGTCCATCTTGGGGGGGTTCAGACTTTGATTGAAGGTGTTGTTGCAGTGCAGGAAAGGGTCCACTTCCAGGTCCAGGTGGGAACAATTATTCGGAGCCATCTCAAGACTTCTCTCTAGAAAAGTGCCTTCAAGATGCTGCTTCTTAACTTCTGGTTTTGCAGTTAGGTAAAGACGACAAGCTCTGTGCTGGGCTCTTGATCTCCTTTAATACAAGCACTGAATGCACACACACTGGTATTTCAAACTCTAGCTCAGAATGTTGATGTTGGTTCTGCCCAAGCCTCCACACCACCAGTGAGCAATATATCTATCTGCAAATGCCCTGAGTTAACAAGCAACAGAAACTCAGCCCGAAGAAAAGCTTAGGATTAAGCCCAAGCTGTCCCAGCTCTTCCTACCTCCATTCTACTCTGAGTCCCTCTGGCTGCAGTTTACTAAGAACTTTTGGATTGCTATTTTCACACAGCATTTCCCGTCTTCCCTGATATGTAGAACCTGAAGGTTTAAAGTGGGTAGAAAAAACTGCACCAAGAAAGCCTCCAATCCTATAGGCAGGATGCTTTGCACGTCACTGGCTTCCACAGCAAACGGCAGCTCTCCTGAGCTGAAGCTCTGAAGAGGAGCCAGGACCACGTATAGACAGCGAATGCCAGCCCCCTGCTGGACACTTCAATCACTGCCCAGCTGCCTGCTTTCTCCAAATGAGAATCAGCCAGCAGATTGCAACTCCTCTGGCTTAACAGATACCTTTGCCTTTTAATTTAAGCCAGCAGCACCTATAGTCGGTATTTAATAAACGCTGCTCTCTGCAAAGACTGGGGCTATCTCTGATACTATCTCCATGTGTTCCTATGTGACTCATGACCCTTCCCACATCTAATCTTTACTAATGCATTAGAATAGCACCTCTGGGTCAGTGTGTGAGCTGTTCTACTGTCCCTTTGGAATAGGGACTGTTACGGAGAATTGTATGCACAGGGTTCACTTAAAACCTTCAGCCACAGACTTTAGGAAAACCAGAAGCATGGTGCACATGTGCTCTTTCCTGAAAATTTCCCAAGCCTGTGTTCCTTAACCATGGATCCAGCTGCATGCTTAATGCTCATAGATCAATAATCTTTTACAGACCCCCCCAAAACATGCATTTTTTTCTTCTGATCTAAAAACCATATGAACCAGCTTTTTGGTGTAGCTTTTGCAATTTTTTGGCAAGCTTTCAATTTCTTCTGAACTATACAACAGTTGTGGATTCTCCCAAGAAATGGGGAAGAGAAACTGGTGAAAGAAATGTTATGGTCGAAAGAGTACTGAGAAAGACTCTATTAAAATACTATCAGAATCAGGCTTAACCTTTAACTGGCACTAATAAATACATTGTAAGGCTATACCTTCAAGATGTCTGTGGAACTGGCCCTTCCTGAAAGCCAGTTAATAACAAACAGTACTAGTGAAGGCTCATTTTTCAGGATCCATAAGGAATAAAGAAATAAGTGCTTGTTACCATGTCAGGGCCCACCAAGAAAGCTTCCAAGTATGTTGTCATGGACACTTGCAGCATTTGATACCCAGGTGGCTGCTGTAGCCTTTTTGTAATATGAAAATGAAAGTCTCCTTGCAGCCAGAAGACTGACTGACGTTGCACACTTGTAGGTGGAAGGGTTTCTTAGTAGAGTCCAGCATGGCCAGTACTGAGTCAATAACCATGAGCCTAGTGGTGTCAATCACCAGCAGTACAACTTGCTGACTCAGGAAATAAGCTTCAGTCCTGACTGACCCTCTAATTTAATACCTTGGCACATTGCTTGGGCAAGTTACTTACGCATCTTCAGGTTCAATTTCTTTCATCTGTTGATCGAGGATAATTTATAAAGGTCAACAAAAAACAATCCCTGGTCAGACTATATGGTATTTATTCCATTTGACTAATTTTAGCTACTTATCACTATTACCATAATTACAACTTGGGGACTGAAGGGAAAAGATTTGCTTTGGGATAGCTCAGAAGACTGATTGATCTCAAATCAATACTCACACCAGTGAATCACCAACTCCTCTATTTACTTGAGGGAAATTTACAGCAGCCAGGTGCTACACATGTAAGAGGCTAGACAGTGGTGCTGAGCAAGGGGACCACTCCTTAGACACCACTGCCTTTCTAGAAAGGAGCAGCCACCTTTTCTTCAGAAAATGGGATACTTGATGCTGAAGGTTTGTTAAATGCCTGCTAGAGCATTATGAGCGGGGGTGGGGGGTGGGGGTGGGGGGTAGGGGAGGCAGCATGTGATTATCAGCACAAAAGAAGGGGGTGGCATTGAGCAAGAGAACCATTCTATGCCCCTTTATAAAGGTCACTCAAATTAGAAGAGACAGGGCAAGGAAAGTGCATGAGACACAGCTGGAGGCAAATTGGTGAGACAGTGTTGAATCCCATGTTGTTGATACGAAGTTCTGCCTACAGAGTTTGTGTACACAAAGACTTGTGGGCATTATTTCTTCTTATTTCTCCAGATACCTCCATGTGCTGAGCCTGTCTCACTTTTTAAATACATTTAGGCTGCTATTGTTTCTTCCCATGTAAGCAGATGTGGGCAGGTGTTGATTTCTCAAAGCTCTGTTAACATTGTGGCTTCCACAGCAGTATAGAGCATTCTAACAGTATTTTAAGAGTGAAGGTGTATTGAGGCTTGATGTCTACTATCTTCTAGATTTAAGGATGTTGGAAAAGGCTAATCAGGGAATTCTGAAACCATTTCAACTAATTATCTATGAGGACTCTGTCCATCTGTAGTGTTGTATTCTCTTCTATGAAAGTACTGAACATAAGCAGACCTTTGCTTAGCTTGTTGTTTAGTGATGAGCACGAGGTGCTTTGTGACTTAGGAAAATGACATGCAACAAATATAAACACAGTCTCTGTCCTTGAGGAACCCACAATAGGTTTGGACTGTGACAATGTATTTTCTTGTGTGTTAAGGTAAGGATGCCCCTTGGTCTTCCATTGCAGTCAACAGAATCACATTTTCTGATCTTCCAGAAAAGTCCTCTTCTGTGGAACTTTAATAAGAGAAGGGCAGGGGGAGGAGTTGAAGGGAGTGGGAAGAGGGGTGGGAAGGAGAACTGTGGTTGGAATGTAGAATGAAATAAAAAAAAAATATAAAAGGGAGACAAAGCAAAAGTAAGAGAGGGTCAAAAATTTGGTAAAATTTAGGAGGGTAGATGAATTCTTTGAAATTAAAGATAGGATATAAAGTTTCTTCCTATGGTTATGTGCTGGTATTTCTCTCTCCATCAGCTAAAATTATTGATAAAGTTTTATATATATATATATATATATATATATATATATATATATACACACACAACTAAAGTGAATTAGTTACAGTATGTGTCCAGAACAGAGAAGGGGGACTGCAAAATAAAAGAAAGGGATATTGGGCCTGCTGGGGAGACTTTTCATTTAATATTTCAGGGTGGGCATTAGCCTGTAAGATGCAAGTCTTTAAAAATAAACTGGACCAGGAAAGATGATTCAGTAGTTCAGAGCGTATGGTACTATTACAGAGGACCTGATTTCAGTTGCCAGCATCCATATCTCACAAAACTAGCTCTAAGGGGACCCACCCCATGCATTTATCCTCTGTAAGTACCTACACCAACATGGGAACACCCACACACAGGTATACGCATACACATGAATAACAAGAAAAATTAATCAGCAAGATTGTCAGGGGTACATTGCTAAAATACAACTTCTAAGACTCTACTCTATATATTCTCATTTTAAATCTTCAATGCCAGAACCCAGAAATCACTATTTTTCATTTAGGTCTGCAGAGGATTCCAGATCTTTGCTGTGCTAGGGGCTAATAAGGTAAACATCATAGGCTCTAGAGATGATGTCAACATTGACAACACTTATTGTGTCCCTTCTGCTGAGGGAGTAAGAAAGGATTTAAGAGTTTACATTGTTGCTATGGATTCTTGCTACCCAAGAGTAAATCCTTAAGCCAGCAGCGTGGACATGACCTCAGGGCTAGGGGGCATGGTGGAGACACTTGCTTAGGCCTACCTAGCAACCTGACTTTGATCCCTGAATCCCACAAGGTGGCAGGAGAGAACTGACTCCAGAGAGCTGTCCTCTGACCTCCATACTATGTGGCACATTAATGCTGGTGCATGCTCACACATATCCAAAATAAAATAAATAAATACAATTTCAGAAATGCAGACTCCTAGGCACTGCCCCAGCCCTCCTGATAAGCTGCATTTAAAAGAAATACTCTTTGCTGTATGTTAAAGTCTGTGGAACATGGATATAGGCATCAGGAATATCTGGAAGTCATGGTTAAGAACCCACAATTGAAATGGGGAATGGGCACGAGACTGGAGGCTTACTCAAGTTTAGCATGGAACCAGCAACTGGACCACCTCGAAATTCAGCTAAGAACCAATGCAGTCCTGCAGCTCAGTGTGGTAATGCATACCTGTAGTCCTAAAACATAGTCTGAGCAGAAGGATTAAGAGTTCCAGATTATAAAACAAATAGATAAAAAAAAATATTGCAGCGGGGCTTCTTCATATCCCTGATAATGGCTGAGGCTTTTTCCCAGATTCCTGATAATGGCTGAGAGTTGTCCCAGCATCTTAGAGTACATCACCTTATCCAGGAGTAAGATTCCAATCACAGAGATCCACCTGCCTCTGCCTTCTGAGTTTTAAGATCCAGGGTATGTGCCAGTTCACCCAGCCATAGGTAGGTGATGTTTCCTCCTTTGTTTTAGGAATATCACTCTGAGATTAAAAAGATGGGAGTCATTCTAGAGGAAATTCTGAACCTGCTCTTGTGCCAACTGAATTCACTATAGGAATGAAGGCAAGTGAGTCAATGGAAATGAGAGATGAAGACAGGTAAGTACTGAAGATGAGTGAGAACAAGAATGTTGAATGCCACATAGTCCAAACGTACAGTGAAAGAGTCAAGAGTTGAGTGACATTCAGCTTCGATGAGAAGGTGATGTGCTGACGGTGGATGGGCACTGGGCATGGTTTAGATGTGAGATTTGTGGCAGCAGCATATGGAGAAGATGTGCAGAGGACTGCAGCAACTCTTGCTTGAAAAGAATCAGAGATGTCAAATTTTAGTGCTGCAGCAGAAACAGACAAGGCAGATGACTCTATCCAGATCCTACAAAGCTGGGATTGGTTCAAGTTCCCTTTTTGTTCTCAACACTCTGTGACTTTTCACAAGCTGGGAAACTTCTGTCAAAGATGAAGGGTGTGTTCCCAAAGAGTCAAGTGTCAGTTTGAGCCTTATGAAGCTGCAGGAAAAAAATGCACATGGCCAGAGTAAGCCTGGAGAGGAAGGTCACATTCTTAACTCACCTCAGAGCTAAAAGAACACCCAATGTTGTAGTTTTTACGTCCACCTATTCTGTATGCTTGCCTGACCTAAATGTGGGCAGTACCAGTCGATGCATTTAGGTCCTTAACTGAATATAAAGAATGTGTGGTAGTCACAGGAATTCAAGACTTCCTGTTTCCTGACTGTTGATGTAGCCTGCCCAACCTCCTCAAGCTCTTTCCACAGTATCACCCCCTCCATGATAGACTGTACCCAGGAACCAGGAACCAAAAATAAATGCTTCCTTCCTTAAGCTGCTTTTGTTAGTATTTGGTCATAACAATGAGACAAGTAACCAATGTAGAATGTGTCTCCTCAGAAGAGGAGGGGAGAGATGGGCTTGAGGGATCATTGAGTCAGGGGAAGAATAGAGGAGAGCAAGAAAAGAGATACCATAATAGAGGAAGCTATTATAGGTTTGAAGAGAAATCTGGCACTAGAGAAATGCCCAGAGTTCTACAAGGATAAACCCAACTAACAATCTAAGCAATAGTGGAGGGGCTACCTTAAATGCCCTTCTCCAATAATGAGATTGATGACTACCTTATATGCCATCCTAGAGCCTTCATCCAGTAGCTGATGGAAGCAGAAGCAGACACCCACAGCTAAACACTGAGCAGAACTCCTGGAACCCTGTTGCAGAGAGGGAGAAGTGATAAGAAAATGGGGGCAAGACCAGGCTAGATAAACCCACAGAATAAGCTGACCTGAACAAGGGGGAGATCATGGACTCCAGACTGATAGCTGAGAAACCAGAAGGACCGACCCAGACCCCCTGAACATGGGTGTCAGTTAGGAGGCCTGGGCAGTCTATGGGGATTCTGGTAGTGGATCAGTATTTATCCCTAGTGTACGAATGAAATTTGGGGGCCCATCCCACATAGAGGGATACTTTCTCAGCCTAGACACATGGGGGATGACCTAGGCCCTGCTCCAAATGATGTGATAGACTTTGAAGACTCCCATAGAAGGCCTCACCCTCCCTGGGGAGCAGAAAGGGGATGGGATGGGGGTTGGGAAGGGGACAAGGGAGGACAGAACAAGAGGGTAAGGGAACTGGGATTGATAGGTAAAACAAGCATGTTTCAAATTTAAATAAAATATCAATAATAATAATAAGATGATGATGATGATGATGATGAAGAATCAATTTTTCTTTCTCTTAGATGTGAGCTGTACTTAGTATCTTGATTCTAACAAGTAAAAGGATAAAGCAGGAATGATGTGCAACTCCCAAGACTAGATGGTAAAAAGCATCACAGCTTCTTCCTTGGGGTCATTTGCTTTGGAGGAAGCCGGCTGCCTTGTCATAAGGACACTTGCTATGGTTTGCATGTGAAATGTCCCCCCACAGGTCCATGCATTTGAACACTTGGCCAGAGACAGCGGTGCTGTTTTGAGGTCATTGGACCTTTGGGACATGGGGCCTTGATGGATGACCTAGTCTGACAGAGGAGGGCCTTGAAGGATGTCTACATCTAGTTCTGAGTCTCCAAGATGTAACAAGCAGACACAAGGTCCCACAGTCCCAGAGCAAGCCACCATGCCTCCCCCCATCATGATGGAATGTACCCTCTAAACTGTGAGCCCCAATTAACTTTTTCTT
Organism: Phodopus roborovskii; assembly: GCF_943737965.1. Taxonomy (NCBI): domain Eukaryota; kingdom Metazoa; phylum Chordata; class Mammalia; order Rodentia; family Cricetidae; genus Phodopus; species Phodopus roborovskii. The sequence goes on from NW_026125811.1 coordinate 1,030,510, forward strand.
AACTGTCTTGTCAGACATTTTGTCACAGGTACCAAGAAAATAACCAATGCAACATTTAAATGGCCTTATTGATAGGCCTACTTGATAAAGAACAAAGATAGCTGTGTGGCATTTTAGGAGTGGGGCCTCTAGAGACAACCACACAATTAGAATCCCAAAACCTTGGCCAATACCTGACTGTAGCATCATGATAGCCCCTGACTCAGGGCACCTAGCCAGACCACTCCTAAGTCCCTGATGACCAGAGACTGTGAATTGTAAGAAGTACGGTTTTAAAAAAATTTTGTTGCCATTAAACCACTACTTGATGGTAATTTGTTATACAACAATGGATGCCACTTTGTCAGTAGGAGAAAACAAGACTACAAGAGGCAAGATGAGCCTTGAGTGCTTAGAAAAGGTGATCAGTGAAGGGAAAACCTGGTCAATCCTGGAGAAGTTATGCAGACTACAGTGCACTTGTCACCCAAAAACACAAAAGTTTCTTATCTGGATAAGAGGTCTGTAATTTGGAAATAGTATAAATGAGCTGAAGTTAGCTGCTCACTCACCATATATCTGGAAATTAGACAATTAATATATCATCTCTATCTGTTCAGTGAGCTTGGGCAAGTCAAATCAATTCAAGGAACATTATTTGTTACAGAAGTGTTCTGTGCTGTGGTTTTCCATCTGTGAAATACAAGGATATTTCCCCTTGCCTATGCCCAAGAACAAGATACATGAGTCCTAGCCAGTATCACTTACAACATGCAACTTACAACAGTCTTTTCCCCCTCCCCCTGAAGAGCATCCTTGAGTTATTTCTGCCTATCCACAATAGATGTCTGACATGACAACATGTTGCCTGGATGAATCCCTTTTAAATATTTTACTTTGAAAGAACTTTAGGTTTATAGAAAACTTGCAAAGATAGGGCAAAGATTCCAGATCTAACTACTCACAGTATTAACATCATACATAACTAAGTGATTTCCATTGGTATAATACTATTGTACAAATAATAGACTTTATTCAGACTTCTAATTGTTCTACTGTCATCTTCTATTCCAGTGTCAAATTCAATACGCTTTGCGGTAGGTAGTTAATAATTACAATTATTTGTACTAGTGTTTTATCTGTGACAGTTTCTCAGACTTTTCTTGTCAATGCCTCTCTGTCTGTCTCTGTCGGTCTCTGTCTCTCTATGTCTCTCTGTCTCTCTGTCCCCTGTCTCTCTTTCATTGGGATTGAGCCCAGTTTTTCTTTTTCTGTACTTTAAAAAAGTTTTTGACTGGCCTTGATCCCACTATAACTCACCCAGGCCTCAAATGTGTGATCTTTCCTGCATTTCAGACCTGTGTTACCATATCTAGTTTGATCTTAACACTATTTTTGGAGACTGCTGTCTAGGTATTTTGTAGCATATCCTTCAATTTTGGCATTCCTAACTCTTTATTATCAGACTTGGGAGATGAATTCTGGAAGGAAAAACCACAGAAGCAGGGGCCTTTCTCATCAAGTCTTATCAGAGAGAGTGTGTTGATTGCTTCTATAACCAATTAGCATCACTGGTGACATAAAAGAATAATGTGTTCTCTCAGTTTTGTGTCCTAGAATTCTGAAATGAATCTTTAAGACTAAATTCAAATTGTTGTTCAAGCAGGTTCCTTCTGAAGGCTCTCTAGTGCAGTGGTTCTCAACCTGTGGGTTGCAACCCTTTTCATAGGGGTCACCTATCAGACATTCTGCATATCAGATATTTATATTATGATTCAATTATTTTTATTTTTATATGCACTTGGTGTTTGCTTGCATTTATGTCTGTGTGAGGGTGTCAGAGCCCCTGGAACTGGAGCTATAAGACTGTTGTGAGGTGCCACGTGGGTGCTGGGAAAAACAGTTGGTGCTCTAAACCTCCGAGTCATGGCTCCAACAGCAACATTTCAATTCATAACAGTAGCAAAATTACAGTTATGAAGTAGCAACAAATCTAATTTTACAGTTGGGGATTGCTACCACATGAAGCACTGTATTAAAGGATCACAATATTAGGGAAATTGAAAACCACTGCTTCAGGGAGAATTGGACCCAGTATTCCTTAGCTTATGGCCATATTACTCCATTCTCTGTTTTCATCATCACATTGCCTGCAAGTCTTCCTCTTTCTACAACTTATAGGGACCTTTGTAATACATTGACCCCACTCAGATAATCCAGTATAATCTCTACATCTTACTATTATTAATAAAAAATATTTGTTTACAAAGTTTTACTTTGGCATTTAAGGGGGTATATTCATATTGGCTCAAGGACCAGTGCTTGGATACTACTGGAAGCCAGTATTTAGTACACAACAGGGTATTTGCTATTTCATGTCATTCCTCAGTAGCAATGGTAAACTTGACTGCTTGGTTAAGGTGGTACCTGCTAGGACTTTCCATTGTGAAGTGATATTTGGGGTAATATGATTCTCGTAATTACTAGAAAAGTGATTTTACTTATGTGTAGATAAAGAATGATGTTGACATTATGTAGCCATTCAATGCCGTTCTCTGCCAGACCCAGTTCTAGGTCCTGGAAATACAAAAGTTATCAAACAGTGGTGCCTGTTTCCAAAGAGCTAATTGACTTCTGAGGAAAACATTTTAAATTTCTTTAAGGGAAATTATTGCATCAGTCAGTATAAACAAACATTCCTTTTAAACAATGTGGAATTTACTTCAGTGATGTTCTTTGATTGTTTGACAGGTTTCGGTCTATATAATGATGAGAATGAGGGGCCAGAGAGATGGTTCAGTGGTTAAGTGTGTGTAGTACTCTTGTAGAGGACTGGAATTCAGTTTCCAGCACCCACATAGCTCAGAACCATCCATAACTCCAGGTATACAGGACCCACGCCCTCTTCTGGACTTTTTGGGAACTGAATTAATATATGGGAACAAAACTGGGTGTGGTGTCACAGGCTTTTAATGTCAGCACTTGTGAGGCAGGAGGATCAGGGACATGAGGATATCCTGAGATACATAATAAGAAACTGTCACAAATGACAAGTAAAGAAAGAATAAAGGAAAGTATTGTTCTTGTAGTTTCTAAAGTATTATTGAACTTACTGTATTTTTCACTTTTATATGCTCTCTTGTATTCTCTTCTCAAATATAGAGCATTATTTCCCAGGAAGAAAAAAAAACAGTTTAAAATTCCATTGTTTTTCTCCTAAGAAAATCTAGTTTTTATTTTGTTTGTAGCAGGCTTTATAGAACAAATGAGCCAGGCTGAGCCTCCAGACTCTAGGTGCACATGGGACTGAAGAGACTTAACTTCTCATTTTACCCCCTGCCCCAGTCTGTAAAAGAACACATCATGTTCTTCTTGAAGGAAGATTCTAGAAAAGACTTACCCATAGACTTTTTCCCTCCAAATGCCAGTATGGCACTTCAAACTCAAAAGTGGTTCCATGGGAACTCTCACCCAATATAAAACTGCTGTTACTTTTACTGCTTGAAGGAGTCTCACCTTAAATGAACTCCAAGTCATGTCTGAAATATATTTCTCATACCTGATTCTTCAAGTCAAATACTCTCAATGTGGAGCAGCTAAGAAACAGAGCATGGACCAGTCACATACTGCAGGATTCAGGATTCCCTATTCTCCATCATACGCAGCAAAGGCATTCTGTTCAAATGGCTTTGTAGCTACCTGCCTTTGATTATGTCATTTTTAAATAATATTCTTATTAATTATTTGAGGATGTCCTACTGTGTACTTTGATCATATTCACCCAATGTCCCCTTAGATCCACCCTCCCTATTCTTATCTCCCTATCTACACAACTTTGAGTTTTCTTCTTAAAAATTGCTTTATATATACATATATATTTATTATTTTTTCTTATTTTACATATCGATCCCAGTTCCCTCTCCCTCCCATGCCCCCGATACCCCTCCCATCCCATCCCCCCTCAACTCCACAGGGAGGGTGATGCTTTCCAGGAGGGGTCATCTAAATCTGTCAAGTCATTTGGAGTAGGTACTAGGCCCTCCCTCCTGCCTCTAGGTCAAGGGAGTATCCCTCCAAGGGGTATGTGCTCCCAAAGTCCTTTTGTGCACCAGGGAGACATCCTGGTTCCACTGTCAGAGGTCCCTTAGACTGCACAGGCTTTCTAACTGAGACCCATATTCGGGGGGGGGCTGAGTCGGTTCAATGCTGGTTTCCCAGCTATTAGTCTGGGGGTCCATGAGCTCTGCCTTTCTGCCTTGTTCAGGTCAGCTGTCTCTGTGGGTTTCTGTAGTCTGGTCTTGACCCCTTTTCTCATCACTTCTCCCTCTCTGCAACTGAATTTCAGGAGTTCAGCTCAGTGTTCAGCTGTGGGTATCTGCTTCTATTTCCATCGGCTATTGAATGAGGGCTCTATGATGGCATATAAGTTAGCTATCAATCTCGTTATCAGAGAAGGGCATTTAAGGTAGCCTTTCCACTGTTGATCAGATTATTAGTTGGGGTCATCCTTGTAGGTTTCTGGACATTTGCCTAGAGTTAGTTTTCTCTTCAAACCTATAATGGCTCCTTCTATTATGGTATCTCTTTTTTAAAAAAAATTGCTTTTAATGCTTTGAGTCCACTTTGTGTTGCTCAGCTACTCTCAGGAAAGGGGCCTGCCCTGGAATGTGGGTGACCTACTAGGTGTCACACTATTAAAACAACTGATTCCTTATCCTAGTAGCTACCAAATGCCAATAGTTTCTCAGCTAGTGATAGGATTTCATGTCCACCTCTCCTCCATCTTGGGATTTTATATGGCTTGAGCTTGTGGAGGTCTTTTCAGGGTTTCACAATCCCTGTGAGTTCATATGTGCAACTGCCCTGATGTGGCCAGAAAATGTTCCCCTGAAGTAGTCTGCCACCTCTGGTTTTCTTTCTGACCTCCCTGAGCCTTGGGAGTGGGGTGATATAGAAAACCCATTTAATTCTGAGCATGGCCACAGTTTCTTATTCTCTTCTCATTGGTCAGTTGAGGGTCATTTTTTAAAACTCTCTATGCTTCCATGTTCTTGCATACAAAGGGTATTTAATGAATATTATGATTTGATTTTTTCATCCTCGTCACTGCAAAATTCAAAGGAGATAGCAAATAACAAAGAATTTTAAGGCCTATACATTTCTAAACAATTTACAGTGACTATGTAGTCCATTTTTTTTATCACTTTTGAGACATGATAATGATCTAGACTGTCTTTAGAAGTAATTTTTATTGTTTAATTAATAATTTTCAATTGTTTTGTTTAAAACAGACTTCAGTATACTTTTTATTAAGGGGAAATTGATAAATATTTTGGACTTTGTGAAGCTTTAAGGCTGACTCAGGGAAAGATCCAAGAGACAGTAGAAAGATGAATGAGTGTGGCTGCGTTCCAGCAAACTTATTTATAAAATGACATGCTGGCTCACAGAAACTTGCTGGAATAGTTATGGACAAAATGGTGGAATAATCAAGACTTGCTTCAGCATCGTGTGGGAAGTTGAGAAAGGTGCAGGGGCAAAAACCAAGACAAGCCTGGTGTGACACTTAGGATGCATTGTATGTGGGGCGAATGCTGGTCACATGTTTCTGTGTGTTCTTGAAACTCTCCATTATAAACAGACTTTTCCGGAGTCAGAAATATAATTCATCGTGAACATGGCTTATGGTGTTGTCCATGAAACTCCTCTCCTAACAGGGAGACCTCTGCTGAGTGAAACTTCTACAGAAGGGAAAGCCACCAGTTCACCCTTCAGGTGTGCGTTGTCGGTGTTCCACATCAGTCAAGGTCCAAGAAAGAAGCAGCATGGGCAGCAGGTGATTTCATAGTGGCTGCTGGGGAAATGCCTCACAGAGGAGATGGGGAGGAGAAGCAATATGGCTGCATTTCCATAGCTAATAACTCTGTCCTGAAAACTGGGAGCTCAGCCATCAGTTTACACATCTTTTCAGGGTAATGGGGTAGATATAAAAAGATAGCCATGATTCAGAGTTCTGGAAAGCCACCCGAACAAAAAGAAAGAGAAAAAAAGATAAGCTGAGGCACAAATTGGTAGAAACTATGGAAAAGAATTAGAGAACCGAAAGCATAGCCAAGAAAAAGAGGGGAGATAAAAGCAAGATGGAGAATCCAGCAACTGTAGCTTCCGTTTCCACTTCAGCAAAAAATAAAAAAATAATTTTAAAAAATGGGTTTTTGCTTTGTTTCTCTTTTTGTGGAGTTTTTACCTCTGGGGAAATAAATATGATGCTCATTTCCTAGCTCATGTCTATAGCCACATTTCTTTAATATCAAAGTAATTTAAGATAAAGAGTAGAAAGGCACAGAAGCTTGCAGATTCCCAACGGTGACAGGGCTGCAGTTGTGCTTCCCTTTGCAATAAACAAGGTGAGACATCCTCCCGGAAACACACAGCAAATTATGCCACGTTTCCAGCGAAATGCTGCTAGGTTTCCAAATGACTCATAGCAACATCAGCCAAGCCGCTACTTCCCGTCTAATGGCAAAGAGACTTCTCCTAAAACTAAAGAGAGACTTGGAACCCCATTGTCCATTTTCCTGTGCTGCACCCCACTCTCTGTCCTGACCCAACTCCTGCTTCTTCTCACCAGTAGTGAAAAGCTATCTTTCCAAAAGGAACAGCCAATCTGCTGTGATGGGCTTAAACCACGCTGTAGCTATTCAGCCACACCCATTCTGGCCTGAGGTTGAAGCTCAATGATGGCATGCTTGCCTAGTACATCCAAGTCCTCTAAAAAGAACTGTGTGTTTTTCTTCTTTCCTAAGCTCTCCTTTTCCCATGATTAATGGTCTTTTGAGTTTTGTAACACTGGGCCAATTAGCAAAGCCCATTTTCTTTCTTAACCAAGGTCTGAAAATGTGGGAACCTTGGATCTGAGGTCAGTGAAACCCTTGCCTCCCCCACCCCACACCAGGGCCGTAAGGCCAACTTAAGAGCAGGTCTCTTTTCATCTGTAACAAAGAAAAGCGGGTTGCTAAGCACACAAGCCTAATGGAAACGAAAGTGAGTAACTGTGCAGGTTACAGTAGATGATAATGTTTGTGTGCTTTCCCAGCATTTTGTTTAAGACTCAGTGACTTCAAATGACTTGGGAAGTAAAACACAATTAATTTTTAAAAAAAAAACTTTCAATTGGAAATATTTGTTGAGCTGAAAATAATCAGGTCAGAAAAAGAACAAGAAGAGGCTTTTGTTACTAGGCAATCCAGAAACAACACAAACTGTACTGTGGAAGAAAAATGCCTTTTACCCCTTCCCAGAAACCAGGGCACTCAGCTTTCTCCTAGATATAAGGGCTGCTTAGCTGAAAGCAGGCACACTCACCTCTTTTTAAAGTAAGTGTGTCTCTGTGTGTGTGTGTGTGTGTGTGTGTAACAAAAAGAGACAGACACAGAGACAGAGAGGCAGAGACACATGCAGAGATGGGGGAGGAATGGAGGAAGCTAGAAGAGATCATTGAGTCCCCTAGAGCATAAGTTATAGGTGGTTGTTAGCTATTTGACATGGGTGCTGGAAACCAAATTTGGGTCCTCTGCATGAGCATCACACACTCTTAACTTCTGAGCCATTACTTTATTACTTTAACTTCTGCTAACCTATCTGCTTTCCTTCCTTCCTCCCTTCCTCCCTTCCTCCCTTCCCTCCCTCTCTCCTTCCCTCCCTCCCTACCTTCCTACCTCCTTACATCCCTCCCTTCCTTCCTTTCTTCCCTCCTTACCACCCTCCCTCCTTCCTTCCATTTTTCCTTCCTTCCCTCCCCCCTTCTTTCTTTTCCACGGGATCTTAGGAAACAGACTTTAAACTCTTCATGTAGTTAAGAGTGACTTCAGATTCTCCTGCCTAGCTCCTACATTAACTCCTTAAATTCCCACTCCAAGCTCTGAGGCTATTTTAGAATATTTGTAAGTTGGAGCACGGATGCCAAGGAAGGTAAGAGCTAGAACTAACAGTCTCTGGATTTTGAACCTTCTTAAGCAGACACCATTGTTGGTCTCATTTTTAAAATGAAGAAATAGAAGCCCAGAGGTTAACTACAGTTCACTCCGGATCACACAGTTTACCAATGCTAAAGCCTGTTTCTAACTTAGGCACTCTCACCAAGATTTCATGTTCTGTCATTTTTTAAAAACTTTAATATTTAAAACAACTTATAAATAAAATAAACACATCAAAATTAACCAGACCCCAAACCCGCATATAACAATGAGCCTCTATACAGTTAGAATGATCATTTTTTCACTAGTAAATCTATTTTATGCACTTATCCACCACCAAAAAATGAAAACTTTATGACAGAATTAGAACTAGAAAAGCAATTATCTTTGCATATTCTGTCATAACTCATGCCCATTACCTGTTTCATTCCTTTCTTGTTCCCTTACATTTAACATTTCTTATTTTTCTTCTTCATGTTATACTGTACCCACATATACAAGTGTTTATGTATATACATATAACATTGCCTAGATTTCACATGTGAGGAAGTCATCTGAAATTTTTCTTTTTGAGATTGTATGGCCTTATTTAATATTTTACATTCTAAGACCATCTATTTTTCCTGAAAATTTTGTAATTTCATTTTTTTAGTGATGAACAGTATTCCATCATATATGATATATATTAAATAATTCTCATTATCCATTCATTTGTTGATGGGCAATCATGTGAATCCCAGTTCTTTGCTATAGTGAATATTACAGCAATAAATATGGGAATGCAAATAGCTCTATGGTAGGGTATGGAGTTCTCTGGGTATATAGCCAGGAGTTAGAAAACTGGGTCATATGGTATTTCAATTTTTAATTATTTGAGAAACCTCCAAACTGATTTCCACAATGGTTATCCTAATTTGTACCTCCCCCAATGGCGAATAAAGCTCCTTTCTCTCCACATGGTGTTCTGGTTCTATGGACTTCAGCTTAAGAATCTTTGCAGCTGGAATCAGATATTTTTAAATTTTCGAATGAACACTAACTCCTTCATAACTAAGAAAACTGAAAGCTTGGGAATGAATGTTGAGTGTAGATTTTAAAAAAATCAAGGCTTTACAATCCACAATCCCAGACAAACTAGAACCCTCTTCCAGAAACAGATGGAAGCCTGATTTCTAAAGACTATGTGATAAAGTTATAACTGAAAACACCAGTCCTATTCTTTACCTTCCCTAGACCTCTAGTCTTTCTTTTTTATTATTATTTTTATATGTTTTCTTATTTTACATACCAGTCCCAGTTTCTTCTCCCTCCCATCCTCTCATGCCCCTTTGCCCATCCCTCATCCACTCCCCAGGGAGGTTGAGGCCTTCCAGGAGGGATCATCAAAGTTGAGACACCCAATCTTAAGAGGTGAATGACTTGCAATGAATGATCAATAGTCAGCAGGTCTGACTAGAGGGAGAAAGAGACAGAGGGAGGAGACTCATTAGTTCTGCTGTGGATAAGGCTAATCCTATGGATAAATTTGAACCTAGAGAGTTTTCAGGTCCTTCTCATTTTCTACTCCCTTAGTTTATCTCCATCTCTCTCTCTCTCTCTCTCTCTCTCTCTCTCTCTCTCTCTCTCTCTCTCTCTCTCCTGTTCCTTGAAATACAAAGTACAAAACTTAAATCCATAGGTTTAATTCAGAAACAATGTAATTACTGTCTTGATATGCCATCTTGAGCCACAGTTGACACTCCCATAAAAGAAGATAGACTGATAGACAAATGATAATTTTTTTAACTTTTTATTTTTCTTATTTTACATATCAATCCCAGTTCCCTCTCCCTCTCTCCATCCCTCTCTCACTCGCTCCCATGCCCCTGAACCCCCTCCCATCCCATTCCACCCCCACTCCACAGGGAGGGTGATGCCTTCCAGGAGGGATCAACAAAATCTGTCAAGTCATCTGGAGTAGGGACTAGGCCCTCCCTCCTGCCTCTAGGTTGAGGGAGTATCCCTCCATGGGGAATGTGTTCCCAAAGTCCTTTCATGCACCAGGGATACATCCTGGTTCCACTGTCAGAGGTCCCTTAGACTGCCCAGGCCTTCTAACTGAGACCCACGTTCAGGGGTTCTGAGTCAGTCCAATGCTGGTTTCCCAGCTATCAGTCTGGGGGTTCATTAGCCCCCTTTTGTTCAGGTCAGCTGTCTCTGTGGTTTTCTGTAGCCTGGTCTTGCCCCCATTTTCTTATCACCCTTCCCTCTCTGCATCTGGATTCTAGGAGTTCCGCTTAGTGTTTCGCTGTGGGTGTCTGCTTCTTTTTCCATCACCTTCTAGATGAGGGCTCTATGGTGGCATATAAGTTAGTCATCAATCTCATTATCAGGGAAGGCATTTAAGGTAGCCTTTCCACTGACAAATGATAATCTTAATTTATTCAAAGTTTTAGTGGCACAGGAGGTTTTAGAAATGACCCAGGGAAAATTATTCTTGTTCAAGAGTTCCACTCCCCCCAAAAAAGGACAGTTATGTAGACAAGTGATTACACTTAATAGTAACTAGTTGAAAAGAAGGTCAGCAAAGCCAGTCTGTTCACATTCCTTTTGGTCTTTCCTTGGGGTAATCCCTTCTTCATAGGCTCTAGGCAGTATATCTCTGAAATGAAGAGAGTGTTTCTTGATGGCAAGGTCCTACAGTAAAATGTGGGAAAAGGGCCAGAGCCATGTTTTTAGGAGTTTTGGCTGCCTTGGGGATACAGGATCTGCCTTGGGGAGAGAAATTCCAATCTCTAAAGCCTGGCTCAGGAAAAAGGAGAAAGCAGGGCAGGCTGTGAGAATTCAGTGATGCAGAGCAATACTCAATAAACAGTGGTTTGTTTTCCTAAGAACATTGCCAAATTTTGCATGTAATATTTAAAGTCATCTCCATTACCATCTCTTGAATCATATTTCTACAAAATTATCTATTTCGCATCTTTTATGGATGGATTTTGTTTTCCTCTGCGATTGCACTGTGTTTATGTAACTAATAATGCAAAGTTATTATATAAGAAAATTAGTTATCATAATGCACTTTTTAAGTAGGCGAATAAAATCATTTGATAAGGAGACCAATGTGCGAAATTTACTGGAAGAAACAAATCTCATTGGTATGTAGGATAAACTTTTAATTCATAATGTGATGAGAAGAGATGTTAGAGTACTAATAAGGCATGAAAGGATAAAATGACTATTAATTGGAATGTGACCTTTGGGTAATTGATGCCTATGCTTATGAAGGATTGAAATATTAGGGGAAATGACTTTTTAAACAGCAATTACATTTATCCACACATCTACTCATTTATCAGTACACCTCGTCATCTAGCCATCCATTTGTTCTTTACTCACCTTCTGTCTGTACATCTATCTTTTTCACTCATCTGTCAAATTGCTATCCAGCTATTAATCTACCCATATCCTTCCAGGTATCTGTTCTTCTCACTGACTCATTTCCAGAAATATCATGTCCTTATCATGGGGGTATTTTCCTTTGAATAAGAAAGAAAAGAAAATTATCTGTAGTTAAGAGCATTGGCTGCTTCTTCCAGAGTGCCCAGATTCAATTCCCAGAACCCACATAGCAGCTGTGCAGGCTAGTTTTATGTCAACTTGACATAACCTATAGTCACCTGAGAGGAGGGAATCTCAATTGAGAAAATGCCTCCAGAAGATAAGGCTATAGGCAGACAAGCCTGTAGAGCAGTTTAATTAGTAATTGATAGGGGAGGGCCCAGTCAGTTGTGAATGGTGCCATCCCTAACCTGGTAGACCTAGGTTCTATAAGAAAACAGGATAGGCAAGCTAGGATGAGCAAGCCAGTAAGTACCACTCTTCCATGGCCTCTGCATTAACTCCTGCCTCCAGGTTCCTGCCCTTTTTGACTTCCTTCGATGAGGGACAGTGATATGAAATAGTAAGGTAAAATGAAGCCTTTCTTTCCCAAGATGCTTTGGTAATCATGTTTCATCATAACAACAACCCCAACTAAGACAGAAATTGGTACCAGGATAGTGGTGCATTGCTGTGACAGACCTGACCATGTTGTTTTGCAGAGGATTGTGGAAGGACTTTGGAAAATTGGGCAAGAAAAGCCAATGAGTGTTCAAAGCATGGAGAGCTGTTCGATGGGAGCTTAAAAGCAAAGAATTGAAAGAAATACAGATGATGAAGTCCTGGCTTGTGAAGATCTAGAGGGAAGTTTAAGAGTTTCTTAAATTCTATGTGGACTATTGTATATTTACTATTTTGAAGAGTGATATGGAGGTATAAGTCAAGTAAACTCTTTGCTCCTCAGGTTGCTTTGGTTATGGTGTTTCATCACAGCAGTAGCACCCCTAACTAGTACAGCAGCTCACAATCAACTGTAACTCCAGTTCCAGGGAATTCAGTGCTCTCTTCTGGCCTCTTAGGGCACCAGACATGCAATGGTACACAGACATACATTCAGTTAAAATACAGAAAATAAATACTTTTTAAGAAAAGAAGGTATGAGATCAATGTACTTGAGTGGTAAAAGTCTTCATAGTTTCTAAGCATGAGAATTCATTCATGACAGAAAAGACAAGCACAATCCCTGGCTATAACTGGGATAACATTACTCTGCCATTGAAAGATCCTTGGAGAATTGGTAAGTTGCCATGAATTTAAAGGGCATCATATGTAGTCCATAAAGCTGGTAGAGAGAGCAAGTTGTACTTTAGATGGTGACTATTTCAGTTTTATAAGATGATGGAAGATTAGGTGTGAAATATATATTAAGAAAGATCATGGGAGAAGTATAACCATATATAACTACCGGCTAGAAACGTTGGTGTCTTCTTGGAAGGCACAAAAAGATACCAAGATTTTTTCCAAGTAGTAGGCAGATAAAAAGCAGCATGAAATGAATACTTTTAATTAATTTCCATTTTAATTGGCTATGTAATAGCTAAAATATACAATAAAATTTTAGATCCCTAGCTCCCTGTGTGTTTATAATTTGTTCATGACATCCGGAGACAAAAAGGAAACCTTAACAATTCCATTTACTAAGTATAAACAACTTCTTAAATATTTATTTGTATCCAAATAACTTCATAGCTATTTGAAGCAATAGCATGAACATGTTTAAAGTTTTGTCAACAAACAAACAAACAAACAAACATTGTTGAATAATGACTAATTCTCTAGTGCAATATGTGTTTCTGTTGGATACTCAGAATTTCTCCAACCTTCCAACCTTTTCTTTAAGTTGGCCCCCTGTCTTAGGGTTACTGTTGTTATGATGAAACACCATGAACAAAGAAATCTGGAGAGGAAAGGGTTTTGTTCAGCTTATACTTTCACATCACTGTTCATCATTGGAGGAAGTCAGAACAGGAAGTCAAGCAGGACAGGAACCTGGAGGCAGGAGCTGATCCAGAGGCCATGGAGAGTGCTGCTTACTGGTTGCTCTCTTGCTCAGCCTGCTTTCTTAAAAAACCCAGGACCACCAGCACAGAGATGGCACCACCCACAATGGGCTGGACCCTCCCCATTGATCACTAATTAAGAAAATGCCTTACAGCTGCATCTGATGGAAGTATTTCCTCATCTGAGGTTCCCTCCTTTCTGATGACTAAAGCTAGTGTCAAGATGACATAAAACTAACCAGGACACCCCCACACCTTCACTTTCTGTTCCACACTGATTTTTCATTTGATATTTGTGTTTTGTTACAGCAAATGCTGAAATCTCGACTTCACAAAGACATCATGTTAGCAAAAGCAATGGCAGCAGACCTTATTTGTAAACTACAAGTTGCATTAAGGCAGGAGTTTGCATAGCATCCAAAAGATAGCGTGCATTCCTGAGTTTCCTTCAAAATTGTTAAATGGACTGCTGTGACTTTCTGAATCTATTGTAGGGACCCAGCACTCTTTAGGGTTTATCATGACAATTCCGCATCAAGCTGTTACCATTCACCAAGTATCTTAGGCAGTTTATATATGTTGTGTGGATGTGATTCTTAATATTGTCCTTAATTTTCCGAAGATGAAATTGAGATCATAGAGCTGGAAACTGGTGGAATTGTACATAAACTCTATATATAGCATATCTATTGACTCATGTCAAAGAACATTATATTATCATGCTTTGGTCAATTCTAGGAACAGAAATCAACATCCAATGTGTTTTGTATTTCATGTCAAAAGTATCATATTTGTTGCTGTTAGAGGGAAAGCTGGCTTTCTTGAGTTAAGTACATTTCATTTTCCTCAGAAGATCTTGAGACATGAAACTGACAACATTCATTTGCTGAGGCTAGTGGTGTTGTTCAGTGGTAGAGCATTTGCTTCCTATGTCCAAAACTCTAGGTTTATGCTATACCATCACCAAAACAGTTGTACTAACTTACACATGAGCTAATTCAGGAAGTTCTAAAAGTTGAATGGAGTGGTGTATCAAAGAAAGAAAACAGCCAATAAAGGCGAGATTAATAAGCCACTTTCCATTCTAGGCAGGTTCAATTCAATTACATAGAGAAATGTGGGGAATCAGAATAGAAGACACCCCTAGTAATTGTTCTCCTGAACAGGCAACAGAGTGGTGATACTCCTCATCAACACCATTCCCACACTGAAGGACTGCTCCCAGAGAGTTATTCATTTTTGGCACCTTCAGTCTGCCATGTGTGTGCGTGGAGAGGGCTTCATTGCCATAGAAAACTCCCAGGAAGACAGCTATACTCAATGAAATCTTTGGCAGCTAGAAATTAAATCTGTCTCCTAAAATTGTAAGACAAAGTAGATATGGGTGAGATCCAAACAGTAACTGCTTTGCTAGCAGAGTATCAAAAGACAGCACTTATAAAAATGACCAGGGTAGCACTGAGCAATGGTACACGCCTTTAGTCCCAACACTAGGGAGGCAGAGGCAGGCAGATCTCTGAGTTTGAGGCCAGCCTGGTCCAAAGGGTGAGTTCCAGGACAGTCAGGGATACACAGAGAAACACTGTCTTGAAAACAAACTAAACGAAAACCATCAGGGCAATGCTATTCTGTAAGAATACCTAGAAAGCATGGATAATTTGGAGAAATTTATTTAATAGAGTGTAATTTCACAGGGTGAAACACAGTTTTATGTCTTCAATTGGTAAGTATGGAGACACGACAGTACCTTTCAAAAGAATGCAGCATGAAAGTACAGCATTGGGCTAGCGGAACCTCAGAAGGACATGCTGATGTCTGCTAAGGCTGGGGCTTGGTGATAATATAGTGCTTGCTCAGCATGTGTGAGACCCCCATTCAATTTGGGAAGGGGTAAGCCACCTCCCTTCTTGCAAAGTGCAAAGTAGTACCAATGGAGGAAAATATATGCTGAAGTGGCTTTCTCATTTCATTTTTCTAGGTAAAATTAAAAAGGTACAGACCTTTAAACTGAGAAAGGAAAGTTGAAACATGGGTCCCCATTTCTTCTATTAACACATGTTCAGAGCCGTATTAGAAGTGTATTTGAGCAGGAGAAAATGGCCTTTGGGGACACGTGGGAGCACTGAGAAGAGGCTGCAGTTTTTAAATGCATTCTCAATAAAATTAAATGGATTTGCTATATTCTAATTCAACTTAGTTATGCCTCATGAAATCGAGAAGTTTCCTATAAATTACATTGTAGAAATCATTAAACAAATTCTCAAGCAATACTTCCCAAGGAGGAAAACATGAGAACTGGCAAACAAGTCACAAAACTGTGCCATCCACAATTAATTTCTCTTTCCTTATGACAATGACTGACTGCCTTGCTGAATTCGAATTGGGGGGAGATGTTGTTTCTGTTGATCTAAGAGTCCATCTCCTCAATCTAGGCCTGAACTCTGAAAATCTCTCACATGAATTTATGTCTACAAACATTTCCATAGGCACCCTTGGCGGGAGCATGAGCAAATTTCCCATATCTCACAGAGAAGGGTATGTGTGTTCTGTGTGCGACTCCCAGTCTCTGCTCCCTGTGTGAGCTCTGTGGAGAGATGGGCTACACAAGAATCTATGAGACATCATTTTCCTAAAAAGGTCCAAAGATACAGGTCAGAAGCAACACTGCACTGCCATCCTGCAGAAAACTGTGAATTAGGCTTTAGGGGACATGATGTCCTCTTGGTGACTTGAGGATTCAGGGGCTTGACACATCAGCACTACCCCCAGGTGGTATAGAAAGCACCATGGAGCAAGAGGAAGATGATGGCAAGACTTGTGAGATACCAGAAAGAGAGAAAGAGAGACAGAGAGACAGAAACAGAGGGACAGACAGATAAGGCAATGGCAAGGTTTCTCATGAGACAGCAGAAGGAGAATTTGCAAAGCTGGTGAAATGTGCCTCTTATTCTCTCTCTCTCTCTCTCTCTCTCTCTCTCTCTCTCTCTCTCTCTCTCTCTCTCTCTCTCTCCCTCTCCTGCCACAACTGGCTTTTTAAAAATGTCACTTTTAGGGATCAAACCCAAGTCCTCGTGCTTATAAAGTAAAGCGTACTTTACCAACAAAGCTATCTCCCTGGATAGGGGAGTCAGGCACCCTTAATTCTATGTAATTTTTAATTTACTGTTTTTAATTTTTTATTAATTATTTTTTACTTTCTAAGCCCAGTTTCCCCTCCCTCCTCTTCTCTTGCTCCCCCCACCTCTCATCTGCTCCTCCGAGAGGGAAGCCCCCCTAGGAAGTCTACTAAATCTGTTCCATCATCTTGATGTGGTGGGACACCACCCCCCCCCAGGCTGAGAAAAGTATCTCTCCACACAGAATGGGCTTCACAAAATCTGTTTGTGCATTAGAGTTAGATCTTGGGCCCATTGCCAGTGGCCTGAACCAAAGAACAGATAAAGAAAATGGTACATTTACACAGTGGAGTACTACTCAGCAGTAAGAAACAATAACATCTTGAAAATTGCAGGCAAATGGATAGAATTAGAACAAAACACACTGAATGAGGTAATCCAGACCCAGAAGACAAAATATAATATGTACTCACTCATAAGTTAGTTCTATGTCTTAATTGGAACATTATGTAGTTCTTTGGCCTTAAGCAAATATGTGTGGATAATTAAAGGACTGACCTTTAAATGACTTCCCCTAATTTTTCACCTGCCTTCCAATCTATACCTTTAGATGGGCCTCATTTGGGGCTCCTTGACTTCAGGCTTGTCCATGTGACTTACTTTAAACAGTGTCATATGTGTAGAAGTATTATCTTCTGTTTCAGGTGTGAGCTTAAAAGACCATGCATAGTTCCCTTTTTTTCTCTTGAACCTCCATTATCATGGTAAGAAAATCTACTTCAAACCAGGTGGTGGTGGCACACACCTTTAATCCCAGCACTACAGAGACAGAGACAGGAAGAGCTATGTGAGTTCAAGGCCAGTCTGCTCTATGGAGCAAGTGCCAGGACAGCTTAGGCTACACAGAGAAACCCTGTCTCAAAAAAACAAAAGAAAACAAACAAACAAACAAAAAAGCAAAAACAATAAAAGGAAGGAAGGAAGAAAGAAAAAAAGAAAAAGAAAGAAAGAAAATTTACACTAGTTCAAGAAAGATGAGAGTTACATTGAACTAAACCAAAAACATAAACTGGAACTGCTGTGACTACAAAAAACAAACAAGCAACCAAACAAACCCCTAGCTTGTCTAGAGATATATTAGGAAGATGCATGCCTTTTAGAAACTGCTAAGACTCTGTGGTTGTTTTTCATGCAGCATTACCTGACTGACACTTCTTACTATATGTATTTTATTTATTTATTTATTTATTTTTGTTTATTGGGGACAGGGTTTCTTTCTTTCTTTATTTTTGTTTATTGGGGACAGGGTTTCTTAGTGTAACAGTTCCCAGCTATCCTGGAACTCATTCTGTAGACCAGGCTGGCCTCAAACTCACAGAGATCTGCCTGTCTCTGCCTCCCAAGTGCTGGAACTAAAGGTGTGCACCATCACCTCCTAGCTCATCTTACTGTCTTTAAAAGCTGTCAGTTTCCTCATCTCAGAACTGACTCCAAACTAAGTTGAGAACTTTACTATTTTCATCACACTTTTTCCAAAAACCAAGACCAAAAACAAAATCTCTTACTTTGTAGCTGTTTTTTAAAAAGTAAACCTTACATCTCTAAAACATACTGATTTTGGAAAGTGTTGCTCTTCTGAGTGTATGTCAATTACGTATTTAATGTCACCACTGGACAGTATGAAGTCTTCCAATCGAGGCTGAATACTCACATGAAATGTTCAGTGCTTGAGCCTCAGATAGACAGTCCACATTGAATTTCTGTCCTTCAAAGTAACCTTTCCTGAACAAGGTCCTACTTATTTATTGCTTGAAAACAAGTAGACCTTGGAGAGAGAGGGATAGAAAAATGGGCAATCAGCATCTCTTGAGATGCAGAAAGAGTTTAGAGTTTAGGATTACATAATGCAAGCCCAAAGTATCCAATAAGTATTTACCTTTGAGGATCAGTAATTAAGGACCTAGAGATAGAGCAATTGTTTGGTATTATCAGAAGGGCCGCTAGGTGCAGTCTCAGATCCTTGTCAGAGAGAGGCAGAGGGAGGTTTGATGGAAGAGAAGACACATGTGAACACAGAAGTAGACACAGGAGTGACCAGGACATCATCATCCATGCAAGTGACCACCGGAAGAGACAAATGTGTGCCCACTGCCTTGTGCCTCTGGAGAGAGCGCGGCTCTGCTACCACTTTGGTTTTAGTTCGATGACACTGTCAGGATACTCAATTAATTCACATCTGTTGTAGAGGTCCATTTCACAAGAAGGTGCCCTACCCCCATTATCCCCTTTTCTACACCGTCCAAGTAGATGTAAAACTAAAAAGCACTAAACATGGTTTCTTCTGCTTGCAGACACTACAGTCTTGGGAACATTTCATTCTTTCCCTGACAGCTCTTTCTGTGGTTTCCCATGTGGAAGAGAAAATCATTTTAAAGTTATTTCTTAATCACATTTTCTAAAAAAAGATTAAGAATATGGGCATATATAATTCATCAAGTAGTGAAACTTGCAATGAAAAGATACATTTTACTTTTTTCTTTTTTTCCTGAAGAAGCATCACCCATGCTCTAGCCTAGAGACATTCAGAAGGACTGGTCCAATTCAGCTGTTCCCATCATCTCAAGCTTTGAACATTGCCCAGAAGCCAATTCAGTTGTGCATGGTTTGTTCAAGGACGCTTAGAGTTCAGGCTGATCTTCTTTTCCTAATTGTTGAAGTGAACAAGGAGTCCTAAGGCGGTCCTAAGCAGATTGGGGCGGTCTGCTTAATAATCACTCCTCATTGGCTTCTGAGCACTGTGGAAGAAGATGGGTCCCTGGCAGAAGCAGCTGGGTTATAGATTTGCTATCTTAAGCCCCTCTGAGTGCTCAAATAAACCTCAGATGTAAAGACTTGTCAATGTTTAGAGGAAAAGCTCTCCAAGCTACACATTGTCAATAAGATGCTATTGAATTCACCCTCTCATTCTTCTGCTTGTGTTTAAAATACCAGATGGGCTTTTAGAGAATTCACTGTGTCATGCAGGTAATGTCATTTTGAGTTGTTGGCAGGGAATTCTTAATGAAATCTCAATAGTGTGATTCTGTTTTTACAAATCAGCAAATATTTCACATAAAAAAGAAACTTCTTCTTCCCCACCATACTTCTTGGGAGGTGTGTGTGTGTGTGTGTGTGTGTGTGTGTGTGTGTGTGTGTGTGTGTGTGTTTCATAACCAGACTAAAGTCTCCTGCCCATTCCCTTTAGGCTGTGCACCTGCAAATTGATCTTGCATTGTAATAGCTCAGTTTTGCTTAATCTGATTATACTTGACTGAAAATGAAAAGCAGTGTTTATATGATATATTGAAGGCTTTGCAAAGGGAACCAACCTTCTAGCAGACTGTAACAATTTAATGCAGGGTTCCTCAGCAGTATCACATTGACAATCAGGGCCAAATTATTCATACTTGTAAGGGGAATGCAATGCTGATGCTGAGCATCATCCCTGGCCTCTTCCAACTAGGAGCACAAGTGTGCCAGTAGCCCTCCCCTCATCGTGTGGGATGAACAAAAACGTGAGTATTGCCAAGTAAAGCCACTTTTAAAAATTTGCTTGAGTCAGAGGTAAATTGTATTAAAAACAACAACAACAATAAAACCCTTGTATTAGAGGATTGGAGGGAGTGATGGCTCAGTCAGTAAAGTGCTTGCTATGCAAGCCTGAGAAACTGAGTTTGATCCCCAAGACCCAGGTTTAAAAACAGAAAAGCCAGATGTGGTAACATCTGCCTGTAATTCCAGAGTTGAGGAAACAATGACAAGAGAACCCCTGGGGCTCACTGGCCAGACACTCTAGCTGAATTGGTGAGCCCGAGGTTTATGAGAGACTCTGTCCCAAAAAATAAAAATAAAATAAAGTGAAGGGAAATTGAGGAAGACATGTTGTTGACTCTAGCTTCCATAAACTTGTCTATGCAATATTTGTGTATAATTACATACATACATACACACACACACACACACACACACACACACACACACACACACACTGCTTCCTGGAACTCAAACTCTTCTGCAATCGTCTCCCACACTGAATAGAGCTAATCCATGCAGTCAATGGGATATTATGAGACTTAAGAGAATATGACTTTTGTTGTGGTTGTTGTTATGTTTTGTTGATTTGTTTGTTTGTTTGTTTTGAGGTAGATCATGTGAGACATTGCCTTTTCATATTCCCTGCCGTGAGGGAAATTAGCTGTCATATAAAGATTTCCAGCAAGCCCATGGAGATGTCTGTGTTCCAATATTAGCCCTTGTTAAACTACTTTGTAATGTATTTACATGTGCAATCAATATGCTAATACAATTGCCATAGTATTGTCCATCACTGGTACATTTCTTAAATGTGTTGGAACTTGTCATGTCACATAGAAAGCTGAGCTATACAATTTCCTTGTTACTAAGTTTTCTTTACCTATTAAATGATGTCCAGTATGTGAGCTGAAGTCCTCTATTTTACAGTTTGGCAATTCTATTTAAAAAAAAAAAAAACACCAAGAAACTAACATTCCTTGCTACTATGAAGTTTCCAGGGTAAGATGTAGCCCATACCCCAGGGCCTCAGCTCAACTTTCCTTTAGACTTGCTACATCCTCTTTGAATTGTTCCAAAAGTTTTCTTAGGGGTAGGAACAATCTTTCTTGTACCTCTATTTCACTGTCGCTTCAAAATAAGAACACACACTTTTCTTCTAGATTCAAATATTTAATTCTACTTGGATGGAAAAATAGACTGAGAACACCAAACACTGGAAATTCCAGGGCCATATCAATGGATATGGTTGTGGCATAGCTTCTTTTCCCAGCTTTCCTCTGAGATGGTAGCCTACATTCCCTTAGAACCGCCTCTACTTTTATTGTTAAAGGCAGGACAACCAACCTCCTACTCTCCTTGGAATGTACCTTCCAAGATCTCCAAAATTAAATCTATATTGATGTTTCTTTATATTAAGTATGTTCTTCATAGCCTATAGGACTCATCAATCAACTGGGAAAGAATGATTTTGTCAGTTCAGGTTAGACTTTCAGTGTGACTAGCATTGATAGGTAGGATCACCTGCTACTGAGATACCTCCCTCCATAACATTCTTCACTCAGGGTTGTATATAAGCAAGCTATCTATTCACATACTAATGCTGTATAGCATAGCACTCCAAGACTCACTGATATATAATAACATTTATTTCTCAGTCATGTGTCCTGGGTTCATTTGGACTGTGGATGAGCCCAAGTTTAGTCATCCTCATTAGAGCAGTAGCTTACACGAGAATACTCTTACAGAGGTGGTAGTGGGAGTACAAGTGCAAAGAACCAAGCAATTTTATCCTTTAGGACTGATTGATTACTGGGATGAGCTCACTTTTATCCACATCCTACTTTCCAAAGGAAGTCATATGACCAAGACAAAAATCAAGGAAATGGGAAATATTCTTCCTTCATTGAGACTTGAAGAAGTGAGGTAGGAGGAAGGGATATATGATGAAACTAGTCAAACCTATGGGGCTTTTCACTTTATTTTTCTTTCCCCAAATTTATCACTACAAAAATTGTTATAACCAAATTGAACTTACACTTTACAATTTGTTAGATTAATCTTTGATTCAGAATTTACAACATTGATTTCATGGGTTACAGGGCTTCACTTGCTATATCACTTATGTAACACAGGTACATATTTTCCCCTTTTATTATTCATGTTAAAATTTTATGGAATTGTTGCTGAGGCTGGAGAGGATGACCCAGTGCTTAAAGGCACTTGCTGCTCTTGCAAAAGACTTGAGTTCAGTTCCCAACACTCACATGGCAGCTTAAAACTATCTTTATCCCCAGTCCCAGGGAACACAACATCTTTTTCTGATATTCCTGAGCACTAACTAGGCATGCACACAATATACACACATACAGACAAAATACTCATGCACATAAAATAAAAATAAACAGATCTTAATGAATGAATGAAGGAAGGAAGGAAGGTAGGAAGAAAGAAAGAAAACAACCACAATGGGGCTGTTAAGATGAGTCAACAGGTAAAGACTGTATTGCCAAGCCGGATGACCTGATTTCAGCCCCTCAGACCCACAGGGGGAGAGGAAAGAACTGACTCCTATAGCCCTCTGACTTCTGAACATACATAACACATATATGAAATAAATAAATAAAGCACTATGAACGCAGGGATAAGATTGAAAGTGTATGCATTGAAAATTCACTCAACAGTAAATAACATGAAACCCAACTTACAGTTGTTGGAATAAATGGAGATTTATTTGTTCTTGACTATCAAACAGTTCAAAAATAAGGAATATTGAGTTAGTGATATTATTTTCTCTATCTGACTCATGGTTATTACTGCACTAATCCATGGTCATTAGTGCCTTGGTTTTATTATTTATGCAAGAAGATGGCCTATGAAACATCAAGTCTATGTTCAAGATAAGGTTATAGGGTGTAGGACCATCTAGCTAACATTCAATCTCTACTTGTATTCAGAAGACAAAACTTTTCCATAAACTTGCACATTTATATCTCAATAGAAAAGTATATTTTGAGCTTTATAGGAAAATAGATGAGGATGAAAGCTATTTGGAAGAAATTCTAGGAAAAATGAGAACATCTACTACAAAAGGACCCTTTATTCTCAATCATTCGTCCTTCTGAATAGTCCTTACCTTGGGTATCCACTTGGAAATAGTACAAACTCTATCCCACAACAATGCCTCTGTTTTACTAAGGAATGTGTTCATTTGCATTTTTATCGGGCTACATAGAAATTGATAGTGAGTTTTGTAAGTTGATTGGTAATTTTGATATTCTCAAGAAGTACTGTAGTATTTTATGGGTTGACTAATACTATAAAAGGTCTGTGGTAGTTTGAAAGAAAGTAGCCTCCAAAGGGATTGGCACTATTAGGAGGTATGACCTCACAGAAGGGAGTGTGTCACTGTGGGGTGAGTTTTGAGGTCTCTTTTGCTCAAGCTCCCCTCAGTGTGACAGTTGACCTCCTGTTGCCTCTGAGTTAAGATGTAGGACTCTCAGCTTCAGCACCATGTCTGCGTGCATGCCACCATGCTCCCCTTCCTGATAATGAACTGGACCTCTGAAACTGCAAGTTTTCATTTATAAAAGTTGCTGTGGTCATGATGTTTCTCCACACCAATGAAAACCTAACTAAGACAAGGTCTTATTTTGATACGGTGTCCTTGGAAAACATTTTAAAATCCTATGAGTTTCAGCTTCAATTTCTAAAATACATACTTATTTTAAAAAATAGCTAAGTTTTATGGATTGATTATTGTGGTTAGTTTTTTTTTTTTTTTTTTTTTTTTTTGTCAGCTTGACACAGCTAGAATCATCTGGGAAAAGGGAACCCAAATGAGAAAATTCCCTGTCAGATTGGCCTATAGGCCAGTCTATGGCACATTTTCTTAATGATTGATAAGGGAGAACTCAACCTACTGTGGGTGGTGCCATTCCGGGACAAGTTCCTGGACTGTATAAGAAAGCAAACTTTACAAGTCACAGGAAGCAAGCTGGTAAATAGTATTCCTCCATGGCTTCTGATTCAGTTATTGCCTTAGCTTTTCCTTGATGATGTAGACGGTATAAGAATAAGTAAGCCTGCACTCTAGCCAGGGAAAAAGGTAAGCTAACTGCAGACCTTTACCTCTCCTTCTGCTCCTCCAAATCCAATCACCCAGGCTTATTCCCATCTCTGTGACAGTTATTCCCATCTCTGTGACAGTCTCACTTCCCTTGCCTCCATCTATAGTGGATCCCACAGTTCTTCCCTCCAAACTTCTTCTCCCCTTACCCATTGTTTTATCTCAGCCCTAACTCCAGAAGGCACTTTCTTGGAACATACAGGACACTCTGACCAGGGAAGCAAGTAGGCTAACTATAGATCTTCACCTCTCTTTCCATTCCTCCAAGTCCAATACACCAGCCCCATCCCTAGGAATGCACCAGATCTTCTACTGTGGCCTGTCCTCATACCCTGCCACCATTACCAGGGGAATAACTAAGCAGATCCTAGTGGAACATCCTGCTTTCCTTCCTTGGGTGAACACCCTCTACATACCTCCTGACCCCTATTTCTAAGTGTCAACTCCCAATACTCAGAAACACATTCTACCTAGAACCCCTAGTAGCCACATGCCAGGAAACACACAGTTACTACACTCTTCTAAGATATCAGCTCCTAGAACTACAGTCTTCCCAATTCCAGATGCCTAGACTCCAGCATAAAAAGATAACTAACGACAGCCAGAACAATATGTCTCCACTAGAGCCAAGGAACCCTACCACAGCAGGCCCTGAATATTCCAGCATAAATGGAAAAACAAGAAAAAGACCTTAAAATAGCCTTGATGAATATGATAGAGAGAGGTTCTTAAAGAGGAAATTAATAATTCTCTTAAAGAAATATATGAAAACAAACAAATAATAGAGGGAAATGAATAAAAACATTCAAGACCTGAAAGTGGAAAAAAGAGTCAATAAAGAACACCCAAACAGGGAAATCTGGAAATGAGAAATTTAAGACCTCAAACTGGAACCACAGAGGCAAGAGTCACCAACAGAATACAAGAAGTGGAAGACAGAACCTTGGGTATTGAAGACAAGATAAAGGAAATGCCTACCTCGGTCAAAAAAAATGTTAAATATAAAGAACTTCAGACACAAAACACCCAGGAATACTGGCACACTATGAGAATACCAACTCTAAGAATACTAGGAATAGAGGAAGGAGAAGAATCGTGCTTAAAGGCAAGAAATCAGAGAAACAACACATTACAGTAGCCACAAATAGTATAAAATATCTTGGAGTAACTCTAATCAAGCAAGGGAAAGCCTTGTATGTTGGGCAATATTGTTTTAAGGTGTGTGACTTTCATTTATGCTGCAGTTGTTTCACTCTGTGAAGCTGTGATTCTTTGTCAGTCTAAAACACCTGACGGTCCTAATAAAAAGCTGAATGGCCAATAGTGAGGCAGGAGCAAGGGTAGATGGGGCTGGCAGGCAGAGAGTATAAATAGAAGGAGAAATCTGGAAGAGAGGAGGAGCAAAGTTAGAACAAGAAGAGGAGGGCATCAGGACACCCTACTACACAACAAGCCACTGAAAAAGACGTAAAGAAATATATACAGAAATAAAGAAAGGAAGAAAACCCAGAGGCAAAAGGTAATTGGGATAATTTAAGAAAAGCTGGCAAGAAAGAAGGCAAGCTAAGAATGGGCATTCATAACTAAGAATAAGCCTCCATGTGTGATTTGCTTGGGAAGTGGGTGGTGGACCCCCCAAAGACCCAAAAGCTGGAATTTCCAGTGTTTGGTGTTCTCAGTCTATTTTTCCATCCAAGTAGTATTAAATATTTGAATCTAGAAGAAAAAGAAAAGTGTTTGTTCTTATTTTGAAGCGACAGTGAAATAGAGGTAGAAGAAAGATTGCTCTTACCCAACTAGTAAATCACATCTAATTGAGTTGTTGGCCAAAGGGTTCCCATGGGACATTTCTGTACTGGAAACTGTATTTGGTGACAAGAGATGTCCAACTGGGGCACAACACTTGTATAATAAAATATAAAGAGATTGAAGAAGATATCAGAAGATGGAAATATTTCTCATGACCACGAATCTGTAGGATTAATATAGTGAAAATGGCCCTTTTACCAAAAACAGTCTATAGATTCAATGCAATACTCACCAGAATTCCAACATAATTCCTCACAGATCTACAGATCTTGAAAGGACAAGTTTTAGGTTCATATGGAAATACAAAAGGCCCAGGACATTCCGAATTTAAAAAAAAAAAAAAAACCTGTGGGGAGGTCTCACTAGTCCTGATTTCAAGTTGTACTACAATGCTCCAGTAATAAAACAGGATGTTATTGGCACAAAGACAGACATGTTGATCAATAGAATTGAATTGAAGACTGAGGCATAAATCTACACACCTATAGACACTGATTTTTTGACAAAGAGCCAGAAATACACACTGGAAAAAAAGACAGCATCTTCAAAAATAGTGCTGTTCAAACTGGAAGTCTTATTGTAGGAGATTCCAAATAGATCCATATTTATCGCCCTGTAATTAAATTATCCCAACTACCCTTTGCTGCTGGGCTTCTCTCTCTCTCTCTCTCTCTCTCTCTCTCTCTATATATATATATATATATATATATATATATATATATATATATATATATATATATGGAATTGCCACATGATGAGGGATACAGAGTCTGACCTGGACATCTTGGTCACCAAAGGAAGCTTCCAGTACTGGGATTAGATTGCAACTAACTGAGCTGTTGGTCAAAGGGGTCCCATGGAAATCCCCAAACAACTCAGGGTGATGCCCGGAGAATAAGATGCCCCATAGCTAAAGACAATGCCTACAAAGCTCATTGAATATGGAGAAGTTGAGCTGGTGCCTACATAGAGATGTCACCCCTACATACTAGTGGCTTTGGTAAAAGAAGGTATTCTGCAGGCTACCAAAAAAGAAATGTAAACACAAACCCAGTCACAAAACCTTTGTCTACAGTGCTGTCCTGCCTGCAATGGTGGCACAAAGCTTGTGGGGGTGATCAACCAATGTCTGATTTGACTTAAAACCCACTTCATGAGGTGGAACCCAAACCCAACACTGCTTGGGTGACCAAGAACCAGGGACTAGACAGCCCAGGGACCTATGATAAACACTACTATTGAAAAATAAATTAATAGGAATAAATGAATAAATATAGTGATAAAATGATACTTAATGATATTGTGCTATACTCATAGATAAGTGCCATCATCAGAGATGCTTCCTCCTGCAGCAGATGGGAACAGAGACTGAAGCAGCATGCACCAGGCCTTCACAGGTCTGCACCAGGTCCTCTCTGCATATATTATAGCTTGTTTTAATGACACTCTTGATGAGTGAATGAGTGGATCTCTGATTCTTGTACCTTCTCTTGGGCTCTTATCCTTCTGTTGGTTTGTCCTGACCAATTTCACTGTGATGGTTTTCATTTTAATATATCTTACTATGTGTTATTGTTATATTTTAATATCATCTTTCAGAAGCATGTTCTTTTCTAATGAGAGGAAAAACAAGTAGACCCAGATTGGGTGGGTGAGTGGGAAGGAACTAGGAGAGTATGGGGGGGGGGAACAATAATCAGGATATATTATATGAGAAAATAATTTTCAATTAAAGGAAAGAATAAAGAAAAAAAGGAGTAACCAAACCCTTTCCAACCCTCAAGATGTTTTTGGTTATGGTATCTATCACAGCAACAGAAAGCAAACTAGAACAAGTATGAAATGCACCCCACAGCCTCTTGTATTGAACATTTGGTTCCCAGCTGCCAGCACTATTTTGGGACATGGCAAGTTTAGAACATAGACCTGAGTTGGAGGAATTCAGTGATGGGGGAGGCAATATGACTTTGAGGGGTTTACCTGACTGCCTTGTCCCTTCCTCACTCTCTGCTTCCCATCTTTCATGAGCTGAACAGACTCTTTATCTACACATTGCTGCTACCATGATGTTCTACCTTACCATAGACCTAGAAACAGAGTTAAGTAATGATGGATGGAACCCTCTGAAATATGAGCTGAGGCAAATTTCTCCTTCCTGTAAGTTCTTTATATCAGGCATTTTATCACAGGGATGAAAAAGTGAACTAATTAATATACTGAGCATGGTGACTCATGCCTCGAATTTTAGCACACAGGAAGCTACAGTGAGCGATAGTGAGATCTTGTCTCATAACAACAACACATGTTAGAAGATGGTGTATTCAATATGTATTAGTGCCCACCACCTCCCATGATGTTTCAATGCAGTACTCTGATGAACCAAAGGGATAAGGCATACCTGTCAAAAATGACTACCCCACAAACTTTATAATCAGTAGCTGGCTTCCATCACTATCATTATTTTATTAGAGTACATCAATACATTCTGATTAGACAGGGCATCATCCTGTGATTTGCATTGTTTCAGAACATCAGGCCATCAATAATATGTCAAGAATATAAATCATCATTGCTTTTGTTCAGCTGCTGCATCATCATCACCACTAATTATTAGCTTTCTAGGATACTCAGAAGGAAAGGGTCGATGGGAAACACTTTTAATATTAAGGAAAATATAGAGGAATATAAAAGCATCTTGCTTAAGACATAATATCTGGACCAGGCAGAAACTGTCTTCCCCTTCTCCTGCCTCCTCATCACAAAAGCCCCTCTCTATTCTTCTTTAAGACAGTGATAGAGTTTGGAAGGAAGCAGAACAGCTTCTGCCTATACCACCTCCTTCTAAAGAGAAAAGCATTTGCTTTCATTCTTTCCTTTAATCTCCCTGAAATTCACTGACACTTATAATTTGTTATTGTCTACTCATTGTTCTAATTGGGATTCAGGTCCCAATACTTAGCTGAAAAAGTTAACTAGATCAAGAAACAATTAGACCATTTAATCAGCAATTATTCTTGCTATGCACTTAGATAATAGACGCATGAACTGTTTCAAACATTTGGGGAAGTTGGATGTTCATATGTTATTTCTCTCAACTTCACACACCAGAAGCAATCACAGAATCTCTCCTCTATGAATATTAATCCAGGTACCGGGAAAGTGTATGAAGATAAAGCAATCATAAAAGCAATTAAAATGGCCCTTTTGGGATCTCCTGGTCTGGTGACTGTGGGCAGGAGCACTCACCCATGGCAGATTAAGCAATCCAGAGTCTGTTTACATCACTGTGCTAGCCCACCTGTGCTCAAGGGAGAGGAAGGTCAACTTGCCCAAGGCAGATCAAACCATCCAGAGTCTGCTGACTTCAAGGTGCTGGCCTCTCCTCAACCCACCAGGAGAGGGAGTCTCTTAGATCCCCCCCCCGCACCCATCCTGAAACCCATAAGAGTATTAGCCCTTCTTGCACCCACTGGAAGAAAAGCTTGGACCAGCAGCCACAAAGAGAGGAAGAGACCCCACCTGCACCCACTGGAAGAAGGGATGGGAAGACGACAATATAAGAACACATTCAACAACAGAAAACTCAATATGACTATACCAGAGTATAGGGACCCTACACCAGCAATACCTGAATATCCCAACACAGATGAAGTAGAAGAGAACAACTTTAAACACATCTTCATGAAGATGATAGAGACCCTAAAAGAGGAAATGAGAAAATCCTTTAAAGAAATGGAAGAAAAGACAAACCAATAATTGCAAGAAACAATTCAAACAGCAAACATTGCAAGGTTTGAAAGCTTAAATAGAGACAATAAAAAAAAAACCCAGTCTGAGAGAATGCTGGAAAAAGAAAAGCTGGGTAAATGATCAGGAACTACATATACACACATAACTAACCGAATACAAGAGATGGAAGAGAGAATCCCGTGCATTGAAGATACACTAGTAGAAATAGATTCATCGACCGAAGAAACCCTTAAGCCCAACAAATCCCTAACACAAAATATCCAGGAAATATAGTACACATTGAAAAGGCCAAACCTAAGAATAATAGGTATAGAAGAAAGTGAAGAAACCCAACTCAAAGGTGCAAAAAATATATTCAACAAAATTATAGAAGAAAACTTTCCTAACTTAGAGAAACATGTGCCAATGAAAGTAAAAGAAGCTTACAGAACAGCACATAGAGTAAACACCAAAAAAGTACCCTTGCTACATAACAATCAAAATACCAATCATACACAATAAAAAAAGAATATTAAGAGCAGCAAAGGAAAAAGGCCAAGTAACATATAAGGCAAACCTATCAGAAGTAGGCCTGACTTCTCCATGGAGACTCTGAAAGCCAGAAGGTCCTGCATAGATATTCTACAAACACTAAGAGACCACAGATGCCAACCCAGACTACTATACTCAGCAAAGCTTTCAATCACTATAGATGAAGTAAACAAGATATTCTATGATAAAATCAGATTTAAACCATACATATCCATTAATCCAGCCCCACAGGAAATACAGGAAGAAAAACTCCAACCTAAGGAAGTTAACTACACTCACAAAAACATAGACAATAAATAATTCCACTTTACTAAAAGCCAAAAGAAAAAAACAGGGTATACACAAAATACATAAAACAAATCCAAAACAAACAAGACTTAACAATCAATGAGCATCAATGTCCCTCAATATTAATAGTCTTAACTCACCTATAAAAGACACAGGCTAACAGAATGGATACAAATGCAGAATCCATCCTAATGTTGTGTACCTCAACTTTAAAGACAAATGTTATCTCAGAGTTAAAGGTTGGGAAAAGATTTTCCAATCAAATGAACCCAAAACAGAAGCTGGGGTAGCTATCCTAATATCTAATAAATTAGACTTCAAACTAAAAACAATCAAAACAGATGAAGAAAGTCATTTCATATTCCTCACAGGAAAAATCCATCAAGATGAAATCTCAATTCTGAACATCTGTGCCCCAAATACAAAGGCATCCACATTCTTAAAATAAATGCTACTAAAACTCAAATCTCACACAAAACCTCACACACTTACAGGGGGAGATTTCAACACCCCACTCTCATCACTAGGCAGGACCACCA
Organism: Phodopus roborovskii; assembly: GCF_943737965.1. Classification (NCBI taxonomy): domain Eukaryota; kingdom Metazoa; phylum Chordata; class Mammalia; order Rodentia; family Cricetidae; genus Phodopus; species Phodopus roborovskii. The sequence goes on from NW_026125811.1 coordinate 1,061,614, forward strand.
GACAGAAACTTTTAACAAAGAAACAAAAAACCAACAGAAGTTATGACCCAAACAGGTTTAACAGACATCTATAGAACATTCCATCCAAACACAAAAGAATATACCCTCTTCTCAGCACTACATGGGACCTTCTCTAAAACTGAGCATATACTCAGCAATATACCAAACCTCAATAGATACAAAAAATTGGAATAACCCCCTGTATCTTTTCAGACCATCAGGCTTTAAAGTTAGAATTCAACAACAACACAAATTGCAGAAACCCTGCAAACTCATGGAAGCTGAACAACGCGCAATTGCACCATTCCTGGATCAAGGAAGAAATAAAGAAATTAAAGACTTCCTAGAGAAAGAGGGGACAAGACCAGGCTACAGAAACCCACAGAGACAGCTGACCTGAACAAGGGGGAGCTAATAGACCCCCAGACTGATAGCTGGGAAACCAGCATTGGACTAACTCAGACCCCCTGAACATGGGTCTCAGCTAGAAGGCCTGGGCAGTCTAAGGAACCTCTGACAGTGGAACCAGGATGTATCCCTGGTGCACAAAAGGACTTTGGGAGTACATTCCCCATGGAGGGATACTCCCTTAACCTAAAGGCAGGAGGGAGGGCCTAGTTGCTACTCCAAATGACTTGACAGATTTTGTTGATCCCTCCTGGAAGGCATCACCCTCCCTGTGGAGTTGGGGAGGGGGATAGGGTGGGAGAGTGATCAGGGGAATGAGAGTGAAGGAGGGAGGGAGAGGGAACTAGGATCGATATGTAAAATAAGAAAAAAAAAAAAAAAGACTTCCTAGAATTCAATGAGAATGAAGACACAACATACCCAAACTTATGGGACACTTTGAAATCAAAACTAAGGAAAGTTCAGAGCGCTAAGTACCCACATGAACAAACTGGATAATAGTCACATTAGAGAATTAATAGCACAACTGAAATCTCTAGAACATAAAGACACAAACTCACCCAGGAGGAGTAGATGCCAGTAAATAATCAAATACAGGGCTGAAAGCAGTAAAGTAAAAACAATACAAAGAATCAATGTAACAAAGAGTTGGTTATTTGAGAAAATCAACAAGATAGACAAACCTTTATCCAAACTAACGAAAAGGCAGAGAGTGAATGTGCAAATTAGCAAAATCAGAAATGAGAAGGGGGACATAACAACGGACACTGAGGAAATCCAGAGAATCTTCAGGTCCTACTTTCAAAACCTGTACTCTACATAATTTGAAAATTCAAAGGAAATTGACTATTTTCTGGATAGATATCACTTACTAAATTTAAATCAAGAACATATAAGCAACTTAAATAGACCTATAACCCTTAATGAAATAGAAGCTGTCATCAAGTCTCCCAAGCAAAAAGAAAAAAAAAATTCCAGGGCCAGATTGTTTCAGTGCACAATTCTATCAGAAACTCAAATAACAGCTAATATCAATACTCCTCAAAGTGTTCCACACAATCAAAGCAGAAGGGCCATCACCAAACTCTTTTTACAAGGCTATAATTATCTTGGTACCCAAGCCACACAAATACACAACTAAGAAAGAGAACTAAAAACCAATCTCCCTCATGAACATTGATGTAAGAATACTCAATAAAATACTGGCAAATTGAATCCAAGAACACATCAGAGAAATCATCCACCATGATCAAGTAGGCTTCATCCTGGGGATGCAGGGATGGTTCAATACAGGAAAATCTATCAATGCAATGCACCATATAAACAAACAAACAAAAAAACACATGATCATCTCACTAGGTGCTGAAAAAGCTTTTGACAAAATCCAACACCACTTCATGATAATGGTCTTGGAGAGATCAGGGATAACAGGAACGTACCTAAACATAATAAAAGCAATATACAGTAAACCAACAGCCAATGACAAACTAAATGGAGAGAAACTCAACATGATTCCTCTAAAATCAGGAACAAGACAAAGCTATCCACTCTCTACATATCTCTTTAATATCATACTTGAAGTTCTAGCTACAGCAATAACAAAACAAAAGGGCATCAAAAGGATACAGATTGGAAAGGCAGAATTCAAACTATCACTACTTGCAGATGATATGATTGTTTACATAAGTGATCTGAAAAACTCTACCAGGGAACCCTTCAGCAAAGTGGCAGGATACAAGATTAACTCAAAAAAGTCAGTAGCCCTTCCATATACAGAAGATAAATGGAATTAGAAAGAAATTAGAGAAAGATCACCCTTAGAATAGCCACAAACAACATAAAATATCTTGGAGTAATGCTAACCAAACAAGTGGAAGACCTGTATGACAAGAACTTTGAGTCTTTAAAGAAAGAAATTGAAGAAGATAAATTTGAACGAATCAGTCCTAAAAAGTGGACTTGAACACTGTGTTCTATTCCAAAAATAGGAATATATTCATTGTTAAGTTTCCTATACAATGTAAAGAGGGCCTGACATAGTGGTGTATAATTTTAATCCCAGCACTCAAGAGGCCGAGGTAGATGGATATTTGTTACTTTGAGGCCAGTCTATTCTATATAGTGAATTCCAAGCCAGACAGAGCCATACAATGAGACCTTGTCTAAAAACGAAGAAATGCACATACACATCCCAAATATAAAGAGATATTGCCCATGTCAGATATTCTCGAGCTGGAGGGACAGGTGGTTGTGAGCTACTTGACATGGATGCAGGGAACCAAACTCAGGTTCTTTGCAAGAGCAGTGTGTGCTCTTAACTTCTGAGCCATCATTCCATGCCTAGTTGTTTCAGAAAGGGTTAACTGAAGAGAGAAGTCCTACCTTAAATGTGAGTGGCATCCTTCCATGAGTTGAACAAAAAGTAAATTAGGAGAAAGCAAGTTGATCCATAGTACTGATTTCTCTTTTTCCTGATTGTGATCTCCATAAAAACAGACATGTCATACTTTTCCCACCATGCCTTCTCTGACATACTGAATTGCATCTTTAAAATGGAAGCCCACACAAATCATTCTTCCTTTAATTTTTTTCTTGTTGGGCATCTTGTCACTGCAATGAGAAAAGTGACAAATACACAACACAATGTATAACATAAAATTATTTCCTGGGGTTCTGGGGTACAGTTCAGTGGTAGTGTTACTGGAGTTTCAGGTCTAGAAGTCCCAAAAACCTGGGCTTGGCCAACAGTTTCAATACATCGATTAAGGGGGTGATCAATAGTAAAAGACAGTGAAGGGAGAGAAAACCAATGTGGAAAAACTGAAAATAGAAACATGTGAAGGGATTTAGTGACCCCACGCCCATCTTTAGGGCCCTGATATGAACATTAGGCTTAAACAGTAAAAGAATTGGGGCATGGGGCATATACAACTCATCAACCTTGGTCAAGAGATGATCTAGTTGATTATTATCTAAGTTCTGGTTCTGCAAGGAGGTTCCAAGAAGGTCTGCTGTTTGAGGGAACAATCTGGTTCTCATGAGGTGACTGCTCTTACATACTCTTGATGTGAAGAACTGTCTACAATGCTCTGTTATCCCTGAAATCCATGGTGACTATAAGTTTAGTACCATAACTAGAACCTTTCACGCATCTTTTGGGGGCTATGTTATAGGATAATGCAAAAGCAGATTAGAATATCATGTCCCACCCAGAGCCAGAAGTAGAAATCAGATTCCATGTTTTTGATCAGGAGGAAGTAGATTTCTTTAATATGGCATTGTTAGGTGGTACCTCTACCTTTTTAGATAGTAAAGGAGGGGTGGGGTTGAAGGCTGATTATGAGGGAGAGGTCTATCTTCAATAGCATACGAGGCCTGTCCAGCTGCCTAACACACTCTTGAGAGCAAAAGGGGATGTCAAGACAAATATAAATAGGAGCAATCCCAGGCAAAATCCATAGCCTCCTTACGTGGAGAGCCAGCAAGGTGGCTCAGTGGATTAAGGTACTTGCTGCAAGCCTGATGTTTAGTCCTCAAGTTTCACATGGTAAAATGAGAGAACTGAGTTGTTCTCCTAACTTCACATACTCTGTGAGGCATGAGTTCACACACACAACACACAGACATACAGACAGACAGACAGACAGACAGACAGACACACACACACACACACACACACACACACACACCACAGATAGATAGATAGAGAGAGAGAATAAACAAATGAACATAATCTTAAAATTATAAACAACATCTTCATCTGCAAAATAAGAGGATGAGTCAGATTAGCTCCCAGCATTCTGGCTTTTATTTTATTCCTTTATGCCACCTCTGTTATACCATAAGCTCAGAGTAGGTCTCAATCTATTTCTCTCTGTCTCTCTCTCCATATCTCTCCATCTCTATGTCTCTCTGCCTCTCTCTGCCTCTCTCTCTCTATGTCTCTCTCTGCCTCTCTGTCTCTCTCTCTCTGCCTCTCTCTCTCTCACTCTCCACAAACATTGCAGCAGCATCATGGCTTGCTGAAGCTGATTTCTGACAGCAAATTTACAACTTCCCCTATCCACAAAATGTAACATGAAAGATTTTTTTTAAAAAACAAATGTATTTTGATCAGACTTCTCCATGGACAATGCAACGGGAGCTTTATTTCCCCCTTTTGACTTTTTACTTCTACAGCTAAGTAATTTATCTTTTCATATGGGTCACTTCTGAGGGCAAAATGGTATTAATAACTTCATGAGGGTAACAGGAATGAACTTGGAGGTTTGAGCACCTTTAGAATTCAAGAGATTCACTGAAGAGATGTGTAGCTAGTAGATATTTTATGATCACCTCTTATAATTGCTGATCCCAATTACATGACTTCTTTCAAGATGAAATGTAAGTAGTTCCTTTCCTCCATATTAGATAACTTTTGAAATATTCTATTATTTTTGCAAAGCCCAAAGCTCACCTTTCCCCATACTTACTCCATGTTAGATTAGCTGACTTTGCAAAGCAAATGGGAAGAGTTCAGTAATCCAGTTTACATGAATCCCAGTGTGTTTTATACCATTTCACAGAAATCATATCCTTCAAAGAATGCAGGGATCCTTCATGACTCACCTATTACAGGTGCATACCACCACACTCAGCTATAAACAGGATGTTTAAGAAAAGGAATGTGTATTGAATAACCAGACAGATAACCAGAACCCTGAAACTGATGACCTTATTGGAGTTTCGGATATGTGACTCCCTATGCCTATGAGAAACCAGAATAGTACCTGAAAACAGACTTCTTTGGTGTATTTTGAGCTCGTTATTCTGAAAAGCTGTAAACACTAGAGTAGCTCTGAAAATTGTCCCTTTATGAAAGGAATTTACATCTGTAAGGAAATCTGCATAACTGCCCCAGACAACTAGCATTGCCTGGGAAAAAAAAAATTGTCTGAATAGCAAACCACTTTCTGTTCACTGAGTATTTCTCTACTCACCCTTCCATAATTTGGGTACCCACTACCACCCACTAACAGTAAATCATTATTCCTCTCTGTAGTTTAGGATATTATGTAAACCAGTCATCTGCTCCTTCTGTTTCATGTCTTATGGGAATCCTGTGTATACACCTGTAGATAAAATGGTTTTGTTCCTACTTATCTGTCTTATGTCAAGTTAATATGCAGTCCAGCCAAGGAATCTAGTGAAGTAAAAGGAAGTCACTTTTCCTGCACTTAACAATCCCACATTCCATCCAAACAGCCTTCTCTCTCCTCTCATCCCTAGCTCTTACCACCTTGAACATATTGTTAGGCCTTGCCTAACATTTTGCTGTTCGTCTAAGGCAGAGAAATAAATGCCTCAATGACAGTTCATAGCTAGCAGAAGCGAAGAAAATGTAAATGTTGCACACCCTACTCAGGATTATGATGATCTGATGTCTGAAGAGAAGATTGTAAATTACAAAACACCATGATCTCAACAATTGCCATTGCATAAAGTAATTCAGATAGTGTGTGTCCTGTGATTACTTTATAGTGTTATTTTCTGAACCTAGGAAATGAGCCTAGATGGTCAGAAGGTTCTGTGCACTGATCTTAATGATGCATGAAGTCTTCTACAGTTCTGAGCCTTTTGTGCACAGCCTGTCACAGTGTGTCATTTTCCTTGCATCTTCTGTCTTCAAAGGTGGTGGAGAACTTTGAATAGTCAGGGCACTGTGCCAAATGTAAGGATTAAAAGGTGACTAATATGACAAGTCATAGTCTTCAGAATTGAGCTGCCATGCCACTTAAAAGAAGTTTGAGGAGACATAACTTTTGTGTCCATTTTTCAGTTAGCATCTTAAATTTTAAATCATAAACTTAGACAGTAATATTGATAGAACTACAAATATATTATCAGTCTTCAAATTTGAAAATGAAGCCTGCACATTAGTTACTTAAATGTGCCCATTAGCATCACTTCACCATTTTGGTGCCTACCATTACCCACATTATTTATTTATTTATTTATTTATTTATTTATTTATTTATTATTTTATTTAATTTTATATAACAAAGTCCAATTAAGTGAAAACAAGCATTTATACACAATATTTGGGAATTTGGGTGTCGTTCTTTCCAAACTACTTCCTGCTGGTAAGGGGCGCTGTCATGGGGGATTCAAAGAAGATTCAGATATCCTGGCTGTAGTCTGTAGGGCTGTTTTGTCCAGCTGTTTTGAAAGTAGGATCACCTTGTACTCTGTTTCAGGTGCATTACCCACTTTAAATATATAAGAATATTATAATACCTCTTATTTTTGTATTATCTAGCTTAAAATTGTATTCTTACAGGAGTTCATATATATAATGAAATATGATTATACATACACACATAAATACATACATACCCACATGCACACACAAATACATACATACATACACACATATATATATATATATATATATATATATATATATATTCCATATCCCACTTCCAACTCCTCTTGTACCCTCTCAACAGACCCCCTTCTCAATTTCCTGTCTTCTTTTTCTTTAAAAATAATAACCCACTAAGTCCAATAAGTTTATATGAACACAGGTATGGAAGTATCCACTGGAGTCTGGGTAACCTACCACTGGTCACACACTCAAAGAATGACCAGGAACTATTGGCTGCAGACATCTCAGTAAGGAGTGGGATCTAGAGTGCTTCTCCCCTATCTGTGCTGGAATTTTGGCTGGCCTGTTCTTGTGTAGGTTTTGAACAAGTAGTGCTGTGAATTAATGAATATAATGACCATGTCATGTTCAAAAGCAGCATTTCTGAGCACCACTCCTTATTCTCTGACTCGTACATACTCTCTGTCTCTTCTTTAGAAATATTCTCTGAGCCTTGGCTATTTAGGGCTGTGAACTCACAGTCATTTGTTCTCAGTACTTGTACCAATTATGATCCTGTATATTAACTGCTACCCAGTAAATTATACAAGAATAATTTTTCAGTCTAACGCTCTCCCAACTGAGCTATTTCGGTGCTGTCCAAGAATAATTTTTTAATCAAATAATGCAAAATAAAAAAGTACTGTAAAATTTCTTCCTATATATTTGGATAACCAGAGAGGGTTCTCTTAACAAGGCTCAGTGCATCACTAATCTAAGGATATAATACATCCTTAATGCATAAATACTTTGAAAGCAATTTGACAAGATCATTTAGCACAACAACAGTAGGGTCCACTTCAGAGCCTATGAACTCCCCAGCCAAGAACTTTTGGCAAGGTTAGGTTTACAGTATCAGAAATGGAATTCCATCCTATGGATCAGGCCTTAAATTCCATCAGAAAATTACCCAATAATAGTCATGCCACAGTTGTATCAGTGAGTACATTGTGCCTCTCAGGTAGATCAGTATTCTAGTATACTGAGTTCAGGACTGAGTGGGACCATTATTGTCTTTTCTTTTCCAGGGGGTATGTATGACATCCTATGGCACAATGAAAACTAGGCAGTGGGGAGGAAGTTCCCCAGTCAACTTGAGATTGATTCACTATGCCCTGCAGCTAAAGTGTAGGTGTTTTCAGTAATTGGGTCTTCCTATATATTTCTGTGTATAACCAAGGGCAATGGCAATAGCAATTGAAGTTTCCTCCTCTCAGATGACTCAAGCTTGTATCAAATTGGCATTAAAAATAGCTAGCACAGTTTCCATGAGGCTTTTCCAAAAATTTAAAGATTTAGCCCATACACGATCCCCTCTTCTTACCCATCCCTGTACTCTCATCCTCTCTTAATCCTTTAACTCACCAGCATATATCTTTTATAGCATTTATTTTTCTCTGTAATCGCATATTTCCACCCCACCTCTTCCATACAATTTTATTCTAATGGAATTAATTTTTACCTTAAAATACTTACTTGTAAATTAATAACATGTACACACACAGGTTTTCCATGTGGCCACTCAACTCAACTTTCTTAATAACATATAGCTTACCTATAGCTTACCTATTGGGTTCATATTCTAGCTAACTGTGTAATAGTTATGTCTTTGGGTAAATTGTTTGACCTCTGAATTTTAATTTCCCTTTCCATGATATTATGAAATTAATATTGTATTGTTGTTTTATAAGTTGCTACAAAGATAAAATGAAATGATACATGGAAATCTTTAGCCCACTGCCTAAAGATACGACAAAAGTTTACTGAACAATAACAGATTATTAGTTACCATGTAAAATACCTCCTCATTTGTAACAGAAGAGAGCTATTGTTCGCAATATCTACCCCTATATCTACTAGATCCATAATAGTTTGGTTAATTTGCTTTTTAAAAATTCATAGAGCTTCTTTGACAGCACAATTTTACCAAGGATTCATTTTCTAAAAGTACCTCAAAATTTGATAAATGAGCAAATTATTACTTTCCCTCTGCCTCGATCCTTATTGCCAAGACAAAACACCAATGTTCTGCATGTAAAAATACAAGAAATGGAAGTTTTCTGGCTATGAAACAGCTCTGAAGATACGACAAACAAGTGTAAATATGTATCTCCTTTCATTAATTCATAAATCATACCATAGTTCCATGTTCCTTTAAGATGCTTTGTAGACTTACTAAAAAGAAGCACCTCTGATGTGATCAATGCATGCTGTTTTCTGGGAATTCCACCATCTTACAGTAACATTTCAAGCCCATCTTTGCTAGTAACAGTGAACATCTTGGTTTCCTTGGGAACACATCCAAAGGAAATGGAAACACTGTGAAAAGAAAAACAGAGTCACCAGGGTAGAGAGCATCTGAGACTCTTATATAATGTTAGTGGGATTTGAAAATGCTACAATTACTCTGGACAACTTAGGCTGCTTCTAAGTGCACAGCAATTATATTCCTAGGTTTCTACCCAAGAGAAACAAAATCATATATCTTCCTAAAAATTCATACAAGAATACTTATTATGTCTTATTCATAATATGTCAGGCAGCCATTAAAAGAATAATGGTGAAATGGATTTTGGCATGATGGAGTATATCTCAGTGATAAGCCAAGATGAAGTATGATGCATATAGCAATGTGTAAGAATCTCAAAACCATGATAAGTGCAAGAAGCCAGATTTATATGAAGTTCTGTATGTATGCATTAGTTTCATTTCTCATCTCTAAGATCAAATATCTGACTAAAAAAATAACTTAAGGGTAAAAGAACTTGTTGGGTTCATCCCACCTAAAGCGCTCAGCTTTTGACCATACTTGGGCACAAACCCAGCTTGTGATGGATACTACTCCCTCACCTATAACCTAGAAAGTCTCCCTGCTTTCATATGTTTGTGTGGCTTCTCTGTCTTCAATCTCTGGGATTGCTCTACTCAAATAAACCTGTTGTTATACTTTTTCAATTTGGCTTGATCTGGCATACTGCATCAGTGAGAAACTTATTATTAGGGGGCAGAAAACCTATTACCTTTACTCATACATCCTTCCTGACTCTAAAATCAGAACCACTGGGCTGATACTTTCAAGTTTATCAGCCATTTTTTGAACTACATTTTCATAAACTTTCCTTTGTTGTTGCTTTGAAGGAGAAGAAAATTCCTTAAACAGCTCCTATTTGCAAGTTGGAAGCTTTGCTGGGTGGGGTGTTGCCCTGAAGGCACCCTCCCTTTAACAGGCCTCTCCTTATTTCTTTCATCACAGGCCTTGGTTATGACACTAAATATCCTGGTGCTGTTTTTTTACTTCAAACTGAACTTTTTTTTTAATTTCTTTTTGCCCTGTTGCTGTTTTTCACTATAGACCTACATAATAGTGATTACTAATAACCACACAACACAGTCAATAGAAATCTGCTCCAAGGAATTTCATCCACTGATTTTCAGTTTTGACTTAGATAAGTTTTATTTAGGATAAAGGAACAAAATAATCACATTTTTTGCCAAAATATTATGAGAATGGTCTCTAGCCTAGTTAATGATATTATTTTCCTTTAAAATTTTTGACAGTTACTTTTCCGTTGCTGTGACTAGACATCATGATCAAGGCAACTTACAAAAGAGTTTATTTGGGGCTTTCAGTTCCAGAGAAATATCCATGATGGGAGAGTAGTGGTAACAGGAAGCAGGTGGCTGGAACAGCAGTTGAGAGGTCACATCTCAAAGTGCAAGCTGGAAATACTGAAAGTACACTAGAATTGGCACATGGATCAAAGCCTACCCCCACTGACATGCTTCTGCCAATAAAGCCATAACTCCTAATCCTCCCTGATGAGCCATCAACTGGGAACCACATATTCAAATGCCCCCAAATTAAAGGGAACATCTCTCATTCAAACCACCACACATGTACATCCACACACAACTTCACTGCACATGCAAATAAATGATTAACTATCACACTGTACTAATAGAAACCAGAATAATGACTGCCTGTAAGGAAGGTGTTCTTTGTGAACATGGTAAAATAAATGTTCCATGTTTTGACTGAGGAGAGGTACATACATACATAAGTATATTTTTGTTAACAAATCAAGCATTATATTTTATAACTGTACATTTTTCTAAGGGTAAAGTGTAATTTACTTTTAAAAGCCATAGGGGAAATGAAAAAGACAGCAGCATTCAAACTTACAGTTGTAAGGGACTTCAAAGATCATTTCATTTAATACTTTCCTTTTTGAATGTGCACGCACACACACACACACACACACACACACACACACACACAAACACACACACACACACACACACATCCATACAAAAACCCTACTGGATGATCACCAAACTCCAACCTGATGGCAGTGTGGCTATAGCTCAGTTAATAAAGTGCCTGCCTAGCCTGCATAACCTTTTCAATCCTGAGTGTTACATCAAATGTGCACATAATTGATATTTTCACTAAGCATAAACTCCAGATAAAATATCCAGAGGTGTCCATACTTAAAGCTGTAATGGGCCTCTTTTGAATTTCTCCTCCATATTCCATTCCCATTCTCTAGAGTTGTCATGTAAGTAGATCATTTCAGCTAACTTTAGGAAGTTTGACAGTAAAAATGTCCAGGATTCTTTGAAAGGTTAGTCTCATACAAACATGTTCTATGAGTATGCCAGGAAAAAAAAAACTTTGTTATAATGCAGGAGACCCACATCAGGACAAGAAGATCTCAGTTGCCTAAATAACTTGTGTAGGAAGCCTTATAATTATGCTGTCATACTTGATAAAACCAGGGTTGGGAACACAACTCAAATCATGACTCAAATGGATTTTTTTCTTTTTTTCCTCTTGCAATGCAATGTTAGTTATAGCATTAGGTTATACTGGCTTGCTACTGCAGGAATGAAGAAAAGTGCAATGACCTCCCCTCTGTGGCTGAATTTGAAAAGTTCAATCTCATCACCATTTAAGCTTGCCTACAAAGAAGAAAATATGCTCGTGGGGTGGAATGCAAGTTAAAGTATTTCTTTTGGGAGTCTAACATATTTGACTTTTATAATTTGAGGGGTCTCATTTCATTTGTCTCTCCAGAAATGAAAGGGTAATAATTTCACTGGATAAACACAAATGCATACTACAGTCCTACTAGTTTCTCAATATGGCCTTATCAAATAGAGAAAAAAGACATCCAAACGGTAAGCCATGTACAACACAGGAAATATTTGGATGGTTACATGTTCTCTAGCCAAGAATCAACAATAGTACCTTGTGCTGGTTAGTTTAAACTGTCAACTTAGAGTTCTCTGAGAAGAGATTGTTAATGAAGACATAATTATCTAGCTGTGGTTGGCCTTTGAGAGATTATATTGATTATTGATTGATGAAAGGAGACCCAGCCCATTGTGGGCAGCAACACTCCCTACAAGGGAATTCCTCTACTTTATCAGAGTGGAGAAACTAAGCAATTAAGGTTTTATGTATTTATTCCCTCTTTGCTCTTTACTGTGCATAACTAGATGCTTGATTTCTCCTTGATAAAGGACTTTAACCTTGAATTGCAAGCCAAATAAAACTTTTTTTCTCAAGTTTGCCTTTTGTCAGGACATTTTTATCACAACAAAGGAAAAGAAACTAGAGCATATCCAAGTTGGGAAATTTTATTATTTGCTAATCACTAGGTCAAATACCCTTACAAGCCGTGGTTCTCAACCTTCCTAATGCTGCAACCCTTTAATACCGTTCCTCATATTGTGGTGATCCAAACCATAAAATTATTTTCATTGCTACTTCATAACTGTAATTTTGCTACTGTTATTAATCATAATGTAAATGTTTGTGTTTTCTGATGGTCTTGTGTGATACCTGTGAAAGGTTTGTTTGATCCCAAAAGGGGTCATGACCCACAGATTGAGAACCATTGCCTTAGAAGAACTCTATGTGGTAAGGCCTGTGTTTTATGTCCATTTGCTAAGTTAAGAAACTGATGCTTAGTGAGGTTAAGTACTTATAAGTAGGAAGGGATAGTACTGGTGCTTAAACCATTTAACCCAGTGAACCTGAACTGAGTCTAGTCTCCAAATGTCAACTTGTCTCTGTGCTGAGAATGCTAATGTCTCTTCCAGAAGTTTACCAGCAAAGTAACAAGCAAAGCTTTCTAAATTACTCAGTAAAAAGAAAGTAGTACCTCAAAGTACGTTTATAGAATATGCCCATTCATACAAGGCACAGAAAAGACTCAAGAAGAGGCTTGAAAATAAATTCTACTGAACTAAAAGACCCATAGTATTTCCCTTCCAATCAGTTTTTAATTGGTGTATAGTCATTGAATTGCACATATTGATAAGCTTTATAAAGACAATTTCTTTCAGGTATATTGTGTACTTTGACCATATTTGCTTCTTCTAGAACCACTTTCTTCTCCTCTTACCTGTTAGTAGGAAGGACTTTCTTCTCCTCTTTCCTGTTAGTAGTCCCCTTCCTTCCTCCCTCTATTTATGTCATTCATAGGTAGGTATGTGGGTAGATAGATATTTTTGTGTGTGTGAAAAAAATATGTGATTCACTAATGAGAGGAAACATGCTACACTTGTTTTTCTGAGTCTTGTTTATCTCACTTAACACAATGATCTCCATTTGCATACATTTTTCCAGCAATTTTGTTCTTCTTTTAACTGAGTCAATACACATTTTGCATATATATCCGTATCATATTTTCTTATCCATTTATCTGTTGTCAGACCTTAGGCTAATGACATAGTTTGATCACTGTGATCAGTGTGGTGATATACATGGATATCTCTGTGGCATGTGGACTCATAGTTCTCTGGGTGCATACTGGGGAATAGTGTAAATGGGTAATACTGTAGTTTTATTTTTAGTTTGTGAGGAACCTCCATACAGATTTCCAAAGTGGCTAGACCTGTTTACATTCCCACCAGCAATGAATGAGGGTCCCACTCCCCCACCATCCTCAACAGCATTTGTTGTCTTAATGATAACCATTCTGACTGGACCAAGATGAAATCTCCAGTAATTTTAATCTTCATTTTCTTGATGGCAAAGGATAATGAACACTTTTTTAAAAAATATTTATTATCTATTTGTGCTTCATGTTTTGAGAACTGTCTGTTGAGTTAGAAGAACTGTCAAGCAGTTAATAATTTACCTTAAATTCAAAATGGGCACAGACTTTGAAGTGAAATGAACCCAATTTGAAAAGAAAAGAAAACCAAACCCTTGCCTTATAAATCACTCCATTCAGCTCTATGATCTTCCAATTCTCATTCCTAGAACATCTTTCTGGTGATCTTATTCATGGCATTCATGGTGGTGTTGTCCCTGCCTATCATTTGCAAATAATTATTCTGTCTGTTTACCTCTAACTTGACTCTTCTCAGTGTGCTACAATAAGGAAGATGTTCACACTATTTTATTATTCAAACTTAAGGTTTTCCCATAAAGAGTCTGACAGGGGCTGGGGAGATGGGACCAGTGGGTAAAGTGTTTTTCACACAAGCATGACAACTGGAGTGTAGGTCCTCGGAACTCACATCAAAATCCAGGTACTTGAGATGCAGAAAGAGGATCCTAGGAGGAAGCTGGCTAGCTAGACAATCTGGATTTGGCCCAGGTACATCAAGAGACTCTGCATCAAGAAATAAACTAGAGCTAGATTCAGGAATATACCAGTGGTCAACTTCAGGCCTTCACATACATACATACATACACACACACACACACACACACACACACACACACACACACACACACACACACACAGAAAGAGAGACAGAGACAGAGACAGAGACAGAGAAACAGGAACATGAATATAAATATGTATACCACATGCACATGCAAGCAAAACAAAAAGATAATTATAAAATTATTATTTTAAAACATTAGAAGCATGACTCAGAGAGATGGAGAGATGACTCAGTTGGTTAGGGGGTTGCCACACAAGCACAAAGAACTGAGTTCAGATCCCTAGCACCATGTAAAAGCTGGCCACACTTGAATTCCAGATGGCCAGATTCTGGGAGCTTGTTGGCCAGCCAGCCTAGCTGAAATAGTTCTGTGAGACCCTATTTTGAAAAAGAAAAAGTAATGAGAAAAGGAAGAAAATGCCTGATATCAATTTCTGGCCAACACACACACACACACACACACACACACACGCACACACACACACACCACTAACCTCCCTACCCTTATCCCCCATGCACAAGAGTCATACAAATATAAAATTATTTCATACCACTAGCATTTAATTTATTAATGGAAGTATTGCAGTTTGCATAAGTGGACCATGTGTGAAATGGAATCTGGAAACCCTTAAGAGGTGGGCCTTGTTGAAAGGTTCTCAATGAACTTGGAGCTGTGCCTTGAAAGGGGTGTCAGGAATTTGCATTCTCTCACCTTTCTTCCCAGCTTCCCCTAGGCAAGGCAATTTTTGTTCCGCCCACTCTCAATCCAGAGAATATATTGCCTCACACAAGGCCTAATTAGCAATGGATCAAACAGCTATGGACCAGAACCTCTGAAATCGTCAACCAAAGCAAATATTTGTTTATTGTAAATTGATTAAGTATTTTGTCACAGTGAAGGAGAACTAACAAAAATAGCACAGTAGCAAGTGGATTCAAAGGAGATTCTGAGAGACTGAGGATATATAGTTATTGACAGAAGTAATAAATTTACTAAATTCAATACAAGAACAGCTATCATCTATGAAGGAGCAAAAATGTAATCTTTGGTGCTATTTACCAAGACAGAAATTATTTCTCAGCCAAAATTACCTAGTTCTCCCCTTCCAAAAAAAAAAAAAAGTAGTTCAAGTTATACAATCTCTCAGAAAATGTGTCCTGTTTTGAAAAGTCCCTCGGGTTATTGAAAGAATATGTGGAGACCTTTTTCTTATTTCCAAGCTCCAAGTAATTTTTCCTCACACTTTTTTTTCTTGTGGAAAGTGTCAGAGTCTTAGGATGTAATTCCTCTACTGAAGTGCTTGCATAGCATGAGTCAAGTCCCAGCTTTAATCCTTAGCACTGTGACAATAGGGAGTTTCTCTTCACCTCTAAGTGGGCTCATAAGGTCATCCTCAACCCTCAGCTTCATAGTGAGTTCTAGGCCAGCTGGGTTACATAATGCTCTGTCTTCAATATATGATATAATATGTATAAAAACATATTTCAGCAGTAGGCTGGAGTTTCACAGTTCTATAATCTTCCAATTTTTCATAAGCAAAGACGTGTCCTAGAATGGACTTTTATGATTCTAAGCCTCTAGCTTGACCCTCAGTAGTAATCTTATTCTGGATGGAGTTCTCAACCCAGTCCCAGACTATTTCCAAGATCCTTCTTCTGTCTTCCTAATATACACATCCTAAAACTTGAAGGTCACAGTGCCAAACTCCAGCCAGACATCTTCTCATGTGCCTGGAAATAGACCCAGTTCAATTTACCTTGAATTCCTCTAGGTCCAGTGATGTCTTTTCATCCATTATTTCTGTCTGGAAGGATAACTGACCTCAGGGCTTCTGGAAAATTGAACTTCTAGTTCCCATGAATACAAAGGCTGTCTAGTGAGCTCATATAGCTTGTGTGTGTGTGTGTGTGCGTGTGTGTGTGTGTGTGTGTGTGTGTGTGTGTGTGTGTGTGTGTGTGTGTGTGTGTTGGCTTTTAGAGACAGGGTTTCTCTATGTAGTTTTGGAGACTGTCCTGGCACTTGCTCTGTAGATTAGGCTGGCCTCAAACTCACAGAGTTCTGCCTGTCTCTGCCTCCCGAGGGTTGGGAGCCACCACTGCCCAGCTCATATTACTTTATAGTGTACCCCACACTTGATTTGCTGTTTGAGAAGGCAGAAAAGAAAGCTAGATGTATTCAACATAGAAAAACACAGAAACCATAGCTACACTACAATGAAGACTTAGAGATATGAGGAATCTCTAACAAGTGGGGGCTGTGGGCTATTCAAGGTAGGACCACATTTGTTGAATACCTGCTACTTAACAAATTCTGAGACTCATTTGGGATGATTTAAAATATTATTCCTTACCACCCAAATCAACATACTGGAGTGTAAGTTACTTCACAACTAAAATATAGAAGCACAACACTTCTTGTCTTAAAACTTCACACCTTCCACCTGATTTATCAACTCACTAACAGCAAATGTCAATTTCCCTAGACAGTGGCCTTAGGTGAAAAATGAACAAAGCCTATGCTCTAACACCTGGGTCCTACATGACTAACCACACTTAAACTTGATACAGCAACCATAATAATCAAAATCTTAACTAATATTTACCAAGAAGTTATTACATGTCTGGTATCTTCTAAGCATTTTACATATGTTGTTTCCTTTAATGTCCATGGCAACCTTATATGACAGTCACAAAGATTAAGTTGCATTTTATAGGCAGGGATTTGGTAAAACAAAGAAGTAATACATTAAAGGTAACAGAGTGGTAGTGTAATAGGGACCCAGGAATTAGGATACCCTCGGGAAATGCCATGCTGAAGGTGAAGATATGCTACCACAAAGTCTTGGCATCAGAGGTAAGTCTTTATCTCTCAGAAAAAAAGATAATCTATATATGTATATGTCTTGCATCGTATTTTAAATTTTATGTAAATTGTGAGCAGTATGGAGATAAACTGAGTTCGCTGTCCCTAATTTGGCTCCAAAGTGTAAATGCATTTTCTCTATTTGTTTATATAATGCCTTTATTAATGTAGATGAACATCTAGACTCAGAGTCAAGTCTATGGTTAGGCCCTCTGGCCACAGTGGCACCAGGATTAGACTCTACAGTGACACCAGAATTAGTCTCCAAGCCTTTGACTGGATTCCCTGACATGTATGAGAGAGAACCTGTTTCAGTGACTCTTGTCCAGAAAATGCTTTGTTCACAATCTAGAATGTACCAAGGACAGCAATTAGTGTGACTTGGGAAGAGGCCCAGTCAACTTCCTTTGATTTGAGAAGTAGTAATGATGTGTATTATAGAGTGTCTTTCAGGTCCCTTCACAGAAAAGTTTCTGAATAAATTTTCATGAAGAGAGCTGAGGATCCCTTTAATGCCATTCACATTTCCTAGTTTGTTGCTCAGAATGAAAAGAGACAGCCATATAAATTATTTCCCAAGAATGAGGATTAATCCTATCTGAATAACATTCCAGCCAAACATGTGGCAGGAATCATAAAATTCCAGGTTATACATACCTCATTAAGTAAATTTAGAAACAATATTGGTGGATAGCCAGGTATGGTGGCAGAGACCTGTGATCCCATCACTTAGAAGACTGAGGCTGGAGGATCATGAGTTTGAGACCAGCCTGGGCTAGGTAATGAGCCCTAGCCTAGCCTGGGCTACTTAGTTACACCATGTCTCAAAACAACTAACTAACCTAACAAACAAATATAAGCCTCAAATATAAGTGTACTGAGGCTAACCCACCTATCCTGATCCTCCTTTATTTCTTCTGAAGCTTTCTGCCCTGTACCCGAGATTCTTCCCTTTCCATTTTAGAGCCCTTGCTTCATAAACCCCACAATGGCATCATTTTATCCATCAAATAGGATTAATGAAATGTGACGGTTTTCAAAGCTAGATGCTCAGGTGAGTCCTTAACTACATTTGGTAATGAAGAAAGATGAAACTCCAACCACAGAAGAAAGACTGAAAATCTTTGGATACCAAACCTAGAGACCATAGGATCTGTGCTCACTGTCTATTCTTTTGTGTCTAAACATCTCTCCTAAAAGTTGCTTGACTACTTTTGTAAATTGCATGTAGCCCTCATTTTCATCTCCTCTCTGAAAAGGATAGCTAAACCTTAACCAACTGACACTTCATTGGGTTTTATATTTTGTCTCCTTCTTGTGCTTTCATTCATTAACAAATTTGTGCCCTTCTCCCATTAATCTGTCATTTGTCTACTGTCAGGAGTGTCACGGCAAATGAAATTACCAACCTTCAGAGGAAAAGCTTGAACTTCCCTTGAAAAACCAAATCAATCTTCAGTTCCATGAGGTTTATCTAATTTTCCATCTAAACTGTAATTATCATGCTAAGCAATAAAATCATTCTGGCAAAAGTTGAAGTTGATAGAAATATTACCATAATTTTATTAAGTTGTTATTGTATCATAAAACATATTTTGTTATTTAAAATGTTTTGTTTATCATTCAATATTATACTTTGATATCTTAAGAACTTTTACATATCTTGTTTGTTTGTTTAGAGAGAATCTTGCTTTGTAGCCTAGGCTGGCCTAGAACTCACTTTCATGCTAAACTAATTTAGAATTCAGTATGTATCCCAATCTGACTTTGAACTACAGTATTCCTTCAGCCTCAGCCTCTCAAATACTGGGATTATAATTATGAATCACCATACCCAGATAATATTTCTTAATTTAAAACATTTATATCAACTGAGTAATAAAGACAGATTCATGTTATCCTTAGAAACATGACTATATCTGCAGTAGTAACTGTAGTATTACCTGGCTTTCTTTCTTTCTCCTTTCTCTTGGAGTTATAGTGTTATGGGTTTTTGTTTGTTTGTTTGGTTGGTTGCTTTGGTTTGGCTTTGGTTTTTCAAGACAGAGTTTCTCTGAGTAACTGGCTATCCTAGAACTTACTCTGTACACCAGTCTGTTTTTTGCATCCCAAGTGCTGGGATTAAAGTTATTCACCACTACTGTCTGGCCAATTAGAATTTGTGTTTTGTTTGTTTGTTTTCTTTATAGAAAACCTCTCTTCTGTGTCTTCAAGATGGGGAAAGAATCTTGTCCCTAAGCCTGGGGACCTGAGTTCAATCCCTAAATCCTACATGGTAGAGAGAAATGACTCGTACAACTTGTACTCTACAGATGCACTGTGGCATTCATGCCCCTTAAACAAACAAATACATGTAATAAAAATAAATGTCATAAAATGTTAAAAGAAACAATTACTGTTCTATAGATACATAAGCACACACACATAATACACACACACACACACACACACAGAGAGAGAGAAAGAGAAAGAGAGAGAGATGCTGTGAAAGTAGTAGTAAAACTGGGAACTAATGGCATTGGGAGGTTTGAAAAAACAGGAGATAGAGTAGAGATAGAGGTTTTTGGAAGTACTATTCTCAACATAACAAAATGCATAAGAAAACTTTCAAAAGAAATATTTTTATAGGAGAAAGGGAAACATCTCCTGCTGTCAAGGCAGAGGGGTCTATGTGAAAAAGGGTGCAGAATGATTGTAAGAGTCAGGGGTGGTGCACATCTACAAGAAGACAACATTGTCCAGACACAATAATGCAGAAGACACATATGAATTCACAAGCCCATGTCAGAAAAACATTCAAGCACCAAGGAGGGACAGTCCCTCCCCTAACCAAGAGGCTATTTATAAATGATAGCTGCTGAGAGAAAAAATCCGTTTGTTTTAATGGAACGACAATGAGCATCACCCACATTCTGAGGAAGGTCCCAGGCTTGGAGAGAGTTGACCAACACAGAAAATCTCTGTATGTTTTGTGGGGAGGTTTCTGTTTCCTTGTATGATTTGACTCTGAATTTGTTTGTTTCTTTTGGTTTTTCTAGACAGGGTTTCACTATGTAGCTCTGGCTATCCTGGAAATCATTATATAAACCAGGCTTGTCTTGGACTCACATAGATCCACCTGCCTCTGTCTCCCAAGAGCTGGAATTAAAAGTGTGTGCCACTATGCCCTATCTGTTTGTTTGTTTGTTTGTTTTTTACGAGTAAGAACATAAAGTTGGGTGCATGGGGAGGTGGGAAGGATCTAGAAAGAGTTGGGGGAGATGAAAGAATATGGACAAAATGTTTTATATGAAATCCCCAAAAAACAAATAGAAATATAAAAAAGGAAAGAGGTCAAAAAGAACAAAAGTTAAAACAAAAACATCTTACTTCTTCATGTGCACATAAACCACAAAATATCTAAAACCAGATCAATAACTCTAACAAAAAGCCAAGAATACAAACCAAAATGATCTAAATGATTTCATGCAAAGACTGATAAAATACCAGGTGAAACTTGTCTTTTGTCCAGGACCTGTTGCTATTGGCCATTCCTAAGAGCATTCACTGTGATTTCATTTCATCTCTTCTTAGGGTTATGTCGCAAACAGCCCAAGGCTAAGTATAACTCCTTCAGAAGTCAGTGCTTTGGCTTTTAGGATCTCATTGCCCTCGATGAAAGTGTGGCTGTTGTGGACCTCTTAACAGTTCTCTGGTGACCTTTGTGACAAAGGCATACAGCTGTGCCTGTTTATTGACAAAAAGAGTGGATCAAATGGTGCTATTTTGTTGTCTTTAAGAAAATCCAAATGGGACTGGAGAGATTTCTCAGTGGTTAGAAGCTTGTACTGTTGTTGCAGAGGATCTGAGTTTGGATCCCAGTACCCACATGGTGGCTCATAACCACCCATAATTCCAGTTCCAGTGGATCCGATGCCTTCTTCTGACCTATAAAGGCACTAGGTATGCCAGCGGATACCTGTAGGCAAAAGACCCATACACATACAATAAAGTAAATCAACCCCAAAAGATAGACAGAGAAAGAGAAAAAAATCATAAAATAAAATAAGCTTTGTTTCAACCTAAATTGCTTGTATGTTCAATTTGAAGGTACTGGTATTTATTAAGGCAATGAAAATCTGGAAAACAGTAAATGTTACTTTTTAAGAGCTTGTTTTTTGTGTATTATGAACTGACAACAATTTATTGAAGGCTTGGAGGCTGAAAAGTAAATTGAAAGCAAAAACAACAAACTGTACACACATATATAAAATTGCATGTTGAAAACTCTAATCTCTTCCTGTCCTCAGTGTTTTTTTTAAATAATAGTCTTTTTAAGGAGTTAAGTGTATTGTCATCAGTGCCTATCTATGCATGAACTATGGCATGCATGTGGAAGTTAGTTCTGTACTCCCACCTTTCACCTTACTTGGGCTCAGGAAGTCGAACTCAGGTCTTCAGGCCTGCTTGGCTTCTGGGCTGAGTCATCTCTGAGGCCCAGTCATTATACCTCAGCATGCTATTATCATTACACTGAAAAAAGTGAACCTAATGAATCTAGTCAGGTGGCAGTTGACCAAAAATAATTGGGACTAGGAAAAAAGTTGTCTTTATTTTTTTATATTTTCTTAATTTCATATTTTTATAATATGATTTTTATATTAACATATAAAGTAATAATTTTCATTATGGCATTTTCATTCATGTGTGTTATACTTTCAGAAAAATATTTGAAAATATTAAATCACATTCTAAATGCTATCTATCTGTCTGCAGCAGACAGACCTGGTGAGTATCCCTAGGTATCTATATGACATGAACAGTGACTTGTCTTATCTTGAACTTGTCTTTACATTTGGCCAGAGATGTAAAAGGCCAAAATTAAAACAATCTCTTTTGATCCTATGCAATATCATAGTCCCGCAAGGTTTACTTGTCTAAAGTATATAATGAAAAAGCTCATGGATGAAATGAAGCTATCGTGTCATTAGCCTTTTGGTTTCTACATATATATATACAAAGCATAGTCTAAGAAGAACCTGGGTTTCATTGAATTTTGTTATTTTCAAGATTTCATTACATTAATCCTCCCCCCCTCACCCTACCCAGTGCCATTGGGTGTTGTTTTGTTGAACAGAAAAAGAAACACCTTTTTTGTTATTGTTGTCTTTCAGAAAGTCTCAGGTATCCCAGGTTGCCCTCATATTGGCTATATAGCTGTTGTTGGTCTTCAATTCCTGAATTTCCCTCCTCCAATTCCTGAGTGCTGTAATCTCAGGCATCTGCAATCACTATTTGTTTTTGAAGGGCTGGGGATTGAACTTGAGGCTTCCTGCATGTTCGGCAAGACTCTCCCAACTGAGCTGTATCCTCAGTCTTACAAGTGGTTTTTGAAGATAAAAATCATTGGCATTCTCAACCACCAAAGGAAGGTGATGAAGTTTTCATTAACTCAATGTTTTGAAAATGCTCAGCTATTTGTGTAAACTCAGTGAGGAAGCAGAGTAAGAATGAGATAATTACACAGCCAGCAGATAAGCTCAGCAGGACCTAATCACAAATGCCTGAGCAGCTCAATATGTGATTCAGGCCTCACATGTCCAAACAATAACCAGAAGATGATGTGTCCAATTAAAAATGGACACACATAGTCTATTTTTCTAAGCTCTGACTTCTGGGCCGGGCAGAATTGACTTTATCTACAGAATATAACAGAATATACTGCAGCCAGTCCAGACTTCAATTTCTCCCATTTTCTTGTCATTTATTCTTCTTTCAACAACTTCAATTTTTAAGAGTCTCAAGAACAGCCTCTGTTTTCTCTCTTAGAATCTGGCTGCCATTTAAGAAGTGTTGCCACCTTTAGCCACACATACTCTGATAACCCTATGTCCTAAATGCTAAGACACCATGTGAATAAGGAGCCTCGTCAGCCCCTGGGCACCAGATATGTGAGTTAAGTCATCTTGAAGAGAGTTTCACACTCCAGCTTCAATCCCCAGTGCCTTTTCTGTCTTAGCCAAGAAAACACAGGGCAGGAAGGAGCTGTTCAGTGAAATTCATAAAACCATGATCAAATAAAGGAGGTGTTCTGTTTTCATAATGTCTATCTCCCTTCCTTCCTTCCTTCCTTCCTTCCTTCCTTCCTTCCTTCCTTCCTTCCTTCCTTCCTCCCTTCTCCTCCCTCTTTTGTGCATATGCACGAAGGTCAATCTAAAGTGACATTCCTCAGGTACTGTCCATTTTGTGTTTTTGAGACAGGGTCTGTCATTGGGACTTGTAGCTCACCAATTAGGCCAGGCTGGGAGGCCAGTGAGTCCAGGGATTTTACTGTCTCTGCCTACCCAATGCTGGGATTATGAACATGGCATGTTTCCATTAAACATGTTTTTTTTTTTACTTGTTTGTTTGTTTATTTATTATTGGGTCTTTAAAAATAGTTTCTGGACCTTGAACTTAGATCCTCAGATTTGCAAGGCTGGGATCAACTTACAAGGCAAACACTTTGCCAACTGGGCCATCTATCTAGCCCTTAAGACTGTTGCCCTAAAGCTCCAAGTTTTAAGGTGCTTTGCAGAAACAAATGGGTAAACTAAGAGATGAGTCATTTTGTACCTTTGAAAGCTCAGCTTTGAAGTGGCTTTGGGAATGACAGCAAATGAAGCACAAATTGCATTTCCTCTGAAAACTAGTAAATGAATGCCAGGAGAATTATTACCCTGTTAGCTAAACTCGACTTTTCTTTTCTAGTCTAATCTAGTAAATGAATACATCAGCTTCTAGCCTCTAGCAAAGAACACATTGTTGATGCTCTGACGCAAGCTCAGTTAACAGCCACTGCCTTGGAAAGAAAACCAGAATCCCCAAGATCCCTTATCATGAAGTTTTATTGGAGGAAAGAAAGCTAGTCACATGCTACATCATACCTGTATACTTCTACTGGGTCGTCTCGTCTAGCTTTGATATGAGGGTTTATGCCTAGTCTTACTGCATCTTGTTATGCCATGTTCAGATGATGTAACTGGGGGCCTGGTCTTTTCTGAAGGGAAGGGGAGGAACAGTGGATCTAGGGGTGAGGGAGGTTGGGGGAGGTGCTGGGAGGATTGGAGGGAGGGGATCTGCAGTCCAGATGTATTGTATGAGAAGAATAAAGAAAGAAAATAAAACATGTTCATAATTCTGGAATTATGCCATTTCAGAGAATGCCTGTGAGAGAAGAGAAGTCAATGGTAGACTGAAATAATGGACACATTGATGTTTTGAAACAACATTTGTTGAGCATTAGATTTTACCAGAAATCTAAGGACATAGTAGGTAGTCATACTTGCCTTCTGGGTGTCTATCTGCTAGGGGAAAATATGGGCAGATAGATATTTATATTACTATGTGATCAATTTAAAAAGCAGAATGTGGCCAGTGAGATGACTCTGTGAGTAAAGGTACTTGCTGACCAAGCCTGATAACTTGAGTTCAATCCCAGAATCCCACATTAAATAAGGAAAAAATGAATAAATGAGCAAAATATAACATCAATGAGGCAAGTTCAAAATAATGAAAGGACCTACTGTCAATTTTATGAGACTGAGAAATGTGAAGATGGCAATGTTTGATTGCTTTCAGTCCATAGACTTGGCCATTCTTTGTGGTCTGACCAAATGCTCTTGTGTATCTAGGATACAGTGTGAACAGAGAAAGTTTCAGATTCTAAACCAAAACTTGAAACCAAGGTTCCTTGAAGCCCCAGCTAATGAGACTGCTGCCTGTTGTAAGTTTTAAAAGTGACACATAAGAGAAAGACACCATGAGATAGAGCTTGGGTGGAGAAGATTTTTTTTAGGGGGGAAAGGTAAGGGGGTGGGGAGAAGGGAGACTGGCCTCTGGGGGAGGCAGGGGTGAGCTAGAAGGAAAGACAGGCAGAGAAGCAGAGATAAAGAGATAGGAGGTTGGCAGGGTCCTTTTAAAAGGGAATATAGTGAATGTGTACAGGTGCTCTTAGTGGCTACAGCTGAGGAGATATCCTGTCAGAAACCCCAAGGACAGGGCAATAGAGATGCCTGAATACTAACACTGACTATATTGAAGGTAAAAAGTTACAACTACGTCTTTAAAACATTTTATCATTTTATTTATTTACTATTATTGTGTATGTGTATGACGTGTGAATAAGACCAGATATAGACATGCTACAGCTTGCATATGGAGGTCAGATGACAACTTTTGAGAACCACTTCTTTCTATCATATGGGTCCTAGGAATCAAACTTGAGTGTTTAGGCAAGTGTTTTTACGACCAAACTAGCTCACCATCCTTATTACATTTTATAAAGCTCTGAGTTTCATGTTTGATCATATGTATATGAGTCTGTCTGCATGTGGGCTTGTGCATGTTCCTGCAGAGGCTAAAAGAGGGTGTCAGATCCTCTGGAGGTAGAGTTACAGGAGGTTGTAAGTCATCTAATTTGGGTTCAAGGAAGACTAACTGAAGTCATCTTCAAGAACAGTATGCAGTCCTAACTACTGAGCCACCTCCCCAGCTACCCTGTCCCCATAACATCTCATAAGCAGTTGATTACTACTAGAAGACTTTCATCTTGGAAAGGCTACATTTTACTATGCCTCATTTCATACAACAACATAGAAGACCCTTCACATTTTAGACATATATTCTGAAATAGTTTTTGGATGAAATTATACAATCATGATTTCATATAATTATACAACAATCATTTATGATTAGCTTCAAAATAAGACAGAAAGTGGGGGGTGCTGGTGGAAGTAGAATGAGGGACAGTTCACGGTACACTGATAACTGCTGAAGCTGAGGCAAAGAGTACACACAGGCTTGTTGACTGTTTTTCTCTTTTTAGTGCATAGTTTTAATATGTCATAATTTTTAAAATGTAAAAATATGAACAAAGCAATACACAATGGAAGAGAAAGATGAAGGAGAGAGGGAAGGAAGGAAGGAAGAAAGGGTGGGTGGTAGTGTTGTACTGTGAATCAATTTTCTGTATGTTGGTAGCTGCATTCATTTGCTATAACAAACTTATTCAAAGTTGTGGATTAAAACATGTCAAACATTTTTATACTAGAGGCAAAAAGTTGAAAACGAAGATGCCAACTTTGAAGGCTCCAGAGAGAAATTCTTTCCTTGCCTCTGCTGTCTAGCAGCTCCTAGCATTCTGTGACATGACTTATTTGTGTCTGCTTCCCATTGTCTCTTCCTCTCTGTTTCTAGGTCCTTCTTTTGTTGTTGATGTTGCTGTTGTTGGCTTCCTTTTTAGAATACAGGGTTTTCTGACATCCCAGCCGTCCTCAAACTCACTATGTAGTTGAAGATGATTTTGAAATCATGGTCTTCCCATCTCCATTCCCTAAGTGTTGAGATTATAGACCTATTGTACTACCACACTCAGTTCTATGTCCCCTTCAAATTCAGTAGTCTTTGGGATCCAGATCTACCCTAAACCCAGTATGATGTCATCCTAATATCATTATGCACTTACATCTGCAGAAATCCTATTTCTAAAAAAAAAGTCATATTCTGAGGTTCCAGGTGACATGAATTGTTGGGGGCAGTAGTTAACCCACCACAGGGCACAGGTTAGGAGTAAAAACTGAAACTGAACATAGGGAAGACAATGAAAAAATTTAAGTAACTGTAGGGAAAGCCAGAACTAAGAGATTCTTCCTGGGGATTCAGATGAGCTTGAAGGCAGATGGATTCACCACAGTCGCTGCTTGAGGTAGTGAGTGAATGAGTGTAGTGGGCCTGGAAACAGCAGGCAAATGGAACTCTAGAGTGAAATGGAGGCAAGGGTTGGTTGGAGAAGGTTTCTGAGGGATCATCAAGTGTTGACAGGAAAAGAAGGAGTAGGAAAGCATTCCCCTCCAGACAACAGTTAGAAAGAACACATAAAAATGAAAAGTATCACAACAGCATGTGAAGAAAACTAACATGGCAGCACTATTAGAGCACATAATGTAGGGGAAAACGAGCAGACACTTAAGAAGGATTCAGGGGCTACATCAAGGATGTCCATGGAAGCCATGTTAGTGGCCTGAGACTTAACTGCTCTTTGTGTGGAGCTACTTAGTGATTTAAGCAGCAGTTCCATTTACTTTTACTAGTGAGATGCGAACAATGTCTATTCACTCCAGATAGGAAAGACACCATTGACTGGCCAAAGTAACAATTCCACCCTAGTCTAACTTGAAGAACCAGTGACTTTAATTTGGACTTGATTACAGAAGCATGAGCAATTTTATGAGCAGCTAACATCTCCAAAGAAAATGTCTCTTCCTGCAGCAACCTTTAACTATTTATATATCCCCGGGGAGGGGGAAGGCATCAATGAGCACCCCACACACACTGCCTTGGGAGCTGTTCCTGTGAGAGGCCCCTCAGGACTTGTCTGTTCACCAATTCATGAGCACTTCATTGTGTCCACATGGGAATGTTAATGGGACCCATCTTGTAAGGGCTAAGAGCAGGTATTCATGCCATACCTAGCAAACAATTTCACAACAGCAGAGATGCAAGATTGCCACATTTTTGTCTTAGTTTTAAGGATGCATTGGAGACAGGTAGGTCAGTTAAGATGCATTTTGGATCCAGACAAGATGTGAGCATCAATAGCCACCATGATTCATAGAGGAAGGTATAGAAACAAGAATAAAAGCAACAAGATGCATTGGTAAATGCTGAGGGAAGAAGGGCTACAGAGATACAGGGATTGTGTGGGGACCGTTTGATGCAAGCATTCTGTGTGGAACCCTACAGAGCTTAGATGAATTATAAAACTCAGTCAATACAACTTGACATTTATAATGTGACTACTATTTGACCTGAATGTTGTTGGTGTTCTTTTTAACTCTTTGGGAGCTTGCCACTCGGCTCCCAAGTATATACACGGAGAGTTATTCTTACTTATGAATACCCAACCTGAGCTTGGGTTGTTTCTAGCCAGCTTTTCTAACTTAAATTATTCCACTTTCTATTTTTTGCCTCTGAGATTTTTATCTGTTTTATTCTATATATCTTTCTTTCCTTCTTACTCTGTGGCTGGCTGTGTGGCAGTGTGGCTGGCCCCTGGCATCCCCCTCTCCTCCTTTTCTTGCTCCTTGCTCTTCTCTTCTTTTTCTCACCAGCCTCAAATTCTCCTCCAATTTATTCTCTCTCTTTGCCAGCCTCACCTCTCTCTTCTGACTAGCTGTTAGCCATTCAGCTCTTTATTAGGCCAATCAGGTGTTTTAGTCAGGCACAACTCCACAGAGTTAAACAAATGCAACATAAAAGAATTCAATACATCTTTGCATTATTAAACAAATATTCCACAGCATAAACAAATGTAACTCATGTTAAACTAATATTCCACAACAATTTTCTTTTCCAGAGCTGACCCTGCTGAGGGATAAAATGTTCAACAACACTAGAAGTGTTTTTATTAAGAGTGGTTGGTTAAGAATAGGCACTAGAGGGTCCCCAGACTGATAGCTGGGAATCCAGCATTGGACTGACTCAGACCCCCTGAACATGGGTCTCAGAAGTCCTGGGCAGTCTCAGGGACCTTGGACAGTGGAACCAGGATATATCCCTGGTGCACAAAAGTTCCTTGGGACCACATTCCCCATGGAGGGATACTCCCTTAACCTAGAGGCAGGAGAGAGGGCCTAGTCCCTACTCCAAATGACTTAACAGATTTTGTTGACCCCCTCCTGAAAGACATCACCCTCCCTGTGGAGTGGGGGGAGAATGGGATGGGAGGGTGGTTGGGGGTCATGGGAGGGTGGAAGAGGGAGGGAGGCACGGAGAGGGAACTGGGTTCAATATGTAAAATAAGAAAAATAAATTTAAAAAATACCAACGCAAAAAGTGCACAAAATCGTCGTGTTCATTTGTGTTGTACTCCTGAGCAGATAGAGCCTGCCCTGGAATGTGGTTGATATACCCAGTGACACACCATTATAAAAATTATTTTCTTTTTACCAAAAAAAAAGGATAGGCCCTAGAGTACCATTTATAACTTTAAAATGCTAGTAAGATGTAAGCATCTGTCTGAGGTTCACTATATAGGCACAGGGAAAACCAGGGGCTAAGGTGGCTAGAAGCTGAGGCTGAGGCTGTTATAGCATGCTGTCACATAACTGTTCATACCATAGGAAACAAAACCA
This sequence comes from Phodopus roborovskii, assembly GCF_943737965.1. Lineage (NCBI taxonomy): Eukaryota > Metazoa > Chordata > Mammalia > Rodentia > Cricetidae > Phodopus > Phodopus roborovskii. The sequence goes on from NW_026125811.1 coordinate 1,091,132, forward strand.
CTGGGGCCAATGTGGGTGACAGAGAGTCCTGCTAACTGTCCCCTTGAATCTGTACCATTAGCCTTGCAAAATGGACTGTTCCCATCATATGCCAGACAGTATGATACATCCCAAAACACTATATGAGAAATGAGAAGTATAAAGTTTGTATTCTGGGAAAACCTGGATGCATTCGTAGAATTCACCAACCTTCTCCATCTCGAGTCAAGAATAATTTCCCTGTATTAAATTTGCCCATAAGACAAAGTATCCAACCCCCCCCCCCGGCCCTGTCACCCATTCTGAGAAGCCTGCACTCCCCACTTATGGATAAACTTTCATTTTACTATCTAATAACATTTCTTTCTCCCATCCAACCCCTTACTTGCTCTCATCTCTGAATTCTTTTCTCTGATGGTAAAAAGAACTTTGAAGAATTGGGCATAGGTCTTAATTTCCCTATCCTCAGGACCTTGCCAGCTTCTTATTGCTGGCAATACATCCATAGGCATCTGCTAATTATAACCCTCATAAAGAAAAATACACACTCAGCTTGAATGCAGAAACACCACTTAGGGAATAAGGAACTAATTGGGCCAGATTGGAGTCCCATATTCAAGTTATGACATGATTTTCCTAGCAACAGTAGGCAAATGTTTCTGGAAAGGAACACTATAAATATAGAGTTTGTGGGCAGTATAGTCTCCATCACAACTGCTGTGTTCTATCGTGTGAAAGCAGGTATGGATAATGTAAAAATGAATGAGCACAGTTGTTTTCTAATAAAACTTTATTAATATATAAAAAAATAACAGGCAGCAAGCTGGATTCAACCTATGGCTGTAGTTTGCCTGTCAGTGTTCTGCAGATATGTAAATCTCCAAGGAGTCTTGGTTCTCCCATCAGTGGTTGCTTTGGAGAAACTACTTGTTTTTATCTGATTCATCTCATTGCTGTGAAAGTTCATGCACATTTATGTGAATACAAATCAATTGATAGAGAGGGTATAAAATTCTAGGCTTTAGGGGCTGGATGGAGGCTCAGAGGTTAAGAGCACTGGCTGCTCTTCCAGAGGTCCCGAGTTCAATTCCCAACAACCACATGGTGGCTCACAAACATCTGTAAAGAGATCTGGTACTCTCTTCTGGCCTGCAGGGATATATGCAAGCAAAACACTATATACATAATAAATAAATCTTTTTTAAAAAATCTAGGCTTAACTATTTCTAATGTCCAGAAACCTATAAGACTCAGACCCCCAGAATATGGGTCTCAGCTAGAAGGATTGAACAGTCTAAGGAACCTCAGACAGTGGAACCAGGATATATTCCTGGTGTACAAAAGGACCTTGGGGACACATCCCCCATGGAGGGACGCTCCCTTAACCTAGAGACAGGAAAGAAGTCCTAGTCCCTACTTCAAATGTCTTGACAGATTTACATGACCCCACCTGGATGGCATTGCCCTACATGTGGAATGGGGGTGGGGGGATGGGAGGGGAGGGTGGTCAGGGTGCATGTGAGTTGGGGGAGAGAAGGGAAGAGTGAGGGAGGGGAATGGAGAGGGAACTGGGATCGACATGTAAAATAATAAAATAAAAAAAAAGACTGACCCCAACTAACAATTTGAGCAACAGTGGGTGGAAAGGCTATCATAAATGATAATGAGATCGATGACTACCATCATAGAGCCTCATCTAGTAGCTGATGGAAGCAGAAGCAGACACCCACAGCTAAACACTGAGCCGAACTGGAATCCAGATGCAGATGCAAAGAGGGAGGACAAGACCAGGCTACAGAAACCCATAGAGACAGCTGACCTGGACAAGGAGGAGCTAATGGGCCCCCAGACTGATAGCTGGGAACCAGCATTGGACTGACTCAGAACCCTTGAACACTGGTCTCAGTTAGAAGGACTGAGCAGTCTAAGGGACCTCTGACAGTGGAATCAGGATGTATCCCTGGTGCACAAAAGGACTTTGGGAGCAGATTCCCCATGCCTTAACCTAGAGGCAGGAGGGAGGGCCTAGACCTTACTCCAAATGACTTAACAGATTTTGTTGATCTCTCCTGGAAGGCATCACCCTCCCTGTGGAGTGGGGGTGGGTGGTGGGTGGGAGAGTGGTCAGGGGTCATGGGAGGGAGGGAGAAAGGGAGGAAGGAAGTGAGGGAGAAAGGGAGGAAGGAAGTGAGGGAGAGGGAACTGGGATCAATATGTAAAATAAAAAAACAACTATTTCTAAGTGTTTCTTTTGATGACACATTCATTTCACTGCAGACTTGACTTCAAGGTGGGTATTGGATACACTTTTAACTGTCAAAGAGCCTGTTAAGCATTCAGGACTCATTCTATGTAGCACTGGTCTTTGTTCTGTCTTGAAACTGCAGGGACAAAGAGGATTCTACCTCTCCCTCTGAAGGTTTGAATCTGCTAAAATACACTGACAATAAACTAACAGGAGAAGGCACCAGTTTAGTTTATTATGTGTGTGGAAGAATCTCAGGAGACTGCCCAATCTCCTCATTGGGCTTCAAAACACCCACTTCATGGAGGAGAGAGACCTAACAGTGTTAGTAGGTTAGAGAGTAGTAAATGATTCTTAGAGGAAATTTGTGGATGGGCAGAACAGACAATACCTGGGACTGAGTTCTTCTGAACCCTGGAGGTGGTGGAGACTGTTGGAGAGGTGAAAGCAGAACCACACCTGGCAAAAGTTGCCTTATGCATCTGGAGTCCCCCGAGGAGTAACTGTGAGCTGCCTTTAGGAGAGGTGAAAAATCATGATGACTCAGGCACTTATGCTTCATTATTGGCGAACTTAACTTGGTTAATGAGATTTTTCAGAAAGGATTCCAGACAATAGCACTTCTTTAGGAAGTGTCTCCTTTAGTCACAAAAGAACTTTTGCAAGGAGAGGGTCCTTCCTTGAGTTGTGACTGTGGAGGGAATACCAAGGGGGATTAGCAAGACCTGAATTCTGAAATGAGCTTTCTAAGACACCCCAATGTCCTTTAATTCAAAGTGATCAGCACATCAAAGCATCATAATGGGAGCATCATTTTCCTGGCCCTAGCCTAGTCACAGGCTTTGTTAATGCCCATTTCAAAGTGTTTGGGAATCCTTCTTGGGTTGCTCTTATCTTTGTACAGCTGCTCAATTTCACAGGCACACATTTCCAGGAACCTGCAGAAGCACACATTTATTCCTGTTGGGAAGGGTCCCATGTTTATTTTCAAGTTCTATGAGTGTCATCTTGAAATTCTAAAGCATTGTGAATGAGGAGCTGTACATTTTCATATTTTAGGTGGTCCTGCTTTCATGCAAGAATGAAATTAACCTTTCATTTTACTGTGGCTACAGGTTCGAACTGAACAAAATATTTGACAGTGAGAAAACATAAATGACCTTTCTTCCTTTGTGTTCCTCCAAGAAATGTTTCCTGTGTCCTTTCATCTCTTGAGGCTTAAAATGTATTTTAAGTATGTTAAGTTTACCGACCTCCCAATTACAAGAAATAAAATAGCAGTTATGGATCCTTTAATATAAATATTAAAGAATATTGTGCTCTTACTAGAAATATAAAAATACTCAATCCATAAGGTAATTATAGCAAATACTTTAATTGTCAAAATATTAGGATTTTAATACCAAGTCATAACTATACTTGTTATAGTTTATTATAGTCTTTATAGTTATAAAAATAATTCAGTTATTTTGTGGTCAAAATGCAAATAAATATTCTTGAATATTAAATTAAACACTCCCTAGGAAGTCTACTTGCTATTCACATGGAAAACAAAGCTATAGTGGTTTGAATACTTCAGAACTCTACTAAGGCTCTCTCACACAGAGGAGAATAGTGCTTGCCTGGAAAAGCCATTGTGAACACTGGCAGTATCCCAGAGGAGGAGAGAAATATCATTGGTCTGCACTTGATTTCTAAATCTTATTGACAGATATGTAGTGCCTTCCTTACCGTAACTCCCCTACATGTGAGTGTCTTCCCCCAAGCAACACTACTACTCATAATAATAATAGTAATAATAATAATAATAATAATAATAATAACAACAACGATACATTCAAAATTTTAAGTGAGTAGGGAAGAAAACTTCATTGAAAGAGACTTCATAACAAGTTCATGGTTAGCCTAGACTTCATGAGGGCCTGTTTCAAAAACAAATTAATATTGGCAACAAAAAAAAAAATCTCCTCATTTTTGTCTGGTCTTCTCTCATTTAAATTTTCCATAATGATGGTTGACAGTTTGTCATGCACATTATATTGGCATAGCTTTCATGACTCTATAAAAGTATTGTATTGTTTCCATGTTTAGTGTTTAATTAAATTACAGATTTTGAAAATTCACCCAATGTATACCATAATGGAATTCATTTTTTTTTTAATTTTTCATTTTGCTTGTCTATTGAGACAGGTTCTTATGTACCCAGATTGGCCTCAAACTCACTGTGTAGTTGAGACTGGCCTTGAGCTCCTGAACCTCATGCCTCTACCTCCAGTGCAGGGATTCAAGACAAGTACTCTCTACCTGGCCCTAATTATTTTCCCTTCCTTCCTTTCTTCCTTCCTTCCTTTCTTCCTTCCTTCCTTCTTCCTTCCTTTCTTCCTTCTTTCCTTCCTTCCTCTCTCCCTTCTCCTCCCTCCCTCCCTCTCTCCCTCCCTCTCTTCCTTTGGTTTTGAGACAGGGTCTCAATATATAGCTCTGGCTTAAACCAGGTTGGCCTCAAACTCAAAGACATCCACCTGCCTCTGACTCCAATGTTGGAACTAAAGGCATTCACCACTAGTAGCCACTATATCCAATTCAGAATTCTTAATAAAGTGGCACAAAATTGCCAGCTGTGCCAGCTAATTAAGAAGCATTCTACTGTCATAGGAAATGAAATAAGGCAAGCAGTTATTTTTGCTGCCTATCTTAGTTTCACAACCAGGGTTCATAACAAAAGACAGATCAGTAAAAGAAAAACATAGCAGTGTAGTTATTTCCTTTTATTTGTCTGTGTAGTTTGGTTTCAGGTGCTAAGGCTTGAACTCCAGGTTTGGAGCATATACATTTATATACTGTATGTTTCATGGGGTATGAGAACCCTTACAAGACAATGAAGACCTGGAGAAACAGTTAAAATAAGTGTCATTTTGTTCTATGGTGATTGATTTTGGTGTAGGTTTTGCCATAGGTCTTGTTACATAGAGCAGGCTGGGCTTGAACTTACTATGTAGTCCAGGTTGAATGTTGGGAATAAATATGCTTGACCATGCCAAGGAGTCTGAATGATTCTAATAGTAAACTTGGTAAAGAGAATCATAGAGAAATATACAATGAAGTGAGGTAGGGCTGAGTAAAATAAAGGGTGGCAGCAGCAAGGCCCGTGCAGGTGCTTTGGTTTTTTGTTTGTTTTGATTTTTTGTTTGTTTGTTTTGTTGTTTTGTTTTTTGTTTTTCCTTCTTAGAGAGGAGTGTGATCCTTTACATTGGAATCTAAGGAGTGAATCTCTCATCTTGGGGGTAGGTCTTATGACCTGTCTCCTGTTTTTAATGACCTGCTATAAGTGGTGAAGGGTACGAGGACAGAGAGGTTTAATCTTATGTGTGACATTTTCTTTACCAAAGCCCTGAAGCTTAAAAGTATTCAGTGTGTCAAAGTGGAGTAAAATGGTCTGAATCCATGGATACATCTACTTCCTTAAAATAAATTTTTACTTTTAAGTGTGTGTGTGTGTGTGTGTGTGTGTGTGTGTGTGTGTGTGTGTGTGTGTGCAGGGGATTGAATTTAGGGTCTCATGCTAGGTAAGCACACTACCAATGAGCTATAGCTATGGCAAATTTTCAAAATTCTGTTCATGTGTTGTGTGTATATATGCATTTGCATGTGTGCATAGAGCACATGTGGAGGTCAGACAGTAACTTTCAGAAGTTGTTTCTCTCCTTCCACCATGTAAGCCCCAGAGATTGAATTCAGGTCACTGGGATTGGTGGCCGGCCAGTGCCTTCACAAACTGAGTCATCTCACCAGTCCCCCCACCATCTTTAACAACCCTATCTGTCATACAGAAGCTGTATGAACTTTTTAAATGCTTCAGAGTGTGCAAACACACACACACACACACACACACACACAATCCCACACAAACTTGGGATCAATTTAAAGATGCATCTGTCTTCTTCAATGGAAACAAAAAAGAATCCCTTAAAAATAACCCTTCTTATTGCCATCAGAAATTAAAGCATTACCAAGTGTATGGAGTGACTATCATGAAAACAATTTAAATCTTAACCGTAATAGAAACAGATCAATGCCACAAGACAGAACACAGAAGCAGAGCAAAAGAGTCTAGGGATTTAGTAAATCATAGGGATAAAATGTTATGTCAGCAGAGAGAATATGGCTTATTCAATAAACAATATTAGAACAATAAACTACTTGTCTGGTAAAGAGTAAAATTAATTCCTTTCTCATTCCCTAAAATGAAAAAAAATTTAAGAAATATTAAATATTTACAGAAAGCTTATTTTTAAAGTAAAGCTAACATTCAGGAAGTTTTAAAGGATCTGGAGTAGAGAAGGTTTTCCTAGCTAAGATGTAGAAACCAGATGCTGAGCGAGTGGCTCTGAGATTTGGCTGCAGAATTAGATGTACCTAAGGAACTTGTAAAACATTCCTGTCATTGACACCACCCTAGACAAAAATCAATCAGAATCTCTGAGAGTAATCAAATAAAACCTTCCTGCCACCCCCTCTATCACTCTGGAAACTGTCTCAGTTCTTCTCTGCCAAGAGTGGCCCAACTGCCATTTCTGCTTTTCAGCTGGCACACTGCACCTTTCTTCTTTAGAGGCTTGTTGCTTTCTTGGACCTTACCCAGAAATGAAAGGACAAGATCCTCTCTACACTCAGAATATCAACAGTACTTTAACTAGTAGGCATGCTGGCAAGAAACAGAAGGCATACTCAGAATGGGCCATTTGAAAAGACCTTAGTGCCGAAATTGAATGCCTATGGAATCTTTCATTTCTTGTATGTAGTGATGGTTACATGAATTTATACTCGTGTTAAAAATGTATAAGACTAGGGTAGTAGGATGGCTCAGTGAATAATGGCGCTTGCAGCCAAATCTCAAGACCCTTCAACCTACACAGTGAAAGGAAAAAATGGGTTCAGGCAAGTTGTCCTCTAACCACAGCAGTGGCATGTATGTGTCATTAAACACATACACACACACACACACACACACACACACACACACACACACACAAATAAATGTGAAAATTATAGGACAGTATTAGAAAATGAGTGAGTGTACATGGAAACAAATGAAACTTAAGTTAAATTAGCAGTTGAGTCAATAGTATGGTGTCAGTATCAGTCACCTTTCTTGATAACATGGTCTTGGGTATCGATGGTGTTATTGCTGAAGGAAGATTGGCAAATGGAACTCAGAACCTCTCTGCATTTAATTTGAAGTTTCTTGCTACTGGACTGCTATTTCAAAATAACATTTTTTTTTTCTGTAGTATTTGACAGTGTGAGTAGAGGGCAAAGGATCAACAATTCAACACTTCCAGCCTGAGATACAGGGATGAAGGAACAGTTGTTAGAACTGGAGAGCAAAGAGACAGAACACAGCTCTACAACAAGGGCCATCTGACAAGTGCTACCACCTTCCGACAAAGGATATTAAAATGCCAGGTAGGCCAACATACTCAGTACATCGTTATTGGGCCTTAGTTCATTGATTAAGATTGAGCAATATTAGTTTAAGAGCCTGGAATAAGTTGTAGGGTTTGAGGAAGACACTAGAAGAAAATGTAAGGGGTAGAGAAATTGGCTCATATGATTGTGGAAGTTGAGAAGTCACAGAAACTACAGGTTGCAAGCTGGAGGCTGGAGAATTATGCAGATAGAATTATTCTAGATAGAATCCAAAGGCCCATGAACCAAGACAGCCTAGGCTGTTGCTTCAGTCTAAAAGCTGGTGCTCCAAGAAGTGATTCTTCTAAAGGCTAGAATAGACTGTTGTCTCCACTCCAAGCAGCAAGGGAAGAGGAGTGTCCTCTTACCCAACCATAATAACAAGAAAAATGTCAGCTTTTCTTTTCTTATCCAAGCCCTCAAGTGACTGGACAAGGGAAACTCACATTAAGAAAGAGAATGTTTTACCCTGTGCACCAATTCAAATGTTAATCTCATGGAAAACACCCTCCCAGGCACACTTAGGATCATGTTTGATCAAACATCTGGATGCTCTGTGCTCCAGTCAAAGTAATAAATAAAATTAACCATCACAATGACAGACATGTAGCTCATCAGAATACATAATTGGATACCCCCTTAGTTTGTTTCTCTCATATTAAGGTCATATGGATGGCAAAGCTCTTGAGCATTGTCACTGCAAGAGACAGACGATACTTTGAGATACTTTTATTTTCTTTCACTCATGCTGCTCATCTTTCTTCCCACCAGAGTGGAAAGCTAATTGACTTCAAATATATTTTGCCTTGAGTAATAACTTGGAAATGTGCTCGCTGGCCTAAGAAGCTCATCTATGCTTTCCGTTGGCCCCAGTAGGACTGAACTCATACGTGCACATAATGTTCTGTCAGCAATCAACCTGATATAAATCATGTAGGGCTCCAAACTCCAGAAGCAGTGACTCAGAGAGGCAATACTCTGCACACTTGTACTACACATGCTTTTGTAAAGCAAATATTACTTTTAAAAAAAGAAAGAAAAGTGGGTAGCTGGCCTTGAACTTCTTTGTATATGCCAAAAACTGCAACTAATCTACAGCTCTTGATTCTACTACTATTTTTGTATTCAACAAGCTCTTGGTAGGGCTAATGTGGACAGTTAAATTGGTAATATGATTGCTATGCAAGATGAGTACATGAGTTCAGGTACATAGCCTTAATGGAAAAAGCTTCTGGTAGTGTGTATTTATAATCTTAGTGCTAGGGAGGTAGAGAAGGGTGGATCTCTGGGGCTTGCTGCTAGCCAGCCAACCTAGCGTAATGGGTAAGCTTTAAGTTTGGTGAAAGAATCTGTCTCCAAAAATAAGGTAGAAGGGGAAGACACCAATGCCACTTTCTGGCCTACACACACACACACACACACACACACACACACACACACACACACACACTGCTATTGGCTTCTTCTTGGACCCTCCATTGGCATAGATGGTGAGTTGAAACCACAGATATACTTTCTGGTCCAATAAAGGTCAGCTATATGCTGTATTTACAGGAAATATCCCATTTTGTGCATCTGTCTGTACAATCAGTCTACATCCATGGAATCTCTATAATATGCTTGGAACTATGGTGTGCCCTTATCCAAAGTAAAACACTTCAAGCAGAGGGAACGACAAGCTAGCAGGAAACCAGACTATATGGGACTTCCTAGGAACCCAAGATGTTCAGTATAAAAACAGCAATCACATTCTATCTTCTTTTTTTTAAACTTTCAAACAAGTTCTTTAAAAGCAAAACAAAGTCATTAGTCTATTTCTAAAGATAATGGATATTGAAATGTTTTAAATGAACCGGAGAAACTGACAACAGCAAACTGAGACTTGCTAATCAGCTAAATATGGAAACAGGATGGGACAAGCCTTGCACAGTTCCTCAGTATAGAAGTCATTGTAGAAGGATAACTCAACGTCTATAATATTCCATCTTACCAGAGTGCAGAAGGACACTCTCTTGTTGGCCTTGGAGAAGAGCAGAAGAGCAAACAGAGATGTGAACTGCCAGTGGGGAGGGCTGTGTGGTAAGCAACTGTGTGGCAGGCTTCTAGAAACTGAAGCATTCTCCAGACAGATGGCAGCCAAATAAGAAATTGATGGCCTGAGTCCTGTAACCAACAGTGGGATTCTGCCAGTAGTCTGTGAATTTAAAATGGGAACTGAACCCAAGAGGAGATTGCAGAACTAACAGACACCCTTGATTGCAGCAGCCCCATAAGTCTCTGGTCTCCATAGTTCCAGGACATCTAGAGCTACATAGTGAGACCCTGCTTCAAAACAACAACAACAGAAGACTCTGAACTTAAAAGGATTCAGCTAGGAAATAGTTGGCTCCCTAACTCGGGAAACTGAAATTATAAATGTGGAGGAAGGAAGCAGAGAGTGTCAATATCCTGTGTTTGTGGCATTTTGTTATGTAGCAATAAAAAGCCTAACTTACAGTCTCACCCTGGTTTCTTCCTTAAGTTCAAATGAAATTATTTCCAGCATATGCCCTGACACACACATACCTCAGTGTGTTCATAAGCTCAGACCACTTTAGCAGGGCAACTCTGGGCTTCTCATACCCTTGGGTTTCCTGGCAAACATTTCTATGACCACAGGAATGTTTTTACTAGGACCTTGCTGAGCAAAGTTAGCATCTAGGTTTCAGAGTTCCTTTGTCAGAATGGAATTTTAAAATTTCTTCTATGTGTGCTCTCTGTTTTTACGGTACTCTTGGGTTTCTTAGAGGCAAGCAATGTCTGAAAGAACCTATAGTGATGCTAAATAAATAGGCCTGTGCTATTAATTTTCACTGAAAACTGTAGTGTATTCAGTACCTTGCTTGACACAGAACAGGGACATAATAGCACTAAAGTACAGAGATTTTTTTTAAGAGGTTAAAAACTATGAGATAAGCGAGGTGGCCCATAAATCATGTGCTGAAGTGACAAGCCACCAGAGGGAGGAATTATGAAGGATCAAGTTTGTAATAATGGGATAGAATATGAGATGAAGTGGATGCTGTTAGTGCCCCTCCCAGAACGCCTGAAACTGCTAGGACATTAGTCCTCCAACTCTCATGATTGTTACTTGCAAATCAGTCATAGCAATCCCCTTGCAGAATTGATTTTAGTCCAACGAGAGCCAATGAAGTGAATCTATAAGGGAAAATAAGAAAAACATATTCCCTTTTGTTTGGGTTTGAATATGAAATGTTTCTGGCGGCTCATGTGCTTGAATACTTGATCCCTAGATGGTGGTGATATTTGGGAAGGCTGAGGAACCTTGCTGGAGGAGAAACACTGTGGGTAAGTGCTGAGACTTTGTATTCCAGCTTTACTTCCTGCTCATGCTTAACTTTCTTTGTATGGTTATAATGTAACCAACCAGCCCCTATGCCGGCCCTGCCTGCTGCCATGCCATTGCCACCATGAGGCCCTTATCTGTTAAGTTGCTTTCAGCAGGACATTTTGTAACAGAAGTAGTAAGCAATTAAAACACCTTTATATCAATATAAGATATGTATGAACTTCCACTCTGCTTCCTTTAACTCATATCAAAGAGACCTGGCAAAAATAATGGAAGGTAGATAAGCTAACCCATATCCTACACTGTTTTAAAATTTCATTTCTTATCCTTTGACAGTTTCATACACACATATAATGAATTTTGGTCATTTATACACTCATTACTCTCTCTTATCCCTACTCTTTCTCCCATGAAGACCCCACTACTTCCTAACAAAACTCCCTTCCACTTTTGTGTGTTTTGTGCGTGAGAGAAACCTAGTGATTTTTATTAGGAATGCTTGCATGAGCATGCGTAATATTATTTATCTGAACTTCTTTCCAGTGGTTTGTTACATCACTGAACAAACTAGCACCTCTTCCCTCACCTACCAGGGAGGGGTGGGGCCTCATGAACCCTTGCCTCTTCCATGATGAAATCCTAGCATTCCTAATATTATGCATGTCTTATGCAACCACAGCCACAGTGAATTCATAAGTATAACAGCTATGTCATGCCCATAAGATGTCTTTTTACAGCACATCTCCCCACCCCCATCCTCTGGCTCTTATCTTCTTCCCGTCTCTTCTTTCATGATGTTCCCTGAACCTTGAAGAGGGTGGTACAGATGACCCATTTAGGGACCCGACCCTTATTCATAGTACTTTGACCAGTTATGAATCTCTGCATTAGCTGGCACCTAATTGCAATAAAAAGTTTCTTGGATAAAGGGTGAGAGAATTACCTATCTATGGATATAGATATTAGTATTTAGAAGGGATTCGGATCACGAGTTCATTTATCAAAATGATCATAAGTGTTTCTCCCTAGGCCCTATGATCTCTCCAGCCATCATCTCTTGACCAGGTTTATAGTACTAGACATGCTCTCCATTTCTCCTGGTGTAAGCCTGGAATCCAATCAGAAAGTGGTTGGTTACCTCCACAGGACTTATACAACAATTGCACCAATCAGCAATTCTTGCCAAGCCTTTCATTATAATTCTTAGAGTTCACAGCTGGATAAAACTGTTTCTCCCACAGCATCCTGCATAGCACTTTCCAGTACTATGAGAGCTAGCCAGCAAGGAGCAAGCTTCCAATTCAGTTCTAGTTTAATTTCTACATGACCTGTGACCCAAGTATGTGGTGTTTTCAGCAATAGGGCTTTATCAGTCCGTTCTAGAAGGAAACTGAGAGCAATGTCAATAACCTACGCTATTTTGGGGAGCCTCTTGGGTCTCCCTTACCAAAAATATTTAGGATTCCACATCTGGTCCTGGAATTTTTGTTTAACACCCTATGGCAAGAAATATTATATTGTTAACTAGCAGTTATATTACAATCACCATATCCTACATTTCAGCTTTGTTCAGTTTATCCCAAGCCCACTGAATAAATTAACCACATTTATTGCAGTATTTATCTGCATTATCAACATATATGGGTGATCAAATCTCAAAAAAAAACTCAGATGGTTTAACTCTTCTATTTGCACAGCGAGTCCACTTCTCTTTAGCCTTTTAAACTATGCAGTCATGTCTGTTCTCTGCATTAATTTGTTGAACAGCCACTTAACTAGTGATTTTTTTTTTTTTTGCATTGGGTATTACAAAAGGCACCGATCTCTCTGTGGTAAACAAAATAGGTACAACCCCTATTCTCTTCTCATGCAACTTTCAATATAATGTTATAGGGTGATAAGTTGCACATTGAAAAATATTATCTCTTAACTGTGATAAAGTTAAGAAAACCATGTAGGAGCTGCTGTGAGAAAGTACTTCAGGAGTCCAAATTAACCTTGGATGCATGAACAGACATCAGTTTCCTGTTTCCATAACAAAATACTTGAAGCAAGCTAACTTATATAAGGAAAAGAAGTTTACTCATTCTCCCTGGGAAGTACAAAGGGGATGGGCTGGGGTTTGGTGGGGGCGGTAGAGGAGGATGGGAGGGTGATGGAATTGGGACTGACTTGTAAAACAATCTTGTTTCAAATTTAAATGAAAAAGAAAGAAAGAAAGAAAGAAAGAAAGAAAGAAAGAAAGAAAGGAAGGAAGGAAGGAAGGAAGAAAAGAGGTTTGTTTCAGCATAAGAGTGAGTCTAGTGAAGCCTCATGGAAGCATCATGGAGGTGTAAAACCTAAAGAGCCCAACACAAGATAGGAAACTGGAGAATGATTTAGGTGTCAAGCTCAGACTTTTGGGACAATTCTCCCTCATAAGAACTCAGGGAACCCACAAGAGAAACTGTAAGCTCTCTCAAAGACAGCTACTCTAATCATCTAATAGCCTCAATGGACTCAAACCATTTTTACTAATTTTTTAATATGTCATATTTTGGTCATATTTTTCCCTCTCCCAACTTCGCCCAGGTCCTTTCCCACTCTCTATCCATCATCCAACCTCATTTTCTCTATCTGACACCACCACCCCCAACAACAAAAAAGAAAATCAAAATAAAGAACCAATAAGGCAAAAAAAAAAAAAAAAAAAAAAATAGAAAAAAGAAAAATCCCCACACAGTGTTAACCAGATGCTTCTGGGCATGGAGCCTGCCCTGGAATGTAGTTGATACATCTAGTGACATTCCATTGATGAAGAGAAAATTAATTTTAGGAGCCAAATTTTATAGATCCACACTAGCAGCCAACACTATAACACTAAGGAACAACTTCTAATACATGAAACTTTGGGAGACTACCTATTAGCCACCAAGGAAGTCAGGCAACCTAGGGGAAACATTCTATACTAATGCATTTCAAAATGCCCCTTTTCTTCTTCTCAGCTAAAAGTGGTTCAGCAGAAGCTAAGCATACCCAAAGGTTCCATTTCCTGGAGCTGAACATGCACAAAAAATGTGTCTATCTTTCCTTCTTTAACTACTACTTTAAACTGGGAATGTTCAAGAAGGTACTCATCTTCAAACATTTCTTTCCAATTTGTATAGACTCCCCCCTCCTGAAATCCCCATGCTTCTTTTGTTCAAGGGGGGCATTGCTTTGTAAAGAGCTACTGTTCTGTGCACACCCATTAAAGGTAATTAATTTTTCTATACTTTTTAACTTCTTGGCTATGCTGTTTTGGCGTTACATTCACCAAATTGTGAACCCACTACATTTTGTCACATATGTAAGACATGTATATAAATATGAACAAAGAAAAAAAGAAAAATTACAAAAGCGAGCTAAGTTGTTTGTTGTTGTTACTATAGTGATCTGTGAAGAGTTAGTTCTTTAATTTAAATAATATTTCCCTCAATATTATGTCATTTGTTTTGTCAACCTAAACAGCCCCAGGGCCAATGGAATTGCTCAGTAGGAGCTTGCCAAAATTTTTGGTGATATGAGTTTGATCCCTGGGACCTATATGGTGGAAGGAGAGAACTGATTCTGGTAACTTGTGACACACACACACACACACACACACACACACACACACACACGTACTTTATGAATTAGTGATTTTATCTCAAATATTTTTTCTTGGAAGATGAACTACAGAAATCATTGTAAGATCTGGTGGCTTGTGCTTATAATCTCAGCATTTGAGGGGCGGTGCAGGATTGTTGAGACTTTGAGAGCAGCCAGGACTACAGGGTGTGCACCTGTTTAAAAGAAACAAACAAAAACAGAACAACCAGCAACAGCAAAAAAAAAAAAAAAAAAAAAAAAAAAAAAAAAAAAAGCAAAATGTAATGAAAAAAAGTTCTTCCCATCATAAGCTGAAAATGGAGAACACAAAATTGTTTCCAGGAACAACTGTTAGAAGCACTGGAGTCAAGGGAATCCCAGTTCTAAATTTCCTAACTGCCAACACACGGAGGAACTGCGAGCATAAAAGAGAATTTAGCAAACAACGTGTTCGGTATGTTCAGAATGCCCATAAAGCCATTTCCTTAAATTACTACAATTTGCATGAGAATTCTCCATGCAAATATTCGTGTTACTTTCTACCACAGATGTATTTTAAATTTCGTTTTGAAATATTCTTAATTGACTTAGCGATTCTCTGGAGTGTCTGGTTTTTAGAATACTATATATTACTTGATTACTGGCTCAGAAGCTAACCAATGCTAAAGAACTTTTAATTGTATTTTTTTTTTTTACTTTTTTTCTGAGGAGAAATAACTTTAAATCCCAGAGCAAATTTTTGAAATGTGGATGGCCCAAGGGTATCCAGAGCCCAGGTAGGCATTATTCTGCTTAATTTAAGAAGTAGAACAGATCCTTTGTGACTGGGGGGGAGAGATATGATATGACAGAATATTTTAAAACAAGAAAAGCAAACAAAATGGCAAGATCAGATTACTAACACATTCACTTTTGAAAATGCAAAGGGTTTTTGTTGTTGTTGTCAGTGTTGTTGTTGTTGTTGAATAACTGATGAATAACATCTGGGCTACCATGGAAGAAAAGGGAAACTTCTCTGGCTACTACTCCTTTTGCATGGTTCTGAGGGGTTTTTTGTTTGTTGATTGGTTGGTTGGCTTGTTTACCTTAGATAAAAATGAAAGAGCAACTTAAGACCTTTCCAGTCTGTTGAATGATGTGTTTAAGTACTTCCTTCCTTCCTTCCTTCCTTCCTTCCTTCCTTCCTTCCTTTCTCCCACCCTACTTCCCTTCTTTCTTCCCTCTCTCCCTCTCTCACTCCCTTCCTCCCTCCCTCCTTTTCTTCCTTTCTTATGAATACCTTGAATAAGTGACTTCTTGGAGTAGGGGGCTTGAAGAGAAACAAGAACCTCCCTCCCCTATTTCCAAGTGAAGAGCATCATGACTGACATGTGAGGAATGACCAACCAGGTTCCCTTTCCCTGTGTTGTTTGATGTCACTGGTCATTGTCCCATTTCCCTATCCACCTTACTCTGTTCTAGAGCACTTATGGAATAGAATTAAAATTAGTTTGTGTGTGAGGGTGGAGGAGTAAAGGGGAAAGATAGAACAGAATCCAAGGTGAGTTATTGAGCAAAGAGAAAGCAGCAGAAGGTATGTAAGAGCATGAGATGGTATAAGGATTACTTAATATTCTTCAGAAGACCAGAGAGCTCCTCTATCAGACAGCAATTATCTCAACCAATAAAACTTTGATAAAAAAAGTATCCTTCTTGTTCCCACATGTCATTTCTCCAGTATAATGTATAATGGAAAGAAATGTCCTTACATCTTGTGAGTTTACTAAATGTATTTACAACTAGTTCTGGAAACATCTCTAAAATTGGTTATCAAAGCCAAAGAAGCCAAAGTAAGAACTTGGGGACCAGGGATATGAATATATAAGGAATAAATTTCAATAGGAAAATAATAAGTCTAGAGGTCTAGAAAAAATAATATAATGCCATCAGCTAGCTCTTTTTGTTTGAGTGAATAGTAAAAATTAATTTGCCAGTGATTGTAAAACTATATGGAGTTTTTGGAAGTCCAGGAAGATTCTTATTTATCCTAGTTGGATTTACAAATGGTATAAAAGACCATGGAATTTAAGCCATTCCTGGGTAGATTCTTACCCAGAAAAACTCTCTCTCTCTCTCTCTCTCTCTCTCTCTCTCTCTCTCTCTCTGTCTCTCTCTCTCTCTCTCTCACACACACACACACACACACACACCACATACCACACACTTTATTTCTTAGACATAGTGATGTAATTTCAAGAACATTTGAATAACTGCATTATATCATAGTGCTTAAAACCCTGTCTTAGCCATGAAACCCTGTCTTGAAAAAGAAACAAACACAAAAGAAAGAAACTATCCTCCTGGGCTCAAAGCAGGACCATGGATCCCTGAGAAGAGGAAATAGAATACAATTCAAAGGTGGGTTGGGGACAGATGAGAACAGGAGGGATTAAGTAGAGGGGTAGAGGGAAATAGTACGGGGAGAGACTACTGGAATTGGGGGGAGAATTTCTGGGGTATTGTGAAAAGGTAGTACAATGGAAATTCCCAGGAATCTATGAGTGTGACCTTAACAAAGATTATTAGTAATAGAGGACATGGAACCTGATCAGGTCATCTTCTATAACCAGGCAAGGATTCTAGTAGAGGAAGAGGAGTTGGTACACAAACCCAGCCACAAAACCTTCCACCTACAATTTGTTCTGCCTGCAAGATGTGTTGAGGTAAAGGCAGCACAGAACTTGTAGGAATACCTAACCAGTGACTGGCCCAACTTGGGGATCATGCCAATGGAGGGAACCCACATCTGACACTACCTGGAGGGCCAGGAATCAGAGTCTGGAGAGCCCAGAGAACTAGAGATAGAACCACACACAACTGAAAAATAAATTCAGTGAAATGATTTCTAATGATACTTTGCTATATTCATAGACCAAAACCTACCATAACCCTTATCAGAGAGGGTTCATCCAGCAATTGATGGAAGCAGATGCAGAGACCCACAGCAAATATTATGTGAAGCTCAGGGAATCTCATAGAATATGGGAAGTATTATGGGAGACAGAGGGGTTAAGGACACCATAAGTACATGGTCTACAGAATCAACTAAGCAGGGCTCACAGTGGCTCATGGAGACTGAAGCAACAATCATGGAACTTATATGGGTCTGTGCTAGGTTTTCTGAATATATGTCATGGTTGTTTAGACTTTGAGTTTTGGTGGAACTACTAATAGTGGGAGTGGGGAGGCTGTCTCTGACTCTTTTACTTGCTCTTGGGGATCCTTTTCCTCCTACTGGTTTGCCACATCCAGCCTTGAAATGAGGGTATGTGTCTAGTCTTGCTGTAACTTGTTAAGCAATGTTAAGTTGATATCCCTGGAAGGCCTGCCCTTTCTTGAAGGAAAAGAAGAAAGAGTGGATCTGGGGCAGAGTGTAGTTAGGGGTGGGGGAGACTGGGAGGAGAGGAGGGAGGGGAAACTGTAATCAGGATGTAATATATGAGAGAAGAATAAAAAGAAAAAAATCACCTCAAGCCTAAAACTACAAGAAAGAGAGAGAGAGAGAGAGATAGAGAGAGAGAGAGAGAGAGAGAGAAAGGAAGAAAGGAAGAAAGGAAGAGAGGGGGGAGGGAGGGAGGAAGGAATATGTTAGGAGTAAGGTTTTCCCACCGCCACGCCAGCCCCAATTAACACACAGAGACTCTGTATTAGATATAATACTGTTTGCCAGTTACTAGTTTCTTATCAGCTAGCTCTGTCTTAAGTATTAACCCATTTCTATTAATCTAAGTACTTCCACGTGGTCTTATCTTACCTGAGAGAGGGGCCGGTGTTCTGCTCTCTCCAGTCTCTCCATGTTGACTCCTCCCTACTACTTCCTCTTTCCTCCTTGTCTCCTAGTCCCTCCTATCTTCCTTTCCTATTGGCCAACAGTGCTTTATTCATTAACCAATAAGAGAAACATATTTACAGAATGACAGCTCCCTCTTTTCTGTCTAAAATAAAAAGAAGGGTTTTAACCTTAGCATAGCAAAATATATCACACAACAGTTATCAAATAAGAATCACAGTTAGCAATGTTTAGTCCATTAACATTTAGCAAGATTTAAAGAAAATATTCTATCATCTAACCTACTATTGTGAGTCTAAAGTCTTATATGTAACTTATCTGTAATCCTAACTAAGGAAAGCTATAACCTAACTATCTGTCTTCAACTCTATCAAAGACCACAGAAGGATAATATATAAACTCTAGAAATGACAGAGACATCTCACTGCCTGGTTAGTCACCCGAAGTTCTTCTTTAATGTTCCATCTTCAGCCTCTAGGCCATAGTGCGTCTGGCAGACTCCTCAGCAAAGCAGGAAGAAGGAAAGGAGGAGGGAGCATGGAAGGAAGGAAGATAAACAAATGAATGAACCAATTAGCCTCCTGATTGGTAGCCCATAAAAAATGAGTATGCTGATGTCACAAATAGTCTCAAGACCATTTGCCTGCTTTCTTAGAGAACCCAGAGCCCAGGGGTGGTACTACACACAAAAGAATGGGCCCACCACATCAATCACTAATAAAGAAAATGCCCTGTCAGCTTGCCTACAGCCCAATTTTATGGAGGCATTTAATTGAGATTTAGCTTGTGTCAAGTTGATATAAAATTAGCCAAGTACATATGTATGCCTCACATACAAATATGATATTAGAGAAATAAGTAAATCTCTAAGATATGGCTTTAAATTTAGGCTTAAATACTGAACTCTGCAAGTGTAGGGAAAAGACAGTCATGATAGAGTGATCAAGAAAAGTATAGCAAGGAAGAGCAGGGTTTGTTATGAAGAGATAAGTCAGTGCCTTCTCCAGTGAAAAATCCAATGAGTTAAAGTCATCCTTCTCTCTCTGCAGTTTCAAATAATCCTTATGCTAAAAGATATATTTGATAAGTACATATTCCATATTTTCCTATAGCCATATATTTTTGGATTTTTTTAAATTTTATTTGTATGAGTGCTTGCATGTATACATGTGCACCTTGTGAGTGTAGTACTCATGGAGGCCAGGAAGCAGCAACAGATTCCCTGAAACTGAAGTTCCAGATGGTGGTGAGCTTCCATTGTAGGTGATGAAAACTGAACTCTGTCCTCTGCGAGAGCAGCAAAAATTGTTCCTAACTTCCAGTAATAGTTGAGAGGGCATAGATTTGATCTTCTACAAAAGTCTATGTTTGTAATCATGTGGAAAACCAAGAATGATGAAACAAGAACAAACAGTTCCCTTTAAGTAAATGAGAAGAATCTAGAAGCCCAGAAGCATGGACCAGAATTAGGAATTCTGTGTCTTTCATTTCTATTGATCTCAAACTTTTCTTGTATATTGACCTCATTATCTCCCACTAGAGATAATAGTGCTAGGCATAGTAAATTAAATACCATTGAACAGTTCCTGGTATGTGTCCCAACACAAAATCAAATTCTATCAGAATGTATGGAATGGAGCAGAAATTTCCCACAAAGAAGGCAGAGGTGAAAGGACCAGGGGTAGAAAAGAATAACTACCTGAGTTCGTGCACATCTTCCATCCTCCATATTATCAAAGAATGCATTGTTCCTGGGGCAAGCTGAATTTAACTACTGTCAACAATGGAGTTAAAACTTTTGTCGGGTGACATAATCTATTAATATAATCAGATTCTGAGGTGTTAAAGGGAAAAGCTGAGGCGATTAGCAAAATCATTATAAAGCTTATTATCTTTAGGGAACACCAGAATGGCAGTGGCTGTACAAAAATATAGAAATGGAAAAGTACAAAGTACATTTGGGACTTAGGGAGAAGTGTGTGTAGTCACTTCCCCAGGCTTGCAAGGTAAATGATGAAGATCTGAACATTGATCTTTTGTCACTCAGCCTGGAATTCTTCCTTGTGGAGATAAAACATTGAAATATAGACAAGAAGGCACATTTTCCACTTTCAAAATGGAAGAACATGGAATAGGGTGTTGGGCTATGTGCCTGTGATCCCAGCACTGAAGAGGTTGAGGCAGCAAGATTGCTATGAGTTCAGTGCCTGTGCTAAAGAGTTAGAACATGTCTTACAAAAATAAATAAATATATGAAATAAGGAGGAATGTGAAATAATACCTTTCTTTATGAAGAATATTTGCTTAGCCACAGAAAATTTCATTCCTCCAGCATGACACCAATTGCATATTCCTTCACAGCTAAATACACCAGAGGAGTTACTTTCTGTCACACCAATAGGCTTTATTAAAAGTGCAGGAATGAAAAGTGTTGCTTGAAGAATAGTGGTGGAGAAGATGTTGTTTTGAAAGATGACATGACCAAGTAAAATGAATTATTAAATGTCCAAAAACCCACAATGCTTTATTTATCCATTGGCTTTCTCATAACATTTTTTCTTTGCAAGAGAAAAGTACATAACAGATTTAAATCATGGAGCCAATTGTACACATTGGAAAAAGCAAGTCTAATTAAATATTGCTCTTCTCTGACAAGGAGGGGTAAATGCGAGCAGGATATGGCAGGCAAAAGTATTTGTTTTCCCAAAGACTTCAGTAAGAGTCGCCATAGATCAATTTCTTTTAATACAGATTTTTAGAGAAAGCTCTTTTCGTTTTATAAAAGAGAAGTTTTAATATTTTGGGAATGATTTCTGGCATAGTGAAATTAGTATGAAGTTAATATTGGTCCAATTTATACTTATGCCAATCACAAGTACTGCTAGTTTAATTCAGTAAATACATATATTTAAATTTTCCTCTCTATTTAAAGCTCGTTTGAGGATAAAAAGACAAGGCAACTCATGCCTCAAACCATTTTAGATTAACTTTCAGGTGAAGTAGGAAGGGAGGCAAAACATTATAATCATTTACTATCATAAAAGGGCAGTGTAGTCTAAGGTGCAGACAAGGGAATCGAGCCAGCAACATACACTTAGAAATATAGGAAGTCGGAGAAGAGAGCTCCAAACACCTCCCTGGTGTTCTGGGGAAGTTTTCTTCCCCAGGTTTGAGACAAAGTTGCTATGATGCTCAGAGCCCTCATCCTCTTCCAGTGCAGATGGCCTCTGAGCAAGAGTCTGCCCTTGCTACAGGAACCAGCTGGATCTCACACTAGACAAGTGAACAGTTACACAGAACTGTGAGAAGTGGGGCAGTTACAACCAGTAGAAGAATGGGAGACCACGATATCAAGCCTCTTCATCCTGGGATGGAAGACTGCCTATGAAGTCCCATGAGAGGTTAGCTTAGATTTTCATGTGAACTACCTTCAAATTAACATATTTTAGAGCCACTTCCTGTCTCATTTCTTTATACTCCCCCGAGCAATCGTCTGTGGGATTCCCCCAAATAGGCAGCTTGTATTCAGCTCTTTGCCTGGTCACTTTCTTCTGGGGACCTAGACTAAGAAAATATCCAGACAAAGTGGGAACTGAAGATATGATGGTGTTTTTAAGTGCCTGAATTTGGAAATGAGTTGTTATGTGATGAAAAGTAAATGACACAAGTCAAAAATTGAAAATAATTAAAATTATAACTGAGGTAGAAGGAATGGCAGAGGGATGGTGATTCTCAAGCATTCTCTGGGATCTGGATTGGGTGAAGGGCTTATATTGGATTTTATGCTTATTATTTCTGATTCTGTTGATTGGAATTAAGGTTCAAGAATTTTCTTTCTTTCTCTGTTCCATGATCTTTCTTTTCCCTGCCATTCCCTCCCCTCTCTCCTTCCTCAACCCCTTCTTTACCTCTCTCTCTCTCTCTCTCTCTCTCTCTCTCTCTCTCTCTCTCTCTCTCTCTCTCTCTCCTGTGATATAAGAGACTAAACCTAGGGACTCAAGGACCCAGGGACCCAGGGTCTCAAATTCTCTACCACTTATATACGTTCCAGTACCCAAGAGTTTTCATTTCTACACAAGTTTCCAAAAATGCTATGGTTCCTGGTTCATGGACCACATTTTAAAAACCACTGCTGGGGAACTGTGGAGATGGATCAGCAGCTGAGAGTACTGGATGCTCTTTCAGATGAAGATTTAATCTCAGAGTTCAATTCCTTGCACTCAATGGCAACTCACAACTGTCTATAACTGTAGTCCTAGGGGTTCAACACATAGTGTACAACCATACATGCAGACATATGCTCATATAAAATAAAAATAAATATTTAAAAAGAAAACTACTGATGTTGAACATAATTTCACAGAAACCTAAGAGAAAATATTTCAGTTTGCCTCCTGTCAATATGATAAAACATAAACCAAAACCAACTTAAAGAGCAAAGAGTTTATTTGGCTTACAGGTTATATAGTCTATCATGGAGGGCAGCCAAAGCAGGATCTCAAAGCAGGAATCTGGAGACAGGAACTAAAGTAGAGATCTTGGAGGAATGCTCTTAGGCTTAGCCAGCCATCGTTCTTATACAGCTTAAGTCCATCTGCCCAGAGATGGTGCTGCCCACAGTGGGCTTCCAAAGACATGTCCATATTTCAGTTGGATGGAAGCAGTTCCTCAGTTGATATTCCTTCTTCCCAATTGTGTCTAACTTTGTGTCAAGTTGGCAAAAGCTATTATAAATGGATTTTTATAGTTTTTAAAAAGTGTTCAACTCTTTAAAAAACATAATTCTTTATTGATTTTTGGAAATTTCCCATCATGAACCCCAATCCCACTCACCTCCCAACCCCTGGACTGTACCCTCTCAAATTAATTAAAAACAATCAAAGAAAAAAATACAAAACACAAAAAACCAACCCTGTCCTCCATCTTTCCAACACCTCTTCATTCATCCTAGTGGCATCAGGAGTTGTGGTATGTCACACAGTTTACCCCTTTTGTCCAGTCAGCCCCACCACAAAATGTTCATTTCAATGAGTCATTGGTGTGTCTCAAGGCCTCTGGTTTGTGGCACACCGTCATCACTGGGCTGGGCCCTCAGTGGAACTCCCTTCACATATCCTGTTGTTATCCTGAGTCATGGAGATTTTGTAATTATCGTTTTGGTCAAAGACAGGGTAGCTGTTGAGGTGGGCCAACCCAAGGCCCAGGATGTGGGTCTGGGTGGTAGTCGAGTTGGTCAGTCTTGGTCATTGGGACCACACCCTCAGGTAAGGGGCAGAGCCAGCTCTCCCATACCCATGGGACCATCTCTCCTGAGTGCTAGGGTCAGCTCTCCCATGAGGGCAGAGATGGCAACAGCTGTCCTGTTATACTGCCTAACAAGGAACAGGAGCCAGTGAAGGACAGGGCTGGCTTAGTACCACACTTGGATTTCAACACTCTTTTGATTCCTATGACCCCCTGTGGTAGCATAAGCCATGAACATCAGCCCAGACCCTGGCTGCTGTTAGACCACAGACATGGCCCATGGCCGCAGCCTGGGTCCGAGCCTGTGTGGCTGCATAGGCCACTCAGATTGCCCTGACCCCATGGTAGTGAAGCCCTCAGACAAAAACCTGGCCACAGGTGGTGACTCAGACCCCTTGCTAACATCAGCATTGCCTTCAATGGTATCAGGAAACATGTACATCAACACAGACATTAGCCACAGTAGGACCACACACACACACACACACACACACACACGGGAGGGGACTGGTCAGATTAGTGGGCTAGTGATGGCATTCTTCCTTCCTGGCATAAAACAGGACATTTTTCAGCAAATAGTTTTCAAGGGAGAAGGGAGAGATGTCAGAAAGATTCCTAGATTTGAAGCTGTTTCAGGAAAGATGGATGAGTGGAAAGTAAGAGCGCCCTCTGCGCTTATGCTCTTTTTACAAATGTTAACTTTTCTTCTTTTGAAGCAGCATATCCTAAACTCCATCAATAGCACAGGATCACTTCCAGAAAGCCATTCAAAATCAGCACTGGAGTCACCTGTGTCCAATGGTCTGGACTAGTACCCAGGTGGCAATCATACTACAAATTCCCACTGTAGAAAGAACAGGCTTCACTTTCAGCTTTTGCAGAATTTTAAGATCTACCCCTTAGTGATTCATGAAATATGACTATTATGAAGTAAGTTCTATAAAAATTGTCCATCCAAAACTGTTTGTGTGAGAGCTGCCTAAATACAACATCTGGTATAATTTTAGCGGTTGAATTTTATATTTGGTTTGGTTTTATTTTATTGCTAAGAGAATTATCTTTTCTGGTTATCTGTGATTGATGATGACTTCCTCCTCCTCCTTCTCTACTTCCTCCCTTTCTTCTCTTCTTCTACTTGGTTAGGTATTTTAAGTCAGTGTCTCATGTAGTTGGCTTTGAACTTACTATGTATGTGGGGAATAACCTTGAAGTTCTGATGTTGCTGCCTCTACCTTCCTAGGACTAGGATCTTGATTGAGTATTTTAGTTTGTCAAAGCTCTTGAGATGACAGGGCAAATGGGTATGTGTGTGTGTGTGTGTGTGTGTGTGTGTGTGTGTGTGTGTGTAAGAGAGAGTGTTAAAGGATGCTGATAAGATTCATGTAATAGAGCTTTGTCCTTTTACATATACTAAGAGAGAGGAAGAGGATTAACAACAAAAAAGTTTGTATGAAAATGTCATATAGTAAAACCCATTGCTTTCTATGCTTATTATAAAAATTAATTTTAAAAGGAATGTACCTGAATAATACATGGAGAAACATAATTCTCACTCATCACTTCACCTGGTTAAGTTTCCTGATTCTAAGCCTTTCTTTCCTCAATCTTTCTTATTCCTAAAGTGTCTTTGTTCATTCTCTAGTAAATTAAGCTGCATACAGCAGCTTGCAAAAGGGAAGTTTCCTTCTGTGAAATGATCTGAATGTTGGTGGAGACCTGCTCCATGAAGACACCAACCAAGTAGCTCCCTTCTAATGGTCTGCTTTAATTAATACTCCATGTTGTCCTTATCTCCATGTCTAAGATGGTTTGACCCCTTGATGACATTCAAATCAATAAACTGGAGGAAGATGGAAAGAGAGGTAGGTGGGTTTGAACTAACCTCCTTCCTTTTATAGATAGACTACATGGATATAGATGTATTCCCAGCCATTTCACTAGCCAGAAGTTAATCAAATGATCACATTTGACATCAAGCAAAACTGGGAGAAATGCACCCCTTATTCTGGAAAGTCATGCAACTGGCTAAATACCACTATAGTGATTCATTCAAGCATGCCTTTATCTTTTAAGTGTGAAAGTTCATATTCTCTATAAGGTAAGTAAGAGGATATAAAGATGAAAGAAGAACAAGCTTGTTTGCCCTGAAGCTGACTTTCAGGTTTGGGTGGGCTTGATTCCAAAATCTCAATCAAGATTTTGCTGTTTTTTAAAAAAGTAAATCACAAAATTTGCAGGAAAGTAGTGGATTGAACTTGAAAATATTTTATCTTAAATAAGATAGCCTAGGCTCAGAAAGGAAAACACTGCATGTTTTCTATCATATGTAGATCTCAGCTTCCACTTTCCACATACTTATTTGTTTGGGAGTAATTTCATGTAGAAGTCAGGAAACTAGAAAGTGGCCCATGAGAGGGAGAGAAACGGGGCTTTAAGGAATGGGGTGTGGGTAGGCGAGGGCAATGCAACACTTGTGATAATGAAAATAGAGAGGAAAATCCTGAGCACAGAAGGGTACAGTTGGAGAGGAATGGGTGAGGGAGACGTAAAAAACAGGAGGGAAGGGAGGATCAACTAAAATTAAATATGTATGAAAATACCATTAAAAAAAACTTGCTACTTTGGGAATTGGAGAGATGGGTCAGCTGTAAAAAAGCAGACATAAACTGTTCTTTCAAAGGACCCAAAGTTGCTTTCCATAATGAGATGCCCTCTTCTGGACTCCATGGGCATCTGCACTCACCCACACATGCAGCTGAAACTAAAAAAAGAAATCTTCCTTAAAAAGAAAACCTGCTGGTGTGAATTTCAGGCTGATGATCCTTTGATCTATGTCTAAACTCCATATGTAAGCGAATACATACCATGTTCCTCTTTTTTTTGAGGGTGGTTTCCTCAAATTCCATCCACTTGCCTGCGAATTTCAGGATTCTATTGGTTTTCTTTTTTCCCCACACAGTAGTATTCCATTGTGTAAATGTGCCACATCTTCTTAATCCAATCTTCAGTTGAGGGAGATCTAGGTTGCTTCCAGGTTCTTGCTATTACAAATAATGCTGCTACGAACATAGTTGAGCACATGTCTTTGCTGCATGGATGTGGATCATTTGGGTATATGCCTAAGAGGGGGGATTGCCAGGTCCTGTGGTAAACTGATTCCCATTTTCCTGAGGAATCGCCATACTGATCTCCAAAATGGCTGTACGAGTTTGCACTCCCACCAGCAGTGGAGGAGTGTTCCCCTTTCTCCACATCCTCTCCAGTATAAGTTGTCATTGGTGTTTCTAATTTTAGCCATTCTGACAGGAGGAAGATGGTATCTCAGAGTTGTTTTGATTTGCATTTCCCTGAAAGCTAAGGATGTTGAGCACTTTCTTAAGTGTCTTTCAGCCTTTTTGGTTTCCTCTATTGAGAGTTCTCTATTCAGTTTTGTACCCCATTTGTAATAGGGTTATTTGGTGTTTTGTTGACTAGTTTCTTGAGTTCTTTGTATATTTTGGAGATCAGCCCTCTGTCAGATGTAGGATTGGTGAAGATCTTTTCTCAGTCTGTGGGCTACCATTTGGTCTTGTCAACTGTGTCCTTTGCCTTACAGAAGCTTCTAAGTTTGAGGAGGTCCCGTTTATTAATTGTTGATCTCAGTGTCTATGCTACTAGAGTTATGTTCAGGAAGTGGTCTCCTGTACCAATTTGTTCAAGGGTAACTCCCACTTTGTCAGTGTGGCTGGATTTACATTGAGATCTTTTATCCATTTGGACTTGATTATTGTGCATGGTGATAGACATGGGTCTAGGATAGAAGTAGGATTCTAAGAAATTCATACAAGGTCCCTCACAAAAAGGGAAAGGGACAAGATCTCCTGAGCATATAGGGAGTAGAGGGGGCAGTGAGTGGATAGGGAACTAGGAGAAAGAGAAGGGGAGGAGAGGAAAGCATGTGGGACTAGGAAGATTGAGTCAGGGGAGGAATAGACAAGAGAAAAGAGAGAGACAGAGAGAGACAGACAGAGAGAGAGAGACAGAGAGAGACCATAAAAGAGGAGGCCATTGTAGGTTTGAAGAGAAAACTGAACCTAGAGAAATGTCCAGAGACTTACAAGACTGACCCCAACTAACAATTTGAACAACAGTGGAAAGGCTACCATAAATGCCGTTCCCTGATAATGAGATTGACAACTAACTTATCCACCATCATGGAGCCCTCATCTAGTAGCTGATGGAAACAGAAGCAAACAACCACAACTAAACAGTAAACCAAACTGGAATCCAGATGCAGAGAGGGAGGACAAGACCAGACTGCAGAAACACATAGAGACAGCCAACCTTAACAAGGAGGAGCTAATGGGCCCCCAGACTGATAGCTGGGAATCCAGCATGGGACTGACTCAGACCCCCTGAACATTTGTCTCATTTAGAAAGCCTGGGAAGTCTAAATGACCTCTGACAATGGAACCAGGATGTATCCCTGGTGCACAAAAGGACTTTGGTACCTAGTCCCTACTTCAAATGACTTGACAGATTTAGATGACCCCTCTTGGAGGGCATCACCCTACATGTGGAGTGGGGAGATGGGAGGGGAGGATGGTCGGAGGACGTGAGAGGGTGGGAGAGAGGGAACAAGGGAGGGAGAAGGAACTGGGGTCGGTATGTAAAATAAAATTAAAAAAATAAATAAAAATAAAAAAGAAAACCTGCATTATATTATGCTAATAAAAAATACAATGTAAAGAAATATTCAAAGCCAGGTGGTGGTGGCACACACATCTTTAATCTCAGCTCTGGTGAGGCAGAGACAGGCGGGTCTTTGTTGTGGAATAGTAGCTTCAGTTGTGTTACATTAATTTATACTGTTGAATATTTGTTTAATGATGCAAAGGTGTGTTGCATTCTGTTACATTGCATTTGTTTAACTTTGTAAAGCTGTGCTATTTTGCCTGTCTAATGAAGAGTTGAATGGCCAATAGCTAGGCTGGAGCGAGAAATGGATGGGCTGCCAGGCAGAAAGAATAAATAAGAGGAGAAATCTAGGCTCAAGAGAAGAAAAGAAGAGGGGTGAGAAAATGAGAAGGAGAGGAAGATGCTGAGGGCCAGTCACCTGGCCACACAGCCAGCCACAGTATAAGAAGGAAAAAATATATATATAGAATAAAGAAAGGTAAAGTATACAGAAGCAAAATTTAGAAGAAGAGATCCGGGTTAATTTAAGTTAGAAAAGCTAGATAGAAATAAGCCAAGCTAACACTCGACATTTATAAGTAAGAATAAGTCTCTGTATATTTATTTTGGAGCTGGGGTGGATCCCCAAATAATAATAATAATAATAATAATAATAATAATAATAATAATAATAACTACAGATCTCTGTGAGTTCGAGGCCAGCCTGGTCCACAAAGTGGATTCCAGGACAGCCAGTGATACATGGAGAAACCTTGTTTTAAAAAAATAAAAATTTAAAACCACAAAAAAGGAGCCTAAAGTCCTCTACATACAATGTTCAGCATTTGTTTTCCTAAATGTCCTGTCTCATTCTTTGCTACTGAATGGCAGCACAAAGGTATGATGTTACCCAACACATACTTCCAAAGTTCCACTGGCCTCCCAAAGTCCATGAGCCTTCATTTGTAACACAGAAAAAACTCAAAGAACTCTGATCTAACACAATTCAAAGCATGCTGGTCCATGACAAACAACCCCAGAAGTCCAGTTTTTAAGCACAGATGTATTTTAAATAAAGTATTTTTACAGAGACCCTAACTCCACCAACATTATACATTATTTGTTTAATTCTCTTAGCCAGTGTTTTAGTTGGTGTTCTTTAAAGGTTTATTAGTTGGCTGTTGTCCAAGAAGTCCAACAATAGCTGTCTCTCAAAAGAACGGCCCAGAACCTGGTTGTTCAGTCCACAAGACTGAATGTCTCTCAGCAGTCTCAATCTGGTCCTAGAGTCCTGAGGAGTCTGGAGAGCTATTGGTATTCAGTCTATGTTGGAATCCCAAAGAAGTAGATTCTAATACCAGCACAGGAATGCTTCAGCCACAGGATAGCTGAACTTGCCAGTGAAAGTGAGGGCATGAAAGCAAAAACCAAAAGCTTCTTTGTTCATTGTCTTATGTGAACTGACACTGGAAGGTGTGGCCCAGGTTTGGGGTGGATCTTTCCACCTCAAAATAATTTAATCAATACAATATATTTCATCACAGACATTCCCAGCTGCTTGGGTCTTAGTTGATTCTAAATGAAGACAAATCGACAACTAAGATTAGTCATCACACTAAGATTTTAGGACAAAGAAAACAGTCTTTTGACTCTGTCCCATTAGTATTTTTCTTTTATTATTAAAATTAGAAGCTACAGCCTCTCTTCTGGCCACTGGGTTCTCCTTCTTTCTTTGCTAGTCCTTTAGAAGTATCTTGAATATGCAAACAACCTCGTGAATACTCATAAATTCTACAGAAATAAACAAACACACCTGATAGTCAATCACCTTAAGTATATTCATTTAGGGCTAATTTGAAATAATATTAAAAGTCCATATAGCCAATCAATACTCAGTCATTAAGATCAAATAACACTGAGTAAATAATGGTGGTTTTACTCTTTTATGATTCCCATGTTTATTCCAAATGAGACAGAAGTTGCTAACGCAGTATTCTCACAAAACTCAGACCACTGTGTGAGCTTCAGACAGATGGATCAGTTAAGACTATGGAGATAAATGTCAGAAAGGGCATTAAAATATGCCAGTTTATGTCTAGGCAATCAAAGACTGTGGTGAGTCCACGGAAAATAAATTTCTTTATCCCAGTCTCAAAGATGCTGAAATGCTGAGCCTTTGCACACATGCTAATAGTCTTACTCACACACATGCTAGTAGTCTTATTCCCAGGAATTAGCCTGCATGAGAAAAAGGTGAAGTGTTGACTAAAACTTCATGAAGCTCTAAAAGGGTGGGGTGCTATTCTGGACAGACCTGTGGCCAAGGAGTTCATAGTTAAAACCAAAGTACAATGAGATAATTAAAACAGAGACAAATAAAGTATAATTGTTGTCACTCATGAAATAAGCAGCATAAAAAACAACTTAATTAAAATGGAGGCTTTGTTATTAAGTGGTTGTGAGAAATATAGTTGTTGATATGAACAACAAGAGTGATTATCTTCATTCAATAGTGCAGATTCCATTTTGGACAGTGGCTAAAAGGTGATTTATTTCAGGGACCACTCCAGAAGAAAAGATAGTTAACATGTTTTTTTTTCCTCTCCCTCTTTTAGAAATGAACTTAATGCTATGAATTCTAATATGTTGATAGAGGCACTGTAAATGGTTGGACCAGTTTAGGGTATAGACATAGGCAGCATGTAGTAGAGAGCTACCATTGAAAGAATAGACATTGGGCTGGAGAGATGGACCGGTGGTTAAGAGCACTAGCTGCTCTTGTAGAAGATTCAGGTTCAATTCCCAGCACCCACATTGTGGCTCACAAAAATCTGTTACTCCAGTTCTAAGAGATCTGACAATTTCTTTTAGCCTCTGCAGGCACTGCACACATGTTATACTCAGACATACATCCAGTCAAAGCACTCACACATAGAACAGAAATAAATCTATAAAAATAAAAAAGAGAAATGAAGATGTCTTAGTAAGAAGGCAGGTGGTTAGAGCCTTTTCTCAGCAACCCTGCCCTAGAAGATGCACTAAATCCATGTTTTGTATTATAGTGGTTCTAGACCTCAAATTTACAGATGCCATCCCTATCTATGTGGGAATCCCTCATGTCTCAATTTTCCTTGATTCCAAAGACCAACTGATTCCACTGCCTTCCTAGATTCCAGGTCCTCTTCATCTTTGAAAAATAACAATTGAATACTATACTTGAACTCAGTGCATTATGGATGTGTTAACTTGGGTAAAGGAGGGAGTCTCCTAAATGTCACAATCAAAGAAATGAAGATGATGCAAAGGACTTGACATTGAAATGCTAGTGTCAAGGGATAGTCTAGCCTAGGAGGATTCCCCTGGATGTCAAGAGGAGACATGTAGCTTCTTTAAATGCAAAGGAATCTTGAGGTCAGTGAGATGGTTTTGTGGTTAAAGGCAATTTCTGTGAAGTCTGGTGCCCCGAGTTGTATTCCTGGAACTCACATAAAGGTGGAAGAAAATAACTAACTCCACAAATTTATCATCTGCACATTTGCCTACATAGTAGTAACAGTAAATACAGTTTAAAAAGAAATCTTGACTATTTTTCCTATCAACATCATTACTACAACTGTCATCTTGTAACATATTATTTGAACCACTAGACACTTGTGCTATAAAACATTAAAAAGAGGTAGACTTTCCTAAGCCATTACACAACCAATAGACTCAACATCACAAAATATGGTAATGTTAGAAATTCATAAGAAGTAAAACATCATAAAAATTGTTTATTGTCACAAGATGTGATGAATGACAAGGAAGAGAATTATTAATGAGTACATTATGTTCACTTCAGAAAAAAAAAAACCTCATAGTTTAAATTGCCTTCTTCCTTTCATCTCAGAGGGGAAACAAATGTAATATATTCAGGTAGATTTTCTTCCATCTGTGTGCTATAGATGATAAACTTGGGCTAAAAGGATTGTGTGCAGGAAAAGGAAAAGTTTCTACATGCACTTTAAAGTAATTTTGTAGATTATTTCTACATAGAATAACTAAAAATAGGAGAAATAGAATTTAACAAAGCAGGCTGATTAGATTTAACATCCCCCCATATACACCATCAAGGAAAAGTGAAATTGAATTACAGACATCTTAAAAAATATGTGTCATGTTCAGGAATGTTTTAAACTGTTAACTCACTGTTTAAAACAATTTCCTATAGTGACTCTCTCATGCTATGCTTCAAGCTTTATTTAAAATAGACACAAAAAGAAGATAGTGTTTTTATAAAAGTCAAGGTGATTTATGCCCAAACTTGTAAAGGAAACAAAGAACAAAGTTCTGCTGCCTGTTTTACCATGTACCAATTGTGACCTGGTATCTGCCTATGAGCCTGTTTCAAGGTTTCTGTTACTTGGTGTGTAGTGGAAGGCTTGGAATCACTGATACTAGGGAAGCTTAAGCAGGAGGGTTTTAAGTTCAAAGCCAGCCTGACAAACTTAGTAAGAATTTGTCCAAAAAATAAAAGATAAAACTTGAAAATGTTTAAAACTTAAAAATACAGTGTAAAAGGAGGAGAAGGTTGGTCATTCAAAGGATAAATTTTTTCTTTAGACACATTTTTATTTCATAAATACTCCTAAAGTTGTTTGAGAACATTTTAATACTTATTGGGGAAATTACATATACTATTATAAAATTATTCAGTAATTTCAAGTTGGTTTAATGATATATGAGTGTGTGTGTATGTGTAAACAGTCATCTCTTTACATTCACTTTGTCAAGTCAAATTCCTGAATGCTTGAGGTCAGATATGACTGGCCCCCTCTAGTTTCTTCATCCTCATAGTTAATTCTCCAGTGAGTCATGGCAATTCTTCCTTCTCGTCCCTGCTACTGCCAATGTCACAATCCAGTTGATTCTTTCCCCACTGACAGTCTCCTAATCTTCCTATAATCTTGGCTAGTCCTCCAGAGCAACCTAAAAACTTGGAAGCCATGTGTAATCATGCTACTCTTCTGCTCTTACCCAGAAATGGCTCTACGACCAGTCACAGACAGCTCCACATGCCTGCCCAGCATCGAACAATTGTCTCTCTGCTTCACTCATCCCACACTCAATTTTCTCTTCATCTTGGTCTCTGCAATGTCAAGCTTTATGCCTTCAGATTGTTACACCCTCACCAAACTAATACTCAATGGTCATCTCTTCCTACTATTTTCCCATACCACTTATCACTAACCAACTGTATGTAATTACGGTTTTTCTTCTTGTGAATCCCCAATATTCTGATAGTTTTATCATGAGGATTACTGTGATATCGTAGAATGTTTGTATAGAAATGGTTGAATGGATGTGAACAGAGGCTGTAAGTCCAGTTTTTATAGTTGTGCCATGCACAGATGTGAGTGTAAATGCTTGCTTGTTAATTAATTAGTTGGCTTCTCCACAAGGCCTGCTGGCAGAAATATGTTTGTTTGAATGAGAGGATATAAGAAATAACCATTTATAAGAATATAAGATATTCTATCTTTCCAGATTCTACCATGTACTGAGTGCAACAATATGATTCTAGAACAGAGAGTCATCAGTGTTTTTCTGTGGAGGTCCATATGATCTCTGTCAAATCTACTTAGCTCTAGCATTGCACAAGATTAGCCACAGGTAAGATATAAACAAATGAGCATGGCTGAGTTCCAATAAAAATATATTTATAGAAACAGCAGAGTGAATTTGGCCCTCAGACCATATTCTGACACTACAGAGTAATATAACTACAATTACTTACCCATATATACATATATATGTATATATATGCAAATATTATACAGAGCTATGGAGATTATCAAACTGCTCTTTGGCAATTTTGAAGAAGAAAAAGGATCTAGATCATATTCTTATAGAGTAAAAGAAAATCTGCAAAACTCTACCACAACCATTTCTCTTTTATATTTACAACATTGAATTCAAAGCACATCCTGTGAGAAAAGATCAGAGGATCATTTCTGACCTTCCTCACTGCCAGTGTTCTCTGATGTTATTGACAAGTGTTCTCCTTTCAAAGGGCTACAGCCCAAATAATTACCTTCGTCTTTATTTTCACAGAACCAAGGAAGTTAATACCTAATTAAAATACAAACCCAATTAAAGATAAACATCTCAAGTCAGTATTCATATCATTGGAGGAAAACAGCCACTTGCTTCCCTGATCTGAATGGTTTTTAGAGGTTTCAAAGAAACCCAAGTCGAATATTGTTTGTGATGCTGTCCACCAACCAAAGACACAAGACTCACTTGCGAGCACTAAAAACGGAATTTAATGTTCTGGTCAGGAACCTCTGAAACTTGGTATTGATTTTCCGTGCTCAATTTCTATCCCAAGTCTTGGTCTTTCACTTGAAGATAATTTCATTACTGTCAAGAAGCTTGGACTGCATGGAATGAACAGCAGGAAGCTGAGTTCAGTAATGGATTCAGCCTCTTATCTCCAGTTGCCAGTTTAGCCAGGCTGCTGCTTTCCTTGGTTAGCACCTGATGCTTCCCCATCTCTAAAACAAGATCCTTTCAGAGGGACATGGTAGTTGAAAGAATATAAAAATGACAAGTTATTAACCGAATATCCATGGGCAAATTGATGACACTCCAGATTTTGCTTGCAAAGATTAGAGCAGCCTTTTCTCACTGAAGTGTTCAACTCACATCTGAGGCTCTTCCCAGTTACTGTTATAAACTAATTGGCTCAAGGACAATCAAACTTTGTAAGAGGATTTGGTTAGGATAAACATGCTTGAGTGAATATACTCCTGTTCATATTTCTTCTATAAGAAGGTTGAAATGGGCTTGGTCATTGTTGGGAGAATTCCATTAGGAGAGTATGTTTTGTGAAAGTGAGAGCAAATATATCAGAAAGAAGACCCAGCAATGTCCATTTCCTTCTTCATCTTCAATGTAACCTTAGTTTTGAAAAATATTTTATTCAAATTTCCTGGTCATTAGATAAATTAACATTCAAATAAGAAATGAAGGGAAATGGAAAAGAATTTCTGTTTTCTTATTGAAACAGGTTACTCCTGTAGTCTTGAACTTGCTTTTTAGCCAAGGTTGGCCTTGAATACCTCATCTCCATCCACCTCCCAGTTGCTGGAAATACAGGTATGTGCAGTCACACCTTAAGCCAGATGGAAAATATTATTATAACTTTAACTTATAAAATGTCCCCCTGAGGTCAGTGAGATGGCTGAGTGTGTAAAAACACTTGCCACCAAGACAGATAACCTGAGTTCAATGCCCAGAACCCTACTGGCCTCTGACCTCTATATGTGTTGTGATACACACAAGACCCTACAGCCTCAAACCCATGAATGAAGAAATGAATAAACAAAAATGTATTCCTGACTCCTTAGAAAAATGTGCACTATGGGTAAAGATTAGCAAAGCCGCTAGTATGTTGACTCTCAGAAACTATCTGGAGCAGTGGTTCTCCACCTTCCTAATGCTGCGGCCCTATAACATAGTTCCTCGTGTTATAGTGATCCCTAAGCATAAAACTATTATTTTGATACTTCATAACTATAATTTTACTACTGTTATGAATCATAATGTAAATGCTCTGATACACAGGATATCTGATATACAACCCCAAAGAGTCAAAACCCTTGGGTTGAGAACCGCTGATCTGGAGTGACTGCTGGTACAACTTTCTGGAGGGGTGTGTGGGTGATATAAATCACAATTATGAAGCAAAGTACAGAGAATTTATGTACTAATGGTGGGTGCTTAATCCAGTTTGGGTAAACTGAGCTAAGAAAATTAAGGTAAAACGAATAATGGACAATTTGTTGAAAAGTAAATGTCTGCTTACTTGATTTAGACCAGTGGTTGTCAAGTGGTGGTTATTCCAAAACATAAATTACCATCAAGGACATCAGACAATAAACAGTGGCATTTGGGGTGTCATAGCTTGGAAACTATGTACTTGATGTTTAATGACTAGAGGACCAGGGTGCTGCTGAGCACCCAATAGTGCACAGGATAGTCACTGTTCCTAATTAAAAAAACAAAGAATGTTTTGACCCTAAAAGTCAGTATCATTGAGGCTAAAAAACCTTGCTTATCCCAGGTCCATAGCTAGTGTCTGATGACATATCTAATAGCAAATTCTTCTTACAAAATGAAAATATACAATACTCACTTGTCCATTAATCAATACAGAATCTATACAGTCTCCTGGATTCTCAACCTATTCTTAACTTTCTAGAATGAGGTGGGGATGACTTGGGGGTTGGAAAAATGGCTTAGTGGTTAAGAGCACCTACACCAGATGGATTAAAACCGCCTGTATCTCCAGCTCCAGAGGATCCATACCCTCTTCTGTTCTCCACTGCACACACATGCACTTACCCTCACATGAACACACACACACCCACACACTCACACTCACACACACATACACAATCTAAAAATAAAAATAAATCTCAAAAAAAGAGATGAGGTGCCTCACTTTCCTTCTCTCTTTCACCATTGTAGAGTCTATACACAGATATTAATTATACTATCCATCCCCAGGGAAGCTTGGTGTTGATGAGTAGTATTAGTCATAGAAGCTCATCAGCATCTCCATCCAGAGCTTCCTCTCTGTTCACATTTAAATAAAGCAATCCAGTATGATGCTACAAAATATGCCATATTCAATTACATCCTGCATTTTGTGTTATTTATTTGCAAAGAACAATCCTTCCCAAGCCACTGATATCATTCAAAAAAAAAAAAAAAAAAAAAAAAACCATGCCAAGGTGACCACATTAAAGGAAGTGGAATTTTAATGAAAGTCTTGACACCCACAAAGTACTAATGAGAAGGCAGGATTTGTTTCTTAGTCAAGAGTCTTAAGTGTGCCCAGAATATTAACATTCTTTATCCTGAGGAAAATAAATCACTCAAAGTGACAGTGATAGTACACTAATGCCTGATTCAGATGCTATGTCACAGAGTGAATAAGCAAAGGCTGTTAATAAGCACCACAAGAATATGCAGCATAGATGCTACCAGGTTTCAGGTTTCAGTGTGTCCTGTTTTCATGAAGGTAAGTTTCTTCTTATCTCAGAGGCCTCTGCTGTGTGCTACACTATAACGATGTGCTCTGCCTCTCACTTAGCAAAGTTCATTAGCCTCAGTGGGTGAGGCACTTCAGAGTGCAATGGAAGCCACAGGTTAGAAGTGCAAATGGGAGGTGCAAATGAATGATTCTGTCTCCCTGTGCAATTCACACCATCCTACTAGCCTACTAAAACATGAATAGTAAAGCAGAATACATATACTGCCATTTCCTATGTATATTAACAGACAACCATTAACAATGGCCTAGAATGACATTATTTATTAGCCCACAATTGTTGAAATTCCTTCACTGGGTCCATTGCAATCAAGATTTGAGGACTTCTTCCCAACTCATCCAGGATGTTAGCAGTATCCAGTTCGTCAAGTTTAGTCAAAGCCAACCGATGTGCAATCAGCTTAGAGGTCACTCTATTTCTTCTTAATCCTACTTTAAATGACCTCATTAGGACAGGGCTCATAGGAGCCCTCTTAGAACACTGTCTCTCTAAACAGCATTGTGTATGTTGAAGTTCATAGAACTTATTGGAAAGGACAATTGATATGTTGAATGTGGGACTCCACTTTTTATCCAATGGGATGACAACTTAGCACAACAAGCTGAAACTAGAAATGGAAAGCACTGGACCCAGGCCTCAAAGTAGCCTTTCAGTGAAGTCTGTTAGAAGACTAAGATTTAACATGGGGATGTTGGTTTAAAAACAGTCCCTGAAACAAGACTTGGGGGTTTCATTGTTTATGAGCACAATGCATAATGTTTGCAGAATCATGCAGATCATGAGAGGAAACATAAACAGTGGGGTTGGTACTGCATATGCCAAGCTGTGTCTGGAAAACTTTTGGCAGTTCTGGCCTTGACACTTGAAGCTAAACATTGCTCATACAAACTTTGAGATGAAATCGTATGAAAAATGTTTGAAGGAACTATGGATATTTATAAAAAGAAACTAAAGAGGAAGCAGGGATGAAGCTATGTAAGAGCTGTGGAAGCAGTTATAAGAAAACACAGTTCATCTCAGTCTAAAACATAGCTCTAATATTTACAGTCATTCATAAAGGGAATGACTTATGGGGAAAAGGACTCATCTTCAAAACTAATCCCATCCCGTCTGTGAAAGCTCTTGATTTCTGTTCTAACTCTCATAATTCTGTCCTTTCTCACCTTTATCTTTATCCAACTTCACTCGTTATGGGGATCATGGGGATCCTCTGTGTCTTAGGTTTCCATCACCAAAAGCAACTTTGAGAGGACAGGCTTTATTTCATCTACACTTACAGGTAATAGTCAATCACTGAGGGAAGGCAGGACAGGAACTCAAGGAAGGAGCCTGGAGCCAGGAACTGAAGCTGAGACCATGGAGCAATGATGTTAACTGGCTTGCTCACTTTGCTTTATTGTGTAAGAAAGCATCTTCCCAGAGGGGAGTCATCCTCAGTGGTCTGCCCTCTCATATCAATCATTAATTAAGAAAATGTCACACATACTTGCTCATGAACAAATCTTATGGAGGCATTTTCTCAGTTGAGGTTCCTCTTTCCAGATGACACTAACTAGTTTCAGGCTGACAAAAAACTAACTAGCACATATACACATAAAAACAACAACAACAAAAGTTCTTTAGTTTCACATTGCACTAAGCTGTTACCCTTTCTCTTACCTTCTTTGAAACCTAACTTCCCAAGACAGAAGTTTTCACTCAGGGTCTACTCTCCACAACCTTCACAATACTGTCAGTATAACTAATATAACCTTCCCATCAACACATCCAAACTCAACTTTGTTAAACCATTGTAGGTTAGTTCAGGTGTTGGCCTTTGTCTCACATGCCACACAACTGATTTCAGTGTCCCTACAGAAACCATCTCTTTCCTTGGTTTCTGTAAATGGAGTTCTTAATTGGTCTAAGTAATAAAAACCAGGAGTCAGATATAGAGGAAAATGGTGAGAGAATAGAGAGAAGGAACATGCCACAGCCACACCTCACCTTCTTAGTGTCTCAACAGACAAGAGAGAAGGTTCCTGTTTCTCTCTGCTTATATCCTGTTTCTGCCAAGCTACCTCACTTCCTATCTGTCTGAACACATCTCCAGGCCTCTTTGGTTAGCTAGTGGCAAACTCCATTCTCTGACCTTCAGACAGGCTTTATTTGTACAAGTAAGATATCACCACTGGTTTCTCTGATCCCAACATTTTTAATGCTATTCTACATTCTCTATGCACTCTTCTGTGCCTAGTTTGTAATCTTTGTTATCTAGGATGAATATTGACACAGACCAATACAGAATCTGATACATAATCTGCCCTGGGTCTACTACCTGTTCATTCTATATGCTATCCTTTTTATATGATATGGTTAGGGTGACATTTCATTCTTAGTGTAGATCTTTTCTCTTCTGAAACCCATGTCTCTTTCTCCAAAGACCAAGTGGAGGCTTTCATTAGAGAACTGCAGAATGATCTGAATCAATAAAATTAAATTTGAATTTATTATCCCCACAAACACACCCAGGACAACTCCCAAACTTTTCTCATTTAGGTTCACTGTATCTGAGAATGGTTGCCAAGAGACCATCATTGTCCCCACCAGCATCCTTACCAGCAATTGCTAAGTCATCTGTCTACAAGTCCTAAGGATGTTTCCTCCAAGATTCATGGATTCTTTCCATTGTTGTTTATGCTACATTGACTTAAGCCATTAACTTTTGTCTGGATCAGTGTTTCTCCCCAAAATTCTCTATGAATTTGTTACAACCCCAGAATTCTCTGACATTTTCCCCTACCAATCAGCTTGTGTTTGTGTTCATCTCAGCCACTAATATGTCCATCCTACTAGGCACATTAGCTTTCTGTCACTATAACAAACATTCAAGATTACTAATTTATCATTTTAAAATTGTATTTGAGCTCACCGTCACAGAGATTTCATGATCAACTGGTCCTATTAGCTTGGGGCTGTGTGACATGCCATGGCAGGAGTATGTAATACATACAGCAAAAACTTCTCATCTCATGGCAAGATGGGGAGCAAAGAGAGAAATAAAGAGGGTTCAGTCCCTCAGTCTTCCTTGGGGGCATACCCACAATGACCTAAGAGGCCCCCACCTCTTAAAAACAGTGACCATCTTCCATAACAGCAAGCTGGTGAGCAAGCCTAACACATACATAGAACTGTGGGAGACATTCCAGAACCAAACTGGTATAGTTCTTAATCTAGCAGTCAAGGTCCTGTGGCTTCACTTTGCCTTTCCAGCTTTGTCTCTTTCAAATTCCTTTCCATATTATGGCTCTGGATACATGATACCATTAATGAATTATTACTCCCCACCACAGCAAAATTTATTAATTCTCCCCAAGTTCATGGTTACATGTCACCCAGAGAGAATTAGAAATCTTGGGTCCCTGAATGATCACAAGGAGGTCCATTTATCTTATCATTTAAGTGGTAGGAGATTTGAGTTGAAAAACACATTTTGTCTTCAATCTCTCAGGGTGCTAAAATCACT
This sequence comes from Phodopus roborovskii, assembly GCF_943737965.1. Taxonomy (NCBI): domain Eukaryota; kingdom Metazoa; phylum Chordata; class Mammalia; order Rodentia; family Cricetidae; genus Phodopus; species Phodopus roborovskii. The sequence goes on from NW_026125811.1 coordinate 1,132,115, forward strand.
GTCCACTTCAGCAGTGTTAAGTGAAGGAGAAACTAACATGTTGTCTCTTAAGCTCCTATATTTGAGATAATTTTGTTGCAGCAGCTTAGCTTTAGCTAAGAGTATGGTTTAGAATATTCCTCTTGAAAATATATGAACAGAAGACCTCATTTAGGTGGTAATTATTAAGGAATTTTTAAATGGCATATATATTATATTTAATATGGTAATACATACATTCTGAGAAGGTTCAGTGGATAAGGGCTTGAGCCTGGTTACTTGAGTTTGATCTCTGGGACTCACATGGTAGAAGGAGAGAACCAAGCCCTGAAGGTTTTCCTTGCAAGCATCTATACACATACATATACACACAAAATAACCAATTTAAGATTATTTGATAAAGTCAGCCCCTCCTGTCCTTACATGTCCTATATTCTCAAAGTCAACTAATCCAATATATTACTTTTCTTAGTGATGAATGTGCTATGAAGGCTGTGAGGTAGAAATGAAATCAATGGTCTTTCCCAACACTAGACTACAATAGCAACTTGTCAGGGAAGATGTTCCTAAAATGATGTGATAGTGGCAAGACTGTTTATGAGGATAACCAACTGCTAACTTATTTGACTTGAGACCTGTTACACGAGAAGGAATTCATACCCGGTACTGTGAACATGATCAAAAGCCTGTGGCTGTAGATATTTTAAGCCCTAGGGAGGAGCCTACAACTGTGATACTGAATGATTATCTTGCCAAAGTACCTTAAAACTATGATTGCATGCGTAGATTGGTATTGTTCTCAACCTTTGTCAAAGAATCTTCTTTTTGCAGCCAGCAGCAATTAGTGCAGAGATTCATAACTGGATAAAACATTGAGAATAAGTGAGTGTTGAGTGCTCAGCTCTAGAGGGGACACATACATAAATTCTCCCACCTCAAAGATCAGGGAACGTTATTACAGAAGAGAGCATGGAAAGAATATAGGAGCTGGACGATGAGAAATGCTGTTCTCTGGATAGGATATGGACGTTGAACACATGAACTTAGAATAGTTGTGGTTGTCTGTTCACCCTATGCAAAAGACAAAAGCAGTTAAAAACTCTAAACTGGAAGGAGAAGGGTTTCTGAGGCCCTAACTCCAGCTCAGACACTATGGACAACTAATAACTGCTGGGTGAGCCAGAGTCATTTTCCTTTAGGGAACTTGGCCACTAGTAGGTGTCCCATGTGATGACTCCACAATCATACACATGCAGACAGTATTAATTAGTCCCAACATGTTACGAGAGAGAGAGAGAGAGAGAGAGAGAGACACAGAGAGAGAGAGAGAGAGAAGCTGGGAGGCAGATGTGTGGTAGTGGACTCAGGATGAGTTTGAGGGAAGAAGATGAGTGGTGAATGTAATTAAGAAACAGTGTGTGTGTATGTGTGTGTGTTATATATATATATATATATATATATATATATATATATATATATATATGAACCTTTCAAAAAACACATTTTTTTAAAAAAACATTCAGAAAAAGAATTGCTTTTGTCTTGAGTATATCCAGGTTTCTTTCTTGTCACTATTTTCTAAACAATATAGTATAACAACTATTTACATAGCCTTACATTATAGTAGGTATTATAAGTCATCTACAGATGATTTAAAGGATACAAGAGGCTGTGCATAGGTTATATGCAAATGCAACACAATTTTATGTAGGAGACTAGAGCATCCATAAATTTTTATATCTGTGGGGGATAATGGAACTAACACCTTAAGGACATCAAAAGATAACATTACTTAAAAAGTTTCTTTCTTTCTTTTTAATTGAGACTGGTACTAAAATTGAAATACATCCAAGAAAAATTTAAGTGGAAAAAGGGCAGCCCAATAATAGCAACCTCTGTAAATTGCTATTTCCAATTATCACTTCCACACCTAACAAGGAACATGGGTGGAAAATAAATAAAGTCTTACAATCCATATGTAAAAAGATAACCCAATTAAAAGATTGGCAAAGGATTTCAATAGATACTTCTCCAAAGGGGATATTAAAATGGCTGACAAGCATATGAAAACAAGTCAACATCTTTAGCCATTAGGGAAATGCAAGTCCAAATTACAATGAAATTCCTCTTTATACCCACTAAGATGGTTATAATAATCATTAAAAAACAAGCATTGGGACCCCAGAACATTGCTGGTGGGGATGTGCAGGTGCTGTCACAATGGGAAAGAGAAGAGCAGTTACTCAGAATATTACATAGAGTCAACATATGATCCATTTGTTCCACTGTTAGCCATATATTATCTATCTGTCTGTCTCTATCAATAAGTCATCTAGCTATCTATGTTTGCATGGGTGTGCAGAATACATGCAAGGGAAGTTAAAGTTAAAATAAGCATCGAAAGATCTTCACAGCAATACCCACAGCCACATATTCTAGCAACATTTTTCTCAGCCTTCCTAATGCTGCAACCCTTGGATGCAGTTCTTCATGTTGTGGTGACCCCCAACCATAAAATTATTTTCATTGCTACTTCATAAATGTAATTTTGCTGCTGTTATGAAATACAATGTAAATATCTGTGTTTTCTGATGGTATTAGGTGACACCTGTGAAAGGGTCATTTGACCACCAAGGGTTCTCGACCCACAGTTTGAGAACTGTTGTTCTGGCAGCAAAATAGAATCAATCCAATGTCCATTATGTGATAAGTGGATAAATAAAATTCGGTCGCATAAAGCAAAATTCTGTTCATGTGATGGAATATGATCGTGCCATAAAAAGAAATGAAGTGCTGATACATGCTACAACTGAATGAACCTGAAAACATCATGCTAAATTTCAAAAGGAGCAAGACACAAAACCCACAGATTGTTGGGTCTCATTTATATGGAACGTCCTAAATAGACAAATCTGAGATGTAGAAAGCAGATTAGTAGTTGCCTTGGGCAAGGGGGAAATAGAGAATAGGGATTTGCACTAATGGGTTCAGGGTTTCTTTAGGGGGTAATGAAAATGCTCTAAGATTGGATTGTGGTCGTCATTGCACCTCTGGGAATATATTAAAAACTATTGAATTATATACTTTTAAACAGATAAAATGTATGTATGTGAGTTATATCTCAAGAAATCCATTAAAATAATTGCTATGCCAGTTGCTTGGAGCCATCTAGAGATAGAAAAGAGAGATTATTGATCTTTTTAAAAATAATTTGTTTTTATGTATTCCTAAACTTAAGGCATGCTCTATTGTTCACTAACTGCATCAACTTTACAAAAAGTAAAAAATGAAACGCAAGAGCAAGTTTCTCTGCCAAAGCACAACTTAATGAAATGCCTGAGGAGAAGAATTAGTGGGGCACGCTTGATGCAAGATGATGTTTTATTAAAACAACAACTTGCCATTTTAAAGTTCCAGACCCAAGTTCATTTCTCAACTCTCACATTGTGGCTCACAAACAGTTTTAAGGACAGGGACAGCTTGGAGAGGGAGAAGGAGCAGGATGGAGAGGGAGAGAAGCAGGGAGAGGAGAGGAGAGGAGAGGGAGGGAGAGGGTCTTGGTACCAGAGGGATCTGACACCCCCTTCTGACCTCCATGGGCACTGCATGCGCATGATGATTAGACACATGTGCAGGCAAACACTCACATACATAATATATACATAATTTAAACCTCAAAATATATTAAAATATAAGTTCTCTCCTACTTCTGTAAATTATCTGCTATTCAACTATTTGTCTCTTGGAAACTGGAGTATTTGGGCAGTTCCTAATTGGGGGTACATTATTGATACATGGCTATGTCAAGGTTATCTTCATTTATAGACAGGAGTGTGAACTATCTCTGGATAATATATTTGAAAATCACCATTCCCCTCAAAGTCTAACAAGCAGACCCCACTTTAGGCAAGTTGTTGAATAGGACTCCACATCCCAAATCCATAACTTTCATACTCTGGGTGTCTTTGTGTTCTTGGATTCAGTTGAAATTGTTTCAATCTTAAAGAATTTAATTTGCAAATATGGTTAGAAGAATTTATACATGCCCGATATTCATATCTATATCCACTGATGTTTAATTATCTGCTACTTTTGCATTACCACTGTCAGTACACACACAGGTGCCTCTGCCTGCACAGCTTCAAGGACTAACCTGACCAGGGTGATAAGGGAATGAAGACAGGACAGACACAGACACACATACAGAAAAGCTGGGGTTGGGTGGGCTATGTGGTCTGATTGAGATGCACCAGGAGCAGCTAGGAAACTCAGCACCTTTAATATACACAGCAGAACAAGGAGGCAGGTTTAGTTAATCTGGGTAAGGGATCTGTGTAGGGGAGCGACCTCAGGCTGGAAACATTTAACAGTGGAAGTCTTTACTTGCCCGAAACCTTACCCATGGAAGCCTTTGCCATTCCTGTGTGAGGCTAGGGTCCTTGACATAACTCATGTCAAAAGAAAACACATTCACTTGGAACTCATTCACTACTCACCCCCTGACAGAGCATGCCCACTTTTTCATGACCCATTTGCAGCCAATAAACTTATTTCCTCCTCATTTCTTTGGTGTGTACTTCCTGTTCATTGAAGGACAACCCCTCTACCCCCACATACAACCTCAAATGACCACAGCACAATTACTGAAAGTGGGAATTTTAGCATGGATCTTTCATTATTGGTTGTTTGGGCAATGTACATTAGAGTATTTTTTTTTCTAGTACAAGATTCTGTCCAGGGTTACACTGCGTTAAGTTTTCATGTATATTTAGATTACAATGACTTGGAACAGTTCCTAAGACTACATTGTGTATTTGTCTTTCTTCAATATTTTTATTTCATTATTTTCAAAGCACATGGGCCATTTATTTTGAAAAGTGTCACTTCATGCAAATTTAGCTTATGTTTCTTTGTGATCTGATCTGGCCAGAACACTACATAGGAGATCTTGTGTCTTTCTCAAGATTTCAAAGCTATGAGCACAAGATACTCATCTAGCTGTATCAGTGATATTAATTTTGGTCATTTGATGAAAGCTTCTTTCTCCTGTCTAAATTTTCCTTTTATGACTAATACATAATTGATGAAAAGATATTTGAGGCTTCCTAAGAATCCTATTCTTCATTAAGCACCCTTCCTCTACAATTAGAAAAATACGATTCATAACAAAAGATCTCAAAACTTTGCTATTAGTATGCAAACTATGCACACAGATGAAGACCAGTAGATAAAACCACACCTGATCAAAATGAAGAGTTGTGGAACCCTGTCCCAATTAATACATGTACAAAACACTCTGACACCTAAGGTTCAGGGAACGTAGCAGAACAGGGAACAGAAAAAATGTAGGAGTCAGAGGATCAGAGTGTTTTCTCTGAGATGGTGTCTCCAAGCAATACCAGAAGATACATCCATAAAGTCTCATCAACATGACTGCCTAAAAGTGAACCTAACAAGGGTGACACCAATGAATATGACAAACTGGATGGAGAAAAACTCAAAAGAACTCAACTTTAAACAAACAAGTACAGCCATGGAAGAAAATCTGGGAATGGCACAGGTGGTTTTCCACAATGAAGAGCACACTTATTGGATGTTTAGTGCCAGATGGTCAGCCCTGAAAACATACATACTGGTAGCTTTACACAGACTGAAGAGGACATATATATATATATACATATATATATACATATATATATATATATGTATATATATATGTGTGTGTGTGTGTGTGTGTACATGCAATAACAATTAATTAAAACAAATAGACATATATATGTGTGTGTGTGTACATGCAATAACAATTAATTAAAACAAATAGGCCATGAAGCAGAGTTGGGAGGGGTATTTAGAAGGATTTGAGGAAGGAAAGAAAAGGAAGAAATGTTGTATTAAATTATAATCTCAAAAGAAAAGTACCCATTGTGCATCATTGATCCATGGTTGTGTCAAAGTTGTTATAGATTATAGACCCAAATGGACAGGAGCTAGTCTATGAAGCTTATTTGGTAGAGAATGCAATCAGGACATGTGTCTGAAATAACTAGGAAAGACTCTAAGCAGCCCTGAAAGATAACCTTAGATTGTGTGTTTCAAATATGATATATCCAACATGGATATTGTGCAACAAATTTCCAAATGGAAACAATTTCATGTATACTAAAGTTGAAATAACTCCAAGAAACTTTGAAGGAAAAGGGGGTAATATATAAGACTTTTCACAGGATAATCCTATTTATGATTTTTAAAAGTATATTTGGACTTTTACATATTAATATATGTAAATTTATAGAAACTAGCCTGGAAGAATACAAAACAAACCGTTCACACCAATCAACTCCTGGAAGCAAATGAAATATTGGAGAGGGGATGGTGCTGAGTGTATGAGAAATAAGAAATCCATGCTTTACTTTAGACACTTCTGTTTTTAGACTAGGAACACATTTATGTTTTAATAAGGCATATGCACTTTAGAGACATATATTTGCTGAAAATACATTGGTTATTATTTTCAAGATTTCCCTTTTTGACAGCTTGATTATTACTCATGTGAATAAAATGCCTTTCACATAAATGAAGTATCCTGTGCCTCCATCTCAATCATGTATGCATTTATATATATATATATATATAATACATTAATATTATATATTTATGTGTATTACATATATTAGTTGTATTGTGGTCTCCTAAGACTATAAATCAAGAGACTATAAATCAAGAGGAATTTTCTACCATTCCTCAATATTCCTTTCACGATTGATAGTTGCTATGATTTGAATATGAAATATCTCCCCCAAATTGTCTTGTGTTAAAGGCTTAGTCCTCTGTTGGCAGTTGTCTTAGTTAGGGTTACTATTGCTATGATGAAGCACTATAACCAAAAGCAACTTGGGGAGGAAAGGAATTATTTGGATTGCACATCCTGAATCACAGTTCACTGAGGGATGCCAAGGCAGGAACTCAAATCCTTCTTCCTATACATTGTCTTCGACATGTTGTCATGGCAATGAAAAGTGAATAAGGCAGTAGAGACTAAACCTGTAGAGGTCTGAATTAATGATATCAAACTTCCTATCAAGTGAGCAAGTCAAGAATCATATGGTCTCCCACAACATTTGCTGACTAGATCTCAGACATCTGAAGAAATCATATGAGAGAGGGATTAGTCAGCATTATTTTCTTGCTTCTTTCTACTGTGATTTAGAAGGAGAATGTCACAGCACTTTATAGTTGCTTCTATTTTTAACTTACTATCTATGGAAAATATAAAAAATGCTAAAGTAAACTGTATCTCAAAGTATTACTTCACAGTTCATACATATATATGTGTGTATGAAATATACATAAATATATATGGTAATATAATGTGTTGTTATAAATATTGTATTGTATTGCATAATAGGTTATATATTTAAATTTTATTACATATATGATACATATATAATAGTTCATTTAATCTTTTGCCCCCTACTCCTGTTAGAAGACAATCCTCCATGAGTCTGATTTTGTTATGTCCTGTTCTTACAAAGATGCTTGCATAGCAAGCAATCTTTTCTGTTGTTGTTTTATAACATCAGAATTAATAATTCTGAATTAATAAGATTTTACTTAAGTCATTCATTCATTTGGTAGTAGCAAATTACTTTTATTGGGTTACTTATAAGACTGTGGGTTGGGGTTATTTACAGTAACATGAGAAATTTACAAGAGTCTACAACACTAAAGAAAATATCTCTCCCTCCCTCAGCAACCATTAACTACCTATAGATCCTCAGGGATAGGTGAAACCTCTTAAACCCCCACCCACAACAACTGGTAAGGGTCTATAAGTCCTCAGGTAGGAATGATTCCTCATGAGCTACCTGCTTCCCTGGCAGAAAGTTGATAACCCCAATCTCACACAGATATTGCTCAGGTAATCACAGCTGCTCAGAATTTAAGAGTGTAGTAGCTCCATCCTATCATGATGACAGTGTTCCCTAATTCTTGGAGATGGTAATACGAGTGTCCATTTATGGCTGAGTATTCAACAGTCACTTATTCTTGGCACTTTGACCAATTATGAGTCTCTGCATAGGCTGCTGACCATTACAGAAAAAAAGAAAAGCTTCTCTGACCAAAGCTGATATATAAACACTAATCTGTGGCCATAATATAAATGTTCAGAAGGCAGTTTTGACATGCAAAAAGCTGTCTTTTATGACAAATACTGAGCAGAAAGCAATTTTTTAAAGATTCAAAATAATAAAGACAATGTCGCCCTACAAGGCAAGGCCATTCTTATTTGCTTGATGACCAATACAAAAGATTCAGATTCTCTAAATACAGACTTCCCCAACTGAGGTGCAAATTGAAGGCTTTGTGACAACCCCTTGGGCCGCTTCACATTTTTCCATGGTACTTGGAAAACAAGGGGATCCTGATGTGAATGCAGAACATTTGTGTGTTGTCACTTGTCATTGGATGATAAGTGTCTTGTGCATTTTGTCAATATCCATGAAACTGGTAGACTAACTTTTAAGCTTGGAAATATGGTAAAAACTGAGAAATTTCAAAGTCTTTTATACCCATTTTTTCTGTACTAGTTTATTTATGTCTCTATTTATATTGCATATGGGTGTGAATGTGTTATATGTGTGGTATATGCACATGCATGTAGGTGTGCACAACTTTAAATGCCAGAGAATGAATCCTGGTATCCTGCTCTATCACTATCCACTCTATTTCTTTAAGACAGGGTCTCTCACTGAACCTGAAGCTAAGCTAGCAGCCAGTAAGCTCCAGAAATCCTCCAGTGTCTGTCCCCTACAGTACTGGGGTTACAGGCACACACATAGCCATGCTTAGCTTTTTACATGGGTTCTGTTATATGAATTGAAGTTCACATGCTTATGTAATAAGCCCTTTTACCACTGAGACATTTCTCTAGCCTACTCATATTAGTTTTCAACCAGACATGACATGGCTTCACCCATTAATACTTTTGTATTTAGAAATTATTGAATAATGTTTGAATACAATATAAAGATGGTGAATTTAATTTCATACAAATGTATGTATCAAAACCAACACTTCAGGTATTAAAGTCTACACAAGTACTTATATAGAATACTAAAACCACAGGGACCAACTTTGGTGAACCTTAGGACTAAATATGTTTTAAAACAGACTTTTCACATTTTGGTAGATCATTAAAATGTAGAGCATCTATATCAAATAACAATTGCCACAGGGTTTGGAATAGCATGCAGTAATCAAATATTAATATTTTCCCACAAAATTCATTCAAAGTACTTTAAAGAAATACTATAATTCACTTAAGAACATTTTGAATTTTTTAAATAAATTATAGAATAAGTTTGGCTTATCGGTGTCTATAGAATGTCAAAATTCTACACAAAGGACTATGGACATGAATTCTTCAACCAAGTGAAAGATTCAGACCCTCCCACTATCCTGAAAAGAAAAGAAAAAGAAAAAAGAAGAAATCTTTGCAGACATTATATTAATGTGTTTGGCCTTTTAAAAACAGACGGGATCAAAATGAAGTTCTTTAATGTGCTGATAAGCTTTCAAATCACATGTACTAATTTGACTATATTAATGACATGTGATATTTTATCATGCTTCCATTTTGTAAGCCTTAAACATTTCAGAGCTTCCCTGATCAAAGTGGGAAATGAATAATAAAGTCATTTGATGAACTCCGATACGAAAAAGGGCACGTACAAAAATTAGATGTTTAACCAAGGATGACTAAAAAGAGGGGCCTGGACCGGAACAAATCATGACTGGAAGGTCGAGTTATTTACAGCTCTTTTTGCTCAGCAAGAGTAAGAATTAGAAGGCTTGTAGTCTGTACACAAATCACGTTCATGGAAAACACAGGAAGCAGGGGGTACAGGAAGCCTTTGCCTCCTTATTCTCAGCTAAGGACAGAGTGTACAAGCAGGTAGACTTGAAGCTGATGAGAACATGGTCACTGAACACTCATCTTTTAAATAATATCTAGCCCTTCTGCTTTCGTAGCTGCATCTCTGAGGAAGGGGGAATTTCATATCATTTACTGACAGTTTTCCTGAGAATTTTTTTGTGCTGTTTTCATAATTTAAAAGGGGGGGGGGATAAAACTCACAAGGCTATGAAGACAGCTATTTGGTTAAAACGCTTTGTGCTCAAGCATGAGGAACTGAACTAGATTCCCCAGAAATAATCTAAAATCCAGGTTTTATATGTACACGCCTATAACCCCAGTGCTGGTGGATGGGGAACAGAGACAGGTGGATCACAGCAGACTTGCTGACCAGCCAGCTTAGCTAAAAGGAAGAGTTCCAGGTTTAATGAGAGATGCTGTCTCAAAAAACATAATGTGGGAGCCTTAAAGAAGATGCTAGTCCTGATCTATATCCTCCACATGCACATGGATGGACAAGCAAGCACACACACACACACACACACACACACACACACACACACACAAACACACGCGTGTGCACCACTTAGAGTCAACAAACATTTTTAAAAGAAAAAAAACTCAATAAGGATGACCCCAACTAAGAATCTAAGCAATAGTGGAGAGTCTACCTTAAATGCCCTTCCCTGATAATGAGATTTATGACTACCTTATATACCATCCTAGAGCCTTCATCCAGTAGCTGATGGAAGCAGAAGCAGAAACCCACAGTCAAACTCTGAGCCCAACTCATGGAATCCAGTTGCAGAGAGGGAGGAGTGAGGAGCAAAGGGGTCAAGACTAGCTTCAGAAACCCACAGAGACACCTGACCTGAACAGACCCCAGACTGATAGCTGGGAAACCAGCATAGGACTGATCCAGACCCCATGAATGTGGGTGTTAGTTAGGAGGACTGGGCACTCTACGGGGCTTCCGGTAGTGGATCAATATTTATCCCTAGTATATGAATGGACTTTGGGAGCCCATTCCACATAGAGGGATACTCTCCCAGCCTAGACACATGGGAGAGGGCCTGGGCCCTGCTCCAAATGATATGACAGACATTGAAGATTCCCCTATGGAAGGCCTCACCCTCCCTGGGGAGCAAAAAGGAGATGGAATAGGGGGTTGGTGTGGTGTAGGGGAGGAAGGGAGGGAGAGGGAACTGGAATTGACATATAAAACAAGATTTTTTCTCATTTAAATTTAAAAATCATTAAAAAAAGAAAGAAATACCCGAGGTGATAAAAAAAAACAAAACAAAACAAAAAAAAAAAAACAAAAAAAAAAAAACCATGAACACTAGAGACTGAATGGGGAAGTTCATGTGGACATGCATTTGCTGGCAATTTGCTAGGAGATGTAGGCACTGTTATATGCATTTCAATGCATAAATGAATGACATGGGACTCCAACCTGGAAGGAGTTACCAATTTAGTGAGAAAGATGGCTATATAAGCACGTAATTATAGTGTAATTGTATACATGCTGCTGTTGTGACTTGGAAATTAACCATCAGACTGTGTCACTTATAAAAACAGCTCTGCAGGAAAATAAAGGGGGTCACAATTTTTTTTTCTAATCAGAAGCAGGAAATAACTCATCTCAATTCCTGAAAATGCTGAAAACTAAAGGCTTATTTTATATTCCAGTTTAAAGTAAGCTGTCACTTGAGTGATCCAAGAGGAAAGCAGGCCCTTATAATCTGTGGATAGGTGAAGAGAAACTGGGTCTTATGTCATGAATGGACAAACTCAGGAACCTGCACGGAGGATACTGATATACACCTTAGAAAGGTTTATAGTGGTATGTTCTGATTGGTGTTTTCAATAATATATAAAGCATCTACCATTTATTGAGACTAATTGTAACTTAGGAGCACTGTCTTCTAGTTCAGAGACTTACTTCCTCTTTTGTCACTAGAGATGACAGCCTGAACTTGGCAATGCAGGAGTGGAAGGGAAAGGCAATACTAGCATTCCCTTGTGGGGCCTATCCTAACTCAGTTGAACTGCCATCATCCCAAGAATTGACAGCAAGCTAACAAAACTGTGGTGTGAAGCACACACTTCCTTGTTGAAAAGGAGAAAACCCCACACATCCAGCTCTCACACAGTGCAGATTGGTTAGAAACTTGAAGTGATATTTTCATCTATTGGCTCTTTTGGTCAACTTGGTATGAGGAATGCAACACAGGCTTTTTTGGTTTAGGTGTTGGCTCTGCCAGATGCTCAAACTATGTATCTTCCTAGTATCCAAAAAATATTTTTCATATCATCCAGAACTTAAAAAATAAACCCAAGCACCTAACTAGGCGACAATTACTTGGCAGAACAGTGAACTCATCAATCATTAGAAAATGGCATCTCGTGGACAGTATTTTGAAGAATGTGAAATTGAAGGATGCCAAAAACAATTAGACTCAAGAATAAATACAAGCTCCTGTCAGGAAAATAGAAAGTATGTTTGTGAAAATGCAACGGAGATGACAGCAGAAGCAAAATATAAGATAATTAAAAGAAACTCAATGCAATTATAATCCATGAGCGAGCATACACACATACACACTGCCGTATCAGTATGAATAATTTTGACTGTTACCACACAGTCTGATCCTAAAACCAGGGAAATATGCATCAGGTTCTCTGCTTATGCTGGATGTTGACCCTAAGTTTCTTCCTCTACTACTGTTTCATGAGCGAGGAGAGACAGATATTTCCAGGATAGCCTGGTAGGGTTGCTACCCATGACAAGTTGGCCTACTGATTTACTAAGTTCCTGGAGGTACAGAGATGCATGTCATAGGAGGCAAGGGACTTCAGTTGCACTGCCAGTGATAAAAATATAGCTTCCCTTTGTCCTTTGCTTCTTTTTCTGCCGTGTCTTGATTTTCCTATGTATTCCTGTGATCTGCAATAAATGTAAAACAAGCAAATGTTCTTGTTCCTCTCAATAGTCTCTGCTTGCCTTTCTCGTGACCCACTCACTATCCTACCAAATATTCAACAAGTCATAGTAAAACTGACACTGCTGAACCACAGAACTCTGAAAATACTTGTAAAGCAATTGTATTATGAAACTTCCACACTGGTTCTTTTTTCCCACTCTGGGTTCTTGCCTTCATTAATTTGATATGATTGAGCACATATATGTATGGTGGCATATCCTCATTAATCTGTAAATGCCTTCATAAATAAATTTTTACCCATCTTAGTGTTTTTCTGGAGGTGTCATGAGCCTTGACACCAAATAGTGAATGTTTATAAGTTAAAGAACAATGCATTAAATAATTTGAGTTTGGGCTGAAAAGATGGATGATTAAGACCACATATTACTCTTCCAGAGGACCCGAGTTTGGTCTGCGTAAATGGTTGACAACTGCCTGTAACTCCAGCTCTAGGGTGATCAGACAACCTCTTCTACCTTTGTAAGAAACTGCAGTTGTGCACATATCCACACATACACACACATACATACACACACACACACACACACACACGCACACACACACACACGAGATTTTTCATTTCTCTTGCATATTCATCCAGTTAGTAGTTCAGTAACATTGCTAAATTTTATTTTTGTACACTTAGGTACTGTGTTATCCATTTTGTATTTTTCTTAATTTTTATTATTTATTTAGGCAACTTGTGACATGAGTCCTAATTATCCTTACCTACTGGTATCTACACTCTTGTCTATAGTCATTTCCCTTCAGTGGGGGCTGCACATAGTAATCAACAAAATATGGAGAAAGTGATGGACTGTCACTTTGGAGATTGTGTTACAAAGTTACACGTCTTGTTGACATGCTCTCTCCTTCTGGCTTTCATGGGGTACTCTCTCTTACTTCTTCTTCCCATGACGCCAGATACCATGTTCTGATCTTCTCTGCAGTGGAACACATGTAAAAGGGACCTGGGAAAGGCCTCTGACTGACACCTCATGATGACATGAGGTTTCAACCCAATAGCCCACAAGAAGGTAAATTCTACCAATAGCCTTGAATGTGATCCAGGAAGTGAAACTGCCAGCCATTCTGGGGGAGTTTCTGAAGAGAATGACTCAGCTTGTCTACATCCAGCATCCTGACCACAGAAACAGCAAGGTTTGCTGTCATGAAGTTTGGAATAATTTGTATAAGTATTGCACTAACTTTACCTGGGGGATGAAAAATCTATTCACCTCACACAGGAAATCAATGACAAACCAAAGGAACAATTCCACCAAGTCTAGTTTGATGAACCAATGAGTTTAGTAAGAGTTACTGGCTAGAATGTAGGTAAGAGGTTATTTACAGCCTAGATGGGGGCTTTACTTACAGAAGCCTGGAAAATTTCCAAACAGATATCCCACTGAAGGAAAGGCTTCTCTCTGAGCAGTTATTGACTGACTACTGCCTTATGTATCCCCAGGGAGGGTCATAGTCTCTTGAGCCCTTCCTCCCAAGCAAGCATTAACTACCTATGCTCTGGTACGGTTGGTAAAATTATAGTGATGCATCATATTTTGGTTTGTTATTGGGCCCTGACAAAGAGAGAGTAGATGTTTATGTCTCTCCAAGTAAAAAATTCTTCCAACATCTAAATGAATTGTTACTTCCTTTCATTTTGAGTTAAAGAAATCATCAAAGAATAATGCATTCGCTATAAGCAAGTAATCTGGATACTCAAATAGGGTTCTCTAGGATGCAGGAGCCATCAAAATAAAGGGAGTGGGAAACATTCCAGCTCAAGAGCATGTACCTATACATGTCAGAGATTTTGGACAAATAGCCCTAAACACACTAAAGTCATGTAACCTTGATGAGAAAAATGTGGCTAATTATTCCAGTGGGTTAAGGACAAACAAGTGTGGCTGATCTATAAAACTAGATTTAGGCAACTAAAAAGCTGGCAGGAGATAATTTCCTTAAATGGATGAAGCCTGTGCCTTAGTTCAAATATCTGGTCTCATCATCTCGTTATTTATGATTCCGAAATGAACTTTAAACTCACAGAATAAGAAGATAATCAGAAGCCTCACAAATTAACAGCTATGCAATTTCATTTTTCAAACACTTAGACTCTGCCATCTCTCAAACAACTTTAATTACCACAAAAATAGCTCAAAAGCTCCATGGTACTTTAAAACTCAACAAAAAAAAGCAGCTTAAGGATGGGTATGTGTCTAAATAGATTTTTGATGGATTTTTAAGGGATTGATTAAATGTGTATGTTTATTTATGTGTTTAGACTCTAGCCTCAAGTTTTCATGCACCCAGCAAAATGTCTATCCTTCTTACACATCTTGAAATAATCCTTACCCATCTCCTAAGATTAAACCAAAGCTTTCTTGTTTAATTCCCAGTACAATTGTCACTTTTGTAGAACACTTAATGGCTAGGTGATTAATAGGAAACAAGATACTGACTTGTGTCTGAGTTGAGCTAAGAATATGCATTCATAGGCTCATCTAATCATAAACTACTGTTGGGCAACTTGACAGATATGATCCCCCGTAGAGAGCAACAGGTACCAGAGTGCTATATAAAAATGTGACTGCCTATGTTCATAGCAGCATTATTTTTAATAGCCAGAACCTGGAATGGATAAAGAAAATATGGTATATTTACACAATAGAGTATTACTCAGTGTGTGTGGGGGGTTGACATTTTGAAATTCACAGGCAAATGGATGGAACTAGAAGAAACCATCCTGAGTGAGGTAACCCAGACACAGAAAGATAAACATGGTATGTACTCACTCAGAAGTGGATATTAGACATAGAGCAAATGATTACCAGCCTACAACCCCCAGAGAAGCTAGGAAACAAAGAGGAACCTAAGACATACATGGATTCCCCCCCCCCAGAAGGGGGGAAGGGTCAAGATTTCCTGAGTAAATTAGGAGCACAGGGGAAGGGTGAGGCAGATGGGAGAAAGAGAAGGGGAGAGGGCGGGGGGAAGAGAATATGAGGGATCAGAAAGGTTGAGTTCGGGGAAGAACAGAGAGGAGAGCAAGGAAAGAGATACCTTAATAGAGGCAGTTGTTATGGGCTTAACAAGAAATATTGCACTAGAGAATCTCCAGGGACCCACAAGGATGACCCCAACTGAAAATCTAAGCAATAGTGGAGAGGCTACCTTAAATGGTATCATAGAGCCTTCATCCAGTAGCTGATAGAAGCAGAAGCAGACACCCACACCTAAACACTGAGCCGAACTCCTGGAATCCAGTTGCAGAGAGGGGGAGCGATAAACAAAGGGGTCAAGACCAACCTGGAGAAACCCACAGAAACAGCTGACCTAAACAAGTGGGAGCTCATGAACCCCAGTCTGACAGCTAGGGAACCAGCATAGGACACAACCAGGCCGCCTGAATGGGGGGTGTCAGTTGTGGGGCCTGGTAATCTATGGGGCCTCTGGTAATGGAACCAGTATTTATCCCTAGTGCACAAATGGGCTTTGGGAGCCCATTCCCTATTGAGGGATACTCCCTCAGCCTAGATACACAGGGGACAACCTAGGTCCTGCCCCAAATGATGTGACAGACTTTGATGATTCCCTATGGGAGGCCTCACCCTCCCTGAGGAGTGGATGGGGTGTGAGATGGGGGTTGGTGAAGGGAATGGGAGGATGGCAGGGAGAGGGAACTGGGATTGGTATGTAAAATAAGATTGTTTTAAATTTAAATAAAAGTTAATAAAAATGTGACTGCATAAAAGGTTGAAAGATTGTGTCTCCTAGACATGGCTGGAAATCTTCACCCAACCATATGACTTCAATGGAAGTCTGCCTAAAGAAGACTCGAACAAAGACACCACCAATAATCATCTTATTATGGAAGAGGGAAATCTGATGAGCCACACCCTATATGAAGAGATTTAGGCAATTAAGGAATGCTGAGAGATGGAGAATTAGTCTTCCCTAGGATAATCTGATACTAACTGTTCAAACCTGGAACATATACATACAAGCAATTTTAAATAGACTCAATAGGCTGCATCCATGTATGTGTTCATTTGTATAAATATGTAACAATAATGGTTAACAAGAAAGAGGCCATGAATGTGAGAGGGAATGAGGGGGAGAATGGGAAGGTTCAAGGTAGCAGAAGTGGGGAGAGGTGTGATGTGATTACGTTTTACCTAAAAAATACCCTTCAAATAATAAAAAGAAAATTAAAGCTGGAGGTAGAAAAGGTTGGGTTTTTGTAACCCCCTCTTTCTACAGCCAGGAAAAGATGATCCTCTGTCGCTAGACACCTTTTTTGATAGTTTTCATCTGCCATGTATGAAGTCCTACTGCTACATAGCTACTATGTTATAGAGAACACACAGAGCTAGAGATGCTCACAGAGTCTTTGAGATGGCCTTCAAAGCCTGCCTAACAGAAACAACCAGAGAGAGAGAGTCCACGCACAGGGCAAACTACCTTGCTGAATCCAGTCAATCTTCATGTTAGTGAGGAAAAGAAACTACTATCATTTTTAAAGCACCAGATGTGGGGTGGCTTGACAACCAGCTCTAGATACCAAAGCAGTCTTTGACCAAGAAAACCCATTTGGTTGCATCTTCTTTCCCTACTACTCATTCATTCTTCCGGTCACTTCAAAATGCTGAGTCATTGAGTTGGTCCCGTCACTCCCCAACTCTAGATTCTTGACTCACTGTATACTTCTATTTTAGCTGCATACTTGGCCTACTGAACCATCACTGGCAAAGACAGAAAGGCTGTTCTCCGGCTCCAGATAAATCCAGCAGCATCTACCTGCCAAAATACTTGGGTGCCTGCGTTCATCCAATATAGCATCATGTAAATAACTCAATCCACATTTCACCTTTGATTCCAGGGTTTTGCTTCTACACACAGCAGTTCTTAAACACCTTTCCATTTACAACCCTCATTGTCTGAGGCTTCAGTGGGAAAATATATTCTTCCAAGTCTTTTCATGTGCTCACTGCGGCCTGCTCAAACTATTCACAGTTGGCAATGCGATCTGGGGACTAATTCTAAAACTACACCAAAACTGAAGAAAATTTTGTCTTTTCAAAAACATTCTAGAGCTATGGAAGTAGTGTACACTGATAGAATGTCTGTCTAGCACGCACAAAGCCTCAATTCAATACCAAGCATAACCCTAGCACTGTAGAGTTCAGTGTACTGTTCAGTGTTGTCTGTGGGTATGTGCGGAGTTCAAATCTAAGCTGGCTTCCATGAGACCCTGTCTCAGGGAAAAAAAAGAATCGGTTTGCTTAAGGCTTCATGAACTCAGTGTGACTGTGTTGTTTGTAATCCTAGCTACTAGAGAGGCTAAGGCAAAACTATCACAAATCTAAGTCCTACTTGGGTTACAAAACAAATTGGATATAAGCTTGGTCAACTTAGGAAGACCATGTCTCAAAATAGCTATTAAGAAGAGGTTGGAAAATAGCGTTCAGTGGAGTCATGGGTTCAATTCCCAATACTAACAACATGTTTGTTTTTTAAAGTATTCTTTACCCTATGCTATGTGCCTTTAAAGTTACATTTAATCCATGAAGAATTGCTTTCTCTTATGAGAATTTCTGTTATAAACTGGGAGATTCATTAATCAAAGGCACACACGATATAGCCACATGTGAATACAGTTGTAGACAAAGCCTTGAGAGAGAGAGAGAGAGAGAGAGAGAGAGAGAGAGAGAGAGAGAGAGAGAGAGAGAGAGAGAGCTTGCTTTCCTATATGGAAAACAGAAGCTGTGCCAAATTTCTTTTCAGTAAACCACACAAACAACTAGCACACACATCAACCAAATTGATAGATGGCAGGTTATCAGTAGAGCAACCAATGCTCCATCAGTGAATTTTCCCAGCAGGATCAAGGCAATAGGACACAGCAGGCATCTCTCAGGCTCAAGGGGCATTTGCAGCAGCATAAAGCTAACCTCAGAAAATGGCAGGTTGTTTTCCTGCACAGGTTTGTATACATTTTTTTTTTTTTTTAAGAAAAGCACTTTCTAAAAAGCAGTGTGGTTTCAGAGGAAGGCCTCATTTTTTTTCTGCTTCCTTATTTGTTTCAGTTCAGTTTTGGTTTGCTTAACAGTTTCTCATATGCTTACCTCAAGCACACAGTGTAACTAAGGCTGACCTTGCATCCTCGATTCTCTTGCCTGTACCTTCCAAGCCAAGTTTCTGGAGTACGAAGTGTGCCACCATGCCCAAACCAAAGTATTCTCAGGATAAATAAAGCTTCTCCCCTACTCAAGAGCAATCTCAGCTTGCTAATGTCATGTAATGTCATGTCCATAAATGAACTATGAGCCTAGTGGGATAACACATGCCTCCACTACATAGCAAGTTCAAGGCCATCCTGGGCAACATGAGACTCCCTCGAAAACCTCAAAATAAATACATACAAAACAAGTAAGCAATCTGCTATATGGCAATCTGCTATATGGGGGAGAAGAGTAAACTTTGAAGATAGAAGTACTTTATCTAAATCCAAGTTTCTGCTCAGTATTAGTTTTGTGAATACACAAATCACACAACCTCTCTTGCATTTGAGGAAGTGGAAATTATACATGAGAGTGATTGAGGTTAAGTTCAATACTAATTTAAGCTGACAGTTTTGTGCCCAGAACATAGTAGGTATTCAGTAATTAGAAATATTAGATACTGGCCTAATTACAGCTGCTTTTCAATTCACCGTAAGATTTTATCTAGATAAATGCACTGCGAGTTGAAAGTACCCTAAGTCAAAACCGTATCTCCTAAACGCAGTTTAACAAATATCAGAGTTTAATGACCCAGCACACTGCAGGGTCCCGGTTGTTTACTCTGAGGATTTCGTGGCTAACTAGGAACTGCGGCTCACTGAAGCTGTCCATCTTCTCAAGAGGGTATCTTAGCACCATATCACTAGCCTGGAGAAAGATCAAAGGTCAAAATCTGAGGATGATTTGTAGTGACTGCATACAGCTGTCACACCATCAATATGTCAAAACCGCACAACTGAACCATCATGAATTGGGAACCAATTGTTAATATATGTCTTGTTCAATTTCATTATTGTTTCCCATTTTGAAACATTACCTTTATCGTTAATATGATAAAATATTTTAATCCTCTAGCCAGAGAGTCAGGAGACTTCCTTTTAATCCCAACCTTCCTCTCTGTACAATACATGATCTGTATAACTTGCTTTCCATTGTGAGCTGTTCGGTTAAAAGGAAAATGAAATGATTAAATTCACTGATGTTGTCTCTCCTGACCTAGCAATTCAATGACTCCCAGTTCTCTTGAGTCTAATTTGTTTTGTTCATTCAAGAAGGGGTCCTTGCACAAAGTATCATTGTATGTTGTTAAGGTCTAAGGATAAGTGATGTGCTGGAAAATGTTTATCTACAGGTTCTCTGGGTTTATGTGTAGGCAGGATAGGCTGATTCACAGCATCAGTTTTCTTGGTATACATATTGTCACTGGTCAGTTTTACTAGAAGTGGAATTGGAAAGAGAATGGCACACAATTGGCTCTCATGGAGCTGATCATGTCACTGATCAAAACACCTTAATAGATGCCAATGCTCACCTCTCAACTCATATTCAGCTCTTCTATCATGTAGAAGATAGCACCTCTGGTGGACCAGGAAGGCAGATCAGTCAGTAAAGTACTTGACTTGCAAGTCAGAAGACTGGAGTTCAGTCCCCAGGATCTCCATTTGAAAAGCTAGAAGGATAAACATGGTGGCACACACACTTGCAATCCCAGTACAGAGAAAGGAAGATAGATGGATTGGGGCTCCACATCCAGTCAGTCTGCCCTATTGGGTAGCTCCTGGACTACCCAAATGAGAAAACCTGCATCTGAAAAAGAGAAAAAAAAGGACGGAATTGAGGAGCAAAGCCAGGAGTTATTCTCTGGCTTCCACATACATGCGTACCTGTACATTCATGCACATGCTCACGTGTGGGCACACACACACACACACACACACACACACACACACACACACACACACACACACACCTTCCATTTGAGTCAGAGACAAAAGTAAGCCCCTCCTTACTCACAGAACTGAAAAGAGGGCCGGAAGAAAACAAATACCCTCTTGGTTATTATTATGGAAATGGAGTCTACTCTTCTTTCCTTGCACTCCATTCTACTTCTCTGATATTAAATCTCCCCAAATTTCAGCTCGTGGCAACAAAAATAAAACATTAGTGGTTCTAAGTCAGAAAGTGAGTAAAAGCCAGCTTGGCCTCTTTTTCAGTTTCTTAACACCAGGAACGATGAAATTTGCCAAGCCAACTGTCTCTCTCATTTGAATAGTCAACTGTCAGTAATAAAGAATCAATTCCAAATACATCACTCCCACAGTTGAAGTTTAGAGAGCGCCAGGATGCAGAACAAGGCCACAAGTGAGAACAGAACACAAGCATGTTTTAACACCTGGTTCATCATCTGTCATTCACCAGGAGCATGAAAGGCCCATGATCCTCTCTAGGAGAGGCCCTTAGGACGTAACTCACAGCTTATTTTCTAGACAACCTGACATCTTTGATCATGGGATTTCTCAAGCTGCAGATATTTGAAGTTAAAGAGAGTAGTGAGGAGCCAGGGTCCTATTAAGAGCCATGACAGCTTCTTCCTGACAGCCCAGTGGGCTGCTGTATACAGAACCTCCCAATATTCACCTTATAGGTGAGAAGGCCAAATCCTACTGATTTGCACCCCAGCAATGCATTTGAGGTTCCTGAATTGTCATGCTGAGTCATCAAGGGAATATCTGTCTGATCTTTCCTTGTGGTAATGACAACACACAAGGCATTTGAAACATCCCCATCACAAGTATTGGCAAGCGTCTTTGATAACTAGAAAAGGCATTCCTAGGAAATCATTCATTTGTTGCAAAAATGATATCTCAAATGCTCTACACTTCAAGGCACTCATATACAGAATGCCTACCCTTTGTGAAGCCCCCAAACACTGGATAAAAGTGGATTCACTTGTTCACACCTGTAATTCTAGCACTGGGGATAGAAACAGGACAACCAGAACTCAAGGTCACTTTTGGTCACATAGGAAATTTGAAGCCAACCTGAGAGACATAAGGCCATGTCTTAAAAAAACAATGGCTGGAGAGATAACTCAGTGGTTAAGAACACTGACTGCTCTTCCAGAGGATCCTGGTTCAATCCCCAGCACCCTACGGTGGCTCAAATCATTTGCAGCTGCAGTACTAGGGTATCTGATGTCCTCTTCTGCCTTCTGCAGGTACTTCATGCACATGCTCACAGACACATGCAGGCATATGAAAATCTTTTAACAGTTGGTTTTAAAGACCCATAAAACAAAATGCCATCCAGATCCCTTTACTCAGTCCATAAATCCATGTCTCAGATGCTAAGAGGGGTTGGTTGTTAATGACTTAAAGCTGTCTCTAAAAAATTACCATTGTCTAATTGGAAGGTGTGACATCACAGAGAGCATTTTCCACCATGGGGAGCTGACTCCCATTAACAGTGAAGCCAATTTGGGGGTGAATTTATTCTTCTGAATACCATGACAATATCAGGATGAGAGATCTCCAACTGAAACAACATCACCACAAGACTCCTTCCCTGTTATCTCAGTTCACCCCCATCCTGAGAAATATATATATATATATATATATATATATATATATATATATATCACTTCTTGCATAAGAATCCACAACTCTCAGTATGTTCCTAAAGCACTTAGCTTAAAACAGATGCTCTCTCTACTTGAGAGTCCACAAATTCAGGGCCTGGAGAGATGGCTCAATAGTTGAAAGCACTGTGGAGGACCCAGCTCTGGCTCCCAGCAGCCACATTCTGCCCCACAACCATCTGTAACTCCAAATCCAGGGGATATGATGCCCTCATCTGACCACTGTGGGCACTAAGCATGCAAGTGGTGCAAGGCACATGCAGAAAAAAACACTTATAAATGGAAAGTATATAAATTTCTAAAAGTGTATGAATCATATCCATGGAAGTAGTCTCTGCACCCTAAGCAGGAGATGCTGTCACAATCCCACCCCTTGCAATAGTGCCTTTTCCCTTTTGACTGAAGAAAGTAACCCTTTATTGTCTGCTAAACCAGCAGTGACATTCCCTAAAGGGGGGGTGTTGTCAGGCCAGATGGAACCACCAGGCCCTTGCTCCAAATGTGGCAAGGAAAGTCACTGGGCCTGGGCCTGCCCAAATCCTCACACATCTAACTAACCATACCCTAAATGTCATCAAGAGGGCCTCTGGGCATTGCACTTCCCCTTGGAGGCCATCCAACTTTCCTGCACCTTCACTGAACTTACTGGGCCTAGCACTGAAGACTGACAGGACCCAGGCTCCTTTATAGATGTGATAAAATACACATCACTTACACTTCAGGCACCTAGGATCTAGCTTCTTGTGTCAAATCACTTTATCATGGTCCTCCTAGATACCGAGGCTATATTTCAGTTTTGGGGTTTCACTTACCCCTCTCCCTCATCCATAGTCAGAATATGTGGCCAGTCCTCTAGACCTCTCCAAACTCCTCCCTTAACATGTTCCTTCAAAGACTTTTCCTTTTCCCATAGTTTCTCCTCATACCCTTGTGTCCTATTCCCTTACCAGGAAGGGAAATTCTCTCCAAAATTGGCATTCATTTTAACCTTTCCCCCACAGCAACTCCTTGATCACTCCTATATCCCTCCTTTTTTCTTCCTTCAGTTTCCATTTAAACACTATCCTTCTCTCCAAAATTCCAAGAGCTCTTTCGTCCTCTGCCCACTTCTTTAGTCAACCCCGCTGTATGGTATACCATTTCTCCTTGCCTTGTTGAACGTCATAAACAGCTTTCTATTACATTTAAAGACCCTTCTGCCTAAATCTCCAAACCCCAATACTCCCTACCCTTAACTGGCCTTAAAGGCCTCAAACCCATAACTCGATCTCTTTTATCCAAACATCTTCTGCACCCCTATTTTCCCCCACAATACTCCCATCTTGACAATCAAAAAACCTAAGGGAACATTCCACCTAGTCCAGGACCTTCACTCCATTATCTGCTGTCTCTTTACACCCTTAAGTATCTTACCTTTAGGCTCTCCTTCTCCATTATCTCTAACAGCATATCCTTGGACGTTCACTTCCAAGACTTTCACACAAATGTATCCTTTTATTCATCAATCCTGACAACTGACCTGGACTGTGCTTCCCCAGGGATTCAGAGACAGTACCTACCTTTTTGGCCAGGCACTCACTACAGACTTGGCCTGCCTTCACCCTTTTTCTCTTGCCTGCTTGATAGGGGATGCTTTGTTATATAAATGACCTACCTCCTTTGCAGTCTTTCCCTCTCTGAAGGCCAATCTGACACCACCTCAACCCCTCAATTTCCTCAGCTCCAGAAGTTAACCTCCCTCACCTTCCAAAGCTCAACTCTCCTTTCCCCAAGTCACCTATCTTAAATTCTCTCTCATATCAGCCCATGGACACCTCACTGTAAACCACCTTGCCCATCTATGCTCCTTATCTCTGCCCTCATGGCCAATATCCTCTCCTCACAGATCCCTAAATACCCATAAATAATATCTAAATACTCCTGATACACTCCCTATGCCAAGCAATTTCTGGAACTCCTCCTTCCTCCCATCCCCAAATAATTCGTTAAGCTTAAAATATTCTCCTTTCAGCTCCAGCCCTCTGCCTCCCAGATCTATACAAACCTTACACTTCCAAAATGCATAAACACTTCCTAAAACTGACCTTTGTCCTTATCGTTTATCTCTGCAAAATGCTATGGAACACCATTCACAGCTGACCTCCTTGTACTCTTGCTGAGGCCTCTCTGCCCATCTCTGAATCTAACACATTAACTCTGGGATCCCCTCTCACATTCTCTTCCCACAGATATCTCCCTCAATTCCTAACTTTCAAAAGGCTCTAATCTCTCCCACTGTCTCAGATTCCATCCCTCCAAACTTCTCTTATCAAAAACTCGTGACTTACATTCCTTGCCTGTCTTCCCCTTAATCCCTCCACACTTATCCCTTTACCCCCCGACATTCCCCAGACCCTCTTCACTCCTGCCCAGAAACTCCAAAACACCTCCTCCTCATCCCTCTCATACACAAGAGGGTCCTCTAGCTCCTTCTGCCTACACATTTTATGCAGATGGCAGCTCCTTCCTGTCACACGGCCAAATGAAACCGACCCTGTCCATCGTCAACATTCATCCTCACCCTCTGGTGCCTGTTCTGTCAAGATCACCAGTTCCCACACAAATCCCATCTCTCTTCTCACACTCCTACTTTTCTTCTTCTGCACAAGCGATTGCCAAAAATCCACTGCCAACTCACTCCCCTACATTCAATAACTGTCCAGACATCCAGTCATCAAACATTCTGAACAAATCCTACACTCCCAATTACAAGACATAACTAAACCAAAGTTATCACCTCTCTGATATGCACACACTCTCATGGCCAAACCCTCGTTTAGGCCAGGGTCATCCAGCAAACTCTCACCTCAACTTCACTGATACCTCCTTCAATGTTCCCACTGCTTTCTTTGCACCTCTCTACAATACCGTCCCTTAGCTGCACTCCCGCTCACCACTGATACCCCAGCTATCAATGCCCCAACCCCACTACTGACTGCTTGTCCCCTTGACCATCCAAGTCCCCCTTTGGAAACCAAAGCCAAGTTCTCTCAACCTTGCCACACCAGACCCCCAAACCTGCTGCATACTGTTCTTCTCACCATTTGCCAAAATTCTCCCCAATCATCCATGCCACTATAATATTTCAATTTTAAAATCTAAACACCCCAGGAAAGCCTATTTTGATGTGACAAAAAGCCTCTCAAATTATATTCTCGCAACACAAGCAGACCCTGCCTTCACATAGCAGTCGTTCCCCAATTAACCAATCTATAAAGCCAATCTATGTTTTCCTGGCTCTCCTCAATAACTCTCAAACACACTCCAGATAAGTACTCCTGCCAACCAACAGCCTATATTTTCCTGCTTATTGTCTATTCCCGAGGATGGGGTCTCCCCCTCTCATTGGTATCTATCTCTCCCTTTCTCTGATCTTGGGCTTCCTCTTCCCAGCTTCAGGGCCATGAACCTAACAGTTTCAAATGTACATCCAAGATTAAAAGGGTTTTTTTCTAAACTCCTTTAACTTCACCTCTGTTCCTAGTCTATCTGTCCCAACAGATTTCAAATAAACTGCAGACTGCTCCAGTAACTCCAGTGCCAGCCCCAGCTGTTTCCTAGTAATTTTCCTGGTCCAGCCTCAAAGACTACACTTTCCTGTGGTACAAGTGAAACATTCTGCTCTTCCCAGCCTTGACCAGCAACCAGCTTCCTTAGGTCCCCTAACAACAATGTCCCAATGTCAGTAGGAGGCAACTAGAGATAACAATTCCCACTTACCCAACACCCAGCTACCCAGTAATAAAACAAAAAGGTAGGAATGAAGGGTCTCCATTGAGCTCAAACATGGTGTTCATGGTTCTGATGGGCCTTGCCCTTCTCCCCCATTCCTTCTTCCCTGCTAAAAAAAATCTCATTAGATTCCATTCCTAAAGCTATTCCCCAAGATCTATCCCCTTATTTGGCCACTTCCTCTTCTGAGATCAACTACCAAGGTCCAGTTATCAAAGTATTGAAGTCCAGCAATAAGAACAAAACCCTTTAGCTAACCTAAGTAACATGCCCAATTAAAAGTAAACACCTCAGCCTAACTCAAGGTTTCCCCTTATCTTTATAAATCACCATTTGCCTATGTGCCATGTCTGTCTCCTCTCCATCCAGAGGTAGTCCTTTGTCCCTCTGGGGTAAATATTCCTGCCCGTCTCCCTCATCCTCTATCTCCTGTCTTTGTCTCTAATGTCTTGCCCTCTGTCCATATGGGGCAAATAAATGCTGAGAACTTGTTCTTGGGAGTCCTGGGACAATACTTTCCCTATCATTCCCATTCTTCCAGCAGACTGGAGTTCAGTTCCTATCACCTATATAGAGTGTCTCACAACTGCCTAACCTTCCAGCTCTAGGGTGGCTGATACCCTCTTCTGGCCACTAGAGGCACCTGCCTTCATGTACACCAACTCAGACACACAAACATGCACATACTTTTAAAATGAAATAATTTCAGGAACTGAAGATATGGCTCAGTGGTTAAAAGCACTGGCTGCTCCTCCAAAGGACCTGACTTTGATTCCCAGCATCTACATTCCCAGAAGTTAATAAACATATTTAATTCCAGCTCCAGGGGATCTGACACCTTTTCTGGCCCCTGAGAGCAACAGACATACATGTGTTACACAGACATGAGTGCAGGCAAAACACTCATACACATAAAATGTAAATACACTTATAAAACTTAACAAGTAAGGGGTCCAGAATATCAGTGGTATATGAAACACCAGTCAGGCAAATATATGCCTTTGTCATCTCAAAGGATGGAGAAGACAGAAAACATGAAGAAACAATAGACAAAATTTCTCATATTTGATGAAAACTTTAAGTCCACAGTTCCACACAAATTCAAGAAAGATGAAGAAAACACCACAAATACCCTTCATGTTCGCATTGTAAATGATAAGGAAGAAATACTAAAGTTTACAAAAAGAAAAAAAAAACTCACAAAGTATCAACACCCAGAAAAGGAATGACAGTAGATTATACATGAGAAACCATGCCAACCAGAAGCAAACATAGCAACACATCTAAAACATTAAAAGCATTAAGCATATGTATACTTTAGTGAATGTTCTCATAAATTTCACTTCAGAAGGGGCTTGGGCACTTTGGAGACATAGTAAGGTGAATGACAGGGGGGTGATGCAACTGAAGGCCAAGAGCATAAAAGATCACCAACACTAGAAGGCAGAGGTGGCAAAGAGGGTTCTTGTCCCTTGCAGGTATCAGAGGGAATGTGGCTCTATTTGTTCCTGTTTTATTCATTCATTTACTTTTGCTTGTCTGCTTGTGTGTGTGTGTGTGTGTGTGTGTGTGTGTGTGTGTAGTATGTGTGATAGTATGGGCACATGCATGCCATGGTGTGTCTAAGGAAGTCAGAGGTCAGAGAACAACATTTGGGGATCAGTTCTCTCCTTCCACCTTGATTTGTGAAGCTTGAACTCACTCAGGCCTTCCAGCTTAGAAGACAAGTTATTTACTCCTGAGCCATCTCACCAGCCCTATTTGTTTTTTTCTTTTCCTTTTTTTTTTTTTTTTTTTTTTTTGAGACAGACACAGTTTACCCCAACCTGTTTCTGTTGTTTTAAAACTCCCATTTTGTGGTGTGTAGGTAGAAGGACTCCAGAAAATCACCAAGAAACACTATACTGGTGTTGATTTAATAGTGCTAAGTGCTAGCATTCTGACCCTCTGCAGTTCTTGTGGTAGACAGAACCATTGGCCTTCTGGAATATCTGTGTTAGGATGGTTACTTCTTTATTCTCCACAGACTGACAAAAGCATGCTTCTGAACCCGTAAGAAAGAGGGTCAGACTCTGCACGGTGATAAACTCAGAAAGAAAATGCAGTCTCTTTTTTCTCAACACAATGGCTAATCAAGTGTTTTTTCTCTAACCTCAGCTCTGCAAAATCCTTTAAAAAAATGAAAGACTGAAGAAAAATATGTAACACTAGGACAGATTCTGGAAACTAATTCTTTTAAAATATGAAATTCATACTATTAGAAAATTATTTAAACTCTCGTTTAATCTCTAAACCTTACATGGCTGGGAGTGTAACACAGTAGTAAAGTGATTTTCTAACATTCAATCAAAAGGCTCTGGATTCAATCCTCCACACCAAAGCAACAAACAGAGAGGTAAACAGTTGATATCACTGTAATCCTAGGTTCTCCCATCAATAGGCTCCCTTTCAGTTTCAGAATCCATAGTTGGGGTGAGGTGTTGCCTTCTAGAGTCAAGTTTACTGTGCTCTATTTTTACTTTCCAAAACAGAGGAATTTAAAGAAAATACTTGGAGTGTAGTTGTATT
Organism: Phodopus roborovskii; assembly: GCF_943737965.1. Taxonomy (NCBI): domain Eukaryota; kingdom Metazoa; phylum Chordata; class Mammalia; order Rodentia; family Cricetidae; genus Phodopus; species Phodopus roborovskii. The sequence continues at coordinate 1,161,041 of NW_026125811.1, forward strand.
CTCTTCTAATATTCATTAAAATAGTCACTAAGGGCTAGTGAGATGGCTCAGTGGATAAAGACAATAGATGTCAAACATGACAACCTGAATCCAATACACTGAACCCACATGATGGAAAGAGAAAACTGACTCCTGAAAATTGTTCTGATTTCCACATGCATCCACACGAGAGCGCGCGCACTTAGACTAAAAGGGGAATTATAGTGAGATAGTCCTTCTGTAGCACTGACCACGCCCTTTGGGGGTGGAGCCATGGGCGGAAGTGACCTGTGGAAGGAGGTCGGAGGGGGCCAGGAAAGGCTCTCTCTTTCTGGCGTGACTAGGATCGGGTTGAATTTCCTGGTGTTCATCTGTCTAGGTTGTAAGTTATTTCTCCCTGAATAAACATCTATTCGGCCTATTTGTTTATCCTGATCCTTATTTACCGCAATATACGTGAGCACACACACACACACACACACACACACCTTTTAAAATAAATAAAAGGGTCCCCAACAAACAGAATTAATAAAGGGACCCTGTCTACAAGATGGTGAATTTAGGATGATTGCTGCTTTCAAGGATGGAACAGATAGTGGTGACATCGGTCTGCTGTCCTGTTCCTGTCAGTCTCAGATGGTGGCTCTCCTGCTCTGTGTGAGCCTCAGTGACTCCCTCAGCTCACGCTGCTCTTCTTGACTGCCGATTGGTCCTAGGCTTGGAGGCAAGGTACTTGGACCTTCACAAAGTCCACAGCTTAGTGGGATGATTAAAAGATATACATAGAACATTTAAATAGGCCTCACATCCCTTCAGGTGGTTCTAAAATAAAAACAAAATGAAATGGATAATAGCAAATGTTGGTAAAATTTAGAGAAATGAGAATTGTTGTGCACCATTGTGAGGAATGTAAAATGGTACAGCCACTAAGGAAAACAGCATTGCCATTCCTTAAAGAATTAAACACAGGGACCAAACACAATGGTGCTAGTCTCAGTCACCCAGGGTTCTGAATCAGTGGGTTCATTTAAGTCAGTTAGTTTGTGGTCAGCCTAGGTAACATAACAAGACTTCATATTATTGTATATATAATTATAATTTTACCCAGCAATTTGCTTTCTCAACAAAAACCCCCAAAGAGTAAGAAGTAGGGATTCTAATAGATATATGTGCTCATTCATGCTTATAAGGAAATAAATTATGCTGAACACTGGAATAAATAAACAAAGGTTGGTGATAGACAGACAGACAGACAGACAGACAGTTGTGGTTCACATTACAACATAGATGGCCCTTGAAGAAACCGTGCTAAATAAAATAAGCCAGACACAAAAAAGGCACATACTACATGTTTCCACTCTTGTGAGGCCCCTTAGTTAATCAAATTCACAGAGATAAAAAGGAGAATGAGAATAATTTAGGGAATAATGGTAAAATATAGAAAGGTGAGTAATGGGTACAGAGTTTTAGTTTTGTACAATGAAAAAGTTCCTGACATTTACAGAATGGTGTGAATCTACTCAACTGTAAAGTTTGGGTGATAAAGGTAAGTTTTTTGTTATATGTATTATATCACAGTTTTAATATTAAGCTATAATAAGATCTAATAAGAAAAGGGATGACAGTAATTATACATAATTGGTTTCACACAATAACAGTAATAATTTAGTATGAGGTTGACAGCATATATGGGATTGCATCTGTACAATGTCTCTGTCATGACCAGAAGACAATGGTCATGACTGCATGCACAAGACCTGCAGAAAATCAAGCGAGCCAACGTGCTAGCATGGAAGAGAGACTCATCAAGTCCCCCCACTAGCTAAGGACCTATTGGTGATTACAGACTGCTCAGGGAAGGTGAGTTTGTTTTCTTCAGGATTGTGATCCCTAAGAAACTAGCAGTTCATGCTTCAGCAGAGAGTCCTACATCTGTGCACACAGGGAGTGCTAAGTGGACTTGGTGGGCTTGAAAATGTACACATAACTGGGAAGAAAAAGTGGTAGGAAGGGGATGGAAGGAATTGGAGGAAAGGGATTTGATCAAAGTGCATTAAATTCATGTATGAAATTATCAAACAAGAAGAAATTGAAAATATGACAATAAAATACATAATGAGAATAGCACAGGGTCCAGGAGTGAAGAAGTGATATATTCCAAGCCTTCTTAATGCTGCGAACCTTTAATACAGTTCCTCATGTTGTGGTAATCCCCAACCATAAAATTGGTTTTGGTGCTACTTTTTAACTGCAATTTTACTAAAGTTATAAATTGTAATGTAAATATCTGTGTTTTCCAGTAGGTCATAGGCAACGCATGTGAAAGGGTAATTAAACTCACAAAAAAGATCTTGACCCCAGAGTTGAGAACACTGTTCCAAGGTCTTTATACTATATAGGTGTTGTACAGTGTACTTCAGCATAACATGCCCATTGTTCCCTTGAATTGAAGTACACCAGTCTGGGTTCATTCACTCTCAGTAACCGGAGAGATGGAGGAGCTCATGAGTACCCCCAGGCCCCTGCTGTGGACATAAGGACAATTAACCATTGACAGGGGAGGGCGCTTAAGAGGCCCTGCCCTTCCTAGGGTTTATAAACAGTTATTGGTTGTTAGTGGAATGAGTTCCATTTGCAAGTGTCCCTCTACCAGTGACTGTCTCACTTGATAGCTATGATGAAGGAAGCTAAGCTGTGGGGGAAATAAATCAAATGAGGAAGCAAGAGTCACCTGATTCTGACAGCATGCAAGGAAGTGAATCCCACCACCAACCACCTCAGTTTGAAGGCTATTCCTCAGTTGAGCCTCACATGAACCCAAACTTACTTGACACCTTCATCAAAACCTGGGATGCTCTGAAACACAGACCCAAGCCAAACTGTGACTAAACTGACCCATAGGAGCAGTGAAATAACAAGCAAGTAACCAGTACAATGTTCAATATAAAGGATTTCAACATTAATATCATCAAAGTAGGTTAGAAACAAAAAACAAGACCCAACTACATGCTACTTTTAAGAAATCTACTTTAAATATACATATATAAATTGGTTAAAATTTTTAAATGGAGAAGTATATTGTATTTTATTTTAATTATGGAGAAAGTAAATGCTGTTGAGAACAATGTTGATAATAGTAAAGAAATTTGTTTCAGCAAAATTTAACAGTCACAAAGTTCTATGCATCTAACAGCAGAATTGTAACATTAATTAAAAACTGGCAGAAATTTAAAGAGAAAAATCCATAATTATACACAGAAGTTTGCTAACCCTTCTCAACACTTTAAAAGAAAAACGATAACATTGTAGATGATGTAAAAAACATCATCAAACCAATTGACATACTGAGTATCTATAGAACAATCCAAAAATTTGCAAAATATACAAGCTTCTCAAATGTACACTTACCAAAAAGAATTTGTCCATGGGGTTTTATAGGAGATTTGATAAGAGCTTCATTTCTCATGAGCTAGATCTTGTTCCTGAAAGGAAGGTGTAGGAAGAGAGAGGGACATGGACAGGGAGAGAGGGAGGGGAGGAGGGGATAGGGAAGGAGGGAAAAAAAAGAGAGAGGATAAGGGAGGGAAAACACATGCCACATTGAATCTGTGAAAGTCAGAAGACTTCACAGCATAAGCTCTCTGGGTTCCAGGCATTAAACTGGGGTCACCAGGTATACTGGGGTGGTTTTGTGTGTCAACCTGACACAAGCTAGAGTCATTATCAGAGAGAAAGGAGTCTCAGCTGAGAAAATGCATTTTCTCATTTAGTGATCAATGTGAGAGGGCCCAGACCTTGGTGGGTGGTGCCATCCCTGAGATAGTGGTCCTGATTTCTGTCAGGCTGAGAAAGCCACAGGAAGCAAGCCAGCCAGTAAATACATCCCCATTTGCATTAGCTCCTGCCTCCAGGTTCCTACCCTGCTTGAGTTCCTGTCCTGATAGGACAGTGATGTGGAAGTGTAAGCCAAATAAACCCTTTTCCTCCCCAACTTGCTTTTGGTCATGGCATTTTGTAACTGCAATAGAAACCCTAACTAAGACAGCAGAAAGTCCTTTTAGCCACTAAGCCATCTATCTCACTTAGGCTTTAAACATAGTGCACCGTTGGCCTGGACCGAGGACTCTAAATCAAATTGTCACCGAAAGATTGAGCTTCAGTTGTGCTTGTTTCAAGAGCATGTATATTATTGGCTAATTATTAGACCACCAGGAACATCCTTTGTAGAAGCCAAGGAACCCCATATCTCACATGCTACTCTATTCCATTGGTGCCTTTAATGGCAGCATTACTGTGTTCAGCAGGGAGGGGGCACAACTCAGCCTGCAAAGGAAGGGAAGATGATGCTATCTCACTTTCTTTGCTCACCCAGTATGAAATCAATGCAACACACCTACAATAGTGAATCAATAAAATAAAAGTTATTCATGAAGAGATGACTCCCATACACTATCATTGATAGTCAGAGAACAGGAAACCCCCACCAAAAAGGAAAAGAGGTTTTCTGTGGGGTTGCCTTACAATGTCCTCAGGTATTTGCAGGGCATGGTTTTGGGGTGATAGTTCCATGAACAAATTATGAAGATCTGAAAAATAACTTCCATTTATTAAAATTCACGTTAGTGCTTATTATCGTTGGGCAATTGTTTTAGTTACTTTTCTATTGATGTGTTAAAACACCTTAGCTGAGGGCAACTCAAGGAAGATGGAGTTTATCTTGGCCTACAGTTCCAGAGGGATGAGAGTCCATCATGGCAGGGTAGGATCCTGGCAGAAGGAAGCAGAAATGGCAGCAGGAGCTGAAAGTTCACTTCTTTAACAACAAAGAGGGCAAGTAGGACAAGGTCCTAAGCTCTCAGAAGCCCACCCCCACTGATGTGTACTTCCCCAGCAAAGCCTCACCTCCCAAACCTCCCCAAACAGCCCACCAACTGGGAATCAAGTGATCAAATTCCTGAGACTCTGGGAACATTTCTCTTTCAAGCCACCACAGGATTTTAAGAAGACATCTAAAGAGCAGGGTAGCTGTAGTAAAAACTATTTATGAAAAGAGAGATCTCCTGAAAACCGGTATATCAATTCACCCCAAGGGTTGGAAATGTCAGGCGTAAATTGATTCATGATTTGGACTATCTTGGAGGATGTAAGAAAACAGAAGAATGGACAAATGACACAGGGATAAGAAGCCAACCAGGAGAGGGTGCATATCACACAAATTTCCTCTGGGAACAACAGTGTGAAACTGGCCTCAGGAGTAATCCATCCACAGAGCATGGGCTTGAAAGCTGCCTGTGATGGTTAATTTCTGATGTCAACTTGATGGGATTAAGAAATACTTCCTGTGACCCCAACTAGCAACAAAAGCGATAGTGGAGAGGCTACCTTAAATGTCGTTCCCTGATAATGAGATTGATGACTACCTTATATGCCCTCCTAGAGCCTTCATTCAGTAGCTGATGGAAGCAAAAGCAGACACACACAGGTAAACACTGAGCCGAACTCCTGGAATCCAGTTGTAGAGAGGGAGGAGTGATGAGCAAAGTGGTCAAGACCAGGCTGAGGAAACCCACAGAAACAGCTGACTGAAAAGTGGGAGCTCATGGATCCCAGTCTGACAGCTGAGGAACCAACATAGGACCAAATCAGGCTACCAGAACATGATTGTCAGCTAGGAGGACTGGGCCTTTGGTAGTGGAACCAGGATGTATCCCTAGTGCAAATGGACTTCGGGAGCCCATTCTTCATGGAGGGCCACTCCCTTAGCCTAAAGACATGGGTGAGGGCCTAGTCCCTTCCTCAAATACTTGACAGGCTTTGATGATCTGTCATGGATAGCCTCACCCTCCCTGGGGAGTGGATGGGGGATGGGATGGGGGGGGCTGGTGAGGCCATGGGAGGGAGAGAGAACTGGGATTGATATGTAAATAAGGAAAAATATTAAATGAAAAAAAAAAGATATATAAAGGCACTAGCTGTACCAGTTTGGGTGACCTCAGAGCCCATGTAAAGTTGGAAGAAGAGAACCAACTTCACAAACTTTTCCTCTGGTTTACACACATTTCCTCTGGTTTACACACACACACACACACACACACACACACACACACACACACATGCTCACACGCTCACACGTGCTCACACACACACTCACACACATGCACACACATTCATGTACACTCAATTGTTCATGCACACAGGCAACATTCTCTCATTTACACATTTGCTAATAACAGGAAGGTATAAAATGAAGTATCTATCTATGAGGTTTTTTTCCAGAGAGGTACTAAGGAGGGAGGAAACACCATGAATTAGGGTAACGCCATACCATGGGCTGGGGCTAGAACTGAATAAAAGGAGGAGACACTGACATTCTCTGCTTTCTGGGTGGTCCCATGGTCCAAATTACTCCTTCCACAGTGGCCTTCCCACCATGATTGACTCCTCTAAACTTTAAGGCAAAATGACTCTTCCTTTCTCAAATTGTTTTTTGCTGGACATCTGGTCTCAGGAGAAAGGTGACTAGTACGCTGCACTTAGTTGCAGTCTTGGGACTGGTTGGCAAAAGGTCTTAAGACTTAAGAGAAACACCTCAGGCAACAAAGTCAGCACTGCCAGAAGTGTGCACACAGGCCAGTGTGCACTGAAATGATAAATAAGGATGAGGCCTCCGCCAGCCTTTGCGTCAAGATTCTGCTCCACAGGCGTCAGTAAAGTGGCCTGGAAAGTAAAGCTGCTTGCCTAGGAGCCTTACAACATGAGTTCAATCCCCAGGAGCAATGTGGCAAAAGGAGAGAAACATCTCTGGTAACTTGTCCTCTGACTTCTACACAGGTACCATGGCATGCATGAACATATCCTGACCCCTCCCACACACACACACACACACACGCACACACACACAAAAAATCAATGTAAAAAAATTAATGTACAGATTTCTCTTCAATCTGAGTTAGATGGTTCATTTAAACAGTGGCTTCCAATTGCTATTATCAGGAAGCTGGTTTTGCCCTATTTATGTTTGTTTTTATTTTAGCTTATTTTATTACTTTTTTTCTGTGCTTTGTTTTCTAATGAGAGAGAACAAGAAAGGGTATGAATTTGGCTGGGAGGGGATAATTAATGAAGAAGCTTGAAGCTAATATCTTTACAATAGCAAGAATGCAGGGACATCCAAGGAATACATCGATAAAGGCTTACAGCTAAATATCAAATTGCATTTTTATCGAGAATATAAATTTGTTAAGCATTTTATGTATTCTTGTATCTAGATGTAAATGAATCTCTGAAATTTATAGATACGTACTTAATATATTTTGATGTATCAAATGCAAAGAGTGTGTGTACTAAAGCCCTAATCCATGTTCCTGGGCTATAATCACTCATATTTGGCTCTTAACACCTTTAAGTAAGGTAATATCTTTACTTTGTTAGGGCAGTTTTAGTACCTTAATAGGACAGCAAGGGCAATCCATTTTAAATGGAGAAGTCACCTGGAGCTGTACCAGGTACCAATACAGAGCTTCTTTGTCCTCAACTGTTTGAGTTTCCTGTGTAGATGCTGGATGTTGGTGAGTTCTTTCTGTTCTCCAGACCTCTCTTTGGTTTGGTCAATGGTCCATTAGTTTTTTTTTCCCAAGCTGGTTGTTTGATTCCTGTTTATTTGGGGTATGTATTAGTTTGAATGCATTTGTTTGCTAGCATCTGACCTTTCTGTCCTGCAGCTCCTCCAGCATCTAACTGTGATATTTCTGAGTTTTCTCTCCTTCGCTGCAACCTTGCCCTTTTCATTTAGAAACTTTATGAGCCCCTGATCATAAAGATGCCAACGATAACAGGCACATGTTTCCCAGAGCCCAACAGGGGAGAAGTGTCAAGGGAACTCCCCAGGATGTGAAATGGCCTCAGAGGGAACCCCAAGCAACATGCATCATTTCTGGGTTGCTCAGCTGGGAAGATACCCCAAACAGGGAATGACTTTACTTCCTCTTCTGTTCCTTGAAGTGTGAAGTATAAACCTGAGATGGAATGAGAATAACCGACCTTGGGATAAGAACTGAGAGAGTTAATCCCATGAGGCATACATGAGTTGGATCTGAAACACAAATACTATAGGACCTTGAAATCGAGGCGGGGGGGGGGGCTGTTAGAAATGGGAACAGAAATTCAAGAAACAAGGAAATATTTAGAGAATAAAACAACACCATTTGAAACTCCAGCTGGTTATGTGTTTGATAATCGTAGTAATGCCATATGTATGGTTGGCAAGGAGGATCGACAGACAAAGGGACAAGTGACTCAGAGACAGCACAGGATTTATTCAGTAGTTGAAGGGGTCTCTTGGATCACATCCAAGCTGGGGTACTTATAAGGCAGAAAAGGGAAGGGAAAGGAAAACTGAAAATTTTCCTTCCAGGTCTACAGTCCAATGTTCTAGGAGTAGCTAGGGAAATAGGGTATGTGGTAGGTTAAAAACTGGCAGGTCAGGGTAGTCCATGGGACTTCTGGCAGTGGAACCAATATTTATCCCTAGTACATAAATGGACTTTGGGAGCCCATTCCCATGGAGGGATACTCTCTCAGCATAGATACATAAGGGAGGGTGTAGGCCCTGCCCCAAATGATGTGACAGATTTTGATGAACCCCCATGAAATGCCTCACCCCCTCTGGGGAGTGAATGGGAAGATGGGGGTCATGGGAGAATGGGAGGAAAGGGGAACTGGGATTGGTATGGAAAATAAGATTGTTTTTAACTTAAATTAAAAAAAAAACTGGCAGGTTGATAGGGCAAGAATCTAGAAAACCAAGTTACCTTGGGAATTTCATTGTTCAGCAAAATTAAGGAAGTTTTAAAAATGGTCTGCACATGAATAACACAATGCAATACTATTTTAAAATTTAGAACTGATTGATATTCTCAACTTGTTTTTGTTTGCTTGCTTTTACACATCAGAGTTTCTGGCAATAAAACTAAAGAGGGAAAATAGGAAGGGGTGGCTCAGCAGTTAGAGCATGCCGTTCTTCCAGAGGGCTGGGGTTCACTTATCAGTACCAGAGTCAGGAGAATCCTATCCACTTGTTGCTCCAGCTCCGGGGAATCTGATGTTTTCTTCTGGCCTCTGAGGGCACCTGCACTCATGTCCACTCCCATCCCCCACCCATACACATAATTTAAAGTAAGGTTTCTTAAAAAATATGATGAACATATTGATGAACATACGAACATAAAAAATTAACAGCCTGCTTTAATTATAATTTCAAACATCTAAGAGATAAATAATACAATTGTTTACTTGCTGGGTGTGGTAGCACACGTCTTTAATTCCAGCACATGAGAGATACCTGCAAGCGGATCTCCATGAGTTCAAGGCCAGCCTGATCTACATAGTGAGTTTCTGGTCAGCCTGGGCTACATAATGAGAAAGAAATTAAAAAGAGAGGTTTCTTTTTAATACAACCCCTTATTAGCTCTTCTTGCCTTTTCCTTTTTACTCACCCTCTTTCCATTGTCTTCCCTAGTAATCCCAAGTGAAACAAATTTGTTCACCAAAAGAAAAGATCGGTGTGGTCTTTTCGAAGACAGGGCCTAGAGAAAGAATAGATCTGTACTCTCTGGGAGAAAACTGAGTCAAAAACTTTAATTATGGGATTTTCTAAGTCATTCAATGCATGTGCTGAAGAACTGCAAATCACCTTATTGCCCTCAAAAAATAGGATTTTGACTATTAGAGAGTGCTTCCCTCTTGGGTGGTTAGTTCTTAAGACCAACGTCTATACAAAAATGTTCTTTTCCTCTTTTTCTTTCTTTCCTTTATTTTTCTTTGCCACTTTGCCCTTCACTAGGTCCCTTTTGCATCTCAAGCACAAGGAAATGTAGATTTTTTCTCCTTTGTGCTCTAATACTCTCTTTGAAGTAAGGTAGGTGTGATATGTGTCCCTTCAGTGTGTGCTTGAAATTGATGGTTTCACACCATTGCTTGTGTGTCATTTCTGTCTGTTAGCCTTTGTCTGTAATTTGATATTCTTGTTTGAGTCTGTAATATAAAGGTTTCTGACTCTATTTGGTGTATGAAGTTTTGTTTTTAATTAATTTTTAAAGCTTGTGTAGAAAGTACTGGCTTTCATCAAGGCATTTTTCAGCTATATATGTCATTGTCCTTTGTTCTAACTCACCTGCCACTCCCATTACCCTCCTCCATGTTTCCTGACCCCCTTAAATTGGTTGCCTTCTGTGGTGGTTTGACTAAGGAATGTCCTCCACAGCCTTTTATATTTGAACATTTGGAGCACAATTGGGGACACTGCGTGGTGAGATTATGGGACTTTAAGGAGGTGGAACTTTGCTGGCGGAAGTCACTGTGGTTAGGCTTTAAGGATTTTCAGAGTCACCCCATTTCTTATGCACTTTCTCCAATTTGTGTGTGATTGAGATGTCTTATCATAGCTTCGTGCTCTGGCCTCTTGCTGCTATGCCTTCTTTACATTATGAACTCCCCACTCTGGAACCAAAGCCAAAATAAGCTATCCATTCTATAAGTTGCTTTTGGTCATGGTATTTTAGTATAGCAAGAGAAAAGTAACTAATATACTTTCCTTCCACTAAACAGTCCCTACTTCCACTTTAAAGTCATATGTATTCTATTACACTCTTTCCCCATGCCTTAATATCTCTTATTCTCCTTTCATGATCCCCCTTCTAAATTCATGAGCTACACACACACACACACACACACACACACACACCATTTCAAGTCTAGTTTCTACATATGAGAGAAAATACAGTATTTCTCTAACTCTGGCTTAATTTGCTTAACATAATGACATCAGTTCTATCCATTTTCTAGAACTATCATGATCATCCTTTACATTTGAATAAGAGTTCATTGTGTGTATGTATATGTTCCATACATTCAATATCCATTCATTTGTTGGTAGAAATCTAGCCTGGTTCCATTTCTTTTTTTGGTTATTGTAAATAGTGCACTAATAAACAAGTAAGTATCTCTGTGGTGTGTTGATTTATAATCTTTTGGGTGTATGCTCAAGATAATCAATCTGGATTTTTTTCTTTATGGTAATTTTTAAAAACCAAACTAACAAACAAAAAATGATTGTTCAAAATAAAAATATTTTAAAATCCAAGCAACACGATGTTTACTTAAGACTTACAACCTCAGAAATAAATAAGCAGTTGATCTTACTGTAATTCACTCTAGTGTGAATTTAGATTCATACTCCTTCTTAAATTGCTTTTCATTCTTTTTGCTTTGTCTTATGACTAACTTTTAACTTGAAGTTTTGTCATATGACCTTTACAGATCCATTATGTAGTATGTTTACATGACCAAGTCACCATCAATAGGATTTGAATCAGATTGGCTAGCAGGTGAGCAAATGCTCCTGTAAACCTATTTCAAATTCCTTTAATTCAAAGGACTTAAACAAATCTAACAAGTGAATTGAAATTTAAAAGAGAAATATCTAGGCCAGTACTCTTGACATGTTTTCCTTTTTTTTATTGTATCAGTTACTTTTCTCTTGCTATGATAAAACAACATGACCAAAAGCAAATTATGAAGGCAGGAATGTATTTTGGGATTCAGATTCCAGAGGGAGAGTCGGGAAGTGGTGAAGAGGCTGGATAGCAAGTGACCAGAGCAGGAAGTTAAGAGCTCATAACTTCAACTGCTGTCAGAAAGCAGAGATAGCAAACTGGAAGTGGAGAAATGCTACAAACTCTCAAAGCCCACACACCATATGTACTACTGCCCGATGACATCCTCAAGCAGTGCCAGCAAATAGAGACTGAGTGCTCAAATACGTGAGTCTATGGGGGCCATTTTCATTCAAGCCACACAAGTTATGCTGTCCATATTTTCTATGCTTCTTCAGTACAGCTTCTTGACTCTTCACTAAAATATTGTTATTTTATTTTTTAAAGACATACATTTTTTCCAAATTTGGAATATTATGCAAGAAAAAAAAAAACAACCAAACTGAGAACCATCAAGTATGAAAAAGTTACGGGTTTAAAATATATTGTTTGATAAAGAAGGTTAAAGGTAAAAGGTAATGCTTTTAGATGAGAGAGAAATTTATATGATAAAATACAAACTTGTCTTAAAGTAAAGTATTTATCCAAAATACAAAACAAAGGATGAGGACAAACATAGAAGTTTAAAGTATGTCATAAAAACTTAGCAAAAAATAAAAAAATAAAACTTAAAGATAATATGATATGATTAAATTTGTTACAATGAAAGCTTATGAAAATATCCATTAGATCAGTGATTCTCACTCTTTCTAATGCTGCAGCCCTTTAATACAGTTCCTCATGTTGTGCTGACCCCCAACCATAAAACTATTTTCACTGCTAATCCATAACTGTAGTTTTGCTACTGTTGTGAGTTGTAATATAAATATCTGTGTTTTTTGATGGTCTCTGGTGACCCCTGTGAAAGGGTTGTTTGATAGTTCCACGAAGGGGTCCTGACCTACAGGTTGAGAATCACTGCTCTAGGTCAAAACTGAGTGCACTTACTCTACACAGCAACAACTTTTTAAATTTACATACCCAGATGGCTTAGAAAACAAGGGATTCATGTTTTATCCCTTTATTGAATGAGCCATTGAAAACTTGGAAATTAGATTTCTCCACATTTCTCCACATTGGATATAAATATGCCTTAATAGTAAGCTTTTCTGTCTTTCCTTTGAGTTAAAGTCCTTCCCCTGTCAGAAACCCACCACATTAATAGTATGACAAATTCCATTAGCAAGCATTATTCCAACTTGAGACATCCCTGCTAATTACTCAGTGTTTGTGGTTTTCACTTTGTGGACAAATATTTAAATCTGTTTGTTTAGCTGGGTCAATTGTATAGAATTTTCATTTTGGCTATGATTTTTCAAGTCTCTGGACTGATGGTTCAATGAACAAATGACACTATAAAGAAATCAATTCCCCAAATTGACTAACCCTTTTAGTTTTTTAGTCAAAAATATAGTTCTTCTATATCTAAGATTGGTTATATTTGCAAAATATCAATTACCTGCTTACAAAATAATTACTGAACAGTATTAAAATACCTTTGCTAAAGGGTGGTATTATTCACCATTAAAATACTTTAGAAAGGAAAAACTGGGATGAAGAGATGACTCAGCAGTTAAGGGCACTTGCTCCAATATGGTGGTTCAAATAAGAATGTCCCCCATAGACTCATATATTTGAATACTTTGTCCCCAGGTGATGAAACTGTTCGGGAAGGATTAGGAGTCTTGTTAGAGGATGTGTGTTACTGAATTTAGGCTTTCAGGTTTCAAAAAACCTGTGCCATTCTCCGTGTACTCTCTGCCTCCTACTCAACATATGACATATGTATAGCTCTCAGCTGTTCCTCCCACCATGGCTTTGATCTGCCACCATGGACTCTAACTCTATGGAACCATAAGCCCGATTAAAAACTTTGTATTTCCCTGGTCATGGTGTTTTATCACAGCAAATAGAAAAGTAAGCAATACACTGTTCTTCCAGACAACCCCAGTTTGTTCCTAGCATTCACATTGCAACTAATAATTGTCCATAACCCAGTTCTATGGGATTCAATGCCCTGCTTTTGCCTCTGTGGATATTGTATGCACATTATACACAGATATACATGCATGCAGAATACTAATACACAAAAAATAGAAAATAAATATTTGGTTTTTCAAGACAGGGTTTCTCTGTGTAGCTTTGGAGCCTGTCCTGGAACTAGTTCTCATAGACCAGGCTGGTCTCAAACTCACAGAGATCCTACTTCTGCCTCCCAAGTGCTGAGATTAAAGGTGTGTGCCACCACCACCCAGATTATAAATAAATCTTTAAAAAATAAAAAGATCATAACTGAAAATTTAGAATCAGCTGCCAGAATTCTTTCATAGTATACTAAAGAAAAATGGTAACTAAACGAATGAGATAAATAAATAAGACCTAAAATCAATGATCTTGTGAATGGAAAAAGACTGCATATATAAGTTTCTTAAGCATTACTAACTATATACTTCCTCCTGTCTGACAAAAACATAAGAACATTTAGATTTATATTTTTCCTTCTGAGGATGTATCTATGTGCATTTCTGAAAAATTAGGTGCCATATCAGGAAGCTAACTTTAACTTTAGTTCAGGGAGGAGGTCTGATGTCCTCTTCTGACTTCCATAGGCACCTGCACACACAAGTATACAAAAAGATGCACATGTTTAAATAAAAAATTAAAATGTTAGATGCTACTCATTTTCAACCACATCAATAACCAAAAGCCCTAAGTTACTAAACTCAAAATTCTACAAACTCTTGTGCTTTTAAAACATATTTTTATATTTAGAACTTTTAAAAGCAGGTGTTTGAAATTTTCCATGATACATTTCCAGAAAGTAGAGAAATAATGCCAGTCTTGCTTTTAGTAAATAAAATAAGTGAAGTTAATATATTGTGTCATTTAATTAATCCTATTTTTGTTATGATTGTTTGCATACTCAGACTTCCTACTTTGCTTAAATTAAGTCTTCATGTTTGAAATTTTATAATTTGTCACTGCCTTCATTTAAAAGCTTCTCATTAATCAGTATAATTTTGACAAAATTTCACTTTTTAGATTGACAAAGACCATTTTAAATCTCCCCCAAAACTCCATCTTTGAGAGTGCCTCTAACTTCTAGATCCAAATTCCTAAAGTAAGAACAAAAATCCTTTCCAACAAAAACAGCAGGAAAGGATATTAAATGGCTTAAATAAATTTAATTACTATATTTCCACAAACATTGGAAATGTTAACACATAATAAATTCCTAGATAGAATAATCAATCTTTTACCAGTCCATGCGATTGCTGTCTTGGTATAGTATCTCCTGAGAATCATCTACCCTGGAATTGGCCCTAAATACCCCACAATACGGAACTTAACCACAACTACCAATAACACAATAGTGTATAGGAATAATTTGATAGACTGAAATTCCAGATGTATATGCTACCATCAGGCCTGAAAGGCTCTGGAATGCCCTATGAAATACTCAGAATTCTGACCACTTCAGAACAACTTGAATTCTATCAACTCTTGTTAGAGATACTGAAAAGTTGGTGCTGAGTCTTTTTACCCAAATAATACAAAACTCACAACCTCCAATGGCAACAAACTTCACGAAAATTTTTTATGAATATTAGAAAAGGCTAGAAACAAGAGATATCAAAAGAACAGAAAAGCTAGAGTAAGAATTTTAGGACAGAAAACCTGCTGTATATAATTTTAAAGATACAAATGATCCACAGTCATAAACAGGATATATAGAGATAGTATTATTTCTAAAATAAGTAACTTGTAACCTAAAAGATTATACTGTTAAGAGCCCTTGTTTACAAAATAAATGAATCCCATAGGAATATTGGTCTGAATTTTAAAAATAAGTAAATAATAAATAGGTATTTATCTTCCACCTTTGTATCTTCTCTAACATCCTTTCAGCTATCAGGAAAATTTTTGGAATGCATCAACTTAGACAGCCACTATCTTCCACCAATCCCTATGCTAAGAGTATAGCCAGATAGTATCTGATACCCATAGCGACTATTTCCCTGCTTTGCTACAACCTGCCTGTCTGATAGACCTACCAGTGTACTTGGTAAATACCTTGATTTATAACTTTCTTTGTTCTACAACTATAATAAATTCATATAACAGCTTCCATAAATGGAAATACTGTTTAGGGAAGTGGTGGCATACACCTTTAATCCCAGCACTAGGGAGGCAGAGGCAGATGGATCTCTGTGAGTTCGAGACCAGCCTGGTCAACAGAGTGAGTTCAAGAACAGTCAGGGCTGTTACACAGAGAATCCCTGTCTCAATCCCCACCCCTCAAAAACATTCATGTAACTTGAGTTCATGTTCCCAAGCCATAATCACTAATATTGGGTTCTGAATAAGCTATTCTTTCCCCCTTTCAGGTGAGGGGTATGTTTTACAACTACAGACTTATGAAAAATCATTATAAAGTAATTAACTTTTGGAAATTCATAAGCCAATCCTGGCATGTGTCAGTTTCTTGGAAGGCTTAGGCAGTAGGACCTTTTGAACCCAGGAGATCAAAGCCACTCTGGAAATCAACGAGGCATCATAAAACTATGCAACTAAGCTCTGTCTGAATTTCTATTCCTCACCAAATTGGGATGATAAATATTGGCTATTTTGGTACAAGTGTTATGAGAAAAAATAGGTAGCAATACAAGGGTCTAACGGGAAAACACATCAACTGAGGACAGTACATGGAACATTTCCAAATAGATTTTGAATAAAAGGGGGGTTGGCTTTAGAAGCTTCCACAGACTCTAGTCACCCAGCACTTAGAGCTACAGTTTTCTAACAGTCAAATGAACCATCTGTATTCCACAGGAAGCAATGTGAGCGAACAAATAAACTCACTCAGGTTTAGATGGGTGACACATGGAGGGAAATTTTACAGGCATTCATGGCCTCAGGTTCTATCACCACTTAAGATTGAAGGGGAATCTTAGACAAGCTTGCAGTTATTAAAGAGTCATACTATAAATAGCATTCTCCCTCCACTAAATCCACATTTACCTAAAGAATGAAAGGAGCAAAACTGCGCAAGAATAGAGTCACAACCATTGCTGCAACCTTCAAACTAGAGCAGTAGTTCTCAACATTCTCAATATAGTTCTTCATATTGTGCTGACCCCCAACCATACAATTATTCATTACTACTTCATAACTATAATTCTTCTACTTCTATAAATTATAATGTAAGTGTCTGTGTTTTCTGATGGTCTTAGGAAATCCCTGTAGAAGGATCTTTTGATCCTGGATTCTCAACCCACCGGTTGAGAAATACTGACTTAAAGACTTTCCCAAGAGCTTATGGTCATAAATTAAAGTGGTTCATAAACAACGTTGACAAATCAGTTTCATCTCAATGTTCCCATACATGCAATCCTTCCTGAAAAGGCTTTGACTCGACTGTGGATGGTCTCTTAGCCCATGTTTTGCTCATTACAGAATCCCTTAGATTTGGTGTTTCTTGTTAGCTATTGTCAACTTGCCACAAACTAGATTCACCTAAGAATGGAGGATCTCAATTGAGGAACTTTCCCCATGAGATTAGCTGGCAGGAGCATTTTTTATTAATAATTGATGATTAATTTAATTTTATTAATAATTAATAAATGATTAATACGGGCACACCCTGCCCCCTATGGGTAGTGCCACCCATGGGTAGATGGTCCTGAGTTGTATCAGAAAATAAGCTGAGTGAGCCATGAAAAACAAGATAGTCAACAGGGTTCCTCAGAAGTATCTGCTTCAGTAGCTGCATCCATGTTCCTGCCTTGTCTTCCTTTGATGTGACTGTGACCCAGGTTATGGAAGACAACAAAAGAAACGTTCTCCCCGAGTTGGTTTTGATCAGTGTTTTATCATACTAGGCCACTGAGCAATTTATAATAGAAATTTATTTCTTACAGGTCTGGGGGCTGACAAGGACACTCAAGACCAAAGTGAGGGTTTGTTTTTCATACACAGACTTCTTTTTGTGTCCTTAAATGGCAGTGGAGATACAAATGCTTTGCCCTGCCATAGCAGAAGACAGGGGAGGCAAGCAGCATTCCAGAGATCACTCAGCACACCACATAAGGCCTTGGTTCTTAATGCCATTACCTCGGGGCTTTCAGTTCCCACATTTGAATTCGAACCATAGCTGGTATTTTTTTCCTATCTCTCCTTCCACACATGTCCATTTCCATGATCCAAAGACATATTTCTCTTGATTTCCAAGTATTTGTTTTTGACATTGCATTTATATATTTTGTATGTATGTGTGTATGTGTATGTTCACGAATTCACATTCACAAAGCCTGCATGTCAAGGCATGTGGGCGGGGAGCAGAGAACAACTTGGGAGAGTCAGTTTTCTCCTTCCACCTTTGGATCCCTGGACTCAGTCTCACGTTGTAAAGTTTGGCAACAGGGAGTCAATTTGCCGGCTCCAGATTTCCAAATTATATTGTTGATGGTGATATGGATAACTGAAATTTGTACACACAGATGTTTTAAGCCAGACTCTTGGGTTAATACTCTTGAAGTATTCACATTCTGAGATAAGACATGGTGAGCAACATGGGGCCACTTGCTCACAAGTATCTACAACTCCAGTTTCAGAAGATCTTCTATGTCCAGAGGATCTAGCATTCTCCAGTCACTGAACAAACATGAGACACATACTAGGGTGGTTTGAATAAGAATGGGTCCCATAGGCCCACATATTTGAATGCGTAGTCACCAGGGAGTAGAGCTGGTTAAATGGATTAGAAGAATTAGGAGATGTGGCCTTGTTGGTGGAAGTGTGTCACTGGGGATGGGCTTTGATGTTTCAAAAGCCTGTGCCAGGCCCTCTCTCTCTGTCTCTCTCTCTCTGTCTGACTGTCTGTCTGTCTCTCTCTCTCTGTCTCTCTCTCTCTATCTCTCTCTCTCTCCTTACAGATCAAAATATATAATTTTTAGCAACTTCTCCAGCACCATTCCTGCCTGCCACCATGCCCCCTGCCATGGTGATAATGGACTAAGCCTCTGAAATTGTGAACAAGCCCCCAGTTAAATGCTGTCTTTTATAAGAGTTGCCTTGGTCATGGTAACTCTTCATAGCAATAAAACAGTGACTAAGAATCGTAGTTACAAGCAAACGCTCACACGCATAAAATAAACGAATAAATGAATCTTAAAAAAAATCAATCGTCAAAAAAAAATAGTAAAGATGTCTTGGCCATGTTTAATCCCAGCACTGGGGAAGCAGAGACAGAACAATCTCTATGAGTTCAATGCCAGCCTGGTCAACATACATAGCACATTCCAAGACATACAGTTACACAGTGAAAGCCTGTCTCGAAAACCAAAAGTAATAATAAGAATAATAAAATAATAATAGTGTAAGTACACAGAGAACAAACAAAAGGTAACAAAGGACAAAAACACATAAAGGGACACTGAACATTTTAAATGTTTTCAGGAATGACTCTACTTAAGCTATGGCACTTGTACAAAATTTGAAGAAGTTAAGGGAGCAGGAATTGCAGGCACATAGGGAAAATGTGCTTAGCAGATTAGAAATCATATGTAAAGGCTATGGGGCAAAGAATGCTTCACTGATTGAAATATCAGCAAGGAGGTGAATGCTGAGGAATGAAAGAAAGGAGGACAACAGGGAGATTATTCCAGCGATGTTGTACCATGCTCAGCCCTGTAGGTCACTACAAAGGTGTTTTTCTTTTATTCCTGGTGATGATCTTATGTAGCGACGCAATATGACTTCCAATAAGGGGCACATGAGCTCCTGTATGAGAATCAAATTTAAGAAACAATGGCAGAAGGAAAAAAAGTACCATAAAGTGGTTGGTACAATGCCAGAAAAGGACTGTGATGTTTCCCTGCAAGGTAGTAGACAGGAGCTAATAGGAAGAGATACTATGGTAGATATTGATGGAGAGATGGCTCAGTGGTTAAGAGCACATATTGCTCTTCCAGCAGACAGAAGTTTGAATCCTAGCACTCATATCAGGCTGCACACAACTGCCTGTAACTATAGCTCCATTGGTTCCAACACCTCAGCCACTTTATGTGCCTATACTCACACACATACATCCACACACCATAAAAAAAGATTGAGTGTATTAATGAAGGTCACCACCATAGGATTTGATGATAGAAGGTATGTAGAAAATGAGGATAAGCAGCCATATATCTTCAAGAATTTAGATTCATAGGTTTAAACGTTTTATAAAATTCCAAGGAAATACCCCATCAGATGCTCATGCAGGAAATCACAGCAGTCTCCCCAAATTCCTCATAAAATAAAAGAAGGTAGAACCCCACTCATTCATTTTGTGTTACCAACAGCATCTTAGTTCCAAAACAGGGTGGGGGGGCAATTTCCAAAAGAAATTTACAAACTCTTCTTCACATTCATATGAAAAACATAGTTCTTAACAAAATATTAGTAGTTGAATTCAATGGCATGTCAAAAAGATGATACCCAATAACTCAAGTTTGTTTGGCATTAAAGGTCAGTCATTGCAGTTGGGCACTGGTGGTGCACTGCTTTAATCCCAGCACTGAGGAGGCAGAGACAGGCAGTTCTCTGTGAGTTCGAATCCAGCCTGGCCTACACAGCTAGTTCCAGAGCAGCCTGGGCTACACAGAGAAACTCTATCAGAAAACAAAACAAAACAAAAAGATCACTCATTGCAATTTATCATTAACAGAACAAAGATGAAACCATGTGGTAATATAATTAAATGGAGAAAAGTAATTGAATACCCACTTACATGAATATGTGTAGCAAATTAGGAATAGATGAGACATGCTTTTGCTTTTTTGAGATAGGATCCTGCTGTACAGGCCTCAAACTGAATGTCCTCAACCTCCTCATTACTGGGATTATATGCATTTCTTGTGGTTCAAATATAAAATGCTGCCCTTATCTGTGCTTAAATACTTATGTGGAGCCTATCTGGGGGAAGTAGGTCACTGGTGACCAGCCTTGAGGTGTTATTGCATGGTCCCACTTGCTCTTTGCTTCTGTTTTCTGAGGGTAAGTGCCATGTGATCATCCAGCTTCCTGCTCTTGCCACTATGCCTTCCCTCCTGTTGCCATATCTTCCCTGCCAGTATGGACTGTATCCCTCTGGAACTGTGAACCAAAATAAACCCTTACTCCTATAGGTTTTTGTGAGGACATTTTACTACTACGCCAGAAATGAAACAACTACAGCATGTATCACCATAGCCATGAATGTGTGTGTGTGTGTGTGTGTGTGTGTGTGTTTAGTCACATGTGTGTAGATGCACATGTGTGTGCAGGTACATGTAAAGGCCTAAAATTGATATTAGATTCTACCTCCATCACTATTCACTTTGTTATGGACAGAAGATCCCTAGCTGAATACAGGGCTCACTGACTCCAGCTAGTCTACTTTCCTTGCCCCATGGTTCCCCAATCTGCTTCCTGAGTGCTAAGATTAAATGTGGCTGCCACACCTGCCTGGAATTTTATATAGGTTCTGGGAATCTATACTCTGTTTCTCACAATTGCAGAACAAGTACTTTATTCAACAAGCCATCTTTCCAGCACAACCAAGGGCTTCTTAAATGCAAAATTCTTTAATTTGATAAAGGACAACTTTTAAGAGGATGCAGCTATGGTGAAAGCCTGAATGTTTCTCCCTGGGACTATTAAAGACAACTTTGCCCACCATAAACAAGGGTATTTGGTGTCATACAAGAGGGCTTACCTAGTTCAGTAAGGCAAACTGAAAAGGAGTAAAAGGTAGAAATACTGAAAATAGATCTGCCTGTTTTGCTGGTGACATGATTATGTACAAAATTCAGGAGATTCAACATCTAGAACAAATAGGAAAATTCAGTAAACTCACTGAATACAAAGGTATATGAAAACTTGATTCAGATTGTAAAGACCTGGAAATGAAATTTTAAAAAAAAACTGATCCCCCTTCACTGTAACAGAAATTATGGAATAACTATAACACATTTTATAATATGTGACATGGAACATATAAGCCACAACATATGTTCTACATAACATATGAATGTTATATATCAAATCTGTACCTTTCACATAATAAGAACTTCATGGAAGCAGACTTCTAAAGCTTCTACACTAAAAATATGAAGTACTAGAGAGATTAAGGCAGATCAATAACTATGGAGATTCATCATTTTATGAATGGAAGATTCAGTTACTAAGATGTCAGTTCTCCTGAAACTCATCTATAGAAACAAATGCATTCCAATACACATCTGCATGGCTTTTTTGTAGAATAGAAAGGCAAAGCCAGGCACGGTGGTTCACATCTATAATGTCAATACTGAAAAGGTTGAGGCAGAAGGATTCCCTGAAAGTTTAAGGTCAACTAGAATTACACAGTGAGATGCAGGGCATCCTGATCTCTTTGATCCTGTATTAAAACAACGAATAAATGGAACATTTAAATCTAAACAAGGTATATGTAACAGTCAACTTCTTTGTAAAAAATGAATAAAGAACTTACACTGCCCAGCTTTTTTATTTATTATCATGATAAAGCTATCATGCTGGCATAATGATTGGCAACTAAATTGAATTTACAAGTGTATCTTAGAAATGGACCCCTCCAGTTATATGGTCATATGATATTTTAAATGACACCTTGTGAGTCAAACAGGAAAAGAAGTGTTTATTAAATAAACAGAGTTGGAATTATTGGACAGCAATACAGAAAGGGAGAAAAATACGTAAATCCAAACCTCATATCATATGCAAAAAGTAACTCAAAATTGATTCTAGGCCATAGTACAGATGTAAAAAGCCTAAAGCTTCAGAAAACATATGCCTGAGAGAAGACGGTAGGTAGGCAGGCAGGCAGGCAGGCGGGCGGGTGGGCGGGCAGGCAGGCAGACAAGTAGGTAAGTAGGTGGACAGACAGACAAGTAGGTAGATAGGTAGACAGATAGGCATGCAGGCCAGCAGACAGACAGATTACACACACACACACACACACATACACACACGCACGCACGCACGAACGCATGCACGCACGCACTCATGCACACACACACAAACATGCCAGTCTCAGCTGCATAGTAAATTCAAGGCCAACTGGGGATACATGAGACCCTGTCTCAAAAACAAACTAAAATTCTAATACTTATTAGATGGCCTCTACATCAGCTCCTGTCTCCGGGATCCTTCCCTGTTTGAGTTCCTATACTGATTTCCTTCAGTAATGAATAGCAATGCTGACATGTAAGCCAAATAAACACTTTCCTCCCCAACTTGGTTTTTGGTTGTGGAGTTTCATCTCGGCAATAGAAACCCTAATAAAGACATACACCATTGCCAAAAATGAATGAAAAATTCAGCATCATATTATCTAGGAATCCAAGTTTTGAAAAGAACTATAAAGCATATACATCCACTAGAATGGCTTAAATTAAAAAGACTGACAACATTAGGTGCTGGCAAAGTCACAACTGATGAAAGTACACAGACCAACTGGCCATGGGGTGCCAAGCCCCAGTTGACACATTTATAATGTAACCTGTACACCTAACATCATAGAAGAGAGAGTGGGAAGATTTTAAGAGCCAGAGGAAACATCCCAGGTGTCCATAAATAAGAAACTAGATCAGCAAACTGAACTGCAAGTGGATACACAAGTTAAAATATAATCACTAGGTCAATTAACATTCCAGCATGGAATATTGAGGGCTTCATAAGCCCCTGTACTGGCAGTTTTATGTGTCAACTTGACAAGCTAGAGTCACCATAGAGGAAGAAGCCTAAGGCAAATAAATGCCTCAATGAGATCCAGCTATAAGACATTTTTCTCAATTAATGATCAATGGAAGAGTCCATGATGGGTGGTACCGTCCTAGGGCAGGTGGTCCTGGGTTCTATAAGAAGGTGATTTGAACAAACTGCGGGAAACAAGCCAGTAAGCACCTCCTCTCCATGGCCTCTACATCAGCTCCTGTCTCCGGGATCCTTCCCTGTTTGAGTTCCTATACTGATTTCCTTCAGTAATGAATAGCAATGCTGACATGTAAGCCAAATAAACACTTTCCTCCCCAACTTGGTTTTTGGTTGTGGAGTTTCTTCTCGGCAATAGAAACCCTAATAAAGACAGCTCCCAACCAGAGCTGAGGAGTTATTGAGAGTTGATGGCTTTTGAGGTAGGGTGAGTTAGTTTTCTTTAAGGGTGTGGCCCCTGATTGAGCAGCCATACTCCAGTAGATGGCTCTACACCTTGGAGTATATGGGCAGCATAGATTAAACTCAGTGAGTTAGATGGAAAAAGGAGACATGCATTTGCAGGTGGAGTGTATGGGCGAGGAGGAATGGCTCTTGAGGGAATTGGGGGGGTATGAAGATTAATATGATAAAATGCATTGTATGCATGTATGACTTTCTCAAATAATTAAAATTATATGTGTGTGGTAGAATCTAAGTGATAATGTTTTTAACTTTGCTGTATTTGCATTTTCATAATAAAGCAATTGTTAAATTGTTAAATTAAAACTATATATAGTCATGTTCCTATCCCTCTGAGATGCTTTAAAAAGATTCTGTTTTCTTCCAATGGTTACAAAGCTTGTATAGAGCACATTATGGAATAGGCAGATCTGACTCACCAGGCACTCGTTAACTCATCCCAACATTTAACAGTTATTTGTTAATGCATCAGCTGCTTGACAAGCACATGAAAGAGAAAACACAGAACAATGCATTCAAATAATTATTCTCTATCACCCTGGATAACTGACTTAGAAAGGAAGGCATTGGGAGAAGAACACACACAATGAAAAAGCACCTTTATTCACAGAGACTTTTCATGTTATATTTTACCAATTAAAGCAGCTGTTTTCAACATGGAAGACTTAATACTGTTAACCCAGAAATAATTGGCCGAATGTAAGTGCCACTTTTAAATTGTTCTTTGAATGTATTTCCAGGATGGGAAGCAGGGGGAAAATATCAGACTTTAGGAAAGGAGAGTGCCTCACTAACATAACATGCGATTTTTCAAACGTTGGTATTATGCTGACAGATTGAGGGAACTCTGAATGTCACTTCTCGCAAAAGCTATTAAGCACAGTGCTTGAACAGAGCTGGAGGACCTAGCAACAGAAGAGAGGGAAAAAGGTTTCCAAGGCGAAAGGGTTGCTTGTTGCAGAGCTAAAATTTTAAATTGCCACGCCTCCAGGTCTTGACCAGGAAAATGAACAGCCTGCCAGTGCCTTAGCCTAATAACAGCTTTGTTTTCCTGAATGATGCTGGATTGATTAAATCCATATTTTTCAGCACAGGGCTTTCTGGGGTAATTACCAGTGCCTTTTAGGGTAAAACACAAATACTGACTCTTTGGGGGATAGAAACAGGCTCTGGTCTATGAATCTGCTGCTTCTGCCGGACACCTAGGCCAGGTTTCAGAATGGAAATCAGGTACAGACCCAGTTTTTCCTACTACTCTCTCAGGGTACCATTGTATGTGCCTCTCGGGGATTATATGTTAAGAAATGTGCTTGAATACCGGCACAGAGCCTGAGAATTTGCCAAACAGCACATGTGAAGCCCTGAAGCCCTGCCTGGTGTTCATTCCCAAACTGCACTGGAGGCTTTGAAACACACACTAGTTTCATGACTCACTCCCTGATGGGGGTGGGGGCATTTTATTTCCTGTTTTGTCCAAATTAGCTTTATAATTTTCCATCATTTGAAAGCCTCACTAAAGCAACTTCCCTCTCAAGGACCTAGAAGGCAAGTCTCTCAAATTTTAACTCCATCTTTCTTTTCATTTCTTCTGCCTATCTCGGGTGTTAAAAGTTGCTTGGAAGGAGGAACAGCCACAAAAGAAGTATTTTATGGTAGGAAATGAAGTGAGGAGAAGTAACTGGCAGTGTTTTCTTCAGAGGTGATGCAGGTACATGAGAAATAGTATTTTGGGACTGACTAAATTGTAACGTTGGGCATTAGAATCTCATGAGAATGAAACTACCTGTTTGTCCACTGGCTCTGTGTGTAGAGCTGAACACCAGGAATCTCATCTCCCCTCTGCCAACAGACAAGGAGACTAATAATCAAAAGCACGTTTTAGGTGCTGGAGATGGCTCAGCAGTTAAGAGCCCTTGTTGCCTTTGCAGAGAACTGGGGTTTGGTTCCTAGCATCATCCATATCAGGAAACTTCTAACCACCTGTAACTCTGAATCTAGGGGATCTGGCACCCTTTTCTGATCTCCTTGGGTACCTATCCACATGTTACACACACACACACACACACACACACACACACACATACACACACACACACACCTTTTAAAAAGTGCATTGTAGTTAGTTATTATGCCCTCTAATACTGTAGCATGTACATATACATTCACCCACTCACAGTGGCACCTTCCCCATGTCTTCTCCAAAGACCCCATCATGTCATTGACTCTAGCATGTGACTAGAGACCGCAAACCAAACAATGTTTCCCTGTGACACAAAAGCAAACATCAGGCTCAGAACTTCAAAATGTTCATTTATTCAAATGTGGTTTGTAAAATCTCTACCTGGTCAGAGAGCTCACAGAGCCACAGGACAATAAGATATTGGATAGTCAGAAGCAAACATCTTGAGACCAATCTCCACCCTGAAATTGCCATCTGAAAATTGAGCCAGGCAACTAGCCCTTATCTCATGACCACACTTACTTCTCCAGAAAGCATGCTTGGGATTCCCTGAACAAAGAAAAAGTGGTAAAGTGGTTCTTCCCATTAGTAGTGCCTCAAAGCATTCATGCACTAAATTCATGAGCTCTCCTCTCAATCTTAATTTAGCTATTGAGTCAATCCAAAACCTTTTTAGGTCCCTGCTAGTTCTCCCTTACTCCACCACTTTATCTTCCAAATCATTTGTAGTGCTTTTCCAATTTTTATGAATGATATTATTCTATTTTTTATAACTCTTCAAAAAGCCCTACTTAAGAATGTACTTTGGGCCTAGTGTAATGGTACATGTCTGTAGTTCCAGTCCTTGCGAGGAAAATGATGGGGAATAAAAAAAGTTCAAGGCCAGCCTGGGCTATATATTGAAAACTTCTTCAAATACAAGAATTATTATTGAGGAAGAGCACAAGAATTTGGGAAGGCGATATTGTTAAGAGTGACACCAAAGAAGTTGTGTGTGATGGTGGACATAATAAAAATATATTGTACATACATGAAATTCTTGAAGGAAAAAGTCAATTAAAAAAGAAAAAGAAGAAAAAGGAAGTTATGTTGGTGATCTATGGAAGTTGAATTTTGTTTTCTTTTCTTTCTTTCTTTCTTTTTTTTTTTCACAACTTCTTCCCTCACCATTGGGGGAGCATTTAAGCAGTAACATTTTTTTTTTGGCAAATAATACTTTCATCTTATAACTCTACAGTTTTACTGAAGATTGCTTTTGGTTTCAACTAGCCAAAATTCAACCCAAGCTTACTTAAGTGCAAGAAGGGGCATGCATTTTTTAAACATATTTTATTGGCAAATTCATGAACCAGCAAGAACCCAGAAGTTAGTCTCTTGAAATTTCCTGTCTCTTTCTTTTATGTTGGTTTGGGTTCTTTGTTCGTCTGCTCGTTTTGCAGTGCTGGGGATTGTTCACAGGTCTTATGCATGCCTGGTGAATATTCCGCCATGTAACAACATTTCCTCCTCTTCTAGCTTAGTTTAATTATCCAGCAGCTATCCCTAAATGATAAGTACAAAGATGGAGACACAGGTAACCAACCAGTAAGTAGTTCTGGGGTCAAGTGGTACCATCCAAAAGAAATAGTTCAACAACAGACTCAAGGAAGGTGATGGACATGAGCAGACAGTGCTTGCCAGTGGTCCCCAGGATCTGGATAAGAGACTGAACTTCGTATTTTTCTCACTGAGTAGCCACCAGAGTAGCCAATCTTTGTATCAGGCTGTGGGAAACACAAACTAAGAGGAAATAAGATTCAAAGGCAACAGCTCTGATTTCCTCTGGGATTCCTTTCATCCCAGCAGCTTATCTGGTAGAAGGTACAAGAAGATAGTGCTGTCCCTCAAATTGGCAGGCTCCAAGCCAAAGCCCACAGATGAGCCCTCATCCTACTGAGACCTAAATACATCTGATCCAAACAGCTGTGACCTTCTGAAAACAAAGCCTTAGCTCTCAAACCCATGGGAGTGGGTAGCCCAAGTCAAAATGGCCCATTTTTATGCTTGATCTTTCGAGTACTCTCTGGTCATTTCATGAGCCCATTGATTGATTCGGTTGTTTGATTGCCTGGTAGTTTTTAAATTGTGCTGCTCATAGGAAAATGGATGCAGTCGGAGGTCACTCTATTAAACAAATCAAATCAAACTCAGAAAGACAAATATTTCTCATTTGTGTGTCCTAGATTTTATATAGCAATACATAGAATCATATTTGTTCACAGGACATAGAAGTAAAAGTGACACGGTATAGTGGAACAAAGGAGACTAGGAGGAAAAGGGGGTACTGGAGTATGAGAGGGAAACATATTCAAAGTGTAATATATAAGATCCATCACTGTGGATAGTGAATATAGTCATGTTTTTTTGTTGTCTATTTGTTTTTGTTGTTTGTGTAGGAGGTTTTTGTGGTCTTATACAGTCCCCTGAAGAATTATGACTTTTTCAGTTACACCACCATGTAGTCAGAGGAACAAAGAATCCACAGAAGGTTTTCTAGAGTGAGATTTGGTGGTAGTGGCAGCCATTTATTTTATTTGAATCTCTTTAAATATATCAAACAGATTCTGAAAACTTTTAGATTTTACATTTTAAAGTTATTTGTCAGATTTTTATGATTTTCAGTTACACACAGGATGATGGTTTTAAAACAATCGTTCCTAAAGTTTCATTAAAACAATGCAACTATAAGTAAGAGCATTAATTTCAAGAAGTCCTATTGAAATAAAATGCACACTTTCTAGACTTTAATGCATCCAAAGCCAGCAATTTTACAAAATTGCATCCACTTTTCAAAGCTCATATTGCCCCATGGAAGCAGCCTTTTGAAAAGGTAAGGGGTGTTTGATTTTCTAATGTCTCCATTTAGCCAATTATAGACAGGTTTTCATACATCAGCCCCTTAAAATATTATAAAAGCACCTGCCAATAGGATTCTGGTGTGACTGAAAAAATGTTAAAGGCATTAATTTCATTGAACTATAGGAAAATTTCAGATTAGAAGATGATAAAACGATTAAAAAAAATAAGGTCATTTTCCTCAAGTTCAACACCTGCTCAAGCACATTGAAACTGCTAAAATTTTGACAAAAAAATAATGTCTGTCTTTAGGAGGATGGACATATAAAGTGATGGTAATGATTTTAGGCTTAGAAGACAGTTATATTTCAGTTTGAGACAGAATTTCCTGTAGCTCAGGCTAGCTTTGAATTCTGCATAGCCAAAGCAGGCCTTGAACTTCATATCTTTTTGCCTCCACTTGCCAAGTGTTGGGATTACAACATGTAGGGATTGCGTGATGCTGGGGATTGATCCAAGGGCTTCAAGTAAACAGGGCAAAAGCTGCACGGCATCCTCACTTCTCCCAAACATACTGTTCTAGCCTAAAATTACAGTCATGTGACACCACATCCTCAAAATCACAGTTTTCTCTTCAAACGAAACTTACACAATTCTTATTAGGAGGTAGATAGATAGATGGATGGATAGATAGATAGATAGATGAAAACCAGAGGGACCATTAAAAACTCAGTATTTCTAGATAATCAGTATGAACAAACCTCTAAATATCATCCATTTTCATAACTTTGAACAGCTTCAATCTTAATAAATCATGAACAGGTGGAACCTGAGAGAATGTTAAAATGTTGGCTTAAATAGGAATTATATCAAATAAGAAAATGAAAACAAGAGTAAGATTCTAATTTCCTTCATTTCAAAAAAATATTTTCCCTATCTCTTCTAAACACTAGCTTAGTGTCTATATTTGAGAATATGACCATCTCTTAAATGATCCTCCTATAATTTGTTTCCTACTTCATGATTTTGTACAATCCCCTTCCATAGTAACTAGAAGTGACCTGTATAACCAAGTAGATAACACTGAAGGGGCTGGAGATATGGCTCAGTGGTTAAGATCACTTTCTGATCAGTCATGAGGACTGTAGTTCAAACCCCAGCTCAAAAACACCTAGGTTACTCAGAAATGCCTAAAACTCCAGCTCCAAGGGATCTGATGCCCTCCACAGGGACCCATATATACTCACAGACACATAGTCACACAAACACACACACACATACACACAGAGAGAGAGAGAGACAGAGAGACAAAGAGAAATAAAATAACTATTTTTTGCAATAATAACACTGAGATGAAGAAAGATGATGTTGAAAAACCAAGTCATACAGACTGTGGTTTCTATCTTGCTTTCTTTTGGATTACTGACTAAGGAGAAAAGGACACCAGAAAGGCCCATGACAAGGAATTAAGTTTACTTCCAGTAGCTATGAAAGTGAAACATGTTGGAAGCGAATCTGGCCATGATTGAGCCCATTAAATGACTGTAGCCCCAGAAAGCATATCATTTATCCAATTAACAATTCATGTGTTGATTATAACAAACATTTCTTATACATTTGTAGACTTTAATTATACCCAAATCCTCTGTACTTTTATTATGTATAACAAATTACTCAAGAACTTCATTATTTTAATGCAACAAAAATGATTTTCTCATGATTTCTCTGGACTGACAATTAAGAATCTGTCTCTTAGTTATGTAGTTCTGGTTCACAGTGTCTTAGGAAATTTCAGTCATCTTAATTAAGTGTTCTACCTCCTGCCTTTGAGTCTTTGATTTTTCTGTTTTTCACTTACTTGGAAGATACATCTCATTTTCAATCTTTCAGTAAAAATGTTTAACATACCTATTTGACTTCACCATTTTGAGCATAAGCACACATTTAGACTCCTGAACAATTTGAGATGTTTGGACTCTAACTCCATATACAATGGTCCCTAATGTCCCACTGCAAGCCACAGAATACTTGATTCCATTTTTTTTCAACCCTATCCACCCTCATCATTGACCTTATTGTAGCTTTTTAAAACAGTTTATTTACCAAATTCTTCCACATGGCTTCTCAGATTTTGATACTTCTTTTCAGATTTCACGTCTTCCTTTTAGAAATGCATCCAACCTTTAGTGTTTGCCAATTCCCTTAGATCTTATCAGCGAAAGTCCTGATGCAGGATCCTCCTGTCTCACCCTCCCCAGTGTTGGAACTGCAGACATTCACTGCTGTGCCCAGTTTATCCTTGGTTTCTATACATAATGCTATCATTAAAGAAAAAAATGGGGTGAGGGAGTTCCCTGTGTAATTTGACTGTTCATTCTTAATCCACATGATTTCTTTGACACTTAATTCTCATTCTCTAGTTTCCTCTTTCCTGAACTCATACTGGCATATATTGGGAATTCCTCTTTTAAATCTTCATACATCTAATCTCTATTTTGGGATCTCTCTCTCTCTCTCTCTCTCTCAATCTATCTATGCAAATAGATTCTGTCATATTTTGAGCTAACACCATAATGAAACTATAGTGACAAAAAAAGGCATGTAGGGAATGTTCATATTTGCTTTGCAATGAGATCTGAAAGAGACAAAACTCCTAATAGAGGCAATAGGAAACAATTTGATAGTATCTGTAACTTCAAAATATTAAAGTAGTAATATAAGCATGTTATTTCAAGTGCTAGAAATAAATACCAAAAATTAAAAGAAGTTGCAAGTGTCTTAAAAAGAAACTAGGTAAAGTAGGAGATAAGGAGAGGGTCTAGGAATAAAAGTACACAACACATCTTGGAAAGTATTTGACTTTACATTATGTAGAAAGGCAAGTGATAGGAGAAAGGGGAAGAGGGGGAAAGGGAGAAAGAAAGAGCTGATGAGTTGGCTCAGTTCCATGCTCTGGACCCACATGATGGAAAAAGAGAACAAATTAAAGTTTTCCTCTGATGTCTACATGCCACTCATGGTGTGTGTGCACACATCATACATAAGAATACAATCATAGAGAGCTGGAGCAATGGCTCAGCCATTAAAGGCTAGGCTCACAACCAAAAATATAAGAATACAATCATAGCATTTTTAAATGAAATTAGAAAAAAGTGTCCGGATGTAAATGAAACTATTGAAAGGAATTATACAGATTTAAACCTCAAACAACAAGTAGCATGCTACCCTCAATTGTGATTTGAAGCTATAAGAAGAAGGTCGAATGATATGCTCTAGATGCTTGAAGTCCATTTCAAAATTTTGCTATGAACCCGGACAGTTTGCAGTGTCAAAGTCTGTGAAAAGAACCCCTGACTTAACTTTAGTTTCATATTACATGCTGTAATTTACAAATTTTGCTACATGGTGAGTTAGAAGACAGCCTGGGTTACACAGACCCCTATCACAAAACACAAAAGTTAAAAGTGACAAGAAACGGGTGAAATTAACTTTAATACTATATTTTACTTAGTTTATATTCATGTATACTAAATATCATTTAACACACAATAAAATATTGAGAGATTTTTGCATTAATTATTTTTCTATGAACTCTCCAAAATCTGGTGTATATTTTTTAATACTTGAAGCACATCTCATTTCAAATGTCGAACAGGCATATATGCCTAGCATCTTCCATATTCAGCAACATGTCCAAATGATGGCCTTTTATGCTCAAGCAAAAATCAAACAAAAGAAAGGAGATGAGCTATGAAGAATGACAGAAGCACAGGACAGCTGTCAAACACACCTAAGTTCCCAGAAAGTCCCATCTTTTTGTCTAAAAGATTGACCTAGGAGAGGCTGCAAGAGGCTATAAATTGCCAAAGAGTACTTTAGGAATGGATGCTTCTACACTGTATATAGTATACAGTCTGTAACAAGGTAGCCAGCTTTGGAGGATGAAAGTATCCACAGACAATACATTACATGGACAAGAGTGATTATACCCCAAACACACATTATTCATGAACACAAATTTAAATTTTATGAAAATTTAGAATGTACTGAGCACAGAAAAAAAAAAAAGAAAATAACAGCTTTAGCCTTTCGAGATGGGAAGGGTCCTAAAGCTGCGAGTTCATTAAGTGGACACTGGCCTGGGTATTTTACAGGGCCTCTCCTCTCCTTTTTTCCTACTGGTTCTTTTTGGAAATCCCCCAAACTTCCATGTCTTCTAGACATTTCTCCTCGAAATGTCTCCTGGGATCAAGCCTCTGCCATTCCAAGGAGCCTTCTGACTTTTACGGGCATTGGTACTTATATACGTATATCCACACACAGCCATACACATACATATAATTTAAAAATGAAGATAATCCTTACAGTATCTATCTATCCATCAATCGATCCATGAGTGACTCAGCTCATGAGGTATACCATAACAGAAGGAAGGGCCAAATTTAGGCTATTACCTGCTATTTGCCAGCTACTGACATAGAATACAAGAATTTTAGTATTTCATTAATTTTTTTCATGTGTGTGAGTTGTGTTCATGTATGCATGTATTTTCACATCTAGCATTTATATGCATTCTGGAGATCCAAACTCTGGTCTGGAATCAAAACTGTCATCCTTATGCTTGCACAGCAAGCACTTAATCCACTGAGCCACCTCCCATTCCCAGAGTTTTTAACAAGTGCTAAGAGGTTAATTTAATTACAGGATGTGGGGAACCTGAATGTATCACTCCCAAACATAGAGGACCCTTGAGTTACAATCAATAAGCAGATACAAGAAAGCCCTTGTATCTGCCTAAAAGCAGGACATGGATTTACAAAAATAAAAGCTATCCAGCCACTGCTGTTAGAAAGAAGAAAAATCGAGCCTAGAAGGGCTGGAGAGATGACTCAGAAGTTAAGAGAACTTGTTGCTCTTCAGAGAATACAAGTTCAGTTCCTAGCAACCACATGGCTGCTAACAACTATAACTCCAGTCCCAGAGGATCTGGCTTACTCTTATTTTGTTTGCTTGTTTTGAGCCAGGGTCTCACTATGTAGCTCTACCTGTTCTGGAACTCACTATGTAGACCAAGCTGGCTTTGAACTCACAGAAATCTGCCTGCCTCTAACTCCTGGGATTAAAATCATGGGCCACTACACCTAGCTCAGACACCCTTTTGTGGCCTCTGAGTATACTTTATGCACGTGGTGTACAAACATACATGTAGGAAGATGCATAAATACATAAAACAAATATAATTCTTTTTAAATTAACCACCAAAGACCATTTTAAAGTACCACTGGCCTGAAGGCACTGGAGGAGAGGTTTGCATTAACCAGCTTCATTAAGCCAGCCTTTATCTTCCAGTCACTTGCCTTCCTCAAAGTTGCTCAATCTGGACTCATGCTTCTTTGCCTTTGCCTTCTTGTTTCCCTAAAGATTTACTGTGCTTGCCTGAAGATTCTGTATCAGCTAAAACCTGAGCCACTTGTTTGAGAGCTACTCATTTCCTAATGTCTCCTAGTACAAACAGGAGTGGCCTTCAGCTTTTCTCTTGTTAATCTCTTATGTTGCAGGTTTCTGTTTTGACTAAAAGCCTGTGAGGAGTGAAGAAAAATATTTTTCTTCTCCCACAAAGGCATGTGTTGAAGGGTAAAAACTAGAACTTTGGCCAGGCACACTTCCAAGCTCAGCACTTGAGAAATGGAGACCAAGGAACTAGCCTCAGCCTTACAGATAGTGTGGGGCAAGCCTTGGCTGTGTAAGACCAGTTTCAAAAAGTAAAGTAGAAATATGGCCAAGCATAGGGGCTTATTCGTATAAATCAGAACTGAGCTACAGAATGACATATCCTGTCTCAAAAAAAAAAAAAAATACAAAAATAAAACCAAACCCTTTGGAATCAGGAGAACACATGTTCTCTAGCCATCTCTGGTTTGACCCTCATTTTGACATAGATAGGTAAATTCCTACACCCCTTCATAATGATCTTCTGTGTTCTCTGGCCCTCAGCTTCTGCCTGCCAGCTACATAATTACCCTGGCAACTTTAATGACATCAACAATAGCTTACAAACTTACAGTGCATTAAAATCAAAATTAGTAACATTTGAATAGAGTATGGGCAAATTTGCCATTTAAAATATAAGAAGAATGTTTTTTTGAGGAATAAATAGGATTGCAGAGACATAAATAACTTTAATATTCCTGGGGCTGATTTGGAAACAATTCATACTATAAATAAATCAATTATCATTATTATCTATGCATTACAATGAAAGGGAATTATGTGACAGCCTTGAAGCCTAATTCTAATTATTATTTATATGTAAAGAACTAATAGATCCATACCACAAAATATTCAAATGTCAGACTCTTTACCATAATTAGCCCAAATATGAGGTTTTGTACAATATTTCACATTGTTTCTTCCTTGGCTTTGTTTTACATTATTTTAAAAATCTTGCACTAAATTTCAATAAGACAAGCTCAATCAAACACTTAACCTAAAATTAGAACTAGTTAAACATAAAACCTGAGTTGTCGTGGCAAATTAAAGTAGAAATAGAACAAAAATTTGTTTATCCTATTTCCTTGTTAAGATGATCTGATGTCTGCCATAATGACTTAGCCCAAACATTTCAATCCAAAGCAAAACAAAACAAAAACAAAACCAGAACTGGCTATGGAGTCTTGTGCCTGTCATTTCAGCACTTGGGAGGCCTAGACAGGGGAATTCCAGTGAACTAAATGACAGACTGGGCTACACACAGTGAGTTCCAGGCTACCTTAGGCTTCAGAATAAGGCTGTCTCCAAACATAGCAAGGTGTGGTGGCACAGGCTTGTAAAGCCAGTACTTGAATGGAAGAGATGGCTCAGCCAGTAAAGGATAAGCTCACAACCAAAAAAATTAAGAGCCCTCGGAGCTCCTTAGCTACATAGGGAGTAGGAGGCCAGCCTTGGTTATATTAGACCCACCTTAAAACGATAAAACAAAAATGTAAAACTACCCCAAAAAGAAAGCTTTTGAAGTAAGTACAAATTACACGTTAGAGAAAATAAGTATTTGCTTTCTCAAAACTACTCTTACCTCCATTCCCTTTCTCTAGCCTTTTGCTGTCATGAAGACTGAAAATCTAAAGTTGATTTAGTTCCTACTGTTGTTACAGTTGGCCATATCATATGGTTCTGACCATGAGGTAAAGGCAGACATCTCTAGACAGCTACTTTATCTGAATGAAAAATGGACAAGCCTTTTGTCCTTCTGTCTCTTCCATGCCTGAAACATAGAAATAATGCCTGAAGTATAACAACCATCTTTCAACTCTGGGAACAGAAGCTACATCCTAAGAATAGTAGACTAGAAGGTAGGCTAGAGTCTGGCTCCCTAGAGGTCACAGAAGAGCTATAGGCAACCTGTACTGCCTACATTGGTCTTTCTTGTTTGATGAGAGCAATAAAACTCTTTCTTACTTATACAGCCAGTGTTTGCTGGGGTTTCTAGTAGTTTGGTGGGGGAAGGGTTGTGGCCTTACTGTTTTTATAACTGATAAAGAAGACAAGACAGGATTTCCTTGCTGCCTATTACACCTGAAGTATGAATCAGAATTACCTCAAAGACTCATCAACATTCATATTGCTGAGCATTGGTTTCAGAGTTTCTGAGTCAGTAGGTGTTGGATGGTTCCCAAAAGGTACTATGTGTATGTATATGTACACACACACACACACACACACACACACACACACACACACACACACTGACTCTATGTGTGCCTGTGTTAAATACTGAGCCCAGGGCTGTGTCCAAATTCTCTACCAGTGAACCACAGTTCAACTCTCAAATTTCATTTCTAACTGATATATATAGGCTGCTACCAACTAGCACAGGGTCTTCACTTTTAGAAACATTAAATTTCAGGCATAATGGTGAATGCCTGTACCCCAACAAATGAGAGCTACAGGCAGGAGTGTAAAGAGTTCAAGGTTACTCTGTTCAACATAGCCACTTTGAGGCCATCCTGGGGAATGTGAGACCCCCCACCTCAAAAGATCTAAATAAATAAATGTCAAATAAATAAAGCAATATGAAATATGGAGAAGAGTGGGCTTTGAATATAGAAGACCCTCATCCAATCCCATCTTTGGCTAAGTATTAGTTATGTGAACCCAAACAAACTACCCTTCTTTGTTTTGTGGTAGACTAGAAATCATAATACACACGATAGTGGTAGACATTAAACTAGATAGTGTTGTAAGCTGGGAGTTCTCTCCTTAAAACATAGTAGGTATGTAATAATTAGAAACATTAACTATTGGCATAATTATAGATGCCCCTCAACTTATAACATGGTTATTTCCAGATAAATCTATTGTAAGTTGAAAATATTGTAAGCTGAGAATGTATCTCGTGCACTCAGCCTACCCAACATCAGAGTTCACAAGCACAACACATTGCAGAGTTCCAGTTGTTTACTCACCTCAGGATTATGTGAATTCCAAAACCAAAACAAAGAAAGACCACTGAATTACATACATCTCATAGCAAACTATGCAACCTACCATTACATAATATAGTATATCACAGTAGCACAGCACAAAACAAGCACAGCTCAGGAGAAAACATCTTCTCTACGTGGTCTTAATCCATCATTGCTTTGCTAGTGAGAAAATACGTTTCTGTTCTATTCTAATCTTCAGGCCAAACGTTCCTTGGCAATGTGCACTGCAAGTGTAAAAAAAGTGGCAAAAAGATCAGCCAATACTACAGCTCTGCTCCTGCCTGGAGCAAAAAGACAGAGATGGAGCTACAGTACTCTTGCCAGGTTAGACCATGTGCAGTGCTGTTTCCCTGCTCGTAATTATTCTGCTTGATGACAACTCTTCTTTCTGTCCTTCTCTAAATTGTGAATGACAGTTCGGAAGTCACTGGCTTAATTTCTGAAAAAAAAAAAAAAGTTGTCAAAGAGAAGCAAGGATAACCAAGGTCAATTTAATGTGGTTGCTGAGAAGCAGGCCCCGAGAAGCATCCTCAAGCTGGCATGCTGTGAAGGAAATGGAATTTCCTGTCTCTTCTGCCTTCCCCAATCCTATTCCTTACCACCTAGAGTCTCAAAGCACATGTTCCAGTCAGGACTCCAAATTCTAAAAATGAGAGATTGGGGAGAGAGAGGGGGGTCCAGGAGTAAGCTAGAATGTGGAGATCTTGGAAACATTTCCTTCTTGGATTGAATTTTACATCTCAAAAGGAAAGACAAGCTTCCACTGTGGTCACATGACCTATACTAACAGCCTACTCCTCTTTATATCAAAAATGCCCTGCTTCAAAAGGCCATCAGAAAGTTATCATTGGCCGGGTGCGATATCACACTTTCCTAGACTTGCATAGTAAAGGCACATGGGTTTCTGTGAGTCCCATGGTAGCCATTTATAGTTAGACTTTGTTTCAAAAAGAAAGTCATTCTTGCCAGACATTGGTGGTGCAAGCCTTTAATCCCAGCACTCTGGAGGCAGAGGCAGACAGATCTCTGTGAGTTCAAGGCCAGCCTGATCTACAGAGTGAGTTCCAGGACAGCCTCCAAAGCTACACAGAGAAACCCTGTCCAGAAAAAAAAAGGTTTAAAAGAATCTGTCCTTTGCAAGATAAATACTTGGTCTCCTGTAGCTCCTTTCTCAGGAACTTGTCAAATCATGTTTCTGTCATAATCACAGCTCTTACCTCAAAGGAGTAAGAATTTATTCTAGAACCAAATATGAGTGACCATGACCTAAGGACATATACATTCAAGTTGTCCCACATACTTTGTCCTAATGTAATAATGGTTTTATGAAGGTTTTACAGTTAGAACAACAAAAAGCCATAAATCAAGACATTTCAAATATATTGGTGGCAACAGGTAGATAGACATGGAGGGGACATTTCTACTATAGACTTCATATGCTATCTGATGACATTTTTAGCCTTTGGGTTACTTGATAATCTGTTAGTACATTCTGATAGGGTATCTCTAATAGTTCAGAGGATTTTAGATCAAATATCAAAGTGGGAAATGAACTGAACAGGGGGAGGGGTGCTAAAGATAGCCCAAGATGATAGAACTGCAAAGTAGCTCAGCAGGTAAAAGTGCTTGATGCCAAGCCCGATAATCTGAATTTGATCCCCGGAAACCACTTGGGTGATGGAGAAAACTAACCCTGGAAAGGACCACCAGCTAGGAACCAAGTGTTCAAATACCCAAGCCTGTGATGCACATTTCTCATTCAAACTTCCATAGAGCCTACTGGGAGCCAAGGAAGCAGTGTGGTCTGGTGAATGGGTGCTGGGGTTTGGAGTCAGGTAGATGTGGATCTGAAGCCATTGGCTAATTCAGGAGTTGAGTGAATTCATCTGATATACTGGGTACTTGCACTTCTTTATGACTGAGAAGTAATGGTACTTTCCTTGAAAGACTATCAAAACAATATCGAATACAAACCAAAACAGGGAAGGAAAATAACCTTCAGCACAGATATCAGTCAAGGGAACTATTGCTGTTGAGGGCCTGGATATGGAAGTTATGAAAACAGTGAGTAGACCTGATTGTGCTAGAGGGAAGGCATGTCACTACTAATTGAGAGAAATAGCAAATGGAAAAAATGGAATCTGAAAATGAAGTCTGGGTTTCAGCAAGTTTTGAAGCCTGAGTTTCAACTTAGTTTGGGAGACAGTATAAAGAAGAAAACTATTCAGGATTTTGAAGAAAGGAAATGATATGTTCAAACCATTTCCACCGGGTAATTAAGACTCTTCCTGTATTGGCTGGAGATGAGCATATTAGATGTTTATTCTCAGGTGAGTTAATTTCCTGCTCATACTTAAACTAATACTTCACTCCAGTTCAGGGTCTGATTTGTCATGGCTACAGCAGTCAGGCTAAACAAGTCACAAATCCTAATCTTAGGGGCTTAACCCCCAAAAGGTATGTTTTTATTTCAAACATCAGATCTATCCAAGCATGGTAGCAAATATCTGCAATATTACCACTCAAAAGCAAAGGCAGAAGGACCAGAATTTCAAGGTTATCCTTGGCTTCATAGGCCAACCTGAGCTACATGAGATCATACCTCATACTGGGGAGATGAATCAGTGATAAGAGAACTTTCTATGTAAGCATACCCAGCATCCACATAACAGCAGAAAATAGCCACATATACATTTGAGGGCAGACACAAAGAATCCCAGCCTGGCTTCAACAGTGAGCATCTACCTAAATGAGAAATGCAGACACATTTCTGTGAGTTCAAGATAAGTAGGATCTACAGAGCAAGTTCCAGGCCAGTCAGGGATACATAGAAAAATATTTTCTCAGAAAATACAAGATGAAGAAGAATAGAGGAAGATACCTGGTGTACCATTCTGGCCTCCATATGTGCTCAAGGGTGCATGTACCAGAACATTCACATACATATACAATCCACACATCACTCCAAGAGAGGAAAGAAGGGAAGGAGAACAAAAGAGGAGCCAATGACCAAGAGATGCAACTTGAGCCAAGATGACAAGAGACAGGTGTATGCAAAATGGCAGAGTTATATCAGGGTCAGGCTGGGGAAAAGGAAGCAGAAGCTTAACCCCTGAGAGGGAGAGATTTAGGGTGGGTGAGAAGTGCTGGGAAGAACCACAGGTATTGGATAGTTCTTGTAGAGCATGCCAGAATCCATTTTAATGTGTTAATAGGTTCCTCAGTTAACCATTTGCCCCAAGTTTCTGAGACCTAACAAGGCCTAAATTAGACGATGCTAAGAATCAGGTATAAAGAACCATGCAAGCACACCTCTTTACAGAGTTCAGTTTGATATAGACTTCAAGTCAATGAGAAACCAAGAACAATACCTCCTCTTTCCTTTTTCTGGAGAGAGAGAGAGAGAGAGAGAGAGAGAGAGAGAGAGAGAGAGAGAGAGAGGGAGGGAGGGATGGAGGGAAGGAGGAAGAGAGGGAGGGAAGGAGGGAGAGAGAGATTCACCTGCTTCTGCCTCCCAGTACTGGGATTAAAGGCATGTGCTGCCTGGCTGAGCAACAATGTCACTGCAAGATGCATGCTCTGATTAACATTTGCAATGTTTGCAAGAGTGGAACTGCAAAGATACCTGGTAAATGACTGAGAGTACACTCAGTGGAAGGCAAGCTTTACTACCACGAAGACATCTTCCCTTCACCCTTTTCCCTCCTGCACCTGTAGCCCCACCATCCTGGACCATCACAGCAGCTATGCTTGTCAGGCCTTCCTTTAAATCCTTTCAGTAAGTTTAGTTCCATTCCATAGTGTGCAATTAAATATAGGATATACCCATTTGTCTTCTGAGGATACAAAACAAGACAAGAACCCCTGTATTTGAAAAAACAAAGACATTCAGCATCATTGCTCTCATGGGTTGGGTGTGTACTTTTGATGTAAAATATAAAACTTTTATTTATAGCATTGTTACTTTCTTTGATTTTGATTATCCACTTAAGAATGGGCCTTCCTCTGGGCGGTAATGGTGCCTGCCTTTAATCCTGGCAGTCAGGAGGCAGAGGCAGGCAAATCTCTTTGAGTTTGAGGCCATCTGGGTCTACAAACCAAGTTCCAGAACAACCTGGGCTGTTGCACAGAAAAATCCTGTCTCAAAAAAACTAAAAAAAAAAAAAGGGGGGGGGCTTCATTGGCTTGGTTCTCCCAAAGAATAAACTGGTCCTAGAAAACTCCAAAAGTAAATATTTTGGCCATTTCATAGACTATAGAAATAAATGGACATGACTGTGTTCCAAATGAATTTTAGAGAACATGATGTTAACTTAAATAACTCAAATGCAGAAGACAAGTGTTATATCCTTTCCCTCATGTGTAAAGTCTAATAAATATTTCTATCTATCTATCACTATCTGTCTTTGTCTGTCTCTCTCTCCAATAAAATAGAAAAGGGATATTTTAAAAGTTTTGTATTTATTTGTTTTATTATATGTGTATGAATGTTTTCCCTGCATGTATGTCTGTGTGCCAAATATGTGCCTGATGCCTGAAGATGTCAGAAAAGGGCATTAGAGCCCCTAGAATTGGAGTTACAGGCAATTATGAGCTGCCATGTGTCTGATGGGAACCAATCTCAGGTCCTCTGCAAGAACAGACAGTGCTCTAACCCCTGAGCAATCTCTCTAGACAACCCTGGGATTATTTAAGAAGAGGAGAGGAACCAGGAGGAGCATGAACAAGAGAAAGATTGTGGATGAATATGATAAAAGTACATAATACACATGTATGTAAATATAATTAAACCTATCTCATGCAATAAATATGAATACATATGTTAATGTAATATATGTATTATTTTCATGTACTGGACACTATTTGGTTTGTAGATCCAAGCCTTGATCTATCAGCTAATATGGGCTCAATTAATGGTTAAATATGTAGATATTTTTAAAGAATTTTTTTTCATTTTCATTTAAGTGTATTTATGTAAGTGTATATGCCATGTGTTCATGGCTACGTATGGTGGCCAGAATAGAGAGAATAGAGGAGTGGATCCCTTGGAACAGGAGTTACAGGTGGTTGTAAGCTGCCTGATACAGGTACTAAGAACTTGGGTCCTCTGAGAGAACAGCAAGTGTTTTGTGTTTTTTTTTTTTTTCCAATTCTTTTACATATCTGGGTGTTTTGCCTGCATGTATACACCACATGTGTGCAGTGCCTTCAGTGGCCAGAAGATGGCATCATATCCATTGGAACTGGAATTATAGACATTTGTGAGCCATTACATGGGTCCTGGGAATCAAACCCAACTCCTTTGGAAGAGTGGCCAGTGCTCTTAACTGCTACACCATCCATCTTCCAGGCCCATGGGGATATTTTTAAGGATTGGAATTTTAAGACTAAATTATAAAAATAAAATTACTGCATCAACTTTCATTTTTTAAAAATACTCATCTCTTCCCTTCCACGCAGGTTTAGGGCAGGCCAAAGCAACTTTCTTGTCAGCCTCACAGGAACTCCTGAAAATCAAGGTCTACACACAAAAGAATAGGAGCATGTGACCCACAGTATCTGAGAACCAGCTCAGATTTTTTTAAATACGTAAAAATGTTTCAAGTGAGCAGATGAGGATTTGTGGGAAAGCTGGAACTGCGATAAAGAATTCAGGAATGAAAGTACGGGGTGTTCCTTTTTAACAATAGAGTTGTTTCATCAACATCAAGGCACTGCTTGTGGGAACAATGCTGCAAGGTATAGCCCAGGTTCCAAGGTGCTAGAGAACTGAGGGAGATGGCAATATGTTTATTTGTCCAGAAAACAAACCAAAGTGTAGGACTATGTAGCGTTTACCTGTAAGTCCCAAGCACTTGAATACTCATGCACAACCTAAGTAGTTGTGTGCAGTCATTGCAGCCACTTAATTGGCTCAGTGTCCTATTTGTTTTCTACTGTCCTGCCCCTATGCACCATATATAGCTTCTTGACCCGACCATCTTCTTTCCTACCTCCTTATACATAGTAATATAATGCCTGTCCTGTCCACCAATCCCTTCCTACAACTGATTTCCCCACACAGTCTTCAGACATCAATCCTTTGTATTTGCCCCCGAAAAGAATTTTCTGACCACAGCGTTCATGTTACTACAGTTCAGAAAATATCATCTATATTAAATGTAGACACACTGTTATTTCACATATCTCTAAGAAAGATATCCTAACAGATAAAGCTTGACCCTCTGTCTGTCATTGTATCCATCATAAGCCAGGCAGTATGACTCACACCAGTCATCCCAGCACTCAGGCGACTGAAGCAAGAGGGTTGTCACGCATTCAGGGCTATCCTGGGCAATCTAATAAAGTCCAGACCAGCCACATCCTATCTCAAAATAATAAAGTAAGACTGGGTGGAGTGGCACACACCATTGAGACAGGTGGATCTCTGAGTCTGAGGCCAGCCTAGTCTACCTAGTATATTCCAGGAGAGCCAGAGCTACACAGTGAAACCCTGACTCAAGAAAACAACGATACCAATTTCACATTGTCAACTGTGGTTAAATTGGTTATGGTGGTATGCAAGCTTTGAAACTGATAAAATCCGCACTTTAATACATATCAGTGATTTTCAGTAAGACTTGATATCTGCACAGAAAGGGGACACCTGCAATGATGTTTATCTCTTTCATTAAGTGGCATGAGATAGGAGAAAGTTTACACAAAAGAATACTCCTAGTGAAACCACATATCACGAAGGCAGCAGCCAGGGGAATTACTTAGTTAGGGACCTCCATTCAGGTAAGGCAAGGTCCTTGACTAGGCTATAGAAAAGAATTTCAGAATGAATCAGAATGAGACATGAGACAGTGTGTAGTTGAAATTTAAGCATGGATAGTTAGCGATGGAGAAAAGGAGAAGCGGATGCTTAGGTGTCTTCACTGTGGCAATATAGGATTCTGTGGCTTTCTAAAGTGACATTGTTCAACAGATGTAATTTACAAGAATCAAGGGTTAAGCAAAAACTAAGTACATTCAAGTTGGTTAGCTGGAGAGATGGTTCAACAGCTGGGAGAGCTTGCTGCTCTTCCAGAGGACCTGAGTTCAGTTTCCAGCACCCCACATGACAACACTGAGCTCCTAATGGTCTATAACTCCTACTGGCCTCTAAGGGCACCTGTACACATAAATAAAAATAAGCTAATTTCTTAATGCAAGTTGGTTTACTTACTCCCTGTCCCTCTTAGCAGGGTCTCACTATATAGTACAAGCAGGCCTGAAACTTTTTATGTAGGCCAGGTTGGCCTCCTGAGTGCAGGGACAAAGACTGATATATGCCACCACCCTGTCCC
Organism: Phodopus roborovskii; assembly: GCF_943737965.1. Taxonomy (NCBI): domain Eukaryota; kingdom Metazoa; phylum Chordata; class Mammalia; order Rodentia; family Cricetidae; genus Phodopus; species Phodopus roborovskii. The sequence continues at coordinate 1,205,439 of NW_026125811.1, forward strand.
TCTTTTCCTTTATCTTTAAGAACTTTCTTGGTAGTGCATGCCTATAATCCTAGCACTTGGAAGACATAGGCAAAGGGACCACACCCAAGTTCTAAGCCAATCTGGTCCATGTAGTGCATACTAAGTAAGTGAAGTCTACCTAGTGACACTCTACCTGAAAAACCACCACAAATAAAAATTCTTTTGTAAATGAAATTGTAGGGTACACTGTTTAGACTTGGGGAAGAGAAAGGAGTCCTAGTGTGTTTAAACTCAAGGTCACAAACACTATAGCCTTAAAAAAAAATCATAGGTTTTTTTTTGTTGTTGTTGTTTTTGTTTTGTTTTGTTTTGTTTTTTGTTTTTTGGTTTTTGGTTTTTTTTTTTTTTTTTTTGTCATTTCAACATTCTTGTTGGAGATACCTTAGAACGTGAGCACTCACTCTGTAGACAGTGTTGATCTTTATCTGCCCTGTTGGAGTTTCTGACTCCCAGCCCAGTTCTGGAGTAAAAGGTATCTCTTTCCCCTGTCGCCTTAATTGTCCCTGCCTCAGGGGGAAAAGTCCTTACCAGAGAATGTGAAAGATGGTCAAATCTGGGGAGAGGGTGAAGCAGCAGGGAGATCAGCTAAGAGCTGATGAGAGTGCAGGAAGTCACCCAGCAGACAGTTTGCAAAGCTCTCCTTTGTGAGCCCCAAAGTTGAGTTAAATTCTAAACCAAGCAGCTTGATAGATGCTGGCTAGAGCTACAGTTCAGTGAGATCCAAAGGCCACAGGAAAAGGAGAGTAACTGCCATAATCCTGGTAAGGGGTTACTTTTCCTCCTGGGACCTTCTTCACTCTCAACAAGTGTCAGAGTTGGCAGCCACAGTTCATCCAGGCTCAACATCCACACATCATGAGGACTCCCTCTTCCTTCTTTCCACCCTCACTCCTCACTTCAGAGGCAGCAGGAGGGAGCATACTGTCGCTGATGGTGTTCGAGTCTGCTCTTTTCCTCCTCTTAGCTGAACTCATGAACTGACACAATTATAAGTAACCCAATTTATATATATGTTTTTTCTGGGATTATGGGTCATGCTTCCACCCTCCACCACACCTTTTCCTCTCACAACTGATTTGTGGCCAGCTCCAGTTTGTGACTATCCTCTTAGAGTCTGTCTGGCCTGGCTAATCAGGTGGCTCCCACGTGAAGCTGAGCTTCACCTCTTCCAGCCAAAAGGATCCTTTATTTTCAGTGAACGTTCCAGTCTGAGGCATGCCCCATTTAAATCAGTGTGATGACCTTTGGTCTCGCATCCGACAACAGGGAAGATCTGTACTCTAGGGACACCTCTTGAGTGGACACTGCACCTCTAGTAATACTAGAGTCTTACCCCCTCAACCCCCCTCTGATTCATCCCTGGAATGTATACACAAAAACTGGATATCTTCAGACCTTTAGCTGTGAGAGAGATGATTATATGTGGCCATGCTATGCCATCTTCCTTACACCTAGTCCCCAATGACATCTTTGATGAACCCTTCCTTGGCAGTCATTTGAGCCCATGCTTAACGTCCAAACTTCTCTACCACCAGCCACTCTTCACCCTAACAACTCTGCTCCCACCTCCCTGTCTTTGCTACTTCCCTCTCCTCCTTCCTCTCCATCTTCAGACCACTGCCCAACAGCTCCTTCTCCCTTCCCAGATACACTCTTTCCTTAATGCACTAGGTCAAGACCTTTGTTAGTTAAAACTCACCTCCTCTCTCTCAGAAGACATCCTTTCCTTTTGTGGGATAACTAATGGGGACTGCATTATCCAGCTATATATCCACATGTCTGACCTGTGCTGAAAACAAATGCTCTGGGTCCAGCCCACCATTCATATTCTCTGCAGCAAGTCTCCTGTCCACTTCTGGACTTCCTTCCTCTTCCCTGGCCTTTAGTCCTTCAGTAAAAAAAAGAAAAGAAAGGAAGAAAGGAAGGAAGGAAGGAAGGAAGGAAGGAAGGAAGGAAGGAAGGAAGGGAGGAAGGAAGGAAGGAAGGAAGGAAGGGAGGAAGGAAGGAAGGAAGGATCTGTTTGCTGTGTTTTATTTTCCAAGGGAGCAGATGCCTTTGGCATCCCAAAATGCAATTACATACGGGGCTTGGAAATAGAGATTTTTGATTCTCTGTGTATTATTTTCTGTCCTGCTTTTTCTTGCTTATACAAGATAGTTTGCTGCCCAAGGTCACTGGGAACTGTGTTATCTTGGCCAGTTCTTGCTGGAATGTGATATTCTGTAACTCGGGCTCAACTGAAACCAAGACATAAAGATGTAAAAAAAAAAAAACCCTTTCAAAAAAATCTAAGCAATAAGAAAGTCTGCTCAGGACCTACAACACACAAAATCTTTATAGTTTAACAGTGTATTGTGGATAGATCATCTTAGATTGTTACTTTACATCACTAATATGTTTCACTCCCTTACAATAAGTTAACCAATATGTTTGAATTGTTGTTCTGTGTCATGGCATTATAGAATGAAATTAATTTTAAAAAGATGGGAAGTGGGAGAGAGCAATGTAAAGAAGAATATAAGTCTGAGCTATATTTTTGACAAGGGATGTATTGTATGAACCTTCTTGCGGAGACGAACAACAAACAGCCTGTTCGATCTAGATAGGGTACTGAGGACAAACTGAAGCAACTGTCCCACTCAAGTCTAACTTGGTAAGCCAATGACTTTAATTAGAAGAGTTGCTTATAGGGGCAGGAGTGAGGGATCATTTACGCTGGCATGGGCAGCACACAGGTGATTACCCTAAAGAAAATGTCAGTTTCATTTCCAAAAGCTGTTAACTGCCAATAGACCCTCAGGGAAAGGAGGTGTCTCCTGAGCCCTTCCCACCTAGCAAACGCTAACTGCCTACACATCCTTGAGGATGAGCAAGGTCCCATGAGCCTCTCTCCTCTCCCTAGTGGGCCACCAATAGCTCACTCAGTCTTGCACAGTTTTCATGTGGGTAACTACAAATGTTAAGAGTTCAAGCAGACAATAGTCACTGCAGGCTCAGAGGATAGCATTCTACAACACTGCACCCCTTCCTCCATTTCTTACATGCACTGATGTTTCCTTGGAAGAGGCAACATAGATGTCTCCCTGTTCTGGACCAACCTAGGGCTAAGGGGGTCCCATGGTCACCTGCTGTGCCTTCACAGGATATCTGGGCCCAAGCTGCAGCTAGCTGCTGCCTCTCCATTGACTGTAGATAGCTACCGGGAGGAGTCCAGTTTACTTTCTTGCAGGGGAGACATGTGCACAGCTGACTCTGGGACAAACAACTGCCCACATTTGGGACAAAGTTCACTACCTCCATTACCCTCTCCTACTCCGTGATTTCTATCATCACCAACATTCTTGTGGGGTTTAAAGCCTTCTAGGCACTTACAAGCACTGAATTCGGCTTTCTGACAATCAGTTCCTTGTAAATACTCCAGCTGCACACAAATCCTGCCATATTTGCTTTGGAGTGAACTACACAGGCCCCTTTGTCTGCTTTTTCTTTCTCTCATCCCTTCTTGGTTCCTTTTGCACACTCTGATTCTGATTTACTTGCCAATCTGTAGCATTCAGCTCTGCCAGGGTCACTCTAATCTTGTAAAGATCATGACCTTCATGTGCTGGTTAGGTTTTATTCTTTGTTTTTGCTTTTGTTTTGTTCGTCAACTTGACAGAAACTGGGGTTGTCTGAGGAGAACATCGATTAAGAAAAAGCCTCAGCTGGTTGTGGTTGCACATGCCTTTAATCCCAGAACTCAGGAGGCAGAGGCAGGTGGATCACTAAATTTGATGCCAGACTGATCAAATTTGATGCCAGACTGATCAAGTGACTTCCAAGACAATCAGCGCTACACAGAGTAACCCTGTCTCGAAGTAGGAGAAGGTGGGGGGGGGAGGAAGGACAAGAAAATGCCTTCCTCAGATTAGCCTGTAAGCAAGTCTGTGCTTTTCTTGATTATTGGTAAATACGGAAGGGTAGTGCCATCTCTGGGCTGGTGGTCCTGGCAGGGGAGGGAGGTATAAGTAAGATACCTGAACTTGAGCCTGAAGAGCAAGTAAGCTGAATTTCTTCATGGTTTCTGCTTCTGTTTCTCCTTGAGATCCAACCAGCCCTGGATCTTTCCGCATAATGAAACATGATCGGCACACATAAGCCAAATAAACCCTTCCTTCCCTCAAGCTGCTTTTAGTCGTAGTGTTTATCATAGCAATGGAAAACAAACAAGGGCATCACCATTGGTCTCAACAAAGCCACTAAAAGGCCCATCAGTCTCAAGATCCGTGCTGAATTAACTTCATTTTTTAACGATCCTGTGTGAACCATGCTACCAGGTCTGGACAACTGGACATCTAGCACCATCTGTCTTGTGACAACTTTCCTCAGAAATACCTGTCTGCCAGTCTCTGATATTTATGGGGCTCTCCACCAGAGAAAAGCAAGTGTTCCAAATGGCTCCTTTGAGCTACTATATCATATTGATTTTCCCCATATTGTCTCAGGCTATACAGCCTTTATCTTAAGGAGCAATAGGTACTGACATTGCTCAGTTTCTCCACTTCCACGGCACTCAGAATGATCCCATCTGCCACCATGTCCCATTATGAGCCAGGCTGTGAGAGGCTTACTCATTTTTCATTTAAAGGCCTTTCCCAGTCTCTGTACTGGGACATCACTAAGGTCTCCTCTTGTTTGCCATAGCATGGACTTTCCCCTTCCTTAGTGTTAAAGGTCGGTAGTAAAGGTTACTTATACCACTTCTGCTTCTCTTCCTCATCAATGACCATAGGTTCCATGGGGGATGGGAGAATCCAAGGAAAGACTATTTAGCACAGATGATTTTCCCTGGTTTTTTCCTGCCAGTTCAGAGGTTATTGCACAGGCTAGCACCTGCACATTCCCCTCTGTGTAAACAAATTCTTTGTAGGAAAACAGCTTGACCTGGTTGCATACTTAGGGCATTGAGCAAGGACCATGTGACTGAACACCACAGACTGCTTAAGATTCCACCCTAAGGTGCTATTTTCACAGGCTGCAATACATCCTCCAATCCTTCAGCCATTTTGAGGGTGACCACCCATGCTCCCTGGTGGGCCACACAAAAGGAGGCTTCTCACTCCATAGTGCTTAGAGGGAGATGGTCTTCTTGGAATTCCCCCCTTCAGAAGGAGCAGGATTAGTTGCACATCTTTTTCCCACATTAAGGACAATACAGCTAGCACTGTACCAAGAAGACATGCCATTCCATGGGACATGGGAAAGGACAGCACAGTGGGAACTAACTCTGAAGACACTCCACACTCACATAGCTTAGCTTCAATTGCATGTCTCATCACTCACAGCAGAGACAATGCAAGTAAGTGTTCCTTCTCAACTCATCTTTGGTTCTCCCATGCCCCACTTTGGGTGCTAAGTGTCATGTGGACTTTTCTTAAGCCAAAATATCCATTTACCCCAGGAATGTTACTATGCACAGGCCAATGGAACAATTTCACACAAGTTTATTTTGGTGAACCAATAGGTTTAATTGGGGATTACATATAGGAACAGGAGTGGAGGCTTATTACAGGAACATGGACAACTTACAAGCAGCCACTCCAATGGGGTTAAAAAAGCTCTCTTTCTTCTTCAACAATTGTTGATTGCCTCTCCATCCTCAGAGAGAGGTGCCTCTCCCTATGGATTTTAACTGCCTATAATTCTTTGGAAAGGGAATGAGGCCTTTTCATCCCTCCATGCTTGAATGTTAACGTGCTCAACCTTGCCTAGCTCCGGTGCAAGTGAAGACTGCTTCCAGGAGTCCACGGGGGCAAAGACCATTTTATAACCGGAGAACAATGTTCTATAGCAGATAAAAGAAGATTTTTGTCCTAGCATTAAAAATGGCTGACCAACATGGAAAAGGAAATCTGAAGACAAAACCAGAAACCATAAGCACATTTCAGAAATTCTAAGTAAATCATCCAAGACTTGTGAAGAATAAAACTTAAAGGTGATATGTGTATTATTATTACTAAAGGTAAATGAATTTCCTAAAGTCAAAGTTGGGTACATTGATGTAAAACTAGGATCAGGTCCTCTGTTTAACAATGATGATCTCTTAAGTTATTGATCTGCCCTTGAAAATCTTTATCAAAATGACTTTGAAGAATAAAGATTTTGAGGAGGGTATCGAGGCATAGGACCCCAACACAGGTGTGCTCTGAACTAGTGCTTCCCTCAGTCTTCATCAGAGAAGCTTCTTTTTGCAGGGACTCAGAACTGGTGAAAGTGGAAAAGAAGCATGGCATGTTCGGCCCTGAGCTATATCCCCTCCTCTGAGACTCAAGCACATCCAGGAGAGAGAACAAAAAGAAAACAAGAGCCAGAGGTTGGGGAGGATACTGCACAGTGTCTTCTGGACACTGCACTCAGGAAATAAAAAGATTGGGCCCATCACTATTTTGTCATTCATGGGGAAAGGACTAATGAGGTAAAATGGGAGAGAGTTATCCATGTTCCAATAAATAAGCCCCCCCCCACTTACATTCATGCAATGCAAGCAACCATAGTTAAACTCAGTATGCCAAAAAAAATCAAAGGAGGATGGGGCTTATTGGAAGTGACTTATCAGTAAGAAGAAGGGATTCAATGGGAGGGGCAGAGGTTGAGAGAGGATAAGGAGAAGAAGGTAAGGACCAAAATTCAGTATATACATATATGTATAAATTTATCAAAAAAGGATACAAAATATAAACAAATTTAAAACAACTAAGATTATATATTTTAACAAGTTCTATTTTAACTTGTGGTTTCTACTATGTTTGTAAGGCTCTTAGCTACCTAAAAACTGAACCTTACCAAAGCCATGGCTTACTTAAAGGCCCGTTTGTGACTTGTTTTGTTTTCTAAGTCAGGATTCTCATTCTGATCCATTTCAGCTAGGGCATCTGCTGCTCCTAAAGCCCTACAGTTTTTCAGATGACTGGCCTGAGGTAATTTTAAAGGAGGCAATATTCCAATGGTGATTAAACCGGCTATGTTTACCTCTTTCTAATAACTTCAATTTTCAGAAAGTATTCAAAGAAGAGACAAGAGAACCCTGCTGAAACAGTAAACCAATTGAGAACACTTACACTTTTTCTTCAAAAGATACTCTAAGGTTCAACTTCAGGTAAGGCTGTGGACCCATGATCCATAGCTCTGCCTTTAAGATTATGTCTCTTTTTTTTAGGGGGTTGGGGTTCAGGACAGGGTCTCTCTCTGTAGCCTTGGCTGTCCTGGAACTTGCTCTGTAGACCAGGCTGGCCTCGAACTCACAGAGATCACCTGTCTCCAGCTTCCGAGTGCTGGGATTAAAGGCCAGCACTGGCCTTGGGAGATGTCCTGACAGCACTTCATCTCACCCTAACTGAACTCCACCAGGCAAATCATTACTTCACACTCCTAAAAATCCGTTCAAGGGGCTGGAGAGCCAGCTTGGTGGTGAAGAGCATCTATCTGCTGCTCTTTCAGAGGACCCGAGTTTGATTCTGCAGCTCAAAACTGCCTGTAACACCACTTCTGGAGAATCTGATACTCATTTGGCCTCTACAGACCCCTTCACACATATGAAACACACACACACACACACACACACACACACACACAAACACACACTTAACATTTTAAATTGAAATAATTAAGTTCTAAAACTTAACCAGCAGTTCTGATTTTTTTTTTATAAAAACAATCTGTGTGGATCAGAGTTGATAAAACTGTAATCCTACGTTGGTATTTCCTTTGTTGCTAAAGTCTCTATCATGGCTGTTTGTCTTAGGCTTGTCCTGTATTGCCTGTACTTCAGTCTTCAGTACATAGCCCTTAACTATTCGTATGAACCTATAGCCAGTATAGGAAACCAAGATTTTTAATCAGGAGTTCAAAAGGTCTGCAGTGGTCTTATCCCTACACTGCACCCTTTACAATGTGCCAAGCAAGATGTCCAGATGGTGAAATAGTGATATGACTTCTACAGGGGTAACCAACTGCTTTCTAATCGAATTTTCAGCCTACTTTACAGAAGGAGAAATCTATGCCTGATAATATAAACCCAGTAAAAAGCCCATGGCTGAAACAGGCATAGGCTCTGGGGGGGGGGGCACCTACTACAGTTGTTTTGCTGTATGTACATGATGTCAAAGCTTCTGAATATTTGTGATTATGCCCATAGATTGGTGCTGCTCTCAGCCTTGATTAGAGAAGCTTCATTTTGAAATGGGCAGTCATTAATGCAGAGACTCATAACCGGTAAAAGTGCTGAGAAAATTGACTCTTGACTGCTCATCCCTAAATGAGACAGTTATATCGCCTCCTCTAGGGCTCAGAGAACATCTAAGGGAGAGAATGGAAAGACGGCAAAAAGGCAGAAAATGAGGAGGAGAGCTGTGAATTGCTGCCTTCTGGCCATGACATGGCTGTTGTGTACCCATGAACTCACAGCCACAGTGGCTACCTGCATGAGACCTGCACAAGGCTGGGCCCATCACCATTTAGTTATCCATGGGGGAAGGGGCTCATAAGACCCCCTCCCTCAGGAGTTTCAGGCAGTCAATGGTTGCCTTGCTGTGGGAGAGGAGTCATAGTCCTCAGTAGTAGCCACTGACTGATAAGTTGACACCCCTGTAGTAAAAATAACCCAGCCATTCTCACACAGGCAACCTTAATTAAATGCAGTGGACCAAATGAAAGACATTTGGGTGTGGAAGAAGGTGTTGAGTGGGAAGTGGAAGAGGATGGGAGAATAGCTGGGGAGATTATGACCAAATTATATTGTATCTATGTAATGAAATTGTGAAAAAACAATAATTCTTTAAACAAGAGAAACATTCTGGAGTTCAGGGCTAGGAGTGTGGCTCAGTTGGTAGATGCTTGTCTAGCCTGCACAAAGCCCTTATTTCATTCCCAACACTGCATAAACTGGCTGTGGCAGTGCATCCCTGTAATTGCAGCACTTGGGAAGTGGAGGCAGAAGAATGGATTCAAGACCAGCCTCCAATATAAGAAGCACACTGAGTTTACTAAATGACTCACTCATGTTGTCCCTGTGCCCTGGACAGTGGAGGGAACAGTGGGTAAGAGTCAACCTTTTGAGTCTCTCACAGAGCAATTCTGGATAGTTTCCTTTTGTTTCACCAAAGACCTTTCTTTTTCAAATAAGCCTTATTAGAAGATAGACTGGAGAGGTAATTAGTTGTAAGGACACATGTTACAGGAATGTATTAGCTATGGTTAACCCTCATAGGTAGGTTTGTGAGGCTTACTCTTTATTGCCATTTTTCTTGATTTTTAAAAGTTAAGTTTTAAGTTAACATACAAAATAGTGCACCTCATCATAACATTTTCATTATTAGATATCATTGTACTCCTCACCCCCAATATACACACTGCCTTCCTCTGTCACTTCTCCCCTTATTTCCATGTTTCCCCAATACCTCCTCCCTCTCAAAACCCCTCATCTTTTCTCTCCATTCCTTCTTACTCCCATTCCCCATCTCCTGCTCCAGTCATTTCCCACCCTCCTCCCTGTCCCACCCCTCCTATCATCCCTCTCGTCTCCCACCCCTCCTCCTCCCCCTCCCCATTCACCCCCCTCCTCCCTGTCCCACCCCTCCTATCATCCCTCTCACCTCCCATCCCTGCTCCCCTTCCCCATTCATTTCCCACCCTCCTCCCTGTCCCACCCCTCCTATCATCCCTCTCGTCTCCCACCCCTCCTCCTCCCCCTCCCTATTCACCCCCCCTCCTCCCTGTCCCACCCCTCCTATCATCCCTGTTCTTCTCAATCCCTCCTCCCCTTCCTCATTAATTTCCCTCCCTCCTCCCTGCCCTTCCCCATCTCTCTTCCTTAATCCCCCCTCCCCTTTTCCATTTCTTTCCCTCCTCCCTGTAACTCCCCCTCCTTCTATGTTCCACCTCCACCCTCCTACTCTATCCCTCTTCCCCTCACCCTTCCCATCTCCATTCCCCACCCTCCTTCTCCCTCATCTCTCCCCATTCCTCTTCCCTCCCTCCCTCCTCCCTGCTCTTGTCCAAAGAACTAAGTTTTAAGGTAACGCGCCTTTGATTTTCAATAAAAGAAATACCAAAATAGATCAGACTGATTACTTTTATTTAAAACACATCAAGTTATTGAAAGGATGATTTCATGTAAATTGTCCCTTAGGAACAATTGTAGGGCTGAGGAGAGTCTCTCTAGATGTTAACATGGAAAGACTCCTCAATAGCAATCTGATACTGAGTTTCCTCATCCAGTTGAAGATTCACGAAATCTCCGTAATCAAATTGGTGCCTCTGATTTAGGTGACTAACGAAATTTCTGGTAAGTTGAGTAGGGTCGCCCCATGGAAGAGATAGACAAATCGGGCAAATGACTGGAACAACATGAGCTCTGTGGTTGGTGTTGCAATGATCCAGCAAACGCTGCCTGGTCATGTTTGCTTCTTCGCACAGAGGACAATCAAAGGTGGGCTGATCAGATGATTCTGCATTGTCTTCTTCTTGATAAGCCTCGGCATTTTCTGAGGTTGATGCCTGGCTGTTGCTGTTGCCCACGGAATCTGGAGACAGTTGGAAGCTTGGAACAGTTGAAGAAACTCCGAACTCATCTTGGTACTTTTCGCAAGTTTTGTAATGTTGTCTCATCCGGTAGAGTTCAATACGTTGGGAACAGCATCGGCAATTACCAGGAAAACTTCTCATGATGGTCTCGAGATCTAGAGCCCTCTCCGGACATGCTCTTTCTCTTCTAGTCACATTTCCACGGCAAAGTGGGCAATGGATCCGGCTCTCCTTCATTGCTGCCAGGAAACATTTTCTACAGAAAACGTGCTGACAGGCCGCGACCCGAACCGGCGTTCTGAAGACTTCTTGGCAAATCGGACAGTAGAAATCATCTTCGGTGTAAGGTGTGGAGGCAGACTCTTCCTCAGCCATGGTGGTGACGGGTGGAGGCCCAAGGCGATGGCGGATGGCGGCTCGCGGCTACCGAGGTGGCTGTGGCGGCCCGGAGCTCGACTCCCTCGGATCCTCCAAGCGGCGCTTTAGGTCAAGCTGCCTCTCTCTGCAGCCGATCGGTAGACAGGTGGCCCCGTGCCGCGGTCGGATTTCAGTCGGTTTCTGACCAGTAGTTGACTGCGCTTCGGAGCAGAGGTTCCCCAGCAAATGAAGGGTGGCGCTCTGTTCTCATGGGCCTCAGAACCCACCAGACCCGAAGCGCATGATATTGGGGATCCCTCCCACTCCGCCAGCAGCTTTCCTGCGGTTGAGATCTGGCTGCTGCTGCTTGCCTGGCTGGTGGTCACTGCGGAGTGGATAGCCACACGAGAGCCGGAGGCGGGGTCACTAGGACGGCCTCCATAGCAACCAGCGCGTCGCGCCTTCAGCTGGTTGTGACGTAAGCTGCCAGGTCCGTTTACTTTACCAAGATTTTTTTTTTTAAAGTCCAGCTGGGCCTTATGGCGCAGGTTTGTAATCCCAGCCAGTAAGGGAGGCTGAAGCAGGATGGTCGCGAGTTCAAGGCCAGACTGGGCAACTTAGAGAGCAATTTTAGGGGAGCCCTTGTTTGGAAAAAGTAAAAAGAGCTCAAACATTCTTTTGCATGTGCAAAATGCTAGGTTTAATCCCTAGCACTGCATAAAGTCCCACAAGTGCCTAAGTGATTCTTCTGTGTGACCAATTAAGTACCACTGTTATCAGGCTACTATGTCTAACAGCATATTGGCTCTCCTGCATACACCAGGTGTCTTCACTCCTCAGCTACACACACACATACACATACAGGCTATGCCACTTTTAAAAGGCCAACAGAAAAGGAGCTAAACGCATCATTTAAAATTCCTAGTGAGGATATCTTCATTAAGTCAACTTTTAGTTCTCTCCTTTCATTAATGGGAACTGAAAAGCTTATCAGTCCTTAAAGTTGGCAGGTGAGACCTATACATCCAAGGCAGACATCTGTAACCGAAATAGCAGGGGCTTTAGAATTTTTCCATCTGTATTGCAAACCCAAGCAAGGAACTGTGCCATCTTAACTATATATGAGATTGAGAAATTTTCTACTATCGGGTCCAGGTGAAGTGCCTTTTTTCATGATACCCAGCAAATTAACAATGTCCTAGATGTTTTTCCAACATTGACAAGCATGACTCTTTGCCATCAACTTGCATTTCTGAATGGAATCAGTGTCCCTAGTCACCTGGAGCCACTGGCAGTGATAGCAAATCTTAGGCAGATTTTATTTATGTTCACTTAAAAAACTCCCACCCAAACATTAGCTAAAACCTATCTTTGACCTTCAGCATTACTGCCTATATTTTTACATGCCACTACCTATGCTCCTGGTCACTCATCTGAGTGTGCTCAGGTATGTTAAATTAAAAAAGGGAACAGTGAAAGGGGGTGGGAGGAAGTGTTGGAGTATGAAAGACACTCAAAGGACAGGTGATTCTACTCCAAATTTGCCTCGTGCCTGACTTTATGCAAACCATGAAACACCAAGAGTCTCTGATCACTCACCTCTAAAGTGGCACCATGGGCTGTGATCGAAATAGTTCGCAGACTTTGAAATATATCAAATGAGATATTGCTTAGGAAGCTATCCCAAACCCCTCCTCATGCTCATGGTGCTTGTTTCCTGTTTGGACCAGTTACTAGATGTGCCTGTGAAGTCACAGGGGAAAAGAACAAAGCCAGAGACGCACCAGTGGATGATTTCTCTGTGGAACTATTTCCTAGAAAACAATGTCTTGTTAACCAGCTACCCAATATGGTGTAACATGTATTCCACAATTTACCCACTTCCTGTAGGATGTCTGAAATAATTGGTCTCTAATATTTCTAAAGTGTCTTTCAGGGGTCTACACTGGAGATAAAATTCTCACAGCCTCATGCATCCTTTCAGACTTCAGGCTTCTATTACTCCTTCTTTCAAAATCATAAGCCTTGTTGGGAAATGTAGGGCTCTAAGCATAAGTGATGGGAGCAATATTCCACTGTTAACCTGGAGGTGACAGCTTCATAACCATTGATAATAAACTTGTGATTTCTCCTCTCTGGCTCAGAGAGTAGACATGGTTCCAGACTTGCTGTTCAACTTCAGTAAGGTGGCATTGCTGCCACCATTATGTTAAGTGACAGTGCAAAAAGAGCGTTTCCACCCCAGTCCAAAGGGAGCAGAAAGAAAGATGATTCTAGTAGATAGCAGAGGGCTGCAACTGCAATTGTCCTAATCCTTGGCTGCCGACATCACAGAGAACAGAAAGTAAATGATTTCCCCTATTTCCTTGATGCTAAGAGTTACTAGATGGCCCAGCTCTGGCCTGTGAGACATAGCTGAAGTTTTAGGCTTCTTTTCCCTTCCATAGAGTGTAAGGAAGTAAGAATATATGGTCAGACTACACTGCTTTAAACTTACCTGAATAATTTCTTCTTTCTGTAATTTCACCACTAACTTATTATAACTGAATTTTACTATTTTATTTTATGTTTTGGGCTTTTGGTGTTAGGAAACAGCTCATATATTTTTTAGAGGTGTGAAAATAATTCCATGTCTCCAAAGCTAAATCTACAAAACAGGGTATATGAGAAAGGTCTGTCCCAGGCTTCATCTTCCCTACTCAGTTTCCTCCATCCTCCTATGCATAACCTTTCAACATTGCCTCCTAGGCTGGAGGAACAGCTCAGTGGTTAAGAGTGCATACTACTCTACCACAAACCAAGCTGGGTTTCCAGAACCCATGTCACGTAGCTCATAACCAACTGGAGCTCCAGTTCCAGGGAAGACAATCCTATCTATCCTCTGGCCTCCAAACACACATATTATACATTCAATATATTCACACAAACAAATGCACATAAACATAAAAATAAATGTTAAAAACTTACAAAAATTGTTTTTTGATACAGATCTTACAATGTAGCCCTGGCTTGCCTACTACTCACTATCTAAACAAGGCTGGCCTCAGATTTGTGAAAATCTTTTTGATCCTCCTACCAGACTGGAAGGGATTACAAGTATGCATCATGATACCCCGGTCTCATCTACATTTATCAGTGAAAATTCTGTGAAAAGTTTCTTTTTTTTTTTTTATAAAAGCATGAATTTGTGGAAAATTATTCTGTTCATTGTATTTTATTCTGAGATTGTTTAGTATCTCATTTTGACCCAGATTAGTGTATTGAAAGCTTCACCCCAAATTCAGGGACCTCAATACAGTAGGCATGACCACTTGTCCCAACAGGTCAAAGAAATGTGCAGTGGTGAGGAGCAGAGGAAGGACATAAACATGGCCACATTGAGAAGGACAGATTAAAAGGCTCAGTGAGCCCCAACTTTATCTTCAAAGGGCTGACAGGAAATATGAGATTTTATAGGAGGGGAAAATGAGGGAGAGGATTGGTCAGGCTGGTGGTCTAACTGATCATTATCTCATTCTGAGAGGAGTTCAGGACAAGCTACTATCACTGTCATCATTTGAGGGGAGCAATGTGGCTCCCTGGGATGGTTACTTCTGTTCGAGGGTATGGCTTCTGTTCCCAGTGTGTGTGTGTGTGTGTGTGTGTGTGTGTGTGTGTGTGTGTGTGTGTCTGTCTGTCTGTCTGTCTATGTTGTGTCTGTGTATGTTTGTCTGTGTGTGTATGTGTGTCTGTGTATGTTTGTCTGTGTGTCTGTGTATGTATGTCTGTGTTGTTTCTGTGTGTCTGTCTGTCTGTATGTGTGTGTGTGTGTGTGTGTGTGTGTGTTTGAAAACTGTAAACTAAGAAAACCAAACAACTCAATGAAAATGGGCATAAATGCAGTCCTGTGGTCCTAGAACTCAGGAGGCTCAGGCAGGAAGATCAGCATGAGCTCAAGACCAGCCTGGCTTGTATGTAACCAGATCCTGTCTGAAGAAAAAGAAAAAACATAAGACAAAATATTTAAACAAATACTTCACCAAAGATTTATGGGTGGTAAATAAGAACATTAAATCATAGTCAACATTGGTAGTCCTTTGAATATGCAAATTCATATCATAATGGGACACTACTATGCAACTATTAGAATGACCAAAATTGGAGCTTGAGTGATACCTTGACAGTTAAGATCACTTTCTGCTCTTGCAGAGGACCCAGGTTTAGTCCCCAACACCCAAAGGGACACTCACAACCACAGTAACTCCAGTTCCAAGGGATATGTCTTCTGACATCCATGAGCTCCTGCACACATGTGATGCACAGGCATACATTGGGGCACACACATAAAATCGATCATTTTAAAAGTAAGTTTCAACTTTATGAAACAAAATCTGATACTATCAAGCTATAGAGACAATATGAGTAGGAGCCAGGACTGTAGTCCTTGGCTTTGAGCTCTGAAATGTCATGGGAAACACTTGGGTTGCTTCTTATAAAGTCAAACATACATTTAACACTCAGCTCAATAAATCTGACCTCCAGGGATTTGCCCAAGGCAATTCAAACTTACATGCACACAAAAATCTGACATGGATATATTTATTGGCATTATCCATAACTGGAAAAAGCTAGTATCCTACATTAGAGGATATAGAAGCAAATAGTGGTATAACCACACAATAAATGCTACTTGGCAATAACATAAGACAAACAACTTAGAAATGCTACAATGTGAATGAATCCTGAATGGTGGATGAAAGACCAAGTCAAAAGGGCTGCATCCTGCCCAATGTTACCTACAAGACATTCTGAAGAAGGAAAAACAGTAACAACAGAAACCAGATTCCCTTGCCAGGAGCTGGGGTTAAGAAAGAGGATAAATTAGAACCAGTTGGCAAGGCCCAGCACAGGAGCACAGGGCTTACAGCTGTAATACTGACACTTTGGAGACTTAGGGAAGATCATCATAAGTTCAAGGCCAGGCAGGGCAACATAATGAGTGCTAGACTGAGCTACAGTATGAGACCCATCTCATAATAATAACAATAATTAATAAATAAATAAGCAAAAAGACGAAAAACTGAAAAAGAGACTGCCCCAAGAGGGAAAAGAAGACAGTAGGAGAGGGAGGGGAACAGAAAAGTCAAAAGTACATGACATACTTGTATGCAAACAACTTCATGAAACCTATTACTGTATGAAACCAGTAAACATTTTTTTTAAACCCATGGTATCAAAGCCAGGGGCCTAAGGAATACAGCTTGGTGATAGAGCATTTGCTTAGCTTGCCAGAATCTCTGGGTTCCATCCCCAGTACTGAAAAAAAAAAAACAAAAAAAAAACAAAGCAAAACCAACAAAAAAATGGACATGGTGGCACACTCCTATAATTTCAGCACTGGGCTGGGGGGGTGGCTGAAATGGGAAGGAATAAAAGAAGGAAAGGAGGAAGAAAAGCAAAGAGAGGGAGGGAAGCAGGCAGAGAGAGAAAAGGAAGGAGCAAAGAGGCAAGACAGGGAGGGACTGGAAAGAAGGGGCCTTTTGTGGTGATAGAAATGTGCAACTCGTTAGTCACAGTAGTTACAGGACTGTTACATGTACTATGTCATGGTAGTTGCTTGTGTTTGTCAAATCTTATAGTTCAAGACACCAAAAAGATTGAATTTACCTAAATATAATTTATTGTTCAGGGGAGGAAAGGAGGAAAGCAAAGCAAAGAAGAAGGCAGATAAGAACAAAAATCAACTTCTAAAACTCAAGCCAGGTTCTGTCTTGTCATGTGCTGCCCACAACACTGTCTTTTTCAAATGGATTTATCTGTAAGGACAAGAATGCCTTTTCCGGTACTGTGATTGTGTGCCCTGAAACCACCATGAAACGTCATGTGGACAAAACCCATTGTATGTTTGGGACAGGGTTTTTCAAGAGAAGATGAGCAAAGCAGCTGCTTTTCTACACTGGGGAATGGTGTGGGACGTAAACCCTGTTAGGATGCTTAACGCCTGGGCTCTGGAAATCTTAATTTAGGAGACACAGGTGGGTTGATGATGCCCTCTGAATAGAAGGCTGGAAATCTTTCCCAGCTTTGTTCAAGCTGGTGAGTCATTTTGAATGAATCTGTTCGGAACAGCTATTCCTTAGGGCAACAGGTCTCACTCATTACCACAACTGGGAATAGATGCCAACCCACTCAGGGCACAGCTTTCTCTTTTGTCCCCTTCTAAACCTGAAAGCAGGCATGTTCTCATCCTTCTGTCCTTCTCCCTCCCCCAGATCAGGCCTCTCTATCAAGCACAGATCCCTCAGTGTCCATTTTGTGCTGATCAAGCCACAGACTACTCAACTGCAGCCTATAGAGACAAAAAGGCTGAAGATAAAAATAAAACCCCCACTCTAGCAAAATGGAACCTGACTTCTTGGACCCTGACTCAGTGACCTGTGATGCCTTATACAAACAGTAAGAGACTAACTCCTAGTGAACCCTGTTGCCTAACTCCAAATGGCCAGTCTCAAGAAGGAGAAGGGGTATTGTGAAACCTGCCTCCTGATACCTGCAAGATGGCTCATTTGATTGTAGGCAAACCTGCCTTGCTAAGTTAGAACCCTGGGGGATCTTGTGATGGGAGAAAGAGATAGCAGATTTCGAAAGTTGTCCCCTGACCTCCAGTTACATGTAGGGAACAAATAAACATATTTTTAAAAGCAAAGAAACTGATATCTACCAGACAAACTAGGGGCAAGGGTTGGTAAGGGGGAGAGAAGGGGGAAAGTGAACAGGAGTGAACTAGATGGCCTAGGCATGGAGGGGCGCAGTGGAAGAGCAATGAAAAATGTATCTTAATAGAAAGAACCACTATGGGCTTAGTGAGAAACCTGGTGCTGGGGTAACTCCCAAGAGTCCAAAAAGAGGACCCTAACAAAGACTCCTAGAAATAGTAGAGAGGATGCCTGAACTGGCTAGCCCTGTAATCAGATTGATAAGTGCCCCAAATATCATCATAGAGCCCTCATCCAGCAATTGATGGAACCAGATGCAGAGATTCACTACCAATCACCAGACTGAATCTGGGAATGCAGACAAAGAGAGGGAGGAGGGAATAGGTGAGCAAGGGAGGTCAAGATCATGATGGAGAAGTCTACAGAGACAGCTGAACCACGATCCCAGAAACCCATGATCTCTAGACCTACAACTGTGGAGACTCCAGGGGACTGAACTAGGCCCTCTATATGAGGGAGACAGTTGTGAAGCTTGAAATATCAGATGGGTCCCTGACAGTAGGACCATGATACAAACCTGGTGCATGAGCTAGCTTGTTGAAGCCCACTCCCTATGGGATGACATGCTCAGTCTTGGTGCATGGGAGAAAGGCCTTGCCCTGCCCCAACCTATTGTGCCAGACTATGTTGACTCCTTGTGGGAGCCCTTACCCATGAGGAGGAGTGAACTGAGGCTGGACTTGGAAGAGGTGAGGGAGGGTGTGAACAGGTGAGGGTGTGTGAGGAGGTGAGGGGATGGGAAGAAGAGTGGGAGGGAGAACTGTGGTTTGAATGTAAAATGAAATAAAAGTATTTTAAAAATAAACCCACTCGATAACCCAAGGGGGAAAAAAAGCAAAGGAACTTACTTCCTAACAAAATAGTGATCTACCCATACTTACGTAACTAAATAACATCCCACACGAATGATCCATAAGGTGAGGCCAAATAGTTTTATTGTTAGAAAAGGACCACCATTACACCACTGAGAGGAGACACTCACTCTCTCTGTCTCTGTGTCTATCTGTCTCTATTTCTCACTCTCTCCGTGTGTGTGTTTCTGTGCACAGTGTCCATTCTTTAAACTCTTATTTCAATATTTCATTTCTAATAAACATTCCTCCCTTGCCTCCTCCTTAGACTTTCCTTTCCCAGCCCAGCATCTGGTGGCCTGCCTAGGAAGCTGTCCCCTTGCTCACTTTAGATATATATTATGTAGTATGTTAACCTGATAAAGTCCCCCAAGGGATCTAATTAAAATAGGAGTATGTTTTTAAAAAAAAAAAAAACTTGTAAATTTAGTCTAAATTCCTTTTAACTCACGACTTAAATCTAACATACTATTCTATTTTTTCTGAAAATGAAACTTTTTTGTTTTAATGATTAGTTCTTTTTAAATTATTATTATTATTTTTATTTTACATATCAATCCTAGTTCCCCCTCCCTCTTTCTCTCCCACCCTCTCATATCCCCCAACTACCCTACCCTCCCATCCCCTCACTCCACATGTAGGGTGATGCCTTCCAGGAGGGGGTCATCTAAATCTGTCAAATCATTTGGAGTAGGGACTAGGCTTTCTCTCCTGCCTCTAGGTTAAGGGAGTATTCCTCCATGGGTGATGTGCCCCCAAAGTCCTTTTGTGCACCAGGGATACATCCTGGTTCCACTGTCAGAGGCCCCTTAGACTGCCCAGGCCTTCTAGCTGAGACGCATGTTCAGAGGGTCTGAGTCAGTCCAATGCTGGATTCCCAGCTATCAGTCTGAGGGCCCTCCTTGTTCAGGTCTGCTGCCTTTGTGGGTTTCTGTAGCCTGGTCTTGTCTTTCCTCTCTGCATCTGGATTCCAGTTCAGCTCAGTGTTTCGTTGTCCACTTCCTAACAGACTATTTTAAATGTGTCAAAAAGATAACTCAGCCTCATACAATGTCATTAGACAAGTTAAATGTTAGAGACATGACCAGTAACTGACAACCTAAGCTTTAATACCATTCTTCAGCTATATCTGTTATGTGAAAGACAAAAAGCTGTGCCTTGTGTCCAAGCTTTTATTGGTTTGAAGTTTTTTTGTTGTGTTTTGTTTAATGTTTGTTTGTTTAATACCAGGTCACAAGATCCAGCCCTGGTAATCTGGATCTTGCTATGTAGACCAGGCTGGCCTTGAACTCAGTGCTGGGATTAAAAGTGTATAAAATCATTTTAGGCAATGGTTTTGGTTTTTGTTAATGTTGTTGTTTTAAGCTTCGAATTATAACTGGTATTTTTTTTTTAAGAAAATTAAGAAAGAAACTAACAAGTGTGAGAAAGAGATATTGAAATTTCAAGAATGTAAAGACAGTTCTAATAAAAAATGTTTTGAGATGAGAAAGGATTTTACATTTCATCAAGATTATTACTTATACTTTCTACTGAATTTTCCAGGCTCCATACTAGTTAAGGACTTTGTAACAAAGTCAGGATTCATTTAAAAATTTCCTTGGTTTTGGTCAAACTGTATCTGTTATACAACGGCTAAATTTTAAACCACAATTAAGTTTTCAAGACTTGTGTAACTGCCCCTGAGAGTGTTCAACAGTTGTGTTTAGAGGCCAAAACCAATTCAGATAAAAGGGCTAAGAGAACAGTCAATACTTTGGCCCTTGCCTTCCAAGGTCAGCTAGCTCCTAGGCAACCAGGCTGACAGCATAATACTTCAAAAAGGGTCCTGCAGCTTCAGAAAATCACCAGTCCTCTTGATCAGCCATGGGGACTACTGGAGATAGCCTCCAACCAGTGTCCATTCTACAAAGAGAAGAGTCGATACAGAGAAAATCTCTACAGGGAAGCCACATGATTCAAAAAGTCATGACCCAATCCAAGAAATGACATGATGGAACGTAATCCCCAAGGAGCCTTAAATGACTAACAAAAATAAGTTAATTTTTGGTCACCTACATAGACTTAAGCACCCAATAGGAAAGCACAAACAATAATAATTAATAATATTATAAAATAAAATCCTACCAGCCCCAACATGAATTCTCAGACTGGGCCGGTTAAGCAGGGGACCCAGTGCTCTTAAAAACCCCCACAAAGACAATCATTCAAGCAACCAGATTCAGCCAGTTGAAAAACCCTACAGGCTTTTTCAAGTACTCAAATGGCTATCAAACTCCAGGGAGTTACTAATTATGCTCATCTGTCCAGAATGAAACCTCTATTTACTTTATAAAGCATTCAAAATGACATATGAGGTTGCCTTATTAGAGCACTAAACCAATCAAGGACTTCCATTCTCTCTTCCAAATGGTCTTGAGGGCCAAAGTCAGAGAAGTAAATCTATGATTCCTTGATACATTTTCAAATTATTCAAATCAGAGATACCTAGATAAAACTTAAGGTCACCTTTATGTAAACCCCACCAGAAAAAAATCCTTTCTTCACCACCATATAAAAAACGGTTTTGGCTGGAGAGACAACTCAGAGGGTAAAAGTACTAGGTACTGCCACCAATCCTAACAACCCAATTCTGATCCCTGGATCACATTTGGTGGAAAGAAAGAACTGACCTCTACCCTCCACCCATGCACATACATACAGACATACAAAAATTAAACAAATAAAATGTACCCGGAAATGTTTCATTCATTTCAAGATGGCATAATGGAATGACTAATTTATGTGGGTTCTATGTACATAAAATTACAACTCTAAGGTTTTCTCTACCCACCATCACCACCCCCAAAAATGTCCAGCACAGCTCTTAACTTCTCCTAGGCAGGTGGCTCAGAACCCAGAGGACTCCAGAGGCCCCCGGAGAACAACTGATAGATTCTAACTGATCATTTCTAAACCTTTCTCCTAGGTTGCTTGTCTCTTGCCTCCTACAGGCTCCCCAAAATAATACAACCCAAACCTCTGCCCCATGACACAGCAAGCTCTTGCCTTCTTGTTTGCTTTCTTCACGGGTTAAACTTTTCTTTCTTGTCAGGGCTATTGCTCCATCTTTGTGTTGCCAGGGTTTCAGTCATAGTTTAGACAAATGTGTCCATGGTTTGTTTCTCCCATAGTGCATATTCATTATTAGAACTTCTATGTCAACTCTCCTCTAATAGATACTTTTATCCCACTGGGTTACTTGTTCCAGGCAAAGTACAGCCCAAGGACACAGCTTTTTTTTCCATCTTTTTTGATGACTGGAAAAACATCAAAGAACAATAATATTTCATGAGACGTGAAAATTACGTGAAATTTCAGTTTTGTTGTCTGTAAATAGAGTTTTCCTGGAATGCATGCATACCTATTCATTTCTGTACTGTGTGTGACTACTTCAGCAGCAGTTAGAGTCAATGGCAAAGTTGAGAAGCTTCCAGAATCTAGACAAACCACATGGCTTACAAAATCTAAAATATTTATCTGGCCTTCTATAGTTAGAAAGAAAGAAAGAAAAACAGAAAGAAAGAAAGGAAAGAAGGAAGGAAGGAAGAAAGGAAGGAAGGAAGGAAGGAAGGAAGTAAGGAAGGAAGAAATTTAGGCATTCTCATTCTGTTGTTTTTGTGCTGATGTCCGTACATTTATTTTTTTAAAAAAGGCTCAGCAGCACCCCCTCCACATTCTGGAATGTTGCCATGACATTGTAATATCTGGTTACTCCAGCACAATACTTTATGCTGTGTCTAAGCAGGATAAAAATACATAGAACCACAATAGAGAAAGAAAGAATTGGAGGGAAGCATCAGATTCCTTGTTTCTGAAACTATCCCCTTAAGTACAGTAGAACCCTTTGTATTTATGAACTGTGTGCCAACAGATTCAAGAAACTATTGGCCAAAAATATTTGGAAGAAATTGTCTCTGTACTAAATAATATACAATGCCAGAATTCCCTAAATATAGGAGATACGTACATAGCATTTACTTCATAGTAGGTTTAATTCATCTAGATATAAGTTAAATTATAGATAGATATATGTTATAGGCAAATGCTACAGTATTTTACAAAAGGGACTGTAACACCTATATTTTGGGTATGTATAAGATTACTGGGACTAGTCTTCTGCAGATCCTGAGAGATAACAGTACAGTACTGCATGGTAGCACAAGCACATATCATTTTTTTTTTATTTTTGGCAGTGCTTAGAATTGACCCTAGGGCATCATTCATGTGAGATAAGCATCCACTATTGAGCTACTGCCTTAACACTAACATACATTCTTACGAGAAATCTGTAGTGCCCTAAACTATGACTGTTCACTAAATAATACTTGAGTCACTCAACTCAAAAACAATCCATCTACTCCAGAAGTTTCGTGTGCTTCCAATTTAAATAAAGGTGTAACAACCATTTCCAAGGCTCTGAGGATAAATTCTACCCATTCTAGGCATTTGCCCATTCACCTACTTACACTCTAACATCACTCTCATTTTCTTCTGATACTAATCGCATCATGAGGCCAGATGTTACAGCATAGAAAGCTGCATCTAGAATAGTATTCAGAATTCAAATATATACATTTAAAACTTGGCCCCACAACTTACATTGGTTGAATTTTCTAGCATCCTAAAACACTGATGTATATATCTATGGAATGGGAATGAAAAGTACATCTTATGGAACTTCTGTAAGTTTGTAATAATTATGTAAATGCATCATTATTAGACGATGATGATGGGCATTAGTTTTTATCTTAACTTCTGGCCTCCTCCCCTTCCTCGGCTTGACTAAAATAGTTTACCTGCTATTGGGAAAGCCAATCTCTTAAAATGTTTTTCTCAATCAGTGTAGACAGCAGATCATTAAAAAAATATTAATTGGTTGGACCTTTTTGATTAATTATTCCTATACACTCACTTGACTAATATTTGGTCCCCAAGCAAAGACTAAACAGATTAGATTGCTTTCATTCTATGTTAACAAAAATAGTCTCGTTTTCAATTAGCAGTGGCAAAGATATTTCACTAACCAGAGATGATGATCAATTAATTATGAGCTACATTGCTATAAGTAGAAAATCTTTGCTTCCTTGCCACAGTCTTATTTATCTTCAAAAAACATTGCTCAGGAGTGGGAACTCCTGCTTATAAGCTCAGCATTTGGAAAAGTGACATAAAATGATCACCATGAGTTTAAGGTAAACCTGAGCTGCATAGTGAGTTCCTCTCTCAAACAAAACAAACAAAAACCAAATGGGGATTGTTGGATTTTATGAGTTTGAAACCATCGATAATTTGATTAACAAGTTCCACGAAGGGGAATGGCAAGGTTGCTTGGCAGGTAAATGTGTTTCCAGCACAAGCCCCACAATCTGAGTTCCATCCCTAGGAGCTACTCTGTAATAAGAGCATTGACTCCCCAAGTTGCCCTCTGACTAACTCTACACACAGGCAGCTGGTATCCCTGTACACATACACAAACAATAATGAATAAAATAACTCTTTTTAAAACATTAAAACATTGGTTTGCCCTTGACAAAGATTCAAGACTATAGAAAAATGTGGATAACATATACCCAGGCTTCCTTTCAAAGACTGTGCTGTAGATAAAAGGGGTATGTTAATAATGGGAATAATTGGGAAGCTAGTTACAAGTAGCAAGTTTAGGGGACCAATTACATTGTCACCTTCGGCCAATGTATTTGTTCAAATGTCTCTGATGGCTTTTTAAAATCCATTTAATAACCATTCTCTGAACAGCTAATAAATTTTAAGCCATGAGATATCACCAGGGATGGACTGGCACTAAACTGAGAGACAGCAGCGTGGGTTCTAGTCCTTGATCTGGCATGAAGCAGCTGTGTTAAAAAAGGGCCATGTGTTGTTTTGAGTTCACATGAGCTAATTTCAATGCAACTCTTTACAAATGGCTTTTTGACTGTTCTTGACTCCAGTTAGGAGGACACTTTCTTCTGATAACTCAGTAACTGAAAGTATTGTTGAATGATGTCCTCTGGACATAAAATGGCCATTACCCTCTTGAACTCCCAATAGCTGTGATTCCATGTACAAGAACTATACAAGATAGGGTCCATTTGTGTCCCATCATGGAGGAGGGGGAACTGTGAAGGCTCTTCAAGGACACACAGTTTACAGTTAAAAAGACAGACTCTGGAAACACCCTGCCCCACCCAGAGGAAACTTTTAACTGTTCTTAGAAGGGAGGAGCTCTCGAGGCCCCACTCCTCCCTGAGAATGTATAAAGAGCTAACTATTGCTAGAGTAGAAGCTCACAAGCACCTCCATCCATAATATATAAGCAGTTAACTATTAGAAGAGAGGGGCTCATGAGGCCCTGCCCCCTTTCAAGGATATATAGGAAATTAATGGTTCCCGAGAGACATTTTCTTCTCTGGTGTAGCCATGTCTAAGTTTCCCATGCTGGCACAAATAAGCCTTCATTCATGCATCTGTAAATTGCCCCAACTAAACTCATTGATTCACTAACACATACCTGGGTAGAATCAATCCTTTGGTCTGTCACTGGTGCCACTGCTGACATGACTAGACCCTTGTTCAGCTCCTCAGTAGAAGTTCACACAGGAGTTGGCTCTCAGTGTGGAGCACCACAGAACCAAAGATAAGTTGGGGAGGAATGCGCATTTTCATGGTCTTTGCTGTGAGTGAAGAGACAAGCCGTTGAAGCTAAGCTATATGAGGGTGTTAAGTCTGCAAGGGAAGTCCCTCAGGATGCTGCATAGAATGGCATGTCCTCTTGTTGCAGTGGCAGTTATATTGTCCTTGTTGGGGAAAAGGACATCCAACTAAGGGTGCTCCTTTTGAAGGTGAGAACTCCAAGAAAGCCATCTTCTTCTAAGTCAGTGGTTCTCAACCCTCCTAACACTGCAGCCCTTTAATACAGTTCCTCATTTTGTGGTGACCCCCAGGCATAAAATTATTTTTGCGGCTATTTCACAATTGTAATTTTTCTACTATTATGAATTGGAATGTAAATATCTGATATGCAGGATATCTGACATGCAACCCCAAAAGGGATCATGACCCACAGATTAAGAGACGCTGCTCTAAGTTATATGGCATGATACACTTCTCTGACAAAAACAAGTGCACATGCTGACGTGCCTGAAATGGCTGTTAGACTGAAAGTGTGTCATGGTCTGTAAAAAGTGGCATATGTGGGGTATGATCTCAAGCAGGCTGTGATGTCAGTCACAGGACCCTTGCTCTGGGAAGGAAGGATGCAACTGAGGTTGAGCTGTCTTCCCAGAAAGAGGTTGCCTGCATGAGGGGGGAAAGAGAGAGAGAGAGAGAAAAAGACAAGTAGGTGCTGTCCTCTGTGCTAAGCTTCTGAACTGGCATAGAAAAGAGTGGGGGGGGGGGACAGAAAGAGAATGACAGAGGGAATGGCTTGCCATTTTTTAGCTTGAGGAAGGAGTAACAGAATAAGTAATATTTTATTGGTGCTAAACAGCCTTTCCTGGGACTCCTGAATGTGGAAGCCACTGGGAAGAATTGAACAGAAAAGACAGAGAGAGTGAGGCAGAGCTAGAAAGCTTAAGAATTCTAAAGGACATTGGTCAGAGGCACTTAGGGCTTTTTTTTTTTTTAAAGCAAGTCTCTCTTACTATATTGAAGATTTTATATAATGCACATCTGATAGCACTCATGAAGTCTCTCAGCCATCTGCTTGAGTTTCTTGGCTCTAATTGGCGCCTATGAACCTGTAGTAAATGCACTGCCCTGCCCCCACTGAAGTTCATGCTTCCTACTTGAGCCTTAGCCCCAGACAAAGAGATCCACTTTTTTCATTTCTGTTTTATTTATTATTCTCTCATATATTACATCCCTACTGCAGCTTCCCTCCCTCCACACCTCTCAGTTCCCCCCAGACCTCCTCCTCTCTGTCACCTTATTCTTTAGTGCCTGAGATGATTCAAAGCAATGACCTCCAAGAACAAAAAAAAAGTGGAGGAGGGAAAATTAATAGGATAAAATTCTGAAGGAAACAGATGTGACCAAATACGCAGGTGGAGAGTCACTTCATACAAAAGTACATTTTTTTTTTTTTGCAAAAGACAAACTAATAAGAAAATAAAAGAAATAGAACAGAATTCTGAGACAAAGAAGGCATTTTGAAGTGGACAGAAGAGGAAATGGCTGATTTCAAGCTAATATCTCATCTTTTCCTGGAAGAGGTAAGAAAATCTATTGAGGTTAGGATGAAATGTCTTAAGGTCCATTAGTAATAGAACTGACTACACAGTACATTGTATAGAAAGCCTACACCGTATGACTTAAGTATTTCTCTTTCTTCTTTCCTCCCTCTTTCTTTCCTTTAAAAAGATTGAAGTTTTTACACTTTCTTTTTCTCTCTATGCATGTATGAGAGGAAAATAAAATAAAGGGATACCTATCTCACATCTACTGCCACCTTAAATAAAATTTCAGTCAATAGAAATGTACCTGTAGAGACCTTTGTGGGAGGCTTTGTTAACATGTCTGTCACATGACTTAGTCAAGTTCTGAAATAATTTTGCTGATTTTCCCTAATAACACATTGTTGCTTCTTAGAGTAGACAGGATCTTTTATGTCCTTTTCTACACTATACTTTGTCCAACTAATAGTCTGGTCATATTTGGCCCAAGAACATTTAAATAATAAACTTAATGTGATCCAAGGCTGGGAATTGGTCTCAACATTATAACCGATGATCCGCCTTGCCTGCCTGGGCTCTCGCTAATGCATACAATCATATCTGAACCTGATACAATAGCTCATGTGTATAATCCTCTCAGGAGATGGAGGCAGGAGGAGCACGAGTTTAAGGCCTCTTCTACACCAGCAAGTTCATACCAGCCTGGGCTACATAAGTTCCTGGCTCAAAAAATAAAATAGAACCAAACAAAATAAAATGTAAAATCCCATGCATATTTCAGTGGCTACCAAAGCTTTCAGCATTGTTTCTTTAACTGTGAGCTGTTTGTAGCCACTACAGATCATTTGTTAAGTCTCTGAATAGCTTTAAAATTTCAGTTCAACCTTGGTGTGGTGCCAAATGCAATCAATTGAGGATCCAGTAAGTCACAGCATCATTCACCAACACCAGGGCCTTCTCAGTAAGGTTACTCATGAATTGTCTATATTTTTAGAGCACATCTTCCCTTCCTTCCTTCCTTCCTTCCTTCTTTTCTCCCTCCCTCCCTTTCTCCTTCCCTCACTCCATCCTTCCCTCCTTCTCTCCTTTCTTTCCTCCCGTCTTTCCTCCCTTCCTTTCTATTTAGACAATGTCGTACACTACTTCCCAGTTTGTCCTAGAGTTTGCTTGCTATATAGCCTACCTAGGCTGACCTAAAACACCACAAAATCCTCCTGCCTCAGCCTCCCAAGTGCAGGAATTACAGATGTGGGACACTACACTCTGGTTGTATTTCCCCTTAAAACCTACTATTACTTAAGAAAAATTGGTTTCAGATTGGATTTCCCTTCAGTCCTTTGCACAGCGATGCCCAAGTGAAAAACAACACTGAGTTTCCAATCTTACTAAATTTCTTCCTGGCAGTTGGAAAGCATTGAGCTGGCGGAATAAATAGCTCAAATCTCAGAAACCTATTAGACTGACACACACTCCTGTATGCTCCACAGCCCTAATCATCAACTCATTTATATTCTCAAGGATTGAAGGAAACATATTAAGAAAGGACACTCTTGCCCTGAACAAAATTGTTCCATTCCAATAGCAAGAAAGATTGAAGATCCAAGAAATATCTTGGAAGCAGCTATTTGATTTCCTGAAGCACATCAGTGATGCCCAGAATTTATCAAGGTCATGGTTCCCCATCTCAGATTGGGAAATCGACTAAGCAGTGTGCATGGTTTTGAACTTTAATCAATACATTTTTCTGTCTTATATTAGGAATAATGAATTGTCATCAACAACATATAGCTCAACCCAAAGCCATGCTGAGAAAATAGCTAGTAGGTTTATGAAAAATGAGATAGCGATCAATATAAAAACTTCAGAAGCTTTTTTTCCTAATTTTATAAACCTTATTATTTAAAACAGCTTGCAAATAAATAAAAGCATCACCCATCATGATTACCCAAACCCAAAGTCTACACAACTCACTGAACAATGACCGTCTATGCAGTTAGAACTGACATGTAGAATAGAAGCTGCAAAGCTTCACAGAAGGCTTTCTACGATATTGGATGAACTGAAAAAGCAGTGCAGCCTACCTTTCTAGCTTTAGCTAGAAACCAAACCACCCATGTGATGGCTCAGCTGCTATTCCAGCAAGGGCAGGAAGCTCTGGCAGGAACAAAATGGCTAACAGATTGGAACAGGTGGAGAGGGAGGGAGTGGGAGAGATTGATGAGAGGGAGACTAAAAAGCGATGAACTTAAGGTATCAAGGGCAGAAGACACTATACAGCACTTGCTGAAAGCTCAAATTATTTCTTTCATACCAGAACAGCAATGCATAGACAGAAAACAGAACATTTTTCAACCAGATAAACCTTACTGGACAAATAATGCTGAGCTAAATTCATTCTCAATGACCTTTGACAGTGATTGGAGGAATGCAAAAGAAAAATTACTCTATCAAATGACAGCGCTCCCTGACACCAGTTCCTCCCTTAGCTGACATTAATCATGAGCTACTGTCCATAAAAGATTTTTAGTTAACAGCAAAAGAAAGCAAAGCCACCTTACCTTAGTGTCTCACCAGACAATGGTTTCAGGATTCATTTGCATGGACTACACACTGATTGAGGCACCCTGAACTTGATTTTGATGTTGAAAGGATTGTGAAATGTGTCATGACAAATCAGGGAAGGGGAAGACTTTGAAATTGAAGTTGAAGTAGGATTGAAGGTGATTTTGTTTCCCTGACTTCCCCTTTTCATCAGTGACTATAAATTATTAGTCTGGGGTACATAAGCTATCTTAGTGACCAGAGAAGAGTTATTTCATCCTAGTCTCTGCAACTTTGATAGTTCTCAAAAGATATAACTGAGGAGTCAGCATTGAGAGGCTGTCAAGATGGCTCAGTAGGTAGAGGTGCTTGCTGCCAAGTTGGATGGCATGAGTTCTATTCCCAGAGCATACATGGTGGGAAGAAAGGAGTGACTCCTGAAAGTTGTCTTCTCACTGCCACATGGGTGACATGGTATGCTTACAAACATACACCTCACACAAAAATAGACAGACAGACAGATAGAATACAAAAAAAGTATTTTCTTAAAAAAAAAACTAAGTATTGGTTAGGCCTAGCTAGTAGATATGGCAGTCATGGTTCTACCCTTTTTGAATCATTCCAGAAAGAAGATTTGTCCATAAACCAGCATAATCATATCTCAGAGCCTCACAGCCCTGGTACTCTCTGGGTCCATGTAATACAGACTCATGGCCTCAGTAGTAGGAGAGGGGCCTATAATGATCTAGCTTCAAGTCCTGGCAGAGACCAATTCATGTTAAAAGAGTAAGGGAAAGCCAGGCATGGTAGCTCATGCCTTGTGCTGGTTAGTTTCTGCCAATATGACACCAATTTCAGTCACCTAGAAAGAGGGAACTTCTTCTGAAGAATGGCCTGGAAATGTGTCTGTGGGGCCTTTTTTTAAATTAATACAACCCAGAAGGGCCTAGCACTTCTGGGTTATATAAGAAAGCAGGCTAAGTGAGTCATGGAATCAAACCAGTATGTAGCCTTATTCCATAATTTCTGCTTCAGTTCTTTTTTTTTAATTTATAACTAATTTCTTATATATATATATATATATATATATATATATATATATATATATATATATTCTTATTTTACATATCAATCCCAGTCCTCCCTCCCTCCCATGCCCCTTGACTACCCTCCTATCCCATTCCCCCTCTACTCCACAGGGAGGGTGATGCCTTCCAGAAGGGGTCAAAAAAATCTGTCAAGTCGTTTGGAATAGGGACTAGGCCTGCTTCAGTTCTTACCTTCGTACCTTCGTTTCTTGCCTATAGGTTCCAGTCTTGGCTTCCCTTGATGGTGGACTGCAACCTGTTAGGTGACATAAGCTCTTTCATCCCCAAGTTGATTGGGGTCAGTGTTTTATCACAGCAACAGAAACCAAATTCAGACACACATATAGTCCCAGAACTTGAGCTCAAGAAGGATCAGGAATTCAAGGCCAGTCTCATCTACATAGTGAATTTGAGTCCATCTCAGACTATGTGAAACAGAACCTCAAAACAAACAAACAAAAAGTACCAAGGATACAACCTGAGGAGTACAATGCTTGTCTGGCCTTCACAAGGTTCTGGATTTGACCTGTGGTGCCACATAAAACTGTGCATAGTAGCACACGTATGTAATCCCAGAATTCAGGAAGGGGATACAGGAGGATCAGATGCTCAAGGTTATCTTTGGCTATATAACAAGTTCAAGATCAATCTGTGGTACAAAAAAAAAAAAAAAAAAAAAAAAAAAAAAAGAAGGAAAGTGAAAAGGAAGGATTCATGAACCAAGCCATTAAGGCAGCCATTAAGGTAAGAAACAGCAAACATGTAGGCCCTTAAATTAGAAACAATCTTGTTTTACATATCAATCCCAGTTCCTGAACCCTCCTATCCTCCCATGTTCCCCACCACCAACCCCCATCCCATCCCCTTTCTGCTCCCCAGGGAGGGTGAGGCCTACCATGGGGAATTTTCAAAGTCTGTCATATCATTTAGAACAGGGCCCAGGCCCTGCCCCATATGTCTAGGCTGAGGGAATTTCCCTCTATGTGGAATAAGCTCCCAAATTCCATTCCTATACTAGGGATAAATACTGATCCACTACCGGAGACCCCAAAGACTGCCCTGTCTTCCTAACTAATGCCCTTGTTCAGGGAATCTGGGTCAGTCCTATGCTGGTTTCCCAGCTACCAGCCTGGGATCCATGAGCTCCCCCTTGTTCAGGTCAGCTGTTTCTATGGGTTTCTCCAGTCTGGTCATGACCCCTTTGCTCATCACTCCTCCCTGTCTTTTGAAACTGGATACCAAGAGTTCAGCTCAGTATTTAGCTGTGGGTGTCTGCTTCTGCTTCTATCAACTACTGGATGAAGGCTCATGTTTGTCTTTTTATGACTTCCTATTATTTGTGAAAGAACATGAATTGGACATGTGCACTTCTTGTTGGCTAGCCATGATAAGCTCAGACATTATCAACCCCAATACAAATAAGTGGGACCTGAACTTAGAACTGACCCCAGTAGAAAATATAAAGTACAAATTGCTCTAGAAGATAGGCTTATGTGGAAAGCAGAGGGCCACTGTTATCAGTCCTTCATTGACCCCAGTCATCAGGAAATGGGGTAGCAATAACTCATAGAAAAGGAGACTCCTATTGTTGTGAGAGGGCTTTCCAGAGATAAGTATGAGATGGGGACAGACATTACTCCCCATGATGCAATGACTTTTCAAGGGAATCTGACTCAGCACCAACAATATCTGTTACAAGGGCATATAAGAGAGCTCAAAAGTGGTCCTTGACAAAGTACCATGGCCACTGCCAGAAAGAGCCAACATTGTACTTCACTTCCCCTTCTCATCCCATATACAAACAAAGATATCTTTGAATTGTCTCTTTTCAGTGGTGTCAAAGGACCCATGGACATTTCTTTCTCTATTAAAGGTATCGCCTTTGGCTAAACAGATGGCTCAGCAGTCAAAAGCACATGTTCCTCTTGCAAAAGACCCAAGTTAGGTTTTCAACACCCACAAATGGTGGCTCATAACACCTTGTAACTGCAGTTTCAGGAAATCCAATGCACTCTTGTAACTTCTGTAGGTACATGCACACTTGTGCATATACCACACACCCTCTCTATTTGCATGTATACACATAATTTAAACATCAAAAAATAAGTAGCCAGGCAGTGGTGGCTCATGCCTTTAATCACAGAACTTGGGAGGAAGAGGAAGGTGGTTCTCTGTGAGTTCAAGGCCACCCTGAACTACAAAGCAAGTTCCAGGACAGCCAAGGCTGTTACACAAAGAAACCCTGTCTCGAAAAACCAGATAGATAGATAGATAGATAGATAGATAGATAGATAGATAGATAGATAGATAGATCACCAAATCTTTGTTTTAAGATAGATCACCAAATCTTTTTTTTAGTTCCAGAATTTTCCAAGATGATTGAGAGCTCTCACTCTCCTATTACCCCAAGAAGTACACTGGTATACAACAACCCAACACTAGCATACATTTCTAAATCTTATTCACATAAAAATGAGTAATATGCATGTGCAATGCCAATGGTTCAATTCACACTGAACCAAGTTTGTGGGCTGAGTTCAATTCAGAGAGTGATTCTTCCTGAACACCTTCTGAGGTCACATAGCTCTGTGAATACTTTGATTTGGGAAATTTTACAAGTAGAAGAAATAAATTTCTGTTGTGTTAAGTCATACAGTTTGTGGCAATTTATTACAGCAGCTGAAGAAAATTAATGCCTATGTTTTCTTGCTTTTTCTCTAGTCATTGAATTTTCAAAGTCATAGGAAATATTTATATGTATCTGCTTGAATATTCATAAAACACCTCTGAGAACATAATCAAGAAACTGACAACACTAGCTGCCTTTCAGAAAGGGAACATGGTACATGCAAGATAAGGAACATTTTTTTCTCAAAAAAAAAATTCAACCATGTGATATGTTATCTTCTTTAAAATTCACACTCAACCTACCTCCCTCATCTCCCCAAAGAAAACCACCTGCATTACTTTGTTTGTTGTTAGTATGATGAACTATTTGAAGCAGGCTACATTTGGAGAAAATATTCTGGCCTATGGTTCTAATTGGAAGGTTAAGAGGCAACACTGACCATGACTTTCTTCTGGCAGAGTCTCAGAATGGCATAGAACTTCATATGGCAAAAGACAGGGAGCACAGGTATGTCTTTCTGATCTCTTCTTGCAATGAAGCCACCAGGATTCAATCTTAGTAGGGGGTGACAGGGAGTGATTAATAGCTATTTAACCCTAACCACTTTGCAAAGGACTCCACCTACAGACACCATACTCATTGTTTCTAACATCTTACCACCTCATAATGGGTATGGCATTTCACCATATGAAACACATATCCAAACCATAGCAGTACATTCCATTTTGGTTTGGTTTGAAACAGGGTCTAAACACTGTAGCCAAAGCTGGTTTGGGAACTCACTATATAATCCAGGCTCAACAATTTACCAGTACTACACCACTAAAAAAGATTCCTCCCCATCCCAGCTCCTCTGATTTCATCCCCACGAGGACTGGCATTAGAAGTACCAGCCACCACATCCAGCCCTTTCTTTATTTCTTCTTTCCTTACTTCCTTTCTTTTTCTATTTTTTTTCTTTTTCTATTTTTTTTCTTTTTCTATTTTTGTTTTGTTTTGTTTTTGTTTTTGTTTTTTTGAGACAGGGTTTCACTGTGTAGTTCTGGCTATCCTGAAACTAGCTCTATAAACCAGACTGGCCTCAAACTCACAGATATCTGCCTGCCTTTGCCTCCTGAGTGCTGGGATTAAAAGTGTGTGCCACCACTGCCACTGAGACCATTCCATTTTGTTAACAAGATGTACAGTTCTAAGATGCAGCTCCTTCTTTCACAGAGGTCCCATTGTTCATAGCCACCTTTCCTTTTCCACTAAGAACATGGGAAGACAACTGTCTAGTCTTATCAAAAAAAATCTCTGCTTGTCTCCTTTCAATTTATTACTGAGGATAAAAATGCTCATGAGGGGGGAAAAAGCATACTGAAAGCTGAGATAATGTTGCTATCCACAATGTCACTTAATTACTGACTTAGAATCAAGAGTTCTAAGATGGCCTAGACCAGTATTATGGAAGACTGTCTTTGGGGCATAACATGGTCATTATCCATCTTAATCGTACAATGGTGAGGGTCACCTATGGTTCTTATAAGTAGCCTGGCCATCAAGCTGTGCCTTACTTTAAGTTAGTCCATATCCTGTGAAACAGTGGTTTTCTTAAGCTGCACCTTATCCTGAGTGACTTCACTTTACAAGTAGCATTTGGCTCATTCTAAATGCAAACATAGAAGCAGGATGGCTCAATGACTAAAATGATTACTGTGATGACATGAGGACCTGAGTTTGGATACCTAACATCCATGTAAAAGCTGGGTGTGGCAATATATGTCTTAACCCCAACACAAAGAGGGTTAATAGAAACAGATGGGTCCTGGACACTCGCCAACCAAACAGTCTAGCTCAGTGTTTCTCAACCTGTGGGTCGCGACCCCTTTGGTGGTTGAATGACCCTTTTGCAGGGGTTGGATAGCAGATATCCCACATATCCAATATTTACATTATGATTCATAACAGTATCAAAATGACAGTTATTAAACAGCAATGAAAATGATTTTGTAGTGGGGGGAAATCACCACAACATAAGAAACTGTAAAAGGTTCACAGCATTAGAGAGGTTGAGAGCCACTGCTCTAGCTGAAACAGCTTGCTCTAGGTTCAGTGAGATACTCTAAGAAGTCATGGTGGTGTTGGTGGGCCCAGTCTTATACAGGTAATCATGACTTCTGTGTGTGCCTTTATGTTTTCAAAGACCGTGTCATATCCACAAGGCAGCAATTCATGACACTCCTCCCCACCACCCAGCTCTTACAATCTTCCCATCCCCTCTTCTGCGATGTTCTGAGGCCTTGAACTATGTAATCCAGATTCCCCATTTAGGGCTGAGCGTTCAACAGTCGGTTATCCTCAGCACTTTGATCAGTTAAATGTCTCTACAGTAACTGTGGCAGGGTGCAAAAAGAAGCTTCCATGACAAAAGCTGAGAGTGGCTTTAATCTATGGCTACAAACATAATTATTTAGAAGGCAGTTTGGTGGGCACAGCATGTCCAATTAGCAAAAGAGCAGTAAAAGCTTCCCCAGTGGGGCTTATGACCCCCCAAACCACACGCTTGGAGCCAGGTTTATAGTACCAGGAACAAATTTATTCTCTTTGAGGAGCTGAAGACCTGGGACTGATGCTTGTGTCCAGAGCAGAGAAAATAGGAGGTCTCCCTATAAGTCATAGTGCTGGGGCTTGGCTCTTTCATGGCAGCAATAAATCATGTCTCCCACATTCTTCTATCCCCATGGTTGGGCTCAGCCACACCCTCATCACTCTGCTCTACCTCTCAAGGGCTAGGACATGCTCTCTTGACAGAGTTGCTTTCCTCACCCTTACTATCTACCACTGCATGCCTCATGCCTGTCAGCCTTCAGCCCTGCTTCTTCTAGGTGTTATTTTCATGGCCCCTTCCTGCAAACTTCCCTCAAGAGACCCTATCTTCTTCTTTTCTCTACATCTTTCCCCAGATGAAACCCTTGTTTTACTTGCTCATGTCCTGTAAAGACATCAGGAGCCCCCTTGAGCCATGCCACTCTATTGGTAGCCTTGGCTGTCAAAAGGGAACCCAAGGCTTTATAAGATTAAATACTGGTGACCTTTATTCTCAAGTCTTCAGAATGGATCATCTGCTTTTTTTATCCAGCAACCACCCTTCTATTATAAAATTCCAGCATGGTCCCTGGCAAAACTATAGCCCTTTTCCGGGAAACAGCTTAATAGCCCCCCTCCCTTGTAAGGGATCTGGGTATTTTGGTCTTCATCCCTATTGTCTAGACATTTTAAGATACCATACTCATGGCAAGCCCCTGAGCAGAAGGAGGAACTACATTACTCTATGGTGGCTCTCTCTTGTCCCCTGCACCTCGCCTATTATCTGGTGACTAGCAGAGGCCTAAAGCCACAAAGATCTCAGCATTCTCCAACACCAGGACTATATCACCTTGGAAAGGGACACAGATTTCAGGGAGAAACTTTCTAGGTCTAAAACTTATCAGGACCTGAACTACCAGGTGTTTTGGAGGAAAGCACAGGCAAGTGGAGGAGTGAATCAGGGATCTAGCAAGGGTGATCCAAGGATACAGACCAGTTGCCTGGGATGGTGGATCATCCATCCCAAAGGATGACTAGGGGGCTCTAGATGATGCTCTTAGGAGGCCCAAGAAGGGTGTGCCCAACTGTAATCTAATGGTTGCCCAAGTAGAGAGAAACACATCTATCAGGCATTGCCTACCCTGCTGATTCCTTCTTCCCCTGTCCCTCACCCCTCACCTACCCACTTTCAGATAGGAAATTAGGCCTCCATTTTATCAAGGCACCCTTTGGGCATTCCTGAAGAACTGAGCTAAACTTGAACCAGGCTTTCTCAAAACAAAACAAGACAAAACAAAAAACTGGTGAGTTATTTTCTTCTGCAATACAGCTTGACCAAAGTATAAGCTGGGGAATCGAGAAACATGGCCACTAAGTGGCAGTGTAAACTCTAACACCATGTAACAGCAGGCTTTGTTTTGCAGGGAGGAGGGAAAGTGGAATGAAGTCCCACATGTTCACACTTTTTATGTCTTCAGCAACGAATCTGTTCTATCTCTCAAATATTGGGTCAACCCCTTCTTTATGACTAAAAGGCAGACTTCTATACCATCACCCTTGACCTCCTTGTGCCTGACAAAGGAAGTCTAACTCTTTGCAGAGCCTTGGAATCTTCTAAACCATCATTTTTCACAACCCCTGCTCTCCTAATTCTGGGGTTCCACAACCCCTTATTCATGAACAAAAGGGAGACCCCCCATACCACCACCCTTGCCCTCCTTGGGCCTGGAAAAGGGGGCCTAACCCACTAAAGAGCCCTTGGAACCTTCTAAACCATCATTTTCATCACCCCTGCTCTCCTTATCCTAGGGCTCCATAAAACTCTTACCCTGAGAATCAGGAGTTGATTAGGGCCCAAACCAAGATCTAAAATGAATAAAGCAGGACCTGGGCAGATTTTCAGACAACCATGAAAAGCACATAGAGGTTTTCCCACATTTAACTCGGGATTTTAAGATGACTTGGAAGGATATTACCATTATTTTAGGACAGATTCCAACCAGATCTGCAAGGCAAATAATCTTGAAAGGTTTAGGATAACTTAGATACTTATTATGGACCCCAGGACCTACATAGCTGGGGACACAGAAGTTCCTTTCAAGGACCCTGATTAGGACTATAGCCAGTAAAGAGACTTTGACGAACTTGCCTAGGAGAAAGACTAACAAATAGCCAGGCCAAGCCACTTAAATTGTCTACCATAGATTGTGAGGCATAGAAGAATCTCACTGCCTTCCTTAAAATGTTAAAAGAGGCTCTTATAAAGCATATACCACTAAGTCCTGGCAGCATAAAAGGACAGATCATCCTTACATACATATTTATTACCCAGTCAGCTCTGGACATCCACCAAGAGATCCAAAAGCTCCCAGAGGCTCCTCTTGATGGCCACTCCAAATGGAGTCATGAAGAGGAGGAAATAAAGGCCCAAAGTGAGAGTGTAAGAATAAAAGGCAAGCCCAACTCCTGGTCACCCTGCAGACAGAAAAGTTATTACTCACACCCTCCAGGCAACTGCCACACATACCACAGGCCAGGCCATTAGAACCAACAGTGCCCAAATAAGGGTTCTGGGGGCCATGCCTACAATATGACCAAATGGGACATTGGTAATGGGACTGTCCTGATAACTGAAGGATGCCCAGGATGGCTGAGCTCCTTGTAACCATTCAATGAGGCTTATGGCCTCTGCTGGCACCAGGCATTTCTATTTCTATCAACGGAGAAGAGCCAAAGTTGGCCTTTGATATTATAGGTAGGTCTGTTATATTATTATATACTGGTGCCTCCTACTCTGCTTTTACTTCCCTGCTAGGGAACTGACCAAAGTTTATGAGGTATTAGAGCTGAAGGAAAGCCCCAGACTCAAAGCTTCATGGTCGCTATCCTTTGTCTCAGAGGAGTTTAGAGT
The DNA here is from genome assembly GCF_943737965.1 of Phodopus roborovskii. Classification (NCBI taxonomy): domain Eukaryota; kingdom Metazoa; phylum Chordata; class Mammalia; order Rodentia; family Cricetidae; genus Phodopus; species Phodopus roborovskii. Next base: position 1,243,933 of record NW_026125811.1, read on the forward strand.
GTTACTCCTTTTTTTTTTTTTTTTTTTTTTTTTTTTTTTGTTAATGGCACGGTATTGTTCCACTCATTGGATAAGGTATCCTAACAAAGACAGGAGAAACTTTGTTTTCACAGATGTTCTAGAGGCATCTCACATTTTTTCAGACTTTGGTTCAGATGTCATCTCCCCTTCTCTGCACAGTGGACAAGAATTAATTGGAGGTTGATGCAACTGTCTAGGACACAGGGATCCCTTGCAGGACAAAAAAAATGTGCTTCTAGTAAAAAATTCAACTGAAGAACCCTCCCATGTCCCCCCACAAGAAACAGTACTCTTTAGGCCAGAGACAATAGCAGGCATCCAACCCATGCAGCCTCTTGTCAGTCAGCTTCTTTGGCATGCTTTTTGGGTACCCGTACCTTTCATACAACATCCTCATCTTAGCAAGAAAGACCAAAGTTATTAGTTGTTGACCTCAAGACTGTCAGTGAGGCTGTTCTCCTCTACCTGGTGGTATCAATTAATGGTCTTCAATATTTATTACACCTGAAGGATGCCTTTTTCTGCATAAAATTAAGCCCCAATTGTCAATAATTTGCCTGTGAATGATTCTTGCCCACTGGGGAACTTTTACAGGTGACTTGGTATGTCCTGCTGCATAGGTTCCTAGATAGACTTCACCTGTTTAGACAGGCTTTCACTCAAAATCTGAGGGATATATCCCTACTGGGTGAGGATATTTTACAATATGTAGCTATTCTTCTGATTTATTCACCATCATGAGATCTGGCCAAATGCCATGCAGGATCACCCTCAATTTCCTAGCTGATTGGGAGTACTGAGTCTTGAAGAAAAATGACCAATTATTATCTCAAAGAGTAGCATACATGGGTCTTGTCCTCACTCCAAAAATACTAACAATCTCTCCCAATTACACCCAGGCAATTCTCCAACTGTCATTCCCCAACTTAGAGAATTCCAAACCCTGACTGGATACTGTCTCTTGTGGATCCTGGAATACACAGAATGGACAAAGCCACTGTACAGGGCCCTAAAAGAGGAGGAAAAGGACTCTTTAATCTGAACCTCAGAACAAAGTTCTTCATTCAGCCAACTGAAAAATGGCTTTTACCTGGTCTAGTCGTTTTATGTCCCTAAATGAAGAGGAGTTCTCACTCAAAAAGTGGAGCCACTTAATAGCCTGCAGAACACCTACCAAAGAAACTAGACTCTGGTGGCTATGTTAGCCTCACTTGTCTCAAGACTTTGGTTACAGTATCTCTCATAGTTGAGGAAGGAACCCAAATGTCTTTGGGAAAGTCCTTGTCCATATACACACACCATCATTAAAAGCTATTAAAAGCTAAGGGAATATTCTAGCTTGTTGGTAGCCACAATATAAAAGTAGAAATCCCAGAATTAATAATAGCCCAATGGTATGTTATCAGTCCATTCATTCAGCCTGTTTTCATTCTCAGAAGATAGTCACTTCTCTACAGTGGTCTAAGGTCTTTGATATTGCCTATGTCAACGGACTGGACCTTATGGAAAGACCTTGTCTCAATGTATTCTATGCCTTATTTATAGCCAGAAGCCATTTTCTTCACTATGGTGTCTGTAGAGCCAGCTATGCAGTAATCTCATTGTCTGAGGTCATTGAAGCCAGGCCTCTGCCAATGAAAGCTCGGCACAGCTTGCTGAATAGATTGCTCTGATTGTAAAAACAAAAGAGTCACCACAGTATGCCTTTCTGGTCTGCCATGCCCATGTTGCCATTTGGGTGGAAAGGTGGCAACTAAGAACCCTGCAACCCTAGCTAAAAGAACCTCTGTAAAATCTAGGTCTCACAGGCAAGGAACTGATTACCAGTGTTTAACTAAATTGACAGATCGGCAAACTGTTTTCCAAATACCTATGCTTCTATTTAAACAAAAGCAGCTCCCGGCCTTAATCGGAGAAATTTCTCACATTGAACTTCAATGATTGCAGAGACTCATGGATTCCCAAGGTGTAAATATGCCATGGTTATATGCCATGGTTATATGTTCAGCCTTAAATAAGACATTTATACTTCCCTCTTCAGAGCCCAAGGAATATTGTAGAGTGCCAGGAAGTATGTAAGAGATAGGTAATGGTACACAATCCCATCACTCAGAAAGCAGAAGCAAGCAGATCTCTGTGAGTTCTAAGCCAGCCAGGTCTACAAAGTGATTTCCAGGACAGCCAAGGCTACACAGAGAAACCCTGTCTCAAAACAAAACAAAATGAAGAGTGGAAGACAGAATAAGTGGCTACAACATGCCATTTTGTAGACTCCATAAAACCATCACAATAATCATTAATTCAAAGAACTGTAGTCACATACACTGGGCCCATACATGACTGGTCCTATCAACCATCAGTCTTGAAAGGGGGAGGGGATCACAGGGCCATGGTCTTTACCACTAAACTATTATTGTCTACTGACAGATTATGAAACAAGGAGAATCATTGTGTGCCCACTACCACACCCACTAGGCACCAACAGACAATTTCAAAGCCATGATTTCATAAAGATGACCCTGGTTAAACTCAGTGGGTCACAAAACAAAACAAATCATGAACTTAAGAGACAGAAGAGGGGGAATTTTCACTTTCTGAGAAATCGGAAAACTGGACAGGCTTAGCAGCAAAGATTGGCAAGCAACTAAATTGAGGGAGGGACTTCTGAGTAAAGAGGCTAATTATTTGCCCTAGCAGCAAAGATTGGCAAGCAACTAAATTGAGGGAGGGACTTCTGAATAAAGAGGCTAATTATTTGCCCTGTCTCCTTAGTATGCCTTCAAGTGAATCATTTTTCCTAAGGGACCATCTCCCAGGTAGTGATTGTTAGGACCAGTTTGATTAACTCTTAAGGGAGGAGATAATACTAAGCAATGTTCAAAGCAAATCAGAACACCCTGTCTCTACCCAGAGCCAGAAGTAGGACTCGGATTCTATTCTTTTGATCAAGTGGAAGTAGTTTTCTCATAATGGGCCTCAACAAAGCCCCGATACTTACACCTTTTTACATTTTTTTTTAATCTTAAGTAGGAGAAATTGTGATACTTTCCTTTCTAGTGTTGCCAAGGAAACAGAAGGTGGCATCCAAAGCTGATTATGAAGGAGGGGTTCATCCTTATGATCTCCAAGTCTACTAATGCCTGCCTAATTACCTAACAACAGGGGAAGGGATAACAAGAAGAGAAATATAAGCCCCCATAACTGCTCAGATTTGTACCATTGCACAAATTTGTGCCATTGCACAAGTATATTCTATCTTTCTCGTTTGCCCTATTTAAGCTGGCTGTTTGCTCTGCCGGTGAGGTCTATATGAATTCTTCTCTTTTGGGAGTGCAAGAAACAAAACTGATGCTGCATTCAGGACAGAGAAAATTGGGAACCTCCCCCATCTAAAGGTGAATAGACATTTGTTCATGTCACCCTAGGAAAATGCATGTATTTTTTCTTGGGGGACTTTTTTCTGTTCGGATGACTGGCAGACACATTTGAATTAATTCTTAAGGGCTAGGACAATAATATGATATGTTCTTTACCAGAAAGCCTCCTGAGCTCGATAGTAATTCTATAAACTTCCAGAGAGTTCAGAAAGTCATGTATCCATCCACCCAGAACCAGAGATACAACTCAGGTCCCATTATTTTGAACAAAATTTATGAAACAGTGCAGATTAAAAAGAAAAATGAATGTCTGGGTATGGTTCCACCCACCTTTAATCTAAACCCTGAGAAGAAAGAGGCAGACAGATCTCTTAAATTCCAGGCCTACCTGGCCTATATAGCAAGTTCCAGGCCAACCAGGGATACACAGGGAGACTTTGTCTCAAAAAAAGAAAAGTAGTCTCAATCATATGAGATCTGAAAAGAGATGGAGCTGAAGAGACGGCTTGGCATTTAAGAGCCTATACCACTCTTGCAGAGGACCTGAGTTCAATTCTCAGCCTCACATAAGAAAGCTCACTATTGCCTGTAACTTGAGTTCCAGAGGATCTGATACTTCTGACCTCAAGCACCTGAACTCAAGTTCACATGCACACGCACACTTATAATTTAAAATAATTAAAATTGAAAATATAAAAGGAACTTAAGGCTCATAAGATAGCTCAGTGGGTAAAGGCTCTTGCCACTAAGCCTAACAAGCTGATTTCAATCCCCAAAATCCACATGCTAGAAGAAGTGAAAAAACTACCATAAGTTGTCCTTTGATGTCCACATAAGCTCCATGGCACATACATGTCTGCATACACATACATGGGCAAATGCACACATGGGCCCACAACAACAGCAACACAAAGATTATTCTCAGCACAACTACACAGGACCACATCATCTCTTGCTCCCATACCCTTTCAGAATGCACACGGCCTTCATGACTGGAGGACACACCTCTGGTACTCTGCTATCTATTGTATACCTTCCTGAATTCTAGGGGGACACCACTCCCATGAGAGCTACAGATAAAGCAGGTCCATCATGCTCCAACATAGCAAACCCCACCAAACGTAGATCCCAAATAAAACCAAATCCAAACCAACAGAAAACCTGTCCAGTTAGACCCAACTGAACACCACACAATGAACCCATACCCCAGGACACACTGTTAAGAGAAGGCTTCAACTGGAACTAATCATATTAAGAAATCAAGTCAGCCTCAGAAAGGCAAGTATCCTATGCTTTTTCTCATTTGGCAGGCCTAATTGTCAAAAGACACATAAAATCCTATGTGAAATAATGACATGAAAGTCGATGGTAAAGTGTAGTGAAACAAAACATAAACAGAGGTAATGGGAGGGGGAAGGGAAAAAGAAGATGACCAAGAGGTACTGGAGGGAAATATACCCAGGATACATTATATACTTGCATAAAAACAGCACCAAAGGACCCAGTATAATCAATCAACAAGTCAGTAGAGAAGCTATTCCTAAAGAAGTCCCTCACATAAAATTCCAGATATCTGTCCTAACAGATGTAATAGAAATCCCATCATAGATAAGCCTGAAATATGGACAACTCATGCTACAAAAGAATGAGGTTAAAAATACTGGAAGCATTCAGAAAGGATCTAAGTAAACAGCTGAGTAGATTCAAGAACAGTTTAATGCAAGATCTGAAGAGCAGAGTGGAGATCGAGACACTGAAAAGGACCAAACAAATTTTAGAAACAAAAGGCTGAATAATTGAAGTCTCAAATGAAAGATTCCCTAAGAGACTAGATGAAACAAAGAAAATATATGAAGGCTTAAAGTCAAGGTTTCTAGAGAACGATACGGCTGGCAGCTTTGAAAAGTTCTGCGTGTAACATAATGGTAGTTTTACACATTGTTAACAAGGGTCTATATTCCTTCATTAAAAATTTAAGCCAACAAACCATTTCTATAATCCCAATGCTTGAGAAGCTGAGGCAAGAGGATCAGAAGTTCAAGGCCAGCTTTTCTACATGACCCCACATAAAAACAAAACATTAAAATCTATCAAAAAATAATAAGGGCTCTACTGATGTTGATTAACCCATCTGTATTGAACTATGCACCTCCTAGAAACAACATAGGGTGGGGGTAAAAACTCTTCAAGTTGCTCAGGAATGCAGTAGGAGTGCATTGGAACTAGACACAGAATAGCTGTTATCAACCCTATTCACTAGTACAGGTTAGCATGCCTATGAGAATCTCTTCTCTCTCTCTCTCTCTCTTTCTCTCTCTCTCTCTCTCAGTGTGTGTGTGTGCATGTGCGTGTGCGTGCATGTGCGTGTGCATGTGTGTGTTTTGTGTGTGTGTGTGTGTGTGTGTGTGTGTGTGTGTGAGAGAGAGAGAGAGAGAGAGAGAGAGAGAGAGAGAGAAGATGGAGGACAGGAATTCAGCTTAGTGAAACAACACAGGTTGCTCTCTGGTTCTTCGGAACAGAGGGGGGAGAGATTAAAAACAAAGGAGCCAAACAAGCTTAGTGAAGAGGCTGATCCTTGTGGTGCAGGCCTGCAATCTCAGCTATTAAGAAGGCTGGCATAGGAGGACTGCATGTCCAAGGCCAGCCTGGACAACATATCTAGACCTTGCTTCAAACTGGAAAAGAGAAACAAAAAGGACAGAGATGTTGCTGCTGGGTAGAGCCCTTGCCCAGGATGTGGGAGGCTTCTAGATTCAATCTCCAGTACTGCCCTAGATAGAACAAAACAAGAAAAGATAGGAATGGTTTCTTCTTTGTAGCAGATATGAGGGACAGACTATGAGGTTAGAGATGGCAGGGCTCCACTCGGGCAGAGAGGCAAGAAGAAGAAATGAGTATCTTATTCCCGAGAAAGGGCTTCATCACTTGGAGAAGGACTACTGTGGACTTCAGAGCAAGATGCTTCCCCTGGAACAAAAGTTCCAAATCAATGGCAACAAACTGGAATCCCAACAGGACAGAGATGAAAAGGATACAGGCAACAGGCAGACTAACCATTATTTGTCCAGAACTCCCAACACTGGTATTCTTGTTCATGAAGAATTTACGCTATAATTATTGGGTGTTCCCACCTGTTTTAGATATGGTCACCCACAATCCTATCAGCCTTCATGGGAGCAGCATCTCAGCCTTAAATACTCAGCAAAATTGCCATATCACTGGGGACAATTTAAGTGACTTGCCCGGTGGGTTTTGGGGAGTTGTTTTGTTTTGCTTTGCTTTGTTTGAGACAGGATCTCTTTGTGTATGTCTGGAGTGCCCAGAGCTCTGTTCTATATAGACCAGACTGGCCTGGAACTCACAGAGATCTGCCTGCCTCTGCCTCCTGAGTGCTGGGATTAAAGATCTGAGCCACCACCACCCAACATTTTTAAAAAATGAATTTGGGAATATGTAAAGCGTTGGGAAATTCATTTATTCATTCATTCATGTATTTATTTGTGGATTAGCAATTTGAATTTAGGCTACACACACCAGGGAATCACAGCACACCTATGGCCATGCTGAGCATTTTACATGCTATTAGATATTTAAAATCAGGTCCTTGTGGTTGCACAGCAAGATGTCTTACACACTAAGAGGTACCCATCTTGACAGTCATATAGAATAAATCTTTCTTTGAGGATTTGTTTTATTTGTTTTTGTTTTGATTTAGTTTGGTTTGGTTTGGTTTTATGTTTGTTTGTTGTTGTTTTTGTTAGATCCAATGGATAGTCTCAGTGTCCCACAAAGGTACAGATTAAAAAATAAAAGTAAAAATAGCTTGACAAGGCAATTTCTTTTTGTAAAAAGAGTTGGCTAGAACTCAAGCCTAGACAGTAGGCCTATTTAAACAAGATGGTTTCTGTCTTTCATTCCTGATGTAGGTGGTGAATGCATCTCATGCCATTGTTGGGAACTCCACAATCTGACATGGTTAGCTAACTGGCACAGGGGGGGGAGAGGAAGGTTCAGGAAATAAGAGCTCTGCCAGGCACCTACCTTGGACAGAAAAACTGTTTCTGCCAGTTTATACACAGGGTCTGTGGTAGCTCAGGTTATCTCCAGCTAGCCATGTAGCTGAGAATGACCCTGAACTCTTGATCTTCCTGCCTTTGTCTCCTAGGTGCTGGTTTCACAAGCAAGTTTCAATTTGACTGGCAGGATAAGCCTTTCTCATAATCTCAAAGTCTCCTCTGACCTTTTCTTTCAACCTAGCTCACAGCATGGACACTGAGTACTGATATTAAGTAGTAGATTCTATGAGATGTTTCCTCTAATGTACATTTGCTGTTTCCGAGCTAGTGTGCTTCTTTCAACCTAAACTTTGGGATAGGAGTTGATCCCAAAGTTTAGGAAACATTAGAATAGATACAAAGCAGAAAAAGACACAAATGACACACTAGTGTTAAATCAAAGCATTAAAACACAAGATCAAATCAATCTTTTCACATTTTCAAGGTAAAAACATGAATAGGAGAGCCATTTAAAAAATAATCTGATCTTAGCATGGTGATGCAGGCCTGTAATTCCAACCTTTGGAAGGTGGAGATAGAAACATCAAGAAATCAAGGTCATCCTTGGCTGCACTGAGTTAGCAGTCAGCCTGGACTGCAGGAGTGGACCTCAAAACAAGCAAGCAAACAAGCAGACAGATAAGATGATAACCCTGAGAGTTAAGGATGTTAATGTATTTTATAGATAAATAAAATTAAAAGAAATAATAGCGTGGAGGGAACAGTACTGTCTTCACTGATGGTCACATATACCAGACCTGCAGGCCCAGAACAGACCATGGTGGATTACGGGAGTCTGGGGATCTACCTGGAAAAGACTTAATAATTCCCTCCTCTTCTCCTGACACGTGCCAGAACCCTAGGGAAATTGGCTGCAGAAGCCAGTATCTCTCCTTCCCCTCATAGAGTCCTAGATAGCACTTGCTAGAGACTTAGTGAGATCTGACTAAATTTCCTTTCAATTCATAACAGTTCCCTGTATAAATTTGTGCTGCTCTCGGCCTTGCTCAGAGAAGCATCTTTTAGCAATGGCCAGCAGTTAATACAGAGACTCAAAAGGGTCAATGTGCAGAGAATGAGTGACTGTGAGTGCTCAGTAATAACTAGGATGTCTCTATTAACCCTCTTTCACCAAAGCTCAGGGAACAGGGTGGAAGAGGGGACAGAAAGAATTTAAGAGCTAGAAGATAGGGAAGGTGTCCCACAAACGCTGTGCTCATGAACCCACCATGGCTCCACAAGACTGGCTGAACATCAAGCCAGTCACCATTCTAGTATAGAGTGTGGTGGGGCGAAGGCGAGGGTTGGCTAAGACCCACCATAGCTGAAGAGCTATTGGATATTGACAGCTGCTGGGGAAAGAAGGTTTTTTTTGTTTTTATGGGGGGGTGACCACTGATAGGTCACAGGTGCTCTAATGGAAGATCCCACACCCATGTGCATATACATGAACAGCACTCATGAGTCTTGGTACGTTATGAAATGAAAACAAAAAAGGACAAGAAGTTGGGAGGGGGTGTGTTGTGTGGGTGTCCAGGAGGAGTCAGGGAGCATAGTGGGAGACGCATGTGATCAAAATTGTATAAATATATGAAACTGTCAATAAATAAACAAAAATATTATTTTAATTTTGAGATACATGATAGATACTAAAGGTTCTCTACATATCCACTCAGAGACAAAAATGATGGTTTTATTCACCAAATATTCATTAATTCCTAAGCAAATAGCAAGCATCACATTTAAGAACACAGTGGTTGAAAATTAAATTTACTGGCTCCCTGTGTTAGTTACAAAAGACTTTAAAACTCCAATTTAAATTCCCTCAAAGTATAAAAAAAAAACCCACAACCGGTTGGTTTGCATCATTTATTTACCAGGTAAACTTGATTTTGTAGTTTGGGTACTGCCGCCAAGAATGTAATGGCTTTCTGGTTGCTTCTTAGCCTTCCATGGTGTTAGCAACATCCTCAAGCTTTTATGATGATCCCAAGCCCAGTCTTTCATTGTAGGGAAATGCCAAGTCAAGTCCCAACCTTGCATGTAAATAAGATGCTACTTATCTGCAGCCCTATAGTACCACATTCTCTCACTTGCCTTCTGTGCTCCAGCTCCATAAGTCCATTTCTGGTTTGTGACATGTGCAGTTCTTACTTCTTTCATGGAACATGGTTCCCTATGACATATTCTTTCCCAACTTCACCTTTTTAAATTGACCAGAGGAAACTCTCATTTCATCCTCACCCACCAAATTTCAGCCTGTCTCCTTGAAAAATATGTACAGTTCTTCTGTATGGGAATGTGTTAAAAAGTAATGTTCCCCTCTTCCAGGAGAAAAGAAACCACATCTCATTATGTGTCATCAGTATCAAGCCAGAGTCTAGACAGTGAACACTCAATAAATATCCATTGGATGGGCAGATGAATGGATGGATGGGTGGGTGGGTGCATAGGCAGACAGATATACTTGACTTCTAAGCCTCCACATTTTTTTTTATATAATTAGCAATGTAGCTATCAGTTTTCTGAGACTCGGTTCTCTAAACTGTGAAATGAGATGTTGGGCTGATTGATCTGTGAGAGCCTTTCTGAATTTAAAGTACACAATTCATAAAGTGTTACCGGCAAGTGAGTTTTTTTAAGATTAAAAAATGTGTGTGTGTGTGTGTGTGTGTGTGTGTGTGTGTGTGTATGTGTTTTGCCTACACATGTGTCTGTGTATCATGTCTGCCTGATGTAGGTGGAGGTCATAAGGCATCAGATCCCCTGCAATTGGAGTTACAGATGGTTATGAGCTGCTATGTGAGTGCTGGAAATTGAACCCAGATCCTCTGGAAGAGCAGCCAGTGCTGTTAACTATTGTGCTGTCTCTCAGACCTTTGCATTATTTGTTTATCTGCCATGGGTTTTGTGTGTGTGTGTGTGTGTGTGTGTGTGTAAACCAGTGGGCCATGTAGGTCTCAGACTCAACAGGTAAAGGTACTTGTCACTGAACCATCTCACCAGCCCTGAAAGTGAGTTTCTTTCTTTCTTCCTTTTTTTTTTAAGACAGGATTTCCATCTTCCTCTGCTTCCTCAGTGATGGGATTAAAGGTGTGCACCACCACCACGGCTGAAAGTGAATTTCTTTTACTGAGAATAATATGAATACAAACTTTAAAAGACCACCCTTTTGCAAATATCATCTTTTCTTTGATTCTGACTATGTGGTCTTGTGCAATAGTTGGCAAACTGGAGTAACCGGGCTGCTATAAGCATCTATAGCCAACATGAGCTGGAAAACTACATGCTGATAGCCTTGGAATATATTAAATGAAGTGTTAATAATCTCACACATGTGCCCTTCGCCTCTGTACACACCCCATCACAATCTTCAACGTAGAGGATTGATTGGATTTAATGCACTGCACACACACACACACATATACATACATATATATTTTTATATCATTGGGTGATGTCTAATATAGAACATTATTATGACATCAAACTGCTTATTCTGAATTTAGCCTCATTTGGGCTGGGGAGGTGGCTCAGTGGATGAAGTGCTTGTCACACAAGCATAAGGAACTGAATTTGGATGGCTAATGCCCATCTGAAAACTATGCTGAAATGGTGAAGTCTAGGTTCAATCAGAGACCCTGTCTCAAAAAGTATCATGGATAAGTCAGGTGGTGTTGGTACACACCTTTAACCCCAGCATTCAGGAGGCAGAGGCAGGTGGATCTCTGTGAGTTCAAGGCCAGCCTGGTCTACAAAGCTACATAGAGAAGCCCTGTCTCAAAAGACCAAAAAAAGTATCATGGAAAGCACTAAAGGAAAACACCCAACATTAGCCTCTGACTTACTATAGCATGGATGTAAACACACACACACACACACACACACACACACACACACACACACACACACACACAAATGTGCATGTGTGCATGCCTTGTTGCATGCCAATTCATTGAAATTTAGCTAAATCTTAAATTTATTTTTCTTCAGAGTCCATCCAATTCATAGCCAAGGCTTGTTATCTATTTATGCATTTAAAATGAAAACAGAATTCATCTTATCACTCAACACACCTATGAAACCCAAGATTAAAATTCCCTGCCTGCTCTCCCATTCAACATCTGGATCTGAACTATAATCTGCCTATAAATAAGAAATGAGAATTTTGATCAGGCAGCTTTGCAATCTGTTCAAAGTAGTCTGGGAATGCTTGATGGCATCACAAATCTCTTTGTAAATTAACGGATTTAAGACAGTTTAAATATTATAAAATATTATATTCTGTAGCCTTTAAAAATGGATACTTTCTAATTAAGTAATACAGCCAGAGTATGGACTTTAAAAGCACTCTATATGAAGCTGTCCTTGTAAAAGGAAACCAGATACTTGTTTACTCCTTACAGTTCCCTTCCAAATGTCTGGAACAGGACTAAGATGACTATTCTCCATAAGCATTTTTTTTTTCTCATTTCAATTTCCCAGTCTCCCACATGGCAGATTCCTGAACAGTGGAATGTAGTCCAAAACCGTGCACTCTAATTGGAGCCTGATCCCCAAAATTCTCTTGTAGCCAGGCACCAAGGAGGCACACCTCAAGTCCCAGCACAGGAAGTGGAGGCAGGAGGCTAAGAATTTCAAGGTCAACCTCAGCTATAGAGTGAGTTAGAGGTCACCCTGGGCCTGCAGGAGACTCTGTCTCAGAGAGCAGCACGCCTCCCATGTAAAACCTTCACCCCTCTTTGCTCTCACATGTGGAATGTGACAAAGTTCTGCCTGCCTCATTTCCTGAACAGGGTGGAGCAAATCCATTCTTCCCTCCCTTTGTATTATTGCTCGTATCATCAATCGTATTGTGACCTATTAAAGAGAGACAACATTATCTCATACCCCTGTCTTCATATCTCAGGCTTTGGCACAAAGCACACCCCCAAATGTCTTCACTAAAATTTTGGAATTGGTGACTATTTATCCTATTTCCTTTTTTTTTTTTTTTTTTTTTTTTTTTTCTTTCTTTCTTTTTAGATAGGGCCTCAAGAATGGCCTTGACCTTCTGAATGCTGAAATTACAGTACATTACCACTTCTGCTTTACATGGTGATAATCAAACAGGGCTTTCCAAGTGCCAGTCAAGCACTCTACCAACTGAGTCCCATCTTCAGCTCCAGCTGGTAATTTTTCTTCCTCATTTTTCTTCATTTTATTTTTTGTTTCTTTGTTTTGTTATATTTTTGAGACAGGGTATCACTATGTAGCTTTGGCTGGTCTGGAGCTCACTATGTAGACCAGGCTGGCTTCAAACTCATTAAGATCCACCTGCCTCGGCCTTCCTAGTACTGAGATTAAAGGTACGAGCCACCACAGCACAACATTTTTTTTTCTTCATTTTAAAGAAAGATGAAACATAGAAGTGGTTTCCTGATGTTGCATTAAATTTTACCCAACAGGATTCAATCCTGGCCTATTTGAATGCACAAATTAGATCAGCTGCAAGAATGGGGGGAAATGCTTAGGGGCAGGTGTTTTCAGTAACAGACCCTGCCCACTTCAAAGGTGTGTGTTAGTCCAGTTCCTCACAAACTCACGTGCCAAGATGGAATAAAACAGGCAAGGATTTGCCTGAGAGACATGCCTGGGAGATGAAGTGGACAGAGCAAGCCAGACAGGCTAGATAGTAACCAGATCAAAATACAAATCCAAGCCTGAAAAAAGAAGACAGGAAGAGAAGCTTGGCTACATGTGTCTGAAGCTGCCATGGGGTCTAAGGAAGGTTTCACAAGGCCATTGCACCTCCAAAATAGGTGTGCTTTCTTGTCACCACCATTCTGTCATTAGTTGAGATGGGCTTATAAAGCCTCAGCTCAGATATAGAGATGGATTCATAACCCAGCGGCTGAGGCCAGCAGGATAGTCTCCCTCCCTGCAGTTCTTCAAGGCTTACTCTCATAACCTCCGCTGAGGCTAACCATATTATCTACATTTCATGTTGTCCTGATAGATGTCAGCAATGGGTTTGGTGAGATGCACATCTGTAAACCCAGCACCAAGAGTATTGCCATGAGTTTGAGGCCATCTGAGCTACAGAGGGAGACCCTATATCAATACACACACACACACACACACACACACACACACACACACACACACACACACACACCACCACCACCACCACCACCACCAGCAACAACAACAACAACAACAATATCAGACTTTAACATATTGGAAATAGGATCAGAACAAACAATTCAGTGATGGGTCTTTTATTAATATTTTGGAGGGTGCTAGGGATTGAACCCAGGGCCTTGTTCAATATTCCAAATTAAACAAGGACTACTTGCTGAGAGGTGGTGAGTGTCATTGCATGCCTTTAATCCCAGTACCTGACAGGCAGGAAGATCTCTGACTTCAAGGCCAGCCTGATCTACAGAGTAAGTTCCAGGACAGGAAGGGCTACTCAGAGAAACCTTGTCTTGAAAACAAAACAACACAAAAACAGGGCCTCTTTAACTATTTAGGACTTGTATTTAGTTACTGTTCTACAGCCTGGAGGTATTGATAAAAAAAAAGGTTAACCAAGAAGTTTGTTTCTCTCTAATGTAAGTATGTAATTAAGCAAAATGGTGGTATGGTCCATGGGTTCCTCCTGAGCTCAGGTACTTCCCATCTTTATATCCTTCCATTCCTAGAATATAACTACCATGTTCAAGGACACCTTATTTTCCACAATGGGTGTTGGAGGTCTATTCATCACATCTATCCTTCATCCAGGAAGAACAATAAGGAGTAGTGTTAGAATAACATTGGAGAGCCCTTATGGGAAAACTGTCATCTCCTAGCCCAAACAATGAATCTGCTATTGTCCCCTCCCTTAAGAGTTAACCCACTTAGATAGGTCAAGGACTTGGCTATGGGACCACTCCTCAGGAAAGCAGACTCACATTAAGCCATGTTAAAGAGACAGGTGGACAAATTATGCCTTTAATGAACTTTTCGCCTTCCCAGAATTCCCGCTCCCTAGTGCAGTCCCTACAAACCACCAGGGATTCTGTCGGCTCTAATCCACCTTTCTGAGTCCTGCCTCCAAAAGGTGTAACTTTCACCTGTTCTCTCCCATCTCTTTCCTTTGGATGCTCAGCAGAAACTAAGTGTGTTTTTTCTCCTAATTCAGGCTTCCTTACTCTCTTGCTACAGCTCCCCTCCCCACCAAGTGAAAGCCTGCCACCTTGTGGTTGCCCTCCATTACCGGCTTAGCTCAAACAACATTGCTGCTTTTCCCTTCTGTTCTCCAATCTCCTCTTCTTGGCAATTGCCAAGATTTCCAGTTTGCTTGCCCTAGGGTTTTTCTTTTAAATGCATAAAATCATCCTCATACTTCCATCTGAGTCTGCTCTTAAAATCTTTTTAGTAAGACTTAAGAACCCCAAGCCCCCCAACCTCCCCACTATCAGTAAAACACACAAAAGATGTTTGGTAACTATGTGGACCTTTGGGGGAAAAGCTATTCCTGAGAAGTCCTACTGTCTGTAGACTATTTCAGCATACAGTTCCTCACTCTACCGGAAGCTGTGAAATACATGTATTTGGCACTGCATAAAAGCTGCCTCAACTGTTTTCATAGACGAGGAGAATAAATTTGAGGCATGCATTCTTTGTCACAGGCATTTCTTGAGCTCATATTTGAAAAGGTTTTAATTAAAAAAGACTGATGAGGTTTACTTCCTGTGCTAGCAAATGAATGAATATTTATGAGAACCATTGATCCATTTCAGTGGCCATCCATAAATTTGCAAATATTGTTTATTGGTTGCCGTGTGTGTGTGTGTGTGTGTGTGTGTGTGTGTGTGTGTGTGTGTGTGTGCCTCTTTATTTTTTACTTTTGTTTCTGGATAAGAGTAAATTTTACTTTTACTTCTTTTTTAACCTTTTGGGTTATATAATTATATAGGTCTATAATTATAGACCTTCTGGGCTATCTATCCAGTCCACAAGTTTTCTTCTCTGAGAACTGCTCTCCCAACTGTTAGTCCCCAACAGTCATAGTTAAAACCACCTAAGCCATTCCTTGGCCCTCAACTATTGGGTTTCAGAAGGCGAATAAGGCAATCAGAACAAACCCACTACTACTAAGAATCTCCAGCCGAGCTGAATGTAACAATGCAGACCTACAATATCAGAGAGGCTGATGCAGGATGATTGCCAAGAGTTTGAGGCTAGCATGAGCTATAGTGTGGGACCCCATGTCAACCTGTAGCACTCCAAAAAAGGGGGATGAAGAGGATTTGAAGTTGCTATCAAACCCAGTCTTTGTTGGTGATTTAACCAGAAATGTCAACTCAGAAACAATGGGGACAAACTATCATCTCCCATGTTTATAAGATCAATGAGAGAGCCAGTTTCTGCACAGATGAGAGGAAAACTCACCATCACCACCACCCTTTTTTGCTGTAGTTATATGGATCACTGCTTCCCACGGATATTTTCCCAAATGTGATATTCAGATCAGTGAACCGGAAAGACCATAAAGACCTGCTGTGGCTACTGTCAAGTGCTTTCCAGTGTACTTTCATTATTAGGACCTAAGCAATATGATTCCAAGCCTGTCCCTTTGTAATCCTTTGCAAATGTAACATACTGGAACCAACCTGAAATGTTATAAATCAATGTGTGGGCTCACCAGACCCCAAAATCGGGAGCCTATTTTTGGATGGGAATGTTACTTCCTGATGAAAGAGCTATCCTACTTACTGTTTGTTTACATGGGTATTACAAGTTAAAGGCAATGGCTTAGAGTTTGGGGCAGTTTAGCTTACTAGATTTATTTTGAACGACTAACTGGGCTCAATTGGTGTTCTCCATGCATTGGTCTGGAAACTGCATGGATGAATAAGTCATGGATTCTCCCCGGGAACTTAAGAATGATTTATGGCTGTCAGACTCTAGTGTTCTATATTCATGACAAGCTGTATCTAGCAAGAAAGAGTTAAGATTTCTCGGTTGAAAGAAGACTCAGAGGCATAAGGGAGGCTGCCATTGATTTCTTCTAAGACAGAAGCACATTCAAAAGAGATTTTCTTCCCCTCCCTGATCTGGCTTTACCGATTCCCTTGTGTTTGTCTGCACTTAGTGTTTAAAGATAGCTCCAGCAAGGAGGTGAGAGAGAAAAACAACTCACATAACTACTTTTAGGTAGTTTTCAAATCAAACACGCAGAATTATGTTAGGTTATGAAAGGCTACAAAAATTTTAGTACAGGTACAAGAAAGAGCAATAGTTTTTTCCTAGCCTTCTCCTTTCCCTCTGGTATACCCTCCTATTAAAATAAAAACAAACAAAAATAAATAAAAGCATTGAGTCTTTTGCCTTCTGGAACTTTCTATCAGCAGGAGGTAAGAAATCACGCAAATTGCTGAAAACAAATGGTAATGGGCAGTCATTTCTTTTATAATGGACCATTAGATTATTGTATTTGCATGTATCATTAAAATTTATTGCAAATTCTCTAATGGAATGACAATTCTGGAGATATACTCTGCCTGATACAATTAGAATGTAGGCTTGTAGGAAAAGTTGCTGCAGATTCCCCTTGGGCAGGGCAATGTGTATACTTTGCTTTGAAACTATCAGTGAGAATAAAGAATCTATTGTGAATGTTTTTGTTCAATTTAACATTCTCCTCTAATGAAAATCATGAGACAATTTTCACATTAGCTAGTGATTTGAAGCCTAGCATCCTTTGAAGTGAGTTTCTTTCTTTAATATAAGACATGAAGTAATCAAGATCATGAACATTATCTTTTTTAATTCTTTGATAGAAAATCCAAATAACACTTGTTCAATACCAATTGGTAAACGCTCTGTCTGTCTCTCTCTCTGTCTCTCTCTGTCTCTGTCTCTCTCTCTCTGTCTGTGTGTGTGTGAACAGCTTTTGGGAATTGGTTCACAGCAAAGTAAAATCAGAACTGGGCATAAGGTAATAAGATTCCTATTAAGACAGAACAAGCTCAGCCTTGGTCAAAGAGGCCCACAGATCCAGCACACAGGTTTGATTTCCTAGGAGCGATTCCTGATTTAGTTTCTCTCTCTCTCTCTCTCTTTCTCTCTCTCTCTCTCTCTCTCTCTCTCTCTCTCTCTCTCTCTTGTGTACGTGTTTTCTGTCTCATTCCTCACCTCTCTGTCTTCTGTCTCTGCCTGTCTGTGTCTCTGTTTCTCTCTCCCCCTACTTCTTTCTCTCTTTCCAGTATCTCAATATATAGGTCAGACTAGCCTTGAATTTTCAGTGATCTTCCTGCCTCCATCTCATGGTACTGGGATTAGAGGTTATAGGTTCCATTTGCCACTAAGCCCAAGAAATACCTCCCTTTCTCATCGATACTATGAATTATTGATTCATCACTACCTATGTCCAATGAATTCCTAGTCCATGAATATTGCTCCCTTCTATTCTTTAAAATAAGATAAATTTCTCTCTACTCCTTGCATTTTTATCACTTGATCCAAGGAAATTATAAAACTACATGGAAGTCAATTTCAATACCATTCTGCATCAAGAATAATCAAGAAATACCTCCCGAAGCCTGTAATTTTATACTAGTTTTTAAGTGAACCTAAGAATATTGAAGACTTCATTTTGCATTGCTATATTAGCTCAGCCCATTAAATATTATGCATATATTGTATAAAATGCAAGAATAATAAACAAGAGAGAGTTGTATTTTTTAAAAAGTGACTTTAACATGTATTTTAACTAAATGAATAATTCAAATCAGTCTCCTGGCACCAGAAATACATTCCAGAATATTTTCAAAGATGCATTTTGGTTTATTTGATGTTTCATGACACAATAAGTCTTAGCAATATTCAAATGGTTCATTAAAAGTGAAGGATGACTACTCAGGGGATGCCAGAACCCCAGAAGAAAGATGTGAGTTAAGAAGAATATGAAGTTTCCCCCACCAAGTCAGATGTAAATATTTTTAAAGTTATATTTGAAATGCTTGTGATGTGCTATATAACAAATGAGGAAATGAAGTGTGAAATTAAGTGAATTGCTGAGTGATCAACCAGTTTAAGTGTGTCAAATGGAATCGTCACTAAACCGATAATGTAGCATTAATTACTCTGAAGAGGGCTGTCCTAGAATTCATACACTTTTCAGACAATGTTGAAACATGCAAAGTTATGTGGATCAACATTTTCTGCAGATGTTTTCCCAAATATCGAATCCAAGTAAATGAAATAATAGGAGCATAGGCAATGGTGGGCCTACTTTCTGGTGCTTCCCAAACCACCCAGTTAGAAGACTTGGTTTTAGTTACAATGTGGAACATCTGAGACTGTTATTACCTTTATTATCATCTATTTTCGGCCATTATCCAAAAAGAGTGATTGATTCTGTCTTCTGAAGTGTATATGGATGAATTTGAATTTGAAAGCTATCTAGACTGACTCATGAAAAGAGGGTGATAAATGAGAGGTAAGTTTTCATTTGAAAATGTGTGAGTTAGCAGCAAGGGCCATGTTTGTTAAGTTGCAGACATAGACAAACAATGGGTAAGATTCAAGAATAATTGTAGGGTATCCATGGTTACAACAAACATCTTGTCAACACTCGTTGTTCTATTTATACCTCGAGAAACAAGTTACCAGGCTTCTATAAATAGAGTGGAAATTCATTCATTTCTACCCTAATCCTGTAAATCTCCAATTTTCACCACAATAAAGGAACTGGACCCTAGAGGATAATGGGGGAATGTGTCAGAATATATAGAATTGGCCTTCTGTCTGGAGAAAGTCCCAACATGGTTAAAAAGAGAATAAGATAAAAGGGGAATAATGGGGCTCCCTAAAATCTCCACCAGGTGACTTCTTGGGAATGTGACCCCAAAAGCTCAACAACCTTAAGCTATTTCTAAGGCACCCACTTTTAGAAACAAAAGGAAAATTTTGGTTAAATATATTGGGGCATATTTTGTTTGTTTGTTTGTTTGTTTGTTTGTTTAGAAAATCCAAAAACAATTAGCTACTAAACCAAACCAGGTGGTTTAGACCTAAAATTCCAGCAACTTGGGAGACCAGGGCAGGACAATCTTAAGTTCAGGGCCTACCTGGGCAACTTACTGAAACCTTGCCTCAAAATTTAAAAACAATGTAAGAATTCAGAGCAGGGGACAGTGGTGTCACATGTTCTTAGTCCCAGCACCCAGGAGGCATACACGTCCTCCCAGAACTATAGCCACATCTTATTCTCCACTGTGACAAAAGGCCTGAGAGAACACCTTGATGAGGGAGAGAAGGGTTTGTTTTAGCATCCTAGGAGTTTGACTACATGGAACCAATAAAAAAGTCTTAGTTGATTTGGTAAATAATAGAGGCTGGAATGTAAAAGGAGATTTAAGTTGGGGTGATACTGTCCAAGCTCTCCCTATTATCAGGAAATACACAAAGAAGCTGTCTACATCCTTTCGGTGGAGGTAATGACTCCTATTGGATGATCCAAAACTCTCTCTCCTTTTGACCTTCAGATATAATAGAAGTAATACCTCCACTGGTCTATTCTTGGTTACTATATTCTCTTGTTCGGTGTCCTCTAATTTCCTCCACCTTTGCAAGCACTTATGGTTAAAAATCCTCATAAAATTACCTAATTTAAACATGCCATTCACTCCCTCCCACAACTATAGCCACATCTTATTCTCCACTGACTAGAAAGAAGTCAATAGTGCCCAACCACTTTTCATTACTGTGACAAAAGACCTGAGAAGACACCTTGATGAAGGAGGGAAGGGTTTGTTTTAGTTCCCAATATCAGAGGTTTCAGTTCATGTGTAGTTGGCTTGTGGTGAGGCAGAAAGGCAAGCCAGAGAGGATGGAGTGGAAAATGAAGTGGTAGCCAGTAAATAAAGAACTCAACAGGGGCTCAAGGATAAGATATACCTTTCACATATTCCTCATAATGGGTTGCCCTGTCCAGTCTTAATACAAGGGAAGGAGCTTATTCCTACCTCAACTTGACATGCCATGCTTTGTTGACACACAGGGATGCCTGCCCCTTTCTGAACAGAAAGAGAGGAGTAGTAGATGGGGATAGGTGGGCAGAGGAGAGGTGGAGGGAGGGAATGGGATGAAAGGAGATGGAGAAAATGGCAGTAGGGATGTAAAATAAATGAATAAATTTAATTAATTAAAAATGTATATCCTTCAAAATTAGACGCTGGTAACCCAGGATCTCCAAAAGCCACACCCCAACAATTCATCTAGCTATTAAATCAAGGGAGTTTTAGTTACCTAGTGAGGTACTTCTTCTAACTGGGCCCCAGCTCTCAATATTCCATTTGTGGATAAGTTCATCAAAGGACAAATCTGTTGACAAAGTTACAGTCCTCATGATCCAATCACCTCTAGCAGCACCACTAACTGAGTACTAAGCCTTTGTGAAGGATACTTCATATACATATGAAAACACACATGGCACATGTGCATCCCTGTCCACTATAAATCTCTAGAATCATATTGTTTTAAGGTGCCTCCCCCCAGGTACATAATAATTATAGGAAAACTGAGGAAATAAAAAGAAATCACTGGGTGATTTCACAAGCCTGAGTCAATTGGTATTGATATTTTGGTGTGAAAACCCGCAGAGGACTAAGAATTTGGCACTCCCACGAACAAATATCCTTTATGCAATGTTTAGTATGTGTAGATAAAATAACTAGTGTGGAGGAAGTGTGGAACACAGGGATGCTGGGTGTTTCTAGCCTCCCCGAACATCCCCAGGGATACAGCTCCCCAAAGTCCTGCCCTTCACTCAACTGTGCCTTGAGTCTACTATCTCCATCTCCAAGCAACCACTCAGAGCGTTTCTTCCAACAACATACACTACTATGGGTGAAAGCAAACCTGCAAACACAAGTTTCTTCACTGTGGCAATGCTTCCAAGGATGTCCCAGTACTCTGTTGCTCTTTCACCTAGTGTATTTCTCAGCCATTGGTACACTGGGCAAATGTCCACACCTTCTTCCACTCTGTTACCAAAGTAAGCATGGTAACAGGAGAGCACTTCAATGTAACAGTGGTAAAAGGCAAACAAAAAGCATAATGGTCAGTCTTCCAGTGGAAGTGCCAGCTGGTCTGGTTTCACAGTCATCTCCACAGAAATTTCTCTGTGAAAGGTTCAAAAAGGCATTCATTTCTAGCTATCCATAGCTGGTATGGGGGGGGGGATCAAAACTGTTTACAACGAGTATGTCCACTCGAATGGCTGGAATGGTCTATAGCTTAATGAACCTCATGGCTAGACTGCACCTACCCTTGTGGGGGGGGGGGGTGAAAGGAACTTGTACAATCAAGGACTCTGCCCACTGGTTAACAGGACATGTTATTGCTAAAAGCACAGGAGCAATGGTGACATCTTGTGTCGGGTTAAAAAGTAACAAGATCTTGATTCCTCACGGGTCTCTTGGGAGCACTTCAGGTAAGCTTTGGCTACAATTCACCTTTCTTTTATCTGCTCCTTTTAGCTGTTGATCAAATAATAAAACAAAGCAAAGCTTTTCTCGTATGTGAAGATGAAGACCTGTAGGAATGACAGGAAATAAATATCACATGGCATCTGACTGATCTCATTGCTACCTCAATGACTAGACACCTAGGAATCCCATTCTAGTTCTAAAACTCAGCCTTTCCACCATGCTTAAATACCATTAGCTCTGGACCCAACTGTAGTCAGCCCAACACAGCCACAGGTAGTTGCAGTGTCATAAAGAAATAGCTCTATTCCAGAACCTGGAAGGGACAAGTCCCCCAGAGCACAGGGGAAGTGGGGGGCAGCGAATGGAGAGAGAAGTAGGAGAAAACTAGGGGGAGGAAAGGAAAACATGTGCGACCAGGAAGATTGAGCCCAGTTAGGAATAGAAGACAAGAGAGAGAGAGAGAGAGAGAGAGAGAGAGAGAGAGAGAGAGAGAGAGAGAGAAAACATAAAAGAGGGAGCCAATATTGGTTTGAAGAGAAAATTGAACACAAAGAAAGGTCTAGAGAACTACAAGACTGCTGCCAACTAACAATTTGAGCTTCCGTGGAAAGGCTACCATAAATGTCCTTCCCGGAGAGTGAGATCAACAACTAACTTATCCATGGAGCCCTCATCTAATACTTGTCAGAAACAGGAGCAAACACGCATACATAAACACTGAGTTGAAGTAGAACCCAGATGCAGATGGAGAGGACAAGATCAGGTTGCAGACACACATAGAGACAGCTTACCTGAACAAGGAGGAGCTAAAGGGCCACCAGACTGATAGCTGGGAAGCCAGCATGGGACTGACTCAGGCCCCCCTGAATATGGGTCTCAGCCAGAAGGACTGAGTAGTGTAAGGGACCTCAGACAGTGGAGCCAGGATGTATCCCTGGTGCACAAAAGGACTTTGCAAACATATCCCCCATGGAGGGATAACTGCCTTAATCTAGAGACAGGAGAGAAGCCCTAGACCCTACTTCACATGACCTGTCAGATCTACATGACCCCAACTGGATGGCATTTTGCTACATATGGAATTGGGGTGGGGGGATGGGAGGGAAGTGTGGTTAGAGTGCATGTGAGAGCGCAGAGAGGGTAAAAGGGAGGGAAGGAGGGAGGGACGGAGGAAGGGAGGAAGGGAGGGAGAGGGAATTGGGATCGACATGTAAAATAATAAATTAAATTAAAAAATGCTTTGACTCCAAAATTTAAGTTCAAGGACAAGTTACTGGGGAAAAGTTTTCTATTTTTGTTTCCACAGAAAATGAAAAGCTGTGGATTCCTTCCAGACTAATGTGGTTTGATCAAGCCAGACTGCCTGAAACAGAGTACCAGGTGATCCTACATTCAAAACAGCTGGACAAAGCAGCCTTACAGACTACAGCTAGGATTTCTGCATCTTCTTAGAATCCCCCATGACAGCGCCCCTTACCAACAGGAAGTATTTTGGAAAGAACGACACCCAAATTCCCAAATATTGTCTATAAATGTTTGTTTTAATTTAAATGGACTTGGATATATATATATATGAAATAGTTCTATTCTACTGCATTGGCAACTTTCCCCATCTCATTTCTATGTTAGCCTTTTAGACACTGCATGACATGAATGGACCCTCTGGAACCCAGCAGGTAAAGAATGATGGGGTGATGGAAGTAAGCTGCAAAAGCAAATCTCTTGTTTCTTTTGCTTTCCTTGAAAGTGGTACTTCTTAGCACTGGTCACATAGATCTTAAAAAGCATCAATACTATAACTGGACCAGTTGCAGACCAATGAGATTGCAATTTACAAGGGCTGAGCCAGACAGCTTTTTGAAATAAATTCCTATCTAACTGCCTCCTTCCTTCTTTCCTCCTCCCTCCCTACCTTCTTTCCTTCCATTTTTCCTTCTACTATCTCTCCTTCACTCCCTCTCTCCCTCAATCCCTCTTACTCTTTCTCTCTCTGCTTTTTTTTGGGGGGGGATCAGGATCTTACTTTGTAATTCTGCTGGAATCAACTATGTAGTTCAGGTTGGCATCTAACTTGTGATCCTCTTTGTCTCTTTGTCTCAACCTCAAAAGTGTTGGGATCTCAGTTAAGAGCCACATCTAATCGATCCTGGCTTTTGCTTTCTTGCCTGGGAACACAGCCACTGTGGTGTGAGAAATCACAAGCCACATGAAGTGGACATGACTCTACCCTATGTGATGTCCAGTTAATAGCCAGTATCAAACACCAGAGTAATCAATGTATGAGCCTTTGATAATTCAGGCCTACAGCCATCCAGTTACCTCAGCTAATGCACAATTTATCAAAGACAATCCATCCCCATTAATTTTCCTATTTTAAGGCACTGAAGGGTGTCTTCACAGCACTGGATAGGTAGAACAATTTCAACCCTGGTTTTATATGAGGAAATGGAGACAGCAAGAATAGAAGTTAAGCCACTTAAGGTAGGCAGACAGTAAGAGGCAGAGAGAAGAATAGTCTGGATCAAGAGCCTAGGCTGTATCACTAGAAGGCATCTCCTGCTGCGCCAGCAACTGAAAGCAAAGATCTAAAAAATAAACCTCTGTAGACCTCTGAAAATAACACTACTCCTTGTGCCTTCAAACCCAGAGCAACACAAAAAGGGAAGAACGGCCTGCCCTTTCCACCACTCTAGCTTTTTGTTTCTTTCCTTGTTTCATTTGTATTTTGAAAAAAGGTCTTCCTGTCTATTCCTGGCTATCCTATAAGTTACTATATAGACCGGGCTAGCCTTGAGGTCACAGAAATCTGTCTGCCTCTGCCTCTGAATGCTGGGATTAAAGTCATGTGCCACCACCCTGCATAAACTGGGGAAAAGCCTGAGGAAATATGATCCGCACATATTTCTTTGTCCATATAATTAAGGTAATACTGTTATTTAGTTCTAGAGTGTTTCATTTTGTAATTAATTTCTCTGGCAATTATTGTCTATTTCACCAGTAGTCTTTGAAATAACTGATTTGAAAGACTCATTTATAAAGTGAAATTACTGCATTGAGGCCAGTGAGACAGTTCAGCCAGGTAAAGACAGGAGAGAACCAACTCCTAAAACTTGTCCTCTGACCTCCACATGCACTTTGTGGCATACATGTGTGTGCACGCACACACACACACACACACACACACACACACATACACACACACACACACACACACACACACAGAGAGAACATAATTTTAAAAATCAAGAAGTAGTACATTCTACATTGCTTTTAAATTATCTCCTTTGAGGTTGTGTTGTGTACCCTTGTGTTTAAAGATTAAATATTTTAGAATTATTAAAACAGAAGTATTGAATCAGAAGAATCTTTTTAGGGTATTGATTAAAATACTGATTTTAAGTGTGAATAATTTAATCCAAATAACTCCATCGTTTTCTTTTAATTATCTACTTATCATGGAGGAGGAGCACATGATTCCCACATTAGACACATGGAGGTCAGAGGGCAATTTTGTGGAGTCACTTCTCTCCTTCCATCACGGGATCAGGGGTGGAAACCAGGTGACTAGGGTTACACAGCAAGTGCCTTTATCTGGTAAGCCAAATCACTGGATTTGTTTCTTTTAAACATACTTGTTCCTAACTTGGTGTCAAGACCCTATTCTCTTGGTTTTCCCATCTCCTCTGGTTTCTCTTCTCAGTCTTTGCTCCATTCTTCTCTATTCTGGAATATTCAAAGGCTCATTCCTATCTCTTTCCCTCTCTGTCTCCCCCTCCATCACCTCATTCTAATTCAAGACATCAAATTCCACATGCCTAACTTTACCCACAGCTATATCTTCACACACATTTCTCTCCAACTTTTAGGTTCTTCAATCATATACTTAACAATTGTGTGTGACACACATCTCAGCATCTTAAACTCTCCTGCCTAAAACATCACCTCTTCCCCATCTCAGGAAATAGCACTAACGGCCATCCAGTTACTGAGGCAAAGCAACTTGAGACTTTCCCAAGTTCACCCTACTCATGAAGAGGCTTTGAGAACTTGACTTTGAAACTTTCCAGGCTCTTACTACTTCGCCTGCATTGCCATTCCCCGAGCATCTTGCCACTTCCTTGGAAAACTGTAATAGTGCCTCTCTCCAGAATATCTCCTTGCCTGAAGTTATTCCTGCCCCATACTGTCTAGTAGCCAAAATGGGCCCTTCTGTAGCTAGGATCTTGTCATATTCCTGGCTCAAAATTCTCCAACGGCTCTCCTTTTCCTTCCACACTTAGCACTTCCTGCACTGTTACATTTCCATGGCTGGTGCCACTTTTTAAAAAGAGTTGTAGAAAACATTTAATTTATTGATCTGTTGGGGAAATTTGACACACCATCACTGTATCCCAGTGGAGCCATTAATCTTGTAGCTTGGATGACATTAGCCGCTTCGTTTTTATGATGCTGCTAAGGAATCAGCTCTCTGCAGAGGCCCAAGAGGAAGGGCTTTGGAGAAATATGCAAGTTCCTCCAAAATATTTCCAAAAGCTCTGTTCATTCAATTCTCTTTTTCATCATTCACAATGTTTATCTTCCTAAGATTAGTGCTAACATGTTTGATTTGAGTTTTTTTGCCTTGAAGCTATTTTGGCTGACTATATGAACTATAATCCTGGTCTTCTGCCTTCTTAATTTGTTCTAAGCCACTGTCTTGGATATCCTACTTGGCTACTCAAGCTCTAGGTGGGGCAATCTGAGGGTATAGGGAGTATTGTTTTTCAGCATGGTATATGGCTTTTATATTGCATCATTAGTTTGTTATATTCTTGAGTATAAGCTCCACGAGGGTATTTTCCCTCATGTACCCCAAGAACCTATGCCACTTGTTTAATATCTGCTAAATAAATGAAAAAAGTGATATTTCTCTTTACCCTGAAAGCTCTGTAACCTTTATGGAAAGATACTAGGATGGTTAGTGCTCATTGTCAACCTCACATAATCTAGAATCACCTGGAAGGAGGCCCTCTGGGCATATCTGTTGGGGGTTATATTTATGTCAATTAAGGTAGCAAGCCACAACAACTGTAAGTGGCACTGTTCCCTAGGCAGGGGATCCTGAACTGCATAGGAGCAGAGAAGGGGTCTTGAGCATGAGCAAGTGTATGTGCATTCCTTGCTCTCTCCTGACTGCAGATGTAATGGGATCAGCTACTTTAAATTCCTGTTACTGTACCTTGAACTGTAAACTACAAATAAACCTTCCCTCCCTTATGTTTTTCAGAGACTATTATTAGAGCAACAAAAAAGAAATAAGATAGACAGCACAACCCTATTCACCCCTAACCCCACCCTCATGAACAGGTTATTGCCTGCTGGGCCCCTAATCTCTTCATATAAGCATAGCATCTGTTCAGATTCTGTCAGTCTCCTTACTTTTGCTTGCGGATACCTGCAAGTTGTCAACAGGAAAGTCTCAAATTCAAGTAAGTTTCATTGGAAATGTTTGTGCTGTCCTAGTCTTTTCTCATGTCCTACCTTTGAGCCATTAGACCAGTGATTCTCAACCTTCCTATGCTGAAACCCTTTATTATATATAGTTCCTCATATTATGGTGACCACCCACATAAAATTATTTCATTGTTACTCAAAACTGTAATTTTACTACTGTTATGAAGTGTAATATAACTATCTGATATGCAATCCCAAAGGGGTTGTGGCCCACAGATTGAGAACCATTGCTCTAGACTGAGAGCAAACCACAGGAATAGCTAGATTAACATAATGCATTAGCTCATTAAGTACTACATTATCAGCAGGGCAGTTGTGGTGCATGCCTTTAATCCCAGCACTGGGGAAGCAGAGACAAGTAAATCTCTGTGAGTTCGAGGCCATCCTGATCTACACAGCAAGTCCCACAGCAGGCTCCAAAGCTATACAGAGAAACCCTGTCTTGAGAAACCAACAAAGAAGTATTACAATATCACACCCAGAAAATGTCAAACACCTCACTTTTCACACTGGATAGATCATGTAGACTGAATATCAATTAAACTGGAGCAGACATAAATGACACTGTAGACCAATTGGACCCAAAAGACTTGTACAGAACATTTTTTCCTTATTTTACATATGGATCCCAGTTCCCTTTCCCTCCCATCCTCCCATGTCCCCCCACCACACCTACTCCCCAAGAAAGGTGAGGCCTTCCAGGATGGATCATCATAATCTATCAAGACATTTGGGGTAGGGCCTAGACCCTTCCTTGTGTCTCCAGGCTAAGGGAGTATCCATCCATGGGAAATGTGCTCCTGAAGTCCATTCATGCACCAGGGATACATCCTGGTCCCACTGTCAGAGTGTACAGAACATTCTATCCAACAACAGTAGAACAGAGATTCTCCTCAATGTACAGTGGGGTTACATTCTGATGTCCTCATCATAATCTGCAAATGTCACACAAGGAAAAAATGCACTTAACATATCTAGATTACCAAACATCTAATTTAGCTTAGCCTGCCTTAAGTGTGATCAAACCACATTAGTCTACCATTGAGCAAATTCGTCTAACACCAAGCATCTTTTATAATAAAAGATTGACTGCTTCTTGAAATTTACTGAATATCATACAGAGGAAAAAAGCAATTACATGGGAATGTTTTATCTGAACTTTTTTGCATATGCATATGTGTGTGGTGTGCATGCATGCATGGCAACACACATGAAGGTTGCACATACAGAGGTATACACATGTATATAGAGTCCTAAGGTTGATATCAGGTGTCTTCCTCAATCAGTATCCATCTTATGTACTGAGGGTCTCTCACTGAACCTCAAATTGGCCATTTTAGCTAGTCCAACAAGCCAAGATGATTTGCTTACCATGGGATGGGATTACAGGAGGACCATGCCCACATGGCTTTAATGTGAGTTCTAAGCATCTGAACTCCAATCCTCACATTTGCATGGTGTAATGGCTTGATTAGGTATGGCCTCCATAGACTCATGTCTTTGAATGCTTGGCCCATAAGGAATAGCACTATTAGGAGGTACAGACTTATTGGAGTAAGTGTGTGACTGTGAGGGCAGGCTTAGAGTTCTCATATGCTCAAGCCAGGTCTAGTGGCTCCCTGTCTTTTCCTGTTGCCTGTGGATCAAGATGTAGATCATCTTCTCCAGCACCATGTCTGCCTGAATCCACCATGCTTCCTACCATGGCAGTAATGAACTAAACCTCTGAAACTGTAAGCCAGACCCAATTAAATTGTTTTCTTTATAGGAGTTGTCATGGTCATGGTATCTCTCCACAATAATAGAAACCCTAACTAAAACACATGATGTGGAGGTTTATATGGAAAGCATTTTACCAACTGATTCATCCTCCCCAGCCTGCTTTATCAAAATTTTAAAGTTTAAAGGTTCAAAGTTAAACCATCATAAGTCAGGACCATCTATGCACATTTTTCTCAAGAGCACATAGGAAATTCATTACAATAGATCATAGAATAGGTCTTGTGGTGGTTTGAATGAGAATATCCCTCAAGGCTCAGTTGTTTGAATATTTAGTACCCAGATGATGGCACTGTTTGGGTAGGTTTAGGATGTGTGACTTTGCTGGAAGAAATATATCACTGGGGGTGGGTTTTGAGATTAAAAAAAAAATTCATGGTACATGCCTTTAATCCCAGCATTCAGAGGCAAAGGCAGGCAGATCTCTGTGAGTTCAAGGCCAGCCTGGTCTACAGAACTAGTTCCATGACAGGCTCCAAAGCAATACAGAGAAACCCTGTCTCAACAAAAAACCTCATGGTCTTCCCAGCTCTCTCTCTCTCTCTCTCTCTCTCTCTCTCTCTCTCTCTCTCTCTCTCTCTCTCTCTCTCTCCATCTGTCTTTTACTCTCTGGCACTATAAATCCAAATAAACTGCCCCTTCTATAAATTGCCTTGTTCATAGAAAAGTAACTAATACAGGCCCCAAAACAAGTTTCAACAGATCTAAGAAGGTAGAAAACGTATGACATTTTTTTCAACTACAATGCTATAAAACCAGAAATCAATAACTAGAAGAAATTCTAACAAAAAGTTGAAATGAAACAATGTATTCCTGAACAACGAATTCATCAAAGAAGAAACCAAAAGGGAAATCAAGAGATATCTTGACATAAGCAAAAATGCAAATACACCAAATCCTATGAGATGTAGGGAAAGCAGTTATAAGTTTATAGCAATGAAAAAAGAAAGCTCTCCCATAACCTAACTTTGTACCTAAAAGAACCTGAGAAAGAACTAAGTTAAAATTAAGAAAGAGAAAAATATTAGAACAGAAAGAAATGGAATAGAGACCACCACCACCCCCAAAATAGAAAAGATTAATAAAATGAAGAGTGTGGGTTTTTTTTTTGAGAAGATAAAATTGAATTGACAAACCTGCAAATGAAGAAAAAAATAAGTCTAAAAGAGGAATAAAATTATAAATGCAAGAGAAGACAGAACAATTGACCACAGAAATGCAAAGGCTTGTAAAACTACTATGAAACTACAATGAACAATTGTAAATTAACAAACTGGCTAACTGAACAAGAACAGATAAATTCCTAGAAATGTATAATCTATCAAAGCTGAACCAGAAGGACAAAGGGAAACTGAATGAATAAAATGTAAGTAAGGAGTTTTAACCAGTGAACATACACTTTCCCCCAAAAGAAAAGCTCATGTCAGGCATAGTAGAGGTAGAAAGTTCAAGAGTTCAGGGTCTTCCTTTGGCTACACAGAGTTTAAGAACACCCTGAGATACAGGAGACACTGCCAAAAAAATAGACCATGGAAGAGAGGACAGAAAGAATGTAAGAGCCAGGGGAGAGGGTAGAGTGATGTGCAACACTTTTCCTGGAATGATGTGCTCATTGCCCTCTGGAACTCTCAACAGCCTGCACAAAACCTGCATGAGATTCTTTCACAGAGCAGAAAGAGCTCATGAGGCCCTGCCCCTTTCTAAGGACTCAGAGGTAGTTAACAGTTGCAATGAAGGGGAGGCACCTGAGACCAACCCTTTTCTGAGGATCTATGAGCAGTTAATGGTGGCTATGGAAGGGAGGGACATTTTCCTGGGTGATTTAGCCATTAGTAAGGTGTTCATGATGCTCTTGTAAATAATTCCTCACACACACACCTAATTATACTCATTTGATCACACACACACATGAAAGTAGAGGGAAGGCTGGTTGGGAAAAGTGTAATGGGGTGAATATGTTGAAAATATGTTTGTATGTAAACATCATAATAAAACTCATTATTGTGTATAATTAATATATGCTAATAAAAATTATTTTAAAAAGGGAAAATTAAAATATAATGACCATATGATTCAGTGGTACTACTTCTGTATATTTTCCCAAAGGAATGGAGAACAAAATCTTGGGATAAATGCACTTATTAGTTCCTTGCTACATCATTCTTGCTAAATAAAACATGGAGTTAACCTAAGTGGCTATCCATAATTAAATAGAGGAAGAAAATGAGGTGTGTGGGAGCTAGAAAGATGACTTAGTGATTAAGAGCTCCTACTGCTCTTCCAAAGGATCCAAGTTTGGTTCTCAGTACCCTGTCAGGTGTCTCACAACCACCTGTAACTCAAGCTCCAAGGGATCTGACGCCCTCTTCTGGACTCCATAGGCACTTGTACTCATGTGCATATACCCACATGTAGACACACACAAACACATGTGATTTTTAAATAATAAAAATAAGGATTCAAAAAAGAAAGTGAGGTATACACATATGATGGAATCATCACAGCCTTTATATAAAGAAGGAAATCCTGCCATTTTTTAAGAAATAGAAATAAACATGACGATCACAGTTATATACAGAATCCAAAATGTTCAAACTCACAGAAGCAGAGAGTACAAGTGTGGTTACCAGAATATAGGAAGGTACAAAAATCCCAGGAATGTCCGGAGAATCAATTTTAGAAGTCTAATGTCCAGTATGGTAAGGACAGGTCAGAGCCATATACTGCATTCTTTGCATTTGCTAAATATGCAGATCTCAGAGCTCCTTACAAAGAAAAAGAAGCTGTCAGGTGTTAGATATGTTAATGACCTTGATCATGGTGATTATTTAAGTTATGTGCATAACAAGTTATCAAGTTATACATCTTATCAATATACAATTAAAATCAAGCCAGGAATGGTGACACACACCTGTAATCTCGGGGAACCGAGGCAGAAATTTGGTGAATTCAAGGCCTGCCTGGGTTACACAGTGAGTTCTAGGACAGCCTGGGCTGTTATAGAGTGATATAGTCTCAAAATAATACTATTAATATTAATTATGACAGTAATTTTTCAAAATAGTGTGGAACTGTGCATGTAACTTAGTGGTACATACTTAGCATGAGGCTCTGGGTTCAATTGTTCGCATTAGCACCACAAAACAATAATGATGATGATAAAAGATGACATAGTCAGTGATTCGTGCCTGTAATCCCAGTATTTGGGAGGCTGCTGCAGGAGGAGTACCATGAGTTCAAAACCAGTTCAAAACCAGGGCTATATAGTGAGTTATATACATTTATGACCAGTATGAGCTAAAGTAGCCCATGGAATATTTACATTTCAAAAATAAATGCTGTACAGGGACAAATACAAACTCTCAAGAAATGCCAAGTCTCTGTTACTCAAGATTTGGAAAACAAAGTCAGGGCTGTGGAGATGACATTTGCTGAGCAAGCATAAGAACTGAAATTAGAATCCCTAGAACCCATATGAGGCCAAGCACACAGCGCACACCTATAATCTCAATACTCCTACAAGGAGATGGTCAGTAGAGACAGAAGGGTCACTGGAAGCTTTCAGATCAGCTACATGGCTTAAGTACAGTGAGGAGAAAAAAAAAGATGGAAGGAAAGGACCAACATCCAAGGCTGCACAAATTTGGACAAATAAGCACACGCACAGACACACACAGGAGCATACAAGAAAATAAAAGCAATTTGATATTAACAATAAGAAAAAAAAAAACAGTAGACTCATTAACTCACCAAATACTTAGTGAGCAGCTAGTGGCAGACATTGTGCTAGAATCTGTGAGTAGAGTAAATGATCTCCAATCCAACATCTGGGTTTAAATACTTTATTTAGGGCTGAGAATGTAACTCTGTAGCTAGAGCTTTAGCACAGGCTAGACCCTGGGTTTCAGCCCCAAGTAGCCAAACTGAACAAAAACAAAGCTTCCTATAATATCCATAACATGAATT
The DNA here is from genome assembly GCF_943737965.1 of Phodopus roborovskii. Lineage (NCBI taxonomy): Eukaryota > Metazoa > Chordata > Mammalia > Rodentia > Cricetidae > Phodopus > Phodopus roborovskii. Next base: position 1,277,092 of record NW_026125811.1, read on the forward strand.
TATATCAGTTAGCTTATTTTTTCTGCAGAAGAATCCAGCATCAATTATTAGACACTGAGTAGGTCTGTTTCTTTGCCAGGCAAATATTTAGAAAGCACAAAGGAATTTTCTTTAGGATCCCTGCATGAAAGGCTGTTAATGCAAAAGATGGGTTTGGAAGAAAAATCTGACCTTCTAAGAAAAGCCAATACATTACAATACTATTAAGTCAATGAAGGATTTTAGTATTCCCTGTTTGGGCAGAAGGACCCACAAATGTCACAAATCTCTCTCTCTCTCTCTCTCTCTCTCTCTCTCTCTTTCTCTTTCTCTGTCTCTCTCTCTTGTACGCACGTGCGCGTGCACACACACACACACACACACAAACACACACACACACACACACCAGAATTGGCCTGCGTCATCTGCTCCATCTGAACTGATCTTAGGGTGGGATCATGAATAATAAGAATCAAGCTGGGAGCTCCCTCTGTTTCTTATTTCACAAAGGCCTTTCCTGTATCAGCCCTGATATAGTATAGCATCTTGTGAGGAAGACTCTGCTTTGTCTATTTTGCAGAATAAAGAAACAAAGATCAGTGAATTTCACAGGTATACCTATACTACAAGTGCTGGTGCCAGCTTGTAAAATGCTGAATCACGTGCATCAGGGTGGAATTTTTGCTGTTTCTTGGTTAACAATGATTTATATATATTATATATATATATATATATATATATATATATATATATATATATAATTCTGGCAGATACGTTTTAGCTATTGCATCCCATTGGTGGGCCATTGTGCCCAAAGCTTGTGTCTTGGGCTTCAAATAGCCTATACAATTCCCATCAATAAGGTACTGAATTCTAGAAGTAAAAAAAAAAAATCTATTCCAAAAATATTGGCTCTTTCTGAAAAGAAAAAAATCAAGGTAAGAAGCCCTGGGTCTGATCCCTATCTAACACGTGCATATGATTCCAGTGGGAACAAGAGTATCAAGACTTTGTGGTCATCTTTGGCTACATAGCAAAATTCAGGCCAGCCTGTGACATAAAACAATGTGTCACAAAATGAAAATTAAATAAATATATATATATACATAAATAAGCATCTCTCCCATTCTAATGTCAAAATGGAGGTTGTTCTTTGTTCAAGAGAGAAAGAGAGAAAGAGAGAATCAAGAGGGGGTTTTGAGGGTTTGACTGGTTCATGAAATATTTCCCGCGCGCGCGCGCGTGTGTGTGTGTGTGTGTGTGTGTGTGTGTGTGTGTGTGCTTAGAATTACACTTAGGGCCCTACACATGCATGTTCTATATCTGAACTACATTCCCAGCCCTGAAATTATGACATGGATAGAAATAGCATCAGTGACAGTGGAATAGAGTATGAAATAGTCACATTTGCTATTGCACCTAAGTTTCTTGAGATGATAAATGAGAAATGATGAAATAAATAAAGCTGAAAGGAACACTAGACAAATTAATCTAGTGTTTATGACAATTTGACAAGTAACACTAAAAGTGCTCATTTTTTCATCTATATTAAAAAGACTATGGTGCAAGCACCTAGGAACAATAAATACTCAAAATATTCATAGACAGGACAATGGACAAAAGAATCATGTGTCTTCTCCAAATGCAATTTACAAGCACCAGTCAAAGGGGAGAGACTTTGGCTGCTGCTATAGTTTGGGTCTTCAAGTCCTCCAAAGGTCCACGTGATACTGAAGCCTTTGGGAAGTAGGAGCTAGTGGGAAGTTTTTAGTTCACTGGAAATGTGACCTTGTAGAAAATAATAGAGGCTTCCAGTCAATAAAGTGAGTAGTTTTTCTTGGATCCTCAACTCTCACCATGATATACTCTTACAAGGCCAACTGATTATGAACTGATAACTCTACAACTGTGATCCAAAATAAACCTTTTCTCTTAATAAGTTGATTCTCTTGGGTTTTTGTTGTGGAAACAGAAAGTTAACTAACACAACTCCTACCAACACTATAGACAGTGAGCTCCTGACCAGGTACAATTACATAGGGAGACCACGTCTCAAAAAAAACACAAACACCATGAATGTTTTAATGAACATTAGAAGCTTGAATGAAAAGACATTACATATGATGCCATGTTTTATAAAATTCAAAATGAAACTGAAATTGTGCTAAAGGTATTTTGTTTTAAAGGAGGGGAATATGAAATTCAGAATACTCATTTTGGTGAGAGATGAAGAAATTAAGAAGGACAGCCAGCCTCTGGATGTTTATATTTTAGTATTCTTCACACCCTACATATTGATTATATGTTGTATTTATTACTTTATATATAAAATATCATCTGATAAAAACTTTCAGGAAAAAATGTATTTTCTTCCATCCCATTGTGGTGCAAATTCTCAAAAGATCTTAAGAATGAGTTAGGGTTGTGACTCCATGATCAAGCACTTGCCTTGCATGCATAAGGTCCCAGAGTCAATGTACTGCCATTGACAGAAAATTCTTAGAAATGGTCTTCTTTCTTTTCATGATAAATTAAAGATTCAATAGCATTCCTATGGCTCAGGGGTTAAGAATTATTACTACTCTAGCAGAAGCACTGAGTTTGCTTTATATCATCCATGCGGCAGCTCCCAAACACCTGGGACTACAAAAACAGGGGATCTGACTCCTTCTGATGTCTGAGGGCTCCTGCATGCAAGCTACATGTACATACACTCAGGCACACACATATGCATATAAAATTAAAGAGATATTTAGAAAAATAATACTTGACATGGTGATTCATGGCTGTTAGTTCATCATTTGGAAGGGGAAGGCAGGAGGATCAGGAGTTCAAAGACAGCCTTGGCTACAAAGGGAGTTTGGGAAAAGGCCAGTCTTTAAGATACCCTGTCTCAAACACACACACACACACACACACACACACACACACACACACACACACGTGCACACACACACGTGCACACACACGAATTGAGAAGCAAGACAAGCAGGTAAAGTCTAAATTTTGGTGCATTGGACCAATAAGGCATTTCTGCAGATAACCTTTAAAGTGGCCCTCTCTGCTAACACAGCACATTCTGAAAGTCCCAAATCACCGTCCCAACTTTAATCTGGCTCATGTTAGCTAGCCGGCTTCTTTCCACCAGATAAGACCATTTGACAGTTTCAGTAATCACTTCGAGAATTTATCTTTTGATTCACCAGAACAAATCCTCAATCTGGAACACTGGCCAGGTATTTTTCAAAGGCTGGGAAAATAACAGCATCACCCACAGCTGGCACCATTCTTGGTGTCCTTGATGCTCCAAAGTAAGAAGAGTTCATAAAATAACAGGGAAGTATTAGCAAAGCCTTGGGAGATATGAATTTATGATTGAGAGTTTTCCTGAGAACAATTCCCCGCATGGTTAAGATCCATTTTCAAGGAGCAGTGGGATCATATGATGTGTTTTGACTTGATTTTCCATTTTTCTTGTCCATATGTTAGTGTCAGGGTCAGTGAGAGTGGAAAGAGAAGGAGGCCAAGAGAGAGAATGAAGTGAAGACAGGAAAGGGGGTATGGAGAGAGGGAGGTGACAAGAAGAGGGTAATAGAGAGATGGAAGGGGAAGGCTAGTGGAGGAGACAAGATGTGGGAATGGGAAGGTGGGGCGATAAGTCACATAGACTGATCACATTTCCATAAATTATCTCACTGCTGTCTTGTTCTTGTGGGGAAGATCAAGAAGTTTTGACCCACCAAAGAGAGAAGTTCTAGAGGCTTGGGATGTGGCTCCATGTAGAGTGCTTGCCAAAGCCAAGCATGAGATGAGAACCAGGCTTGAATCTCTAACAGCAAATGAGAGAGGCAGGAGATTTTAGAATCTGCCTTAAAGTCATACAGTTAATATATGTTTGTCTTAGTTAGGGTTTCCACTGCTGTGATAAAACAATGTGACCAAAATCAAATTGGGGAAGGAAGAATTTTGTTAGCACAAAAAGTCAAGGCAGAAACCTGAAGGCAGGCACTGAGACAGAAACCATGGGGGAATCTACTTACTCACTTGCTATTCCTCGCTTGTGCAGCCTGTTTTGTATACAACCCATGACTACCAGTCCAGGGATGGCACCACCCCCAGTGGGCTGGGCCCTCCCCCATTAATCATTAATTAAGAAAATGCCCTATAGGCTTGCCTACAAGCCAATCTTACTTTTTCGCATCCTTTCTTGTCAGATGACTCTAGATTGTGTCAAGTTAATTAAAAAAAAAAAAAGACAATCAATGTCCAAATTGAACTGCAGCTCTTTCTCACTGTGAATTAAAGGTGCTTCTAGCACCCACCTGGGGAAAGCTGAAGTTCCAGAATGTAAAACGAAAGCTTTATGGCCCAGGGCCTGTAACACAGAGATGAGAAGGGATCACAAAAGCATGAACGGTGGAAACACTCATCTTAAATGAGAAGAATAATCATTTTAACTAATTTTGCTAACAATTCCAACAAACGGGATGTGACCAAAAGAAATGGGACAGGTAACTCTGAAGTGGACAGCCAGCTAAACAGAATCAGGATGAACTTTTGAAGAAGGAGGAACCTAAAAGGAATGGAAGGTAAAACTGGCTTCAAATAAGAAAACACATTTGGGGGCCTGGATAGATGGCTCGACACTTAAGACCACTGGATGTTCATTCAAAGGCCCCCAGGTTGACTTCTAGCATCTACATGGTAGCTCACACTATCTGTATCTCCAGTCTCAGGATCTGACGCCCTCTTGTGGCCTCCACAGACACCAGACATTCAGGCAAAACATCCATACACATAAAAATAACAAAATTTAAAAAGAAGAAAACACATTTCCATTGATTCAGTTGTGCAATCCCAGGTGAGCTAGTATCAGGAGACTCTAATATAGGGCTCTAAAAACACACTTCTAATTATCTAATGAGAATACTATAGGGCTCTTTTAAAAATGTGAATTAGGGTCTCACACTATAGCTCATGCTGGCCTCATCCTCACTGCACTCTTCCTGCCTCCATATCCTGAATGCTGGGATTAGAAGCATCAGCCACCATGCCTAGTTGTAATGCAATTTACTAAACTAGAAGAGAGTGCAACAGCATATTCTTGAGATCTCAACACTAGGGAGGCAGGAGTTCAAGGCCAGCATGAGCCCCATAGTGGGTACTAGGCCAGTCAGTACTATATAATAACATCTAGACAAAAAAAAAAAAAAAGCATACAGGAAAGATTAAAGGACTTTTTTGTGAGCTAGTACTTGAAAGGTTAAGAAATGAATATAGATGCAGTATAGGTGCAGGGGAGGGGGACCACACCTACATTTGAGTATGCCTTATTCTTTCCCTGATCATCTCTCTAATAACTCCTGTGGTTAAGATCTATGTTTAAAATATCTTTTTAATAAATCTTCAAATCCCACCCAAAAATGTGTGAAAAAATAAGAAATGGCCAAATAACCTGTCCCTGACCATTGCAACTCCAGTGAGGGCGTCACATAAGAACAAAGTTAGGACAGCACATCCATGGAGTCAAGGCTATGGGCAGAATGCTACACCTGCTCTTCTCTTTCCTGTGCTATGGTCAGAATGTCATCCTTAGGTCCCTGTCTGAAGATGCTCCTCAGTGTCCGCCGGTATCCAGGCCTTGAGGTGAAGGAGAAACAGACATTCTCGGCTTTTTTACACAACCCATCCCAGGTTCCCACTGAGGGTGAGCAGTCACAGGGAGGCAGAAAATGCAAGGCCAGGCAGCATGATTCATCATCTGGAGTCCTGCCAGTAACATATGGAATACTCCCAGAGGTGAGTGAGAAGGCTTCATTAAAAAAAAAAAAATCTCTGGAAGGCCAAGGGAAACTAACAAGGTGTCATACAGTATTAAGGGGTTAGCAACTCCTGAGGAGAGATTGTGGGACAGAGGACCCATGCTTCCATGGGTTCCTGTGTGTCCTGGTACCACAGCCATCACTGTAGGAATAAAAATGGCTTCTATGAGGATTAATCTTTTTTTTTTTTTTTTTTTTTTTTTTTTTTGAGACAGGGTCTCACTATGGAGACGAGGCTAACCTCCAGCTCACAGGGATTTGCCTCCCTATCTACCTCTCAAATTCTGGGATTTATAGGCATTGATTGTGCGTCCATGCCAGGCTATGATGCTTAATCTTGATTGTCAGCTTGGCAGGATGTAGATTCCCCAAGGGAACTGTCCTCTGCATGTGTCTATGAAGGAGTTTCTACACTGGGTTAACTGAGCTGGGAAGACCCGCTTTAAATGTGAGTGTCAACATTCTGTGGGATACAGTACCAAAGGAATAAAAAAGGGAAACTGAGCTGAGCAACAGAATCTATCCCCCTTAGTTAATGACTGGGGCTGGATGCAATGTGACCAGCTGTCTCATGTGACTGCTGCTATATCTCCCCCACCATGATGGACTGTATCCTCAAACTTCCTCAAGTCACTTTTGCAGATATTCTGTCATAGTAACAAGAAAACCTGTCCAACAGCCCACAAGGAGGCAAGGTAGGAATCATAATCTATTATCTGTCGTTCTCTACTGTGCTTCTATAATGTCCTGTGGGAGCTGTTCATTGCCAGAGAGCAAATAAGCCCAAGGATATGGTCCATGAAGCAAGGCAGAAAAGGATGGAAAACTGGTGGACATGGGGGAGTGGGGCGAGGGGCAGACAGAGAGTAGTCAGCATAATCATTGGAAAATTATGTGTTAGAAACTAGCTATGAGGATATTCATCACAGCATTGTTTGTAAAGGCAAATATATGGAAATTACCTAAATGTTAGACGGGGGAAAATCTGTGATACTCACAGGGGGCAGAGGCTGTCTTGCCTATTTTTATATATAAACTCCAGCAATTGGAATAATGTCTTTCACAGAAAATACTCATTAAACATTAAAAATGCCGGTGTGGGGGCATGTTTCCTGACAGAGAAAGATGTTCATAATTCAATTTCTAAAACAAAAAGAAAAGGTCACAAAATTATGTGGTAATGATCCCATTTTCCTTCTGAGCTTGCTATATGCATTAATGCAAGATGATGGTTAACGGAAGCATATATGGAGATAGAATGACTACTAATACTCTGAGTGAACAAACTACTAATACTCTGAGTGAACAAGTAAGGCTATTTTGTTTTGTTTGAAGTTGGTGTGCAGATTTGCTTTGTTTGGGGCTCATATGTGTATGTATGAGATTTGGTTTCTGACTTTTCTGTGCAATACAAAGATTGCTTTTGTAATTAAAAATGCATTTTTCCTCTTTTAGTCATAAAACAGTGTTTGTTTTCCTTTCTGTTTCCTGCGTCACCTCGTGCTCCATAACCTTGAAAGTGGCAGCAGATGGTGTGGCAGGCATGTAGATGGAGGGAGGGGAGGGAATCCCACCATATGGAAATCATGACTCACGGCTTTCACATCTTGCTGAGTGCCCAGGACCAAAATACCAAAGAATGGTGGGGGCCTGGGAAAACCTGCTGTTCCCAAGGCTGCAATCCTAGGACGCTTCAAATGAGATTACACACTGTAAAATGACGTTAAGTGATTTTTTTAAAATTTACTCTTTGATGTTTTGACAATTCTATATATGTATATAATAAATATGGGTCATTGTCTATTGCTCCCTTATACCCCCTACGCCTGCTGAACCTCTTCTTTTTCCTAATAAGTCCTCCTCCTCCTTTCTTGCTTCTTGTTTTGGTTTTGTTTTTTGTGACCCACTGAGTTTAATTAGGGTTGCTTGCATGGGTGGAGGGTTATTTATTGGAGCATGGGCAAGTTACCAGTGGCTACACCACTGAAGATGATGCCCCTCCCTCACAACAGCCATTAACTGTCAATAACATATTTTTAGGCTGTATAGGAAGCAAGACAAATAAGCAGGGAAAAACATTGCTCCTGGGGAAGGTGTCTCATTACCAAGTAGCAGAAAGGAGAGACCATCCGTTCCTGTGTTGCTTTCATCTCTGCCATAAATAATACTTTGATTCTTTCCTTCTTCATCACCACCAACATCAAACTCATCCCCATCATCACCAGCAACATGAGCAGTACTATTACCAGTGTGTAACATCTTCCCAAAAGTACCACATTATCACTAAGCTCTGTTCCCAGCAGTAATGTTCCTAAGAACAATAAATATGCCATCTGGGTACATTCGCTAGAACACCATGCACATGGCCTTTTGTAGCTCAGTAAATTCAAACTGAGGTAACCCAGATGAAGACATTCTTATCAAATGAAGGGATAAAATGATGCTTGAAGACTAACATACTAGATGTAAAGTTTATGAACATTTTTAAAGGAAAGGTAGGAACTTCTCAATAATGTACCACTGATTGCTTATACATATTTATTTGTAAATTTCATGTTTTGTTTTTCAAGACAGGGTTTCTTTGTGTAACAGCCCTAGCTGTCTTTCAACTCCATCTGTAGATCAGGCTGGTTTGCTCACAGAAATCCTCCTGCCTCTGCCTCCAAAGTGCTGGGGCTAAAGGCATGTGCCACGACTGCCCAGCTACACATTCTATAATTATAGCACAAAGTTATATGCATGCTGATGTATACATAAATTAAAATGTTCCTCTGCATATTCTGCATGGGAAAGCAAACACTGTCCTGAATAACACTATCACAATCAGTAGTCTTAGAGACAGGCATAGAAAAGGAACTAGAAGCAACTATAGAAGATGAAATATAGGTAGTGGCCAAGCCTTGGGTTTGGATTCCTACACGAGTCAAAGCATTAAACAGTCAGATGCACTGTTTTCACACCTTGGGATCTAGTCATTTAACACGGGTGAACTGAGCAATAAGCAGGATTTAAAGAAAAGCTAACCTTGACAATTACTCAAATGCACCAGATGGTGCCCCATTCTCACTACTATCACTATTTAGCATTGCTGTATTAAATTACTCTATTTTCTTTCTAAGAAATTCTTGGAACAAAATAAAGTTTCAGAGGGGAGAAGTGGTATGTGTCTGTTCCTATCATATTTGGAAATTGCCTTAATACCAAGGCTGGCAGAAATTCTCTCAATTACTCTGGAGCTTCTCATCCCTATGGAGACCTTAGCTTACTTTGGGTTGCTGGTTATTAACCACAAAAAAAAGGGGGGGAGAGGAAGGAGGCACCCTTTTGATTCCCCAGTCTTGTTTCCTTTCACAATATATATCGATGTCATAATTTCAGTCAAATTACAAGTTTTATATAGGAAACTGTTATCACCAATGAATGTTACCCACACACATACCTCCCAACAGATATGACTGGGACAACCAGAGTGTACTCAAAGTAAAACAACGTTAAAATTGTGACAGCTTTATAGAAAGTGGTCTGATGATTTTAGAACTCATGAAGCAATACCCAGAGGGTGGCACTTTGGTATGATGATACCTCACATTGAAAGAGCTTGAGAAGGAGTAGATATAGGGATGAGCTTTCACATTAATTCCCCTAACTGCCTGATGGCCAGAGCTTCCAGATGATGTTTAATGGCTTAGAAGTCCTTCCTCTAAAATTTCATCAATCAGAAGAAAATGATGAATGTGGCAGAAAGTAAGACTAGAATCAACACCATACCCATAGCCCAAATAGATTTTGTCCCAGATCACTGTCCAATCACACTCCTTAATCACACTCAAAAGCCATTTCTTTAATCCACCTGTAAATTGCCTAGACTCCCTACCACTTCTTTCTCACCAATGAAGTAACTGTCAGCAGGTTATAAAATAATTACTTTACTGTGGTCTTCACATGTGTGTAACTGATTGCTATAGCCATTCCCCCGTTACACTATTGTCTTTTCATTTCCATGAGCTCAAATGGTAGAATCTTGAGAAAATGAAAAATCCTCCCTAATCCCTACAATAAAGTCAAAAGAATAAAATCTTTGGAGTCACACAATTTTAGGATGGCCTCTTCCATATGGCATTGAGAAACCCATGCAACTTCTCCATTATGAAAAGCAGTTAAAAGAATGCCATAGTACCAGCTTCTTAAATTGTAAGCCTGCAGCTGAAGTTGCATAACTAAATGGAAAGGAATCAAATTTTGAGAATAAAAGCTTTCTGAATTCACAGAGGCTGAAAACTAATTTAAAATCAGACACATCGTGAATCCAGAGTTTCTAGCAGCACTCACCCAGATGCACAGCTTCACTGCAGCCTTGATTCTGAATAGACATGCGGACATATGAACATGTCCGACCACACATGCTGCTCACACCGTGAGACACCGAGGATGCCTTTGGGAACATCTTGATTCAGATTTGAGGCACTGTTATGTCAGGAATTTCAGTGTTGTCAGTCCATATGCAACGTTTTCTGCCCTTATAGAAACATAATGTTTTAATTATAGAAAACAAAGACTTAACATTTACCCACTATCATTCCTTAGCTTCTAACTATCCAATTAGCATAACTGTGTATTGTATTGTTACAATGATTTTAAAAATTTCTGTTTGAGTTGCTGATTTGAGTTGCATTTAAAAAAATAATCTAAAGAATTTTGTTTTAAGATTAGTATAAAATTTCTGCTGGGTGTCAGTGGCTCACGTCTTTAATCCCAGCACTTGGGAGGCAGAGGCAGGAGTATCTCTATGAGTTTGAGGCCATCCTGGTCTACAGAGTGAGTTCCAGGACAACCTCTAAAGCAAAACAGAGAAAACCTGTCTCAAAAAAAAAAAAAACCAGAAAAAATTCTAACAATTCTGAAATGGCCCTAAGCATATCTCAGCCATATTGTCACTGTATATTTATGTGAGGCAGCACTTTCAGCACTAATGATTATAAAAGCAAAATATATATCCCTAGCCTGGGGTCTCAGCCTATAAACAGTAACCAAGGGTACTTGGAGGGAATGGATGGAATAGGTAATTTGAATCTGGGATCCCTAGTAGAAGATGGGGGATTGGAGGAAGATCAGAAAGGCAGGTATGTAACATATAGTCCTCAGGCAAGTTATAGGGATGGGTGTCTAAGTTTCCTTCCTGGAGATGGATGGTCCTCAGGTCCCACACATGGCTGGGTAGCGAGGCCTCGGTAGTGTGAGTTCTGTCCAGCATCACATTTCTGTTGAGCCTCCTCTGAGCATCATCAGGATACTGCTGCTCTTCCTAGGTAAAGTCCACAGACAAATCCCCATACTCCACCAATATGCTCTTTGAGACATGTAGAGGGCTGGGCAATCACAGCATGGCACTCAGTTGTCACCTTCCTGAGGACTTCAAACTATGACCCTGCTAAATATACATAGTATTAAACTAACTCCTAATGACTTATAGTTGTACTCACAGATTAACACATCTCTTACTGTCATCAGAGTAGTGTGTTTTGCAACAGATGGTGATTAACACAGAGGCACACAACTGGCTATGGTGCAGAGAATGTGAGACTGGGAAGTACTTAGCCCTAAGTGTATCATACCTGCCTTTCCCAAGGTTCAGGAATCATTTCTGAAGAGCCAGAGGCAGTGGATGATTACAAAGAAACTGTCTTCTGGACATAGCAAGGCAGCTCCGTGACAGCAGTTGTGACAGCATGCACAAGACCTATGCAAACTCAAGCCAGATAATGTCCTGATATGGAAAATGGAGGTGGGCACAAAGTCTCTCACCCAGAGCTGAATAGCTATTGGCAATGATAGCTACTGGGAAAGAGAGAGTCAGTTTTCTTTAAGAGTACAGGCCGTAGTAGGGGACAGAGAAAGCCCACACACTCGTCCAGAACTAATATGGGCAGCACAAACTAGACTTGATATTTGTTGTTGTTGTTGTTATTTCATTTTTATGAATCAAAATTTCTATTTATTTTATATCCAGACCACAGCTCACCCTCTTCTCATCCCCTCCTCCTCCATTTCTGTTCAGAAAGAGGAAGGCCTCCCGTGGGTGCCAACAAAGCATGGCATACCAAGTTGAGGTAGGACTAAGCACCTCCCCTTGTATTATAGCAGGGAAAGGCAACCCATCTTTAGGAATGGGTTCTCAAAGCCAGCCAAAGCAGTGGGGATGGGCCCGGCTCTCACTGCTAGGAGTCCCACAAATAGACCAAGCTACACAACCACACAACCATCTCACATGTACAAAGGGCCTAGGCCAGTCCCATGCAGGCTCCCTAGCTGTCAGTGCGAAGTCTGCGAGCTCTCATGAGCAGACCAGTTGCTTCTGTGGATTCACTTGTGATGATCCTCATTCTCCTGGCTCTTACAATACTTTCTTCCTCTCCTAAACAGGATTCCCTGGGCTCTGCCCCATGTTTGGCTGTAGCTATCTGCATCTGTTTCCATCAGAAAGCAAATTCTGATGACAATTGCGATAGCTACCAATCTGATTACAGGAGATGGCCTATTTAGGATATGGTTAGAGAGTGAGAGAGGATCTGGGAGGAGTTGTACAAAATTCTCAAAGAATTAATAGAGTTTAAAATACATTCATCAACTCTGAAAAACATTGAAATAGCTCTATGTCATGCAGTATCAAATATTTACAGTAAAAGCAAACATACCACTTTTGTTAGTATGCAAATTTGGTGTTATCATTGATAAATAGTAATATGGTATGATATATATACCAAAGAGCTGTTTTGATTTTGTCAACCTTTCCTCAAGAATTGCTGTAAGATACATTTCTTTATGATTTGTTAGCAGTAAATGTTTGATTTTTATGACTGTTTTATATACCTATATATCTGGGATTACATAATATTTCTTGGGTGACAGTCATAAATGATCAAGAAAGTTTGAGAAGCCCCTTTTTTAAGATCACTGAGCAGTGGTAACATTTGTGGTGCATGAGGCTCAGGACCCAGGCTCATCATTCACTGACTTGATCCTGTAAACAGATGTGAGTTCCTGAGGTGTATGTTACATATACAGATTTCTGGGGATAGAGAGAGATGGCTTGGTAGTTAAAAAGCATTTGCAAAAGACCTAGGTTTGGTTCCAAGCATCCACATGGTGGTTTGAAAGAAAATGCCCCCCCAAAGGAAATTGCACTATTAGGAAATATGGCCTTGTTGAGGGAAGTGTGTCACCATGGGATGGACTTTGAGGTCTCTTTTGCTCAAGCTTCTCTCCACCTGTCAGTTGACTTCCTGTTGCCTCTGAGTCATGATGTAGGAAGCTCCAGCACCATGTCTGCTGTCTGCCTGCTCCCTGTCCTGCTCCCCACCATGATCATAATGGACTGAACCTGTGAAACTGTAAGTGAGCCCTCTCAATTAAATGTTTTCTTTGTAAGAGTTATCAAGGCCATATAGTGTCTCTTCACAGCAATAAAAACCTTAACTAAGACAACAACCATCTGTAACTCTGGTTCCAAGTTTCAATACCCTTTTGAAATCTCTGAGGACACTATATGCACATGGTGCATACACATATATGCAGGCAAGACATTCATACATGTGATATAAAATAAATAAGGCTTTTTGTAAAAAAAAATGAATGAATGAATGAAAGGAAGGAAGGAAGGAAGAAAGGAAGGAAGGAAGGAAGGAAGGAAGGAAGAAAGAAAGAAAGAAAGAAAGAAACAAATATGGAATCTCATGGTTTCCCCATGAAGGCTAGCATGCTATAAACTCAGGTTTAGTCTCTGTTTCTGAGGAATCTGGTTTGTGGTTGCCATTGTTTGTTTGTTTGTTTTAGATAGGGTCTCATGTAACCCAAGATAGTTTCAAAGTCATCATCCTCCTGCCTCTGTTTGTTAAGTGCTGGTATTTCTGATGTGAACCACCATGTCCAAATAGAGTATTTTTAAGGAAATCTTCTTCCTCCTTTATACCAATAGTTACCTGTGTCCATTGCTATAGGTATTTTTAGTTTCTGTACAACCTTCCTTCTTCTTACAGCTCCCTGGCCCCAGAGTATCCTGGTTATAGAGTCTACTTATTTTCTTCCACCCAAAGTGCTGTGATTTCTATTCCATGGCCCTCCCATTCTTACCTACCAGCCAGCCTGCTGTCTGCCATCTGTCCAGTTTCAAAGGCCCAAGGGGATGAAGTCACATGAAAGCTTTTGCTGGAAATTGACTTGCAGAGTTACCTGTATGTGCTGCTCTGGGATATTTCCTAAGAAGTGATATAAACTGGTGAAATCTATCCTAAATAACCACAGGCCTGGCCAGCTAAGGGATGTTCGGAGAAGACAAAAACTCAAGGATTACCATTGCTTATTTGGTTATTGAACATCTTGTTAAAATACATATTCTGTCCTCAGGCCTGAATAAGATATCTGTATCCCCATTCCACAGGCTCAAGGAACATCTCAGAAGAGGGTCCAGGAAAGAACTCAAGAGCCAGAGAAAGTGGTGATATACTGTGGAATGTTGTCGTCTGGGCCTGGCATGGACATTGTATTCTTGACTCCTAGCAGTTGTGATCACCTATACAAGGCTAGCATTAAATTAGAAGACATCATGACCCTGGCTCAATTTCAACACTTCAGTGCCTGTCTGTAACTGAGAAGCATGGGCCCACTATTGTTTTTGCCAAAAAATCAAATGATGGTTAAATTTCTCTCTCTTCCTGTCTAAAAGCCATCTGGGGGTGCCTGAAAGCAGATCCTCACTTCAGGAGGGTCTCAAAGGTTAGATGCTCTAGTGATCCCATTGAGATAGTCTAGCAGACCTTGATTTGGACATGTAAAATATCTCCTATGTTCCAGCTTCTCCCAGTTCCCTGCTTAGGAATACTACCTGTAATACTAACAATGCTCACCTTTCCTTCTCACATCTCCAAGCATTAGTCAAGGACTTCCTTTCCTCCCTAAACCTGACAGTTAGGCAAATAAAACTACTTATGCACTTGGGAGTGGTCTTTTAGATAGGCTCACTAAAAGGTTACCCCCAACTGCCACATCCAATATCTTCACATATCTTAAAGAAGTCAAATCAGTCGCCATTCCAATTCCCTAATGGCAATGAAGGTGTCCTCTTCAGAGGAGGTAGAAGCTCATGGCAGGAGACCCAAAGTAGCAGTTCTAGAAAAGTCTTTGGTTCTCTGGCCAGGAATTTCACAAAGGAGCCCTGGTCTCCATCTCCTCAATGACCACTCTGCCTAGAGGCTATCCATGGGGGTGGATGTGTGGGTAGGGACTAGACCTCCACTTCAGACACTGATCCCTAGGCAGCTTAGAAACAGGATCTGTACAGATATTTTAATATAGAGAACCATGATGGACTTAGGGAGAAATCTGGAGCTATGGTAACTCCCCAGAATCCACAAGGATGACCTCCTAGCAATAGTAGAGAGGGTGGCCAAACTGGCCTTCCCCTATAATCAGATTGGTGAACATCCCAACTATTATCATAGAGCCTTCATCCAGTAATTGATGGAACCAGATGCAGAGATCCATAACCAAACACCAGGCCAAGTTCTGGGAATCCAGGCAAAGAGAGGGAGGAAGGAATATATGAGCAAGGAAGGTCAAGATCATGATGGAGAAATCTACAGAGACAGCTGAACCAAGCTTGTGGAAACCCATGAACTTTAGATCTATATCTGTGGAGACTCCAGGGGACTGAACTAGGCCCTGTATATGATGGAGACAGTTGTGAAACTTAACTTATACCTATAGATCTTAGACACAGGCTTTGTGAGGGAACATCCCTCAGGAAGACAGGACCACCCCTGGGACTTTAGGCTCACCTTAATCCATACTAAAGAGATAGGTGAAGTAATTATCTCTTTAATGAAATGGTATACATTTCCCTTCCCAGAATCCCTGCCCTATAAATCTCTGTGAAATTCTTCAGGGTCAGCCCACCCTTCTGAGTCCTTACTTTTCTTTTTTCTGTTTTTGTTGTTATTTGTTTGTTTGTTGGATGTTTTCAAGAGCCTAAGTATGCTTTTTCTGATGCTTTGGGTTCCCTTACTCTTTCCCCGAAGTCCCCCTCCTCACCATGTGGCTTCTTTTTCCCTTTCTCTTCTTCATTTTTCTCCTTCCAGCAGCTTCTGAGATTTATAACTTGCCTGCCTTGGGATGTTTTTCTTTTAAACTCTAATGAAATTGACCTTCAGCTTCAAAACTCATCAATAGTCTATCACAAAAGGAGGAGGGGCTAAGGAGGCCCCACCCTCTCTAAGACAGTATGGACAGTTAGTTAACAGTTGCTGGGGGAAGGGGATCACAAAGGGGGGGTTGGGATGAGAGAGACTGATTGTTGATGGTCTCACCACTGGCAAAATATCCTTGTTCCTGTAAATTCACTGTATTACCCAAACAAAAACATTGAGGCCTGTGGAGATAGCTTAATCAGTAAAGTGTCTATTGCCAAATATGGGGCTCTTAATTCTGGTCCCCAGTACCCATGTAAAAAACCTAGGCATGGTCCTACACATCTGTAACTCTATAGCAGTAAAGGCAGATCCAGGCAGATCCCTGAAGCTCAAGGCCAGACACCCAGTGAATGCTGGGTTCAGTGAGAGATGCTGTCCCAAAGATAAGGAAGAAGGTGATCAGAAGAGGCACTTGAATTGTATATCTGCCCTTCACATGCACCTTCATATACAATTCTATTTTAAATAAAGTGATAAAAATATAAGCGCGACCTGTTGGAAAAAAGGAAGAAGATCAGTGGAAGGGGAGCAAAAAGTGGACATAGAGAATAAATATGACCAACCATGTCATGTATGTATATGAAAATGTCATAATGACGCATGTTATTACAGAAAATTAATATAAACTTGTAATGAAAATGTTAAACTGCAGATATTGATCCCTTCCATCTCCGTTTTGAGTTTAGGGTGGCCTCTTTTGTTTTGTTTTCACTTTTGGAAATAGGATCTTTGTATAGACCAGGGTGCATTTGAGCTCACTATATAGCCCAAGCTAACCTCAAAGTTACCATTTTCCTACTTCTTCATGAATGCTGAGACTTATGCTAAAGGTGTGTGTGTGTGTGTGTGTGTGTGTGTGTGTGTGTGTTGCTAGAGCGTAAACCCACTGTATTGTACCTAATGTATTGTAAGTAAGCACTCAACCTCTGAGAAACATGCCAACCCAGATTCTACTGCTTTATACAATCAGGCTTCCAAAATCCATGGCTTCTGTATGTGTGAATTCAACCAATTTTAGAAAAAAAAGCAATTGGGAAGGGTGAACTGCTTCTGTCCTGAACATGTACAGGCTTCTCTCCCTTGTCTTCATTTCTTAATCAATACAGTAGATCCACTACTTGATTAGCACTTTCACTATATCAGGTTATATAGGGCAACCCAAGATAGCATAAATGCTAAGAGAGGCCATACATGGGTTCTATGTCAACAGTATGTCATTTTACTGAAGGGAATCATCTGTGAATTTTGGTGTCCAAGGATCTTGATAGGTTGCCCTAGAACCCATTTTCCATGTAGACTGAAGTAGGACTATATAGTATTGGGGGAGGGACATTTTTTTCTTTTGGTTTGGTTTTTTGAGACAGGGTTTCTCTGTATTACTTTGGAGTCTATCCTGGAACTAGCTCTGTAGACCAGGCTGACCTCAAACTCAGAGATCTGCCTGTTTCTGCCTCCGAAGTGCTGGGATTAAAGGTGTGCACCACCACATCTGACTATTTATTGAAAACAGGAGCTCCTATTTCTCAGGCTGGCCTAGAACCTTTATAGGTAGCCAAGGATGACATTGTACTTCTGATTTTCCTGTCTCTATCCCTTACTTCTACAAACACAGTAGGATTATGAGAGCACACACCACCACATCTGGCCTTTTAAATTATACTGCAGGGCCAGAGAGATGATCAGCTGTTAAAGGCTAGGCTCACAACCATCTTTTCCCATAAAAGGTAAGGAAAGGTAGATATGTTTGCTTTACACATGATCAACCATGCAAAATTACCAAGATAATGGTTGATAACATGGTGTCCCTGGAAACACGGAATTTCCATTAGTCTGTGTGGCACAGTTAGCTCCCCCCAATTTAAAAGGTTTTGAAAACATCCAACTGGCTACTGCTGTTAATGTTCTGTCAGAGAAGTTAAAGCACAGTGTGAAACGGTGAAAATTGAATGGAAGAGCTGGGGACAAAGGAGCAGTCATGGTATTCTGAAATTCAGGCAGTAACCTATTCATACACCACTGGTCTCTACAAAGCCACTGGCTAGTCAAAAGCTTTTGACAGTACTAATTCCTTAGCTGTGATTTTCTTTCCAAAGTGTTCCACCTTGGGTGTGTAAGCTGGAAGCTTCTAGGAACGCTGAAATTAAAGGTCACAAATACATTACCTCATTTTTTCAGCTCTGCCCATCACCTGAGAAAACCAGCTCTGTCATTGCAAAGCTGCTGGCCAGAGCAGCTGGAATCTTTGGGAATACAACACAGTGTTTATCTTTATATTTTGACCACCCCCCCCCCCCCGCCTTTGGTTTGTTGCTACAGGCTTTGTTTGCAAGTCACTTAAAACTGCCACCTCTCCTGAGAGAAGCCTAGTTATATGCCTGGGCTTGAGTCCACATTGCTCCCCTGCTCAGAAAACTTTCCCTCTCTCCCTGGAAACCTGGCTTTTTAGCCTCCAGCCATTAAGCTAGCAGGCTGGGAAACAGCATCAAGCAATGTCAGCCAGAAATTTTAACTGTGTCTGCAGTTTGGCCTATGCCTCTGGGAAGATAATATTATACTCAACTACAAGGCCAGTCTCCTTTGTATACTCTAACTCATTAGATTTTAACCTCTTCCAACTTTTTGGACTACAAAGGAAGACCTTTAGTCTCGACCGAGGCAGTACCTCACTTATATTGTTTATGCTCTGTATTAAATGCATCACTCAGAAAACTTTTTTTTCCATTCCTTGACTTTTGTTTGTTTGTTCCTTTCTCTTTTGATTGTTTTGGTTTGGTAAAGGCATGGCTTGTATCTCCCAGGCTGGCCTTGAACTCACTAAACAGCCCAAGGGTAACCTAGAACTTATCCTCCTGCCTCTTCTTCCTAAGTACTAGGATTGTGATTCTGGGACACCATTTTCAGTTTACAAAGCACTGGATATTAAGCCCAGGCCTTCACACATGCCAGGAAAGCACTCCATCAACTTCCCCAGCCATTGTGTCTTAATTTTTGATTGACCTACATGTAACGAATATACAGAAAACTGCATCAATTGTATATGAACAGTTGAAGGAATACCTCCAAACTGACCCCTTTCATTGAATTGACACCAAACAGGAATTGGAGCATGACAGCATCCTAAAAGCCTTCCTTCCGCCTCTCTTCAATCACTGTCTCACTGTAACAGAGAAATGACTATCTTAACTTTTACTTTAATATTCCATTCATCAGTTAATATTTTAAGCTTTAAAATTCAAAGGCTGACATTTTTTGAGGCATAAAATTGACAGATAATCAGGGCACAGGCTTTTTGAAAGTTGAGATGTTTTTTGGCATAATAATTTGGGGGCTCTAAAATTAGGGTGTCTTTGTCAGACTAGTCTGAGAGTCGCCGTGGAGGGGGGGAACTGTGCCCCTTCTCCCTCATTCCTGTGCTCAAGACCCAGCTTCCTAGTGTAGATTTAGAGCTAGAACCTCAGGGATGTAAGAAGGTTGTAGGTCCTAAGCGAAAAGTCCTACTCAGAGAAGACTGTGAACATGAAAGAAGAAAAGAGAGGCCACACATGGTGCCTCATACCTTCAATCCCAGTACTTGGGAGACAGAAATGAGGGAGGTTCAAGGCCAGCCTGGTCTACAGTGTGAGTTCCAGTACATCCAGAGGTGCTACACAGAGAAACCCTATCTCAAAAAACCAAACAAACAAATAACAACAACAACAACAAAACCATGTATTCTGGGCAGTGATGGCATGTGGGTCTCCTTCTTCCTTAAGGATTATTTCCCTCTGGTCCTCGAGTGGGGAGGGAGCAGGAGCGAGTGAACAGGATTGGATGGATGGCTTGTGGGTTGACAACAGAAACAGCTCTCCAGAGAGACAGTGTAAGTATTCTAGCTCTCTTTATTACAGAAAGAGAGGGGGATATGAAGGCTGGTGACGGTGGCTGGAACATCACGTACTTTGCATTAAACAGCACACTCCTATCACTAAGCTCTTAGGGTATAAGTTGTAGTTACCATATGGGAGAAGGGCTATAGCCAGAAACTATGCCAAGTGTCACACTAGAGATAAATCAGGCATACAGGCTTAGAGACAGCTTTCGGATAAGGTCAGGCCTCTGGGCCTAGAGACCTTCTCCAAATAAAGCCAGGTAGAGATCAAGAAGACTCAACAGGAAATGAGTACCCCATGATTGGAAAGAGCTGCCAGGCCATGGTAGACTGCAACCTCTGACCAGCAAGGCCTCCCAAGAGTGTTACATGCCTTTAATCCAAGAACTTGGTAGGCAGAGGAGGCAGATCTCTGAGTTCGAGGCCAGCCTGGTCTGCCGAACAAGTTTCAGGATAGTCAGGGCTATGGAGAGGTACTGTCTCAAAAAACAAAAAGGCAGGGGAGCAGATGGTGAATGTGACAGTCTCTATTGTACTAGAAAGACAGCCCTCACCACAAACCACATTTGAAGATGCCCTTGCCTGGTAGAACTATGAGAGGGGACTTTTGATGTTTAAGCCACTCAGTCTAGTGTGGACTGCAACACTGATTTTTTAATTTTTTCAAGACAGAGTTTCTCTGTATAGTCCTGGCTGTCCTGGAACTCATTCTATAAACTAGGCTGGCCTCTAACTCAGAGATCTGTCTGTCTCTGTCTCCTGAGTGCAGGGATTAAAGGTGTACACCACCACCACATAGATGCAACATTGATTCTCTTTAAAAAAAAATGTAATTTTACCTTATTTTTTTCCTGCAGTGCTAGAGATAAAATTTGGAGGCTACCACATACTAGGTACCTGCTCTAGCACTGGGCCACATTCCCAGCTCATGTTCTATTTGTGGATGTTCCCTTCCACTAATATTATTAATATTTCTTGTTAATAGATAGATATATCTCTCCATATAGACTTTATGACTGTATAAAATACAGAACACAAATTGAAAGTTTTGTAAGGAACCCATGCCCTCAGTGTATTGAGTATATGATAGCTGTCCTCTGCTCAATGAGTTTACAGATAAACTTTAGTCAGTCCAAGCTTTAATTATAAAAGTGCAATGCAGAAGAGGGCAACTAGGCAAGGAAAGCACACTGTATTTTTTATTTACCTAGTAACATGTGCATGGTTTATTATCCATTTATATACTCATTCAACTTGTCCTCAGTGTCATCCATGTGTCAGAAATAGAGAAGTCGCAAGAATACTAACCCTATTCCTAACAACCTTAGCTCAAATAAGAAATTTGTTCTATGATTTGGGGCATGAAACTCAGGGCCTGGTGCATTCTGGGTAAGGAATCTACCACTGACCTATACTATACCATGGGCCACAAGTGGGAACTTCTGAGTGAAATTTAGTCTCTACAATTCAAAATAATACATTGAGGTTTTTCTTTTTCAGTGTGTTAGCATACACAATTAATTTCATCCTGTCCAATAAGAAAATTAGTTTTACTCAGGCTGGGAATATAGCCCAAATCCAGGCATACACAAAGCCTGGGTTTGATCTCCAGTACCACAAAAACTGGGTGTGGCAGTACACACCTATAGGTTTAGCACTTTTGAGGGTCAGAGGCAGGAAGATCCGAAGTTGAAACTCATCTGCTGTAAGTTAGCCTGGGTTACATAAGACCCTATCGCAAAAAAGAAAGGAAGAGAAAGTCAGTGTTATTCAATAAGCAATAAGAAACCTGGGTGATTTAAAAATAAGGAAGTGCTATAGTGCTACATGCCCATAAGCCCCACACTTGGGAGATAGAAGCAGAAGGATCAGAAATTCAAGGTTATACTTGGCTAGTTGGTGAATTTGAGATCAGCTTGAGCTCCAGGAAACCCTGTCTCAAAACAAACGAATGCTGAGCATTGAGGTACAAAAACAAGAAGCCAAGATCCGTTTCTTCTATGGAATTCACAGTCTACGTAGAAAGTTTCAATTATCCCACATCAGTGACAGGTGTAAAGGCTATCTCTTAATGTAGGTTTGGACGCTTTGACTCCAAAGCCAAACAATCAAACCCTGTCCTCGCCATTGCCTTTGAAATCGGCATGGTAGCTGCAGTGATTCACACTAAAAGTAGACATCCAACACACGTTGTTGATTAAAGAGGCAACTGGAGGATTTTGAAGTGATGCAGGAGAGAGAGTGGTGACAAGAGGTGGCTCTCTTTAATTAACACTCTGTTGGGAAGAATCCTAGGCTCCCACCGGAATCACCCATGCAACCCAAAGGGAGTACAGAGATTCTATTTGCAAGCCAGTGTGACGAGAAGTATTTCCACTGAGTCATATTTTTCAAAAGTCATCGTTTTCCCCTCCTGTAAACAAACGCCAATTAATGTGTAGGCTGTGACTTTCTTAGAGCCAAATAAAAATAACTCAGTGACTGGGTGGTGTGCAATTTGCTACGTGTGCTTTTAATTTACAGACCCAGTGCCTGCTTGTCGCTTGTGTCAGGCAAAGAGACAAGAAATAATTAGAAAGTAGACTAATGGGAGAAGAAGATATTTGTGATACTCGGGTCTTCCTCAGAGCTGCAGACGTGCTATTTGCTCTACCACATCCAAATACACAACAAATGATGTCTCCAACCTCAACTATTTAGACTGAAAATTGGCCAAAGAGGCAGCTGCCACTAGCTTCAAAAGTCACTTTCTCAGCCAGCTCTGACTAAAAAAGAAACCTTTTGCGAACATATTTCTTCAACTCAAGCAGATTCTTATTACTCTGTTTCAGCTGCACATAAAAAGGAAAACAGCATCTCCTGGCATGACCATTTGCTAGAAATTTAATGTCAAATAAACAGATGGTGCCAAACTAAAAATATTAGTAGGATATCAGCTGCAAAGTTCAAATCACTTCGGTATCTGTTGTCTTTAGTCTTTTTTTTTTTTCCCTCTAAGTATATGCCACCAAAATGTATCTTGTATTCATTTGTAAGGAGAGTGAACAAAAGCGGTTTGCATTTTTCTCCTGTCCCCTGTGTATCTCTAGGGCTCTTGACATAACAATAAATAACATACACTGCTCGCTGTTTACCTTGGGAGCGCAAGATAAATCTGGATCCAAAATGTTAAAGGCACCAATCTCTATTGCTGGCTGATCCCCTTGCAGTTAAAGACTTGGGTGAGCTTCCTGTGCCTAAAGGGCCCGGTTCTATATGGCCAACTTCAAGGAAAGTATGGATGCAGATCGAAGGAGGAAAGAGCTGGTACAGCAAGGCCAAGTTTCCTTAGTAATTAAGACAGTCCTTCTGGCTGATCCGTTGAATTCTTATCCCAGGACCAAAAGTCACAGTAACTCTTGAGATTAACAAAGGCTCTGTGATTCAAAGGCTAGGTGAGGTTCGAAAGCTTGGTTACAGGAATGTGATAAGATTCAACCAGCTCTGACCATTGTCTGCTTTGGCCTACTAGTTGACTATTTTACTTATGACCCTACCCGCAGTGTAAGGGGAAAACCTCATTCAGTGAACATAATGAAAGGCACAAAACTGGTAGCAATCTACTGTGATACCTGCTGCTAAAGTATTTTGCAAGTTGAGGCTATTCCTGTTGGTGATAGCATCCATAACTGTAAATTAACTTGTCCACATAAATGGCTTTGGCATTATTCCTCTGGGAAATAAAAAGGAAAGAGAGAGAAAGAGATTGCTTCTTGACTAGTGTGATGGTAGAGGCTTATAATCCCAGCACTCAGGATAGTGAGGCAGGAAGATATCCAGTTCAAAGTCAGCCTGGTCTACACAACTGAGTTTGAGGCCAGCCTGGCCTACACTGTGCAACCCTGTTTCAAAAATGGAAACCTAAATGTGTAGCTTAAATTGAAGTTTCAAATAAATGACAATTTTTTTTTCATACAAATACGTCCCGATTGTTGTTTAATGTTTAATCAGACAACCTTATTTTCAGAGAAGCATAAATGAATAAATTACTTCAAATGAATTTCTGGAAACAAGATTAAACAGAATAACAAGGGCAACATGGCTCTTAGTCTGTGAGTTACAGAGAAAATAACATGGACTTTGGAGCTGACCAGATCCGTAACTGGAATCTGATTCCTCTTCAGTTTTACAGTTCTGACCTTGGGGAGGCTAACTTACAGTCTTCATTCACCCTCATCATAAAAAGTGGGGGTTGGGAATGGAAGAGGCACTAACCCCTCTTTCACTGGTCACTGGTGTGTGGATTGTGTGTAGCTCTTTCAAGATGAAATTGGGGCCAGGAACTGTGGCTCAGTTGTTAGAGTTCCTGTGGAATATGTGCAAAGCCCTGAGTCTGATCCCTGGCACTACATAAGTGTGGTAGAAAACCAAGGCCAGCCTGTGCTGCATGAGAGCGTCTCAAAAACAAAATTCTATTTATAAATTCTAGCCCTCTCTGCTCTGTAGATAAATCGTGCTGTCACTCAGAAGTCTGAGACCACCACAATGGTACCTAACTTTACTGTCTCATGCAACACTGGCTGGGGTCAAGAGAAAAAGAAGTGAAAACTGAGGTTGCTTGGCCAGCAACAGCTAGACAATCCTCTCTGGACTGCTGGAACAGGGTTAGTAGCAAGCACTGAGCAGAGCAGCAGCAAGCAAAGACCCAGAAGGAGAAAGGCAAGCCTAAGCTGGCAGTGCAGCAGGGCTGAGGATTGCTTCTTAAGAGTTCCTCTCTTTGCTGGAGTTTTCCACCTTGCAATTGGTAGAATGATGTAAAGAAAAATGTGGTATTGCGCTTTTTTGTTTGAAGCTACTTCCCTCCATCTCCATTTCTTCATCCATAGAAGGAAGGGGTAGAGCAGATGAAGCATTTCAGCTTTGAAAAAATAACTAGTTCCTCCTTTCCAAGGCCCAGCAGAAGTCTGACCTCTTGCTGAAAGGCTCTGTTCTGGATAGCTAGACGGCCCTCATCTCTTTACTGAAATTAAAACAAGGCATACCTTGAATATGGCTCAGCAAGACAGCACTTGTCTAGCACGTGTGAAGCTCTCCAGCACAGAACAAAAAGGCACAATATGAGAAGAAAAACAAAGCCATGCTACAGACCTACTAAATACAGAAACTCAGGCTATCATGATAACAGAGAATTTTAAAGAGTACAATCGGGCTAGTGATAGTTCAGCAGATAAAGGCAGTTGCCACCAAGACTGATGACCTGGGTTCATCTCTAGAACACACATGGTAGAACACTTCTGCAAGCTGTCTTCCAACCTGCCTTGGCACTTGCATTTATATGTATACAAATAAACAAATAAAATTTAAAAGGTATATTAGCAATTAATAAACACAAAATGATCACATTTAAACTAATATTTATAAAAATAGCAAATTTAGTGTCACAGTGTCAGATGTGATCACACACGCCTTTAATCCCAGCATTTCAAATATAGAAGCAGGTGGATCTCTGTGAGTTCAAGGCCAGCCTACTCTACCTAGTTAGTTCCAAGTCAACCAGGGTAACAGAAAAAGAAACAAATCTATCATGAACTACTTTGTTCATTTAAAGGATTATATTTCCTTTAAAAGATTCTATTTCTTATATAATGTTTGTGTAATAATAAAAGAAACATGTCTACCACACAGCTGAAGAACTGTTACATAACTAGTGTTTTAAGGTCCCCATTGTATACTACCCACCACTTGAAGTAGCTACATTGTCAATTCTCTCTTACTTTTCTTCCTTTTTTATTCTTTCAATGCTGTGAAATTGAACCTAAGGCCTTGAACCATGTGTTTCACCACTGAAACCTCAAACCCCTAATCCTCACATACATATACATGGATACACACACACACACACACACACACACACACACACACACATATATATATATATATATATATATATATCAAAGAGCCAGGGACAAGGTGACATGGGATGGGAACATCCTGGTTGGAGGGTACCAGGAGGAATAAACACAGATCTAAAGTTCTGTATGATGTATACAGCAAATAGCAGTGTATTACAGTCTTTTGATGACTGCCCCACACATTTGCAATTTTGCAGCAAATAAATAGGCATTCGCTTACAATTGAAGTCAGAGAAAGTGTGTGATGCTTGGTTGCATAGGATTCTGCTGCTGGTGATGTTGCTTTCCCAATATATATTCCTGATAGTACCTTACCAGAGTCAAAATTCATCTCCTGGAATCAAAGAGTCAACGGTGACTGTCAAATTCCCTAAAGCAGCCTCCCCCACAGAGCTATACACAGGACAGCTTAAAGAAGACACTTGCTGAATATTTGGGGAGTGGTGTTAGATTGTTTTTCTTAGTCTTTCCTTTTATTTCTAATATGTGTTCTGCATTTACCAGCACTCACATGATCACAGGCAGTAAAAATCTGTCCTCAAACCTTGAATCTGGAAATGCGGCACTGGAGCAAGTAATTGGCTTTCAAGATGACAAAACTATCTCAGAATTTCCACCTGCATCTCAGCTTTCATTGCATTCACACCAATTTCAGTATCTTCACTGCAGAAAAGTGATAGCGGCATCTTTCCAGAGGCTGCTGTAGGAAGCACTTGCAGGTCCAACGCACATCGGTCTAAGTAACTGCTTTAGCAGCTTCCAGCCAATAACCCACTTTCACTGTGAGCAACTGCCATTTGTTAATAAGCCCTGCTATGTCGGTATCATTAGCTGCAAGGTTCAAAATTAAGGTCTTTTGTTCGAGTAACATTAACATTTTTCTCTTTTCCTTTTTTTTTTTTTTTTTTTTTTTTTGGACAGAATATCATGTATCTGAGAGTAACCCAAAACTCATTTAGGACCCAAAAGTGACCTTGAACACCTCATCCTCTTGTTTCAACCTCTAGAATGACTACAGATAGCCTTATGCATGATAGGCAAGCATTCTTCTAACTGAACTACATCTCCAGCTCACCCAATAACATTAAAGAAAAAAAATAATAAAAAAGGCAGGGGTCTGAAGAGATTGCCCAGAGATTAATGACCTTGTCTCTGCCCACTGTCTTCAGGTTTGTGTCTGATTTGCTGAAGGGGTATTCATACATTTTCCTTCCTTTGTAACTTTCTACACTTTTCCGGGAAACTACTAATTTCTCAATTATTTTACTTACATAGTAATTCTTAGAAATAATTTGTTTATTATTATTGTGTGTGCATGATGTGTACATTGCACATATTTGTGTGGAGATCAGAGGACAATGTTGTATACCTTGAGTCAGGGTAGAAAGAAAGACATTATGGGGACTTGAGAAAGAGTCCCACTGTCCCAGAGACTAATTAAAGCCTCTTGGCAGTTTAGAAACCAGAACTCCAGCACAATAGCAGCAAAAGGATGCCAACACAGAGTACTGGTTTCCTATGTAGATGTTTTATGTTGAAGCCACAAAATCCAAGGTTTGGATATGCACTTGTATGCATATTATCTTGGTAGAGCCTCATTCCTTTCCCGACACATTGCTGGAACATCTCAAACTAAACTGTTTATAGCAAAGGTATCCTACATACCTGTAACCCTCAGAGTTAGACTTTTTCCTTATCTATTGCAACTTTATTGGTACTTTGGAAATCACCCATCCAGTAATCCCACAGTAACTTCAAACCTCACCAAAACCCCATATGTGGTGAATGTAAAAACAATGAGCTGTGAGTCTCCATTAGGGAGCCTGTGCTTGGATGTGTCTGACTTTTCTGTGGGAAGCTTTTGCTTCCAACTCTTAAGCCTATGTTAAAATAACTTGTCCAGACTCAGGAGGCAGAGGCAGTCGGATCTCTATAAGTAAATAACTTGTCCAGACTCAGGAGGCAGAGGCAGTCGGATCTCTATAAGTTTGAGATCAGCCTGATCTACAGAGAGAGTTCCAGTATGTATGTATGTATGTATGTATGTATGTATGTGTAAATTAAAATATATATTTAAATTCATATATTTATTTATTTCAGGCCTGCTGCATAAACTGACTAGTCCTGAAATTGTTTTGGGTGTGGAAGTCATGAGTCCTGTTTTTGACTGAGTTGAGTTACCCCTCAGGTTGCTGAGGATGACAGTGGCAAGCTGTGCCTCCTTTACCTATATCCCTAAGCGCTCAGAAATTCTCTCCTACTTTTACATGGGAT
This sequence comes from Phodopus roborovskii, assembly GCF_943737965.1. NCBI lineage: Eukaryota > Metazoa > Chordata > Mammalia > Rodentia > Cricetidae > Phodopus > Phodopus roborovskii. Next base: position 1,305,167 of record NW_026125811.1, read on the forward strand.
ACAGGGAGTGAGTTCCAGCTTCCAGGCTAGCTTACCTGCTGAGTCATCTCACCTCATTCTGTTTCTAAAGAACTACATTGTGAAAAAAGAATTTTCTTAGCACATACTTTGTCACTTGTGTAGTAAATGTTAGTATTCTCTTTAGTATCTAAATATGTATGCAACTCTGTTGTTTGACTGTTTCCCATCTAAAATTCATGTCTTAAAGCTTAGTGACCAGTGTAACAGGATTAAGTAGTGGGGTCTATAACCATAGATATCATCTTGACTCTGCCCAATCTCATCTAACTGAGAAACTAAGCAGAGTCAAGCTTGGTCATCATGTAGAGGATGCCTTTCTCATCAGTCAACTAAGTCTACTCTACAATGAGAAAATAAACTTTTGTTCTTAATAAATTAACCACTCCATGATATTAGTCTAGCTGTACTGGTTACCTTTATGCTGCTGTGATAAAGCACCATGACCAAGGCAACTTACAGCAGAAAGAGTTTATTGGGGACTTACAGATTCAGAGAGTGAATCCATGACCATCATGGCAGGGAGCCCACGTGGCATCAGGTAACTGAGAGCTCACATCTGAACCATGAGGACAAAGCAAAGAAATACCTAACTGAGAATGATGTTGGCTTTTGAAACCTCAAAGCCCATCCCTAGTGATGCACCTCCTCCAACAAGGCCACACTTCCTAATCCTTCCCAAACAGTTCCACCAACTGGAGACCCAGAATTCAAATATATGAGCCTATAGAGGTCATTCTCACCACACTAGAAAAAGTGGACAAACACGGAACTATTACTATAATTTTGGAATAGTTCCATCACCTCAAAAAGAACTGAATTGCTAGGGTTAAAATTGTGATTTGTTTCCAAAGGACTCATGTGTCAGAGAGCCTGTCTTCAGTGTTGTGGCATGGAGGAGACAGTGGTTCTCAAACTTCCTAATGCTGTGACCCTTTAAAACAGTTCCTCGTGGTTTGATCACACCAGACCGCCTGAAACAGAGTACAAGCTAATCCTACATTCAAAACAGCTGGACAAAACAGCCCTACAGACTACAGCCAGGATATCTGAATCTTCTTCGAATCCCCCCAAGACAGCGCCCCTTACCAGCAGGAAGTAGCTTGGAAAGAATGATGCCCAAATTCCCAAATATTGTGTATAAATGTTTGTTTTCATTTAATTGGACTTTGTTATAAAAAATTAAATAAAAAAAACAGTTCCTAGTGTCATGGTGATCCAAACCATTAAATTATTTTCATTGCTACTTCATAACTGTAATTTTCCTGTTGTGAATGATAATGTAAATACCTGTGTTTCCCAAAGGTCTTAGGTGACCCCCTGCAGGTTGAGAACTAGTGCTTTAAGAGGTAACACCTGGAGATGAAGGCTCAGGTGTCAGAGCTCATACTGTTCTTATAGAGGACCTGAGTACAGCTTCTAGCAACTATATTGAACAACTCACAATTGCCTATAACACCAACACTGGAGAATCTGATGCCCTCTTCTGGCCTCTGGGGGTACCTGCACAAATGTGCTGCAACCTGGGCAAGCAGGCACATACACACATACATATCAATTAAAAAAAAAACATTTAAAGTAGCCTTTCCACTATTGCTTAGATTGTTAATTGGGTTCATCCTTGTAGATCTCTGGAAATTTACCTAGGGCCAGATTTCTCTTAAAACTTATAATGGCTCCTTCTACTATGGTATCTCTTTTCTTGCTCTCCTCTATTCTTCCCCTGACTCAATCTTCCTGCTCCCTCATGCTCTCCTCTCCCCTCCTCTTCCTCCTAACTACCTCTCTCTCTCCCCCATGCTCCCAATTTGCTTGGGAGATCTTGTCCCTTCCCCTTCTCTAGGGGACCATGTATGTCTCCTTTAGGGTCCTCCTTATTTCCTAGTTTCTATGGCAGTGTGGATTGTAGGCTGGTAATTCTTTGTTCTATGTCTAAAATCCACATACAACTGAGTACACACCATGTTTGTCTTTTTGTGACTGGGTTACCTCACTCACGGTGGTTTCTTCTAGTTTCATCCATTTGCCAGCAAATTTCAAGATTCCATTGTTTTTGTTGTTGTTGTTTTGTTTTGTTTTCTGCTGAGTGGTACTCCGTTGTCTACCTTAAATGTCATCCTAGAGCCCTCATTCAGTAGCTGATGGAAGCAGAAGCAGACACCCACAGCTAAACACTGAGGCAGACTCCTGGAATCCAGTTGTAGAGAAGGAGGAGTGATGAGTAAAGGGATCAAGACCAGGCTATACAAACCCACAGAGACAGCTTACCTAAACAAGGGGGAGCTCATGGACTACAGTTTGACAGCTGGGAAACCAGCATAGGACCAACTCAGACCTATGGCGGTTTAATAAGGATCAGGATAAACAATTAGGCTGAACAGATGTTTATTCAGGGAGAAATAACTCACAACATAGACAGGTGAACACCAGCAGATCTCTGCTTCCAAGAATGCCTCCGGAAGTCCTCCTGTCCCTGTGCGGCTTGCCAGAGAGTGTTCTCCCGCCAAATAGCGTCTGGCAGCAGATGATACTTCTGATCTTGGTCCCTGTAGAACAGCTCTTAATAAACTATGGCAAGTGAAATTTTGTTAGACAAATGAGTAAAAGGAGCCTTGCGGAAAAACCATACTCCTTACATATGGCACTCACGTGGCTAATAAGAACTTCCACTTAAAATTTAACAAAAGCTTTAAAAAGTGTTTTAGAAACAAAAGAACGGAGACAAGCAAGGTTTCTTGGTAGCAGCATTTTTCTGGGTTGGACTCTGATTTGCGAGAGACAAGCAGATATTTGTGCGGCTCCTTTAAGGAAAGTTTCCTGACTCGGCATAAGTGGCAAAAAAGGCAAGGCTTTTAAGAAACACTGCTAACAATTTATTGGTGTGTATGAGAGCTGGCAATGACAGTGACCACATCTCCAAGCTGGCAGCATGCTGCTGGGTGCAGTGTAGACCAAGACAGTGAACACAGCTATCACTGCTGGCGGTAAAGGTACCCGCCACCATCTTTGATAAACCGCGGCAGAAACAACTATGACTTTCATTTTAGCAATATTGTTGTTTAACAGACAAAGGTAAAGATTTACAGTAAAGACAGATTCACATTAAGAAAAACCACTAAAGGTTTATAGTGTGTTCTAAAATATACATAGGCTTGGGAGAAAAAAGAAAAAGATAAAATGGTTTAAAAAAATAATAAAAAGACAGAGAACAGCTGGGTTGGTGGCACACACCTTTAATCCTAGCACTCGGGAGACAGAGGCAAGTAGATCTTTGTGATTTCAAAGTAAACCTGGTATGCAGAGTAAATTCCAGGACAGATAAAATTTACACAGAGAAACCCTGTCTCAAAAAATGAAAAAATAGAAAGTAAAAAAACAGAGTAATAAAAAAGACACGTAAAGATGGAAAGCACAGAAAACTGTGGATACTATACGCTATTCTGTTGTCTTCAAATTGTTTGACTGCTGAGGAAATAGCAACAACTGATAAAAGAAATGCTACTGGATTAATTCAATTTATATATTTTAAAAATGCTTTGATTCCAAAATTTAAGTTCAAGGACAAATTACTGGGGAAAAGGATTTCTATTTTTGTTTCCACAGAAAATGAAAAGGTGTGGATTCCTTCCAGACTAATGTGTTTTGAGCAAGCCAGACCCCCTGAAACAGAGTCACAGGTGATCCAACATTCAAAACAGTTGGGACATAGCAGCCTTGCAGACTACAGCCAGGATTTCTGTGTCTTCTTAGGATCCCCATGACAGCGCCCCCTACCAGCAGGAAGCAGTTTGGAAAGAACGACGCCCAAATTCCCAAATATTGTTTTAAATGTTTGTTTTCATTTAAATGGAGTTGGTTATAAATGGTTAATGACCACAGCCAATCTTTTTAAATGTAAAAAGGGGATTATGGTATAGATATGAATACTTTGTTTTGGAATGGATTTTCATTTATTGATACAATTTAAGCTCAATTTTGTGATATGTATAGTTCTCCTCTTGTTTAGATATTGTGTTTGTATAGCTCATTTAGAAATATAATGTATAATTTAGTATAGATTATAGGTAGTTACCTATAATATTCAAAACTTATAGTGTTAGGTTTTCTAGACATATAGAGATGTATTTGAGATGAATATATATTCTTCTAACCTTTCAAAGACCTACAGAATATGGCATTTAAAAAGGCTTAGGGTTTTTCTTGACAATAAGGCACAATTGAACCTGGCAACACCACCTGCATCAGAAAGGAAGATGGACATCAAAGAAACGCGCTATGAAGTTTACTTCCAATATGGCAAGACTAGCCATTTGGACAAGATACTGCTGTTGTCTGGACTGTTCAACTTTATGCTGTATAAACTGGACATACAGGAACCACAGAAAAATGACTGCAGATTCAAGATGGACATTGCTACAGAGTTCCTGCTTCAAGGAAGAGTCTGCCAGACAGTCTGCAGGAAACAGAGAAAAGTGACTGACAAACTGCCAACACAGGCATACAATTTAAACTTTCCTGCTTTGCTGAGGAGTCTGCCAGACACCCTGTGGCCTATGGACTGAAGATGAAAGATTACAGAAGTACTTCGGGTGACTGACCAGGCAGTAAGTTGTCTCTGTCATTTCTAGAGTGTATATATATATATCTCCTTCTGTGGTCTTTGATGGAGTTGAAGATAGATAGTCATGATTATAGTTTTCCTTAGTTAGGATTAAAGATAAGTTACATATAGGACTTTAGACACAAAAAAATAGAATAAATTATGAAATATTTTCTTTAAATCTTGTTAAATGTTAATGGACTAAATATTAAGTGTAATTCTTATTTGATAACTGTTGTGTTATATATTTTGCTTTGTTAAGGTTAGAACCCTTCCTTTTATTTTAGATAGAAAAGAGGATATGATGTGAGATGTCTTGTAAACATGTAAATATGTTTCTCATACTGGTTAGTGAATAAAGCACTGTTGGCCAATAGGAAAGCAAGATAGGCAGGACTAGGAGACAAGGAGGAAAGAGGAAGTAGTAAGGAGGGGTCAAGTTGGAGAGTCTGGAGAGAGATGACGCCAGCCAACTTTCCGGTAAGATGACCATGTGGAAATACATAGATGAACAGAAATCGGCTAATACTTAAGACAGAGCTAGCAGATAAGAAACAAGTAACTGGCCAACAGAATTATATCAAATACAGAGTCTCAGTGTGTTATTAGGGGCTGGCGCAGCGGTGGGACAAGACCAGCGGCAGGAGGAAAAATGTAACTCCTTACACAGACCTCCTGAATGTGGGTGCTATTTAGGAGGACTTGGCAGTCTATGGGGCCTCTGGTAGTGGATCAGTATTTATCCCTAGTATATGAATTGACTTTGGCAGCCCATTCCACATAGAGGGATACTCTCTCAGCCTAGACACGTGGGGGGGCGGGGGCTAGGCCCTGCTCCAAATAATGTGACAGACTTTAAAGACTCCCCATGGAAGGCATCACCCTCCCTGGGGAGAAGAAAGGGTTTGGGATGGGGTTTAGAGGGAACAGGGGAGGAGGGGAGAATGAGGAAACTGGTATTGACATGTAAAACAAGCTTGTTTCAAATTTAAATAAAAATTATATATATATGAAGAGGCCTACTATAAGATGATTAGGGCATTAAAAGTGAGGCCTCTGGAGAGAGGGAGGTAAGTTCACACAGCAACGATAGTTATAAATGAGTGAGCCTCACCCCCTGTGCTGCCTCTGGCTTCCTACCTTTCCATATGACTCCTCTCACATGTACTTCTGTCATGATAGTGTGCATCCCACCAGAGACTGAGAAAATGGGACTACTTAACACTGGGCTTTTAGTTTCCAAAATAAACTTTTAATATTACCCAGCCAGGCCCTGGCAATCATTAATGTTTTCTTTCTGTCTCTGTGTATTTGTCTCTTCTGGACATTTCATAAGAATGGAGCTAGAAAGGAAAGGAGACTCACAAGGCCCCACACCTCTCTGAGGATCTTTAGAGGCAGTTAATAGTGGCTGGGAGAATGTCAGACATTTTCGAGGGTAGCTGCTGATGAATTGTCAAGGCTCCTGTAAACTACTGTGGCAGTATGAATGTAATTGGCCCCCATAAGCTCACAGGGAGTGGCACTATTATAATATGTGGCTTTGTTGGAGTAAGCGTGGCCTTGTTGGAGGAAGTGTGTCACTGTGGAAGTGAACTTTGAGGTCTTATATGTTCAAGCCATGCCCGGTGTCGCAGTTTAGTTCTTTTTGCTTGTGGATAAAGATGTAGGGCTCTCAGCTCCTTCTCCAGCACCATGTCTGCTTGCATGCTGCCATGTCCCACCATAATGATAATGCAATAAACCTCTGAAACTGTAAGACACCCCATTAAATATCTTCCTTTATGAGAGTTATTGTGGTGACAGGGAAACTGGCAGAAACAGCTGACCTGAACTTGTGGAAGCTCACAGATCTGGACCAACAGCTAGGGAACTGGCATGGGATTGACTTAGGCCCCCTGCATGTGGGTGACAGTTGTGTAATTTGGTCTTTTGTGTGACCCCCTAGCAATGAAGCCAGGGCCTGTCCCTGATGCATGAGCTGGCTCTTTGGAACCTGTTCCCTGTGATGAGATGCCTTGTTCAGTATTGATGCAGTGAGGAGGAGCTTGATCCTACCTCACCTTGATGTGCCATGCTGTGTTGATTCCCATGGGAGAACTTACTGGATCTGAATGGAGATGGAGGGAGAGTGTATGGAGGGGGATAGAAGGGAAAGGGGAGGGGATGGGAGGGGAGAAGGGAGGAACTGTGGTTGATATGTAAAATAAATACAAAAACGATGAAAAAAGAGAGTTGCTGTGGTCATGGTGTCTTTTCACAGAAATAGAAATCCTAACTAAGGTAACTACTCACACACGTTCCTATAACCAGTCCTCATTAAACTCATTGTTTAATGTGTGAAAGAGAAGCATGAGGGGGCAAGAGAAAATTTGTGTGGGGGTGAATATTATTAAAACTCACAGTATGCATATATGCATATATGTCAAAAAGAGAGTAAAATTGTGCACCAAGAATACTATATCAGAAATAAAGGACAAATATGAGAAGGAAGATGAGAAGGAGGAAGATGGGACCTGTAGAGATAGTTCAATGAATAAAGTGTCTTCTCTACAAGCATGATAACCTGAATTCAGGAGTGGCAGCACGTGTCTATAACACCATTACTGGGGGTAGTGGATGGGAGACAGAGGCAGTCAGATCCTTGGAGTTCATTTGGCCAGCCAATATGGTGATTTGAATGAAAATGCCCCCATAGGTTCATATGTTTGAATGTTGGTGCCTAGTACGTGGAACTGTTAGGGAAGAATTAAAAGGTGCAGCCTTGCTGGAGGAAGTGTGTCACTAATGCTGGGCTTTGCGGTTTCAAAAGCCCATGGCATCAGCAGCTATCTCATTCTCTCTGCTTCATGCTTGGGTCTCAAGATGTGACCTACCAGCTACTACTCCAGCTTCATGCCTGCCTGCCTGCCTATTGCCATGCTCTCCACCATGATAGTCATGGATTCCAACTCTTTGGAACCATAAACGTCAAATAAAACACTTTTTCATAAGTTGCTTTTGTCATGGTATTTTGTCATGACAATTGAAAAGTAAGACAAATATCCCAGTCAAATCAATGAGCTCCATGTTCAGTGAGAGACCCTGCCTCAAAAACAAGGGTGTATAGTGATAAAGGAAGATACCCATCTAACCTCTACATGGATATGTACACATGCATGCATATCCATACACACATATATACCCACATTAACATGCATCATGGCTGAAACCTACAGAGGGAATTTGAGATGAAAGTGGGGCAGTCTTGAGGACAGAGGTATCACCATCTTGTCCCTGAGATTCCCAGGGTAACCCTGAGACTCAGTTTATTGCTCTCATCCTCCATTCTGGGAGTGTGGAATGGACCTTAGGTCATTGTAAAAGCTCAGACACAGAAAATGGTAATACATTAATCTTCAGTATCACCAGTCTTATGGCAAACAGGGGTCATATGCACAAACTTGTGTTCATTTTTTTATGTCTTGTAAGTAGCCATGATGATAGCTGGGTTTTCTGGTGTGACTGAAAGGAACTAAGAGAATATAAAGCTTCCATGAAGAAAGGGAAATGAGTGTTTCTCCAAAGCATCCATGGTTACCATCCTCTGAAGATCTCCTGGGGACCACAGATACAGGCTGTATTGTCTCCTCTTTTGTGAAGCTGTTGTGTGCAGCTAAACATCTCTACTTCTTGCTATCAGAGAAAGAATACTCTATTGTGTTTGTGAGCATCTTCCCACCAATCACATCAGCATCCTGCTGAGATCGGTCTGCATTGAGTTGTCCAAAGATTCTTCCAATAAATCACCTTTTACCTAACTGTCCTTCAGTTTTGCTTTGTAATCTGCTATGAAAAGCTCCAACTCAACTGCAATGGATGCTCAGAAATGTAACCATTGTACAGCTTATGTGACAACAACGCACCCAGTATACTTGGTGTAAAATACAAATAGATATTATCATTTTCACATGGAAACTCTAGACTACAGTAAGTGCTTTTTAAAAAGTAGGACTGGCTTGTAGGAACTGTACTTTCATTTAATTGTGATTCTATCCTCTATATTCCTATGAAAGACCTTTTTAAAGTTAGACATTTTTTTGAAATTAATTTCATTCCATATCTTCAAGGTATACCACATGTTATCTTGATATCCATATATGTGTATGTGTGTTGATAATGAGGTGAAGTGAGTATTATACGCAGTCAAGTATAATAACATCCACCATTTCACTGTACTCATCTTCTTTCTCTAATAGTGAAAATACTGCCTCAAATCTACCTTCTTAGCAAATTTCAATTATATAGCACAATGTTATAGTATTAATTATATCCCCCATATTAGGCATTCGCTCCTCAGATTACTCATTCTACATTATCACAGCTTTAAGCCCTTTAGTCTATATCTTCCTTTGCTCCTGAAAACCACACATTTTTCCTTGTGTTTTCATGTACTTAATATTTTAAGAGAATAGATGATAGAAAGAGTAAAATAGACATAAGTGAAAGAGGACCAGAATGAAAGTGTACCTTTCTATCATTTTAATTTTTTTGTGATATGTGTGTTTTGTCAATGTGTTTGTCTGTGCACCACATGTATGCCTATATCCACAGAGGTTAGAAGAGGGTGTCAGAACCCCTGAGCTTCCATGTGGCTGCTGGGAATGAAACCTTGGCCCTCTGAAAGAGCAACTAGTGCTCTTAACCACTGAGCCATCTCTCCAGCCTCCTGAAACAGTGTCATATGGACAAGACAGGCCTACTATATGCATGAACTCACAGTATCCATGGTTACTTGTACAAGATCAAGCCAGTCAACATTCTAGCATGGAGTGGGGAGGAGCTCATGAGCCTCCAACCCCTAACTGAAGAGCTATTGAGAGTTGAAGCATCCAGGGAAGTAAAAGTCCGTTTTCTTCAAGGGTGTAGCCCCTGGTATATCAACCCTCCAGTAGATAGCCCCATATTCATGAGTATATGGGCAGCATTAATTGAATTTTGTGGGTAGGATGGCTGACCTTGTTTTTCAACTTGAATACATCTGGAATCAACTAAAATCCAATCATCTGGGAACATCTATGAAGATTTTCTTGATTGGATTATTTGAGGTGAGAAGAACCACTTTAAATCTGGGGCATGCCTTCTGGTGGCAGTCTACATAAAACAATGTGGAAGAAACAAGCTTTTGCTTTCAGCCTGTTTTCTCTTACTGCTGCTAGCAAGTTCATCTATCCTGATGTAGAGGTATTCCTTCACCGACATTAGAATTTACTTCTTTGGGACCCCAAAGTAGACTGAAAAGTAGCTGGGACATCCAGCTTAATAGTTTGAATAACTACCCAATTCTTGGCCTTTCCATCAAGAGACAATCATCATCAGACTAGCTGGACAACAGCCTATTAACATTCTGATAAATCATATATATATCAAAGGTCAACTATGTAGAGCTTGAGTCAGGATAGAAAGAGAGAAGTATATATATATATATATATACATATATATATATACTCTATCAAAGATTAATAAAATGCTATATTTAAAAAATATTCCACATATAAGAGATAGTGTATATTTTTTGTCTCTGTCTAACTTAGTGAACTTAGCATAATGTCCTCCAGTGTTCATGTTGTAGCAAATGGCAATGTCCCCTGTTTTTAAGGTAGAATACTGTTTGCATATAATTATATTCTATATACATAGATATCAATTTCTTCACCTATTCATCTATAATGAAGACCACTTGTTTTCACATCTTGGCTATTGTAAATGATATTCCAATGAATATAGGAGTGCAGCTATCTCTGGGACAGGCTCATTTCACTTCCCTTCCGTGTAAACCCAGAAAGGGATTGCTGACTCATATGGTAGTTCATTTGCGATTTCTTGTGAATTTTCACACTCTTTTTCACAACGGCTGCCGCAGCCTACACTCTGCCCGCATGTGTATAAGGCCCCTTCTTGCTATACCCACTCCAATATTTCCTACCTCTCATCCCTCTTATAAAAGTGATTCCATTAAGAAGACTCACAGTCTTTATGGCAGTAAAAGGGTTGTAGAATTCAGGGTCCTCTAACATTTGATTCTTTTCTAATTAGAAAAACTTACCATTCCTGAATCAGAAAAGAAGAGATTAAGGGTGTTGTTTGCTTTTTGTTATTTTGGGGGAGGGAAACTTGTTTTATTTTGTTTCTATTATTGCTGTTTTAAAGCAAGTTCTTGTGTATACCAGGTTGGCCTCAGACTTGGTGTGTAACATGGGATGACCTATAACATCTGATTCCCCCTGCCTCCTAATCCTAGTGCTAGAATTCTAGGTGTGTACCAAAATGACTGGTTTGCCCAGTGCTAAGTAAGGATCATCCCCTGGGCTTCCCCTGTGCCCCTATGCCTACTTCACCCAAAGTTTCCCTTAGGCAAGCTCTACTAACTTGGCTACATCTACATCCTAAGAAGTTGCCACTTGCTACAAAGAAAACCTTGAAGTGTACCTCATTGGCCCAGTCTCTGTGTTGGCTAAGGCTATTTGATAATTGTTAAATCTATTATTTGACCAACATTGCTGGTGAAAGAATGTAGTATTGTCCTGAAGAAACAGTCCTCTAGTCAATACGTGAATGGCTGCTTTGAGTGTTATATGGAGCATTCATTGAAAGATGATTGTAGATTTTATTTTGATGCCGAGAATCATATGTGTACAGTTGACATGAAAGCAGATGTGAAACTACCTAGGAGAACAAAGAAGATTAATGATAGAGGAAGTAGAAAGAAAGCAAAGGCTGTATCGGGGCAAATGAAAGGGAATATACTCAAAGTGCATTATATTATACGTGTAAGTTTAAATGGTCTTATGAGGCCAGTATAACAAAAATAAAATTAACATTCAAGTAAGGAACTGAGGAAAAAGCTCAGACAATAGAGTGATTGATGTAAAACCAAAAAGACTTAAGTTCTATTCCCTAGCACATATGTAAAAACCCAGCATTAGAGGAGTAGAGACTGGTGGATCCCTTGTGCTTGCTGAGTAGCCGGCTTGGCCTAATTGGGGAGCCCTAGTCCTAGTGAGATGTCCTGTCTCAAAACCCAAAGTGGATAGATAACTCCTGAGGACTGATCATCTAGACTTATCTCTGACCTTCACACACAAATAAACACATGTGTCTGAAATATACATGTGATCCACATACACACAAATCCAATGTCTCTTTCTCTCTCTCTCTCTCTCTCTCTCTCTCTCTCACACACACACACATACACACACTAAGTGAAATCATTATTCTTAAAACAAAAATTTGTACCAGTACTTGCCATTCTTCTTACGAGGTAAACTCCATATGGATACCTTTAAGGAGGTTGACCCTGCAGTTTCTGCTTACTGTTGGGAGGGGCTGGCCCTCATGTCATGCTAAATATATTCCAAAAGAAGCCTTTCTTCGTACTGCTGAATTTTAGTTAAATAGTGATTCTCTTGTTTCCCTTTTCAGCCCCTGGTCTGCTCTCTTGCATTCTTGTGCATTTATTTCTGTCAGGAGAACTATCTCTTTGTCCTTGCACCACCCCCCCTCCACCTACATGGGAGAATTCATTTCATATTCCAGTATATGGGGACCTACTGGCACTTTTCAGAGCAAGTTGTTCAGGGCTAGGGGTGTGAAAACTGACACTGAGAAGGCATCAATTATATGTCTGCCTTGAGAGCAGATGTTTTCCTCGAAGAAGTCTGTGACATAGCTATGGTATTCCTGTTTTCCTAAAGGGGAAACTGAGCTCCAGGGAGGGAGAACTTCTCAAAGAAAGCTATAGAGCTGCAGTGTCACTGACATCACAGAAGCCTATACCCAGGCTGTTGGAATCCACTTCTCCAGAGCTATACTCTCCTCATTACTTGACAGTATCAACTTTGGCTATATACCAGAATCTTCTAGAGAGTTAAATCTGTGCATGCACACTTGTGCTCTCTCTCTCTCTCTCTCTCTCTCTCTCTCTCTCTCTCTCTCTCTCTCTCTCTCTTATACACATACAGAGTTGGGAAGGAGGGAGGAGGGAGAGAGAGAGAGAGAGAGAGAGAGAGAGAGAGAACCTTGGCTTTTATCCTGGAATTCCTATTTTATTATTTTAAAATGACGTTTTGATAGAAAAGCCTTGAGGCAAAGACAGTTGGATCTCTATGAATTCCAGGCCAGAGATACATAGTTTGAATATATCCTTTAAAAAATGATGTTCGGCTCTTGTGGGACTACTGACAGAGTAGGGGTTGTCACAGACTCTTTTGCCTACTTACAGGAAGCTTTACCTTCTACAGGGTTGCTCTGTCCAGCCTTGATGAGATGGTATGTACCTGGTCTTATTGTAGCATGTTTGGTTGATGTCCCTGGAAGGCCTGCTCTTTTCTGAGAGGAGGCAGAGGGCCCTGGATCTGAGGGAGAGGAGGGTGGAGGGCAGGCTGGGAGGAGGAGAGGAAGGGGAAACTGAGGTTGGGATGTAATATATGAGAAGAATATTTTTTTAGTGATATGTTCTGTCATATCATTGTAACTTGCCCTTATTCAGTTTTCCCACAGCTCTGGCTCATCCCTTCTGCTCCTCTCCATGCTCCTCCTTCTGCATTTGTCACATATATGTATAGATTTAAATCTATATTCTGCATGTGAGAGAAAACATGGGATAATTTGCATTTCTTCCCCATTATTCTCTTTCTCCCCCTTCTTTTCTCCACATAGTACTCCTACGTTCATGTTTTACTTTCATTCCTATCTCACTCAAAAGTCTACATATATAGAAAACAGGTATTTTTTTTTTCCTGTTCCGAGTCTGGTTTATTTCACTTAGCATGATGATGTCCAGTTGCACCCATTTTCCTCCAAATAACAACCATTTCCCAGCTGAATAAAATCTTCTTGCATACCTATCTGTACTTCTTTATCCACTCCTTTGCTGGTGAGCATAGAGATTCTATTTTGGGTGGGTGGTGCCTGAGCATCTGTATTTTCCTCCAAAGCCCTTCAGATGTTTCAAATGAAAACCCAGAGTTAGAACAAATTATGCTAGTATGTGCTTCCTCTCAAACCACAGCATGAAACAGCAGAGGCTGCATCTAAAAATAGCTCTGGAGGCACCAGTCCAGTGTTAAAGGAAACGCTGGGTAATTTCACCTAGGATGCTTCACTCATCTCAAATGTTTATGATAGGCCTGGGCCAGTGTTGTCTGTCCTTGCTGATCAGCTCCAGAGATCAGACCTGGCTCTGCTAATGAGTCTGCATGTCTTAGCCAAGTTGGCACCCACCAAAAAATTCCTTCCCCACATCTTGACCCATTTCAGGGTCATCTGTGGTGACTGGAGAAGACTGTCTGGCACCTGCAGACAGCTCTCCCCTCAGGCAACTGCCAGTGTCTCTCTGTCTGCCTGTGGCTTCCTTAAGCACCTTTAGAGCTTCTCATCTTGTGCCCAGGCTATCCAGGAAATGCCTGAGATTTATCACCTCCAGGGGCATCCCTTAACCAATGAGAGAACAAAGTCCATGGCTAAGTGACTCTGCTTTCTTGTCGTCAGTGAGACATTTTGGAAGCTTAGCTTCATTTGCTCACTGATTATTTACTCAGTAACTCATCCTTTTTTGTGACTTCCCCTTGGCTCGTATAATAACATGCTCGCTCTGCCCCCCCAGGCTTCCCCGGCTCACCTCCACAGTTAACTCACAGCTTTCCAATCTGAAGCTCTGAGACTGTTCTGCAGAGCCCAGGTTAACACAGTGGCTCATTGTGACCTCAGCTCTAAATAAGCATCAAAACAAGGAAGACACTAATTGATAGATAGTCTTCAGTAGATTACAAGCAACCTTCCCCAACACTTTTCACTGTGATCACAAAGGAGGGTATTGTCTAGCACTGTCACAAGAGGACTTTAGAATGGATGCTATGGGTTTGAAATTCTTGGGAGGAATGTATACTGTTATCACAATGAAGACAAACATAGATAATTTTTTCCCTAAATACATATACATTGCTGTTAGTGGGCTCCTCCAAAGAAAAATAGCCTACTTGAGGAAACATTAGAAATATTTGTATTGTTTATACAAAGGATGTTGGAGCAATTATTGCAACAACATCAGGGCTGTTTTCTCTTTTCTTCAAGTTCTATCATGAATCCATGCTTCATTATGTAAAAATTCTGCATTAAAAAATGTGTGTCATGGAAACATTTTTCACTGAGTGGGGGACAAAACCAATTTAACATGGATCACAGGCTAGGAATGACAGAAAAATTCAATATTTTTTTCCTGTCCAGTTACAATTTAAATAAAAATGAAATTGAAAGGGGAAGATCACCGGGGGTTGCATGACAAAAAAAAGCAATATACTTTGCCATTTTTGGGGGGTGGGGTGGGTATTATAGCTTATAGCAGTCTTAGCTAGAAAGAATTTGAAATAAAATTGACTCAAAGATGGGATATTATTATTATGAGAATAAGAATGAACAAAAATGTACAGCTCTGTCTGAGTTCAAATCCCTAATGGAATGGATAATCCCACACTAGAAGAATTTGATTTGATCTGTGATGGTCTCTTTCATGGCATTCCAGGGCTGACTACGTGGCATGTCTCTTCTCACAAAGCAGGACTCTTTCCTAGTACAAGAACAGCTTTTAGGCCTCTTTACTGCAGTTTAGATGTTTAATCTTTGTATTTTAAGGGGAATGTTGAAGTGTTTCCTTGAAATCAAATTAATACAGAACACACCATGTTAGCCAGATAGTTGCCATTTAATTTTATATTTACTTTTAGTTTTAGGCTTGTGTTTCAAAAAAAAATGTAGATCATGAAATGTCCAAACAAATGTCATAATCATTCAGAATTTTTTCATTTAATCCCCACATCCCAGACTTTATTGAAAACAAGCAATTTCAGTCCTTTTTGGGAGCCAGGACATGATCAAGGTCATTCTGACAAAGTGGACATAACCCTGAGTGTTTTCAAATGGTGTATGACAGTGAAAGATGGCAAATTGTTTCTGAGGGGGAGGAAAAAGAAAACAAAAGGAAACAGGGACAGGCAATGCAAGGCTGAGAGAGAAAACAGACCAGATAACAAAGGCAACATTTGGAGCATTCTTGAGGCCTAGCCCTGCCAGGCTCATTGAGCAGAAGGGCATGCAAACTGAAGAGTTAGGATTTTTTTTTTAAATTTGCAGAATAAGAAGCAATTATTCGGGGAAATAAAGACACAGAGAATAAGTGGGGCTCCAGAAAAGGGCAGTGATTTCTGGTGAGAGCACATGAACTCCTCCTCAGCACAGTCAGGATTTCCACAGATGGTTAGAGCAGAGGCTTGGGATGGGTCTGCAGTCTAACATTGTCATTCCTGATAACGATTTTGGTAAGAATGGATGTGTTCACACAGTAATGAAAACTGTAGCAGATCATGGTGCTGATTAGTCTAGAAGGCCTAAGGATCAACCACAAAAAGGTACGTTGAAAAAAATACATGACAGTGAGATGGATGCCTCTTTGGGTAAAGGCCCTTTGCAAGAAAGCCTGACGACCTGAGTTTGATCCCTAGCATCCATAAAAAAGTTGAAGGGAGACAACCAATCGCAAGAAGTTGTCCTTTGACCTCCACACAAATACTGTGGTATACACACCCACATACACATATCATATACACACAGTAATTATAATGAATAAAATTTTAAACGTGTGTGTGTGTGTGTGTGTGTGTGTGTGTGTGTGTGTGTGTGTGTGATTCATCTGTTTTTCTGGTGTCAAATAATGACATTTTCGTTGTGAAATGGAAAGATACAATGATCTTTTAATACTTATATAGGTCCTTGTATAGGCTAGGGAAGCATTCTACCTTACTCCTCTAGCCCTCAATATTTTTCTATGGGACCTTTCATCTTGCCCACTGGTTTACAGATTGTCAATGAGAATAAGTTTGTGTGGAGGACATGAGCAATACATGCATCTCTCCTTTGAGGCAGATTTTTAACTGAAAGGGGTGACTCTTATCCAGCATTCCAAAAATGTTTGTTAGGATTATTGTCTTCATTCGTGCTTAGTTTCGTAAGTTATCAAATAGCATCTTTATGGTCTGCAAACAACTTCTAGGTTGGAAAAAATCATGTTTGAAATGCATAGAGCTGAGAGTGAGGGCAGTTGTGATGTTTCTTATCTGAGATTCTGAGACTTTCTTTAAAATTTATTTCTATTTTTTTTTTAATCGTGAGTATATGTGTGTATCTGTGTGGAAGCCCATACATATGTGAGGTCAGATGCCATCACAGTCCACAAAGGGCTATCAGATCTCCTGGAGTTGGAGTTATAGGCAGTTGTCAGCTGCCCAGAGTGGGTGGGTACCAAAATTGGGTCCTGTGCAAAAGCAGTTGTACCCTTAACCACTAAACCATCCTCCAGCCCTGAGACCTTGAGACATTGTGTAGTTGTTTTAGATTGTTTACTTAATAATAGGCTCTTTAGGCCATGCTGGTCCTGAATTCCCTGTGTAGCCAAGGATGACCTTGAATCTCTGATCCTCATTTTTCTGCCTCCTGAGCGCTGGGATTGCCGGTGCATGCCATCATAACCAGCTTGTGCAGAGCTGGGCTTCATGTTAGGCGAGCATTCTATGAAGTAAGCTGCCTCCTAGGCCTCCAGCCACTTTAAAGAGTCTTTTATTTTTCTTTCTTTCTTCCTTTCTTTTTTTCTGTGTCTGGCTGAGAATTGGGTCTTTAAATATCAGGTAAAACTGTCAAAATTAAAGTCATTTGTTCACATTTAAGCATGGAGAGTCATTCTTTACCTGAAAATCTCTACATAGGAGGCTAACTCTCAAGGCCCCAAGGAGTAAATAGAACAAACTTGACTTGAGAAGAGCTGGTTCCCATGTGGAAACAAATCACTTTTATTACCTGTTCCCTTTCTTTTTTTTTTCCACTTGCAATTTGTAGACTCATAAATATTATACATAGTTAAAAATTGAATGGAATTCTATAATTTATTTTTCACAATTTTTTAAGAGAGTATTTGCCTTGTTCTCATGATATTGAAGATGGAAATATTATATAAGCGTTTTGATAGATTTCAAAGGTTTTTTTTTTTTAATGTGCGCCAGGAATATGGCTCATTTGGTGGAGTCTTTGCCTAGCATGCACTAAATCCTGTGTTTTAGTCCTCACCACTGCATAAACTGGACACAGTGATGAGGCCTGTCAAACCAGCACTCAGGAGGTGGGGGCAGGAAGAGAAGTGTGTCAAGGTCAGTCTCTGTTATGTTGCAAGTTTGAGACCAGTCTGGGACACATGACATCTGTCTCAAAAATATTTTTTAATTAGTTAAAAGACTCAGGAGTAATAACACAGGTCTGAAGTAGAGACAGGCTGATCAGGAATTCAAGGGCAGCCTAGGCTGCACAGTGAGTTAGAGGCTGGCCTTGGTAGATGACATGAGACCCTGTCTAAAATGAAATGAAATGAAATAACTAATGCAAGTTGGGTGGGGAGGCACCTGCTCATGATCCTAGCACTTAGCAAGCTAAAACAGGAAGACTGAGTTTCAGACAAGCCTGGGCTGTATCAAGAGACCTGTGTCAGAAGGCAAAAGAAAATCATTGAAACGGAAAGTGATGTGTTATATGTAGTTTGTCACACTCAAAGGAATACAAACAAAAGGAACAAAGCCATTCTTTAACTATGCAGAGTCCAGCCCTCCCACAGGCCTACCAAGAGCTTGCCAAGTGTGGTGCAAAAGTCTCTGCATCCGATTTGTACCACTTTGGTTTGAGCAGCCAAGCACCAGTGGAGGAGCAAGGGAAATGGGACCTAGTGGCACAATGTGATGGTCTTTGTGACCCAGGTGGCCGAGCTCTTGCAGTTCACTGACATCCTGCGCGTGTGCTTGCAAATCATTCTTTGAATATTGTAAATCACTACTGGGAATAATATTGTACTTGCTTACAGGCAACACCTGTGTCTCCTTTCCAATCCCCTCCATGGTATTTATTTTCTTTTCTACTCACTGTGCTACAGCCACACCAGGTTTTCTTTTACTGGGGATGGGGGATCAAGCTCAGGACCTTCTGTATATTTAGGCAAGCACTTTATCACTGCTCTATACCCCAGCCTCAAACACTAACTTAATTCTTTACCTCAAAAAAATGCCATTGTTTCTCCTACTGGGCTCCCAGACTCAAATCCCTCTGAAAAGCTTACAGTCCACACTTTAGCCCTCACCTTTTGGCAGTGGTGCTGGGACTACAATCTAGGGCTTTATACATGTTAAACAAGCACTCTAGCACTGTGCTACAAGCCCAGCCACAAAGATGTAGTCCAAGCTGGCCTCCAGCTCATCATCCACTTGGTCAGGGAAAGCTTCCCTCCACACAACCCCAAGTGGCATCTCTCCTGGCATTGTTCTCTGGCTGTTTATTACTTCCTGGCTTATTTATTCACCTGCTTATTTTGTGTCTCACATTGTTCCTTCCATCCTCTTACCTCTTGGCACTCCTTAATCTCTAATGGTTTTTTTGTTTGTTTGTTTGTTTGCTTGTTTTTTGTTATCTGGATCCCTTGTCACACTGTGAGTATTTAGTAATTATTTGTGTAATAAATCAAAATTTGGGCTTCAACTTCCCTTACTCAGTCAATCAAACAAGTATTACTGAGCAATGTTGATACCCTAGGCACTGTATGGCCATCCAAAAGTTGGGATGTGCTGAACGTGGATGAGGCGAGAGTCTCTTGAAAGGCCAAGGAAGGTTTCCATGGATATTACCACCCATCGACCACAGCTTGTTCTGGAACCCTCAAAATTCTGAGGCATGGACTTTAACTAGAAAAAAAAACTTACTACCACTTCATTATTCATTTATCATTTTATTCACCCCACACAACTTCTCTTTTCCCTTGCCTCTTGGGTATATTCACCTTCAGATCAAGCTCCAAGAGCCTGAACCTGAGAGGCCACCACTCAGTCTCTGACACCTGTAGGCACTGAACAGTGTGATCAATGGGACAGAAATTGGGGGGGGGGCAAGGCCAGGAGCCCAGCCGATAACACTATTTATACAAAGCCCACATTATCCCTGCTTGCAGATGGCCACAGTACTTAAGAAAGCTGCCAAGTCAGATTAAAATCAATCAAGAATGTAGAATATGGGTCTCAGGTTCAACAGACAAAACTACCGGCGAGGGAGTAGTTGCCAGACAAAAGCCTCCCTGTCTCTGCGTAGGTTGATGCAGGGCAATGTTCAGGGAAAGGCTGGTTAACCAACCCAGCATGTAATTGAGTCTGTCCTTTTCTCTGTTCTACTAATGATTCATTAAGCAGACTGTACCGCTCACTGTGATCCAGACTCATGACTTCAAATCAAACAGAGGAGGCCAATTTCTGCAAAGTGTGGGAAGGAAATAGTCAGTGCCCTCAGCTTGACTAGAGTGGGCTACAGAGGCAGGAAGACGGCAATTGCTTTTCTCTGGGCAAAGTATTTTGGAAAACTACAGCTTCTGGACTAGACAGAACACAGGTAGTTTTTTTTTTTTTTTAATGCCCTTGGCTACTGATAAATACATGCCTTAACCTCAGCTACCATTATGTCAATTGTGTTTTAATGAACCTATCAGTAATTATGAAGTGAAGTTATTTTAGCTATAGGTAAATGGTTACATTCAAGAAATAAATGTACATAGGCACCAAACAACTTAAATATAAATATAGTGTTAAGATTAAATTTGATGTATTATTTTAAGGTATTGCTGAGAATTGTTGGAAAGTAGGGAGTTCATAATAATATTTGATTTTTCATTGTATGCCTGTTATATACTAAGTGCTATGATAAGTCCTTGGCAAACTTCATTCTATTCCATCTTCAAACAGCTTTCTGGAATATATATGTATGCCATTAGGCTCATTAAATAGAGGAGGAGACTGAGCTCCTGAGAAATTAAGCAAGCTGCCCTAGAGATATAAAGAAGCCAAGACTTAAAGCCTGGGTCACTCTGACTTGGAGGGCACACTGTTTTGTATTGTCTTTCCAAGAAACTTGTTCAGGGTTTGTGACGAAGATCAAGTACCATTTTTTTTTTCAAGAGAGGGTTTCTCCATGTTACAGCCCTGGCTGTCCTGGAACTCACTCTGTAAACCAGGCTGACCTTGAACTCACAGAGATCTGCCTGACTCTGCCTCCCAAGTGCTGGGATTATAGGCATGTACCACCACCGTCGGCCAGCACGTCCCATTTCTTCTCCCTAGGGAGGGAGAAGCCTTCCATGAGGAGTCTTCAAAGTCTGCCATATCATTTGGGACAGGGTCTAGGCCCTCCCCCATGTGTCTAGGCTGAGAGAGTATCCCTCTGTGTGGGATGGGCTCCCAAAATCCATTCGTGTACTAGGGATAAATACTAATCCACTACAAGAGGACCCATAGACTGCCCAGTCCTCCTAACACCCACTTTCAGGGGGTCTGGGTCAGTCCTATGCTGGTTTCCCAGATATCAGACTGGAGTGCATGCTTCTGTGGGTTTCTACAGCCTGGTCTTGACCCCTTTGCTCATCACTCCTCCTTCTCTACAACTGGATTCCAGGAGTTCTTCTCAGTGTTTAGCTGTGGGTGTCTGCTTCTGCTTCTATCAGCTACTAGATAAAGGCTCTAGGATGGCATATAAGGTAGTCATCAATCTCATTACAGGGGAATGGCATCTAAGGTAGCCTCTCCATTATTGCTTACATTATTAGTTGTGTTTATCCTTGTAGATCTCTAAGCATTTCCCAAGTGCCAGATTTCTCCTCAAATCTAAAATGGCTCCCTCTATTATGGTATCTCTTTTCTTATTCTCTTCTATTCTTTCCCTGTCTCAATCTTCCTGTTCCCTCATGCCCACCTCTCCCCTCATCTTCTCCCCTTCTCAAGTACCTTTTAAAACAAAGTCCAAGACTGAGAATAAGCCAATGGTCAAGCACTTGACGAGCATGCTCAGTGTCCTTGGTTCTAGCTAGATAGTATAAAAGTCATATCAGAGGGCAAGGTAGATGGCTCAGCTATACAAGCCGAATTCCATGAGTTCAAGTCCTAAAACCCAGGTAATGGTGGAAGGAGAGAACTGACTCCATAAAGTTGTCTCTGACCTCCACATGTGCACCCAATACACCTATCATACAAACACAGAATAAATTAAATTTTCAGAAAAAAAAATGAAAATGAAGAAAGTTGTGAAAAGTCCTAATTCTATACTCTTAAATTAGGAGACTCCATCAAAGAAGAGGAGGTAGGTAAGGGCAAAAGGACGGAGAGAAGTCCTGTGAAAAGCTATCATCTGGACGTGATATAGTCAGTCCTTGACTAAACTCAAAGCAGCTATGCTTCCCTAAACGAGAGCTACTCAAGATGAACCCTTCAACATTACATTATGGATGAGGGAGGGCTGGTGGCAGTTTATGGCTGCTATGGGAAGGAGAAGTCATTTTCTTCAGTGGCATAGACACTGGAAAGTTGCTGATGCTCCAGCAAATAACCCCACACTCAGGCTCATTAAAGCACCCCGAAATCAAACCCAGTTGGTCACAAAAGATCAAAGACAAACTGAAAAGACATGGAAGTTTAAAAGGGGAACTCATCAAGAAGAAAGAAGGGTTTAGTGGGAGTACCAGCAGGATGAGAGAAGATAACGAGGGTGAAAAAATCATCAAAATACATGATTTATGTGTATGAAGTTGTCCAAGAATGAAAAATGACTAGAAGGTATTCATTGGGCAAAGAAGGATTGGAGGGAAGATTGTAACAAGCCTTGCTCTGTCCTGACAGCCAGCTCCCAAATAATGACATGGAGACCTCTTATTAATTATGAAAGCCCAGCCTATAGCTTAGGCTTATTGCTAACTTGGTCTTATAACTTAAATTAGCCCATTTATATTAATCTACATTCTATCACATGGCATTACATCTCTTCCATCTTGCACCTCCTGTTTTCTTGCCATGTTTCCTGTGCATCCAGATTTTCTTCCTCTTCCTTTCTCTCTCCCTGGAAATCCTGTCTGTACCTCCTACCTAGCTATTGGCCATTCAGCTCTTTATTAAACCAATCAGAAGGGACCTTGGTGACACATCTTCACAGTGTACAAATACTTTCCAACAAAAGACCTTCAAGATGACAAAAACCATGTCAAAGCTAAGTCATGAATATAGATAAGGCATGCTATAAGAAGGCATTTTCTCCAGGTGGTTGTGGCAAACACTTTTAATTTCAGTACTCTGGAAGCAGAGACAGGCAGATCTCTGTGAATTTGAGGCCAGCCTGCTCTACAAAGCTAGTTCCAGGACAGCCAAGGCTGTTACATGTTGAAAACCTGTCTTGAACCCCCCTCCAAAGAGGGCATTTTCATGAGCATCACAAAGAAACCTCAACCTCCTTCCTTGAGAACTTGCATATTAGCAATTATGGAAGTAATCCTAAGGAACTTTCTGGACACTGTTTTTCCAACATGTTTTATCTGGCTGCCTCTAGTGTTTCACCATGAAATGCCATTTCTACTTAAAGAAATTCTCTCCCTGTCACACACAGCTAAAGAGCAGTATGTTTGGAGTAGGCTTTGGAGAATCGCTGAGTTAAAGTCCCTCTTAGATTCTGGCTGGCCAGACCTTCGTTGAACATATCCATCAATGGGAGGCTTACCTCTCCTGCTCCAATTCCACACTCCTAATTGCTTCTCAATATTTATTTATGCATTATCTCAAAATGTCTAATACCTTATAGCTTTCATCCTTGTTTTCTTCTAGGAATTAAAGAGAAGCCTCTTTTCCTATGCTAACTCCAAAAGAACTCACCTTGAGCCCCTAAATATTTTATTTCCTGAGCAAACCATCCTCACTCATCTTGTCTGTTGCTCGTCTGTCATGATTTATAATGTTGTACGATGTGACTCTTATAGAGGAGTTGAAGTTGGTCTGTGTCCTCGTGAAATATATTTCCCAGAATTGAACATAATAAATCAAAGTATGGTAGGATGCATCATCAAAGCACAGAACAGTCAGAATGCTATATTTCTATTTCAGCAGCCTACGAGTGCTTTGCTTTGGATGTCCCCACACACAACCCTTGTTTTGAAGTTTCATGCTGCTTGGCTGCCACTGAATTCAGGCCACTAATGCCCTCAAATTATTTTCTTTCACATGCTACTATTTACCAAGTTCTTGCTACAACATTAACTTTTGTTCCAAGGATAGAAGACAGAACAATTTAAATTTCACCTTGGGCTGGAGCTATGTCTCAGTGGTGGAGCATATGCTAACATATGCAAGGTCCCAGAACCAATCCCCAGCATCAAGGAAACAAATTAAATTTTACCTTAATACACATAGTCATTTATACATGTATCCTGTTTTGTTCCTTAAAAGGTACTAGGTGGCCAATATATCATCACTGGGCTAATGTTAGCTTGGATCTTGCCCTGCAGGCTGATTTATTCACATTTCCTCCCAGCATCTTGATCTCCATATACTGAGAACCAAATCAACTCAGTCCCTCTCCACATTACTTAAAGAGACATTGGGAAAAGACTCATCTGGGAAAATAGCCTTAGTCCATAAAACTGTTGACAAAATTTGCCAAATTAGACGAAGACTGCTCTGTTCATCAGCACTCAGGCCTTTTCTATGGGATTCTAAGACAGGCTTTGAGAATTCCTTGTGCAAATAAAGGAACTAGATCCACTAGATTCTTGTAGTCTACTAGGACCATAAGAAGATCACAAAAGACACAAAAATCCACTTGTCATGTTCTTAGTAAAATAATCCCTTCTCTCTCCCTCCTCTCTGTACAATGACATGCCTCTCATTTGATTTCTTACTGCAAGATATTTGAAGCCAGGACCTTGCATATGCAAGGCAAGCACTAAGCTGTGTCTTCATCTCTAAAACACAGTGAGGAGGCCAAACCACCATGTTATTCTTAATAGAGAATTAACATTGAAGTCTTAGAGTAACATTTACATCATCTACTGCCTTCCCAGTTTTGAAAAGCAAAACGTTTGCCATTTCAGGTCTTCGGGGAGCTTCTACTGTCCATAGATTGCAGATGATATTGTATGGATCTCTTTTGAAAATTGCTTCCATATTCCTAGATATGATTTACCCAATTCTTTCAGGTGTCATGTTGTTTTCTTTCCTTTTGTTTGTGTCTTGCATAACTAGGGAGGGAACTCAACACATTGCATATGGTTGCAAGTGTTCTACCACTGAGATACACATCCCCAGCCCAAATATAGACTTATTTTTTCTTTCTTCTTTTTTTTATGGTTTTTCAAGATAAGGTTTCTCTGTGTATCTTTAGAGCCTGTACTGGAACTCACTCTGTAAACCAGGCTGGTCTCGAACTCACAGAGATCTGCCTACCTCTGCCTCCCAAGTGCTGGCATCAAAGGAGTGTGCCACCAACATCCAGCAAATATGGACTTTCTGAAGGCCAGTTCCAGGTCATGGTTTTTGTTTGTAGCATTGGGAATAGGCTGATGGTGGTGGGAGGAGATCACAGTCCCCAACACCCCCCCCCATGGGATACTGTTTTCAAAATGAGTGAGGGATACTGGGCAAACAAAATAGATTTCATGATGGCAGTGAACCTACAAATGCAAATTTCCTTTAAGACTCCATTCTTCCTAGTTAGTCTTTCTCAAATTAGTATTCTGGGTCTGTGTTGTTCTTGTTTGAATCTTTGACTCCCATCTTCCTCTTCCCAGACTTATGTATCTTACAAACTGAGCTCCTCAAAGAGCCTCATCCCTAGCTCCCCAGCAACTTCCAGCTCCAGGGTTGTTTTCTCTTTGCTGTGGACTTAATGTTCATGTCCTCTTCAAATTCCTATGTTGAAATGTCAACCCCTGATATGATGCTTTTTGGAGATGGGACCTGAGGGATGTAATTAGAGTCTGATAATCAAGTCTGAAAGATGGGATTAATGTTCTTATAAAAAAGATGCTCAAGAGTGTACTTTCTCCCTCTCCCTTCCTAGCCTTTTTCCTTTCCTAGGATACATACAGTAAGAAGACTGGCTGACTGACTACCAACCAAGAAGAGAGCTCTGACCAGATAATGGATGGGCTGCCCTGGAATCTTGACCCAGCCTCCAAAATTGAGAGAAATAAGTATTGTTTTGTTGCTGTGGTTGTTGTTGATTTTGGGATTTGGGAGTGCTGGGCATTAAAGCTGGGTTGTGACACATACTAAAGCAAGCATTCTATAACTGAGCTGCATCCCAGCCTATCATTGTTTAAACCACCTAATCTGTGGTATTCTATTGTAGCTGCACAATGATGGCACTCCACTATTATTAGTAGGTGCTCTAGTACCTTCGCACAGATAACTCCTTTTGCTTGTTTGTAACACACATCTCTTGGAAACAGATGTATTCATTCAGGGTTATTGCTTTTGGTAAGCTCTGATGCTATTTCCACAGTTCCTGTTACCAACGTGGTTGAAAATTAGTTTGAAAGCAGAGAAGATGGAGTCACTGAGGGCTTCTGAGGTCAATAGGCTTGGAAATAAATTGTTCCATTTATCAGGATGAGAACTGAATCCTCATATTAACCTTCCTAATTGCTTGCTTACCTTGTTTTTATACTTTCTAAGTGAACGGGAACAAAGCCACTTGCTGCTGTTCTCATTAACACTAATGATCAATAAGTAGAAAAAAATTGCTGATTCTTATATTTTGTTCAACATTATGTATGCTTAATTTAGAGCTTATTAGGGCATTGCCAGTTTTGCTCATTATGTCTTCGACAAGATGAATGTGTTTCTTCAGTGAGCAGTTAACACAAAGCAGCAATGACTGACTCCAGTTTTGTAACCAAGCAAGGTTTTCCATTGTAGTTACAGCTGGGAGTGGGGAGCAAAGAAGTAAACATGAACATTTAATATTGCCTTCTTCTCTTAAGAGACAGAGGTGCTTGTAACTGTTAAGCGTAGAGGATAAATAACCAGAGCCAACTTGGAAGTATTTGGCCTTGCACTCCTCCCCAGTGTTCTTGAGGTTCATTTCATCCATTAAAATCATGACCTGATAGGCTGGAAAGTTAGCTCCGAAATTAAGATTACTTGTATTCTTGCACAGGTCCTGGGTTTGGTTCCCTGTACCTACATTACAGCTCACAACCATCCATAATTCTGGTCCCAGGGAATCTGACACCCTCTTCTGACCACAGGTGCCACAGACATCACAAGGTAAAACACTCATATACATAAAATAAGTTTGGGTTTGTTTGGTTTGGTTTTTCAAGACAGGATTTCTTTGTGTAGCCCTGGCTGTCTTGGAACTCACTTTATAGATTGGGCCAACCTCGAATTCACAGCCTGCTGCTGCCTCCTGGGTGCTAGGATTAAAGACATGTGCCACCACTGATCAGCAAGTAAGGCAAATAAGTTTTTAAAAATACAATCACAAAATGAAATATAAGTAGATGCTACAACATGGATGAATTGCAAAATCCTTGCAAGAAGTAAAAGAAACCAGTTACAAAGGACCAGATATTTCTTGATTCCATTTATATGGAATTGACAGAATAAGGAAATCCACAGACAGGAAGCAGATTAATGGTTTCCAATGACTTATGGGGCTGAAGCTAACAAGTGCAATAGCCAGATAGATTATTATGCCCACCTACATTTTAAATATAATTTTTACTATTTCTTAAAATTTCAGAACAGACTGCTTTCCTGTGGATATTCTTCTGCCCAAGTGATTAACAGGCTCATTTGAATTAACTTTTTAGAGAGGGGAAAATGGTATGTCTTTTATTATTGTTGTTAATGTTTTAGGTTATCATATAAAATGCTTTTGTTTTCTTATCAGAAAGCCTTTGAGGACATGGAAATTTTATGACTTTGGTGGCAGCTTCAAATATCACATCTCTGTCTTGGGTAAGTTTTTAAGATTCAGATCTGATTCTTTTGGCTAATAGTCAAGGTTTTGCAATTGAATTCAATTACTATTTTACAAGCTGCTAATTATGAGGGAGGGTCTATCTCCAATGATTTTTAAAGCCCTCTCAAGAGTTGAGACCCTAGAGTCTTTTACAGAATGAGTACTGAGTTGGTTTTAGCTACTTTTAACTGAAGTAGAATATAGGAAGGGTTAGGGTCTCCACTTTTGCTTTCAGTTTTGAAGGATGATCAAGGGGATCCAGACAGATAGAATTACATTGCCAGAGGACCATCTGATGGTGGATCAATAGCTGCTAAGTACATGAGGTCCAAAGATTAATAGAATCACAACAAGGACTATAATACATGTAACCAATTTCCACCATGGAAACCCAGAGATCCAATTCCAAAACTGTGCCATGATGGTAATATCTGATAATGTTTTGAATCTGGTTTTGTAGACTGTATAAGGCCAATGAGACATTAGCAAAGTTATCAGGAATATACACATAACACTTAACCTCGTTTCAATGCAATGACATTCTCTAGCCCAATAAATGGTACAAAAATAGAGGCTGGAGAATTTTGCCTATGGAAAACACTCAGTCCAGTGATGTTGTAACACTTGGGCAAAATGCTAAGGTAATCTAGAGTTTTTCATCTTCATTATAAATTAGACAGAAATCAAAGACTACTCAGAAGTAAAGACAGACACAAGGAAGGAAGAAACAGTGAAACTTTCACTTCTTTATTCATTTGGACAGGTATTTCAGATCTATTATGTGTTGAATTTCCCAAGAGTCTATGGGAGGTATTTCCTTATGAAGGTCTTCTTTGCAATATTGAGCTGGGGAGTGATGGACCTAATTAGAAATTCCTGAGACCTTGGTGATTGTAAGAGAAGGTAAAAGCACCAGGAGATGACCTCTCCAAAGAGTTGAATGTCAGACCTGATGGCCCTCCCTGTTAGGTTTAACTAGTACCTGTTCTCCCAGTTGAAAAAGAGGTTAATGTTTTTTCTTCATGGGCTAAGAAGCCTCTATAACTCAGGTTCTTTTATTATTCTTATTCTTATACTTACTCGTATTTTACATATTGATCTCAGTTCCCTCTCCCTTCCTCCCTTTCTCTCTCCCTCCATGCCTCCTTTTCTCTTTCCCTCTCTCCCTTTCTCTCTCCCTTCCTTCCTCCCTTCCATTCCACCACCACCAACCTCTCATCCCAATCCCCCTCCACACACTCCACAGGGAGGGTGATGCCTTCCAAGATGGATCAACAAAATCTGTCAAGTCATTTGGAGTAGGTCTAGGCCCTCCCTCCTGCCTCTAGGTTAAGGGAGTATCCCTCCATGGGGAATGTGCTCCCAAAGTCCTATATAACTCGGATTCTTTGACATCTCGTTGGAATTCATCCTGTCTAGAGACAAACTGATTTCAAGGCATCATGGTCTAGGAACGGATCTGCTATTAAACAGGGTGTTCATGAAGCTGCTTCAAAGGGTTAGGCTGGGAGCTGAATGAGAGCCTCTGTGGACTCTCTGTAGAGCTGATGGTACTATTTCCCTCCCAGTAAGCTGAGTTTCCTGGCAAAGGTTTTGAAAGGATTATTTTAGGATCTTGCTGGTATGATCCACGATTACATAGAACTGAGGTCTTCAAGCGGCATGAAAATTGTATGTAATTCTCAGTTAGCTACATACTAAAAAATAAAGGAAGGACTGTTAGTTATGGCTTTGAAGATATCTTGGAAGACCAAATTAGGAAATAATTTAAATGGCTGGGGTTGGAGTATTGTGAGTGACTAGCAGGAGGTTAAAAACTCATAATGGGGGTAACTTACTGATTAGAGTTTTGAGTTGTACTCACACTTTAGGTAGAAGAAAACATTCTTTATGATTAGAAAAAGCATAAGAGCCCTTTAATCTGATTGGAGAGATGGTTGTGAGTACCCTACCTGGCATGTCAGCAGCCCATACTTGGGGGTTAATGAGGATGCCTGTAAGGACTCAATCATTGTTTGCCTCTTCAGTAGAGGTGATCATGGCTATTGTTGTGGGATTTTGTAAAGGGCTGAATAAAATTTAGGCTCCTGTTTTTATTTTTCTAGGTCACTATCCAATAAAGTAAGAGGAGTTTCAGGGATTAGAATATGGAGAAAGAATAAATGACTATGACTAGTAAAATATTTGCTGTGCAAGCATGAGGACATGCGTTCAAATTCCCAGCAGCTACTTAAAAGCCAAGTGCCAGTCTACACCTGCAATTCTAGTGCTGGGAGGGGAGATGGAGACAGGCAGATCCTTGAAGCTCATTGGCTATACAGCTTAACAAATCAGGGAGTTCCAGGTTCAAAGAGAGACCCTCTCCGCAAAAATAAGGTAGAAAATGATTGAAGAAGACAGCCAATGCAAAAATAAGGTAGAAAGTGATTGAAGAAGACAGCCAACACCAACCTGGGAAACACACACACACACACACACACACACACACACCACACGCACGCATGCACGCATGCATGAATTCACAATGCATGCGCACCACATACACACACCACTCCATAGACAGCATAAAGGCAGAGTAAAACATTTGGTGACAGGAATCCCATGAATGCTTATTGTTTGGGAAGTGTTAGGGGCCAATTATCTATATTATGAAATAAGAACAGAGTAGAGGGCTTCAGTATCCAGGAGAAAACACATGGTCCTATCTATGACTTTCCCAAGGCCCCATTCCATTGATGGTGATGGTCAGAGGTCAACTGGCTCTGATAGGTAGTAAGCCTTCCAGTGTCTTCCTTGACACCTTGAGGGCAAGTATCCCTAGGAAGATATCCAATATCTGGGCAGTTTTCTGCAGTGACTGACTTACGAAGAGACTTGGCATATATTTGTTAGTTGATTTCCTGTAGAAGCAGAACCAATGGGAGACCTTAAAACTTTATGCCTGACACCCCCCCCATTAGTTTTAGTTTCCTTTTATCTGCCTTCTTCTTCTAGACCCTGGTTATAGACAGCATAGACAGCAGGATTTGCTGCAGGCCATCATTGGGAGTGTTAGGACCCAAAAACAAATACTGTCATTTCCTTCAGACGGCAAGAGAAGATTGAGGAATGACTGTCTTGGCGAAGGATGTGGCCTTCACAGGAGGATAAGTCAGTCACAGTGGATTTTCCATAACCTCCTGAAAGCACTCTAAAAAAGGCAGTAGACTTTTTTTCACTAGGAACCTGGTCAATAGTTGCCAGTTACAGGTCACATCTGTCTAACATCTAACTTAAATTGCCTGGTTACTGTTGCTTGTGCAAGATCTGCTAGCCAAGTTAACAGATATAGAATAGAGGTGCTTTGTTTGTTTTTGCTATTGTTACAGTTGGCTATCAGCTGGCTTCTCTTCACTTCCTAGAGGCTATGTTCATGCTCTTCCAAGTGGCCTCCTCCATTTCAACAGTGGAAAAGAAAAAGAAGAATTCTTTCAAGGCTGGAGAGATAGTTCAGCTGTTAAAAGCACCTGCTGCTATTGTGGCGAACACGGGTTTGGTTCTCAACATGACAGCTCACAGCTGTTTTTAATTTCAGTTCTAGGGGCTCCAATACCCTCTTCTGAACTTTGAAAGAACCAGACATACACATAGTGCACACACATGTATGGACAAAACACTCATATACATAAAATAAATGCAATAACATTTTTAAAAAATCTTTCTCTCTTATTGTATTTCTTTATGCTTCAAATATCTCACATTTTAAAAATTTGTATTTACTGTGTGTGTGTGTGTGTGTGTGTGTGTGTGTGTGTGTGTGTGTGTGTACAAGCATGATGATGTAGTTGGAGGACAACTTTTAGGAGTTTGTTCTCTCCTTTTACTACCTGGGTCCTGAGGATTGAACTCAGGTAGTTGGGGCTTGGCATCAAGCACCTTTACCCACTGAGCCAACTCACTGATCCCAAATTATTTCACTTCTGATCCATCAGAGAAAACTCTCTTTTTAGAGAGCCCCATATGATCGGGTTAAGACTACTTAGATAACCTCTCTATTTTATAGTCAACTGTGTAGTAACCTTAATTATATCTGCAATTTATTTTTTGTGAGTAGTAAAACAGAATCATAACAGCAGTCAGATAGGTAATGTATGGGAACCAGTTAATAACTCTGCCTGTTGTGGTTCTTTCAGATATACTATTGTGTACATATTTCTGGAGTGATCTCATCTTCTGACTAGCTCAAAGGTTCTGACCACTCTCAGATCACTACCTCTAGCTTCTAACCTAACCCTGGAGTCTGCATCAACAAGTCCCATGGTTCTATTTAGAGATTCTATCCCCATGGTTCTATAATTCACAACCAGTGGGAATTCCCTCCAGGAATCATTTCTCAGTGTCATCCTTGATTTTATGCCCATTGATCTTGCTGCTGCAACTGCCTTACTTTTCCCATTGCTGTGACTTAAAAGGAGAAGGTTTTACTTGACTCATGGTTCAAGAGGCCAAAAGCCCTCATGGTAGAGAAAGTATGGAGAGTTTAGAGAAGTGGGAATGTGTGCGCCCCTCTTCCCATCTTAAGGGATCTAGAAGAAGGAGGAGGAGGAAGGGTGGGGGTGGGATACTCATTAGCAGCTGGCTTTCTTCTTTCATCCAGCTCCTGAGATTGTTGGGCTTCTGCTCAGAGCAAGACATGCTCTCTAAATTAATCTTCGCTGGAAAATGTTTCACAGACTTCTAGAAAGATGTGCCTCAGGTATGTCCTTGGTCTCCCTCTCTCCATTCCTTCCTCCCTCCCTCTTCCTTCCTTCCTTCCTTCCTTCCTTCCTTCCTTCATTCCTTCCTTCCTTTCGTCTGTTGTTGTTTTTCGAAACCCTGCCTGACCTGCCTTCCAAACACTGGGATTAAAGGTGTGCACTACCACTTCAGGCCCATTTTTGGTGTTTCTTAAGCCAATCAAGTGGAAATTTAAAATTAACTATCCCAGCAGCATACACCAACCAATCCTGCCTCCAAAATTTCCATCCTGCTTCCATCTCTACTCTCAGCTCTGGCTACCTTTTACCACTCACATGAACTGTTCAGCAGCCCCATAATTCTCCTTTTAGCTTTGACCTCTATAGAGCACGTTGCAGATTTCCACTCTAACCCCCTTTCAGTTCCTTTTAGCAAACTGCATTCCTTTGGTAGGCTTCCAGTTGTGATATACAGTTCAGCAATCAAGTACACCCATGCAAGACGTAGAACGTGGAAGTGATGTATCATGACCAGAGGGCCTTAGTTCTGCTGTTTCCATTGGCAAGCAGAATTATGGAGCTATTTGGCCCTTAGTGGCTGCTGTGAAGAGAGTGTCCAGTGTCCAGGCTCTAGCAACATGAGTGAAAAGAGTATTCAGTTTAGCTGGATGATTTCCAGACCATAGCAAAGAAGAAAACAACTTGGAACCAGCCATTATGTGGAGACGGAGTCTTAATATTCCAGTTCACTGATTGCAACAGAAGTAACAGATCTCTGGCAGTCAGGCTATTCTGAAAGGTTTTGTGGAAGCACAGTCTAGATTTTGCTCCCCTAACAATGTCAATCTTTTTTATATAGCTTGTATTAGTACCCAGGCGGTGTATTTTGTCTGCACCTGAACTCTGACTACTACCTCACCTACAAGCAGCCACGACTCACCCGCTGTGACATATTCAAACCCTAAAACTCAAAATCAATGATGGCACTACCTTTCCTTAAGATCTTCCAGTAGCTCCGATATCCTATTTATCAAGTTTGAGCATTATTTACAAAATGTATTTTTATTCATTTGTATATGTTTGTATCTGTATGGTTGTAAGTTGCATGTGTGCAGGTGCCCTTGAAGGCCATAAAAAAAGGATCTAGAGTTACAGGCAGTTGTGAGCCTGATATGGATGCTGAGAACTGAAATTTGAGCCTCTGGTAGAGAAAGAAGAGCTATAAATGTAAAAAAAAAAAAAAAAAAAAAAACTTAAAACAAAGTTGTAAGATAAGGCTTTACTATGCCTTTTAACATTTCCCATGCATTTAATTCACATTTTTTGAGTGCCTACCTGTGCAAAGCTTTTAACTAAGTTATGAGGCATTGCAATTGCTAAGACATCCAAAACTTGGCAGTTGCAAAGCTTTTGATTACCAAGGTAGAGATGTAAATACTTCAAACAGAGCAATCAGACATATCTGAAGAGTTTATGTTTTGAGACTTCGTGAGCTTTTAAAGTTTTCATGTGTTTTATATAAAGTTAATGGGCTAGTAATCAGTGACTCTAGACATGGTGTCCCTTGGTGGGAAGAACATTGCCTGTCTGGAGGGAGAACACAGGACTCCTTAATTCTTTACCTCCCACTGTCTGGTAATATGATCTTGAACAAGTTGCTCACCTTCTCTGTCTCTGGGCTTTAATTTGTCATTTATAGGATGAACTTTTTGAATGAATGACCTTAAGAATTTTATTATTTTATATGTTTTTCATATTTAAAATGTGAAATAATTCTAAAACTTTTTCAATCATCTGATTAGAATGTCAGAACATATGAAATAATGCTAACAATACTTTAAGTGTGCTAACATTTCCTGTAGTGTTTAGAAGATAAAGACATAGCATGGTTACAAACTACAAGCTTTGATTTCTTGATTCTGAGAGATGGATGATAATAGTCACCCTTGCCAGTTTGGGGACAATTTGCTCAAATGTGCTTCCCACTCCACTTTCTCAGTCCTTCCAGCCTTATGATTTTCTTTTTCTTTTGCTTTTATGTATTGCCTGATAGGAATGCTAGTCTTTGTTAGAAGGATGCAAAGGAGAACTTCAAATAAGCTCTTTTTTCCCCTGCTTTGATAAATGAGCCGTTTTAAATTCTGGACTCAGACTGTGTGGCAATTGTCTTCAAATATCAGTGGAAGGAAGACATATGAAGGCACACAAAAAATAGGATTAGAATCATGAAAAGAACTTTTTCATCACCTGATCTTCTCTTTGTAACTAAGCATGCAACAGCTTACAAGAGTGCCCAGAAAGTCTAGTGGCTGCAACAGATGAGCCCAGAAAGAGCAATGACTTAAAATAAAGCCACTTCCCTTTCATTTTCAGTATGGTTGGTAGCAGGAATGATGATGGTGGTGATGTCTACCTTCTCCCTGAAGTCTATCATTCAGGACAGTGACTCAGTTACTCTCACGCACAATCCATGACCTCCAAGGCCACTTAAGGTGCTAACAATGAGATATCAAAAGCAAAGTTTAGGAGGATGAGAGAAAAGTGGGGACCTTTCTTGTTGAGTATTTTGTGGATTAGTGGTGGTTGGTGGGGTTGATGGGGGTGGGGGGAGGGTTGTTTCTTTTGTTGGTTTTCCAGACAGGGTCTTATCAAGTAACTCTGATTAGCCTGGGACTCACTATGTAGACCAGACTGGCCTGAAATTCACAGATATCTACCAGCCTCTGTCCACTGAATGCTCGGGATTAAAGCCATGTGTCACCATGCCCAGCTGCTTGCTAGATGCTTTTGTGAGTGACTAGTCTTGGTACTGTTTTTGTCCACATTCTGTTGGTCTGACCTCAGCAACATGGGCACATGTAATTGCAGCAGAGACTGAGGAATGGGGTCTAGCTCAGAACTAATGGAGGAATATAGCAGATTTTGATTACTACATGCTGGTCTTTGGGCTCTACCTTACCTAGGGATATTGATTCTTTCTATATGTTCCCTTTTACCATGTCTACACTTGATGATAAATATTCAGAGTTAATTCTAACTTGTCATGAACAATTGGAAACTATATTCAGAGTGTTGACATTCATCAAGTAAGCATGATTTTCATGGCACAAGCTTCAGGCTTCTCTCCACATTCTAATCTGTGTTTAGAATCCTACAGTATTTTACTTTGTACAAGGTATCAGTGTCAATATGTCACTCTGGATGACACACAAATTTAGCATCAGGTTCATAAAACTAGGAATATTACTTGCCTAATGTTATCAGGATTAAGAAGTCAATGATTAAAAAGAAATCAGACTTCCACTTTCCTTTAGGCCATTTATCTAGGAGATTAAATCATAGATGCCAACTTTAAGAGGTTTCCTATAGAATCATAGCTTTTGTTTTATGTGGACTAGTGTTTGTCAAAATATGGCCCCTGACAGGGCAGTGGTGGCACATGCCTTTAATGCCAGCACTGGGGAGGCAGAGGCAGGTGGATCTCTTTGAGTTCAAGACCAGCCTGGTCTACAAGAGCTAGTTCCAGGACAGCCTCTAAAACCACAGAGAAATCCTGTCTCAAAAAAAAAAAAAAAAAAAAAAAAAAAAACGAAACAAAAATAAATAAATACTCTAAAAAAATATGGCCCCTGGAGTAGCTTCAGTAATATTTGATAATTTGTTGGTAATACAATTTTCCAGGTCTCAGTTCAGACTTTGTCTTACATATGTGGCTAGCCTTTGCTCCAGTTTGGGCAACAAGACCTAGTAATCTGCACAAGTTCTATAAAAAGAATATTCTAGAACCACTAGTCCGTTACTTAGTTGAGCTGTATTATTTTGGGGGATGTTACTTCAAGAACCAAGTCAAAACATTATTTCCAATTTTTTTTCCATTTGTTGTGTATGGTGTGTGTGTGTGTGTGTGTGTGTGTGTGTGTGTGTTGGCATGCATGTGGAGGTCAGAGGATTACTTTGGTATCAGTCCTCACCTTTTACCTTGCTTGAGACAGGTTCTCTTGCTTGCACTTCTAGGCATTCTGGCTCTGTCTTCCATTTCCCCCTAGGAGCACCAAGATTATAGACACATGCTACCAATTCAGGCTTTACATGGGTTCTGAGAAATCAAACTCAGGTCCTCAACTTTGCACATCAAGTTCTGTATCCACTATGCCATCTTCCCAACAAACAAGCAAAACAAAGCCCCTTCCTCTTTTCTCATGTTGCTGTGAATTAAGATTGATGTAGTATGCTGGGGAAACCCATAGAAACAGCTCATCTGAGCAAGTGGGAGTGCATGGACCCCAAAATGACAGCTGGAGAAACAAGCATAGGACTGAAGCAAGCTCCCTGAATGTTGGTCTCAGTTGGAGGACTTGGACAGTCTATGGTACCTCTGACAGTGGAAACAGTATTTATCCCTAGTGCACAAATGGAAGTTGGGACCCCATTCCCTATGGAGGGATGCTCTCTCAGCCTAGATACATGGGGTAGCACCTAGGCCCTGCCCCAAACGATGTGATAGACTTTGATGATCCCCAAGGGGGGCCTCACCCTCCCTGGGGATGGTGGGATGGGGGGGTTGTTGGGGAACATCGACAGATGGGAGAGGGAACTGAGGTTGATATGTAAAATAAGATTGTTTTTAACTTAAATTAAAAATAGTAAAAAAGATTGTAGTAAATTCACAAAAAATGAAGATTGCTGCTCTTAAGAACCCTGAGACATCACAAGGGCATAGTTTCTAAAAATATCAGCCACAAAGATCTAAAGTTCCAATGAAGCATGTCTAGCAGCTTCAAAAAACAAACAAACAAACAAACCTGTAGTCATATATGTAATTCATTACTGTTTCATTTGCCATCCAGGGTTTGTCTCCAAATGATGAGTGTGATGGCTCACAACTATCATCCCAGCAATAGGGAACATGAAGCAGGACTGTTGTAGGTTCCAGGCCAGTGTGGGACAGTGAGTTCAGAACCAAATGTGAGACTCTGAATAAAATAAGTAAGAAAAGAGAGACTTGGGAAGGAAGGAAAGGGAGAGAAAGAGGAAAAAGAAATCATCAGGGGGCTGAGAGATGGCTTAACAGTTCAAGACACTGCTGCTCTTCCAGAGGACACAGGTTCAATTCCAAGCACCCACATGGCAGCTCACACTGTCTGTAACTCCAGTTCCCCAGGATGTGAAACCTTCACACCAATGCATATAAAATTAAGTTAAAATAAATTATTTAAGAAAGAAATTGTCAAAATTCTGTTTGGGTCAGAAATACATAATTAACATTTATACTGACTGACTGACTGACTGAAAGAATGGGTAGTCATCTCGTGGATTCAAGTATTTTTGACTACTGTTCTGGAATGGAGTCAGTTGTTTGAAATCACATTTAGACACTTTATTTTAGTTAAATATTATTAAAAGATACTGACTGCCTTTGGTATATGGCCAGCCTTTTCTGCAGTTTAAAATTTTATATATCAGGTATTAAGACTAATACCTTCAGTTCCTCCAAGACACAGGAAAAAAGCTTTCTATGATGGTTATGCTGTTCCATTTCTGGAAATGTCTATAAAAGATCTGCTACTGCATGTTAACATTTGCAGTGACTAAGAGAGGCTTTGTCCCCCTGGTAGCAATGACATTTGGAGCTGGGTCATTGTTGTGGGGCTAACATGTATGCTGTAGGAAGTTAAGCAGCACCTCTGATCCTCTGTGCACTGGATGCTTATAGCAAGCATCATGGGCTCCCAGTTGTGACAAGTCAGATATTCCAGATACTGCTAAGGGTACCCTGACAAGTAAAATTGTCCAGGCTGAGAGTAACTTAATAGTAACTTTGTTCAAAGCTATAGAAAGAGCATATGTTCTACATTTTTCTCTAGCTTACTAGTGAGGACTCTGGAAGTGACGGACACTAACTTGAAAGGATCCAGTTCACAAATCCTCATCATTTTAAGTCCATTTTCTCCTTGGGACAACATTATCATGGGATATTCAAATTTATAAACTCTAAGCAACATTTTTGCACATAACTTGTATACTGACTTAATAGTGAATTATACTACTGTGTAAAAGCAATCTAAAAGCTGGGTAAAGAACTCTGTAGGAGTCCGTACTACAGGGTGCACCACTAACTGAATGGTTTTTAGCTACTTCATGGTAACACTTAAGTCATTTAAAAATTGAAATAAAATATATTAATCCCTCTTGTTACATTTACCCTGGAAATTCCCCCATTGTTTCTGGAGTTTGCTTCCTAGAATGGAAGAAACAAGCTAATAATTCACCTGCTGGGTGTATTTCATATGTTATTTGCTTTGGAATTACTGTAAACTCTCCTTACTTCTACTCCAATACTCCATATATCCAATTAGTCAACTTTTTAACTTCAATCATCAGTATTTAAATGATATGCTCATAGTGTACCTTAATATCCTTATTGGCCATTTCATGTTACTGTTCTATCTCATCAACTATGTGGGCATGTTTTAGTTATTTTTAAAGTAACTTTTATTTTAATTATACATACGTACATATATGTGATTGTTTTGCCTACATGCATATCTGTACATTTCTTTATACCTGGTTTCCAGAGAGGTCAGAAGAGGGTGTCAGACCCCTGGGAACTGAAGTTACAGCTATGAACTGTCATGTGGGTGCTGGGAACTAAAATTAAGTCTTCTGCAATAGCAGCCAGTGTTCTTAACCAATCACCCATCCCTCCAGCCATTTATGTGTTTTAAACATTGCCCTTTACCCCTTTTTCATTTAGTCTTTTTTTAAAAATATGAAACAGGCATAAAAATGTATGGCTATCACAAATTTAACAGGAAACTAAAATTGTTTTTAAAACTTTAGATAATATGGTATCCAAATTTTATCGCTAAAAATTAGAATCTCTATTTTACCCTCACATCTTGCAGTTAGCATACAGGACAGCAAGTCACTTTAAAAAAAATTAACAAACAAGTACAAATTCTGGTTATTAATTTTTCACACATAATTTTGTATTATTAACATGGCAGAGTCATTCTGAAAACAAAGACAAAGGAATATAAAAGATAATGCATTGGCATGACAGATGAAAAAGATATTAGGTCAGAAGAAACATGTATACAAAAAAGCCTACAATTTGAGAAATGTGGAAATCAAAGTCAAGCTAGTTAATTACTAACAAAGATGGCAGCCGTGTTTCTTTTTTGTCTTTCACAGTGAATGCACGATTAGCACTTAGTACTAAGGCTGGGGAATAAACCATCTATAATCTACTGAAAAAGACCATCTGCTTCTATAAATTTTGTTCTCAATATACTTGCCAAAAAAGAGAACGTATTAACAAAATAATGGGCCCTGCTCTGTTAATTGTAGGTTGTTTGCAGTTTTGCTGTTGCTATTAGAATTTAATAAGCCATTCCTTCTGCTAAATTAATAAGCAGCCAAGATTATGTAATAGCTGCTTTCAGCTGCTAATTATTTTCCCATAATTCCTTCTCTACCTCCAGCCCTCCCCACTTTTTTTCTTTTTTGGCTAGGAACACAGAGATGAGACTGCCAATATGTCATTAGCAAGTCTCCCATCATTTCCAGAAGTACCAACTAACATTAGTAACACAACCAATGAGGTTAAACTTGGGAGGTGGCTATCTCAGGAACATTGAGGACATACTTGTTTTGTACACACACAGAAAAGAGCAGTGTCTGGAATTAAGAGGCAGGTTTTCATTGTGCAGTATGAGTGCTATCTTTAAACTGGCTAATGACATTTGTTTCCCGTATTAAAGGAGAAAAGGGGACATGTTTGGACAGGAAACAGAGTAATTTGGGCAGGGGCCTGAAGACCTACCAAAAGCCAATTCTGTTTTCTGTTGACCAATATACCAGTATATATCAACCACACACACATTAGTATGAAATTTTCCTACTAGCATAGTGTTGCTGAAAGGGGAAGATATTCTAGTTTATTTTGCTAAACAAAGGCATCATAAAAAAATGACCTCAAATTCCTACATTGCCACTCTAAGACATAAAAATGAACATTACTCTCTAATAAGGGATTTCTTTAAGTTGAGTGAATACAGCTTCATTTAAAATGTACCATCTTTTTTCTTACATTGTTTAATTTAAAAGTCGTGTTTAGTAACCTCTACAAAGGAAGGCATGGTCCAACAAATGCTCTTTTGGCTTTCTTTGTAGGAACAGAGGTGACTGGAGTAATGAATAGCATCTGACATGGGATATCCATGGCTATCCAAGCAAGGTCACCTAATCCTATGGGTCTCCACTCCCCCATCTATAAAAGATGAGTTGAACTACACGATTCATCCATTTTATCATTCAAATAAAACATGGACATCCATTATATGCCCAGAACTAAAGCCAACGTTTCAGCTTTTCACAAGTCTATCATTTTATAATTTGATTAGGCAACTCACATTTATCAGTAGACTTAAAAGACCAGGCAGGGAACTAGGTTGTTAAAATGAATAAAATCCAAGATGCGCTAAACAGAAACATGAGGGGTAAAAGAGGGATTCGTTGTTCCAGGGCTTTAGGGTGAGGCTTCATAGATGTGACATTAGAGGAAGGACATGCCAAGAAGAGCGAGTCGGCAGCAAGGC
Organism: Phodopus roborovskii; assembly: GCF_943737965.1. Taxonomy (NCBI): domain Eukaryota; kingdom Metazoa; phylum Chordata; class Mammalia; order Rodentia; family Cricetidae; genus Phodopus; species Phodopus roborovskii. Next base: position 1,345,981 of record NW_026125811.1, read on the forward strand.
AAAACTGGAACCCAGGCGCGGGGAGGTGGGGGGGGGGCATGAGAAGGAAGCGGGATCTGGAGGACTCAGCGCTGTCTGGGCTTTCGCAGCGGACAGCGGACCGCAACTCATCCAGTCCGCTGCACTGCTGGGTGAAGCGAATCCCGCAGAGCAGCACTTGCAAAGCTTGGAGCGAGAAGTGTCTGGGCTAGCTAGGACTGTAGCAGTGCGTTGGAAAGGAGGGGCCTCCCTGCAAAAGCGGGCAAGAGCACTACGAAAACGCTGACTTGTTTTCCCCAGAGTTGCAGCACTCCTGTCCTTCCTCTTATCATCACGTCGACTGTCACACCTCCCCGTCCAACCCTCTGGGGACCCAGAGAGTCATTGGAGCTCGAAGTCAGCTCTTTGAGGTGAGGACCATCCTTAGTCTGCACCACGGGGTCAGCTAAGGGCGCCGCGGAACCCCATCCTCCTGCCACTGAAGGAGCCTGGACAGCCCCGCGGGCCGCATCCCGGCAGCACGGGTAGAAATACGCAGGCGCGCCCACCACAACCGAAGCCGCTTCCGGGTCACGTGGCCAGACTTCCGGCCCTCGCCACGCCTCCCTGTGCGCATTTGACCAATCGGCTTTCTCGCTCTCGCCGGCAACTATGCTGATACTAGAGGCGGTTGGCGCCCCCTCGGCAGTTTGGCGCGCGTCCTCTGGTCCGCCTCTCCGCTCGCCGCAGCCCGGGCTCCTCCTCCGTCCAGCCTCCGGGGCGGGGTCTGTTGGCTCGCCCTACCCTCGTCGCCTAAGCCTGCCCTCCGCCAGACGGGTCCCCTCCCGGCGGCACCACGGCTTCCCTTCAACCGCACGGCGACGGGGGCTTCCCCTCAGCAGCAGCCGCTGCCTCGGTCTCCGCAGCCGGCCAGCCTCCGCCGCGTCCGCGGCCCGCGGCCGCCGTAAGTGTCAAGGGGATCCGCTGAGGTGGCAGGGATGGGAAGAGGGAGCGATGGCCGGGCGCGCCCCCCGCCGCCCCGTGAGCGCCCCGACGACCCCACCCCGAGTCCTCCCGGGGCGCCGCGCCCCAAAACTCACTTCTGGCGGCGGTGGCGACCCGCTCTTCACTCTGCAGCGCGCCACGGATGCTGGAACCGGTCCTGGGTTCCGCGGGGACCCCGAGGCACCTGTGGTTCTCCGATCGCCTTAAGTTTGGCGGGGCGTTTTTGGGGAGGGGCCGGGGGTGGCGGCGACCGAGGACTTGGCGCCCCTGGCGGGCCAGCGGATGCCATTGTCTTTGCTCCGCTCCTTGCGGGTCACCTCTCTTGGCTTTGGGCAGTGATGGAGTGTGGTCCCGGGAGGAGGGGAGGCGTCCAAGACTGCGGGACCCTAGGGATGCTGGACCGGAGCCCATTCCAAGGCTGAGCCCATTGTTGTTTTTTGTTTTGTTTTTGTTTTAATACCAATCTAGAGAAATTTTTGTCCCGGGATTTGCGGCAAAATCAAAGCGAGGGAAAAGGAATACTTCTGCCACCGTTTTCGTCCCATGTTAGCACATCATTTGTTTTAAGGAAAATGCGTGGTTTCCCGGTCCTCCAAAGTGGTAGGGCGGATACTGGACCCTGCTACAGATAGCCTAGAGCGCATTCAGATAGCCTAGAGCGCACTCCTGTCGTTAGCAAACCTTCTCTCCTGGTCACCGAGATTTAAGAAAACCCAATCGTTTCCTTCCCCAAGTTCTACTAACGGTTTGCGTTGAATGTCCAGTTGATGCTCTACTTGTCGTCCTCTTCGAATGTCGCTGTCTTCAGAACTTACATGGGCGGCACTTAGTTATCAATGAATTATATAGTGTGTGTTTGCCATATAGTATATGTGTTTGCCAATTTTAACTTTATTAAAGTTAAATGGCGTAACTGCGCCATAAATTTCCGGATGTTTTCTTGATGCCTTTTGGGGATATTGCGAAGTGAATTTCCTGTCGAAATTTAGAGCCAGTTTGATTTTATATTGGTTACGTAAATTCCTCCTCCCGGTGTTCAAATTTAAGGTGGTGTGTTGAATATTAAGAATTTGCCCTGGGGTCTTAACTTGCACTGGCGCTGTTAAAGGAACTTAGAAGGGTTAAAAGAGAACATCCATCCAGATTTTACGTTCAAATTAGCTTTACAATAGAGCTCGTTTTTACCACTTGAATTTTAAAGTACCTGCCTTATAAAATGCAGCCTGACCAACAGACATGCAAATGCTAAGTAAAACCATACAAATTAGCTTCAGTATAAAACACACTAGAACCCATCATATATTCAAATGTATTTTTATTTTAAAGTAAGTATTCTGTGAAATGTCTCAAATTTTGTTTTTAAATTAAGTATTCTGTGCAGTGTCTTAATATAAATAACTTTTGGTTAAGCCTTTCAGACTTATATTCTCTTTGACATATTACATTAATTCAGTTCTCGAGTGCTTATTTGTGTTAGATTTTACAAAAGGGAAATGCAAAGAAAAATGTGTTGTTTGTGAGATCTTTTTGATTAATATTCTGTTTTGCTTAAATATCCTAGCATAAATTGAAGGTGGTGCTTTAAGTGATAAGCAGTCTGACTGCAAGAAATTCAGCTTAGAACTAGAATGTCCTCAGGGTGAAAGCTAGTAGGTCTCTGCTTTCCTGGAAATGTACATAAATCAACTAACTACCTGATGTCTACAGTTGCCTTTTGATGCATATAGAGTGTAGAATGTGTAGCACAAGGAGAAAATTGTTTCTTAAACAATCAGAGTTCTTCAAAATATTCACTCCAGCTTCCCACCTGTTCTTATTGCCAAAATTACCTACATATAGTAAGAAGACCTTTCCAAAAGATTTTCCTGCTATTATAACTTCCATAAAAATGGCTGACTAATCATTTGGCAGGGTGTTTACTGTATTCCCTAAGTAGCTCTGAAAATCATGTGATCTTAACTGTTGATCCTAGGTAATTGTATGTGTCTTGATTTTATTTATCTTAACAGATGCAGTTTATGTTGCTTTTTAGTCGTCAGGGAAAGCTGCGGCTGCAAAAATGGTATGTCCCGCTCTCAGACAAAGAGAAGAAAAAGATCACAAGAGAACTTGTTCAAACCGTTTTAGCACGGAAACCTAAGATGTGCAGCTTCCTTGAGTGGAGAGATCTGAAGATTGTTTATAAAAGGTACCATTTTTGTATTTATCAGAAATGTGAAATATGGTCAAACATTGCAGACTTTTATGTCAGTAAACAAGGATTAACAAATATTTCAATGAAATAAGTTTAATGGAAAACTTTCCATTCAAAAATAGTGGCTGTTTTGATTATTTGCCTTAAGCTAAAATACTAGCAGCAGGGAAATCATTTTAAAATTAATTATATAATTACAGCGAAACAGTTATTTGTGCTTGGTCATCATTTTAGAAAAACCTCAATGAATTCATTTCATTATAGGATTTACTAGGGTCAGTATCTTAAATTTTTAAGTAATTCAATAAATTCAGGCATGCATAGATAATAGTGTGATAATCCTTTCTCCTGACAAATCTATAAAGATTTATCAAATAGCTGATATTTGGCATTACTTTTATCTGACTTCTATAAGTCTTACTCATAAAGACCCTGAGCACGTGGACCATTTCACTATATAGACGTTTAAATACTTATGTCTATAAGTATTATTAATTTCAAGTAGACTTGTTGCTGTTGAGGAGTTGTGCTTAGATAAGATAATTTTACCAAGGATAGATATTTTTTTAAAGTGATATTGCAAAATAACTTGTAGATTAGCTTTTTACAGTTATTTTTGTCTTTAATGCTACACATCTTTATTTTATAGAATGTTTTTGTAGGGAACATTTCTTGTTTCTTCCTCATTTCTGGTCCCTTTTAAATAATTTACTGAATTTCTGCATATAAAACACTCTTGTATGGGAAGTGTACAGAGAACTAACAGTATGGAATGCAATGAAGGAGGCGAAAAATCTTGTTTTCTCATATTTTCTGTCACTACATTCCAAATATGGATGTATTCTGTGGTGGAGGAAGTGGCAGGGGAAGAAATGAGATTTATAGGACATAAAGACTCTCTTAGATACTTTAGTCTTATCTTTATTTCATAATGAATTTTGTCAGTTTGTGTGATTTTTTTTTAATTCAGTGTTTGGTTTGGTTTTTGAGAAAGATCATAGAAAAAATGAGCATTTTAAAGCTGGGAAATGCCTTAGAACAATCTACACACACACACACACACACACACACACACACACACACACACACACACTATGTATCTTTTTGCCCGGGGATAGAATCTTGACTAAAACAAGTAGAAATTCAATTGCTTTTGTGGAATCAGAAATAAGAAGCTGTACCATGGCTCAATTGGCCTCTGCTCTCTGCACTAGAGAGAGGTCTTCAATTTGAAAAACACAGTTACTGTTCAAAAATCAGTTTATAAAAGATGAGAATTTGTGAATAGTGACTTGGCCTAAGGTCATATACTAGTGATGGGCATGGGGCTACACTTGCCTTAAGTCTGGAGGCAATGGCTTTAAACAGGTGGGGAAAAAATAAAGATTAGATTTGCATTTCTGAAAAGATTGCTGTGAAACCTTGGCTGGGGGAGTGAAAGCCGCTCAGACTGGCACCTGCAGGATCAGTGGGGGACTGCATAATAATTGGATCCTGAGCTGAGAGAATGAAAAGAGAATACTTGGTCACCCCGAGAAGCAGAGAGAACAGCCAAGGAAAGGGGGAGTACAGTGGAGTCACCTCCATTTCTAGAGTTTGGCTTATGGGATGAAAGGTAAGCTAGAGAATTCAGTTAATTTGGGGACAAGCTGATTTGGCCATATTCACTTGCCTCACTGATGGGATGTGGTGGGCATAGGCATGGCACTTGAAGGTGACAATTAGACTTAAAGTATTTGATCACCAGCATTCAGGTGCAGATGGAAGGGCTAAAGAGGGGGCCTGCAAATCAAAATGAGAAAGAAGCAAAGGAATGGTGTTAGGTAAGTAAAGTCCCTGAGGAGAGAAAGTTGAGAATAAGAAGACTAATGCCAGCTGATCATGAAAAGTTCAGTAAAAGTGAACAGCTCTTAGAATCTTAGAGTGAGCATTCCATGCATTGCCTGTTACCAGAACATTGTCAGTGCAATAGAGACAGAATTTTTGATATAATGACGTGAAGGTAGAGAGATAGAGAAGTTGAAACCACATGTATAGAGTATTTGGGAGAGCTTTGCCAAGGACAGAAGAGGTTGTAACTGCTGCTAGATTTGGATTCTGGAATCCTGGATAAGGTTTATAAAAGATGTGAGAATTTTAAGCTTATTTCTAGATAGTGAAAGGATTCCCCCTTGTGGAGGAGGAAAATCCTAGCAAGAGAACAAGCCCATGAATGGGCCATTCAGAGGAAGAAAAGGAAACAGCAGGTTGGAGCTCATAGACTTGCCGCTCAGCCTATTCCTAGTGCTCTCCCTACCTTTTTCAGAAATGATAAAAGAGAACTCCAACCTGATCTGATATTTAGATCAGACTTTTTTTCTCAAATGAAATTTGGACTTAACAAAAAGAAAAATAGCTTTATTGAAATGTTTCATATACATATATATGTATAATATACATGTATAATGTTTTTCTATAGGCTCTCTCATTTCATACCGAAAACCTCATCTACTTCCCACTTAACCTTGTATTTTGTTATTATCAGGTGATGTGTTTTTCCTCCTCCAGCTGGAAGATAAGACCTTTTTAGCCAGAGAATGTCTATTGAGCTCCTAATAAATTATGCTGTAGGACATTCACTGTTCTTAGCGTGTGTTTTTTATGCCGTCTTTGTTCATTTGTCCTGTTCATGTTCTTCACTGAGCATTTGGTATACGTATTTTCCCTTTGTGGGAGGAAGCGGTGAGGGAATAAGGGTAGAGTCATTGAAAAGACAGGCTGAAAATGTGGGACTTATGGTATGTTCCCATGTGCCATCACCTAGTTTTGTAACTTTGAATTTATTTTTTTTTTTGCCTTTGTTTCCTTCCTCATCTTTAAAATAAATGCTCCTGAATATCCACTAGAAACAGAACATTATGTGCCTAGTTTGTGAAACATTTCATAGTAAAGGCAATTGAATTTATGTCTTTTAGAATTGATTTTAAAATGCATCCCATTTTAATAACTTGAGAATTTGTTGAAGGGTACTTATTGATTTTCTTTACTAACAAAAGAAATTTTAACGACATACCAGTGGGTATTGAGAATAGTTTAGCTACATTCACTCACAGTCAGCTGATATTTAGCTGACTGTAGAGAAGTCATGTGTCTTGAATATAAGAATAGGCACTTTCAGATGTTGAGTGCCAGTAATTAGAGTAAGCCCTAATCCATGCTGCTAAAAATAACTAAACATACCTCTCCTCTTACTAGTCTATTATTAATTTTACTAAGAGAACAACATGAGCTCATATTGAATTTTAAAGCACCATTTGTTCCTAAAAATAGGGAGTACTCTTCAGGTTCTCTTGGTAATCTTTACTAAATCTGTATTGCCTTTTTTTTTATCTCTTTCCCTTTTCAAAGCTCTTAATATATTGCATTCAGCATATTTTAATTTTAGCCAGGTGCAGGATTATTTTAATACACTTCACAGCTGTGGTTTTTAATCGAAAATTTGGGCTCCAGGGTCAAATTTCTGTTCTCATCTGGTTACTTTAGCCTGGATCTCCTATAAATGCAAGTAATAATGATATCTTGGTAGGGATGTTGTGAGATTAAGATGCTAAAATATGCAAAAGCCTTCACTAACATTTAGTGCCTCACTTATAGTGAGTCTTTCCATGGTACCTGCTATTGTACTTCTGTATATTCTTCCTCAACATTCTGAAGAGGTGTTCTTATCATGCTAATAGCTGTCTCTTCACCAGGAAGGATTAGTTCTTTATGTTGATGCCTTCCCTCATTCTTAGTGAAGTAAACAGAGGATTGAAGTTGCCACTGAATGGTTGGTATAGGAGACCCTGGATTTATCTCTAGAATGACAAAAAAAAAAAAAAAAACTAAAATGAAATACTATTGGAGTTCGTTTTGTTTTTCTTTTAAAAGTATTTTTGGTTAGTACCTAGATCAGTCCTGTATTTTTTAAATTCTTGATTGGTATAATTTAGGGCCTCCTACTATTTAGTTGCTTAAATATTGTTTACTTGTAAACAAAGAGGCAATATTGTGGATAAAGAGGCAAGGAGATACATACTGGATACCTAACCGTAGCATGGGAGAAGTTTGAAAATAAAGAATCTTACCCCAAACTTGATATTAGTAATCTCTGCAGTAGAATTATTTGTTATTGTGTTCATAGAAACAACTTGTATCTGTCTTTTGGTCTGTCATTTTTATATCAGTTCCTTTAATCTTTAGTTTTTGTAATTCAGAGAATATCCTGTATCAGTGTTTCTCAACCTGTGGGCCACAACCCCTTTGACAACCCCCTGTCTCCAAAAATATTTACATTACAATTCATAACAGCAACAAAATTACAGTTATGAGGTAACAATGAAAATAATTTCATGGTTGGAGATCACCACAAAATGAGGAACTGTATTAAAGGGTCACAGCATTAGGAAGGTTGAGAATCCTTGTCCTTTATCATTTGTGTCAGATTCTCCAGAAGCTATTGAAGAGCATGGATTAGGGAGGGTGGAGAGAGAGTTAAAACAGTCTTGCTTTTTAAATAGATAAACAAAACAAGGTTATGATGGGAACAAGAGGAAGTTCTTTGCTCAATTTAGAGATGGTGCTTTGTTTTGTGTTTCCTGTTTCTCTTACTGGGGATGAGGGAACATATTGAAATGTCTACTCTGAGAGAACACAGGCTTGCAGAGTTGAGGCTTCTGTGAATATTTTATCCTTCAATAACATGTCCTAAAACATTGACAGTATCTTCAATAAGCTCTTCAGTTGGGATATATTGACAGCTTGTTTTCTCCCCCATTTGCTTGTAGTTTGAATTAATCACACTGTATATTTTGTTCTAATTAAGTAAACTTAAGAAAAACTGTTTCAATTCTATTTTCAAATGTTCAGAAAGAAACCTAAAAAGAAGAGCAAGATCAATTACTCTTTCTAAGAGACATGAATGAGTTATTTCTTTTTCTCTTTTCTTCTTGCCTGTGTTTCCCAAAACTTCTCATGTACATTTATTGCTTTTGTAATCTACAAAAAAGAACTTGTTTTAAAAAGAAGGATAAATATAATTATAGTAAGCATGAGGACTTGTATAACAGGACATTGAAAATATATTTAGAAAATATGATTATAAGGGTAATATTTTTCTGTGATTCTGTTTCATGACAGATATGCCAGTCTGTATTTTTGCTGTGCTATTGAGGATCAAGACAATGAACTGATTACCCTGGAAATAATCCATCGCTACGTGGAATTACTTGACAAGTATTTTGGCAGTGTGAGTAGTAGATTTAGTCTTTATCTTGTCTCTAATAAGCTTATTTGGGGATTCTAACTGTGAGGAGAGAACAGGAGTGACTATATGTTTGTTTAGTTTTTCAAGACAGGGTTTCACTGTGTGGCCTTGGCTGTCCTGGAACTCACTTTGTATAACAGACTGGCCTTGAACTCATAGGGATGTGCCTGCCTCTGCCACCTGAATGCTGGGATTAAAGGCATGTGCGTCTACCGCCCTGCACTGACTCATATTTCTTGTCCTGTATCTAGTCAACTTTCAGAATCTCTGGCCCCACAGATGTACTCATTTAATTATAATGGCGAGAATAAGTTTGAAAATAGTAAAATAGAGGGGCAGGATAGATAGTGCAGTTGGTGAGGTGTTTACCACCCAAGCATGAGAATCTGAATTAAATCCCACTGTGCACCTAAAAAGCCCATGCTGACTCTTGCTGGTGATGCTTTGTAAATTTTATGTGTATGGATGTTTTGCCTACATGCACGTCTATGTATCACTTGCACACTTGGTGTCCACAGAGGCCAAAAGAAGGTGTCAAACCCCCTGAAAGTAGAGATACAAGTGCTTATGAGTTATAGTGTAGGTGCTGGGAATTGGATCTTGGTCCTCTGGAAGAGCAGACAGTGCTTTTAATTGCTGAGCCATTTCTGCAGACCCTAGCTTTCACTTTTAATTCCTTGGAGATTGTAGACAGGTGGATCTCTGGAGCTCACAGACCAGCCAGCCTAGAGCCCAGGTCCCAGTGAGCGCACACACACACACATATATACACACACTAGTGAAATAGAAGAGTCCTATTGCTGTACATTAGCATTCTGGAAGTGTGAAGTATAGCTTTCAGAATTGTTAGCAGCTTACTTGCATTCCTCAAGAAATATGTTTTTACAGATTAGTTTTTATGAATTGAAAATTATTAAGCTGACTACACAGAGTGTGTGCAGAGCCAGGTCTTACTTGTAGGCACTATGTCGTCAAGTACTTGAGATTTGAAAAATTAAGCTTACACAAATCAATGGTGCTCAATCAGCAAGGTTTCCATTTTGTAAAGAATTAAAATCAATTCAATCTGATCAGATTTTATTCACTATTAATAAGCATCTTTAGCTTAAGTTTTAACAGGCTTTGTTTTGTTTCATTTTGATTTTGCTTTTCAGGTGTGTGAACTTGATATCATCTTTAATTTTGAGAAGGCCTATTTTATTTTGGATGAATTTCTTTTGGGAGGAGAAGTTCAGGAAACGTCCAAGAAAAATGTCCTTAAAGCAATTGAACAGGCTGATCTCCTGCAGGAGGTAAGCTACTTAGGCTCCTGAAAAGAAAATAGCATGTTTTGCTTTTGCTAGGGAAATGTCAGTCATCATCCCTACAAGTTTCAAAAATTATTTTAAAGCATGCTTGGTATGTAGTTTTCATGTATAGTTTGACTGGAATATGTGTCATTCACATCAACTCAACAGTTATCTATGGAAGAATGGTTTTCTGTGGGGAGGGCCTGCCAGTGAAGCTGATTTAGAGGAGAGACTACTTCAATTAAAATAAGTTAATGAATAAATTGATAAATAAATGTATATATTAAAAGGGAGAACAATTGGCCAAAAATATCAGTCATTTGACAACTTCTCAACCTTTGTTTGGAAATACTTAAAATCCCCCACCTTTTCCATTAGTGTGGATAATTGGGAGTTGAATGTGAGATGATGGCATTTCCTTTCCAAATTGGTTCATGTTTTCACCTCATGTCCATTAAGTGTAAAAGTAGCCAAGCAAATGTTAGTGTTTTCTAATTATGCTTTTTATAGAACCCTCTGGCTTTGTGTTAACAAAATTAACTTGAAATGAATTTGTACTTCTCTTTGCTCTTTTGAAATAACTAACATGTTCTGTCAAAACTATTATATTCCTGTCCTTTAACTTCCATATCCCAGATCCATAGCAACCCCTTTCCCTTCTAATTGCCTTCAACATCCTCAGCTAATCGTGTGTTTGATCTTAGGTAGCAAATTAAATTGTGGGTTAGAAGTAATTGTGGTTATTACAATATAGAAAGTTTAACATGAAAGTGAGTTAGTAAAGGCAAAATAGGGTATTTTCATTAAGGTAACTATGTGTGTGTTTGTGTGTGTGTGTAACATAAATGAATATTTGTGTCTCATGGGTTCATTTACTAAAGTGTTGAAAGTTACTTGTATTCTTAGTTTATTTTAACCCTTTATTCATTACACATTTATTATGTTCTTAATTAGTAAAACAGACTTTAAATTCAGTTTCTTAGTATTTCTGAAATGGCTAGCTTTAAAGAAATGACTAAGGGGAGAAGAATAACTTTAATTCTCTGTTAAAATTTCTTTCCTTTTGGCCTCTGTGCTGGAGGGAACTCCTAGTGAATTCACTCTATCAGTCACCTAAGGCTGGCTTCAAGTGTTGTTGATATCATCCAGAGTGTATAACTATTCAATGTGAGACAGTGAACTGTGTATTTAATGATGTTGTAGTTATCAGCAAAATGGCTGGTGAGTAGAAAACTGAAGTATTTCACTGATGGTCCCTCATGCCATCTACTGTTTGGTAGTCAAATGAGCACAGACCTTTCCCTTGTGTGCAGTTTGCCATGGTGCTTTATTAATTGATTGCAAACACATCATATTGCAAACAGTATATCCTACTGTTATAATATTGGTTTTAAAGTTAGCATCTCCTTTTTTGTTGTTTTCTAATCAAACTTAAGAAAGATAACAACAGTATTTAAAAAAAAATTAATTAGGTCAAGCTACAGCTCAATTTGAAGAATGTTTGCCTAGCTTGCATGAAGCCATAAGTTCAATCCTCAGCTTAGCATAAACCAGATATGTTAGTATGTGCCTGTTGTCTTGGTCCTTGTGAAATGGAAACAGATGAATCAGGAGTTCAAGGTGTGGACTACAAAGTAAATTTTGAAGGAAGCCTGGGCAACCTGAGGCCCTGCCAAACATAAAACTAAACAAAAGATAGGTCCCAGTATTAGGAACTGGAAATTCTTCATATTTGTGTCTTGTCTTAGTAATGTTTAATTATTATAGAACTATAAGCTCTTATATCAGAACTTGGTATTTCTTCTGTTTTTTTACCATTTTCTGATTAGACTTTTATTGTTTTGAAGAATTTTTAAAGCTATTAAAGCTCAGTATTTTGCTTTTAATGTGTTCCTGGAAAATTGCTCTATGCTTTCTAATAAGACAATGTCATGTTTACTTGATAGTATGTATTTACCCTATGAGGGAATACAAAGTATTATTATGGCAGTATGTGCTATTTATTACTTCTTAGGCATGAGAATGTTCACTATTGTCATTATTAGTAATTAGAACATTTGATTGAATATGTAGATTTATTGACAGTATTTTCTCAAAGGTCTCCTTGTTGTGATTTATCAAAATACGTAGGTCTATAATAACTTTCTAGGTATTATTGTTTGAAATATAGTAGTCACTTTGTCAGTATCCTCAAGTGATTTTATTTCTAAAATTGTTTAAGTATAGCTATTTTAGATAAATGTATCCTGAAATTTGCAGTAAAATTACTAAAAACCTGATTTAAATGTAATTTTTCATATATTATAACTTCTATTTTGTGTCAAAGTCTTTATTTGAACTGTTTTAATATAAGATAATTTTGAATTAAGAATAAACTTAATCTGTTGGCTTAGTAATATATACAAATTATAACAATTTTGAATTTAGATATTTTTTATAATTTGTGAAATATATTTCTATTCTTAATTATATTCAGAAAATTTATTAAAATGTTGCTTTTTCCAATTCTATAAATATATAAATTAGGTAGTCTTTCATGTTATGGGCTAGCAGAGAGAGCAGATGTCAGTGATTAAAGTAGATTTTCTTCTGTCATGCCGCAGTTAGTAATAAGAACAAAACAAATGTATATCTGAATAATAACTGCCAAAATATTAGTAAGCATTGTGGCTTAATAGTTTGTTTTTCATATTTTACATTTGTAGCCCAATTCTATGTTTAGACCTTTTGGTTACATGAATTCATAATTACATTTGGGATGGAAAGCTCAGAAATTGGCCCATTATCCAACTTTTAATATTTGACTGTTGTAATTTAAAACATGTCATCTCAACATGCCGCTGGTACTAAAGTTGATTTCTAAATTAAGATATGACATGCTGAGATTAATAGTTATATTCTTTATAATGCTTAGCATACTTAGTTTTTGGGTGGTAAAGTGAGGTATAATGATTCAGTTGAATTTATTTTATAAACACATATATTGATAATGACAAAGCAAATAGTAGTATGGCTTTTTCCCCCTGTGAAGTCAGGCACTTACGAGTTTTTCTCTACTCCTTAATTTTATAGAGCCAGAATGAAGAATGGGGAGGTTTGTCTGAGGATATCTTATGATAAAGAGCAGTCTAAGACTTTAGTTCCTTTGATCCCCAACTTATTTATTGGTAACTACTAAATTTACCATTTTTGTGGCATGGATAAAATGGCACTATGCAAAGACTGTTGCACGTGAGATGATTTCAAGTCCTTGCTTGATCTGGGAAGATCAAATAGTTAAATATTAGGCATTGGGCTTGTTATAACCCTAGAGGTAGATGCATGATGGTATTGATCAATGCTTTGAGATGTCGACCTTTCTTTCTTATACTAACAGCATCATTTTGAAATTCTTGGGAATTTTTTTTTTCTTTTGAGCTTTGTTTGCTGTTGGCATTGTTTCTCACTAAAGTAATCCATGAAATGGAAAAGAAGTGAGGTGCCAAAAGCAAGCACTGTACTCATGAATTTGCTTCTACTGGAAGATCCACTTTATGAATAATTCTACTGGATTTGCAGATATTTGTCTCGTCTAGAAAGCGGTAGTTTATGGAGAATTACTGCTGCTAAAATTGATTTGTTTTAGTGCCGAGGCCTGCATGAAATGTCTTAATAGTATGCTTTGTCTTTGTGAAAGTAATCATTAATCTGTGGGACTGCATAAAAAATGGAAAGGTAAGAATCTTGAGAGAAAAGTGATTTCTTTAAAGAAATGAGGTTTTTATAATGACATTAAGCAAATAAGTATTTCTTGAAGTATCTTACAACATTATGAATATTTAAGTTTTTCAAAAATTAGACATAGCTAATAAGAATATTTAGGCATATTTAGGCAAGCTTCAAGAATATAATCAATTCTTTTAAAGGCATAGATCTTTTAAAATATATACAATGTCATTTAAGAGCAAAACATACTTTGTTATATTTTTCTGATTTGCTTTAAGAAGACAAGACCCCTGTAATTCTTTTGTAATTACCATTCTCCCATATTTTATCTTTTAACCCTAAACTGTTTCTTTAATTGGGTTAAAAATTAAGGCTATATTTATTGATGCTAGAATGTGTTAAATGTAGTTCAGATTCCGCTAGAACAGGTTCTGTAGAAGTGAGGTTTTATTGATGATTAAAATAGTTTAGAAGCGGATAGATACACAGGCAGAATAAATCTCCTTTAGCTTTACTTTCAGTGCCATACAATATGAGTAGTGTCATTGGTGTTTGGTTTGCAGGTTGTAATCATTTTTGTTCTCTGTAGTTTTAGTCATGGTTTCCTTTGTTTGTTCTTTGGGATTTTAAGCCTACCCCAGTCCTTGTTTCCTTTCTAACTCCTGGTGAACCAGCTCCGGCTACTCTTGAGCTCTATTTCTTTTTTGTTTTTGTAATGCCTAGTGATAGAACTCAGGATAGTGCCCGTGCTAGGCAAGCCCTCCATCACAGACCTGTATTCCTAGCTCCACTTGGCTTTTTCTAATCATTAAAAGCTAGAGTAATTTAAATAGCCAATTATTTTAAATTTGATCTTGAAATTATTTTTTTTCACTAGAATCCATAGTAGTATATTATAGTACAAAGTACAAAAATTATTGAATACTCTCATTTCTTCCTTTGTTCTCAAATTTTATATTCTATTTTTCTTTTTTTTAAATGCCAATCTTAATAATAAATTTCATGATCCTAGGTTTAGGACCTGCTAAGAGCACATTCCAAGTGGTCAATGGTGTTTTTTTATTTTTGTTTTGTTTTTTGTTTTTTCATTAAACAGTACTTGATAAAAGTTTTAGGTTTGAGTTATTCCCCTACTGACATTATAATTTGTTTGGTTGTCTCTGTGCTTAAAACATAATTTCCATAGTAGAAATATTAGTAAATACAGACCATCACACTAGAATATAATCTTACCTACCAAGCAGAGCCAATTAGATTAACTCATTCTCCTGGGAATGAGAAGAGGACTTCCAGTCGTGCACTTCCCGAGTACATTGGACTATTCATGCTCAGACAAATTCCTGGTTGTTGAAGCAGTGCATTGTGACTGGCATCTATTAGGTAGAGACCGCATTACTAAATTATCTTATTCTGCCCAGGACACACCCACCAAAGAATTATCCAGCCCTAAAAGTCAGTTGTGTTCAAGTTGAGAAACCCTGACTTAATTTAACACCTTGAACTAAAATTTTCATTTCCATTTATAAACTGTTAAATCTTTTTAATAGGTTGTAGTATTCATATAAATAATGACTGAAAATTAGTCAGAAATGCAAAGGAGTAGAAAAATTCACTTTAAAATTGTGAAAAGTGCATATGTTAAAGAATGCGGAAATGGCTATAAAAAAAACTACCCCCATGATTTCATACAAATTTCCTTTGCCTTGCAAGTAGCAACTGGGGAGATAATCTATGGGTACCTTTAGAACCTAACCCACAGAAAAGCTTATGGGATGTCACTGAATAATCTAATTTCCTCAACAACTAGATCTGTTCACTTCTATTAAGGTAATTGAGTTTTTATGTGGAAGTAAGATAGAATCTACCCTGCAGGCAGGCAGAACACTATTGAATTTTCTGCTGATTTCCTTATCCACTTTAGGATGTGATCATTTCTTAAAGGAAGAATAAAGTGACCAGAATTTACATATACAGACTTCCTATTGTTATAGACTTTTTGTTCTTCCTTACTCTGTTAGTTTTGAAGTGTTTGTTTGAAATTCTGATTCTAAGAAATCGTTTGTTTAGAAAACTGATTAAATTTAGGATATTTAAAGCCAAATACACCTACTCTAGAATAAGGTTAAAATATCTCTTTACTCTAAGCTAATTTTCCTGTTTTATTTAAAAAGTATAATAAGATGCCAGAGACAGTAATTTGTCCTTAGCATCTTATAATTAACAGGTTTTAGAGTAGCATTTACAAGATATAATACAAAAAGTTACTATACTTATTTTTAAGACAAAAATAATAGAAATAGATGAGTAGCCCAGTAGGAAAGAGCAGAGGACATGACTAAGTCAGGGATGTAAAAACAAAAAACAGTCTTTACTAAGACAATACAAATTAAAACACCAACTAATCCTATTTAAAAAAAATTTTTTGCAACAAAAAGAGATGTTCTTGTTACTGTTTATAAACACTTAAACTTGTATTTCATTTTGAAGGAATAGTTTTGTGGTATCTATTTCATGATGACACATGTACTATATTTTTGTTCCATTAGTTGCACATTTAAGAATTTTATCCAACTGAGAAATGTATGTATGTATGTATGTATATGCACCAAGACATAGGCTCAGCATAGTATTTAGCCATTGGATTTATCCAAATGTTCATTAGTGGGAAACAAGTGAAGAGAATTACAGTCATACCTGCAATTGTTAACATAACTGTTAAATAAATAAGACTTAACTTCTGTATATGATATGGAAAGATACTCAAGATATATGAAATGACAAATGATCAAGGAGTAGGATATTGCCTCTTATAAAGCTCCTCGTCCTGTTTTTCAGAAGAGGAAAACAAGTGTGTAGTTAACATTACACATTTCTTGATGGAGGAATGCTGCTGTTTGAATGAGTTCACATTGTCTTGCCACAGATGATAAAGGCCTGAGTAGAATTTGCTAAAAATAAAGTTTCATCACACAGAGTAAAGTACTTTCAGCTTTTGTCCATATTATACATCAACCATCTGGAACTGCCATAAAGCTCTTGCTACTCATTACTAACTTAATGTTAAAGAAAATCAGTAGGGGGCTGGAGAGATAGCTCAGTGCTTAAGCGTACTTGCTGTTCATCCAGAGGCCCTGGGTTCAATCCCCAATACCCACATCAAGTGGCTCACAACTGTCATTCCAGCCCCAGAAGAATCTGACATCTCTGGCTTCTGCAAGCACTTGCATTCATGTACATACTCACATGCAGAGAGATATGCCTACATATAATTAAAATGACAGCAATAATTAAAAATGCAATTCCAAAGAAAGAAAGATTCAGTAGAAAGTTTTATTTATTTATAAATGTTCATAAAATAGGACTATACCATGTTGCCCTATCATCTAAAAGGTATCTTATAAGCTTTTCACTTTTATTTTTAAAAAAATTCATTGCACAAATTAGATCTAAGTGAACTTGCCATATTGTTTGGCCCTTTAGAGCTTTAACCCAAAGAATAGAATTTCCATGCTGAGCATAAGAAATCTGTATGCTTCAGAATTCAGTTAGGGTCAATAAAAAAAGGACCATTGTGTTATAAAACATGAGACAAGTATATACAAGGAGTATGGGAAGAAACTCCTTTAGAAATTTCAGTAAGGTGATAAACTTGAAATCACACTTCCTTATATTTGCTTTTAATTAAATATAACTTATCTTCTCTTTTGCCACATTCAGCTAGAATCAGGAGAGTAGCCGTTCAGTCTTGAATATCTAACACCATTAGCTTGGTTAAGCATCTCTCAGTTAACAGTGCTTAAGCCAATGCAATTGCTAGTTTAGAATGGTTTCAGCTTTCCCTTTAGTTTTACCTGTGAGCCATGTTGTAAGCTTAGCATGGTGAGTGAATAGCTAGGAAATTTCATGATAGTAGGGGTTGCCTTTTCTTAAGGAGACAGGTGGTTTTGAAAACGATCAAAAGTGATTCTTGCCCTACTGTATATATCTGGTCCTTTTTATAGCTTGAGAATGAAATGATTCTTAGTGCAGAGGAAAGTTGAAAAAGCATATATACTGGGAAGGAGCTGATGCAAAGAGTGGGGACCTTAAGGAAAAAAGGGGAAAGTATGCTGTATTGAAGGGGGTGGGGTAGGGATGGAATAAAAAAAAAAGCACTGGTTTTAGGCAAGAAATGTCTCCTTTGTTATAAGGTACTTGTGGAGTAAAGCTGGAAATCTTTTGCCCTCGTGAGCTAGATGCAAAATTGAGAAAGTTCTTCTTTTCTTAGATTTGGAAAAATGACATCTAGAGGAGAACTGTTGGAAACTGAGAAGAGGAGATAACAAGCTAAGTATAGGGCTTGACAACAGATTCAATAAAGAAAACATAGTGCTGAATGGATTGCCCAAAAGTGAAGGCCTATTTCAAGTTGAAAAGTGCATTTGTAATCGCTATTCAGAAAAACAAATTGTGACAAAGAATCTGCACTAAGGAAAATTAGTGGTTTATATTTATATAATGTAACTGGGTTACATTTTTTTCTCAGTACTTTTCTAGCCTTTATTCTTATTTAATTTAAATCGCTGGCATTTTAGTATATTCATAAATGCAGTTTGCTCAGTTATATATATGTGACTCTTTCCAAAGGTGCCCACGGAAAGAACAAAATAGTAGACCTAGCTGCATGGGCTCTACTCAAAATGCACAGGTAGTATGAGGGTCCAGAATAGTGAAGTTTATGTTGAATTACAGACATAGTTAAATGTTTTACCTAAAAGCCCAGCTTTAAATGTTAAGTAGCCATTAAGGCATTTATCTATAGAGGAACTTCTTCAGATGTTAACAATCTGAACTGAACATTTCCTAGTACCCTAAAAGTGATTAAAGGGTACCATTTACTATATAATACTACAATTTATTTTTGTGCATTTTAGAGGCTTTTTTTTTTTGAAGGATGCTTTTCCAATAAAGGGGTTTCTTCTTTGAAGACTATTCTTGACAATTGGTGGGTACTAATTTGTTTAAATACAATAATATGGACCTTTGGCATTAAAGAATAATTTGGCTTATTATCAACCTTTTGCTTCGCAAAGAGTAGTTTAAAAAAAAAAATGTTAGTTAAAAGCGATGGCAATGCCTGGGGTGGCCACATTTCAAAATTGTTCATATAGAATTTTTGTCCTTGTAAGTCTCCTCAGGAAGGAATGACTACATTTTATTATATTTTTTATTTTATTGTTTTATTTTAATGTATTATATTCAGCCCTGTTGGAAAACCACCTTTCTCGTTCAATGGGCAGAAACCTTTTCGTGGTTGGTTTTCATATGAAATTATATCAAACTGAGAAATCAAGAAGTTTAAAAACTATAACATAAGACAAAGAACTGGTATTGAAGTATAAGGTTATTTGAGACTTAAACTTTTCTTGTTCTCTCTCCAGAAAACAGAGAATATGTATCACAGCAAGAGTTTCATTGGGTATAAGAAAGCATACTAGAATACGTGCTGGAGTACAGACATGCATCAAAAATGTAGTAGGCTATATGAATTCAGTTTTAATTAAAATTTTGTCAAGTTTATTATTTGTATTTTGGCATTATTTGGAAAGTTAATTGTAATTAGATTCCAATGGATAGTCCCTATTATTTTATTAAATTGATGCTTTGTAGGAATATTTCTCCTAAAATAACCCATAATTGGGATTACTGAAATACTGATGAGAGTCACTGACAAAGTATTTTTAATACATTAGTAATGCTATTAGTATAGAATTAGACTTTCCCTGTGAGAATGAAAGCTTCTATAAGGAAATGATCTATTGGGCATTATTTTATTTTACTTGCTTGTTTTAGCGTTACACTATTCTAAATTGGAAGGGGGAAGCTTTTACAGCCTAATAGTTTAGAGTTAAAACTTTAAAATTCATCTGGGATGTTGGAAGTTCCTTAAGACACCACCTTGGGTTATTTTGTCACTTTTTGATGTGAGAATATCTAACATCTTGTTAGATATATTTGTAGGTACAGACATTTAACAAATTTGGGGAATTCCTTAGAATAATTTTTAGGACTTAAACATAATCTTCAGCCTCAAAGTCACATTTTTTTTTAGCTAAGGCAACAATTAAAAGCTTTCCTAGGTACTTAACAATACCATATAGTGACTACTTGTTCATGGGGGAGCTTTTTCTCTGGGATCTCTCCTTATTGTAATAGGACCATAATGAATGTAGCACACTGGTGAATAGGGAGAATTCTAACTGAACTTGTTTCAGATTAGTAGTAAATGCAGGGCTTTAAGATTCTGTGGAATGTAGGTCATCTTGTTTACTGTTCCATACCACGAACTTGAAATGTACAAATCTGAACTGGGCATTTTTAAGAACGTAAATGTTCAGGCAAAAACCAAAGAATAAAAGCAAACCTGATGCTTTAGATAACTTTACTGTGAACTAAACAATCTCAAATTTTGATTGTGTCTTCATCAGCTTGTATACTGTGTGTAAAAATATATGCATTTCTTTTGTAGCCACGGCATGAATATTTTAATGTCCCTGTGTACTAAATGACTGCTCATCGACTATGCAGAATTTCACAGAGGAAATAGAGAACTGATATACTTATGAAAGAAAATGTCCTCAGCTTGGTGACTAATTCTCCTGTAAAAAGATAAAAAGCATCTTAGACCTAGTACCTTTATGATTGTATTTTTTTCTGTACACATTCCTAATTTTATTTTCATTCTGTATGTGATATTAATATATTGTTTATTTCTGTCTATTCCTGTCTCTTTTTGAGGAAAATATGACTAGTGAATATTTTGATTAATATCCTAAACATGTGCAAGTTATCATTAGTAAACCATCCGTGATTAATCTTATGAGAGTATAACAGAAAGGCTAGGCTATCATAAATGTTTACCAAAGAAAATACTGTAAGAAATTCAGGCAAAATTAGCAGCACCACAGTATTTAGTTCATTGCTGAAGAAAACCAAGCTTTATTTAACACTAAGATTATCTTACAGTCTGTATGAGCTAATATGTTCAACTGTACCACATGAAAGTGTGTGTTGAAGCAATATAAGAAAAAAAGTCAATTACAATTATGGAAGACCTAAGGTTAAAACATTGAATTTTCAAGAAATTTTGTAGTGCCAATATTTATGCACTGTCAAACAATCCTTTTAAAAACTATCAGAAAGCTGAAATGTGTGTTGCTTGGTAAGAACTCTTTTGAAACAGTAATACTGAGCCCACTTATATAATATGAAAATTCTGATCATTCATTTTCAATATCCAAACATTTTTATTAGTTAACGGCTTCCTAATCAATATATTAAGCCTTCAAAACACTCAATGCTGTATTAACTATGGTCTTATGTTTTAGAATACTAAAACCTTTTAACACTAATTTTACATAAATGTGCTTTTAATGACACTTAGCATATTTTATTGTAAAAAGTACCAGGTAACTTTTTGTTTATATCTAGAGAGTTTAAAGCCTAAGTGAATTGTCCTTAATAATTTCAGAGACATAGTATTGCATGCCTGTCGTCCTAGCACTTGGGAAGCTGAGGCAAGAGAAAGATGAGCTACTATGTTACCTAGGGAGTCCTTGTCTCAAAAGACAAAAATTAAATATGCCAAAAAATACCGAAACCTGTTTCCCACTGAAAGATCTGTGAAAATATTTTAGGGAATGTAGTATTAGGCAGCTGTCTAAATTGACTATCTCCATTACCATATGAAGTGTCACAAAACATTGGTCTTTCATTTCCATTTATTCCCATCTTCCCACCCTACATGTTGTTCATCTGACTTTAATGTTGCATAAATATGCATTGTCTCATGCCTGTTTGTTCTGGATGCTGTGTGCTAAGCTGTAACAAAATGTTGCGCTTTGGAGGGGGGCAGCGGTAGGGGCATCTGTATACAGCTGCTTGCTTTAAATTAGCAGATTCTAAAATAGCTTTTCTTGCATGTCTAAAATAAAGTATTGCATGTACTTTGTCTCATGTGAATGACTTTTTTCTACTCCATCCTTTTTGATAAAATAACATTTTATATTTTCATTTTTCCAGGTAATTTTTTAAAATTGTGATTAAAAAAAACATAGAATTCACCATTTTAACCATTTCTGAGCCTACAGTAGTGCTAAGTATATTCATATTGTACAACACATATCCAGAACTTTTTCATCTTGCAGAACTGAAATTACATAACTCACCAGCCAACCACTTCCCATTTCTCTCTCACTGAAGAAAGGCCCTGGTAACAACCATTCTATTTTAATCATTTCCCTAAATAATTTTGAGCTACAATTTCAGTGTGTACTTGTAAAAATTACATTTTGTTTTATAAACAGTTTGTATAAATACTCAATTTATCCAGTCTTAAAAGAATAAAATAAAATGTGTAAATTAGGCCTTTTAGAGAGGACATATTTTAAATAATGCCCATTTAGAAAGCAACATGATTCTCTTCAGACCACAGTCAGTGAGCATCCTGGAGAAATTTGATCGTCCAGGGAATAGATATGGGCCATTTTTATCTAGCTAGACTGAGAATATAAACTGACTAGAATTCAGTGTAGGGATCCTTTAACATTGTAACATATTAAAGGTAGCAAGAAGTTTTAAAATGGCTCAATATTAAATGGAAATAACTTTTAAATTCACATGTACTTTGCCTCATGTGAAGGACTTTTTTCTACTCCATCCTTTTTGACAAAATAACATTTTATATTTTCACTTTCCAGGTAATTTTTAAAATTGTGATTAAAAAATAACATAGAATCCATCATTTTAACCATTTCTGAGCCTACAGTATGAAATATTTTAAGTAATTCAGATGTCACTCTCAGTGTAGTTAAAGAAAGGCAAACATTTTTAAGCAGAAGAGATTGGCATCTATCACTACTATTGTTAGACTGCTTTTAAAAACTGTCATGAAAATGTCTAGACAAAAACAGAATCCTCATACAGAGCATTCATTCATTCATACATCATTCAGCATCAACAGTTACGAACTTTATATCCACCATGTCCCAGACAAACTGTCATTTCATCTTAATGTTTCAGTATGTATTCCTAACAGATCATTGCCACAACAAATAAAATGGACAGAAATTAACTTTGCTTTGTACCTGGCTCAGCTTTTCCTAATTATTGATGGGGAATAAATGCCTTCTTATAATGTATAAAATTAGATTCCAAAGAAATTTTATATTGGATGGTTCATAGGCCTTTAGTCTCGTTTGTAAGCAAGCCTGATGTTTGTTTTTGGTTTTTCACTCTTTGCCATTAAAAAACAAAACTGGACTTTTTGATACCATACAGTTTCCCACATTCCTATATATTCTCATGGCAATGTTTACCTTTTTCTTTTCTCCTCCTGATTAGACTGGAGTATCAATTCGGGGGTTGGGGGGGCAAGTGTACTGCATAGATCATACTACCTTTTGAAAAAAATGTCCTTTTTTCACTAAAGCTGATTTTCACACATTCTTAATTCCTATACAAGCATACTAACAGACATTCTATGAACATTTTTGGCTATAGTATTTAGTACTAAATCCCTTCATTTAGATTGTAATAGTGTAATTATCAGCTAATATTTTTTGAAACACTTTCTTTAAATCAGGCATTGAGCTTTAAACTAAATCTCAGCACATAAAGGTAAGTACTACTATTTTTGTTTCCCAAATATGGAGACAAGTTTTAAGTCATTTAAGATTACACTATACAGTGGATTTCCTACCATTCAACCTAACATTCTAAGGATTCCTGATTTAATATAATTTTTCTTTTCCTTGTTTTGTGCTGTCTCGTGATTAGGATGCAAAAGTAAGTTTATTATTGGATAACAAAATCTTACATTGTTTTCATCTATTAAAGGAACAGTGATGGCTTTCTAATTCCAAAATTGCTAGTGATAGCTACCCTATTTTATTTATGGTCTATTTTATTTTTGTGGTGTACAAAATTGGCCAGTTTGGAAAATTTTAAAATACCTTTTTTTAGATTTGGCAGATTTGGCTTTGACATTGAAAAACAAATATTCATTCTTACATTAAGACGAAAAAGCCTTTTGTTCCATACTGTTTCTTCTTAATGTCACCTCCACCAGTGCTAGTGGTTGCCCAAGGGAGGTCTGGGATGGTGGCTGTTTCTAAAGCATTGCAGTGGACAGTTAAGGAAAACCTACACAAGACATTTTTTCTAGAGAAGTTTAGATGACTCATTAGAACTTGTGGGGAAGGGGCTTTTTATTTGACTTTTTGAATTTTGTAATGTTTTAGACAATATTTTCTGCATATAATTTCATACATTGCTAGTCAATATACAATGGGCTTGATTGCTTTTTGTTATAGCAATGGTGCTCGGCACACTGGTCAGTAATTAGGTGTTTAGTAAATGCTGAAAACATTCTTCTGTGTTTTCAGCACAAATCTTTGAAAACCGTTGGCTGTCACTAGTAGATTGCTCCTGTGACCCCAAATTGCCTTCTTTATTCTCTAAAATGAGCATGCCCCTTTGTGTGTGCTTTTCATATTCTTAAGGATCTCTCCCTGTATCTGCTTACCAGAGTCTCACATTTTTCCTCCACAGGAAGCTGAAACCCCACGTAGTGTTCTTGAAGAAATTGGACTGACATAACTGTACTCCCTTGCTGATGACTTCTTGTGGCATTTCACACACTGTAGATGGTCACTGCCTCTCATGTCCATGTTAGCTAATGGTGTAAGATGATGTCTTGTCAGTATTACTGTCTTGCTAAGCTGCTTCATTCAGGCCTACCCAATTTTTTTGAAAGGAAACTTTGGTTAATCAAATAAGGGACATAAATGTGAATTAGAAAGATACAGGAAAAGTAACATACCATTTCTGAACATTTTAATTATGTGCATATATTAAAATGATGTCTATATTCATGTATATCCAAAAATCTGGCAAAATACATTTACTAGTGTACTTGCAAAAGGAAACTTAAATGAAGTGAAACATGGTTTGATTGAAACCAAAGAATAGAGTAGTATTTCAGTATATATAAGAATAAAGGAAATTGACACATCACAGATCAAATGAAGGAAACTTTATTGAAAATTTAGGCAACCAATATACACTAAAACAAAGGGAATAGATGCTTTTAGAGAACTTAGAATGGTCTACTTTACACTAAAATTAAGTAAGTATTCTGAAGGACTGGGACAAGGTCAAAAACTTTCCTAATCTTGAGCACATAATTTTCAAGGCCAAGGAACATTTAACTCCTGAGGTGAAGTTTTAGTGGTCATAATCATGTAGTTACTTAACTGTTTTCAAGGCCCCAAAACAAAATAGGGCAGTTAATTACCAGGTATCCTTTATAACAGTATGTTGCTCTCTTCACAAAGTGTTATATAAAGTCATTATCTAAAGCATGAATGTTCCTTCTGGGGTGCTTGTTAAAGCCAAATTTATTTTTGCTTCCCCACTGCTTCCTTCCAATTAGAAGTGCTACAAACTTGACAGCAGCTCCCTTTCCTTCCATGTCACTACCTAGTCATCAGAAGTCTTGTGGAAATTTCAGAGATACGTTTCATATAGCAACGTGAGAGTTGAGTGAAGTAAAATGGCATTAGTTGGCCCTATATTTTTTCAAGCTATATAAATGCTCTGCATCACTTTTATACATACTGACACATACATGAACACATCTCCCTGGTTTCTACTTTCCCTTGTATATGCTAGGCTGGAGTAAGCTTTGCTGTGATTGTGAACAACTTTCAAGCCACCTGAACACTGTCTTATCACATCACCAATTAATGGTAATAAATGTTCTACAAATACTGTGGTGTACTTTTATCTGTTTCCAAATGTTTCATCAAATGAGGGAGAGCTGTTGAAGAGGGAGAGCTGTTGAAGGAAGGGATCTTTTTTTTTCCTCCCCATACAGTGTTGACAATCCCTCTCCATCTGACAGCCCACCCCCTGCACTGGAATGTGATGGTGGTTCCAAGCACACACAAATATGACAAGAGTAGGAATTTTCATGTACATCAAACTCACTTTTAAAAAGTCACATGAATTCTATCCTATCAAGAACTTACAACACACTTATTTTTCCATTAATAAATGCCGCTTTTAAAACCTTGATGCAGTTGCCTTTTATATACTCTTTGATTTAGCAACTCAGATTTCTCCAGATAATCAAATGCTATCCAAATGATGAATCCTCACCTCCTACATATGAGGAAGTGCTAGCACATGCAACAGACTGATTTGCTTACTCTGCTATCTAATGTAAGCAACAAGTCAAAACTTCCAGTTTTGTGGTTATGAGGCCTTCTACTACTACAAATAGAAATTGCTTCATTCAAAGCCTGAGATATTTAAGATCAAGGAAAGGATTCTCAGGAAATTAAGTTGAAACAAACAACTGTAGGTTTAAAGGACTTTGGGAGAATGCAGCTGTTCCCTAAAAGGCCTGTGGGTTCCTGTCAGTAATGTGGAGTTGAGTTGTGAGTAGTTTATCACAGACACACATGGACACCCATTTATTATAGTAAATGTAAGCACAAAGTCACTATCAGGGTAATCACCCAGTCAGCGGTTTTCTAAACTTAACCCTGCACTCCATACTGGCCAACAAACATTTGAGGGCAAAGTCACCACTTGATCAGTTGTCTTGAGCCCAAGATGTATTTTCTTTCCTTTCCCATCATACAGCTTTAGGACTGGGGATGTACCTCAGTGGTAGCTCTTGCCCACCATGTTTGAAGCCTCAGCATCATACATACAAATCAATCTTTACATAATCTTGACTGAAGTTTGAACAGTATTTTAAGAATAACAAATTTACTTAAAACTATTCAGCATTAGTGAGCCCAGTGAATCTAGAAATCCATGATTTTTTGTATGAAACAGACATTTAGAATGAAACAAGTTGTATTTTGTTAGACTTTTTCAACACTTTATGCCTTTTTTCTAAAGAAGCAGGGTCTCACTCTAGCTCTGGCTGACATCAGCCTCCCCAGTGCAAGGATTACTGGAGTAAACTACTACACATGACTTGTATGCATCCTTAATGAATTCTCAAATGTCAGACTGTTAAATACCACATGACACTGAATTTTGAGGTCCAGAGCATGACAGTGACAGTCTGTGAGAGGAGAGCATCTTGGGAAAGTTAGGAATAATATACATGACCCTACAATCAGTTCTTCACCTACCACTCTTCTGTGATTATTATACCGTGACTATTTTAACAGTGCATGGAGTTAATAGTAACTCTTAATTTTCTGGGAAATGACAAAATGCCTCTATATAAAGAACTTTCACAATATACTGTTCAAACAAGATATGCACCACGACAGTCCCTAGGTGAAGGAGGAACTATAAATATGGGGAAAGAGGAGTATGGAAATGAGTACTTCAACACTTTAAAACAGGAAGTAAGTTTGAGAACAAAAAAATCAACTTTTACATATAGAAAAAAAATATAATATTTTAAAAGCACAAAAAGAATGGCCATTAAGTAGAAAAAATATTGTCAATAAAAGTAAGCACTTAAATACCTAAAACTTGCCAAACTGGTAAAGATCAAGATAACTTTGTGCTATGGGAGCTGTAAGGTGACCTTTCTTGTAGTCTTCCTGGAAGGCAATTTGGATTGCTTTCTTGATATAGTTTATTCTAAGAAATTGATCCAAAAAATGTGTAGAAATCATTAAAATCTAAGAGGATCATCTTTCAAAATCCAACAATAGGGATGTCAAATAAGCGTAGATGTATTTATGTGGTGAGTAAAAATAAGAATTATGGGACAAAAGAATCAGGATTGATGAAGTGAAACAATTGAGTGAAAATATTAAAACCATAAGTGACATTTGAGTTAAAAAATAAAGTGTGTTGGGCTAGAGAGATGGTTCAGTGGTTAAGAGAACTGACTGTTCTTCTAGAGGACCTGAGTTTGATAAATTCCAGTCCAGGGAATCTTCTGGCCTCCATGGACACTAGGCACACAAGTGGTACATGCAAACAAATATATATGTCAAATACCTATATGCATAAAACAAAAATAACGAGTATGGACATGTAACACAAATAAAGTTGGGCTGACAAGATGGCTCAGAGGATAAAGATGCTTGGTGTGAAAGCCTCATGACCTCTGTTCAACCCCTGGATCTCACTATAACTGGCCCCTGGAAATTGTGCTCTGACCTCCGTGCTTGTGATACACTTACGCAGAGAGGGAGAGAGGTGAGAGAGAAATACAGAAAACGGAAAAAAAAAAAAATACTAAAGCATTACTCCAGTGTTAACTGATGCTCTCAAAGTTAGGAATACAAGTCATTTCAGGTTATTATATACACAATTTATCAAAAAGTATGCTTTACATGATAGTGTTTGGCTAGTCTTGTCAAACTATACAGGTGAGTAGCTGCCATAAAAAAACAATGATATTTAAAAACAACCAAGTTTATTTAGATTTGGGACTCTGGGTGGGTTTGTCTCTACTATCTGACTTCCTCCTGCCGTGACTTCTGGACCTTGATGAGCTCCGGCTGCGGCTCCGACTCTGGCTCCGACTTCGGCTCATGCTTCGGCTTCGGGTCCGACTTCGGCTGCGGCTCCGGCTCCGACTCCTGGTCCTGCGGCTCCGGCTCCTGCTCCGGCTCCGGCTCCTGCGGCTCCTCCGACTCTGGCTCCGGGGGGCTGGACTATGATCCCTTCTTCTTCCTCTGTTCAGTGAACTGCGCCTCTCACGACTTTTCGTCACGTGTCTGTGAGACTTCTTCCCCCTGTGATTACTACTGCTCTTCCTGACAGACTCACCATTTCTCTTGTAGGAGAGGTCTGGACTCAGGCTCCTTCGTCTTCTTGACCTGCCATAGTATTCATCATAGTGGCTGGTCCTTTCCCTCCTCTCTAAATTCTTACTGAAGGAGGAGCTAGTCCAATCCGGAGACAGGTAGATGTCTCTGTTGGCTTCCCTAAATTCGTTGTTGGGGTTTCTGAACACGTGAAGAAAGTTGCAGTGTTTTCCTCTTGGACACTGCTGTACTTCAAATAAACCTGTGAGGGCAAGTGAAGAGGCAATGATTATCAGTGTGCATCACTGTAATTCATTCTTTTTCTGAAATCAGAAGAAGCTTTGAAATCTGGGTATTTCTGCACTGTTTCTTACAGTGTATGATGTAGATAAACTGATGTCCTCATTTGGTGCCTAAGATTGCAAGAACTCAGACACTAAAAGGTATCACAAAAAGGTTACAAACTAGTTTTAATTAACCAGAACATCCGTGCCTTGTGTCAGCAGAGTGCAACTGAGCAAATGGTGGCTACATCATCCACTGATTCAAGAACTGGATTTTGGAATCCCTATATTAGCATTTTTTTGAACGCATATGCTGGTCAGGAGAAGGTCCAACATAGATGAGGGGATCCTGCAATGCTCTACACATAATAAGAATGTAATACCCAGGTAGGATGGCACACTTATGTCCATAGCCTGGGGTACAGGAGGTCCTGTTTCTAAACACAGACATGCAGAAAAGAGAGAAAACAAAAAGAAAGAAAACCTTTGTGACTGAAAGTAAATAAAGTAAAACGATGAAAAAGCATTTGCAGATGACCCCTGTGATCAGCTACTGATATATAAAATCTATCAAGATTTTCGATGGCTGAATAATAACAAGATGTAACATGATTAACAATGGACAGCTATTTAAATAGAGCTTTCTCCAAAGAAGATATATTAGAAGTCAATAATTACACAAAAAAGTTATTAGTCCCTGAGAAAGATACTAAAGCTGTTTATATTTTTTTGTCATTGATGTTGTTGTTAATAAGATCCTGGTTTGGAGGTTTCAAAGTTGTAGTCAAGTACATCACTGGAATCACACTGCATCTTGAGGAACTATAAATGCCTATAAAAGAATACCCTGTCATCTTGCTCATCTACCCAACCCTTAAACTTAGGGCATAATGTTGGTTCTCATTTTCCTAAGCAAGGAATTCTAAAATTCTCTCTCTCTCTCTCTCTCTCTCTCTCTCTCTCTCTCTCTCTCTCTCTCTGAGTGTCTCTGTGTGTGTGTGTGTATGTATGTTTTCAAGTCAGGGTTTCATTTCTGTAACCTTGGCCATCCTGGAACTCGTTCTGTAGACCAGGATGGCCTTGAATTCACAGAGATCTGCCTGCCTCTGCCTCCCAAGTGCTGCTATTAAAGGTGTGCACCACCACTGTCCAGCCTTTTTTATTTATTTTAAAACTTTTAAAGGTTTATTTATTTTATGTATATGAGTGTTTTGTCTGCATTTATGTATGTGCATCATATACATGCCTGGTACCCAGAGATCAGAAGTGGGTGTCAGAATCCCTGGAACAGGAGTTACAGTCAATAATGAGCCAACATGTAGGTGTTGGGAAATGAGCCTGGGTCCTCTATAAGAATAAGTGCTCTTAACCACTGAGCCATCTCTCTAACCCCTCATTTTTGATAATTGTTACATTAATTAATCAATTAATTAGTTTATTTATTTCAAGCCCAAGCTGGCCTTGAACTCAGAATCCTAGTGTCCTGACCTACCCACAATTTTAGAACCAAAGGTGACATCATGCATGCCCATCACAGTTTTTTTTTCTTTTTAAACGACAGCATCCACTAAGAGAAGGCAGCTAACGATTTAGAATTGCTTGATAAAAAGCACCTGAGAAGGAAGAGCAGAAAACAAGGAGGCAGAAGCACACCTGAAGCATTAGAGCTTCATGTATCTTCACCAGGGGAACGTCTATACTGCTTTGGCTAAGCACACTTTTAGAAATCAGAAAATGATGAGACCTTCCAAAGCAGCAAGTTACTCTCTGCAGTGCTGAATCATTTCCTGGTTTGGCTGCCGATCTCAGATGACTCAGAGTAACTGAGAGCACCCAATGTACAACTTAACTCATTCACATGCACCAAACTGTCTCAAATGCACAAGAGCATGACTTCAATTAATGTGGGAAATGTTAGCCACCAGTAATGTTTGTGGCGTTCATGATGGATCAAGACTGAAGTGAACAGCTCACGAGAGGAGAACCAACGAATAGAAAACACCTTTAAAACTGCAACATGGATCATGTGGGTATCTTTAATTTAGACAATGCGTTGTCACACAAATAACCTGGATCTGAAGACTCAAATTCAAGCTGCAATTCTGTCACTAATGTATTGTGACCTCAGTCATTCCATTCATATAGTGACCCACAGGCCTGTACAGATCTAAAGTGTGGTGTCCTTTTAAACTGTGGTGTCCTTTATATAACCACTCTGCTCATCTGTAGTATGAGACAAAAACTGTACATCATCCCTTTAAAATATTGCTTTCTTCCTATGAAGTTTCCCTTGTATAGTGCAGCAGTGGGGGGTGGGGGTGCGACTACATTGGCTTTTACCACAAATTGCCATTTTCCACCGGGTCACTGGGCAGAATTCGCACTGAAGCTGTCGTCCTGCATACCATCGTCCATTAAAAAGAGAAAAAGCTGCTTGACAATCTTCTTCCCTTGGAAGCAAAAATCAAAGGTTGTGCTTTTAACTCTCACAGGTAGAACAAACCTATTCTGAACTAACCCTCTTGTCCATTTACTGTAGGACTACCAAGTTCAATTCTTGAATTGCCTAGGAAGTCTTCGGAGTATTCAGGTTCCCACAGGCTAGTTTATTCAAGGATGTCTGTCATTAACCCTCTGTAAGGTTTTGTCATAGGGAGACTGGCTGGAGTCAAAGCTTCTTAATTTGCAAGACTGTATCACTAAATCTGCATAAGTTTATTTCCACTTGTTAGGATCCATGCTTTCTCAGTTAGGACTACTATTCTTATTACAATGGCTAATTGAAGCCATTAGCCATGACACCACTAAAAAATGGCAATACATGCAGAAAGGACACAAGAACTATGTTGCTAGCTGGTCAAATGAACACTATTTGGAGCTTTAACCCCCTTGTACCTTGGATAGATAATTTCTACTCTATTCTAATTAGGCCTTTTTCAGTTTGTACAAAAAAGTATATTATTTTCAAATCTTGCTGTTTCTCCATGAGCTCTTCATACTGACATTTTGAAAAGTCCATGCATAGGAAAGCTACATAGTCAGTGGCATCAAAGAAACACAATACCGTAACTATGATGAAACGTGAAGATGCATGTATGTTCATAATACTTACGACTGGTACTGAACATATACATTGCCCCTCAGATGAGGTTCCAAATTGCAGCTGACCTAAGGAACAAAGAATGTTGTTACTAAAACAAAGAAAAGAAGTCAATCATCAAATGCTACTAGTCCCTCAAAGAGTCTGTGACAGGCTAGCACTTTCTTATCTAGTCAAGGCATAGCTAAGCACCTATCAACATTGCAGACCTCAACTGCCTAATTTCTGTTTATCCTTGTCTGCCATTTTTAAACCCTAAATGTGTGAAATGCTTCAGAGCTATATAAAAACAGAATGGCTGGAGAAATGGCTCAGCAGTTAAGAGCACTTGTTGTTATATGGGAGGCAGAGTGTTTCTGTTTGGAATATATATGTATATTATGTGTGTATACTTTTACAGACATATGTATGTATATAGGTATACATACATTATGTATGTGCCAGAAAGTAAAATATATCATATACATAAATATATACTAACCAAAATGGTATATATAATAATTATGTATATATACATACACACACACATACATACACACACCATGTGTTGTTCCTACTATAAGTAGAGCTAAAAAATTGATTGTCGCCTTCAAAAATGATAAATATAAAAGGTCTTTAAATATTCCTACTATGCAGGTGCTGGTACACACCTTTAATCCCAGCACTCAGGAGGCAGAGGCAGGTGGCTCTCTGTGAGTTCAAGGCCAGCCTGACCTACAGAGCTACTTCAAGGACAGCCAAGACTACACAAAGAAACCCTGTTTGGAAAAAACAAGAACAAAATATTCCTACTACTGTTTAGCTTTTATCTTCAAAACAAAGCTACAATAAATGTTTTGCTTTAGGGTGTTGTTATTAGAACATCCAAGGGGGTACAGGATCCTACTCTATAATACAGTCTTTAGAAAGAAGAATAAAGGGCTGTGGGAGTCTCCATGTCAACCATGACTAAGGACCTTAAAATTCATTTAATCTAGTCAGGCTTGGTGGCACATGCCTAAAATTCCAGCAATAGGGAGGCAGAGGCAGGAGGACTACTACAAGTTCTAGGCCAGCCTGAGCTGCAAAAATAAAAAGTGGTATAGCACTTTTGCCCAGCAGGTATAAGGCCCTAGGTTCAATCCCCAGAACCATGTAATGACAACAATATTAATAGTTTAATAGTTCCCAAGACCTACAGATTTTCCATAATGAAGTCAATGTGATCATTTCTGTACCACAAATTTACTCAACAGCTTTCTTTTCATTTGTAACTGTCAATGTGGTTAGCATGAGCCCTATCATCCTGTTTGCTTTCTAGAAAAAAAATGTGGTGAGTGGATGAAGTCTGCTACACATAATAATGCAACTTCCACTAACCTCCCTGACACCCACAATGCCTACCCCACTGTGCTGGGGACAGAACCCAGAGCCTTATACATGCTAGGTAAGCACTCTATGACTGAGCTACTGATCTGAAGTTCTGAAAACACTTCACCATTAACACTCCATAGAAACAGTAGGATCCAGGGGCCCTATGAGGGAAATCACGAATGTAAGCCAATCTCACTGTTGAGATAAAGGGACATCTGAAGAGCAGACAGAGCACCCCATTGCCTGGGGCTTGCTTCCATGTGGAACAATGCAGACATGACCACATACTTCCACTTTATTGTTTGCTCTTAGAAGTGAGAAGGAAGGCATATGCCACAGAAATAGTTCTGAGAAAATATTTAATTTGTTCGACACTTCTTTATTTGTATGTGCATACCATGCTTATGTCACAGTGTGAATGTGCAGGTCGACTTTGCAAGAGTCACTTCTCTCCTAACACCATGTGTGACTTAGAGACTGAATTTGGGTTGTCAGGCTTAGTGGCAAGTGCCTTTACTCATTGAGTCATCTTGCCAGCCCAAGAGGAAAACAGATTTTTTTTATTCAAATTTTATTTTTTTTAAAAAAAGCCTACTCCCTTCCCCCATGTAATCCCCATATTTTAGTTTCTCTTTTATCTCTTTATAACACTATGTTCTATTTCTCCTTCTTTGGAAAACAAATGTTAAGGAATATATTTTAAATCTGGAAATCTGTGGTGATATATTACTTATATTTATTAAAGCATGCCTGAGGGTACAGAAAGCAAAGCTAGCCATAAGCCATAGAGCCAGGCAATACTGATACATGCCTTTAATCCCAGCACTAGGGAGGTGGAGACAGGAATGATAAGGCTGGGTGGAGAAAGGATTTTAGGAGGAGGAGGAGACAGGAGTTCAGAGGATAGCAGTGTGTGGTTTGATGGAGAACATTGAACTCTGAGAATTAATGGAGACAGCATCATCCATTTTGGCGTGAGGTAGAGCTAGTAGTCGGCTGCTTTGTTCTCTTACCATCAGGCAAGCTTTAATAAATCATAAATAATGTATTTCCACAGAAAGCAAATTATAATCTCAGATTTCTTATTATATCTATGGTACTTGATTATTCCAACTCTATAATTTCATTTCTGACAGAAAAAAAACCCCTACAACTTTATTCCTACTTTTCTCCAAAATCAGGGACATTTCCCTTGTCCTCATATAACAATGTCATTCAGATTTAGATATGATCAAATCGCAGAGAAGCAAGAGGACTGCGTATTGGGATTCACCCAATGAGCTCCAGAAACAGCAGTGGCCACATCTCACCTTACTCAGTGAGTGAAACTGAATGACAGTATATATAACATTGTTCTGGGTGAGGCACTGAAAGTGGGAAGGGAGGGAACCGTGTCCATCACAGACAGCAGCTAAGGGAAGGCTTAGATGGCTAGGTACAGCAGGCTTGACAATGAAGTCAGCTTCTGGAAAGAGCTGCAGCACAAAAGCATTGAATAGGGGTCCTTTCCAATGCACGCCCTGGCATTCCAAAAACATACTAACATATGCTTATGATTTCCTATGGTATTTACATGGCATTGGCCAGAATGGGGTAAAAGGGAAGAGAATTGAGTGATGTTTACCCAGTGCTGGAATGCTCAGCTCCAGGCCAGGCATGTACTGGCACACAACTCCACCCAGGTAAACAGCCTGAGCCCTAGCTCTGCCCTTGTATCTTGTATTTCAGGGTAAGGTGTGTCTGCCTCCTTCCCAGTCTGTGCGCACCTTAAACTGAACCACTTTTCCCACGTTCTTGAACTCTGGCAGGACATCATGATAGAAGTCTAGGAACTGCTGGTAGGTCTCTTCTTCACTGTATTCCAGGCTTGAATCAGGGTCATAGTCATCCCTCCTGCACTGCTCCATTCCAAACGTGGTAAACATGCTCTTAATAAGCAAGGTGGGACTTGATGTGGGGAAGTTGTGTCTACGTGAACACCTGAAGAAAGCAAGCAAACTTATTAGTCTGAGAACTAAAAATCACACTTACCATAAACTCTGAGATCAAGAATCAAGTAATGTGGTTGTTTAAAATTAACTAAGATAATGAACACTGCTTGCATGCCCCAGTTACAGCACACACACAAAAAAAACTGTCCTAAAATTGACTGTTTTCTCATTTTAAAAAAATTGGGAATGGTTTGCAAGGCCATATGCCATTCAGGAGCTTTTCAATACATTCAAAAGATTTCTCCATGTTGAACCATAGGGAAAGAAGGTCCAATAGTGTGACTGATTGCAGTGACGTGAATACGTTGCTGCACTGGGGACTCAAGAAGTTGAGGATTGGCAATATAATTTTGCTTTTACACAATTTTCAACTGATTTACATGCTTAGGGAATACAGTAATCTGGACTAGTGAGATGGCTCGAGATAAAAGCACTTGCTGCATAAGCCTGATGATCTGGATCCCTGAACCTACATATTCCTTCCCTCCCTGTCTTTCTCTCTCTCTCCCTCTCTCTCTTTCTCTCTCTCTCTCTCTCTCTCTCTCTCTCTCTCTCTCTCTCTCACACACACACACACACTCACACAATACACTCACACACACACACACAATAACATTAAATTTTTTTTAAAGATGGGCATGGTAGTTAATACTTTTAATCCCAACACTCATGAAGCAGAGGTAAGAGAATCTCTGAGTTCCAGGCCAACCTATTCTACATAGCTAGTGCCATGACAGCCAGTGTTCCAAGGGGAGACAGTCCCTCAAAAATAATAAAAGTTAGGAGAAAAATAAATAGTTAGGAGAAAGGGAAGGGGAGAAGGAGGGGAGAGGAGGACATGGGGGAGCAGGAAGATTGATTGAGTCAGGGGAAGAACAGAGCAGAGCAAGAAAGAGATACCATAATAGAGGGAGCCACTATAGGTCTAAAGAGAAATCTGGCACTAGGGAAATGTCCAGAGATCTACAAGAATGACCCCGACTAACAATCTAAGCAACAGTGAAGAGGCTACCTTAAATGCCCTTCGCTGATAATGAGATTGATGACTGCCTTATATGATATCCTAGAGCCTTCATCTAGTAGCTGATGGAAGCAGAAGCAGACACCCACAGCTGAACACTGAGCTGAACTCCTAAAATCCAGTTACAGACAAGGAGTGATGAGCAAAGGGGTCAAGACCAGGCTGTAGAAACCCACAGAATCAACTGACCTGAACAAGGAGGAGCTCACAGACCCCAGTCTGATAGCTGGGAAAGTGGCATAGGACCAACCCAGACCCCCTGAAATTGGGTGTCAGTTAGGAGGACTGGGCAGTCTATGAGGCCTCTGGTAGTGGATCAGTATTCATCCCTAGTATACGAATAGACTTTTGAGGCCCATTCCACATAGAGGGATACTCTCAAAGTCTAGACACATGGGGGAGGGCCTAGGCCCTGCTCTAAATGATGTGACAGACTTTGAAGATCCCCTATGGAAGGCCTCACCCTCCCTGGGGAGCAGGAAGGGGATGGGGTGGGAGTTGGGGGGCACAGGGGAGGAGGGAAAAATGAGGAAACTGTGATTGACATGTAAAACAAGCTGATTTCCAGTTTAAATAAAAATATTGTCATTAAAATAAAAATAAATACATAATTTTAAAATTCACTATTTTAAAGAGACAATAGTGTAATCTAAAATTTTCCATTTACTCAAGTATTGTCATTTTATCTACATATAGCATTTTAAAATTTTCATGCTTTTTAAAGTATTTTTCCACTCTCATCCTTAACAACCTAGTGGGACAGTTGGTACTAGTATTTTCTTACTTTGCCAAGTGTGATGGTTAGTTTTAATTTTCAACTTGACCATCTAGAATCACCTGAGAAGGAATTCTAATGAAGGACTGCCTAAAGTTATCCTCTGAGAATGTCTGTGAGTGATTGCCTTGATACTCTAATTGATTTGGGAAAACCCATCTTCATCATAGGTAGGACTCTTCCCTGGGCATGGTTCCTGAACTATATAAAATGGAGAGGTCAAACTGAGCCTAGGCAAGCAAGCATAAAATCATTGCTCTCTGCTTTTAACTGTGGCAATAATGTAATTAGCTGCTTCAAGTTCCTCTCACCTTGGTTTCCCACAATGAGGAACTGTAACCTGCAATTGTGAGCCAAATAAACCCTTTCTCCCTTAAATTGATGGATATTTTACCACAGCAATAAGGAAAGAATCCAAAACAGAAAGGTAGCTGAAATCTAAAGAAGCACACCACCCCAAGTCATATGACTGAGAAGAGCCTGACCCTAGATATCTGGGTTAATCTGGCATGTGATCATTATAAATATAACTTAATTTTTATTCACCTAAGGTACACCTAATAACTTGAAGACCCATTTCTTTTCATAGTTTAAAATGGATCAAGGTTAAGCTGGCTAGGCTATTCCAGAATAATTTTTTAAAAATCATATGAGTTCATTTTCTTATTTACTCCTTTCTCCTAAAATGCACTAATAGGAGGGGCCACACAGTTCAAAGTCCTAAATAAATATTTCCTCCTTACCTTTCTAATTAAAAATCAGTAAGACAGGGCAGTAGTGACACATGCCTTTAATCCCAGCACTTGGAAGGCAGCCTGGTCTATAGAGTTCCAGGACAAGCAAGGCTATACAGAAAAACCCAGTCTATAAAACCAAACAAAACAAAAACAACAAAAATCAGTAAGACAAACTTAGAGAAAGGAAAACTTCAGAAGAAAGTTATAGAGTAGAGAATACTGCAAGGAATAGAGGGACAAAAATGGCCCTGGTCTGGACAGTGGCCATCCTGGTCTAGGCTACTCTGGACTAGACTAAGATCCTGTTGCAAAAAAACAAAGTTGTAATTAAGATATCTCCATAGCCTAGCACCCACTTAGTGCTGCTCTCAACTTTAGAGAAACTTCTTTATGTAGTGGATAGCGGTTAATAACTAGCCAAAGTGTTGAGAAAAAGTGTTTGTTGTGAAACACTGTTTTCTGAATGCAGCATGGCCACTGTGTTCATAAAACCTAAGCATCTATGATTCATGAACCACAGTTGCTATGGTTACCTTTGCAAGATGTGGTGGCTTGAATGGGAATGGACCTCATAGGTTCATAGTTGGTACACTGTTCAGGGAAGGATTAGGAGATGTGGCCTTGTTGGAGGAGGTACGTCACTCAGGATGGGCTTTGAGAGTTCAAAATCCGTCTGTCTATCTGACTTCCCCTCATCCCTATGGCTTCTGGATCAGTATACAAAGCACTCAGCTACCGCTCCATCACCATGTCTGTCTGTTTCTCACCATGATGATAATGGACTAACCCTTTGAAATTGTAAGCAAGCCCACAGTTAAATGCTTTCTTTTATAAGAGTTGGCTTGGCTTGGTTATGGTCTCTTCACAGCAATAGAACACTAAGACAGAAGACCTGCATAAAATCAAGTCCATCAACATTCTAGCATTGATAGGGGTGAGGTACCTATGGCCTTGTCCCTAGCAGTCAACAGCTGCTAGGGACAGCTACTGGTAAGTTGCTAATGATCCAGTAAATAACCTTGCACATGCAAGCAACACTAATTATACTGAGTGAATTGTTTAAAAAAGAAAAAACATGAGAAAAGAAGGAGGATGTATTGGAAAGAAAGGATCCAGAGGTAGTGGGAGCACGGTAAAATGGTAATGGAGGTGAACATGACCAAAATACAGTATAGATAAGTATGAAATTGTCAAAGAATTAAAAAAAAAACTATAACCAAAAGGTTTAACAAGCAAAAGCAAGTATCCAAAGAAATGCTTAGGTTAAGAAAGTGTTTTTCTGCCTGGTATGGTATTTATATGCCTGTAATCCTAGATACTCAGGAGGCAGAGACAGGACGACGATAAATTCAAGTTCAACCTGGATTAAGGCTAAGACCTCATTTTTTTTTAAAGGAAAGAAACAGAGGTGTTTCTCTGGCATATGACAAACCTTAACAGAGATGATGCAGCTGTGTTATTTGGAGCAAATGATCTAGACTCTCCACAAAAGGGATACAGGACAGTCTATTTATCTGAAAGGACACTGTTGGCTTTCATAACCACTAATTTCACACAATTTTATGAAAACTCATTACTTGAACAATGCAAACAGCCAACTTGTTCATATACTTTGATAGTTGTGATGGTACAGTCTCATATGCCTATGACAATGATGAGAAATGGTGACAAGCCAGGTGGTGGTGGCTCAAGCTTTTAATCCCAGCACTCAGGAGGCAGCGACAGGAGGATTTCTGTGAGGTCGAGACCAGCTTGCTCTACAGATCAAATTCCAGGGTAGGCTACAAGAGAAACTCTCTTAAGAAACCATAAAAAACAAATGGTCACAAAATCTAACTTGACTACAACCTGTATTTATTTTTTTAATGACTGTCAGATGGAATACTCCATTTTCCACAAGGAATTAATCTGTCTAGTGTTCCTAAAACTATTTAATTCACCTGTCCTCTCACAACCAACAGAAGGAGACCCCTGAGTCTGACTTGCACAGGTCTTATATTTCAAGGAAATTAGAGTCACATCATAAATAGGAGTGGCTGGAAAACCTTAAAGGCAGCTTGGCTCAACTACCCATGCAAATGTGAACTAAAATTGGGGCTCCTTCATCATTGGCAGGCCATCTGTCCAACATCTTTCTTTAATGGGAGGTGTTTTATACAGATCACACGGCACAAGTGTGAAAGTCAGAGCACCACTAGTAGAAGTCAGTTATCTCCTTTCAGCATGTAGATTCAGAGATCAAATTCAGGTCACCAGACTTTGCAGGAGGCACCTTAACCCACTAAGCCATCTCACTGGCTCTTAAGCAGATCATGTTTTACTATTTCCTCTTGAGACTTTAGGAACTTTAATGTTCCTAAAGGTAGACTGCTCCCCTCTGTTTGCCTTTCTACTTTTTACCAAACACCAAGTCCTTTCATATATATTCTGGCCATCCACAATTGCAGCCATCAAATCCAATACCTAAAGGCATCTCAAAACTAGACTTACTTTAGCCTCTAAAATCCCAATATATTCAATTTGAGGTGAGATTGGTTTTGTTGAGCCTTTTTCCTTTTTACATGATTCCATTATGTATCCAGGGTTGAGGACTACTATTCTATTTATTTTTATTTATTCATTTGTGTATTTATTTATTTAATTTGGTTTTTCGAGACAGGGTTTCTCTGTGGCTTTAGAGGCTGTCCTGGAACTAGCTCTTGTAGTCCAGGCTGGTCTCAAACTCACAGAGATCCGCCTGCCTCTGCCTCCCGAGTGCTGGGATTAAAGGCATGCAACCATCACTGCCTGGCTTTCTCTTTTAAGTTTTAAAAAGACTTTAGTCATATTTATGTGTACTTGTTGGGGGGGATATGACTGAATACAGGTGCCTGCCAAGGTCAAAGAACAGTGTCAGATCCCCTGGAGCTTGAGTCGCAGGCCATTATGAGCTGCCTGATGTGGGTGCTGGGAATTGAACTCAGGTCCTTGGTAAGAGCATATACAAGCTCGTAACTGCCAAGCCATCCCTCCAGCCCAAAAGTCTTATTCTTGAAAAATAAAAGATAAACTGGGCATGGTGGCACACAACTGTAATCTCAGCAATTAGGAGGTGCTGGCAGGATGAGCAAATAGAGTTGTAGGCCAACCTGGGCTCCATAAGACTGTCTCAAGAAACCAAATGAATACCAGGTGTGATGGTGCACACCTGTAATCTCAGCATTCAGGAAGCAGAAGGAGAGAGATCTCTTTAAGTTCCAAGCCAGCTACACAGTGAGACCTCAAAAAAAGAAGAAAGAAAAGAAAAACAAAGGTTCAGATTATACCTTCTCTTCCACAGATTGGGTACATAGAAATTACACTGCCTCAGACAGATTTGCTTACCATTAGAAAGTATTTGCTTACTTTGACTTATATAGTAAGTCATACTATAAATACAAATCATCTTCATTACCCGGCATATAGTAGGTTTGAACTATTTGCTGAATGACTGAAGACATCAATACTATGTTTCTATGTGTCTTACCTTAAAAAAAGTAGGAAGGTAGGAAGCATGAATATATCAGAAAATGGCAATAGTAACAACAAAAGTAATGAACAATGAAAATTCATGAGCCATTTGTCCCGCCCTATGTGTCCCCCATGCTCATCCTACTTAAGGAGTCTCACCGTGTCCTCAAAAAGGTGGTATTGTTTCATCTTCATTTTCATAGATGAAGGAATAAAGATGTAAAGTTTAACTTTCCCACTGGCCCCCAAAACCAGTTTTTGAACCCAAAGAGTCTGTTCCTAAGTCTAAGCATGATGACCAATAGCAGTGAATTTAAAGCCTATTCCTGCTGGGAGGAGGTAGTGCACACCTTTAATACCAGCACTTTGGAGGCAGAGGCAGACAGGTCTCTGTGAGTTCAAGGCCAGCCTGGTCTGATGAGTAAGTTCCAGGACAGCCAAGGCTACACAGAGAAACCCTATCAAGAGAGAGAAAGAGAGAGAGAAGCCTATTCCTCTACTTGCTACAATTTTGTCTTTCACAAGTGTCCCTATACCCATGACAACTTACCCATGAAAAGTTATTTGTGGCTACTCTAATCACTTCTGACATGTAATTTTCCACATCCAAGTTACCTAGTTGTCCTCCTCAGACTCACAGGAGCATGGAAGAAACGAATAAGCAAATGGTCTTCCTTAAGTCTCACTGGGCATTCAAACCATATTTTAATCTAGACAGGCCCCTTGTCTAGCAATAGATGGCCAACACAAAACAAATTCAGTGGCATTTTGGGAGGATTTTTTTTTTTTGTCTAACAATGCTTTGTCTAGGCATTTTTTTCTTTTTAAATTTATAGGTCTTTTGCTTATATATTATGCTTTCTGGTTTTATGTTTTTATGGGATTTCTGTGTGTGAGAATATATGTATCTCTTTGGTTCTTTTTTTTTTCCTGTCTTATTCTGGTTTGTTTTTATTTATTTTTTAGATGTCTGTCTATTTTCTAATGACAGAGAAAAAAAAGTATGGATTCTTGTGGGTGGGAAGATGGGGAAAGGATCTAAGAGGAGTTTGGGGGAGGGGAAACCATGATCATAATGTATTATATTAAAGAAATCTGTTTTTAATTAAAAAGAAAAAAGAAAAAAAAAAAGGTTTCCCTAAGGCTATGGAATGCAAAGGATCCACTCAGGTAAACCTGTCTAGTGAGCAGGGCAAGGAAGCACCACATACCTACTTGTAAATATTTCACACTGGTCTATGCCTCTTCCAAAACCCCAACACTCTCCATCATTTCATTCTAACACAAAGCAAAATCCATTACCTATCGCCAAATCTGCAAGCTCCCGTTTTACTGTAGAATGGACAATTGGCTCGATCTTTCTCCAGTACTCTTATATCCGTGGGCGGTTCTGGGTTCTGCCAAGTGCCACCATTTTCCAACTGTTAAAAATAACCATGACTTTACTGGTGATGTAAAAGCCCATGAAAGACTGTTTGCCCAAATAGTCAAATATTTTAATCTAGAACAAAAATGATTTCATATATAGACATGCATATTTAATTACAATAAGAAATTAAGACTTTCTAGGCAACTGTTCATAAATATAAGCTGTACTTCTCTCTTGGCTCCCAGTCATTTTCCTTGATTGGGGATTACTTAATGTTACCAGATGTAGTCACGGAGGTCTTCTTTCTATCCATCTATTCTGAAAGTGTCCACACAGGGAGCCACCAGAAATAAGTACAAGTTACTATGAATCAAGGTGGGTAAACCAACCATTTGGGGCCAGTAGTATGTGATGTACATATATTTTTAAAACTTGATACAAGCATAGCCCATGGGGTAATTTAATACCATCAATCATCTTCTGTTGTTATATAACAATGGTTACAAAAGTGATTCCAGGCATCCAGAAGTAATCAAAACAACCTACCACAAAACTCATGTTATTGGAACTATTGTTCCTAATGAAATATCAATTGATCTCAAAATCCTTTTTAAGGCAGTGTCTCTCTATGTAGATCGGGCTGACCTCAAACTTGTGGTCATTCTCCTGCTTCAGCCTCCCCAGGGCTAGGATGACTGGAATATGCCACCTCTACCTACTTCAAAGTCTTAATGAAAGGTTTTGAAAATACCTCATTTTCAGCCTGATCCAGCATCTTCTGCACAGCTTCCTATAAGTGGTGCAAACATAGGACTAATGAAAACCAGGATGTCAGGTAAGTCATGTCTGGTTTCTCTAGTTATTAATCTCACATATGACAACACACATACAAAAGGCTTCTGATTCTGATTTCCTTTCTAAGCATATATCTTCTAAAAAGCTTTCAAAAGATATATAGCTTAGAATTTTTATTCAAATACAAAATTTGAATAGAGTACATTGCAAATATTTAAGTCATAATAGCTTCAATAACATATCTGTACATAAATACCATGTTCTAGTTCTTGAGATATTAATGACTATCTTTTAAAAGTTAGGTTAGACATCACAAATATTTAACAGAAACAAAAACATGACATGAATAGTAGTTAGGGTTTAGGAGAAATTTCAAACCTTCAGTAAGATAAAGGAAGTCCAAACCTTCAGTAAGATAAAGGAAGTCCAACAAGCTAGCAATAAATCTCTAACTAGTTGAATTTAAATTCATACAATTAGGTACCTTAGTGCCTTAAAACTATACATATGACTGAATTTAGCTGCTTACTTGGTAATTCTGTCTGGTCCTGGCAACATAAAAATTATTGGTTTAGTCACACGTGGTGGCACACGCCTTTAATCCCAGCATTTGGGAGGCAGAGGAAGATGGATCTCTGAGTTCAAGACCAGCCTGGTCTGAAGAGTGAGTTCCAGGACAGCCAGGATTATTACACAGAGAAAGCCTGTCTCCACAAAATGAACAAAATCAAAACCAAACAAAGTTATCATTTGGTTGACGTGCTCAAAACAAGTTCTTTTGGGTTTGGTTTTGGCTGAGAGTTGGAGAACAAACTCAAGGTTTTACTTTTGCCAATAAACAACTATACCCCACTCTCCCAAATGGAACCCTTGATCTCCACCTATTCACCCCCATCATCCAAACCTAAATATCCTCAGTAACAGAAGCTGCCATTTCCCATTTGTTTTTTTTAAAAAAACAACAAAACAAACAACAAACAAACAAAAACACCTAAAAACATGACTTCCATTCCCTTCTTCCTCCCACGAAATTTACTACCTAGAGTTCTGTCAATTGTGTGCACATCTCTTTGAAGTTCAGCCCTCATCCAAACCACCATTATCTCCTACCCAGATTGTAGTCGGTCATTCTATTTCCTCTCTGGCCCCTGTTCTTTGTTAAAAAAAAAAAAAAAATAGGATGATCTATTGGCGGTGACATTACTAACAGGATGAAGTCACTCTTGTTTAAAAACTCATCACAACATGGTAAATAAAACCAAACTCCTTTAAATCTAAGAGGCTCCTGATCCTTCTGCCTCAGTCACCCTCAGCAAATCTCACAGGCTGTAACACCAACACAGTAACCTGGGCTCACATAACCTGGACACACAAAGACTGAAGCAGCAAACACTGGGCCTGCACAGGGCTCCACCAGGGCTT
This sequence comes from Phodopus roborovskii, assembly GCF_943737965.1. Taxonomy (NCBI): domain Eukaryota; kingdom Metazoa; phylum Chordata; class Mammalia; order Rodentia; family Cricetidae; genus Phodopus; species Phodopus roborovskii. Next base: position 1,390,529 of record NW_026125811.1, read on the forward strand.
CTGTGTATGTAATGGCTGTTATATTGGAGTTTTTGTAAGACTCCCAATAGTGGGAGAAGATGCCTCTTTGGCCTGCTCCTAGGGCTCTTTTCCTCCCAGTGAGTTACCTGGATGAGGGCTTTTGCTTTGCCTTATGGTATCTTGTTTTTCCCTGAACTCTTTTCTCTTAGAAGCCTGTTATTTTCTGAAGAGGCAACAAAGGGATGGGAAACTTGATTGAGATGTATTGTTGAGAGAAGAATCTATTTTCAATTAAGAAAAAAGACCTAAGACTCTGCACGACCTGCTCTTCTGATTCTACTTTCTCCCATGCCCTTTCTCCAGTCTCCTGTGTCCTCTGGGTTGCAGGTACCACCAGTACCCTTCCAATATCCCTACACTCAAGTTATATCAAACATCACTTTCTCAGAGATTTCCTTGGCCACCAAATAAGTATCCTGATCCCCATTATTCTGTAAGAACACTCTCCTTTATTTATTTATAGAGCCTAACATTCTTATTGTATGATGTGTTTTGCTGACTTACCCTCTAACCCTCTCTTCTAGAGTCACTCAAGGAGAGCTGAGACTGCTTTTCACTGCTTTGTCTCTGTCCACCCATGAGGGGCCAAGCACGTAAAAGAAACACACATCGCATATTCCTTTATGCATACTAAGAATGGATTTCATTTTACCCACTTCTCCTTAACCATACTCCCTTGAAAACAAAAGCATTTAGAAGAAGCCTTAACTTTGACCTGATCCCTGAAAGTTGAAGAATATTCTACTGTTAAAACAGGAATTGATTCATCTCTGTAAAGCACTGACAACTCAAATAAGTTTTGTACCCCTAACATCCCCATCTGGATATTGCCTCATGTGGAAGGCAGTACTCAAACAAGGGTGCCAAAATCCTGCATTGAAGATGCCACCTGAGGCTCAAAACTGGTTGTAGAGAATGCTGCTACCCTTCCACAACTAAAATGTAGACACATATCTCTCCTCATTCTAAGATGAGTGACTATGGAAATGTCATGCTGTTCAAATTTGGTGATGCTAAAGAATAGAAAATAAAGAATATTGTCATGAATCAGTCAAGGCAAGATGAGTTGTGTTATATTTGAAATCAATACACTGTTGAGGATCAGCAGGAAAACAAACCAATCTTATAAAAAGAACCCAAGAAAATGTACATGAAATATACATATACATTACAGAATTTTTTGAAGCAATGGTAGGGATTATTAAGGAAAGGGTTTTTTTTTTAAACACAGATTTGAGAATTAGCATTAAGAGACAAGAAGAGAAACATGTAAGAAAGGGACAGTAGCATATGTCCTACAGTGGGCACAGGTTTCTCAAAGAGAAGGTCCCCTAGAATTTCTTAAATGACTCATTTGCTTTGACAACAAAGTTACATAGAACACCAGATTCAATAACAAAACTATTTAATTCCTTAATGTCTAACATCCTGAATCTATTAAACTAATTGTTGCTGAGATGCCATTAGCTGTTATGTCTCATGAATTAATTAAGTGTGGAAACTATTCAAGATACTATTCTTCTGTGAAGAAGTCAACATATATACAACAGAACCATAGAAATTAACACTTGCTACAGAGTGATACATAGTGTAAAGCAGGGCCAGCCACCCCTTTACAGAAATGTTTTACTAGAACACAGCCACATCCATTCATATACATACTATCTGTGTCTGCTTTAGGGTGCACTGGCAGAGCTGATGTCCACAGCAGCCATACAGACATCAGCTTAAATTTTTGATTATCTGTCCTTTAAGGAAAATGTTCACCCATCTCAAACATAAAAGGTAAGGTAACTTGGGTAAAAGAATCTGCCATTGCACGACCCAAAGAAGAGAACCATATGGAAGCTAGTTTAGTGTATTTCTAACAAAAACTGACACTTTCCAAATGAACAGAGCACAAGCAAAAAATAAAACCAAAACCAAGCCCTGACATGCCCACTGACAATTCCGCAAACCTTTCACATGCACACGTGCACACTAAGAAGATGCGCAGAGCTCTATCCTCCTATGACAGAAGTCACCTCTCTCTCTCTCTTCTCCTGTTGTTTCTGCTCCTCTTCCTCTCGCTCTTTTCTCTGCTGCTCTTCCCATTCTGCTTTTAACTTTCTCTTTAAAGGGAAAAAGGAGAAGGCAATTTACTTTTTACTCACACTTAAAAACATATAGTCTACAAAGCAAATGATTGAAACCTTTAGAAACATTGGTCATTGCAAATAAAAACAGTATCAGGTTTTTCTTAATGCTAACATCTGTAGCTCCCTTTTTGTTTACACAATGTTGAAGATAGAACCCAAGTCCTTGCACATGATGGTCAAAAGCTATGTCACTGAGCTATATTCCCAACTCCAACAACTTTCTTATGTGAGTATCCCTGTAAATGTATGCACATGTGAGGGTACACATGCAGAATGCCAAAAAAGTGTGGGATCCCTTGGCGCTCCATTTAGACCGTTGTGAGCCACCATGTGGGTGGTGGAAACAAACCCAGGTCCTCTGGAAGAGCAGCAAGGGGATGCTCTTAACCACAAAGCTATCTCTCCAGTCCCATAACTAACAATTCTTTTTTCATTGAAATTTATTTTATTTTATGTGTGTTGGTGTTTTGCCTGCATGTATGTATGTGTCTGTACCATGTGTAGGCCTTGTGCCTCAAGGCCCAGAAGATGTCTGGATGGTTTTGAGCCACCATGTGGGTACTGGGAATGAAAGCTAAGTCGTTTAGAAGGACAACCAGTGCTCTTAATCCCTGAGCCATGTGTCTGTTTGTGAGACGTATTTCAGTTAAGTACTTACTCAGTTAACTGGCTAGTTAATACTCTACCTCTTGTTCTTCCTTCCGTTTTCGAGCTGCCTCTTCTTTTTTCTTCTTTGCCCTGAATTCTTCTTGTGCCTTCTCTTCCCTCAGTAACCATTCTTCATGTAATTTTTGCCTATTAGTATAATGATGTAATCAGTAAAAAAAAAAAAAACAAATGAGAATTAATATAGAATATATGAAAGACAATAAACCAAAATACAACATGGAAATCTTAAAGTCTTTTCTATAAAGCAGTGAAGTAGTGTGGCTTTTGGAAAAGCAACTATCTTCCTGGACAGAAATAACTTAACAATTATTACTTCTACCTTTCATAAGCATTTATGGCTGTGACGTCTTTTCTTTCTGTAAGAAAGTAACAGTGAGTCTCATCTCAGGAAAACATTTCAAAGCAACATCTATGTGAATTTTTCACATTCACACAGCATTATTCTTCCTGATCTATGCATTCTTTTCCCACTAAAATTATTATTACCTGCTCCTCTTTCTTTCTTTTCTTTTTTTTTTTTTTTTTTGAGACAGGGTCTACCTATGTAGCCCTGCCAGTCCTGGAAGTCACTATGTAGACCAGGCTAGCTTGGGACTCATTGATCTGCCTGCTTCTGTCTCCCCAGGGCCAAAATTAAGATGTGTGCCACATCTGGCTAAATTTACATTTACTAATTAATTTAGTTTTATAAGTTTTCAACTTGCCTTAAAACTTGTATTTGTATGTGTATGAACATTTGCTAGCATGTAAACATGGGTATCACATGCATGACAGAAGGGGCCAAAAGAAGGCACTAAATACCCTGGATTAGAAGTTACAGATGAAGGTGAGCCAGCCTGTGGATGCTGGGAACAAAACCTGAGTCAAAGTAAGTGCTCTGACTCAGTGAGCCTTCTCTCCAGCTCCCTTAAAACATTTATTTTAAAGACCTGCTTAAAACTCAACATTAACTTTTTCCCCAGCAGTTTAAATGTGTGAAGGCAAATCACACAAATCCCTTAACTCTATGGAATAGAAACTCAAAGTTTATAGCGAAAGATGCCAGGATTTTTAAAGCTGTAATCAAGAAACGGACTTTTTAAATGCATACAACAGCCAGGTGGAACATGACAATGATCCTAGCATTTGGAAAGCTAAGACAGGATTACAAGTTCTAAGCTAATTTTGGCTTATATAGCAAGATCCTAGCCACCCCCCAGAACAAACAAACAACACCCCTCTCCCCAAAAAGGTAATGTTACCATAAATTAGTATGTTCCAGACATCCAATAGCATAAGCTTCTCATTTAGAGAAGAGAGGAAGAAAGAAAAGAGAGAGAGAAGAAAGGAAGAAAGGAAGGAAGGAAGGAAGGAAGCAAGGAAGGGAAGGAAGGCAAAAGACATCTAATTTTAACCTGTCAGCTAGATTTAGCTTATAAAAGGTATTATTATAAAATTTTATACAAAGAGCCTTTACTAGCTGGTAAAGGCAGAAAATACTACAATAAACAGTTCACTTTCAGGGTTTCAGAAAGTTCTGACCTCTCTTCCTCCATCAGCCTTTCTTCTTCTAATCGTTTTTCTTCAGCAAAAGCATCTTCTTCCTCCTCTTGCTGTGACAATTCTGTAGAAATTCAGATGTTTTATTAAATTGAGTCTTTATTCATAGAAAATGCATAAATCTTTAATCATTACAATTATGGTAAAAACCTAAAATTAAGGCAGTACCGCATGCCTTTTATCTTGGCATTCAGAAGGCAGAAGCAAATGGATGTCTTAATTTGAGGCCAGTTTCATCTACATAGTAAAGTCCAGGTCAAGGCTAGAGATCCTACCTCAAAAAAATAATTAAAATATCTTAAAAGACATAGTAGTAGCATGGGTGCTGAGAATGGAACTCTCATCCTCTGGAAGAACAGGCAGTGTTGTTTTTTAACTTTCATTCTTCTCTCATACATCATATCCCAAGTGCAGCTTCCCCTCCCCTACTCCTCCCGCGCCCCCATACTTCCCCTCTTTCCCAGATCATGTCCTTCTGAGTCCCTTCAAAACACACACACACACACACACACACACACACACACACACACAAATAAAAAAGAGCAGGCCTCCCAGGGATATCCACCACATACGAGTAAGGGTCTCTCTTTGTAGACCAGGCTGGCCTCAAACTTAGACATCCTCCTGCCTCTGGGATTAGAGGCCTATGCCACCATTGCCACTAGCTACAGCCAGTATTCTTAACCATCCCCCAGCCCCACATTATATTTTTTAAATCAACAGTTCCATAATGATACTCATGACATGGCTATGAAAAGGGCTCGGGAAGTAACAGGGAGGGGAGGATGGGGAGGGAGGAAGAACCCGCAAATATTTAACAATTTGACAAATTTATATCAAGCATTAATATTTTAAGTGCTCTATTTTATAAAACTTTGTGTGCACTAGAATATTTTCAAAACAAAAATATGGTAAACGTAGTTCCAATAGAAGAAAACTGTTTATCTTCTATTCAAAATTTAAATTTGAAGGGGGTGTAAAGAGCAGTAACAATGGAAACAAATGAAGTAAGCTTGAAAAATTGTTTAACAGTTATCTTCAGGGTTAAATGGAAAAGATTTTTGTAAACTGTTGTTTTTCTTTTCATCCTTGATGCTACATCCTGTCTCTCCTGGACTAGTTCTTTCTCAAATACCACTAAGCACAGTCTGTATGGTATGACTCAAAGCCATCAATCATATCTAGAACTACTACTGTGATTTCAACCCTCATGCCTGTGTTTATAAGTACTAATTTTATAAATCGACTAAATTTATAAATCTTAAACATAAACATCAGGTTCTGCCATGTGAAAGCCAAACAGCACAGTGGCTAGCTGCACAGATGGCTGTGCACCTCTGGTTCGTGCAGGAAATAGAGGGAGCAATTGCATGGCCCGGGGATACCATGCTAAGTTGGTAGAGTTGCCTAGCATGAAGGAAACAAGGAGAAGCAAGCCGGCATGGTGGCCAAACTTCTGTCACCCCAGAACTTGGAAGATGAACGCAGGAGAACCAGAAGTTCGAAGCCATCCTTGGCCACACAGCAATTTTTAAAGCCAGTCACGGCGGGGTTGGGACCATAGAGGGAGGAATTTCATACCCAGAACAAAGAATACCTCTAGTACCTGCATCTCGCAATCGGGCGAGCTCCTGCCTCCGTTTCCTCCGTTTCTCCTTCTTTAATGCGGCCTTGTACTTCTTATGGCTGGAAGATTGGAAAGGAGACACACAGTGTTGAGCGACCGCGCACAGGGCACAGCAGCCTGTTTCAAGCCTACCAAGGACAGCGCTTGGAGGCAGAGGCCACAGGCGGGCTTCCCGCACTTCAATCCCGACTCCTTCGCCATTCCATCCTCCCATCCCCGACAGCAGAAGTCCTCCAATCCTCCATCTGCTCCCCCCGCCCCCGCCTCCTCGAAGCCAGAGCTGCCCAGGACAGCCGTGGATTCTGGCTAGAATCGGATTAATATTCGTCCCCACGCGCGCAGCGGCGGCCTAAATGCTGTGCTATACCTCATTTTCCCTGGAAACGCAGTCGGCCCGGACGCCGCCATGCTGCCACCTCCTCCTCTCCCACTGTAAGATCTGAGCGGAAATAACCTCACAGATGACAAGCGCTGCCACCCACTCAGCACAGCCGCTGGGGCGGACCCAAGATGGAAGGAGGGAGGTTTCTTCCCGCGGCTAATGAGGCACCGGGGCCCGAGGAATTGTTTCCTCACCGAAGCCGCCTCCGGAGCTGCTGCTCCACCCAGCACTCGGGCCTTTGCTCCTCAGTGCCTCCTTGTCGCTTTAGTACCACTCATTAGCCTCTGCGCCATCAGGCGGTGCCTGGAACTCAAGGAGTTAAAGCCGGGTCCCGCCCCCGCCCCCTTTCCCTCACAAATCTAATTTCCAGCTTGGTCCCTCGGAAACGCCTCCGGGTCTCTCCTCTTTCCACGGCTCCACCTATCAACGCCTCAGGCAGAGTTTAAGACTCGGCCTCCTCCTTGTCACTCAGGATGCCTCCTGCTGCAAAGGTGGAGCCATTTATCAAATGGTTTGTTGACTCCTGGGACACTGAGAGGGACTGATACTTGGGTTATAAGGTGCAGATGAAGGCAATTAATTGCGATGGCGATTGAATTTAACTTAGAAGGAAAACGGTCTTTACCAAGGGAGGGAAGAGAAAGAATAAAGTTCAAGGCCAACTTGAGCTATCGGAACACCCCACCACCACCCCACCACCTCTGGGATAATTAGCAAACTCATGACTCTCATGCCCCAGCCCTACCCTATGTTGCTCAAATGTATCTTTCTAAAATATGTAGTTTTTGCTTTAGTTTGTACTTGAGTGACAATGGAAACTTTGTAATTTGTGGCCTTCAGCCTTGTGGTCTTTCTCTTTAAAAGCTCCCCTTAATTGCTGGTTGGGATCTCACTTCCTCCTGGTGGAGTGTGATCCTGGCTGGCCAGCTTGAAAATATAGAAACCTTTGTTTTTGCATCGGGAGAGTTGGCTTCTAGTGGAAGTCCGTTTGGGGCTCCACGAACCTGGCATAACAGTGTGACATTCCCATCACATGTATTTCACATCTACCCCAGTATGCTAGACTAGCTTTCTTCACTTGTATGATTCTTTTGATTATTTTATTTCATTTCTTGCCAAAAGAGTCTCATGTAGTCACAAATCCCCTAGATAGCCGAGCATAACTTTGAACTCTTGATCCACCTGTTTCTATATCCTAGGTGCTGGGATTAAGGCTATGTGCTACATGCCTAGCCCTTGCATAAATCTTAACGTTTTGTGAGACAAGTATCTCCAAACTACAAACACCTCTGGATGGCACTGATGATCACAGCCACGTGATTCACCAGTTGTACAGATCCCTGTGACTAGGATTTGTACTTCAAATTGTTGACATTTGGAAAACATCACAGCTTTAGTGGCTGCAACATGCACTGCATGTAACTGTCACTTTAGAGCAAAAAGCATATCTTCCGGGAAGATGTCCCATTTTTTTTTTAACACACAGATGTAGATTTCATTTTATTATGATTGATAAATGAATGTAAATCTCCTTCAATTGGAATAAGACATTTATTTTCAAGTTAACTACTGAATTCATTTTCAGGAAACAAGCTTGAATTGTGCAAGTTAATTTCTTTACAGAAGGAGCTCTGAAAGCCAATTCCATTTAGAAACTAAGATAACTATCATTTGAATTCAATAAAGAAAAATGTCTTCCTAAACTTTTTGGGGAGAGATGCGTAGTTTTAGAAATAGACAACCTTATCCTAACCCATGTGCAGGATAACTCTCTGGGTGACATTTAACCTACCTAGTTCTTCCTCCTGTCTTACCTATGCTTCTTTAGAGTAATTTTAGAATCGGCTGACAAAGCATGGCCTGTCCCAAATAGCCTAGACATTGTTCTGGCCCTTCCTTGGGACTGTCCCATTTCAATTAGGGAGGAACTACTCTGGACAGCCCAAACTTTCTTCCACTCCATTCAAATCAGGAGGCCATTTCAGTTTTTGCCTGGTAAATCCTACAGCCCTGGAGGCATACAACCTGAAGACAGCAGCCTTTGGAGAGGTGGGTTCAGCTTTGATAGAAGTGAAGCAGATGCTGTGCAGATTCCGTGTGCCCTAGGAAGCTTTAGGGGACCAGCTCATAAATGGTCTTAGATTTAACTCACTTGTGCCTTGTAGCTACCTGTGAGAAATATGCCTGTTTTATCATACCTCTACATGAACTTGCTGCGTGTTCCCACAAGGTGAGCTGGGAATGTCTGCACAGTAATGCTATCCCACACCATGTAGTCCTGGGAACGAAGAATGGGGCTGGAAGCCATTTCTGTTAGTGACATCTGAAGATCGTGTGCTGGGCTATGCAGACAGATGAACTGTGGGAAACTGACTAGTTCTCCCCATTATTGTTTTTCTAGTAAATCCTTCGAGTTTTCTGTTAAAAGGTGTCTCATTGCTTTTTATAGATATCCTACATGTCCAAATAACTACTATGAATGAAAACCCATTAAAAAACATTAACATTGTAAATAGTAATAAAAGTGTGGAGGGGTTCAGTGATCTCCTATTACTTAATGAAAATGAGCAACAATTTTCATGCAAAACTCTTTGGCTAGGGAGGTAGCTAAGTTGGTATTGTGCTTGTCAACAATGTACAAGCCGCTGGGTTCAGTCCTCGTGAAACTAGGCATGAGTATTTTTGTTGTGGTTGGAACAAGAAATGTCCCCCACAGTATCATGTATTTAAGCATCTGGTACCCAGTTGTTTGCACTGTTTGCAAGGGCTATGGAATGAACCTTTAGGAAGTGCTAAAGGAAGTACATCACTGAGGGTGGATTTTGCGTATTTATACATCCACTTTCTCTTCTCTATCTGCTTCCTGGGTGAATGAAAATGAGATTAGACAGCTTCCTGCCACCATTCCTGTGTTCTACCATGCCCTCTGCTCCATTGTGGGGACTGTAAGCCAAAATAAACCCTTTCTTCTCTAAGTTGCTTTTGCTCAGAATATGTTATCACAACAACAGAAAAGTAATACTGTGGCACACATTTGTAACCCCACAACATGGGAGGTAGATGCAAAAATATGAGCAATTTGAGGTAATCTTCAATTACACAGAAAGTAGGAGGCCAACCTGGGATATAAGAGATATGAGATAAACACACACCTTCAGACCAGACCTTGGGCCAATTCACATTTAAGAAGGTACAAACAAAACATATTTTAAAGTACACAGTCTGTGGGGATTTGAATAAGAATTGCCCCCTGAGGCTCATATATTTGAGTGCTTAGTCATCAGGGAAAGGCACTATTTAAAAAAGATTAGGAAGCTCTTATTTAGACAGAAAAGAGGAGATGATGGGGAATGTTCTTCTGTATATATGTTTGTCTTACTGGTTGATGAATAAAACCCTGACTGGCCAGTCAGGAAGTGACATAGCATAGCAGATACTGCCACTAGCTAACCATAGAGGTCGGGAGGTCTGTACAGAGAGGCAGGAAGTGACATAGCTGGACAGAATCAGAATATAAGCATGGACAAACAGGAAATCACTCTCTTCTCTGCAGAGATGTAGCAGGCAAAGGAGATGCAGGGCTGGCATTCCCAGTAAGCCAAGGCCATGTGGAAACACTTAGATTGATAGAAGTGGGTTAATATTTAGGACAGAGCTAGCCAATAAGAAATGCTAGTAAGAGGCCAACAGCTTTATTTAAAAAAAACAAAAACAAAAACAAAAACAAAACAAAAAATAAAAAACCTGGATTAGGAGGTGTGGACTTGATGGAAGAAGTATGTCACTGGAGGACGCTGAAGTTTCAAAAGCCTATGCCAGGCCCAATGTCTTTATCTTTCTCACTCTGCCTATGGATCAGGATGTAGTTTTCAACTACTTCTCCAGCACTATGCCTGCCATGCCTGCTGCCATGCTTCCCACCGTGATGTTGATGGACTAACCCTCTGAAACTGTAAGTATGCCCCCAATTAAATGCTTTCTTTTGTAAGAGTTGCCTTAGTCATGGTGTCTTTTCATAGCAACAAAACAGTGACCAAGACAGGGTCTCACTATGTATCCCTGGCTGGTTTAGAACTTGCTATGTAACCTAGACCTCAAGCTCACAATGACCCACCTGTCTCCACTTCCTGAGTGCTGGGAGAAAAGCATGCACTACTATGCCCACCCAAATAAAACACTTTTAAAGGCACAAGAGCCCAGAGGCTGGGTGGTATGTTGGGACATGCTCTTACTGTGACACAGGGCTCTCTTTCAGGAACAAGACCCAAGGTAGATAGTGGTCCATCTTCTGGTACTTGTCACATTACCTTGGAACCAGCACTCTACCTAGCCAGCCTTGTTCCCCATTTTATGCTCAATATGTACAATAGATCTTAGTTGGAGGAGTTGTTGTCCTATGAAGACTTCCAGAGCTGTGAATGGCAAATTATACTAGTGTCAAATTTAACATGGCTGTATTTCTAAGGCAAGGATATGCAAAAGACATATGTGTGATCAAGATTCCTCAAGAAGCAGCCTGAGGTGACCTATTCTCTAAACCCAGAAAGCCTCTAAAATCATGCATATCAAAATGTTCACATCTTCATATTTATTTTAATAATATCTGTGAAATTGCCAAGGCTGCCAAGGGTATATATATGATATCACTTTAAAGAGGTAATGGGTATCATTCCTGCTGTATGATGATAGAGTGTAAGAGTATGCCCTGAGCAAACAGTGGAGATGGCAGAGTGTCTATGCCCCCCCCAAAGAGGGGTTGAAAGTAAGTCCTCTAGTTATGGAACATACCCAAGTGAACAAAGCACCCAAGATATACCATTGAACTTACAGAGATAATAGCAGGGTTAACCCATAGGTGAGCTCCCCCGCCACACTAAGATGAACCTCACTGAAGAGGAACAAGCTGTTCCAATGCCAGAAGAGGAGGCTGCACAGAAGAAAAGGATAACCCAGAAGAATGACAAAGAAATAAATTCAGAATTAAATAATGCAAATTGTTTTTAATATTTTTATAGATATGTTCCCTGTGTGTCTGTGTATCACTTTGTGTATCTGGTATCGTCAGAGTTCAAAAGAAGGCCTTTGATCCCCAGGAGTTACAGTTGTCAGCCACCACCTGGGTACCAGGACTCAAACTTCTGGAAGATCAGCCAGTGTTCTTTACTGGTGAACCATAACTCTATCTATCGGGAGTGGTCTTTGTGGGGCTACAATTGGAGCCAGCCAAGCGGCAAGTCTGTACCTGAGTAGGGGAGTGCGGATGAGGGAAAGGCTAGCTATAGACAACAAAGAAAAGACAGAGAGACAAAATAAAGGTCAGGAGGGCAGATCAGTCAATACTGAAATGCCAAGAATTTATTTTTCACCACTCTTATATACCATAACCAAAAAGAGGAACACAGTATCATGCATATGGAACAAACAGACATTTCTACCTCACTTATTCTAAGCCTTGAGGTCAGGAGTAGCCACACCTCAGATTCAGGTCTGTTGTTATTTAGACTAAGACGGCCAAAGCATCCTTCTGTAGCCACACCTTTGAACTTTAGGTCTTATGACTTGCTGAGGACAGCTTTGAACTCTCTGTCCTTGTGCCAAGATGGAGTGCAGCCGTCTTTATGGGCACCCACATCTATCCAACAAATTAATAATTTTCTGTTTTGTTGAGACAGAGTTTTTCTGTGTAACAGCTCTGACCATTCTGGAACTCACTCTGTAGACCAGGCTGGCCTGGAACTCAGCGATTCACCTGCCTCTGCCTCCTGATTGCTGAGGTTAAAGGCATGCACCACCACCACCTGGCAACAAGTAAAACTTTAAAAGGAAATTTCCTCCCAAAAGGAGGGTTGGCTGTGTGTGCTCAGCTGGTAATGCACTTGCTTAGCATTCATGCAGCGCTGGGAGCAATCCTCAACACCACATAAAGTTGGCACGGTGGCACATGCTTGTAATCCCAGCATTCAGGAGGGTTAAGAATTCATGGTCGTGTATCCTCAAGATGCTAAGGAACTTTAGCCAGAAGCACCTGCCTGTGCCCTCGAGGAGACCTATATTCCAGCAGTGCCTTTGACAGCCAGGGAGGACAGCAGCAGTGCCCATGCCGTGAGGCCTGACTAGGGCTCCCCCATGCAGCACAAGCTGGCAGGCACCATATGCATCACTGAGTTCATAAAGTGTTGGTATGGACGACAGGTTGGTGCTCGGGATATGGATGACTTCCAGGCATCACAGAGGAAAAGGGAGAGAGGACGGGAACTGTGGTCATAGATGTGCTGGATGTTGTGGCTGAGAAGGGGTCAGCTGTGTTCACATTTTACAAATCACAGGTGTCAATTTGAAAGACCCAAGATGGCAGAAAGTGAAGTGCAGGTGCCCAGAGCTCAAGGATAAGGAAGGGGCATAACCTGGGCAGCAGTGATCAGTGCCTCCTTCTCACTGTCGAAGGCTCCTGCTTTGGCAGATGTGGGGCTAGGAGGAGTGGAGGGAGGGGAAACTTCGGTCAGGATGTATTGAAAACAAAGCAAAAAATAGTTTAAAAAGTATGTGTCTGCATGAATTCTCTGTCAACTTGACACAATCTAGAGCCATCAGAGTGGAGGAAGCCTCAAGTGAGAAAACACCTCCATAAAGCAAGCCTGTAGGACAGTTTCTTAATTAGTAATTAATATGGGAGGGCCTAGCCCATTGTGGGTTGTGTCATTCCTGGGCTAGTCAACCTGGGTTCTATAGGGAAGCAGGCTGTGTAAGCCAAGAAGAGCAAGCCAGTAAGCAGCATCCCCTAAGAACTCTGCATCAGCTCCTACCTCCAGGTTCCTGCCCTGTTTGAGTTCCTGCCCTCACTGCTTTTGGTGATGAATTGTCATATGGAACTGTGAGTGAAATAAACTATTTCATCCCCAAGTTGCTTTTTGTCATGATGTTTCATCACAGCCGTAGTAACCCTAACTAGGACACCTCTCCTTTCCTCTAAGGCCCTGCTATGTTTAGATCTCCCTAGATTGCATTTTTGTACCAAATTTCGTCCTCGCATCTGAAGGCCCTTTCTCCCATAGATTGTATCTTCTTAGGAGAATTGTGTCAGCTTCCTTTCTTCACTAACACCTGCTATTTTATTATTACCTAATTTATTATGCTTAACAAAAAGAAGGACTAAGGAAGGGGAGATAATGAAGAGGGAAGGAAGGATGGATTTGTATCTCTAAGATATAAAAGCAACTCAGTTATTCTTTACATTGATTCTTGTTCCAATCTGGAAGCATTGCTGCAATACAGTGTCCATAAAAGCTGTATAAGAGGCTAAGAGGGGAGCTCATGTACCCTGGAAAATAAATATTTTGTGTGTGCTCTTTGGAAAAAAAAAACAGAGATTGAAATACATGAATTTCATTAAGTTAACAGAATTCTTTTCCAAGATGTTTATTTTTTCTGGTGATGGGAGTTGAACCCAAGGCCTTGTACAAAATACTGTACTCCTGAACAACAACCCCATTTTCTTTTAAATCCCCCCTTTCTCTTTCTCTGATGTTTTTATATGAGTGTAGGTGTGTGTGTGTGTGTGTGTGTGTGTGACAGCTCACATGTAGAAGTTGAAGGACAAATTTGATAGTCAATTAGATAGTCTATTAGCTTTGGGTAAATTCTCCTGTTTCTGCCTTCCATCTCTCAGTAGGAGTGCTGAAATTACAGGTGCACATTATTGCATCTGGTGTGTGTATGTGTGTGTTATCATGTGTTCTTGGGATCAGAACTCATATGTTAGGCTAATACACTTTTACCAACTGAGCCATCTCCCTACACCTTGTCTCATGTTTTTGTTTCATTTCTGTTGCTGTAATAAAATACCCTGACAGAATAACTTCGAGAAGAAAGGTCTATTTTACTTCACAATTCCAGGTTACACTCCATCATTATGGGGAAGTCAAGGTGACAGGAACTTGAAAGAACTAGTCACATCCTGCCACAGCCAAGAGCAGAGAGAATGCACGCACACTTCTTAATACTCAGCTTGCTCTCCATATTTATACAATTCAGGCCACCCATAGTGTGCTAGGTTTCCCCACATTAAGTAACAAGACAACCTTCCACAGACATGTACACAGGCTACTATGCTTTACATAATTCCTCATTGAGACTCTCTTCCCAGGTGATTCTAAGTTGTGTCAAGCTGACCATCAGAAGTAACCATCACACCCCCTTTTAATCACTTTAAGGATCTTTTGCAGGTTCTATGACACACAAATAAAAGTCTGCTTTCACCTTTTTAGAGAAGAGATATCCCCAAGATTTGCATGTATACCTCCAAACTTTCTTTCTTTCAAACTGAATTTATTTTTTTTACTTCCATGGTAAAATGCACATAAAATTTTACCGTATTAACTATTTTTAGTATTTACCATCCTGTCTTTGTAGTATATAGTTCAATAATTCTAAACAGTGTCACACTCAATGGTTCTCTAGAACTTTTTCATTCTGTAATGCTAACATTCTATCCATTTGTGTTAGACTCTTTGTTACTATAACAAATAGTTGAAAGAAGAGGAACAGTTTAAAGAAGGAAGTATTTAAGTCTTGGGTATAGGACTTAAGGAGGTATAGGGCTTAAGGAGGGCACTAAGATAGATTGTTGGTGCTAAAAATGTATTCAAAGTTATTAATTCTATGGACAGCCAGACACATGGCCACATGGCTGGGACTCAGGGTTTCAGGGCCCAACACGACAAACAGACAACATGATGGCAACTCTGAAATCAGGTCCTACAGAGGAGTCCATATAGGGGTTCCTTCTTACAGGGCTCTGAGGAAGTAGGAAATGTTTACAGCATAAACCTTCAGCTAGACTTTCTGATCCCCCCGTAGATGGCAGGAAAGGGGAAGAAGAATGAATGCTAGCCATCCATGTCCCATTGATGTATCTGAACCTGCAAACCCCTCAACTGAAAAATCAGACACCTGGGAGTTCATTAGCTATATAGTCACAGAATTGGTCTCAATATGTTGACTGTCAGTGTCTGTGGGCTGGGTAGACTAGAGGGACTATTACAGGTATGGTGGCCTGAGCAGCAGTCTTTAGGTATGGTGGCCTGAGCAGCAGTCTGGTCTGGAGCCTAACAGGTTTTAGTCCATGGTGATTCCATGTTTCTGGACCTGGAATGAAGCAGTACATCACTGTAGAAGAGACTGGTGGAGTAAAACTATTCTGTTGCATTAATTCTAATTGTTCTTAATAATAAAAACTCAGAGTCAGATTGTGGGTTAATGCTGGAGATCAGAGAAGAAAAGTAACCAGCCACTAGAGAGTTCTTACTTCTACCAATGCTCAGACTGAAGGGGAGATCCTGTCCTCAGACTTCCTAGACTGCATCCTCAGACTGCTTAGACTACACTGTTCCTCAGACTGCAATGCTCCTCAGACTGCATCTCTCTAGTCCCCTCCTGCCTTATATTCCTCTCTTCACCCAGCCATATCCCATCCTGTCTCTACCTTCTTAGTTCTGTGATTAAAGGCATGTCACTCCAAATACTGGGATCACCTTTGTGTGAGCTCTGTTTCTCTTTTAGTCTGGATCACAATTTTGTATAGCTCAGGGTGGCCTTGAACTAACAGAGATCCTTCTGCCTCTGTCTCCTGAGTGCTGAGATTAAAGGTGTACACTACCACTGCCTGGCCCTATGGCTAACTAATGTTGGTAGCTTTGCACTCTGATTATCAGGAAAGCTGTATTTGTTAGATCATAAGCAAAATATCACCACACTCTTCAGCAAGCAGGAAACAGAGAGCAGTAATAGAACTCAACCATGGCACAACAAAGCCCCCCAAAATATACTCTCTCAATGATATACTTCATTCTGCCAGGCCACACAGTAATCTATTCAAATTCTGAATCCATCATTCGATTAAACTATTGATCATATTTGGTCTCTCATGATCAAACCATCTTTGGAAACTCTGTCAGAGATACACCCATTGGTACTCAGTGTTGTTAGACCCAAAGTTCAAGGTCTAAAGATGCAGGTGGGCAAGCCCCTCAACTCAATGACCAGTCCAGGAGATGCAATCAGCAAGAGGCTTTTATTGAGCAAATGCACAATCAGGCATCAGCGTTCTCCTGGGAACTCCAGGGAAGGCTGTGCACCCAACAAAGCATCAAGGCTCCTTTTATAGGGCAAAACCACAAATTAGCATAGATACATTAAGCACAACATGATTGGCTATATTGACACTATTCCATTAGCATAAGGTCAAACTGGGGTAAGGTTAAACTGGGGTAAGGGTTGTTTATGTTCCAAGAAAACCCACAAAATGTTCTTGGCCAGGTGTTGGTCCATCTTGGGGTTATTTATCTAAGGTCTTTCATTCCCCCATTTCTTTTTGTTCTAGTTTTAATCTTAAAACTTAAGATCCCTCCTGCTGCTTGAGGGCTTGATATTGCTGGGTGAGGATCAGGGCTTAGGTGATGGATAAGCGATCCTTAATAAACTGGAGCAAGTGGTTGAGAATGCAAGGTCCAAAGGTGAGCACAAGTAGGAGAATAATCAGGAATTCTAATATAGTGGACACAAGAGTCGTCATCCAGGGGGACTTGTTAAACCATCCTTCCAACCAACCCTGTTGGGCTTCTTTCTCTCTCTCTGCCACTGGCTGAGCCTCTCTCTAAGCTTGGCCATGGAGTCCCTGATGACCCCGGAATGATTGACATAGAAACAACATTTTTTTAGGGCTGTACATAGTCCTCCTTCCTTTAGGAAGAGGATGTCAAGCCCCCTACAATTCTGAAGGGCTAATTCAGCTAGGGAGGCTAGGGAGTATTCAAGCCTAGTGATAGACCCTTCTATGGCCTTTAAGTGTTCTGTCGTAGCTGATTTTAACACACTACACTGTTGGGGCCTTGTATGAGGACCACTGTCCCTGTGCCCATCCCTGCCGCCACCCCCATTCCCACCAGAATGGCTAAGGTGAGAGATAGTGGCTCTCTATGGAACCAGATGGGGTGTCCCTCATAGACCTGCTCCAGATAATTAGCATGGTGGTAGAAGACTCAGGGCAGCAGGTGGATTAGTACACAAAAGTCCTGAGTAGCTGCCATTGTGAAGGGTGGTGTGCTAGCTAAGGGGATAGCTGCAGGTTCATAATCAGGGATGTCCCAATAATCAGACCCAGTTGCCAATTGGCAGAAGTCAGGGGTAAGTGTAGGCCACCAGGTACCTGGAGGGTATGAGCCTGTGGTTGACAAGACAACCTCTCCTGTCTGAGAGGAAACCTGCCAGGTAAGTTGTCTCGGGGCATGGGGGCTGCTCATGCATGGGACTATGAGACCTAGAATGAAACACAGTATTAGGCAACTTTGAAGTGTTATCTTGAGTGGATTTTGAGTGTGTTGGACTTTCCATGTGGCTGGTTCTTCTGGGATGTCACTGCTCTCTGGTGGTCCCAGCTTGATGTGTGAAGCGTGAATCCAGGCTGTGATGCCGTCCACTTTGAGTGCCATGGAGGTAGTCAGGAACATGGTGTAAGGTCCTTTTCAGTGAGGCTTCAAAGTCTTAGATTGGTGTCTTTTCAAGTAGACAGAGTCCCCGAATTTGAAGGGGTGTGGGCAAGTTGGAGGTCCCTTTTCACGATAGGCTGCGGCCAGGGGCTTCCAGATCTGCTCCTGGATTGCCTGTGGGCCTGTAGGGTTGGGGTGTTAGCATAAGCAGAGATACCAGAATCAAAGAAATAGGCAGCAGGGGGAGGCCCTCTGTAGAGGACCTCAAAGGGGGTGAGGCCATGCTACACAGGGGTATTCCTTGCTAGGAAGAGGGCCATGGGAAGGAGTTGAACCCAGTCTTTAGTGCCAGTCTCCATTGCTAATTTTGTTAAGGTTTCTTTAATGGTTTTATTTATTTATTTTTTACCTGAACTCTGGGGTCTATATGCACAATGTAATTTTTTAATCAATCCCCAGTAGCCTGGCCACCAGCTGACTTACCCGGAAGACAAAAGCGGGCCTGTTGTCGGACCCTATTACCTTGGCAGTCCAAACTGGGGAAATTTTCCTTCAGTATCTTCTTGACCACCATCTGGGCAGTCTCCTTTTTGGTTGGAAAGGCTTCGATCCATCCTGAAAAGTTATCTATGAACACTAAAAAATATTTGTTACCGTACATGCTGGATTTGATCTCTGTGAAGTCTATCTCCCAGTAAGTGCCTGGTCGATGTCCCCTTGCCCATGTGCCTTCAGGCAGCTTGAGTCTTCCAACATTGACCTTGGCACAGGGGACACAGTCATCAACAATTTTCTGTATCATGGAACCAATATTAGGTATGTAGAAGAAGAGTTTTTCTCATGATACCAAAGTGGTCATCTTTTTCTTCCCAAATGTGTCAGCTTGTGGAGGGAGGTTAGTAGGTTTTTGGTGTCCCTTTGGGGGGGGGAAGAATCAATTTGCCTTGATACCTCCATCCTCCTGTCTCAGAGTCATAAGTGGCCCCTAGTTGTTGAACAATGTCCAAATCCAGATCAGAGTAATTAAGCGGGGGAGACTCAGGCTCAGGGCTACCAGCTTCTGCCTGCAGTGGCAATATCTGGGGTCCAGTGATGGAGGCTCCTTCTGCATGGAACTGAATTTGGGCTCCTAATTTACAGAAGAGTTCTCTTCCCAATAGGGGGTAAGGACAATCAGGCACATGCAAGAAGGAATGAGTCACTTTGCCAGTGGCCAGTTGGACCTTACGGTCAGTGGTCCACCAGTACCACTGTGGCCCCTTGCATCCATGAGGTTTTTTCCGCTCATGGGCCCCTTCGATTCTGTCAACACCGAGTGTTGAGCCCCTGTGTCAACCAGGAAGGTCAAGGGCTGCCCCACCCCCATCTTAAGGGTTATCCGAGGAGGGGGGAGCTCCTGGCCCTGACTCCCTGACTGCCCTAGTCCTCTGAAGAGAAGATTTGCATTGGCCATGTTTTTGGATTTTTTTGGTCTCTTAGGGCAGTCTCTGACCCAATGGCCTTTTTCTTTACAGGAGGCACATTGGTCTCCATCTACCTTGGGCTGTCTTCTGTCTCCCAGATTCCTATCCTGCCTCCCTGCTTCTGGCCTAGTCTGCACTACAGTGGCCAGGATTCTACTCTAGATTGCTTTTTATCCCGTCCTTCTTCTTTCTCTTCTTGCTCTCTTCGAATCCTCTCCTCTTTCTCTTCCTGCATCTTTCTAAGCCTTTCTTCCTTTTCCTCTGGTGTCTCTCTCTTGTTGAAAATCTTTTCTGCCTCTTTCATTAAATCCTGCAAAGTATAATCCTGCAACCCTTCTAAACATTGCAATTTATTTCTAATATCGTGGGCTGACTGCCCGATGAATGTCGTCATCATTTCGCCGCCGCTCAGGACTGGCGGGGTCCAAAGAAGTATACATACGGTATGCCTCCATTAACCTTTCTAAGAAACCGGCAGGAGTTTCTTCTGGCCCCTGGGTAACTGATCTTACCTTGGCCAAATTAGTGGGTCACTTGCCAGCGCCCATCAGACCCGCGAGGAGAACCTGGCAATAAAGACAGAGTTGCTCCCTACCGGCAGATGTGTTGTGGTCCCAGCTGGGTCAGTTGAGGGGGAATGATGCATCGATCTCATTGGGGAGCTGCCCGGCGGGGGGGGGGGGAATTGGGCCCAGGCATGTTCTTGCAAGCCTCCAAGATTACTCTCTGCTTCTCTGGATCACCAGCTGATGCACCCACTTGGGGATCTCATCAATGTCGCCTGGAGGGTAGAGGCGCTCCTGGCCTGGCCGGCACTTTTGCAGCTGGGCGCCATAGGTGTAGCCCTCGCCGAAGAAGTACTTGTTGTGCAGGGGTGCCCGGTCCGTGGTGTGCTCCTTGTACAAGCCTTTCTCGGCACGGGAACACCACCTCGTGGATGTTGATGCGAGCCTTGATCTTGGAGCACTCATCCTGGCTGAAGAAAAGTATCTGGCAGATTCCACTCTTCATCTTGCCCGCCTCCTCCTCCTTCTGCAATTGCTGCTCCTCATAGTCGCTGCATTCCGGGTCCGAGTCCTCCTGGTATTTCTGTTTGGTGGTCCCGGATACTGGGTAGGGCTCAGCGGTGGCCACAGCGGTGGCTGCAGCAGCAGCGGTTTCCAGGCTGCCTGCCTTGTAGTTGTCAGAGGACGCCATGGACTTGAGCTTCTCATGCAGGTCCATGTAGTTGCTGGTGGCCGCCATGGCCCCCACAACTCAACTTTAGGGTCCTCCAGGGGGGCCTGGCATGGCTCTTAGGGAACACGCCCAGGGGCAGAGAGGGAAGTGGGGGTCCTCAGCGCCAGGTCATTATGCCTGGCCCAAGGAATCAGCAGGGGGCATAGAGGGGCCAGGAAGGGGTCGAACCTCAGCAGCAGTCAGTCATGCAGCACAAGCAACAGTGAGGCTTCTTCCTCCACCTTCTCCACGTCCCGAGGAACAAGGGCACTGGCAGCGCCTCATGCTATGGAAGCTTTCTGTGAAGACTCCGCCAGACTCTGGGTCAGCCCTGAGACAACAGGCCCAGCCCACACTTTAAAGCTCTCCTCACATCACTGCCTGCCCACCCAACCCGTGACAGTGCCCCTCCTTAGCCGGCTTTTCTTCTGTGGTGAGGAGGGTCTCTAAAAGTTGCTGACAATCATCCCAAGTGGGTTGATGGGTTAGTAAAATGGACTCTATGAGCCCGGTAAGGGCTTGAGGGTCTTGGGAAAAGGGAGGATTGTGGGTCTTCCAGTTATAAAGGTCTGATGCTGAAAGGGGCCAATATTGCATCTGGTCACCCACTGATCAAAGGGGGAAAAGTTGGGAAGACCAGTGGCCAGTATCCCCGGTGTCATCCCTTAGCTCCCTTCGGATACGGAGCTGGGTAGCCATCGGGGATGATGGTGATGGCCCCATGTCTTCCCAGCCAGTAGAATAGGGGTACTCCAGGGAAGGTTGCCTGCCGAACAAAGCATCAAGGCTCCTTTTATAGGACAAAACCACAAATTATCAAAGATACATTAGGCATAACATGATTGGCTATATTGACATTCTTTCATTAGCATAAGGTCAAACTGGTATAAGGTCAAACTGGGATGAGGGTTTATGTTCCAAGAAAAACCACAAAATGTTTTGTTCGGGTGTTGGTCCATCTCGGGGTTATTTATCTAAGGTCTTTCAGTGTAAACTCCTCTGGGCCTCAGAATTAAAACAAGTTGACAAGATTAAGCATTTATACTACTAAAAAGGATTCTGCCTCCCTCTATCCGCTATCCTTGGCAACAATCTTTCTAATGTCTATTTCTATGATTTTGATGACTTTAGCCCCATTGTACCAGTGGAATCATACAGTGTGTGTTCTTTTGGAACTGGCTTATTTCACTTAGCATGATGCCTTCTGGTTTAATGCACACTGTGTGTGCAGCTGGGTTTTCTTCAAAGCTAATATTCCACTGTACCACGTTCCCTTTATCAATTTATTTGTACATTGACATTAGGTTCTTCCACCTCTTAGGTACTGGAAATACTGATATGATAAAGGGTGCACAATTATCTCTCTGAGATCCTGCTTTGAATTCTTCTGCTTATCTACCCAGAGATGGGATTTCTGGATCATATAATTCTGGATTTAGTGGATATATATTGAAAATTCTCTGTATCCTCACAACACTTGGTATTTTGTTCTCATCTGATAGTTGCTATCATGATGGGCATGCTGTGATAGCTCATTTTGTTTTGCTCTGCATTCTCCTAATACTTTGTGTTGTTGAATAGTTTTTCATGTGTTTACTGGCCCTCTGTGTACCTACTGTAGAGAATTATCTGTTTAAGTTCTTTGCTCATTTTAAAATTGGGCTATTGGATTTTTTCCGAGTTATTGAAGTTCTTTAGTGTATTATGGATATTAATCCCCTATTATATATGTGATTTGCAATTGCCTTTTCCCATTTTATAGTTTGCCTTTTCATTTTGTTGACTCGTTTTGTGATGAACAAAAATTGCAAGTTTATGTTATTTCCACCTTCTTTTGCAGACTAAGGAAAATACTTATCATATTTGAAACACAATTTGGAGACAACCAGAAACATTGTAAGATATCTACAAAGAGCAACAGTGGGTTTTTTGTTTGTTTGTTTTTGTTTTTCAAGACAAGGTTTCTCTGTGTAACAGTCTTGGCTGTTCTGGAACTAGCTCTGTAGACCAGCCTGGCCTCAAATGCACAGATATTTACGAGTGTCTGCCTCCAGAGTGCTGGAATTAAAGGCCTGCACCACCACCACCTGGTCAAGAGCAACAGCGTTGTGGATTCTTCTCAGTTAGGAGGCCTGGGCAGTCTAAGGGACCTCTGACAGTGGAATCAGGATGTATCCCTGGTGCACAAAAGGACTTTGGGGGCACATTCCCCATGGAGGGATACTCCCTTAGCCTAGAGGCAGGGGTGGGTCTAGACCCTACTCCAAATGACTTGACAGATTTTGTTGATCCCTCCTGGAAGGGATGGGAAGGTGGTGGTGGGGGCGTGGGAAGGAGATGGAACTGGGATCCATATGTAAAATAATAATAATAATAATAATAATAATAATAATAATAATGATAATAGTTTAAAAATAATATAAAGAATCATCTAGATTTCAGACTGACAACTTTATTCCCGTGTTACTATAATAAAAGTCCTCTATATCACTGTATAAATCGGGAGGTTTAAATCAGGCATCTGCCCTTATAAAGAACCTTGGCAGCACCCACTCACCCACCCACACACTCACACACATACCTCAGCTAATAAACAGATTTTATAAAGTGTTAAAGGAGGAAGGAGAGATGACTCAGAAGTTTAGAGAACTTGATACTCTTGCAGAAGAACCCATAAGATGGCTGATACCATCTGTAACTCCAATTTTAGGAGATCCAAAACCCTCTTTGGCCTTCTTGGGCATCTGGCATGCATGTGGAGCACAGACATACATGTAGGCAAATACCCATAACACATAAAAGAAAAATAATTTTAAAATTAAAAGAAGAAAATATTAATGAGAAGGTAGGACACCTTAATTATTGTTGGAAGAATCATTATATTTTATGTGACATTGTATAAACAATGTACACTAATACTACAAATGATAGACAACTAAATAATTAGTCCTCTGAGACATATTTCTGTAAATTGAGCACAAAAGAATTCTATACTCTAGCATTTCAATCATTAGAACTTTCTGAATATGCTTTGTCCTGGCTAGTTTTATGTCAACCTAACACAAGCTATAGTAATCTGAAAGGAAGGAGTCTCAACTGAGAAAATGCCTCCAAAAGATCCAGCTATAAGGCATTTTCTTAATTAGTGATCAATGGGGGAGGGCCCAGCCCATTTTGGATGATGCCACCCCTGGGCTGGTGGTCCGGGGTTCTATAAGAAAGCAGGCTGAGCAAGCCAAGGGGAAGCAAGCCAGTAAGCACCATTCCTCCATGACCTCTACATCAGCTCCTGCCTCCCGGTTCCTGCCCTGTTTGAGTTCCTGTCCTGACTTCCTTTGGTGAAGAATAGCAATGTGAAAATTTAAGCTGAATAAACCCTTTCTTCCCCAACTTGCCTTTTGGTTATCACAGCAATAGAAACTCTAACTAAGACATCTTTCTATACAATCCCAAGCCTTTTGGTAAAATACCTGACCTTCAAAAATGCAAAAGAAATTCTAGATATAATAAAAGTCCTTGTTTTCTTGTGATTACAAAATATATTTTTTATTCTTTTAATGTTTTATTATTGTATGCATCTATGATGTGTATGGGGTTGTGTGTATGCTATGGAGCATGCTTGGTCAGACAACTTTGTGGGGTTAGTTTTCTTCCACCTTTTTGTAGGTTCTGGGAATCAAACTCAGGTCATCAGATTTTCAAGGCAAGTGTCTTTACTCACTGAGCCATCTCACCAGCCCATTATTACAAAATGTATTGTCTATATAGTGAAAGACCCCCCCCCACTATGCTTATTGCCTGTTTAAATTGCTCTTGCTAATTTGCCAAGGTCAAGTTATGAGAAAAGTACAGGAGGCAACCAGGTGCTGCTCTCATCCAACGCCAACCAGGTATCTGTGGTCTGCAGCTTGGACCAAAGCAAGGTCAGCAGGACAGTGTTCAGTATGCTGAGATAGTCATAACTGAATTCTTTGTATTCTTTGTGCCCAACCCAAATAACCAACTGTCCTTGGTTAACTACAACTGCTACATTTAAATGAAACAATGAAATCCCTGTAACCATGCTTCTGTTTCTGTAAGCCTGCTTCTTGCCACCCCAACCCTATATAAACTGCCTGAGTTTTAACCTCGGCCCGCTCAGTCCCCCGAAAGACTGAAGCGTCCACAGGTACCTGTGTAAACAATAAACAACCTCTTGCACTTGCATCCAGTGGTCTGGTCTCATCTCTTGGGGGCAAGGGCCTTCCCCCTGACAGGCTCCAAACTCTTGGGGCCTCTTGGGTGTCTTTCAATAGTAAATTGATAATATTTATACATATCATATGCTAGTAATAGTAGCTAAAGATCAGTACAAACATACTCATTGAGAAATCTGAATACAAAAATTCACACCCAAGTTTTGAAATAAACTATACCTAAAACTATGGCCAATATTCCAGAGGAGTTAACCAGTCTGGGCCCATAGAGATGTTTTCTGAGAAGCCTGGGCTTTATGTGGTCAGGGACTATGCCTTTGGAAGATGTTAACATTTTGACTATAATTCCTACATAAAATTCTACAGAACTATACATATTAAAAGATGGCTAAAGCTGAGTGAATTGGCACACACTTACAATCCCAGCAGTTAGGGAAGGAAGGAGAATCAGAAGTTTAAGACCAGCTGCAACTACATAGAAAATTCTAGTCTAGACTGGGATACATGCATGTTACCTTGTTTCAAAAAATTACAATGATAACCAAATGTGTCAAATATACTAGTATAGTGTGGTACCTTATAGCTAAAATCCTAGCACTTGAGAGACTGAGACAAGAGGATTACATGTTGAGTTCCAGGCTAGGCTTCACTACAGAGTGAGAGCCTGCCTCAAAACACAACACAACACAACCACACACACATACACACACACACACACACACACACACACACACACACACACACACACACACACTGTCAGATATAAGAACACATAATTTGCATGTCCTGCTGGCACTCCAAAGACCCATACTATTATCAGTCAAAGAGCAAATGCATTTGGTAAGACAAATGAAAGCCACACATGATGAAACAGGCATTTAATTCCAGCATTTGGGAGGCAAAGGCAGGCAGATCTCTATGAGTTCAAGGCTAGACTGGTCTACATAGTGAGCTAGGGGTACTCAGAGAAACCTTATCTTAAAAAAAAAAGACAGATGAACTACTCTGAAACCAATAAATGCACACATAACCTTTGAATGCCATTTTGAGATCAGTAGCTCCAAATGATGGTAGCTAAGAGTCGGACCAATACTGTAAAATGAGACAATTTAACAGTTTGAACAAAAGGGTGACATCATTAAATAAAATTCACAAGAACCTCTTGTTGTTGGTTAAGCTCCTGTATTAGGCCCAAACCGAAAAATCAGATGTGTCACTTACATTAAACTTCCATTTAATCAAGCAGAAACTAAACTTTCTCTGACTTTCTGAGATGCAGAGATTAGAGAAATTTAACAGCGTAATCCCAAACAGGTCATTTCAATTGGCATAATGAAGACTCCTCTTCCTTAATACTGTCACAAGAAAAAGTAACCTAAAGTATCCTGATGATATGTGGTTATGGGTTTTTGTTTTGTCTTCAAGTCTTTGTTTTACAAGGATAAAAATTTTGAAATGTTATAAAAATGAAAGAAAAAATCATAAATGTATACATATAAGAATTATTAAATGTAGCATTATAAAATAATCTAGTTAAGATTTGAAGCAAATGCATTAAAGCAATCTGCTGCCTATATATGAACATTTTAAGGGGTGACTTGGCTGGCTGCTGGCTTGGACTTCACTTGTATATTGAGCACATAATCATGACGGAAGGATGAGCGGACAGTACGGTTCATCAGTGGCTGAAGTGGGCGGAAGTTGTCCACCATTTTTTTCTCTTTCTCTCCCTCAGAAGTGACAAGCAGGGTCCGAAACTGCTC
Source organism: Phodopus roborovskii (assembly GCF_943737965.1). NCBI lineage: Eukaryota > Metazoa > Chordata > Mammalia > Rodentia > Cricetidae > Phodopus > Phodopus roborovskii. The sequence goes on from NW_026125811.1 coordinate 1,417,028, forward strand.
AAGCTAGAAACAGAAACATTAAGAATATCAATCAAAAACCAGCTTTAGCACATGGATAAATTACTTTTTTTTTTTTTTTTTTTTTTTTTTTTTTTTTTTTGAGACAGGGTCTCACTGTGTAACACCTAGAACTGATTATGTAGACCAGGTTGGCTTTGAACTCCCAGAGGCCCACCTGCTTCTGTCACCTACATGCTATGATTATAGACATGCACCATCACACCTGGCTTGCTTTCACTTACAGAATTCTATAACACTTTGTCTCTAATTGTATTCAGAAAGAGGACTTATTTTGGGGTGAGATGTCTTCATCCCTTGGCAAATGGTTAAATGCCATGTTGTTGGTTGGCATGGTTGTGTGATAGCAGCAGGAATTGGTAAAACCAGTCAAGCTTTAGTGATCTGAAAATGAGGGACAAAGGACCTGGTCCCCACATATTAGCTGTTTGCCAAAGGTGACTTATATCATCTCTTTGATTCTGAGGACTATCAATGGAGAAAAAAGACTAAAAAATGATTCTATTTTGTCACAAAATTATGCATTTATAAGGATAAAAGAGCATAAGGATTTACCCAAATAATTAATAATACCTAGTGTAAACCAGTAATTAGGATTATAAATGACAGATAACATTTTAAATGCTTTATTAGCATATATTAATTCCACTTAATAATGGTTTCATTATGAAATTTTCTTACATGTATATATTTTGGTCCTATTCACTGCTACTCCCCATTATTTCTCACTTCCACTCCTACTGATTCTTTTTAAAATAAACCACCAGCCCAGCCCATTCCAAACCAAAAGGGATGGCATTGTAAGTAACTGTGGCAGGGGCTGTGAGCCTGGGAGAAATGGCCTTTGAACTCCAAGTCCAACATAACCAACTCATTCAGGAAATCAACCAGGCTAATCTGACACGGTACAAGATAGCATTAAAAAACTCTAGACTTAGGGTTGAAGATATGGCTCAATAGTTAAAAACACTGGTTCCTCTTCTAGAGGTCCTAGGTTAAATTCCCAGCACCTGCATGGTGGTTCACAATTCTCTACAACTATAGTCCACATGGGGTATGTTGCCCTCTTTTGGTGTGCAGACAAACATGCAGATGAAATAGATGAAATATATATGTATATATGTATACATGTATATATACATATATATAGCGCGTGCGCGCACACACACACACACATGCACACACACACACACACATGTATATATATATATATATAGAGAGAGAGAGAGAGAGAGAGAGAGATTCTCTGTGTAGCCCTAGCTGTAGACCAGGCTTGTCTCGAACTCACAGAGATCTGATTCTTCCTCCCAAGGCATGTGCCACCACTTTCCAGCACATTTTTTAAGTAGGAAATAAAGGAAGAAGGAAGGTATGGAGGGAGGAAGAAAGGGAGGGAGAGAGAGAGAGAGAGAGAGAGAGAGAGAGAGAGAGAGAGAACAAAACTCCAGACTCTGTTGGACTCCCTAGTAACTATGGTATTACAAAACAGATGGGGATTAGGTCTCATTATGGTAGAAGGGAAGGATCTATGCTATGTTACTGAAGGGATATTGTTTCTACATGTATTTATCAGCTGTCATAAAGGAAAATTCCAGACAACTAAAAAAGAATAGAATCACAAGCCAGATAGGGCCCATCAGGCTAGACAGGTTTTGGGAGCACTTGGGGTACATGAACAACCCCTTTATTAGGCCATTTATTATGATAGTTCTAGCTCTAATTTTCAGTTTTTGTAGGTTTGCTTGTTTGAGTTTTTGTTGTTGTTTTGTTTTGTTTTTTGTTTTTTGAGATAGGGTTTCTCTGTATTGCTTTGGATCCTATCCTGGAACTCACTCTGTAGACAAGGTTGGCTTTGAACTCATAGAGATATGCCTAAAGGTATGCACCACTAATGCCTGGCTAGTTTTTGTGATTTAAAATTCCTCTTTAATCTGTTGCAGCAATGAGTTCAAGCCCTTACCTCCTCAACTGTGTAGAAATACTCAGGTAGCATTTACTTAATTACTGAATTATTTCTATGTACTGGTTATTTTTTGTCATCTTGACAAAAGCCTGAGTCAGATTAGTACATAGGCAAGTTTGTGAAGGTATTTTCTTGATGAACTATTGATCTGGGAGAGCCCAGATCATTGTCAGTAATGGCACCCCTGAACTGGTGTTCCTGGATTCTATGAGAAAGCAAGCTGAGCAAGCCATAGGGAGCAAGCCAGTAAGCAGCACACCTTCATGGCCTTTGTTTCAATATTTTTGGTTTCTGACCTGGCTTCTCTTAATGAGCCAAATGAAACAAATCCTCCCCTTCCCAAGTTGTTGTCAGTCATGGTGTTTATCACACACACACAAAAAAAATAGAAAGCAAAGTATCATACTATATTAAATTTTTATTGAAAATTCCTAACATAGGCCAATGACCCTCTGGTTTTCTTTTCAGAGTTATATGAACTTTTAAATATGAAGAATAGGAGTATAGCAGACTAAATGTTTTGTTCACGAAGGCCAGACTTATGAGCAGTTCAGATCTGGACTTTGTCTTATGTTTGTGAGTTTCATCACAAAGAAATGTTTAAATGTAGTCTAACACAAGTTTAATAACTTGTGTTCCTTCAGACGTCTGGTTTTGTTTTGCAGTTAAAAGAGCTTCCATTCATTCTGCATGCTGAAAGGATTTCTCTATAATGAACTTTTATGATGCTTTCCTGCTTTGCAGTATCAAGAGCTAAATGTGTGGCCTCGTGCATGCTAGGTAAGCAGTTTACTGTTGAGCTGTATCCCCAGCTCCAATTATGCTAATTTTTACATTTAATATATTGAGAATATGTTCCTGTAAAAGTTTGAATGCTAAATCCAACTCCCCTTTTGTTGTGGTATTTTGTTTGTGTTCTGACAAAGCTTGCCTGGAGATCAGAGGGGAGAGCTAGCCACTAGGTCAATACAGAGAGGAAATAGGAAGTGACAACATGGGGCAGAGACAGGGAATGATAAGGCAAGGCATAGACAGGATCTTGGTCCCTTTGTTCTGAGGATTTGGAGAGGTTAAGAAGTGACAATGGCTACTTTGCTTCTCTGATCTTTCATCACTTACCTCAATATCTGACTCCGGGCTTTTATTGATAAGACCTATTAGGATCATGCTTACCATCAAACATTGCCCTTATCACATATTTTATAGAATTTCCTGTCCTTTTCCCTCACTTGGTTGAGATGCTGTGAAAGTCAAAGTTACATTTAAGTTTCAATACTATGCCTTAGAGAGCCATGAAACAGAAATGCCTGTGATCTGCAAGTCCATTGCCCAAGGAGAGAGCACTCCTGGAGTGCTGGAGGCTATTGTTTATGGGAGCTAACAAGCCACATAGTTTCACTCCACTAAACAAGTTTGTTTGACACACCTGCACTCAGAGACTAAGCAAAACAAATGGTTTTCTTTTATGAGAGTGTCAGCCACTGTGGAGATTCTGGATAGAACAAAAGAGTAAATGGCTAACAGTGCTCTCTGCTGACTGCCTTTTTGTTTTGTTTTGAGAAAGGATCTTAATAACCTAGGCTGGTCTTGAAATGCTATATATGTGGCCTTGAACTATGATCTTCCAGTGGCCACCTACCAAGTGCCAGTATTATAGCCTGTACCTCAACATCTAGTTTATGTGGAATTAGAGAACCTACTCTTTCGGATTAGGTTTCTGCATTAGATACCACTGGACCAACATAAAATCAAGATGGAGAAGCTGGGTGTGATGGCTCCTCAATCCCAGCACTTGGGAAACAGAGGCAGATAGACCTCTGTGAATTGAGACCAGTCTGGTCTACACAGGAAGTTCCAGGTCTACAAAGGATACATAGTAAGACCCTGTCTCAGAAAAAGAAATTAAAAATGGAGTCACACTAGACTTCCATTTTACCAAGGGGAAACTAAACTGTTTATCTGACTTTCTAGAGAAATTTTACAGCAAAATCCCAGAGGCCATTTCAAATGGTGTTGTAACCAAGATTCCTCTGCCTTAATCCTGTCACAAGAAAGGGTAACCTAAAATAACCTGTTATTTTTTGGTTGAGGATTATTTTCCTACTGTTTTGTCTCCCTTTCTGTGCTTTATAAGCCCCACCATGTCTGGCTTGACTGCTTTTGAATTGAGCCATCAATCTGCCTCTGCACTAGTAGCTCCTAGTGCAGACCTTGAAGCCAAGACTAGGATGCACCCTTGTGCTTTCCAGCTCTCAGGCCTTTGAGCTCACCTCTCGGGTAAGCTTCAGGCTATAGATTGTTGGTGGCCATGTCAGAGGTGCCCCAGTCAGCAATGGAGCTTATGGAATACGACCCACCAGATAGCAAAGCTATGATGAGTACACCCTAGAGGCAAAGTCCCAGGGGGATTGTTTCCAGAGTGCCCCTTGCTTTGGTTGTGCTTTAACCTGCTTGCTGCTATTGTGTTCCTGCTGTATTTGCCATGGTATGGGTACTATGTGAAAGTATCCCACTGTAAATAGTAGAGTGCGATTGGTTTGTGGGAAAATTCCATGCCTCAGTGGCCAATTTACTTGTAGATCATAATGAAGATCATTTTTGTAAGAACAATGCACGTATTTGGATCACTGATTTAAACATACAATTGGTAAAGACAGTAAGGATGATTAGGAAATGGTTTAGGTTATTCTGCCAATTGCTGTAATAAGACACACAAAAAAGGCAAAAATAGGCTAGAAGTCACCTTCTCCTTCGTTAGATGTGAGATTTACCATGGATGGAAAATAACAACAAGGAAGTTTCATGCATTGTAGACCCATGGATGCAGCCTGTGGAATAAAAGGCTGATGATCAAAGAGGCAATTATGTCCCTGCACCCAAGGTCAGGCCTGAGTTCCTTGGTCTTGTAGCTTACAGAATTAATCACAGGTTTCGGTATGCAACTTGAAAACAAAGTTGTGAAAGGAAATTAAATGACCCTATTGTGTATAAAGAAAACTAGATGGTTAGCTGAGCACTTGTTTAACGTTTCTTATAGGAATCTGCTACACTGAAACCACAAACAGCTGCATGTCAGTACAAAGGAACTGACACACTTAGAACTTCAGAAATAATGAAGGAATCATTGCTTAGGGATGAAGATGTTAGGGCGGAAAAAATAACACAAAGAAAAATGTTTAACTACTTGTGTGCTTCTAAGAAATACATGTGACTTGTGATTATAATGTGATTTCTTCCTTGTAAAGATTTTGTTTTTGGAAAATATGTAATTGTGGTTCTGAGGTAATCTTTTCTTGCATAGAAAATTTTGGCTTACGTGGTATAAAGGGATATGAGAAAAATAAAGAGGCAGAGGAAGCAGAAATAGGAAAATAAGATGGACAATTAAGTTATGCCTCCTCAGATAAGCCTTCTATGGATATGTTTAGTAGTGGCCGACTCCATATCTCCTCTCCAGTTCCTCTGACCTGCTGAAACTGGTTCTTCAGTAGTAGAAAACAATCCAGAAGACATCTCAATCTCCATAATCACATGAGCATAAGATGCCCTGCTCAAGAGAATCCAGTCTAATTCATTCCCACTTCCCTTCCCTCCTTCCTTCATTCTCTCCTTCCCTCCCTCTCCACTCCTTCTCTTCATCCTGCCCCCTCCTGCACTTTCTCCGTCTCTCTCTCTCTCCCTCCCTCTCCCTCTGTGTGTGTCTTTTTTGGCTCTATTTCTGTTTCTAAACACTTTTCTTGATTGTTTGTATTATTCCTGTGCTAGTACCATGGCATTTAGTTTTTGAATCTTTATAGTTTTGTGAATCTAATTACTCCTTCTTTGTTCTTTTAGAAATCTCCCTGGCTATTTATGCATATGTGTTTTGACTAAAATTTATGTTTCAGGGGCTGGAGAGATGGCTCAGTGGTTAAGGGTGCTTGCTATTCTCATAGAAGAACCAAATTTAGTTCTCAGCACACATACTGAGCAACTCTTGTCTCTAATTCAGGTTCAAGTGGATCTGACACCCTTTTTCTGGCTTCTGTGTGAGTGTGCACATACACCAATTAAAGACAGATGAAAATGAGGCTGAAGAGATGGTTCAGTGGATAAGATCACTTTCTGCTCTTGTAGAGAACCTGAATTCAGCTCCCAGTAAGTTCTCATATGGAGACTCATAACCATCCATAACTCCAGTTACAGGATATTCAAACCCTCTTCTGGTCTCCCTGGGAACTAGTCATACATGCAGTATACACATATACATATAGACAAATACTCATATACATAAAAATTTTAAAATAAAACATTTTAAAAGTAATGTGTCCTCTTTAAGTCCTACTGGCATTATTTATTGGAGCTACATTAAATTATGGAGACTAAACAAACAATTTATGGAAAACGTTACAATGTCTTCCTGGCCATTAATAGAGTATGAAGTTAATTAAGTCTTCTGTATCCTGGAAGATTTTAAGTTTTATTCTTAGCATTCCTTGTTCAAACAACTCAAGTGTATTTTTTAGTTTTATTCTAATCATATGTATGACTTTCTTTTATTATATCTTTGTATCATTATGTCTTTTAACTGGCGTACATTTGATATACATTTTTATTTCTATATATTAACATTATACTTTACCAACTGCAAAATTATTTTATTTTTGTATTTTTTAACTGTTTTCCTCACTTAGTTTCATTTTTTGATCTGATTATATGGGCCATTTCTACGACATTTGTTTTTGAGATAGGGCCTTACTAGTGTTGGGATTAAAGACATACACCAGCATACCCAGCTGCATAATATATCTTTTAAGAGAAAGGATTAGTCCTAGTATATTGCTCATCCCAGTTTTGAACAGCTAGGCTAAAGCAATCCTTCTGCCTCAGCCTCCTGAGTAGCTAGGACTGTAGGCATGTACAGTACATAGATAATTCTAGACTAGAATTGAATATAACATTCACTATGATAACAGTTATTTCCAGTGGGCATGGTGGAGTGTACCTGTAATCACAGCATTTGGGAGGCAGTGGGAAGATCAAGAGTTCAAAGTCATCCTTAGCTACATAGTGAGTTGGAGGCCAAAGTAGGCTACATGAAACAAATTTTAGTTTCATATAAAACACAATTATTGGTATTCTATATTCATGGGTTCCACATAAATGTTAGAAAAATACTGTTGGTATTCAGGAGGCAGAAGCAGGAGGATCATTGTAATTTCAAAGACAGCTTGGTCCACACAGTGAATTCTAGGTCAGCCAGGAAACTGCTTCTATTGAACATTGTACAGATATTTTGCATGTTTTATAAATTTGGGGTTCTGGAACCAGTCTTCCATAGCTACCAGTGGATGACTGTAATTACTTTTTTAATTTATTTTTTTTTATTTATGAGAGAGAAAGAGAGAGAGAGTCAGTCATGTGTGGTATCTATGTGGGCCAGAAGGCGACATTCTTTCCCCTGGAACAGAAGTTACAGGTGGCTGTGAACTGTCTGACATGAATGCTTGTGTCTGAGCATCTGTCCTCTGGAAAAACAGCAAGTACTTGTAACTGTGGAGCCATCTCCCTAGCTCCTGTATTTACTTTTGAACTAAGATGAATTGGCCATGGTAAGCATGTCTCTATTCATCTGTATTTCATTACAAATTATTACGGATAGAATAGAGCTGGGCATGGAGGCATATGCCTTTTATCCCAGAACTCAGGAGGCTGAGGCAGGAGGATCTCTGGGTGTTTAAGGTCAGTCTGGTCTACATAGTGAAATCTAGAACAGTGCTACATAGACTATGTCTCAAAAAACAAAAACTAAAACAAAATAGAGGCTTTAGGGGGAGTAGTACTTTCTCTTAATAAACTGCGTCTATTTCTATTCCTTTAATAAAAATGTTAAGACTTACAGATGTCTTTTAAGAATCAGTGGAAATGAGGACTGAGGATGTGACTCAGCAGTAGACTGCTTGCCTAGCATGCACTAGGCCTGAGGTTCAATTCCCAGTACCATTTAATACAATAGAATCTCAATGGGCAGTGGTGGCATATACCCTTAATTCCAGCATTCAGGAGCCAGAGGCAGAGAGATCTCTGTGAGTTCAAGGTCAGCCTGGTCTACAAGGGATCAAGACAGACGGCTTGACTAGAAAACTCTGACTAGAAAAAATAAAACAAAACAAAACAAACAAACAAACAAAAAGGAAAAGAAAAAATAATTCTGAAAATGTTAATATTGCTTTTCTATGCAGAGTCACCGATAACATGAATTGTGTTAATGTAATACATCTGGGGCTGGAGAGATAGGTTGGCAGTTAAGAGTGTTTAGGACTTGTCCTGTGGACCTACAGTAGTTGGCTCATAACAAACTGTGACTATAGCTCCAGAGGATCAGACACTTCTTACAAGTACCCACACCCAAGTGGTATACACTCAACTGACACACATGTACATATAAATAAAATTAACAGTAACAACCATCCCTCTGCCTCTAATACACTGCTGGATTCTGTTTCTAATATTTTATTTTACCTCCTTTTCTTTTCTATCTGGCCAAAGTTTACTTTGGTAAGGTCATCATTGGTGGTGTCAGTTATATTGGCTTCATTAAAAAGTTTGGAAGGTTTTGTTTGTTTCTTGTGAAAATGCTTTGCAATCAATATACATCCCATATAGCAAGTATGAAAAATATTGGAAATTATCTGTTTCTTGTGTATGTGTGTGGTTTGATATCTCTCTCTCTCTCTCTCTCTCTCTCTCTGTGTGTGTGTGTGTGTGTGTGTGTGTGTGTGTGTAGGGAGTTACTGGGGATTGAACCCAGGACTAGGCTAAATCCCAAGCTCATGGGCAAATATTAATGCATTTTAGTTGTAAACTGAACAAGACTTGGTTTATAGGTATAGTAATCATCACTTCAACTAATTTTCTAAGCAAATATAAGACTACAGGTTTAAATAATATTCAATATTCTCCATAGCCACTGTTAGTTTCTTGGGCTTCTATTGCAGAATTTCCTTAAGAATTATACAGGCTCTGCACATTTCCAGATTTCACTCTTCCCTTCACCTGAGCCTTGATTTTAAATAGAGATTCACAGTTCCAGAGGAAGCACATAATTCACAAGCAAATACAGAAGCAGATAATTATGTCCTCTTATGCTTTAAGTCTTTTTCCTGGCTAAGGCTAGGGATATAGTTCAAAATGCTTGCCAAGTGTGTGCAAGGCCCTGAGTTCAATTCCATATCACCACAAAACAATATAACAAGCACTAAACTAGTTCATTTAAAGTTCCAGGCCACCCTTGGTTACTTGATACCCTACTTCTCCCCTCAAAAAACAAGCAAGCAATCAAGCAAAAATGATGTAGTGGTATGAACCCAGCCTGAACAGGCAGACTAACGTTTCTGTGGATGGAAAATGTACAAGGAATACCTGATCATGATCAACCTCTACTGGCTGCTTCTTGATGATCCAGGTAACAGACTCTGAGAGGGGCGGTGTAGTAAGAGACCCAGAGTAGGTCCAGTAATCTGGGCAAGTGGGCATCAGACAGGAAGGATCAAATGATCCAAATTCGACCAGGGTATCCTGTCCAAGAGAAGGAGTTACTGAATTATTATTTATTGGTTAAAGTCACTCAGGTATTAGAAGGTGAGGCAGTGATTCTAATGGAGTGTCCAGGGACCAACAGTGGTTCAGGGGAGATCCAGAGACCCTGGATAGCTTCTGAAACAGTTATCACTACTTAACACAAAATCACACTGTGTATTTCTAATAGTTCTCCCTAGGAAAACAGCAAAAACACTTTCTCTTTCAATTCTGTTTAGAGGTATTAGGTAGTAGCTGCTCATAAACAGAGAGGCTTCTCCAAGAGAAACTAATACAGATTTGTCCTTTCAAGCTAGCACAGAGATGAGTGTGTAGATGAGGATGTAGCTCAGTGGTAGACAGCTTGCCTAGTATGCTCAAGGCACTGAGTTCCATCCTGGCACTGCAATGAAAAGAAAGGGAGGGAGGAAGCAGGGAAAGAAGGAAAGAAGGACGTAAATTCCAAAATCCTGGACTAAGGAGAAAGAGATTAAGAAGGAGACAGGAAGTGAGAGAGGAGGGGAATAAGAAGACAAAGAACAGAAGAATGGTGTACTGATTTCCAGGAAGCAAGCCCCTATGGGGTTCTGATATTGAGGAATTCATCTTGGCAGTTGGACAGAGGACATAGAGTTCTTCACTTCTAGACAAGTTACATTTCTGTAAAACTCTTCTCCCTGCCTACTCGTGGGAGGTAGCTACAGAAAAGAAGTCAAAAATGGAACAGAGTAGATTCCTGGTCAACAGGTACTGAGCAAAACCAGAAAGCTCCACCAGAGTAATTTCTCCTGAGCCCTGCAGTGTTTAACGAAAGGCTGATCAGCATCAATACACCCTCATCCATGTCAAGTCTCCTCCTGCAGTGCCGAAAGAGACTTGAATGCAGCTCATTTATTTGTCCTCCTGCTTCAAAGTTCATTATCTACTCTGAGAGTCAAATATAAAATATACTTCAAGTGATGTAAGGGTAAAATTACCTTGTGCTTAATTGATGGCAAAGTGTCCACCAATTTCTGTAGTTCTTTATGATGTTTACCTAGCTAAAAAAATAAAAAAGAAGAAGAAATATTACATACAATGACCATCTCACTGTAGAAACTCAAATAGAATGTGAATCAAAATTAACCACCTGGTGGTTGCATATAAACAAACTGCAGGACTGAAACTGGATTTCAGCTGGTAATTACAAATATTATAAACATCACTAAATTAAATTAGAACAAAATGAACAGGCTGTTTGCTGGCAAGACCAGCGAGTCTATAGGAAAAAAAAATGTGCCTCCTGCTCCCATTAAGTATCATTTCTTACACTGAATTTTAAATTGATGAAATTGTATATTACCTTGCATTTTCACTAACCCCTCCCCCAAGATGGGGGGGTCTTACCTTGTAGCCTGGGCTGGTCTCAAACTTTTCAACTTTTTTGCCTCAACTTCCCAAACTAAGCATATTTCAAGTGCTCACTTGCCCCAGAGACTTGTGTCTACTTTATTTGGCTGTGTATTTTTTAAGACTTATTTTACTTATGTATGTATGTATGTATGTATGTATGTATGTATGTATGTATGTATGTCTGAGTAAGTCTGAGTAAGGATATGTGCATGCTTGGGGAGATGTCCATGGAGTACAGAAGAGGGTGTCGCGTCCAATGAAGTTGGAGATAAAGGCAGTTGTTAATAGCCTGATGTGCAGGCTGGGAACTGAGTATCAGTCTTCTACAAGATCAGCAAGTGCTCTAGACCACCAAGCCATTGCTTTAGCCCCTGAACCACATTTTTATACCATATGAAATATATTCATAATAGTTATTTATTTTAACTACTTTATTTTTGCCATCTATATGTAAAACATATACTTTTAGACAGAGTCTCACTATCCTGGCTGATCTCAAACACACAGAGATCTACAGGTCTGTACCTCCTGAGTACTGGAAATTAAACGTGTGTGCCAACACACTCAGTCTGGTACTAATATTCTTTTTAAAATATTAATTATACAGAATGATGAATTTCCTTGTGATATTTCCATACACATCTATCATATACTTTAATTATATTTCTCCCCCTTTCCCCTTCCTCCTCCTCCCCTCTCCTATTGATTCCAATATTCTTTTTTGTTGTTTTCTCTGTGTCGCCCTGACTGACCTGGAATTCATTCTGTAGACCATGCTAGCCTCAAACTCAGAGATTCACCTGTTTTCTGCCTCCTGAGTGCTGAGATTAAAGGCATGTGCTATTGTGTGTGTGAGAGCATGCACAAGCATAGGGAGGGTTAATGTACATTTGAGTGAAGGCATCCAATACCCCTGAAGCTGGATTTATAGGCAGGAATAAGTTGGTGAATGTGAGTACTGGGAATTGAACTGGGATCCTCTACAAAAATAATCCATGTTCTTAACCATTAAGCAATCTCTACAGATAGTTCTTTCCTTTTAATTCTATTTTTTTTTCAAATAACTAACTTATATTGTACTGTTTTATCTTTTCAGTTGTGATACAATATATCATTTGAACTTGGTGAGATGGTTTGTTTGCTTGCTTGAGACAGGATCTCTCGATATAGGCCTGTCTGTCCTAGAACTCATGATGTAGACCAAGCTGGCCTGGAAGTCCCAGAGTTCTGCCTGTCCCTGCCTCCTGAGAGCTGAGATGAAAGATTGCCACCATGCCCAGCCTGAGTTTTTGTTTTTACCTTTAAAAATACACCTATCACGGCCAAACCATTTTCTTCCAGTGCTGCATCCTCGAAGCTTTCAAATTTGACTGCATTCCAATGCACCAAGTGCAACTGAAACAAGTTAAGAGTGAGGTTTATACATGACCATGTAGGATTGCACCAAAATAAACTGACAGCCTCATCCAATGTGTAACATTTAACCTTGTTTTATCACCCAAAACAGAGCCACCAAGAAAAGTATATGGCAATGTGGTGCTAAAGGAGATCGACATAAAGAATGGGAAGAAAACACTGTGGCAAGAACAGTGACATTACTTTAGAAGAGAGGGATTTGAGAGGGAAGAAAAAATAAAATTCACATAGCAAAGTAACTCTGCAATGACGGAATAACATTTTCTTCATTCCTATCCTGATTTGCATGAAATACTAATATCCCACATCCATTTGCATCTAAAGGAGAAAAGATGTTTATATTAAGAGAAATGCATTCTCCCTGTGAAAATTAGATGGGAGCCAAAGACAAATTTCTTCTTGGAGGGATGATCACTTAAAATGTTTTCATTTTTAGCATCACATTTAAAACTAAATTAAGGGAAAAGTTGCAAGAAGAAATTCTATTTGCAAAGAGAAATTCTATTTCCTTGTGCTCTGCTTGCATTTCCATACCAATCATTCCTTACTCTTCATTCTCAAACCACTGCATTACCATCCCCTAACCTCCCAAGTGAGCCTCTTCAAGGTCCTAGTTAGCTTGCCCCTCTTGAAAGGGAGCCCAGCTGCAAGTTCTGGTGCTTTGGTACTTTGATTTCAGAACCCTTTGATCATCTTCCTGTTTCTCTCTCTTTTGCCACAGCCTTCACTTAGGCTCCCACTATTTCCCACTTGGATTAATTCAGCCTCACAGCTCTATAATAGCTTGCGGCTATTGGAAAAACTGCACCTAGCTCAGAATTCAGACTGAATTCTGTTCTAATTTTCAATATTTATTTATTTTATACTTCTGAGTGTTTTGCCTGCATTTATGTCTGTGTATCATGTATATGCCTGGTCCCTGCTGAGGCCAGAAAATGGCATCAGATCCCCTGGGACTGGAGTTATAAATAGTTGTGGCACCATTCTGGTGTGGGGAACTGAACCCAGGTCCTCTGACAAGAGCTGCTCCTAATTGCTGACCTCTCTCCAGCCCCAGAATTCAGTTTTATCATCTTAAGGTTTATTTCATGTATACTGTTTAGAGTAGATATAATTTTTGCATGTGTAAGATGGGAAGGTTCAAGTATGGACCATGCAACCTAAATAGGCTTTAATGCATCACCTGAGACTTCTTCGTAATTTCTTTGAATGAGAAACCTCAGAACTATGCCCACTTTTTCACACCTATTGCTCTTTTTTTTTATTTATATTCAACATGCTTCTGGTGTTCAAGTTGGGTTTGAACACCTTTAATCCCAGCACTCAGGAGGTGGAGGCAGCAGGATTTCTGTGTGTTCAAAGCAGCCTGGTCTACAAAACGATCTCCAGGACATCAATGACTATAGGAAGACCCTGAGTTTAAAAAAAAAAAGAATGAAAGGAAAGAAACATACCTCTGCTGGGTAACATTTGTTATCCACAGTGTGCTCGGAACCCCAAGCATCAATGGCCCCCCAGTGAAAATGAAACTGCTTCAGTCGGTAGTTGTGTTCTAGGGGTCCTCCCTCAATCACTGAAATGACATATCCAACAATTCAGGGAGCATGGAGTCAGTGCTCTTAACTGCTGAGCTATCTCTCCTGCCTGCTCTTGTCAACTTCTAAACATACTAGTGTTTCTTTCACTTTTGTTGAAAAGGAATAGGAAGTCTGTAAGTCAAAAACTATCACCAGGGAGATGTGGTCCAAGAGCACACAGTTTCAGTTACATAGAGAAGTTACATTTTCAAGAGCTATTGCACAGCATGGTGGCCATAGTGAATAGTAGCATCTATTCCAAATGTTTGAAGAGTAGCTTTTACATGTTCTCACCACAAATAAATGGTGTGTGAAGTGATAGAGATGTTAACTAGCTTGATCTCATTATTCAAAAATATGTACACATACAAAAATATATACTACATTCCCTCAATGTATACAGTCATGTCAGTAAATACGAAACACAATAATTATTACCCAGCTCCCTTCAGTCAGAATAAAGAATGAGAAACATAACACACTTTACCACTGGCTTTAATGATGAATAACAAATACCTTTTGTTTAAACTACTTTTTTTTGGACACCAGTGTAATCAGTACTGTATAAGAATATTCAGCTGGGTGATGGTGGCACATAATCCCAGTACTTGGGAGGCAGAGGCAGATGGATCTCTGTGAGTCTACATAGTAAAACCGTGTCTGAAAATAAAGTGGGAAGTGGGGCAAAAGACATTTCCATTAAGAGGCAGGTAAAGTCACCAAGGATGATTTTTCTTTGGAGTACAGGGATGATGTAGATTTAATGGCCCACATTATTATTTTAATAGGAGCACAATGCTACAATGAACTGAAATAAAAATGCTCCTCCCCCCTTAAAATTTATTTTTTTAAAAAAAATAGGGTTTCTTTTAATAGAGGCTGGCTTTAGACTCACTAGGTAGCAGAAGTTGGCCTTGAACTTCTGATCCCCCTGCCTCCACCCCCAAGTGCTGAGTTACCTATGTAGGTCACCAGGGCTTTTTTTAAAATGTGGTGCTGATGCTTTCTTGACTTTGTGCATGCTAGGCAAGCATTCTACCAAGTGAGCCACATGCCCAGCTCCATTTTTCTAAAGCTCTACACTGTGGACATATTTTTTGTCAAATATTGAATCTTTTGAATAAAACTGAAGTTCTAGTCCCAAGTTATGTGACACAGAGAAAAGGGCCTGTTTTTTCTCTTCTCTCTCTAGGACAACACTGAAAATATACCCTGGACCTTCACTGTATGTCTCCTCCAAAGATGATGAGCAAAGCAGAGAGGAGCTGTTACCAACAACGTGGCTATGAGGGAAATGAGAGGCAGGATTGGTCTTGGTATGTTTCAATTCTCCACACAGCAGTGGTTCACACCATATTAAATACATTTTTAAATTCATGTGCCGAAATTTAAAGCTGGAAAATTCCAGGGCTAGGATGATAACTCGATGGTTAAACTGCTTGTGCCCAACTCTGAGGACTAGAGTTTGAATCTCCAGAACCCATGTCAAGTGTAGATGAGATGACCCACTAGTAATTGCAGCCTAGGAAGCAGAGACAGGAGATTGACAGAGCAAGACTAGCATCAGTAGCAGGCTCTGGTCCTGATTGAAAGACCAATCAATAGGGAGAAAGAGAGACTGAACATAACGCCTGACACCAACCTCAAACTTCCACATGTACTTGTGCTACCATGAACATGCAAAAACCATGCACATCGCATACACACGGAAAATGGGAACAGGGAAAAATTAGAGCTGGACAATTTCATGCAAACATACATATTTTCGACCTGACTTGCATCAGTGAGACTCCTCTGGCCATGATGGGCACATAATCTCATTGGACAGTAGGCTGAATGGGGGGAAAAGCTGCCCCCTTGAAGTAGCTCCTCTTGCTCTTCATTGCTACTATTTCCTTCAAATTCTGCCAGTCTCACTAATTCTCATTATCCCCCTGACCTGTAGATATAACCACATTGTGATATTCCTGGGAACAAAGAGGATAGAGGATCAGCATTGACTCCAACACTTACTAAGTTATAAAATGCTTACTGTGTACGTAGCATCATATCTATGTAAACTGTACAACAGGGAGAGACAAGGCAGAGAAGTAACTGTAACTGTACTTGGGAGCTTAGCCTTCTATGGTTCTCAATGCTCCATTGTAGTTAAACTTCCTTGAAGTTGCAGTCAGGTGTGTCTCTGTGTATCATAAACCCAGGCAAATAAAGGGACTGGCTTCTACCCTGCTTACTTGCTAGCTTGCAAAGCCTGATGAACATCCTCAGTTGCCAAACATGCTCAAGTCTGCTTCCTTGCAGGCTCTAGGCTTCATATAGTAACCCTTGCATTGGGAGGTTTTAGAAGAAGATTTATTTTTATTTTATGTGTATGAGTATTTGCCTGCATGGATGTATGTGCACCACATGTGCCTGGCACCCATGGAGGTCAGAAGAGGGTGTCAAATCCCTTATAACTAGAGTTATGGATGGTTGAGAGTCACCATGTAGGTGCTGGAAACTGAACCTAGGTAAGAGCAGTAAGAGCTCCTAATTACTGAGCCATTGCTCCAGCCCCACATTGTGGTTTTTACACCTCCCAATTTTTAAGAGGCAACTCCTAATCTTATGCCCAGTCATCCCCATCCTTAGGTATTATTCATAGTGTTGTATGATCCTGTCCCCTGGATGTGAACTGGGGCTCATGACCTGTTTCTAAGGGAGGAAGTGGCAGGGTGTCTCTTTGGGGAGTAAGTTACAAAACAACTGTCCCCCCCATCCTGCTTGCCCTCTTGGACTTTTCTCACATGATTGTGTGAAAAGCTTGATGAAGCCCTCTGCCACATGATAAGTGGTTCTATGAAGAAGTCTTCAGAACAAGAAAGTGAGGTGGCCCCTAGCTATCTCCACTTTTGCCTAAGGAACCTTGGGATGAAACCTCAAACATGACTGACACTTGCTCACCGCCCTGTGAGAAACTCAGGTGCAGAGCACCCAGCTGAGCTGTGTCCAGATTTTCAATGTGCATAGTCTGTAGAACTTTCCATGAACTGGCTCCTGCTATACCTCTGAGCTGGCCCTGCTGCCACCTCGTTCTTTCAGTTGACATACAGTGCAAATATCACACAACTTCACAGCTCTGTGAACATGCAGACTTGCTATGTGTGACCTGTACCAGGAAGACTTTTCCTCTGCCCTATCTATACATCCCACTGCCACAGCTCCTACTATTCCATAGCAGCAGCATCTCTTCTAAGGCCTGTCTCTCTACCATATTATCAACTCCTTAAAGGCTGGGACCACATCTTCTTTCTGCTTCTCTTCTGAGTACCTGCCATAATCCTGAGCCTATGATGAAGCCCTGGTAGGAGAGGAGATATCCTCA
The DNA here is from genome assembly GCF_943737965.1 of Phodopus roborovskii. Lineage (NCBI taxonomy): Eukaryota > Metazoa > Chordata > Mammalia > Rodentia > Cricetidae > Phodopus > Phodopus roborovskii. Next base: position 1,434,315 of record NW_026125811.1, read on the forward strand.
AGAGAGATACTTGTATAATCCCTACTTCAATTAGAGAGAGAGAGATGAACAAAAAAGAATCTCTGGTAGGTGTGGGAAGGCAAAGATGGCAGGATTTATACGAAGTTTGAGAGCAGCTGATCTACATAATGGATTGCAGGACAGCCAAGGCTCTCAACTAGGACTATGTCAGGATCTTAACCAATCCTGCTTATCCCAGGAATGAAATCTGTTAACAGCACATTGGTTGAGAAAAAAAATAGAGAAACCTCATCTCATCATAGAGGCTTAGTAGACTGTCTACAGTGTCCACACCTGGTACTCACAGTCCTGTAAACAAACCAGAGAGAGCTGGACCTACCGAAGAAAGGAAAGAATTATCTCTTACAAACCAATAGCCACTAATAAACTTGATGGTGAAATCATTCAAAGTATTAAAACCAGCATCAGGGCTGTGGGTGTGGCTTAGTGGTACAGTGTGCTTTCCTAGCATGTGAAATGCTCAGCCTTCTATCCCCTGCTTTTGTGGTGTTACAAAAAATATTTTACCATTGCTGTGATAAAACACCATTACCAAAACCAATTCTGGGTGGTGGGGTGGGTATTTTACCTAGTTTATTATCCAGGGACATTAGGTCAGGAACTCAAAGTAGGAACCTGGAGGCAGAAACTGAGGCAGAGGCGGCAGAAGAGAAACTTACTACTTACTGGCTTGTTTCCCATGGCTTACTCAGTATATTTTCTTTTTTATTTTGAATGAGTTTATACACAGTGTAAGGCACAAAGTATGTATAGTAAGGCGACATACTTATCTATCTCTTTTTTAATATGATAATATTTTTTAAATTTAAATGTGAAACATGCTTGTTTTACATACCAATCCTAGTTCCCACAGTCCCCCTTTTTCCCCTGTTCCCCTCCCAACCCTCATCCCATTCCCTTTCTGTTCCCCAGGGAGGGTGAGGCCTTCCATGGGGATCTTC